>NC_087363.1:22578853-23828853 GCF_030014295.1 Loxodonta africana | reverse complement strand
TGTCCCGTGAAACCATGACCCTAAACCTCCAAACCAAGAAATCAAATCCCATAAGGTGTCTGGCTGCACATAAGAAATCGAGGGGTGGAAATGGGAGTGGCACTACTCACTATTACCCCTAGTGACCTACTCAAAAAATTTTTGCTTCTTGTCCCTGTGACCCTATGCTCTTCAGGTCTAGAGGTCTTATTTCCAAATGGAGGAATGCTCCCACCTGGAGACACATCACTGATTCCATTGAACTGGAAGCTAAGAATGTCACCCAACTACTCTGGGCTCCTAATGCTCCTGGATCAACAGGCAAAGAAGGGAGTTATATTGGCTGATGTGATTGGTCCTGATGACCAAGAGGAGATCGGATTGATATTACATTATAAAGGTAAAGAAGAGTATGTCTGGAATGCAGGAGATCCCTTAGGGCATCTCTTAGTACTATCATACCCTGTGATTAAAGTCAATGGAAAACTACAGCAACCCAATTCTGACATGACTACTCATGGCCCAGGCTCTTCAGCAGTGAATGTGTGGGTCACCCCACCAGGTAAAGAACCACGACTAGGTGAGGTATTTGCTGAGGGCAAAGGGAATACAGAATGGGTGATGGAAGAAGGTAGTTCTAAATATCAGTTATGACCATATGACCAGTTGCAGAAACAAGGACTGTAATTGTTATGAGTATTTCTTCCTTGTGTGTATGCATATTTTTATTTTCTTCACTTATAAAATATAAGATGTAAATAGGGCTAGTGAGTTTTTGGCTGTATGTGTGTTAGTTGTATCATGTTAGGGACAAGTATGACTTTATAATTGTCTGTTCAGAGATTATGTATGGTTTAAGGAGATGTGTACAGGTGCCAAGTTGACAAGGGGTGGATTGTGATGATTAAGGTTGTATGTCAACTTGGCTGGGCCATGATTCTTAATGGTTTGGCAGTTATGATGTACTTTGACAGTCATATAATGATGTAATCACTTCCATGAAGAGATCTAATGTGATCAACTCCATGATGGGACCTGCTGTGAGTAGCCAATCAGTTAAGAGGGAGTTTCCTTGACGGTGTGGCCTGCATCCATATATAGGTGGACTTTCCTGCAAGGCTCATGGGCTTTTGTTTACTCTGGATCTTGCAGCTGGTTCCTGTTCATCTGACCTCTGGTTCTTGGGACTTGAACCAGCAGCTTACCTGCTGATCTTGGGATTTGTCAACTTCTGCAGCCTGTGAGCCAGAGGCCTGTTGTCTAACCTGCTGATCTTGGGCTCACCAGCCCCTGCAGCTATATGAGTCAGGAGGAGGCTCCAGCCTGACCCATGGACTTGGGACTTTCCAGCCTCTACAACCGTATGAAGGATTTCCTTGATACAAATCTCTCTCTTTCTCTTTCTGCATATGTACATAGATGCTTCACTGGTTTTGCTTCTCTAGAGAACCCAGCCTAAGACAACACCTATCACACAACTTTTGCCAATTCAACTTGATACAAGTGTACAACTTACTAACAGCACTTCCAATATTTGGCTGTGCAACCGTGCTCTTAATCAATGTGATTTTTCCATCACTATAAATCAAAACTCCAAACCAAAAACCTTACCAAACTTATTTCCCTTGAGTCAATTCTGACTTATAGCGATCCTATAAGACAGAGTAGAACTTCCCCATAGGGTTTCCAAGGCTATAAATCTTTATAGAAGCAGACTGCCACATCTTTTTCCTGTGGAGCAGCTGTTGGGTTCAAACCACCAACCTTTTGGTTAGCAGTGAGTGCTTTAACTTCTATGCCACCAGGGCTCCTTAACTGAAATGCAGTACTCTATAAAGCAGATTATGTTGATTACTGTATCTTTATAATATGTGTTGAAATCAGGAAGTGTGAGTCTTCCTACTTTGTTCTTTTTCAAGATTGCTTTGGCTATTTGGGGGCCCTTGCAATTCCATATGAATTTGATTATTAGCTTTTCCATTTCTGCAAAAAAAAAAAAAAAAGACTATTGGAATTTTTATAAGGATTGTGGTGAATCTATAGCTGGCTTTGGCGAATTTTTGACATTTTAACAGTATTAAGTCTTCCAATCCATGAACATGGGACATCTTTCCATTTATTTAGGTCTTCTTTAATTCCTTTTAGCAATGTTTTAGAGTTTTCAGTGTACAAGTCTTTCACCTCCCTGATTAAATTTATTCCTAGGTGTTTTATTCTTTTACATGTTATTTTAAATAGAACTTTTTTCTTAATTTTTTTTCAGACTGTTCATTGCTGGTAAAAAAAAAGACCCAACTGATTTTTGTGTGTTGATCTTATACCCTGCAACTTTGCTGAGTTTATTTATTGGCACTAGCAGCTTTCTTATGGATTCTTTATAATTTTCTATATATTGGATCATGTCATCTTCAAATAGTTTTACTTCTTTCTTACCAATTTGTATGTCTTTTGTTTTTTTTTTCTTGCCTGATTGCTCTGGCTAGGACTTTCAGAACAATACTGAATAGTAGTGGTGAGAGTGGGCATACTTGTCTACTTTCTGATACTGGAGAGTGTTATAGATTGAAATGTGTGCCCTGAAAATATGTGTTGTAAATCTTAACCCCTAAAACTGTGGTTATAATCCCACTTGGGAATGGGTTTTCTTTCTTATGTTAAGAGGCCATATTGGTGTAGGATGTGTTTTAATCTAATCACCTTTGAGATCTAAAAAGACCGAATTAGGCATAAAGAAACAAGCAGAGATGGGAGAAGACAGATGCCATGCCACATGAAGATCACCAAGGAGCCAAAGAACAGAAGCTGAAAAGAGGCAAGGATCTTCCCCCCTGAGCCCACAGAGACAGAAAGCCTTCTGCAGGAGCCGGTGCCCTAAATTCAGACTTGTAGCCTCCTAAACTGTGAGAAAATAAATTTGTTTGTTAAAGCCACCTACCTGTGGCATCTAGTGCTGCTTAGATAACAAAAACAGAGAAAGCTTTCAATCTTTCTCCATTGAGTATAATGTTAGCTATAGGTTCTTCATAAATGCTGTTTGTTATTTTGAGGAATTTCCCTTCTATTTCTAGTTCATTGAGTGTTTTTTTACCATGAAAGGATGTTGGATATTGTTGAATGCCTTTTCTGCATCAATTGAGATAATCATATGGTTCATTTCCTTTGTTCTATTAATGCAGTGTATTACATTTATTGATTTTCTGATGTTGAACCATCCTTGTATTCCTAGAATAAATCCCATTTGGTCAAGGTATATGTCATAGATTAAATTGTGTCCCCCAAAAAATGTGTATACCAACTCGGTTAGGCCATGATTCCCAGTATCCTGTGGTTGTCCTCCATTTTGTGATTGTAATTTTATGTTAAAGAGGATTAGGGTGGGATTGTAACATGCTTACCAGGTCACATTCCTGATCCAATGTAAAGGGAGTTTCCCTGGGGTGTGGCCTGCACCACCTTTTTTTTTTTTTAATAATTTTTATTGAGCTTTAAGTGAACGTTTACAAATCAAGTCAGTCTGTCAGTCTGTCACATATAAGCTTATATACACCTTACTCCATACTCCCACTTACTCTCCCCCTAATTAGTCAGCCCTTCCAGTCTCTCCTTTTGTGACAATTTTGCCAGTTTCTAACCCTCTCTACCCTCCTATCTCCCCTCCAGACAGGAGATGCCAACACAGTCTCAAGTGTCCACCTGATATAATTAGCTCACTCTTCATCAGCATCTCTCTCCAACCCATTGTCCAGTCCCTTCCATGTCTGATGAGTTGTCTTCGGGAATGGTTCCTGTCCTGGGCCAACAGAAGGTTTGGGGACCATGACCACAGGGGATCCTCTAGTCTCAGTCAGACCATTAAGTCTGGTCTTTTTATGAGAATTTGGGGCCTGCATCCCACTGATCTCCTGCTCCCTCAGGGGTTCTCTGTTGTGCTCCCTGTCAGGGCAGTCATCGATTGTGGCCGGGCACCAGCTAGTTCTTCTGGTCTCAGGATGATGTAAGTCTCTGGTTCGTGTGGCCCTTTCTGTCTCTTGGGCTCATAGTTACCGTGTGTCCTTGGTGTTCTTCATTCTCCTTTGATCCAGGTGGGTTGAGACCAATTGATGCATCTTAGATGGCTGCTTGTTAGCATTTAAGACCCCAGATGCCACATTTCAAAGTGGGATGCAGAATGTTTTCATAATAGAATTATTATGCCAATTGACTTAGAAGTCCCCTTAAACCATGGTCCCCAAACCCCCGCCCTTGCTCTGCTGACCTTCGAGGCATTCAGCTTATCCCGGAAACTTCTTTGCTTTTGGTCCAGTCCAGTTGAGCTGACCTTCCATGCATTGAGTATTGTCCTTCCCTTCACCTAAAGTAGTTCTTATCTACTAACTAATCAGTAAGAAACCCTCTTCCACCCTCCCTCCCTCTCCCCCTCGTAACCACAAAAGTATGTGTTCTTCTCAGTTTATACTATTTCTCAAGATCTTATAATAGTGGTCTTATACAATATTTGTCCTTTTGCCTCTGACTAATTTCACTCAGCATGATGCCTTCCAGGTTCCTCCATGTTATGAAATGTTTCACAGATTCGTCACTGTTCTTTATCGATGCGTAGTATTCCATTGTGTGAATATACCACAATTTATTTAACCATTCATCTGTTGATGGACACCTTGGTTGCTTCCAGCTTTGAGCTATTGTAAACAGAGCTGCAATGAACATGGGTGTGCATATATCTGTTCGTGTGAAGGCTCTTATTTCTCTAGGGTATATTCCGAGGAGTGGGATTTCTGGGTTGTATGGTAGTTCTATTTCTAACTGTTTAAGATAACGCCAGATAGATTTCCAAAGTGGTTGTGCCATTTTACATTCCCACCAGCAGTGTATAAGAGTTCCAATCTCTCCACAGCCTCTCTGGAGAGGTTTTGATTACTAATTTAATATCTTCACTTGTTATGGGTCTGTTGAGATTTCTTATTTCTTCTCGCTACTTTCAAAATTCTGATTTTGGCTTTTGACAATTTGACTATAATGTGTGTGGATTTTTTTCTCTTCAACATTTTATTGTGCTTTAGGTGAAAGTTTACATAGCAAATTAGATTTCCAATTATGATTCTTACACAAATTATTCTGTGACATTGGTCACAGTCCCCACAATGAATCAGCACTCTCCCCATTTCTTCCTGGGCCCCCCATTTCCATTAGTCTGATTTCCCATCTGCTCCCTATCTTCTTGTCTTTGGTTTTGGGCAAATGTTGCCCTTTTGCTCTCATACAGTTGATTGTTCTAAGGAGCACATTCTTCAATGGTGTTATTCTTTATTTTATAGCCCCATCTATTATCTGGCTGAAAGGTAGCCTCTGGGAGTGTCTTCAGTTTCAGGCTAGAATGTTGTCTTAGGGCGATAGTCTCAGGAGTTCTTTGTTTCTTTCAGACCAGTAAGTCTGGTCTTTTTTCTTTTTAAATTTGAATTTTGTTCTACTTTTTTACCCATTCTAACCAGTACCTTCTATTGAGATCCTGGTCAGAGAGGTCGGTAATGGTAGCCAGGCACCATCTAGTTCGTTGGGTCTGAGGTTAGAGGAGGCTGTGGTTCATGTGGGCCATTAGTCCTTTGAACTAGTTGCTTCCTTGAGTTTTCAGTTTTCTTTGCTCTCCTTTACTGTAGCTGGGAAGAGACTACAAGTTGTTTCTTAGATGGCTGCTCGCAAATTTTTAAGACCCAAGATGCTACCCACCAGACTAGGATGTAAAACATTATCTTTGTGAACCGTGTTTTGCCAATTAACCTAGATGTCCCCTGAGGCTATGGCCCTTAGCCTTCAAATCCCGTAGTTCAGTCTCAATGTCTAAGTTATTTCTATAACTGTTCCCCGTGTGGATCTCTTTGAGTTTATCCTGTTTGGGGTTCACTGAGCTTTTTGGGTATGTATATTCATGTCCTTGATATCATTTGATATCCTAACATTTGAGAGGTTTTAGGCCATTATTTCTTCAATTATGTTTTTGTCCCTTTTTCTATTTCTTCTTCTGTTATTCCTCTGATACATATGATGTTGGTACACTTGATGGTATTCCACAGGTCCCTCAGGCTCTGTTCATTTATCATTATTCATTTTTCTTTGTGCTGCTCAGATTAGATAATTCCAATTGTCCTATCTTCAAGTTCTCTTATTCTTCTGTCTGCTCAAACCTGCTATTGAACCCCTCTAGTGATTTTTTCATTTCATTTACTGTACTTTTAGGTGAGATCTAGAATTTTTATTTGTTTATTTTTCATAATTTCTGTCTCTTTATGGATATTATCATTCTGTTCATAGATCATTTTCCTTCTTCCCTTTGTTTCTTCATCCATGGTTTCCTTTAGCTCACTCTGCATTTTTAAGACAGTTGATCTAACATGTTTGACTAGTAATTCCAATGTCTTTGCTTCCTAAGTGATGATTTCTGCCAAATTCTTTTTTTCTTGTGAATGGGCCATACTTCCTTGTTTCATTTTGTATGTTTTTAGTTTTCTCAAACTGGTCGTTTTGAGTATTACAGTATGGTAACTGGAAATCTAATTCTTCTATTATTCAGAGATTTCTGATTTTTCCTTTTTGAGGGCTACAGTTTTTTAAAGTTTTTTTCTTGTTCTGTGTGGTCACTGAAGTTTTCATTCCATTATCTTTGTGGCCAGCCAGATAACTGACAAAAAATTCCTTAAATGTCTTGCTCCAAAAACAAAACAAGTTGTACTGTGTCTTTAAAGTCCCTGATAGATGCTCTGGGAGAAGCTGCTGCAGCCCAGAGAGTGAAAACTAATGCAAGTGTCTGTGTCAGCCCCTCAGGGCATGGCCAGACCAACGAAAAATTTACAACCCTAAAATTTTCGGAGGACATCAACTTGCCCACCCCAGCACCAGCCAGCTACTCTAAGAACACGGGCCACCATCCACACAGCTACTGCGGTGCTGAGGAATGGGGGATGATACTGGTTAACACACCATGCCCTTTTACAAAAGATCAGCAGCCCCTCCCTTATTCCCTGGTTGTTGTTAAGTGGATCAGATTCCAGAGATCTGAAATAGTTGATTTCAATTGCTCTTTCCAGCTCAGCAGTTGCTTTAGTGGAAGGACCAATCCCTAGACCGCTCTACTCTGCTTTTTTGCACAACATCAATCGCTAGCTTATTTCTTCAACCTTGTTTTTTCATAGATTATCTCTTCAACTCCAGGCAAACTGAGCTTCTCCCAGTTTACCACACAGACCTGCTACTGAATCCCTTACTCCCCAGGCCTTTACACATACTTTCCCCTTCACCACAGCATGTCCTACCTCTGCTCATTCCATAGTACACTGGTGCAGGAGATGTGTACCAAATGGCTTCCATGTGCTAGATATTGTGCAACCAGTGGTTCTTAGTTATTTTGGGGGTAAAGAATCCCTGACACTCTCTCCCCAGAACAATGTGCATACACACAGGTTGCTTTCAATTTCATAAGAACTAAGACCCCTTGAAGCCATTGTTGGATCCCTGATAAGAAGTCCTATTCCTAGATACTGGTAATAAAGCATGAGTGAGAGGGATTAATTTCCCCGATGTCCCTAATTCAGCCCTTTTTTTTCTTTCTTCACGACCTTAAATTCCAAGCCTGGGCTGAAATCTCCCCCATATCTGTCCTGCTATGGGCTCCTACGCTACCTTTCCACCTTCCCGCGGGTATCTTTAACTCAGTACACCTGAAGACAAATGGAATTGAGGAAAAAGAACTTATCAGAAATCTTGAATTCTAAAAAGAATCCACAAGTGAGCTGAATTACAGCATAAACACTCCTGGAAAGCTAAATGACCAATCTCATAAATCCTCTTAAGAAGGCATCATGAAAAAACAAACTGAAAAATAAAGGAAAAATTGTGGCACAGTAGACAGATTCAGATGTTCCAACACCTATCTAATAGGAGTTCCAGTAGGAGAGGGCAGAGAAAGGAAAGAATGAAATAATCACAGAAATAATAGAAGAAAATATCTCAGAGTAAGAGATTTTAAGTCCTTTAACTGAATAGGGCCAGTAAGTACTAAGCAGGTGTATTAGTTATTTAGTGCTGCTATAACTGAAATACCACAAGTGGGTGGCTTTAACAAACAGAAATTTATTTCCTCGCAGTTTAGGAGACTGCAAGTCTGAATTCAGGGCATCAGCTCTAGAGGAAGGCTTTCTTTCTCTGTGGGCTCTGGGAGAAGGGCCTTGTCCCTTTTCAGCTTCTGTTTCTTGGTTTCTTGGAAATCTCATGTGGTGTGGCATCTGTCTTCCCCCAGCTATGCTTGCTTCTCTATGCCTAATGTGCTCTTCTTACATCTCAAAGGTGACTGGCTTAAAACATGCCCTACACTGATATGGCCTCTTAACATAACAAAGAAAACCCATTCCCAAATGGGATTATAACCACAGGTATAGAAGTTAGAATTTACAACACATCTTTTGTGGGGACACAATTCAATTTATAGCAACAGGTACGAATTTACAAAAAAAAAAAAAAAACTCGCATCTATACGCATTGTAGCAAGTTTTCAGAACAAAAGGTATAAAAAGAGAATCTTAAAAGCTTTCAGAGAGAAAAAATAGACTATCAAGCAAGAAATAATAATCAGAACACATCCGACTTCTCATTTGGGATCCTGGGTGCAAGAAGACAATAGAACATAACTTCCAAGTTCTGAGGTAAAATAATTTGAACCTAGAATCCTATACCCAGCCAAACTAGCATTCAAGTGGGAGGAAACAAGAACAACACTTTCAATCATGCAATGAAAAGCTCAGTTTTGCTACCCACAGGCATTTTCAGAAAGAATTATCCACGGATGTACTACGTCCAAACAAATAACATCAATGAAAGAAGAAATAGTAAGCAAAGAAACTTGTTAAACTTACAATTATCTTAATGACCACTAATGTTAAAGTAAAAAATAACAATCTGAATAAAAATTCAGAAGATTCACTTGTGAGGTAGCAGCTGGGCCATATCCAACAGGTTTCTGTATGTGGTTGCTCTTACTGCTACCCATTTCTAAATTTTAGAGGCTGGCATAGCCCTGATGCCAAAAACAGCCAAAGATAGCACTCACACAAAAGAAGGAAACCAGAGACTAATATCACTTAATGCATGAATACAAAAATATTAAAAAATAAATATTAGCAAATCAATTCCAGCAGAGTTTTAAATTGATAAGGCACTGTGACTGAGAATGGTTTAAAATCAGTGAATCACATAGTGTGCTCATGATAATAGCATGGTAAAGGACAAAAATCCTATGATCCTTTCAATAAATGCCAACAAATATTTGATATCTGAGGTAGACATGGAGCTGCACTGCCCAGATCCTCCTTCAAGGGAGGCCTTGCTGCCGAGCTGTGAGGAATACGCTAACAGACTGCCTTCAGCTCTCAGCCCTTCAGGGGTGCCTCATGTGTAGAGAGCCATCTCCTCCCAGGTAAAAAAAAAAACAGGTAGCCTTCCTAAAATAGTACACACCCAGTGACTGAGCAGAGTGGGGACGTAAAGGCTTGACAAGTCTGGCTTGGTGTGGGATACTCTGACAGGCAATGTTCACTCCAGTGCTCTCTGTTGGGTTGGCAGATGCTTTGTCAGGCCTGCACCAAGTTTAACTTTTGCCTCCACCCAATCCAGCTTCCTGCCCCTCCCTTTACATATGTTGGTCCCTAGTAAATCTTGCACTCCAAACTGCGTCTCAACATTTGCTTCCAGAAAGTCCAAAGTGCAATAGTAGTATTCAATACATTCCTTATTAAAAACAATTTTTAAAAGAGAAAAAGAACACAAAACTCTGCAAACTTAAGAACTGAAGGAAATTATCGTCATGGATAAACAGTAGCTACCAGGACTTTACACCAAAAGTATTTAATGGTAAAATACTACATACTCTCCTATTAATGACAGGAACAAAGGTAAGGATACTTTTGATCATGACTACTTCTTAAAATTTATTGGACCTAGCAGTCAATGCAATAAGACCAAAAGGAAGAGAGGGAGGGAAGGAAAAAAGTAAGGAGAAGCGTAAGGGAGGAGGAAGAATCAAGGAAGAGAGGGAGACAGGAAAAAAGAATGAAAAATTTAAATATTAAAAATTAAGAGGTCAGAGTGTCACTACTCTCAGGTAATCCGACTGTTTACCTGGAATATCCAAGAGAGTCACTTGATGAACCATTAAAACTAATAATCAATTTAAGGAATGTAGACAGACACAAGAACACCATTCTATAAATCAATAATTTTCCTATATGCTAATAATAACCAATTGGGTAGGAAATATGCAAAAAAAGAATCCTATTCATAGAAATAACAAAACCCACAAAATATCCAGAATCAAACTGAAGAAGATCCATGTGAATGAAACTATAAACACTCAAATGCATAAAATAAAACAAAAAAAAGTGTAAAGATATACTCCTAGATGTGAAGACTCGATATTAAGGTTATCAGTACTACCGTTAGATTAATCTTATAAATTCAATGCTCCCCAAAATCCTAACTGGATTTTTTTAATGAAACATGCCAAGCTAAATCTAAGGTATATATACAAAAGAAAAATTGTACAAGATTAGCTGAAAAAGATCAATAAGGGCATCTTGTCCTACCAGATATCAAACGAAATTCTACTCAGCCAGTAGGAGAAATTAAACCTTGATATATGCTACAATATGGATGGAGCTTGAACACATTATGCTGAACAAAATAAGCCAGTCACAAAAGGACAAATATTGAATAAACTCACTCATACAAAAAGACAAGAAAAAGCAAATGTATAGAGACTAAAGTTTATTAGTGGATACCAGGGGTAGGAAGGAGGGGGAAAGAGAGCTAAGGGTGATGGAAAAATCACATTGATTAAAGATAGGATTACATAGCCGATTATTGTAATTGCTGTCAACAAGTTGTACACCTGTAGAAAGTTGAATTGGCCAAAGTTGTATAGAGATACAGCAATGAAAAAAAAAAAAAAGTAGCTGCTGAGGCTGCTTACATACAGCCAAATACCTCATGGGATCTGGCCTCTTGGTTTGGAGATTTAGGGTCATGGTTTCATGGGGTATCCTAGTTAATTGGCCTAATAATGTATTTCATACTTCTAGCCTACCTCCTTACACTTAACTGTGCTCATGAGGAACCTGTACATAGATCAAGAGGCAGTTGTTCAGACAGAACAAGAGGATACTGAGTGGTTTAAAGTCAGGAAAGGTGTGCATCAGGGTTGTATCCTTTCACCATACCTATTCAATCTGTATGCTGAGCAAATAATCTGAGAAGCTGGACTATATGAAGAACGGGGCATCAGGATTAGAGGAAGACTCATTAACAACCTACGTTATGCAGATGACACAACCTTGCTTACAGAAAGTGAAGAGGACTTGAAGCACTTATTGATGAAGATCAAAGATCACAGCCTTCAGTATGGATTACACCTCAACATAAAGAAAAAAATATCTTCACAACTGGACCAATAAGCCACATCATGATAAAAGGAGAGATTGAAGTTGTCAAGGATTTCATTTTACTTGGATCCACAATCAACAACCATGGAAGCACCAGTCAAGAAATCACAAGCTGCAAAGGACCTCTTTAAAGTGTTGAAAATTAAAGATGTCACCTTGAAGACTACGGTGCGCCTGACCCGAGACATGGTATTTCAATCACATCATACGCATGCAAAAGCTGTACAATGAATAAGGAAGACCAAAGAAAAACTGATGCCTTTGAATTGTGGTGTTGGTGAAGAATATTGGATATACCATGGACTGCCAAAAGAATGAACAAATCTGTCTTGGAAGACATACAACCAGAATGCTCCTTAGAAGCAAGGGTGGTGAGGCTGTGCCTACATACTTTGAACATGTTGTCCGGAGGGATCAGTCCCTGGAGAAGGATATCATCTTTGGTAAAGTATAGAGTCACTGGAAAAGAGGAAGACCCTCAACAAGATGGACTGACACAGTGGCTACAACAATGGGCTCAAGCATTACGATTGTGAGCATGATGCAGGACCGGGCAGTGTTTCATTCTGTGGTATATGGGGTTGCTGTGAGTCAGAACTGACTCGACCATACCTAACAACAATGACAACAAACAACAGTTCAACCTCCTCGTTCATTGAGTAGTGCCTGGGGTCATAAAAGCTTACAAGCAGCCATCCAAAGCATAATTAATTTCTATTCACCTGTAGCAAGAGGAAGAAGGAGAGTCAGGAATAGGAAGAAGATATGGAATGTGTGGCTAATTGCCTCCATGAACAACTGCTGCCTTCGCCATGAATCCAGAACTGGATGGTGTCTGGCTATCATTACTGAACATTTTGATCAAAGATTCCATAGAAGAATCCTGATCAAAAGGGGGAAAATGCAGAACAGAATTTCAAATTCTTATAGACTCCATACTTTCTGGAGTCATGCAGGGTGGACGAACTAAAACTATTGCCCTGAGATAATGTTTAAACCTTAAACCAAAAATATCCCCTGACGTCATCTTAAAACTGAGCAATAGTTTAGTTTAACTAGTAAAAAAGTTCTGCCTTGAGCATCATGCTCTTTTAAGAACTGTCTATGTGGGATCAAACTGACAACAGCAACTTGAAAGATTAGATAGGAACCTTAGGGGGCAGTGAGTTTATGTTAATAAGGGAGGAACAATTCAGAAAAGGAGGGTGAGAATGGTTGCACAATTAGAAGAATGTAATCATTAAATTGTACATGTAGAAATTGTTGAATTGGTATATGTTTTGCTGTGTATATCGTCAACAACAACAATAAATGAAATTTGGAAAAAAAATGAACAGGGCTGGGGGGGAATAACCATGGAGCTGTTATTAAAACATTGCGGTACTGAAACTGGAATGAGCGAAGAGATCCTTAGAACAAAGAGTCCAGATGACAGATTCGTGTATACATGGGAATTTAGTTCATGATACAGGTGCTTTTCTAAATAGTGGATAAAGGATAATTGATTCAATAAATTCTGTTGGCACCACTGACAATAATAGAAAAATAAAACTAGACTCTTTACACCTCCTACCAAACAAAAATTCTGGATGGATCAAAGAGCTCAGCCTAAAAAAAACAAAAACAAAAACAAGACACCCGAATATAAAATATTACCATGTGGTAAGTTCCTTCTAGAACCCTTTCTATGCATCTGCACACATACATAAGTACACACACACACACACACATTTAAACAAACTTTTTTCATTAACAAAAGGCTATTGAAAATATAACTCTGCTTTTATCACCCAGTAGAAGGTGCTATTACTATGCCCATTTCACAAGTGAGCAAACTAAGTCACAGAGGTGAGATTCCTTGTCCAAGGTCACACAGTTAATAAGTTGCTGAGCTGGGACCCTAACCGTAACCGTCTGGCTCCAGATCCTGCCTCCTACAGGCCTATTAGGCCAAAGCCTGTGGTAGAAAGCTTTGAAGGGTTTTGAACAGGGAAATGATATGTTTTATGCTCTAAAAATATCTTTACAGGTAAATGTAGGGAACAAACATAGCAAAGCAAGGGTAGAAACAGGAAGAATAGTTAAGGGATCACGGTTCACATCCAGAAAAACAAGAGAGTGGCTTGGACTAAAGCAGCAGGTAGAGAGAAGTACCAAAGTCAGGATGTATCTTGAAGGTATAGCACATGGGAATTGCTCACGGATTGAATGTGAAATTTGGAAGGGAAAGAAGAGTCATGCATGGCTCCTGGATTTTGGGCCTGAGAGAAAGATAATGGCATTACTGAGCTGAGAAACACTAGGGGAGTAGTAAATTGGGGAAAAAATCAAGAATGGTTCAGGCATGTAAAATCTGAGTGCCAATATGACATTCAAATAAAGGTGATGGATAGACAATTGAATGTATTGAGTGTGGAATTAAGGGAATTGAGTAGGGCTGGGATAAAAACATGGCAGTTGTTAGCATATGAGAGATACTAAAGCCAAGGGGTTGAATGAGATCACTAGAGAGTGAGTGTCCATGGAGCAGGGGATGAGGGCAGAGCCCCTGGCTCTCCTGTGCAGCACTCATCACTGTGGCAATTTCACACTGAGTTTTTAAAAATACTTTGCTAGATTCTGAATCCCCTACTAGACTAAAGCTCCTTGAGCACAGGGACTGTATCTTCTTCACTCACCATGATATGTAACAACACGGTGCCTAACCTCTAGCCAGGCTGAAGAAACCAGAGGTGTTTTAAAAGGAGATTTGCCATTTTACATATTACAATATAAATGAACATAGCAATCGACTCACCATTTCTAGGATTATAACTGAAAAATGATGTGACGGGGGAAGCATCTGACCTCCTTTAATTTCACGAGGTAGAAGGAGAATTATCATTGGCATTAACCCAAGGCTGATTCCTATGAAGTGGAGGTCAGAAATATCTCCGCTCTCCAATCTTTTCACCAATTCTGAGACCAGCTGTTCCTCCCACAGCACTCTACTTCTCTGCTGGGTTAGATAATTTCTTGCAAAGGCTACGCAAAACTCACAGACCATACTCACAGTTAAGGGGCTTATTAGGGAAGTTACAGGTTACGATTCAGGATACAGTTCTTTCAGGACAGCCTCTTCTCAGCTGTGCTCACAAGCAACCCTCTCTCTGGCCCTTGGCCCCTCAGCGCAGCCTCTGCCATGCTCAGGCAAGTGTTACAAAGCTCTTTAGCTCCACCAATAAGTGCCTGGAGGCACCCCACTCAGCCAGCAAGCTTTGGCCTGAAAGCACTTAGCTTTCTTACTCAGGGGGCCAGGAAGCCCACTGTACCATCTCCCACTGATCTCCTGGCTCTGCTGACTCTCTTGCTGCTGGTTCTCTGCTGCTGCTTTTCACCACCTCTTGCCGTCCCTTCTTGTTGGTAGTGAGGTCCCCCCTCCCCGTCCACCACTGGGATGGCTCATTTTAACCCTAGAGGGATGGCAAAACTAACCAATCCCCTTGTTAGGGTTCCATATACCTTATTTGCATGGTCCCTCCCCACAAGAGTGCCATGCACCTTGTTTGCATTATTAGTGAGCTGTCCAATCCTCTTGGTGGACCACAAGCACCTTATTTGCATAGTCCAATCCAATCATTTGGTGGGAGTTACAAGACCATGGTGAGAAAGACCATATAAAAATAATTCATCACACTGCAATAACTCAATTTTTTTTCATGCCTATGCAAAAAGAGTATGTCCAGTGGTGTTCCCTGCAGTACTATTCGTAATTTTTTTTTTTATCATGCTGAAAGTTTACAAACCAAGTCAGTCTCTCACACAAAAACTTATATACACCTTGCTACATACTCCCAATTACTCTCCCCCTAATGAGACAGCCCACACCCTCCTTCCACTCTTTCTTTTCGTGTCCATTTTGCCAGCTTCTAACCCCCTCTACCCTCCCATATCCTCTCCATGCAGGAGATGCCAACATAGTCTCAAGTGTCCACCTGATCCAAGAAGCTCATTCCTCACCAGCACCCGTCTCCATCCCATTGTCCAGTCCAATCCCTGTCTGAAGAGTTGGCTTTGGGAATGGTTCCTGTCCTGGGCCAACAGAAGGTCTGGGGGCCATGACCACCAGGGTCCTTCTAGTCTCAGTCAGACCATTAAGTCTGGTCTTTTTATGAGAATTTGGGGTCTGCATCCCACTACTCTCCTGCTCCCTCAGGGGTTCTTCTGTTGTGTTCCCTGTCAGGGCAGTCATCAGTTGTAGCCGGGCACCATCTAGTTCTTCTGGTCTCAGGCTGATGTAGTCTCTGGTTTATGTGGCCCTTTCTGTCTCTTGGGCTTGTAATTACCTTGTGTCCTTGGTGTTCTTCATTCTCCTTTGATCCAGGTGGGTTGATACCAACTGATGCATCTTAGATGGCTGCTTGCTAGCATTTAAGACCCCAGACACCACTCTCCAAAGTGGGATGTGGAATGTTTTCTTAATAGATTTATTATGCCAATTGACTTAGATGTCCCTTGAAACCATGGTCCCCAAACCCCTGCCCCTGCTACGCTGGCCTTCGAAACATTCAGGAAGCTTCTTTGCTTTTGGTTTAGTCCGGTTGTGCTGACCTTGCCTGTGTTGTGTGTTGTCTTTCCCGTCACTTAAAGTAGTTCTTATCTACTATCTAACTAGTGAATACCTCTCCCACTCTCCCTCCTTCCCCCCCTCGTAACCACAAAAGAATGTTTTCTTCTCAGTTTAAACAATTTCTCCAGTTCTTATAATAGTGGTCTTATACAATATTTGTTCTTTTGCAACTGACTAATTTCACTCAGCATAATGCCTTCCAGATTCCTCCTCGCTTTCTTTATCGATGCATAGTATTGCATTGTGTGAATATACCACAATTTATTAATCCATTCATCTGTTGATGGGCACCTTGGTTGCTTCCATCTTTTTGCTATTGTAAACAGTGCTGCAATGAACATGGGTGTGTACTATTTGTAATTTTAAAACTACAAATATGGAAACAGACGACCTGTAACAGACCTGTAGTCAAATAGATTACAATACATCCATACTACAAAATATTGTGGAGTACAGTGCTACGGAAAGAGGGGAGGCTCTGGAGCCAGATGACCAGGGCTAGAATATCAGCTTGGCCACTTCCTAGCTTTGTGACCTTGGGCAACGCACCCTACCTTTTTGTGCCTTAGTTTGCTCATTTGTGAAATGGGCGATGTCTTAGTTGTCTAGTGCTGCTACAACAGAAATACCACAAGTGAGTGGCTTTAACAAACAAAAATTTATTTTCTCACAGTCCAAATTCAGGGTACCAGCTCTAGGGGAAGGTTCTTGTTCCTTGGCGATCTTTGTGTGTTGTGGCATCTCTTCCCTCATTCCTGCTTCCTTAATGTGTTCCTCTTATACCTGAAAAGATATTGACTGAAGACACACCTGCACTAATTCATTGTTGTTGTTAGGTGCCATCCAGTCTGTTCTGGCTCTTAGCGACCCTATGTACAACAGAACGAAACACTGCCCAGTCCTGGGCCAACCTCACAATTGTTATGCTTAAGCCCGCTGTTGCAGCTACTGTGTCAGTCCATCTCATTGAGGGTCTTCCTTTTTTTGGCTGACCCTCTACTTTACCAAGCATGATGTCCTTCTCTAGGAGCTGATCCCTCCTGACGACATGTCCAAAGTATGTGAGACGTAGTCTTATGATCCTTGTTCCTAAGGAGCATTCTGGTTGTACTTCTTCAAAGACAGATTTGTTCCTTCTTTAGGCAGTTCATGGTATACTCAATATTCTTCTCCAACACCACAATTCAAAGGCATCAATTCTTCTTTGGTCTTCTTTAATCATTGTCCAGCTTTCACATGCATAGGAGGTGACTGAGAACACCATGGCTTGGGTCAGGCGCACCTTAGTCTTCAAGGTGACATCTTTGCTTTTTAACACTTTAAAGAGGTCTTTTGTAGCAGATTTGCCCAATACAATGCGTCTTCTGATTTCTTGACTGCTACTTCCATGGGTATTGATTGTGGAGCCAAGTAAAATGAAATCCTTAACAACTTCAATCTTCTCCCTGTTTATCATGATGTTGGTTATTGGCCCAGTTGCGATGATGCTTATGTTGAGGTATAATCTGTACTGAAGGCTGTGGTCTTTGATCTTCATCAGTGTTTCAAGTCCCCTTCACTTTCAGCAAGCAAGGTTGTATCATCTGCATAATGCAGGCTGGTAATGAGTCTTCCTCCAATCCTGATGCCCCGTTCTTCTTCATACAGTCCAGCTTCTCAGATTATCTGCTCAGCATACAGATTGAATACGTATGGTGAAAAAATACAACTCTGACACACACCTTTCCTGCCTTTAAACCAATCAGTATCCCCTTGTTCTGTCTGAACAACTGACTCTTGATTTACGTACAGGTTCCTCATGAGCACAATTAAGTGTTCTGGAATTCCCATTCTTTACAACGTTACTCATAATTTGTTATGATCCACACAGTCAAATGTCTTTGCATAGTCAAAACACAGGTAAATATCCTTCTGGTACTCTCTGCTTTCAGCCAGGATCCATGTGACATCAGCAGTGATATCCCTGGTTCCAGTCCTCTTCTGCATCCAGCCTGAATTTCTGGCAGGTCCCTGTCGATATACTATACTGCTGCAGCTGCTTTTGAATGATCTTCAGCAAAATTTTGCTTTTGTTTGATATTAATATTATTTTTTGATAATTTCCACATACAGTTGGATTACCTTTCTCAGGAATAGGCATAAATATGGATCTCTTCCTGTTGGTTGGCCAGGTAGCTGTCTTCCAAATTTCTTGGCATAGATGAGTGAGCACTTTCAGCGCTGCATCCATTTGTTGAAACATCTCTATTGATTTTCCATCAATTCATGGAGGCTTGTTTTTCATCAATGCCTTCAGTGAAGTTTGGAATTCTTCCTTCAGTACCATCAGTTTCTGATCATGTGCTACCTCTTGAAATGGTTTAACGTTGACTAATTAATTTTGGTATAATGACTATTCCTTCCATCTTCTTTTGATGCTTCCTGCATCATTTAATATTTTCCCCATAGAATCCTTCACTATTGCAACTTGAGGCTTGAAATTTTCTTCACCTCTTTCAGCTTGAGAAAGGCCAAGCATTTTCTTCCTTTTGGTTTTCTATCTCCATTTCTTTGCACATGTCATTATAATACTTTACTTTGTCTTCTTGAGCCACCCTTTGAAATCTTCTGTTCAGTTCTTTTACTTCATCATTTCTTCCTTTTGTTTCAGCTGCCCGACATTCGAGAGCAAGTTTCAGAGTCTCCCCTGACATCCATCTTGGTCTTTTCTTCCTTTCTTGTCTTTTTAATAACTTTTTGCTTTCTTCATGCATGATGTCCTTGATGTCATTCCACAACTTGTCTGGTCTTTGGTCATTAGTGTTCAACGCATCAAATCTGTTCTTGAGATGGTCTCCAAATTCAGGTGGGATATACTCAAGGTTGTATCTTGGCTCTCGTGGACTTGCTCTGATTTTCCTCAGTTTCAACGTGAACTTGCATATGAGCAGCTGATGGTCTGTTCCGCAGTCGGCCCCTGGCCTTGTTCTGACTGATATTGAGCTTTTCCTTCGTCTTTTTCCACAGATGTAGTCAAATTGATTTCTGTGTATTCCATCTGGCGAGGTCCGTGTTTGTAGTCGTCGTTTATGTTGGTGAAAGAAGGTATTTGCAATGAAGAAGTCACTGGTCTTGCAAAATTCTATTATTCGATCTCCGGCATTGTTTCTATCACCAAGGCCATATTTTCCAATTAGCGATCCTCCTTCTTTGTTTCCAACTTTTGCATTCCAATCGCCAGTAATTATCAATGCATCCTTATTGCATGTTCGATCAATTTTAGACAGCAGAAATTGGTAAAAGTCTTCAATTTCTTCCTCTTTGGCTTTAGTGGTTGGTGTGTAAATTTGAGTAATAGTTGTATTAATTGGTCTCCCTTGTAGGCATATGGATATTATCCTATTACTGACAGCATTGTACTTCAGGATAGATCTTGAAATGTTCTTTTTGACAATGAATAGAACACCATTCCTCTTCAAGTTGTCATTCCCGGCATAGTAGACTACATGACTGTCCTATTCAAGATGGCCAATACCAGTACATTTCAGCTCACTAATGCCTAAAATATCGATGTTTATGTGTTCCATTTCACTTTTGACAATTGCAAATTTTCCTAGATTCATACTTTGTACATTTCAGGTTCCAATTATTAATGGATGTTTGCAGCTGTTTCTTCTCATTTTGAGTCATGCCACATCAGCAAATGAAGGTCCTGAAAGCTTTACTCCATCCACGTCGTTAAGGTCAACTCTACTTTGAGGAGGCAGCTCTTTTGAGTTCCTTCCACCCTGGGGCGCTCACCTTCCAGCACTATATCAATGTTCCGCTGCTATTCATAAGGTCTTCACTGGCTGATTCTTTTCAGAAGTAGACTGCCTTCTTCCTAGTCTTAGTCTAGAAGCTCAGCTGAAACCTCTCTTCCATGGGTGACCCTGCTGGTATCTGAATACTGGTGGCATAGCTTCTAGCATCACAGCAACATGGAAGCCCCCACAATACGACAAACTGACAGACACGTGGGGGACAAATGGAATAGGAATGGTGAAAGGATGCAACCCTGATGCACACCTTTCCTGATTTTAAACCAAAAAGTATCCCCTTGTTCTGCTCTAAAGACTGCCTCTTGACCTGTGTACAGGTTCCTTGTGAGCACAATTGAGTATCCTGGAATCCCCATTCTTCGTGATTTATTCATAATTTGTCATGCTCCACATAGTCGAATGCCTTTGCATAGTCAGTACAACACAGATAAACATCTTTCGGGTATTCTCTATTTTCAGCCAGGATCCATCTGACATCAGCAGCCTCTTTTGAATCCAGCTTGAATTTCTGGCAGTTTCCTGCCAGTATACTGCTGCAGCCACTTTTGAATGTCCTTCAGCAAAATTTTACTTGCGTGTGATATTGATGATAGTGTTCGATAATTTCCATATTTGGTGGATCACCTTTCTTGGGAATAGGCATAAATATAGATCTCTTCCAGTCAGTTGGCCAGGTAGCTGTCTTGCAAATTTTTTGGCATAGACAAGCGAGTACTTCAGCACTGCATCTGTTTGTTGAAACATCTCAATTGGTATTCTGTCAATTCCTGGAGTCTTGTTTTTCGCTAATCCCTTCAGTGTAGCTTGGACCTCTCCCTTCAGCATCATTGGTTCCCGCTCGTATGGTACCTCCTGAAATGGTTGAGCATCGACCAGTTCTTTTTGGTACAGTGACTCTGTATTCCTTCCATTTTCTTTTGATGCTCCCTGAGTCATTTAATATTTTCTCCATAGAATCCTTAAATATTGCAACTTGAGGCTTGAATTTGTTCTTCAGTTCTTTCAGCTTGAGAAGTGCCAAACGTGTTTTCCCTTTTGGTTTTCCATCTCCAGGACTTTGCATGTCATCATAATACTTTTAGTCTTCTTGAGCCACCCTTTGAAATCTGCTGTTCAGTTCTTTTACTTCATCATTTCTTTTGTTTTAGGTGCTCGATGTTCAAGAGCAAGTTTCAGAGTCGCTTCTGACGTACATCTTGGTCTTTTCTTTCTTTCCTGTCTTTTTAATGACCTCTTGCTTTCTTTATGTATGATGTCCTTGATGTCATTTCACAACTTGTCTCATCTTCGGTCATTAGTGTTCGATGGGTCAAATCCATTCTTGAGATGGTCTCTAAACTCAGGTGGGATATATTCACCGTCATACTTTCGCTCTTGTCAACTTGTTCTAATTTTTCTCAGTTTCAACTTGAATTTGCATATGAGCAATTGATGGTCTGTTCCACAGTTGGCCCCTGGCCTTGTTCTACTTATGATATTGAGTTCTTCCAACATCTCTTCCCACAGTGGTAGTTGATTTGATTCCTGTGTATTCCATCCGGTGAGGTCCACGTGTATAGTCACCATTTATGTTGGCGAAAAAAGTATTTGCAATGAAAAAGTTGTTGGTCTTGCAAAATTCTATCATACGATCTCTGGCATCGTTTCTATCACCAAGGCCATATTTTCCAACTAGAGATCCTCCTTCCTTGTTTCCAACTTTTGCATTCCAATCACCAGTAATTATGAATGCATCCTGATTGCACGTTCAATCAATTTCACATTGCAGAAGTTGGTAAAAATCTTCAATTTCTTCATCTTTGGCCTTAGTGGATGGTGTGTAAATTTGAATAATAGTCGTATTAATCGGTCTTCCTTGTAAGCATATGGAAAACCTGGTGGCGTAGTGGTTAAGTGCTACAGCTGCTAACCAAAGGTTCGGCAGTTTGAATCCACCAGGTGCTCCTTGGAAACTCTATGGGGCAGTTCTACTCTGTCCTATAGGGTTGCTACAAGTCGGAATTGACTCGACAGCACTGGGTTTTTGGTTGTAAGTATATGGATATTATCCTATCACTGACAGTGTTATACTTCAGGATAGACCTTGAAATGTTCTTTTTGACAATGAATGGAATGCCATGCCTCTTCAGGTTGTTGTTCCCAGCATAGTAGACCATATGATTGTCCATTTCAAAATAGCCAATTCCAGTCCATTTCAGCTCACTAAAGCCTAGGATATCAGTGTATGTGTTCCATTTCATTTCTGATGACTTCCAATTTTCTGAGATTCATACTTTGTACATCCCACTTTCTGATTATTAATGGATGCTTGCACCTGTTTCTTCTCATCTTTGAGTCGTGCCACATCACCAAATTAAGGTCGCAAAAGCTTGACTCCATCCACATCATTAAAGTCGACTCTATTTTGAGGAGGCAGCTCTTCCCCAGTTGTCTTTTGTGTGCCTTCCAACCTGGGGGACTCATCTTCTGGCACTATATCAAACAGTGTTCTGCTGATATTCATAAGGTTTTCACTGGCTAAATCTTTTCAGCAGTAGACTGTCAGGTCCTTCTTCCTAGTCTGTCTTAGTCTGGAAGCTCAGCCGAAACCTGTCCGGGTGACCCTGCTGGTATTTGAATACCAGTGCTATTATCTTCCAGCATCACAGCAACATGCAAGCCCCCACAGTATAAAAAGCTGACAGACAAGTGAGGGCCTGCACTAACACTGCCTCATTAATATAACAAAGAAAACCCATTCCCAAATAGGATTATAAGCACAGGTATACCAAAAACCCATCACCATCAAGTTGATTCCAACACATAGTGACCCTATATGACAGAGTAGAAGTGCCCCATAGAGTTTTCCAAGGCTATAATCTTTACAGGTAGCCCTGGTGCTACAGTGGTTAAGAGCTATGGCTGATAATCAAAAAGGTCAGCAGATCGAATCTACCAGCTGCTCCTTGGAAACCCCATGGGGCGGTTCTACTCTGTCCTATAGAGTCACTATGAGTCCGAATCAACCTGACTTGAGCCCAGCTGGTTTGGTTTGGTTTAATCTTATGGCTACTGAGCTTTTGGTTAGCAGCAGAGCACTTAATCACTGCTCCTCCAGGGCACCTAACCACAGGTATAGGGGTTAGGATTTATAAGACGTATTTTGGGGGGACAGAATTCAATCCATATCCCAACCCACTGCCCTCCCATTGATTCCGACTCATAATGACTCTACTGGCTATCAGGGGATAATTACAGTACCTTCTACTAAGTGAAATATATTTTCTCTGTGTGTCAGGGTTGTATCTTTTCACCATTATTTATCTAATCTGTATGCTGAGCAAGTAGTCTGAGAAGCTGGACTACATGAAGAATGTGGCATCTGAATTGGAGGAAGACTCGTTAACAACGTGCGTTACGCAGATGACAAAATCTTGCTTGCTGAAAGTGAAGAGGACTTAAGCACTTACTGAAGAAGATCAAAGACTATAGACTTCAGTATGGATTCCACCTCAAAATAAAGAAAACAAAAATCCTCACAACTGGGCCAATAAGCAACATCATCATCATGGTAAACGGTGAAAAGACTGAAGTTGTCAAGGATTTCATTTTACTTGGATCCACAATCAATACCCATGGAAGCAGCAGTCAAGAAATCAAGATGCATTGCATTGGGCAAATCTGCTGTAAAAGAACTCTTTAAAGTATAAAAAAGCAAAGACATCACTTTGAGGACTAAGGTGCGCCTGACCCAAGCCATGGTGTTTTCAATTGCCTCGTACGTATGTGAAAGCTAGACAATGAATAAGGAGGACTGAAGAAAAATTGAGGCCTTTAAGTTGTGGTGTTGGTGAACAATACTGAATATACCATAGGCTGCCAAAAGAATGAACAAATCTGTTTTGGAGGAAGTACAACCAAAATGCTCCTTAGAAGTGAGGATGAGAAGACTTGGTCTCATATACTGTAGACATGCTATCAGGAGGGACCAGTCCCTGGAGAAGGACATCATGCTTGGTAAAGTGGAGGCTCAGCAAAAAAGAGGAAGACCCTCAACAAGATGGATTGACACAATGGCTACAACAACAGACTCAAGCATAACAACTATCACAAGGATGGCAGAGGACTGGGAAGTGTTTCGTTGCTGTACATTGCATTGCTATAAGTCGGAACCAACTTGACAGCACCTAACAGCAACTACATAAAAAAACAGAATGATAGCCTGTTATCAATGAGGAAAAAAAAAAAAAAAGGTTTGGGTAAATGTTTGTGACACAAAGTGAGAAAGAGAGAGAAGAGAGATAGCTGCTTTTGAGTTGGCTCCAACTCATGGCAACCTCACGTACAACAAAATGAAGTGTTACAAGGTCTTGAAGCATCCTCGCGACTGGCAGCATGTTTGAGTTCATCGTTGTGGCTATTGTGCTATTCTATTTCACTGAAGGTCTCCCTTACCCTTGCTGGCCCTCTGCTTCACCAAACATGATGTCGTCCACTAGCGGTTGATCCCTCCTTATCAATGTCCAAAGCAAGGGAGTCAGAAATGTATTGTTGTGGTCCATAAGGTCTTCACAGGCTAATTTCCAGAAGTAGATTGCCAGTCCTTTCTTCCTAGTTTGTCTTAGTCTGCTGGCAGTCCATGAAACCTGTCCACCATGGGTGACCCTGGTGGTATCTGAACTAACAGTGGCATAGCTTCAGGTCACAGCAACATGTAAGCCCCCACAGTATGACAAACTGACAGGTGGATGCTGTAAGCCCTGTATTAGTGCTAATAAAAACTTGTAGCCTGTCTTTTCCTGTGACAGAAAACAGACTTGTAGCTTGACATGCCTGAACAGTTAACAGGTGCAAGCTAAGATCCAATGTGCAGCTCTAGGTTCTGGGCCTTCTAGTCGGCGAGAGAAAAGCATTATATAAAAAGCATTATCTTCTTACATGACACTTGATAGTATATTACAGACATCTTATTTTTTCAACAGGTGTCTTTGTACAGCATCATTTAATGGCTTGCTTCACTGTGTATTTTATCATAATGTATTTAACAAAGTCTCTTAATTTTGGACAGCTGGAATGCTGCACACTTTTTCTTATTAGAATCAGCATTCCAAAGCATACACATATGCACATTTTTATGCATATCCTTAAATTTTTGTAAATTTTTAAATCTTTGTTTTCTAGGGAGAAATTACTACTAAACCAAGACCAAACCCGTTGCTGTCAATTCTGTCTCACAGCAATCCTATAGGACAGAGTAGAGCTGCCCATAGGGTTTTCGAAGGAGCGGCTGGTTGATTTGAACTCCTGACCTTTTGGTTAGAAGCCGAGTTCTTAACCACTGCACCACCAGGGCTCCAAAATTACTAATGGTGAAAAATAATACTGTTATTATCATCAGCCTGATAAATGTTTAATAGAGTGATATTGAAAACAAGGCTGGACCCTTAAGAAACTCACCCTTAGACAAATGGGTGAACAAATAAAGATGATACAAAGCCTAAGGATTCCAATACATTGTACAGATGTGCTTGAATACAGGAGCACCCTCATTCCCTTATTCTGCAAATTCAAGAATTCTACAGAAAGACTGATTGTTTCCCTTCTATTCACTAAAAAAAAAAAAAAGGGGGATTTATTCCCAGTAACCCAAAATGAGAGCTTCTACTTGAGATGTAATTTGCAGAAAATATATTGTAGCTCCTTTGCTAGCATTACAAAAAGTTTAACTGGATATGTTTTGTCAGAACAGTGAAACAAGTACACTGGATTATAGTAGATAAGACTTTCATGATGCTAATGTATAAAATTCATAACCCTACAATATGCTACTCATTACTATTAATTTTCACTTCAAATTAATTTGGGACTTTTTTGTATTTGATTGCACCTAATTTAGGTACATGTCCTGAATGAAGCTGGAAGCTGAAAATCAAAATATTTCTTGCAAAAACTAAGCAAGAGAGCTTGTTGTATATAGATATCTTAACTGTCAGCACACACACCACTCCTGTATGGACGGAAATGGCTTGGATTGTTGTCTACACAAACCAGGAGGCTCACTGACATCACTGGCTTTTCCACTGGCAGCAGCAACTCGCGAAGCCTCCGTGCCTCTCTCCATAACACTTGGCAACAGGTCCTAGGTTTTGGAAACCATAATGACAGTTCCTATACAGTGACAAAAATTAGACAGCTACGAGAAGCTGTGCAGCAGGAAGGTTAAGTTTCAATCGGTGAGAGGGAAGCCAGTAACCGGGCGGCCAACCAGGCCGAGGCGATGGAAGCCAAAGTCCAGTGTGGTATTGCGGCTGCGGGGCTGCCGAGGGACGGCGTCGGAGGCAAGACGGAGATTCCCCGGTTCGGCCAAACTGATCCGAAGATTCAGCTCCCCTCCGACCAGACAGCGGCTAGGAAACAATAGTCCTTTATCCACTCCAGCGACGCCGGGATATCGTCTCCGTGCCTGACACCTGAGTACGGCCGCAGAACAAACCCGAGTACAAGCAGATCAGAAACGCGATGGTTAAAAATATCCCGGCGGACAACGCAAATGGGCGGATGCGGAAGATGATGTCTTGACCACCCCTCAGTAAACGCAACCCTCCGCTGACTCGCGCACCCGTCAGCGTCAGATGTGCCCTGGTCCGGCCCTGGATCCGAGGGCCGAATGGCACCGAGACGCCGGCCTAAAAACCGGCCTCGTCGCCCTCAAACCCTGAGCCAGTAGCGACCGGGTCCTACCGCAAGGCGACCCCGGACCGGAAGTGACGCAACCGCGCCGAGCACTTCCGGAGCTGCGGGGACGGATCCGCCGGAGGAAGCAGCGCGGGTCCGGACCGGCGTCGGCCCGCCGCCTTCGCCGCCGCGGCGCTCCAACCTGATCCCTCTGGCCCGGCCTGACCCGGCGTGGCCCGCCGGGGCTCAGCGGCCACGGGGTCGCGGCTCCCGGTAAGTGCGTAGTGCGAGTCGCGGCCTTGTTTACTGCGGCGGGTGGGGGGAGCTCTCCGCGCGCCTCCCTGATTTGGCCGGGACTCCGCCTTCGCCGCCTCCCGCGAGGCCCCGGCACCCCCCGCCGCCTGTACGCGGTCCCGGCGTCCCCCGCCGTGGAATGAGAGACCAGGCCGGCGCGGAAGGGCGGCAGGACGCTACCGCTGAGGCAAGCGAACGTCCGGCGTCTCTCCGCCCTTCCTGCTGCCGCCGCCTCAGCTGGCGGAGAGGTAGGAGGCCAGCTGCTCTGAGCGACCGGCGCCGGCGCTTTGGGGCTGTTCCCGCCGGGAGCGCGGGGGAAACGCGCAGCTTTTGGGGTTCCCCACCCGAGTCATCACTGGAAGGAAGCTCTCGCAGCGCTGTCCGCGCGGCTTTTAACGCCCGCTCGTGAAGGGTCCGCTCAGCGCGTGGGCTCTTAGTCCGCGCGGTGTACCGGGATAACGCCGCGCCTCGGAAAGGACATGCGGCACTGGAGCTGCGCCGCCGAGGCGCCCGCCGCAGTCGGGGTAGCGGCGGGAGAGGCCGCGGTGTTCTCTGGTGACTTCGCCAGTGTACTGATTGTTGTTCAGTCGCATAGAACTTTGTGCAGTGATGGATATGTTCTATACTTCTCTTGTCCAGCACTGTAGCACTAGCCATACGTGGCCATTGAGCGTTTGACGTGGTTGGTGCAACTGAGAAACTAGATTTTAAATTTTATTTAGATTTAAAATTAAGTATGAATAGCTGTATGTGGTTTATGTCTACCGTATTGGACAGCACACATACTGAGTTGCTGACTCATGTCTTTGTGCCAAGTAGTTTTCTTTGGATATGCAGACTTAGTAAATGACCGTTCAGTGTTATAAATATTTGGAGTAAGCATCGTCAACTCCCCAAAATGCCTGTTTAGTTCTTCTCAACTTCCGACTGGGAAGTCTTCATTTTGGATCCTTTTCTTCCCTGAGTGGTGAGGCCTGGTGAGTGAATCCAGGGGTGGGTGTCTGGTGGTCCTCCGAACACATGACTGGTGGGAAAGTAATTTCTATTCCCCTTTTTCTGTCTGGAATGTAGAGATAAAGCTTAATGTCTCAAAGGAATCAAAAACGTTCTGTCAATAAAGCCGATACATACTGGTCCCTTTGAGCAAGTTCAGCATTCTTTTAAGTAAAATACAGGTACTTAATTTTGAAACGGTTAAAAATTAAGTTTTGTAATTCTGAATCTAGAATGCTCAGGAAATGGAGTTCTTTTTTCTTCTGGAGAGCCTGGAATTTTTTTCCCCTTCTTGAATGTTGGGTTGGTGAGAAGCCTGTGGGTCCAGAAGAGCCCAGAGAATATGAAAAGCTTACTCTTTTTTTGGTGTGAATCTGGAAGGTCTTTGCGAAAGTTTGTGGCCAGTATCAGGCTTTCTGGGAGGACATTGGGGGTTGTGAAATCCTGTAGGCCTTGGGTGGGGTGAAGGTCTGACGCTGGGCTTCACTAATTGCCAGCAGTGTGATTCTGGGCAAATTAATCTTCCGGAACTATAGCTTCCTCATTTGTAAGAAGGGGATGGTAGATAGCCACTTTTGGGTTGTAAAGATTAAATGAGAATGAGTCTGATGTGAAATTAAATAATCTGTGGTAATTTCTGTAGGCTGGAGCAATATTTACAGATTGCATTTGTCCTGTAAGCAGCATTTTACATAAAATACGTATAAAAGAAAAAAGCTGGAAAAAATCGATCGTTCTTTTGCTGTTTTGGAAATAGTTTCCCACAATCATTTAGTTTATATTTGCCTATGTTTGAAGTATTTCTTTGGAAGTTAAAAGCTCAGGTTTTCCAAGAAATCCTAAAGGGTAAAAAAAAAAAGCAGGTAGAAATAAAATTTCTGAATAAACAACAAGTAGTACTTATTTAGTTATGGGTAGTGAGATCTGTGTCTCTTGGGAAGCCAAATGGCCCTAGGTTATCTGGAGAGAGGTGGGAAATGGGTGTTCACTATAGCTTAGTGTTACTATTGCCATCCTTTTGGGGAGATTTTTTATTTGAAAAATAACTTTTTTCATGAGTAAAGTGAGATCTGAAATATTGGCAGTATTCTGCAATTGATTACCAGAGTAGAGGTGAATTTATAGTAAGAGTTCTCTTTTTAAGTCAGTTACAGTTTTCCTTGAAGAAACTGAATGGCTTATCAATTTCTAAGTAACATTTAGGATTGAAATCGTGGCAGTTAACTTAGGGAATCTGAAGGATAGGAGTAAGGAGATGGGCTTTCGAACCATGGGAGGGAATTGGACATCTATTTCCATCAACAACACCCCAGGTTAAATTATTGTCAGTTGTTTACTCTGAGTACTTTCTTTTTTTATAAAGTCTGTAGTTCTTGTCAGTGTAATTATGATATGAGAATTTCTATTGAAACCTATATGAGAATAATGAATTTAATAGTTTCTCTGGTCCCTTTTTACTTGTCCTTTTAAATGTGTTTCCTTGTTAAAAAATTTGCAAAAGCAAGGTACCAACTTAAAAAAATATAATTCTTTTCATTTTAGATGGAAATCATATGACAGAATATTTGGGTGCCATCATCCTGACAGATCTTCAAGAATTGCAGGTATTTTTAATTCAAAGATGAACTTTTTCTCCTGAAGGGAAAATACTGTAGTTAAGTTCAGTTGGGATTAGATGGTTCCACCGTAGAGAACAATTTGTTAAGTGTCAAATAAACTGCAGATATTACACTGCTGCATGTAAGGTTGCTATCAGTTGGAATCAACAACAACTGGTTTGGGTTTATCGTTAATGCAGTTTTTTATAATGTGAGTGTTTATAGTTAACAATCAAATGAAGAGCCAGTGATATATTTACAATATTATAAAAAAAGGTGGCTTATAGTCCTTTAGGCTAATTACATACTCAGTGTGCATTCATTCTTAATCTTTGTTTTAGATAATGATTGGGTTTATTTTATTTATTTAGTAGAGATTGCTGCAAATAGATTTTATGTTTGCTTTTGTATTTAATCCAGATTTTTATTTTAAATTGTTTACATACCAATCTAAATGCTCTTGCATTTTAAGGTCCTACTCTGGTGGCATAGTGGTTAAGAGCTACGGCTGCTAACCAAAAGGTCGGCAGTTCAAATCTACCAGGTGCTCCTTGGAAACTCTGTAGGGCAGTTCTGCTCTGTCTGTAGGGTCGTCATGAGTCGGAATAGACTCGACGGCAGTGTGTATGTGCGTATTTGTTTTTAGGTTTACATAACTAGTCGATATTGTTCTTTGCAAATGATCGCTTGAAATAGTACACGTGCAGAAAAATTAGTGGATATTTGCCACAAATCTTTTCTGAGATAAGGTTAGGATTTGTGACTGTTTTGCTCTCTAAGCTAATGTTCTCTTGTTATTTGTATATAATTAAGTAACATTTTTATCTGTGAGGATTTTTCAGTAGCTGGTTTCATTTGAACTCTTATTTCTTCACCCTGAGTAGATTCTGAGTTTTCCCTAGCCTTGATCCTGCTAAGACAAAATATCTATGTTGTTCCTTTGCTATTGGGTCAGCTTCTTTGCTTCTAAGTATTCCTTTTAAAAGATCGGTAAAACTCTTTAAAACTGAAAAATTATTTAATTTTATAGACTAGAGAAGGATGTTGAATTGCAACTCAGAAGAGGAGCTATGTGGCTTTTTTATTTTTCTTTATTAATTATGTATGTGTTCTTAAGATATCTAAGAGTGATGTCTGTGAAGCAGTGAATTTCTTTTCCTTCATGCAGTGGGAAGGAACTCTTGTCCCTGTTTATGTGGTATGTCACCACACAGCGATGACAAGGAAATTTTAAACCTTGGTAGTTAAATCTTTGGGTGTGTGGGCAGTCACCTGTGGGGATATGCTTCTTCCCTAAGGACTCAGGTGGGAAGGACAAGTCCATGGGAACTTGACTTATTGACATAGAGCAGACAGCCTTGCCATTTCAGGCCAGGCACTTCATGTGAAGTTACCAGTGCATTGACAGCCACTTCTGCCTCTCCAGAGATGGTTTCCCTGCAGTAAACCTGGTGGCGGTATGATATTGAGGTGTCCAGGATAAAACCAGAGTTGGAATATGCCATAGTTGGAGTAGGGCCATTACTGTTCCATTTTGATTCTTCATGAATGGTTTCTATTACAACTTCTCATGGGGAAAAAGTAACACTTGTTTTTTTCTTTTCCTCCTTTAGAAGACATAAACACTAATGCTTTTGAGAAAGCAGTAAAGTTTGGGGGGAGGGGAAAAAGCAACTGCTTTCCTGATCTGCAACTTGGCTGGATGCTAAGATGTCTGTGGACATGAATAGCCAGGGATCTGACAGCAACGAAGAGGACTATGATCCAAACTGTGAGGAAGAGGAGGAGGAGGAGGAAGAAGAAGATGAGGACCCTGGGGACATAGAGGACTATTATGTGGGAGTAGCCAGTGATGTGGAGCAGCAGGGGGCCGATGCCTTTGATCCTGAGGAGTACCAGTTTACTTGCTTGACCTACAAGGAATCGGAGGGTGCCCTCAACGAGCACATGACCAGCTTAGCCTCTGTGCTAAAGGTGAGCAGTGTTGCCAATTCTAAGTGTATTCTCCCCTAGTCAAATCTAAGGATGAGCTGTTGTTAACCATTGACTTTTCCAGACTGATTGAATGGCCCTCTAGCTTGAAACCAAATTTGAGTATATAGTGCATAATTTGGAATACCTTTGTTACATTTACTTTGTTTTCTGATGTACAAACATTTAAGACCCTCGGATTCCCAGATCACCAAGAATTAGAAAGGGGTGGTGAGGTATATTTAGAAAATACAGACCAAAAGTGCCATAGTCAGTGGCAAATTTGCATGGAATAGCACTTGTTTCAGAAAGTGAGTCTTAGGAAACTTTGACGTAAGATGTGATCTTCATCATCTTCTACACAACCAGGTTTGAGTGACTGATAGATGTCTTGAGAGCAGCCAGATCCCCCTGGTTTGCCCTGAATAATAAGTGCCTCTGGGCTGACGTGCTCACTTGTTTCCTGTACTGATGACTGATGTATAATGTTGAAAGAGATCATCTTAACAACATTTAGGACAAAACGAAATTCTCATAATTTGTATTTCATTGATTTTAATGGGTTAAGTGGTAAATATGGGAATTTTGAAGAATGAACAAAGTTGCTTATTCCAGCAAGAATCTTATTTTTAACACAAATTAGTATACCTTTTGGTGTCTTACACCTCAGGCCAGTTGTCCTTGCTGTTTACATTGTTATGGGCATTTAGACAACTTTCCATCATGTTTCCTTCTCCTCTAACATTGGTTGGCCATTCTGTGAAAATAGGGGTATTTCCCTTACTTCACTGTTTTTGCTGACCTTCCTCTGGAAACTGTTACATGGATTTTGTTGTCTGCTTAATTTGAAGGTCAAGGGCACATCGGCATGATTTCAACCAAGTAAATTCTCTTGTTGATATTTAAGTGGAAATAACTAAGATATGCCATGTATCATTTTCTGTAACAGTTGATTTACCTACTAGTTTAGGGGTTTTTTTCAGGTGGTCAGGAGAGGCTAATACCTTGGCATTAGATACTCAGAGTGTCTTACCAAGGCTTTGTTAAATACTGGCTGGAAGCTAAATGCTAAAACTTTTTTGTGACTCATTCCTAGAACCGATTGCAGACTTCCTCTCTTGTGCTCAGCAGAAAACTGAGGATTGAGGACCCATGGAACCTTTGGGTTTGGGATTTCTGCACTGTAGCTATGGCAGACCTGCTGGGACCTCTGCCTTCAGAGGGCATTTCCCTGGTAGAAAAAAGGTATCAGGTCCCTTTTTTCCTCACTGTGCACACTTCTCCCTTACTGGTCAACTAGTTTGATTTGGTTTAACCATATTGTCAGATTATACACACTGTTGGTATTTAAAATTAGAAAAAGAGTTTTCAGGTATGTGGATATGTGGTGGATAGTGCCAGTTGACCAAGTCCATCAGGATGTGCCCATCTATGCACAGAAATTCCCAGTTTGTCAAGTTGTTCGTATAGACTTTCCTGCCCTGCTAGAAACACCTGAGGGGCCCCGGGCACGCATCCTTTATTCTTACTAGGCTGACATATGGTCATCCTCTTGGAAGGCCTTCCCTTCACTCCTCGCCTTTAATACGCCCAGGGCTTCTTCATCATCTGCCTTACGCTTTTCTTGGTGAGTCTCCTTGAGAGCCCCTAGAACACAGTCGTTGTGCTCTCCTGTAGTCATATTGCCCAAACATTATAACCCATGTGTGTTCAGTCATGTATTGCAGTCTTTTGACTACTTTCTGTTGTTTTACCTTTTCATGTATTTTTCCATTATCTCTCCAGCTAGATTGTCAGTTCCTGGAGGGCAGAAATGGCTTTATACCTTGTCTCCCCTATCATTCCTGTCACATTGTTTCATCCATAGTAGTTATTGAATAATTTCTTGGATATTTGTGGGTTTTGATAACAGTAGCTACTGCTGCTATTGTAGGGTCAGCTCCCTACTAGGGAGTCTGTGAGCCAGATTCCCTAGTCCCTGTTGTACATCTTTCTCTACCATTGTGGAAGGGCATTGTCCTCAAGACCATGAAGAGAAGGACCAAAAATAATTTGGAACAGAGATGGAGGAATAAAAAGAGGTGGAAAAAAGTTGAAATAGGGAAAGGGTTAAAGAAAAAGTGGGGCAAAGAGAAGAATAATCCACAAAAATTTAGGTGGTGGTGATGGTGTGTGCCATTGAGTTGATTCCAATTCATAGCAACCCTGTATGGCAGAGTAGCGCTACCTCATAGAGTTTCCTAGGCTGTATGTAATCTCAACAGGAGTGAATCACCAGATCTTTTTTTCCTACAAGGCCCCTGGATGAGTTTGAACCACTGATTTTTTGGTTAGCAGCCAAGCACTTAACCATTGTACCACCAGGGTTCCTTTAGATGATGGTAGAAGACATATTTTCCCTTCCTGGACCTCACTGAAGAGCGTGTTAATACCCATTTCCTTTCTGGGACTGGGCAGCAAGGGTCCTGGCTTTTTTGGTGGTTTGGCCGCATGTGAAGAGACTCAGTAGTGTTTTAAGTGGCTCAGGAACTTGACCAAGGAGGCTAGGCAGAGCAGTTTCATTAAGAGTGAAGGAGAAGGAATCATACACAGCCTTTCTCTCCCAGGCTGGCTAGTAAACAGGTTTGTTCTTGCAACTACCATTGTTTTTATTTTTGTAATTAGTATTTTTTGAGGGTGGGTTGGAGTATTTCAAGTGCTGAGTTTACAGAATGGTGTTCACTGGTGCCTTGGCAACTCAGGGTTCCCTGTTACATGTGTCTGAGGGTGGGGGCTGATAGTGATAGTTACCCAGTCATCTTCTGCACCACTGATTTCCCCCATGTGTCATGATGCTGCTTTCACAACCACCGACAGATTGAGATATTTAATTCGTTCATATGATTTAGGTGCTATTTGGCTAGGAGGAAATAACGATGTGCACATGTAGTTTACAATTATAGCATCATGAACAGCTGGCTATGAACATAAGCCATCCGAGTTTGAGGAGTGGCTTGAATTTTTCACTGATAGTCATATCTGTGTTATTTGTTGTATGCTAGCAGTTGCCTGTGGATGAGCAATGGTATAACCTAAAGTTGAGCCTCTTATTGTCTTTTGGAATTTGAAGTCTCTTAAGTAGAAAAACCCCAAATGTCTGGGACACTAGACTTTTGGTTTAGTGAGAGCTTCTGGTATCAGTGGATAACTTCCTGTATGTGTCCTGGGACCAGTCCATAAGTAAGATCATTAATCCAGAGAAAGAAAGGTGCTCAGAAAATCAGATCGGGGCCGAGAACAGAGAAATGTTTATCTGTTATTGGCGGGGGGTGAGGGGGTGGGAACTATTGGTGTTCAGATATCGTAGCAAGATACCACAGAACCATTATTTGAGAATGAGTTATAATTTTACGCAGATGGAGTAGTTGTGAGAAATGAAGTGATTTCTGAGTGAGGTATTGTGTTGCAGGGGAGGGGAAAAATCTCTGATAAATATTTTTAGTGACCGCGGATGAATCTTTAAAGAAAACAGAGTCAACCTTTTTTTACATGCCATACTTATTTTTATATGAAACTTATTTTAAAAATTACTGTTATTGTTACAGACGAGAGAGGCCCTTTCCGATAAAAACAGGCATTTTTATTGCAAAAGGTACAGTGGTTAGTCGAGAATTTTACCAGTTAGTCAGTGAACCCTGTTAATACTGTGCTGTGGAATTTATGACATGTTTGCTGACAAGCTGCTTGAGAAGGGGCTCAGCCATAGTAGAGCCCTGGACAGAGCCCTTGACAGGACTTTCTTTGGTTAGCAGTGGGCCAAGTATGTCTCCTGCTGTTAAGCTCCCATTCACAGCCACATGTTAGGGTTGTGGACAGGAGGGGAAGAGTATCATTGAAGGTCCCATCCAATTGCTTCAGGAGGGAAAAGAAATAGGCCACTTTGGGCTAGATCTAGCCCATGAAGCTCTGCAGGGAGCTACCTGAGCTTTGCTTTGAGGCAGGAGATCCTTGAGGGTGGAGTAGAAGGGCAGTGTCCACAGGGTTATGAGCATGCGGGTGGGAAGGTTATTTTCTGGGCTGGGGTGACAGACTAAGATGTATAGGTAAAAGGGAACAACATTTGGAGGATCATGAATGCAGCCTGAGGCATCTCTACTATTACAGGAAAGGAAGAGAGTTTTAAAACTTCTTCAGCATATGAGTGCTTATTCAGTGCTTACTTCTCAAGCCTGTGTTTCCCAGATAAGTTTGGAGAAATAAGCTGATTATTATGTTTTTACTATACTTCTTGCTCTCTGAATTGTTAACTGCAGTAAACCAAAACCAAACCCACTGCCATCCAGTCGATTCGGACTCATAGCGACCCTGTAGGACAGAGTAGAACTGCACCACAGAGTTTCCAAGGAGCACCCGGCGGATTCAAACTGCCGGCCTCTTAGTTAGCAGCAGTAGAGAGAGGAAAATTTCCCCTAGAACACCCTATTTTACCACCCTTTTGCTTATTTAAATTTGTTTTAAAATCTAGTGTTTCCTAGTTAGCAAAATGTGGCTGGAAAATCTTTTTCAGATTCTTCTGTGGATCACTTTACCCCTTTGTAGATGAATTATAATGAGTTTTCAGGGCTTCTAACTCTGAGTGCAACGGGAATCTTTGTAGTTCTGTGTTCAAAACAACCTGGTTTCCATGCTTTTGTCACTTGTAACGTGACCAATTGATGTTCCTAGTACAAAATATATTTAGCTTTTATTTATATAACTCCCGAGTTCTTGTATAATGTTTGCCGAAGACTTCAATTTTAATTATTAAATTGACTTTCTTGTTTCCCGGTATAGGTGAATTTTAAGACTTTTTATTTATTTACATATTTATTAATTAACCAAATAATGGTTGTGGGTTTTTTTTTTTTTTTTTTTTGTCATTACTCATGGGAAATACCTTCAAGCTGAGTGTTTGTGTGCTGAGTAGCTGTCTGATTTCTATTTTTGTGATCTCACATCAGGTTTCTTTGCATGCCTGTATGTAAGTAGAATCTAGATTAAATTCCTGTGTTTCTCATAGTTGGCTGGTAGTGGGTGTGTTGACATATTTCATGATGCTTTAATCTGGAAGTCTGATGTGAGTTTTCCTGACATAAAAATTTATTTTTAAGAGAGAGATGAGAAATGTCCAGAGTGACATTGAGGATTCCTTAAGTATAATTAGTGCTGGAGTTGTCCCTATTATGCCAGCTGAAAAAGTTTGTCATCACTGACTTTGTGTGCTCACTGTGTACCTGACACCACAAACAACAAGTTTACTGCCTTCCAGAAAAGCAGCTCTTCATTACAGTCAAAGCCTGCTTTCATTCTTGTCTGTTTTTTGTACTTTTATATTTCCTTAGGAATCATGGGTACTATGTGTAATCAAGGGTTATTCTCATCCCACACTTGGGTCCTAATCTTTGAATTTATGTTTAAAAATTTTTTTTAATTTTTATTGTGCTTTAAGTGAAAGTTTACAGATCATCAGTCTCTCATACAGAAATTTATATACACCTTGCTATATACTCCTAATTGCTCTCCCCCTAATGAGACAGCATACTCCCTCCCTCCATTCTCTCTTTTCATGTCCGTTCAGCCAGCTTCTAACCCCGTCTGCCCTCTCATCTCCCTGCAGACAGGAGAAGCCCACATAGTTTCATGTGTCTGCTTGATCCAAGAAGCTCACTCTTCACCAGTATCATTTTCTGCCCATTGTCCAGTCCAATACCTGTCTGCCGAGGTGGCTTTGGGAATGGTTCCTCTCTTGGGCTAACAGAAGGTCTGGGTACCATGACCTCCAGGGTCTTTCTAGTCTCAGTCAGACCATTAAGTCTGGTCTTTTTATGAGAATTTGGGGCCTGCATCCCACTGCTCTCCTGCTCCCTCAGGGGTTCTCTGTTGTGTTCCCTCTCAGGGCAGTCATCGATTGTGGCAGGGCACCATCTAGTTCTTCTGGTCTCAGGCTGATGTAGTCTCTGGTTTATGTGTCCCTTTCTATCTCTTGGGCTCATAATTACCTTCTGTCTTTGGTGTTCTTGATTCTCCTTTGCTCCAGGTGGGTTGAGACCAATTGATACATCTTAGATGGCCGCGTGCTAGTGTTTAAGACCCCAGATGCCAGACTCCAAATTGGGATGCAGAATGTTTTCTTAATAGATTTTATCGTGTCAGTTGACTTAACATCCCCTGAAACCATGGTTCCCAAAGCCTGCCCCTGCTACACTAGCCTTCGAAGCATTCAGTTTATTCAGGAAACTTCTTTGCTTTTGGTTTAGTCCAATTGTGCTGACCTCTTCTGTATTGTGTGTTGTCTTTCCCTTCAGCTGAAATAGTTCTTATCTACTATCTAATTAGTGAAAATCCGTTTACCCCTTTCATAACCATCAAAGAATATTTTCATATCTGTTTAAACTATTTCTCAAGTTCTTATAATAGTGGTGTGATACAATATTTGACCTTTTGCAGCTGGCCAATTTCACTCAGCATAATGCCTTCCAGATTCCTCCATGTTAAGAAATGTTTGTGGATTCATTATTGTTCTTTATCAATGCATAGTAATCCATTATGTGAATGTACCATAATTATCTATTCATCTGTTGATGGGCACCTTGGTTGCTTCCACCTTTTTGCTATTGTAAACAGTGCTGCGGTGAACATGGGTGTGCATGTATCTGTTCATGTAAAGGCTCTTATTTTTCTAGGATGTATTCCAAGGAGTGGGATTGCTGGATCGTATGGTAGTTCTACCATACGATCCAGCAATGGTAGTTGTGTTTCCAGCTTTTTAAGGAAGCGCCAAATCAATTTCCAAATTGGTTGTATCATTTTATATTCCCACCAGCAGTGTATAAGTGTTCCAGACTCTCCACATCCTCTCCAACATTTATTATTTTGTGTTTTTTGGATTAATGCCGGCCTTGTTGGGGTGAGAGGAATCTCATTGTAGTTTTGATTGGCATTTCTCTAATGGCTAATGTTTATGAGCATTTCCTCATGTATGTTAGCTACTTGACTGTCTTCTTTAGTGAAGTGCCTGTTCATATCTTTTGCCCATTTTTTAATTGGGTTTTTTGTCTTTTTGTAGTTGAGTTTTTGCAGTATCATGTAGATTTTAGAGACCAGGTGCTGATCAGAAATTTCGTAGCTAAAAACTTTTTCCCAGTCTGTAGGTAATCTTTTTACTCTTTTAGTGAAGTCTTTGGATGAGCATAGGTGTTTCATTTTTAGGAGCTCCCAGTTGTGTAGTTTCTGTTCTGCATTGTTCGTAATGTTCTGTATATTGTTCATGCCATGTATTAGGGCTCCTGACGTTGTCCCTATTTTTTCTTCCATGATCTTTATCGTTTTAGATTTTATATTTAGGTCTTTGATCCATTTTGAGTTCATTTTTGTATATGGTGTGAGGTATGAGCCTTGTTTCATTTTTTTGCAGATGGATATCCAGTTATGCCGGCGCCATTTGTTAAAAGACTCTTTTCCCCATTTAACTGACATTGGGCCTTTGTCAAATATCAACTGCTCATACGTGGATGGATTTATTTCTGGATTCTCAATTCTGTTCTGTTGGTCTATGTATCTGTTGTAGTACCAGTACCAGGCTGTTTTGATTACTGTGGTGGTGTGATAGGTTCTAAAATCGGGTAGAGTGAGTCCTCCCACTTTGTTCTTCTTCTTCAGTAATGCTTTACTTACCCGGGGCCTCTTTCCCTTCCATATGAAGTTGGTGATTTGTTTCTCCATCACATTAAAATTGTTGGAATTTGAATCGGAATTGCATTGTATCTATAGATGGCTTTTGGTAAAATAGGCATTTGTACAATGTTAAGTCTTCCTATCCATGAGGAAGGTATGTTTTTCCACTTCTGTAGGTCTCTTTTGGTTTCTTGCAGTAGTGTTTTGCAGTTTTCCTCGTATAGGTCCTTTACATCTCTGGTAAGATTTATTCCTAAATATTTTATCTTCTTGGGGGCTAGTGTAAATGGTATTGACTTGGTGATTTCCTCTTCGATGTTCTTTTTGTTGGTGTAGAGGAATCCAGCTGATTTTTGTATGTTTATCTTGTATCTGGATACTCTGCTGAACTCTTCTATTAGCTTCAGTGGTTTTCTTCAGGATTCTTTAGGGTTTTCTGTGGATAAGATCATGTCATCTGCAAATAAAGATACGTTTACTTCTTCCTTGCCAATCTGGATCCCCTTTATAACTTTATCTAGCCTAATTGCTCTGTCTAGGACCTCTCTAGTACAATGCTGGATAAGAGTGGTGATAAAGGGCATCCTTGTCTGGTTCCTGATCTCAAGGGGAATGGTTTCAGACACTCTCCGTTTAGGATGATGTTGGCCGTTGGCTTTGTATAAATGCCCTCTATTATGTTGAGGAGTTTTCCTTCTATTCCTATTTTGCTGAGAGTTTTTATCGTGAATGGGTATTGAACTTTGTCAAATGCCTTTTCTGCGTCAGTTGATAAAATCACGTGATTCTTGTCTTTAGTTTTGTTTATATGATGGATTACATTAATTGTTTTTCTAATGTTGAACAATCCCTGCATACCTGGTATGAATCCCACGTGGTCGTGGTGAGTTATTTTTATGATATGTTGAATTCTTTTGGCTAGAATTTTGTTGAAGGGTTTTGCATCTAAGTTCATGAGGGATATAGGTCTGTAAATTTTTTTTTTTTGGTGTGTGGTGTCTTTACCTGGTTTTGGTATCAGGGATATGCTGGCTTCATAGAAAGAGTTTGGGAGTATTCCATCCTTCTCTGTGCTCTGAAATACCTTTGGTATTAGTGGTGTTAACTCTTCTCTGAAAGTTTGGTAGAACTCTGCAGTGAAGCCATCTGGGCCAAGGGTTTTTTTGTTGGGAGTTTTTTTTTTTTTTTATTACCTTTTCAATCTCTTCTTTTGTTATGGGTCTATTTAGTTGTTCTACCTCTGTTTGTGTAAGTTTAGGTAGGCAGTGTGTCTAGAAATTCATCCATTTCTTCTAGGTTTTCAAATTTGTTAGAGTACAATTTTTCGTAGTAATCTGATATGATTTTTTTTAATTTCAGTTGGGTGTGTTGTAATATTGCCCATCTCATTTCTTATTTGGGTTATTTGCTTCCTCTCCTGTTTTTCTTTTGTCAGTTTGGCCAGTGGTTTATCAGTTTTGTTAATTTTTTCAAAGAACCATCTTTCGTCTGGTTAATTCTTTCAGTTTTCTGTTTCAATTAATTCTGCTCTAATTTTTATTATTTGCTTTCTTCTGGTGCCTGAGGGTTTCTTTTGGTGCTCTCTTTCTATTTGTTCAGGTGGTAGGGATAACTCTTTGATTTTGGCCCTTTCTTCTCTTTGTATGTGTGCATTTATTGATAGAAATTGACCTCTGAGTACTGCTTTCACTGTGTCCTAAAGGTTCTGATAAGAAGTGTTTTCATTTTCATTGGATTGTATGAATTTCTTTATTCCATCCTTAATGTCTTCTATAATCCAGTCTTTTTTGAGGAGGGTATTGTTCAGTTTCCAACTGTTTGATTTCTTTTTCCTGCTTATTCTGTTATTGAATTCTGCTGTTATGGCCTTAGGGTCAGAGAAGATGCTTTGTAATATTTTGATGTTTTGGTTTCTGCTAAGGCTTGCTTTATGACCTAATTATGTGATCTATGCTAGAGAATGTTCCATGCACACTAGAAAAGAGTATATTTGGCTGCTCTTGGGTGGAGTGTTCTGTATATGTCTATGAGGTCGAGTTGGTTGATTGTGGCATTTAGATCTTCCATGTCTTTATTGAGCTTCTTTCTAGATATCCTGTCCTTCACCGAAAGTGTGTGTTGAAGTCCCCTACTGTAATTGTGGAGCTGTCTATCTCACTTTTCAATACTGTTATGAGAGTTTATGTATCTTGTAGCCCTGTCATTGGGTGCATAAATTTTTAATATGGTTATATCCTCCTGGTATATTGTTCCTTTAGTCATTATATAGTGTCCTTATCTTTTGTGGTGGATTTAACTTTAAAGCCTATTTTGTCAGAAATTAATATTGCCACGCCTGCTCTTTTTTGATTGTTGTTTGTTTGATATATTTTTTCCCATCCGTTACATTTTAGTTTGTTGTGGCTCTCAGTCTGAGGCGTGTCACTTGTAGGAAACACATAGACGGACCATGTTTTTTAATCCATTCTGCCACTCTCTGTCTCTTTATTGGTGCATTTAGTCCAATTACACTCAGCATAATTACGGATAGGTGTGAATTTGGTTCTGTCATTTTGGTGTTTTTTTCGTGTGTGTGTTTTGTTGACAGTTTCTTTTTCCCACTTAATTTTTTATGCTAAGTAGTTTATCTTTATGTATTATCTTTTCCTCTTATTTGTTGTTGATTTTGTTTCTCCTGAGTCTCTATTTTTTTCTTGTATTTTATTTTGATGTGTAGGGTAGTTAATCTCCTTTGTGGTTACCTTTATATTTATCCCTCTTTTTCTAAGTTTAAACCGAGCTTTTATTTCTTTATATCGCCTGTCTTCCTCTCCATATGAAAGATCTGTGACTGTATTTCTTAGTCCCTCTTTATTGTTTTAATGTTGTCTTCTTTTACATAGTAACATCGCTGTTTCGCTGTTTTGAGCATTTTTTAATCTTGTTTTATTTTTGTGATTTCCCTCTCTGGGTTGACATCTGATTGCTCTGTCCAGTGTTGTAGTCTTGGGTTGATACCTGATATTATTGATCTTCTAACCAAAGAGCTACCTTGAGTATTTCTTGTAGTTTTTGGTTTAGTTTTTATGATTTCCCTATACTTCTGTTTATCTGGAAATCTCCTAATTTCACCTTCATATTTGAGAGACAGTTTTGCTGGATATATGATTCTTGGGTGGCAGTTTTTTCCTTAAGTGCTCTTTATAAGTCATCTCATTGCCTTCTTACCTGCATGGTTTCTGCCGAGTAGTCCGAGCTTATTCTTATTGACTCCCCTTTGTAGGTGACTTTTCTTTTATCCCTAGCTGCTCTTAAAATTCTCCCCTTATCTTTGGTTTTGGCAAGTTTGATTATAATATGTCTTGGTGACTTTCTTTTAGAATCTACCTCATTTGGAGTTTGATGAGCATTTCGGATAGATATCTTCTCATCTTTTATGATATCAGGGAATTTTTCTGCCAACAAATCTTCAACAATTCTCTCTATATTTTATCCTTCCCTGTACTTGATAATGTCCCACAAGATTCTTAAGATTTCTTCATTTTTTAAAATTATTCTATCTGATTTTTCTTCACCTATATTGGTGTCCGAGTACTTTATCTTCAAGCTCACTAATTCTGCCTTCCACTTGCCCAGTTCTGTGCCTCTGACTTTGTATTGAGTAGTCTAATTGTGTAATTTTTTAATGTTAATCTTCTGAATTTCTAATTGCTGTCTCTCTATGGATTCTTGCAGCTTATTAAATTTTTGATTATGTTCTTGAATAACCTTTTTAATTTCTTCAGCTGCTTTATTTGTGTGTTCCCTGGCTTGTTTTGCCTATTGCCTGATCTCCTTCCTGATGTCTCGAAGGGTTCTGTGTATTTACCTTTTGTATTCTGCATCCGGTAATTCCAGGAAGGCACCTTCATCTAGAAGATCCCTTGAGATCTTGTTCAAGTGATCATGGTCTGTTTCTTTATGTGATTTGTTATTGACTGTTGTCTCCGAGCCATCTGTAAGTTGTTGTAATTAGTTTATTTAATGTTTGGTTACTGTGTCCTAGCTTCTTGCTTTGTTTTGGTTTGTTATGCTCAAATGGGTTACTTGAGTGAGCTAGCTTGATTATTTTTGCCTTTGAAGCTCTTACATCCTGTCACCAGATGGATAGAGCTGTTAACTGCTGTATCAGTCTAGGAGTCCATTCTCTTTTCTTGTATGGATTCAGCTAAGGTGTCCAGGTAGCTGGTCATCAAGTGTATGGTACAGGCGCTGTCGTACAGCCTTACAGGGATAAGGGTGATTGGTGTAGGTACCGGTATCTGGTTGCAGCAGGGGGTCACTCTCTGAAGAAGGCAGGGGGCTGAGAACCATCCCCTGAATGTCTTTGATAAAAGTGTGTCCCTCTTCCCTGGAGCGTACAGGTGGGTGAATTCTGCAGACGGACCATGGGCCCCCAGTCCTTTTGTTTTTAAGGACTGGGAGGTACCAGTTATCCTTAGACCCCTGTTGCGGGTGGCTGGGCAACCTGAGTGGAGCCTCCAGTCCTTAGGCCCCTAATGGGGGTAGGTCAAGACCCTGCCTAATAGGCAAAGCGGTGTCAAACATCAAACACCCGTCTCTCCACCTCACAGCTGAAACAGTTGCAGTCTGCCAACAAGGGCCTTTTCTCCCGAAATATACCCACACAGATCCATGCAGGACAGAAAGGTATTCAAAGTCCATGGACCGCTTATGCCTGGACAGGAGCTACATCTGTCTTGAGCTCCGCAGGTTAATGTAGCTGGCAAATTATCTTTTCCCCCAATTGCGAATTTATTCCTTCTGCCAGGCTGAGAGAATGGCTCCCAGTGCTCAACAGGGCCTATCTCAGGCCCAGGGAAATCAACAGCTCCTGAAACTGGCTTGGGGACGGGGGTCATGGTAAAATATCCTCAAGTACTTAGGTTTCGCAGAGAGCACTGTTCTTCTCTGGTTCCAGAGGTGTGAGTAGACGGTACAGCTGACTGCTTCTCCCTGAGGAAGCTGCGGCTGAACGCTACTACCAGCCCGCCGCAGCCGCTCCGGGGAATGGCACCTGAGGGATCCGGGCGATTCAGGTCCAGCAGTTCTTCTCACCTTCTGAACCATCTCTCCCTCCCCATGCCACTCAGTCTGTTTTCTGACTTTGCCTTTGATGTTCAGGGCTCCTAGCTTGTCATAAATACGATGTTTTGCTTGTTTTTTCTGGTCTTTGTTTTAAGAGGGATTGCCGGAAGCGGCTGTCTATTCTGCTATCTTGGCCCTGCCCCGTGTTTAAATTTTTATTGTCAAGATAGTGTTGCTGTGGTATTTAAAAAAGAATATTACTCAATTTCATTAGCCTAAATGTTGTCTTCTTTGCCTATTATCCTTCAAGTCGTGTCCATATTCATACATAGTATTACTGTGCTGCATTTCATTCATTCAGCCATTATTACTGAGTACCTGTTATGTGCTAGGCACTGGAAATATAGCCATGAACAAAACAGCCAAAAAACATCTACCCTGATGGATACTATATTTTAGTAATCATTGTGTACATGTGTTTATTTACTCTGCTTTTTTCATGTGTATCAAACATTTCCCCTGGTTTTTACTTCATCCTTATAAATTGCTTTAAATGCCCATATAGTACGCCATCTTGTTCTCGAACTATAATTTGCTCACGGTTTCCCCATTGGGCATTTAGGTGAGTTCTCACGTATTACAGTTATTGGGGAGTAGTCTGTCATATTGCAGTGAGAATCTTCATGGATGTGGCCTTTGTGTCTGTTGGGCAGAGTGGGTAAAGGACCTGGGCTAGTAGTCAGATGATCAGGTTCCAGTCCTTTCTCTGCCACTTAATATGATGTGACCTTGGGCAAGTCTCTCAACAACTTTAAGGGTTAGGTTCCCTCTCTGTTAAATGATAATACGTGTAAAGTGCCTGGCACGTGTGTGTTCAAAACAAATTGCTTGGTAATGGTGGAGGCAGGGCGAAAGTAGTATAGTGGGAATGTTACTTTCACATGTTTGCTGTGATTCTTTAAAACATATTCCAAGATTATGTATCTTGAGTTATAGGGTAGGAACAACATCAAGGAAGGTTCTGGGCAATATATTGTTGACTGAGTGTGCGTATGGTAGTTAAGTCCTGAGTGTGCGTATGGTTGGGTCATGTACTTTGGATTCTTTTGCCTTCATCCAGAGCTTCTGGTGCCCTTTCCCATGGGTTCACTGATAAAAATAACAAAATGAATTTTGAATTGGGGCCAGGAAAAGCATATAGGAGAAAATAGCCTGTCCGCTGATCCTACACTTCTGGTTGACTGCAGCGTTTGGTCTTATGCTTGCGTTGAAAGCACTATTTACTGGAGTGCTTAATCAACTTTGGGGTCCTTGTTATTGAGTTACCCACGTGCCTGTCTGTAACTTTTGCTCTGTTCCTGACCTACCTCCTCCCCCTTTTTAACTTTGTTTTTGCTCCTGCTGTTCTCGGAAAAATTTGAGGAATTAGATTGTTGTTGAGTGCGGTCATGTCATTTCTGACTCACAACGACCCTATAGGATAGAGTAGAATTGCCCAGTAGGGTTTCCTAGGCTGTAATCTTTACGGGAGCAGATCGCTGGGTCTTTTCTCCTGTGGAGCTGCTGGTAGGTTCAAACTGACTTTTGATTAGCAGCCAAGCATTTAACCATTGTACCACCAGGGCTTCTTGAAATTAGTCTGCCCAAAAGAAGAGTTGTGGGCAAGGTTTGAGAAAGGTGCAGAGTGAGATAACAAGAAGGCATGTCTGCCCTGTGACTTTATTACTTACACTGACATGAATTGTCAGAACATGAAGTTTATGTTATAGTCCCTTTTCTTTCAATGACCATGAGCCTTTAAAACATGAAATGGGTTCACAGTGGTAATCACAAGTTATCAATCATAAGTAGAGAAAAATACAGGCAGGGCCAGTGAGAGGTTTGGAGGTTTTAATAGTAGAACGTAGCTGTTATGAACAAAGAGTGATCTCTACCTGGGAAAATTGCTCTCTATGAGTAGCAGTTTCTCCCTTGACCAGTACACATTCTGCTTGCTCTCATCTGTTTTATCCCTTACCATAAGCCTTTACTGGTCTGTTTAACACTTCTGCCATCTTTTCCCAGAGCCCGTAGAAACCTGGTCTCATTTCTTTTATCCCTTATTTTAAGCTTTTACCAGTCTCTTCAACACTTCTGCCATGATTTCCCGGAGTCTGTAGATAGCTTTGTTTCTTTTTATAAGAAACAACACCAATGCCATCAAACTAGGCTTCCTGATTCTCTATCTTAATTCTTGGTACCACTATCGACCTGCTTACCTGCTTAGCTGGAAACTGAGGAATTACCTTTGACTGTCTTCTCCCCATGAAGTCCTCCCTGATCCCCCAGGCACGGTTGGTCACCCTCACTTCTCTACCACTTTGTGCATGTTTTGGGATGTACATACACTGATTGGAAATTACATGTTTATAAGACAGTACGTGAACTCTTTGAAGTAGAGGTCCACATTTTTCCTTTGCTTATTAAAAAACAAACAACAAACTAGTTGCCTGTTGAATCAATTCTGATGTTTTGGAAGTAGGTCACCAGGCCTTTTTTCCAGGGTGCCTCTGTAGAATTGAACTACCAACCTTTAGCTACTAGCCAAGCACTTAACCATTTGTGCCATGCAGGTGGCTTCTCTTTGCATATTAGCACCTAGCAAAAATGCCTAGTTGTGTTCTTAGTGTTGCTTGTTGTTGATCTATCTAAGCCCACCTCAGTAAACACAAAAGTTGAGAATTTAACCTCAAAGCTTTGCTTCTATATGTAAACAGAAAACATGTTTGTCAGAGGGCTTCCATGAAGCCAGCTGACTCCCAAGTAGAGATCCTATATACCGTTTCTCAGATGTATACCACCTTACAAATGAGTGGTTCCTGGCGTGGGGTGGATTGCAGAGTGAGTTTTGGCAATTCTATTATAGAAACCTGAACTTTATACAAGCCTCATGAAATAGTCTTCAGGAATGAGGTCAAGGCATTTTACATTGTATTCATGTGGATGTAAAAAAATAAAATAAAATTACAAGATGGTTCAAGTATTCATTCCTTATTGCAGTGAGGAGAAGTGCTTACTTTCTTTGGCTGCTTGCAAGGATGTGTCCAACCATCAGAATGTACTGGTTTCTTAACCAGAGTAGAAGTAGAATTTAAACTGCCCAACCATACTCACAAGTTGGATAGGTTTCCAGAAGTATTTTTGATGTCTAAGTGTGACTTCATATTTTATTGATTATAATGTAAAAGTGGGTTGAGTTCTTATGTCCATTTTGATCTGTAAAGATGACTAATGAATGGTCTGTGCAATCATAAATACAATGTAGATGCTTTAAAATTTTTGACCTTGACAATATTTTGGTGGAACATGTCAAATCTCTTTTTGCTAGCTTATTTATGGTGACTTTTGCTTCAGAGATGATTGGCTGCTTCATATACCTTTGATTCTCCCTCCCCATTTTTAAATACCATGAAAATGAAAGTACAGGCATGTAAATGTTATTGAGTCATAATAACAGAGAATGGGGCTGGGATTGGCATGTGGGAACATCATTGCACATGAAAGCCAGTTTGTTCAGCAGATCCTTGAAGAGGCTGTAGGTTCCAATTTAACTGACAAAGGCTGGGAGAGAAAAGTGTGCTGCAAATGGGAGTATTAATTAAAGATCTGTAACAGTCAGCCCACCCCCATTTGGTCTGTATGCAAAAAAATCTTATTTTTAAGAAATGGAGTCAAGTGGGTAGTAATAGGACTCTTAGAATTTGAGATTTGACTGGCCTCATTTGTCATTTTAGGGGCCCGTGAGTAACAGCTACCTTTGACTGATCGCTCTAAAGAAAAGCCTATCAGTTCACAGGTTTTGTCGATGTACACAAACTTAAGATTCATTTTCCTCCCCCCCGTTTTTGAATTGAAGTAATATTTACAAAACATAAAATTAACCATTTTAAAGTGTACAGTTCAGTGACATTTAAAACATTCACAATGTTGCACAATCATCACCTCTATCCAGTTACAAAATATTTATATCACCCCAAAAGAAAAACCCCATGCCCATTATGAAGTCACTCCTCAGTCCCCCTTCCCTCAGTTCTTGACAACTACTGATCTACTTTCTGTTGCTATGGACTTACCTATCCTGGATAGGTCACATAAATGGAATTGTACAATTTGTGTCCTTTTCTGTCTTCTTTCACTTAGCACAGTACTTTTGAAGTTCATCCATGTTGTAGTATATATCAGCTTGTGGTGACCCTTTTTTATTTTTTTATTTATTGTGTTTTAAGTGAAAGTTTACAAATCAAGTCAGTCTCTCATACAAAAACTCATCCATACCTTGCTCTGTACTCCTAGATGCTCTTCCCCTAATAAGACAGCATACTCCTTGTCTCCACACTGTATTCCCCATGTCCATACAAGCAGCTCCTGTCCCCTCTGCCTTCTCATCTCACCTCCAGACAGGAGCTGCCCACATAGTATCATGTGTCTACTTGAGCCAAGAAGCTCACTGTTCACCAGTATCATTTTCTGTCTTATAGTCCAGTCCAGTACCTGTCTGAAGAGTTGGCTTTGGGAATGATTCCTGTCTTGGGCTAACAGAAGGCCTGGGGACCATGACCTCCAGGGTCCTTCTAGTCTCAGTCAAACCATTAAGTGGTCTTTTTACGAGAATTTGGGGTCTGCATCCCACTGTTCTGCTCCATCAGAGATTCTCTGTTGTGTTACCTTTCAGGGCAGTCATCAGTGGTGGTAGCCAGGCACCATTTAGTTCTTCAGGCTGATGACCCATTCTGTCTCTTGGGCTCATATTTACCTTGTGTCTTTGGTGTTCTTCATTCTCCTTTGTTCCAGGTGGGTTGCACCAATTGATGCATTTTAGATGGCTGCTTGCTAGCCTTTAAGACCCCAGATGCCACTCTCCAAAGTGGGATGCAGAATGTTTTCTTAATACATTTTGTTATGCCAGTTGTCCTAGATGTCCCCTGAAATCATGGTCCCCAGACCCTCGTCCCTGCTACTCTGGCCTTCGAAGCGTTTGGTTGTATTCAGGAAACTTCATTGCTTTTGGTTTAGTCCAGTTGTTTTTAAATGGGAGTGGCAAACCAAGAATCATCAGACATTTTAAGAAAGCATGGGAAATGAAAGAGAAACAGAAAAATTGACCTTAACTGAAACAGGGACCAGAAGATAATTTTATTTATTTTTTTAAAGCACACTATTTAATATTCTCCAAGGTATTCAAGATGTGGCATCCATAAAGCAGCTAAAGATGCCATGAGGAAAAAACAATCAGAATTAAAAAGAGCTCGTGGAGATGAATTACAGGTTTACCAAGTTAAAAAATATTTTGTAAATCAGAACATAAAATCAAGAAAATCTTTGAATATAAATTCAAAATACAGGCAAAAAGTGTGTGTGGAACAAAAAAATACATAGGGGATCAATCCAGGAGATCCAACATCTAATCAAATTTCTGGGAAGCGAGAACAGAGAAAATTGAAGGGAGGCAAATAGTAAAAACATGATAAGAAAAAATTTCCAAGAGCTGAAGAGAGGTGCAGTCTTCATATTGAAAATGCCTGCTTTTGCCCAGAAGGATAAAGACTCACTGCTAGAATTGCCACTGTAAGATTTCGGAAAAATAAGGATAGAAATCCCTAAAAGTTTCCATAACGTTATACCAGGTAAAAGAAATGGGAATCAATCATCTCATTAGCAGTAGTGACAAACAGAAGACAGTGGACAATTGGTTTTCAGAGTCTTGAAGGAAAATGGTTTTAAACCTAGAATGCTGACATTGAAAAATAAACTCATTTTCAGGCATGCAAGGACTCCCAAAATTTACTTCCTTGTATTTTTTTGAAGTAGTTTCTTGAGGATGAAAATAAAAAAGGAGGAAGCTTAGAAATACAGGAAGTCGTTGAATAAACCTAGTAGTCCAGTGAAGGATCTCGTAATGTCAGTGGTACAACAGACCTGGGAAACATCCAAATCCAAGAAAATTTTCCTCAAGATTAGGAATGGAGTTTAAGCAAAGATGGAATGAAGAAGCTGGAAGATAGTAGCAATATGGTGAAGAAACCGTGGAACTCTTTATGGGGAGGGGAATCAGAATTTCCATGCAAAGCAAAACAGCTACACAGAAATCATGATCCAAATATAAAGCAAAATATGTGGCATGAGTATGAGTAATCAATGACAAGTATGTAAAGATGATATATTTGTGCCTAATGTAGGAACATTTTCCTTTGAGTGGCCCAGGGATTGGAACCACAGGGAAGGAAATGCAGTTCTGGTCCAGTTAATGGTATCTTAAAGTTACAGAGATAACCCATGAAGAACTAAAAATAGTAATTTAAATGTCACAAAACTGGGGCTTTTAAGGAGGAGGTAGGTGATAGTATGCTGTTAGGTACTATTGAGTTTATTCCAACTCAGGGAATGAATGTGACAGAGTAGAACTGCCCCATGGGTCTCCCAGGCTGTAATCTTTATGGGAGCAGATAGCTGGTCTTTCTGTCACAGAGCCACTGGGTGAGTTCGAACCGCCAACCTTTTTGTTAGCAGCACAACTCTTAAACATTTTGCCACCAGGGTTCCTTGAGGGTGGTGTAACCAAAAAAGCCAAACCCGTTGGCATTGAGTCAATTCCTACTCATAGCGACCCTATAGGACAGAGTAGAACTCCCCCATAGAGTTTCCAGAGAGCACCTGGTGGATTTGAACTGCTGACCTTTTGGTTACCAGCTGTAGCTCTTAACTACTACGCCACCAGGGTTTCCATGAGGGTGATATAAGTAAGCTAAATCTGGTAGAGTGTGCTGTGGTGCACTCAGTGATGTTGGTAGAGGAACCTAGAGAAACAACTGGAAGACATATCTGCTGGATAGGAAGACTGGGGAGGGGAAGGGAGAAGTGGGTTGGGGTGTTGTTCCTTTTCATTTGAGTACTTTTTATGAACCATTTTCTTTGCTCATTGATAATTGGAGTAGGTAAAGAGTTTGTTGATTTCCCAGTAAATAAGTGTTTCCTGAGTGTCTTCTGGTGCTCTAATTTTTAGATAGGTGTTGGGAGAGATGGGAAAAGTTTGACCTCTATCTTAAAGGAACTTAAAGGTCTCCTTTCATTTAGTTTCTGCCCCCACTTTTTTTTTTTTTAAAGAATTGTTAGAGGAGGTATAAATAATAAAGCTTTTTCCACTTCTACTTCATAATTTTCTGATACATTCACCAAAAGCACCACTTTATCTCACTCTGTTGAAAAACTTGTGGTGATTTCTCCAGAATCCAGCCTGAACACCTCCCCATTGCTCTTTTCCTTAACCCATATGCTTGATTTTTGCCCCCTCAAACTACCTGTCCAGGTCTCTGTCCTTCCTGTAACTCTCGGGAGACCTTTTAACCCTCTGTCCTTTTTTAACTTCCTTGGAAAACCTGGTGTGTGTATGGCTTTTTCTGTTAGATAGTGCATCCCCTGAGGGCTTGGAAGACCTTGGTGCCTGCTTGGGTTCTGGAGGAGGATGTGGGTGTGCAGTCTTGAGACTGGATCACCAGAGATAGGCAGAGGGTGATGTTAGCATATGAGACCTAGTCTGGCACAGGCATTGTTCTCGGTGCTTGGATATGGCAGAGAAGGAAACAGACCAAAAAATCTCTGCTCTCAAGGAGTGTCCGTTCTGAACAGAATGTTTACCTTTAAAAATTGAATCATGCATTTCGAGCGTAATTAAAGAGGTAGGTTAAGGGCACAGTCAGTGGGGTAGAAGGTGTCTTCAAAGCCTGTTATTTGAGTCTGTGGCTTTGTCAGTAAGATGTACTGCCCTCTGAGATATGTTCATCTGGAGAAAAAGGGGACTTGGGTGGTACTGCCTAATTGGTGTTTGGCATTCCCTCTTCTTTGCCTCCTCATAGTATCAGTGGTTGGAAGAGACAAAACATTGTTTGAAATCGTCTCTGGAGAAGCTGGGCTTGTGTCTGTACTAACATAGGAGGAGACATGGCTTTTAGATGTATTGTGTGCAATTTATCTGACAGTAGCTCCCACGCGCGTTTCTTTTGCTTGTGGTTGCTAGAAGTTACCTGGATTTGCTGAAATGGTGGTCATCCTGCCCTTATGGCGTCCCCGTGGAAATTTGAGGGTTTTCACTGAAGTGCACCCTGAAATATATGACAGTAATCTGGAGGGTAGGGGGTAGGTGGAGTAGAGATATACAGTGATCCTAGCCATGAGTGGATGTTGGAGCTGGATGATAGGTACATGGGATTCATTTACTCTACATTTTGTAGATGTTTGGAGTTTTTCATAATAAAAAAATACACCCTAATGGTCAAAGAATGATGACTTAATTTTTATTATATTTATTTAGTGGGGTGTGTGTTTTTGGTATTAATTTTAATACTTAGAGACCATAGCAGTTAGAACTGAGTTAAAGTTGGACTAGTGGGAAATCTTCAAATCTGTGTTTATTAATCAGATTAAAAAAAACATGAATAGCATGTGGGTGCCTCAGTTACAAGTCAGCTCTCCCTGCATGGATCTGAAAAGAGAAATTGAAGGGGGGAAAAGTTTGGATCAGGTGCCATACATAGAGCTGGCCTTTTAGAGGTTAGAAGTATGTGCATGATAAGTGTGGGAGATGTGCAGTCTCATCCCAAATTAGACTTACGGGGTGAGCCTTGGCCTTGATCAGAGGCACTCTGGAACCCCACCAGTACTACCACCAATGCTGATTTTGTCTCTAGGCTGGTGTTCACCTACTCTTTTTTTCTCAGCTTTAACCTTGTTTCTTTTTCTTATCCCTCGATTACTTTCTTGCCTCACCTGCCAACCTCTAAAGACCTGAATCCATCCATCTTACTCTCTTTAGGCTAGTTTTCTTGTACTTTGACCCTGCCTACCCCAGGCCTAGAAGTTGGCCCACAGTTCACTACCTTCCCTCATCTCTGTTTTTTAGTGAGTTAATTAGTGTTAACAGATGTGCTCCGACCACCAAGTGGCTTAACACAGGCTGAGGCATGGAGACCCATTCATGTAAAAGATTTCAGGCAGTTGGCAAGTAAGAATTTTAAATAAAAATTGAAACTACCACCTGTATTTTTTCAGGCCGTTGATGCTCACTGCTATCAGCTGCATCCTCCCTATGGCACTGGTAAGTGTGGGAAGGGCTGGTGACAGTTTTGGTGGGCTGCTGGATTTTTTTTTTTTTCCTTCCTGGGGGAAAAAAATCTATTTGCAAGCTGTGGTGTTAACTTGTCCTGAGGGCTGGACAGTTAGTAGACTAAAAAGATGAAAAAGCAACTGGCCATGCTCATGGTTTTCCTTGGGGAACTGTTGTCAGGAACATAGGCTATTCAGTATATGCTTTGATCCTTATATAAAATTAGCATGTATTTGTGCTATTTTGAGCAATAAACATATCAATAGTCTAGCGCTTTGTGATGTCAGGTAATAACTGTTAAATTTCCTGAAAGTCTTAAAATATTTTTCAGGAAGATAGGTATTGGTTGTATATTAGAAAAGGCCCTAAATGTTGTATGTGCTTATTGTTTCCTTCAGTAGCAGGGCTTATCTCCATCTGGTATTGTAAGTTCCCTGTGGGCAGGGAACTCAAGAAATGTTTGGTCCAATGATTAATTTAAAATCCTAATAGACAGGTGCTTGATTTTCTTTTTTGAGGGGAGGGGAGCTTTTCATAGAAACTGGAAAAAAAATTGTGGCTGTCATTTACTAACAAACTTTAACTGGACTTGGGGACTGGTGTTTTAAAAAATGATTTCACCACAGTATGGCATTCTGCTTAGGGACTTAATGAGGAAAATATACACTGAATATAGTTGAAACATAGAGTCGGGTAGGAAGTCACAGAGTTTTATAAGCCCACAATCCGATTGCTGCTGGAGTTACCTTATCTAAGCTCCTGAAACCCTGGAGCTATCTCCTTGTTGTGAGTGAGTCAGAGGCCACACAGATCCAAAGTTTATCTTAACAAGGTAGTCTCCATTCCAAGCCAACAGATTTGATGTTTACACTTTCACTTTTTTAGTTTCTGGAGCCCTTAGATGGTTGAAGGACGTGTCTCTGGAATGTTTTTTGAAATACTGAGGTTGTGGATTTATGTGCTTTTAGCCATGAGTCAGAATTGACCTGAAGGCAACTAACAACAGCAGCCATGTCAGGAACTGCTTGCTGGCAACAGTGGTGAAAGCATTCAAACACACTTGGCCTTCATTCTGTCTCTGTGAGAAAATCATAGCATCATTAGCCTTGATCCTGGATTTCCCCCAGTCCCCACGCTCCATCCTCCAGCCCTGCATGTGAAGCAGTAGAATTGTGTGACACATGTACTGCGTTCTTTATGATAAACATAAAGGAGAACTTAACTTCCCAGCAACTGTCTACTCCTTGTGGTATCAGTGCATATTGTAGCCAGGTGATAACTGGTGAACGTGTTTTGTGGGTCTGTACTGGGGAGAGATACCTTAAAGTTTCTGTTGCAAACAAAAACTATAGAGGATGGCAGAAGATATTTGCCCGAGATCTTTGGGAAATACTGATAACCAGCTAAAGACTCCTTTTTTACATGCGTGTGTAGCTAAGTGTTTCCTGGAATAAAGATCTGGAAACTGAGGGTCATGAGATCATAAATGCAATGGCAAAACAGAGCGAGATTGAAATGAGGCCTATGGTCATGCTGGGCTGTGTCCAGAATAAATGACAACAAAGATGATCCCACAGTCCTTTCTAGCTGGCGGGAGAGCTCCCAGCAACTTCTGACCCAGAGTGGTACAGGGTTTAGAGGGCACAGAGAGAGAGAATAGAAAGGCAAGAAAGATGGGCTGCATTTGGCCCCTCCTCCGACCTGTCTTTGTTTCTGAAAGCTTTTCCTGGATCACCCAGAGACTTGAGAGCACGTTTTAGTCTTTGCTGAACTCGATATCCCTACTTGTCCTCCCTTCCCTACCTTCCTCAGGTACACTTGCTACCCCAGCTCCCGGGAAAAATGAGAGAGGAGCTCTTGTCCTTGTGGCTTGTGTGCACATTCACCAGTGCTCAGGCAAGAATGTGATTACTCAGAAACAAACCAGGAAGTAAGAAGAAGGCAGGCCTGATAGTGGTACCCTGTGGAATAGGGACATTTAAGGAGGTGGCAGACTGAGAGCAGAGCATCCAGTGGAACACCGAGAAAGCCTCGTCGGGGAGGTTGAGAAAGAGAGCCTGATGGAGTCGTGTAAAGTTATCTGCCTTAGGTGCCATGGAGATCATGTGGAAATTAAATGACTTTATACTAAAATTTACATTGTATAATCAGCTAACCTGTAGTCAAAACTACATTAAAACTCTAAAAACAGGAAGGGACAAGGTATAGGAAAACTAGCCTAAAATTTTTTTAGAGTCTCCTTTTGAGGATTATAATTAAACGGTCAGAATGAATTACTTGAAACTGTAGTATTAAGGGTCAGCCCTTTGTGTATTGTAACATTTGTTTGTGCAAGTTGATTGCCATTAAATTAATTTGGCAAAGCTTTTCCCCGGAACTATTATTATGAAAATTTTAAAACACACAAAAGAATTGTACAGTGAGTATGCATATGCTTACCATCTAGGTGAGAAAATTGCCCATCTTTTGCTGCATTTGCTTCATCACATATCTATCTGTAGTCATTTTCATTTTTTGACAGCTTTATTGAAGTATTACTTACACACCATTAAATTCATCCGTTTGAAAGTGTGCCGTTAGATAAGTTATAATCATGCACCATCACCACATCCTGGTTTTAGAACATTTCCATTGTCCAGAAAATTCCCTTGTGCCTGTTTACAGTCAGTACCCACTCCCAGCCCCAGGCAACTACTCATCTTCTTTGTGTCTGTCTGTACAGTTTTGCCTGTTCTAGAAATTTCATATGAATGAAATCATACAATATGTGGCCTTTTGTGCCTGACTTCTTTGACTTCAGCGTGTTTTTGAAGTTCATCCATGTCGTACATCATCAGTAGTTTCTTTTTATTACTGAATAATATTTCATGGTATGTATATGCCACATTTTGTTCATCTCTTCATCAGCTGATGGGCATTTGGGTTGTTTCTAGCTTGGGACTATTATGAATAATGTTGCTATGACCACTCATGCCCAGGTTTTTATGTGGGCATATTTCTTCATTTCTCTTGAATAGATACCTACGAGTGGGATTGCTAGGTCATGTGGTAAGCGTATGCTTAACGTTATAAGAAATTGCCAAACTGTTTTTCAGGGTAGCTCTACTATTTTGCATTCCCACCAGTATTGTCAGTCTTTTGGATTCTGATCATTCTTGTAAGTTTGAAGTGGTTATCTCATTGTTTGGATTTGCAGTTCCCTAATGACTGATGAGTTGAAATCAACAACAGTGGGTTTGGGTTTTTGGATTTAATGACTAATGATATTGAGGATCTTTTCTTGTGCTTATTTGCCATTCATATTTTTCTTTTGGTGAAGTGTCCAAGTCCTTTGCCCATTTTTTATTTATTGTGGTAAAAAATACATATATATATATTTATACACACAGTGGTAAAAAATATATATATACTTGTGTATGTATGTGTATATATAACCAAAATATTTGCCATTTCAACATTTTTGCACATACAATTCAGTGACCTTATGTTCATCATGTTGTGCAACTATCACCACTGTCTCGTTGCCAGATTTTTCCCTGTAACAGAAACTCAGTGCCCCCTAAACAATGACTGCCTTTCCCTCACCTTCTGAGTCCTGGTCTACTAATGAATTTTGGTCTGTATACTTGCCTATTCTGGATATATAGAAGTGGAATCATATAATATTTGTCTTTTTGTGAATGACTGATTTTACTTGGCATAATGTTTTCAAGTTTCATCCATGTTGTGGCATGTATCAGGACTGTCCATTTTTTTAAAATAGTTAAATGTTTCTAAGAGGCTTTGTATATTCTGAATTAAGTCCTTTTTCAGATACAAGATTTGTAAATATTTTCTTCCAGTCTATGGGTTGTCTCTTCATTTTCTTTTTAATTTTTATTGTGCTTCAAGTAATAGTTTATAAATCAAGTCAGTCTCTCATACAAAAATTTATATACACCTTGCTATATACTCCTAGTTGCTCTCCCCCTAATGAGACAGCACACTCCTCTCCACTCTATTTTCATGTCCATTCAGCCGGCTTCTGTCCCCCTCTGCCCTCTCATCTCCCCTGCAGACAGGAGCTGCCCACATAGTCTCATGTGTCTGCTTGATCCAAGAAGCTCACTCCTCACCAGTATCATTTTCTATCCCATAGTCTAGTCCAATCCCTGTCTAAAGAGTTGGCTTTGGGAGTGGCTCCTGTCTTGGGCTAACAAGGTCTGGGGACCATGACCTCCGGGGTCCTTCTAGTCTCAGTCAGATCGTTAAGTCTGGTCTTTTTATGAGAATTTGGGGTCTGCATCCCACTGCTCTCCTGCTCCCTTCGGGGTTCTCTGTCAGGGCAGTCATAAGTTGTAGCTGGGCACCATCTAGTTCTTCTGGTCTCAGGCTGATGTAGTCTCTGGTTTTTGTGGCGCTTTCTGTCTCTTGGGTTCATGTTCTTAATGTCTTTGAAAGAGTGAAAGTTTAATTTTGATTAAGTCCAATTTATCTTTTTTTTTTTTTTTAAGGATTGTGTTTCTGATGTTATCGTTAAGAAAACTGCTCAAACCAAGGTCACAAACATTTTATGTATCGTAGAAATTTTATAGTTTTAGGTTTTACATTTAGATCTGTGAACTATTTTGAGTTAATTTTTGTGTGGTTTAAGAGTCTAAGTTCTTTTTCTTTATAAAATGATATTCAGTTATTCCAGAACTATTTGTTGAAAAGACTAACCTTTTCTCCATTGAATTACTTTGGCACCTTTGTTGAAAATTGACCATGATTTATGGGTTTACTTCTAAAATCTCTTCTGTTCCATTAATCTATGTATCTGTCCTTGAGCCAGTACCCCAGTGTCTTGATTACTGTAGCATTAAAGTGAGTCTTGAAGTCTGATATTCTAAGTCGTCCAATTTTGTTTTTTTTTTTCTCTCTCTCAAGATTGCTTCAGCTATTCTGGATTCTTGACATTTTCACAATTGTTTAGATCAGCCATTAATTTCTACAAGAAATCTTGCTGAGATTTTTATTGAAATTGATTCAGTCCGTAGTTGTGCTATTGATGGTACCACGTGTGGCCATTGAACACGTGAAATGTAAAAAAATGTAGCCAGTGTGAATTGAGGTGTGCGATATGTGTGAAATACACACTAGATTTTGAAAACGTGGGATGAAAAAACTATGTAAAATAGCTTAATAATTTTACAGGTTACATGTTGAAATAATATTTTGGATATATTGAGTTAAATAAAATATTAAAATTACTGCAACTTTCTAAAAATTTTTTATTTTTAAATTGTTTGCTGCTATATAGGAATACCTCTGATTTTTGCATATTGACCTTGTATTTTGTGACCTTACTAAATTGACTTATTAATTCTACTAGTAGTTTCGTAGATTCCTTTAGAATTTTCTACGTAAACAGTTATTTCATCTGGGCATAGGGATAGATTTTGTTCTTCTTTTCTTGCGTTATTTCAGTGGCTAGGGCCTCCGGTATAATATTAAATGAAATGGTAAGAGTGTATATACTTGCCGTTTTCCTAATTTTATGGGGAAAAATGTTCATTATTTCATCATTGAGTATGACGCTTTTCATAGACGCCCTATATCAGATTCAGCAAGTTTACTTTTCTTCCTAATTGCTGAGTATTGAATTTTATCAAAAGAGTTTTTCTGCATCTCTTGAAATGATCTTTTTTTTTGGTCTATTTTTTAATGTCATGAATTACATTGGAGAATTTTCAAATGTTAAAGTCAACCTTGCATTACATTCCTGGGCTAAAACCTCTCTTCATCACGGTATATTATGCTTTTTCTATATTGCTGGATTTGATTTGCTAAAATTTTTTGATTAATGATTTTTGTGTCTGCGTTCACAAGCAATATTGGTCCGTAATTTTCTTTTTTTAATGTTTTTGTATCAGGGTTACATTGTTGTTAGGTGCTGTCCAGTTGGTTCTGACTCACAGTCACTCTTTGTACAACAGAATTAAACACTTCCTGGTCCTGTGCCATCCTCATGATCATTGTTATGCTTGAGCCCATTGTTGCAGCCACTGTGTCAGTCCATCTCTTTGAGGATATTCCTCTTTTTCCGCTGACCATCTACTTTACCAAGCATCATGTTCTTCTTCAGGGACTGATTCCTCTTGATAATATGTCCGAAGTATATGAGACAAAGTCTCGCTATCCTTGCTTCTAAGGAGCACTCTGGCTGTCCTTTTTCCAAGACAGATTTGTTGGTTCTTTTGGTAGTCCATGGTATATACAATATTCTTCTCCAACACTGTAATTCAGAGGCGTCAGTTCCTCTTCAGTCTTCCTTATTCACTGTCTAGCTTTCTTATGCATATGAGGCGATCCAAAACACCATGGCTTGGGTCAGGCGCACCTTAGTCTTCAAAAGTTACATTGGCCTTATAAGATAAATTAGGAAAAAGTGTTCCTTCCTTCCTCTAGTTTTGTAAGATTAATGTTGATAAAATTCACCAGTGAAAACCAAAATCCCTGGGCTTGGAATTTTGTGGGAAGGTTTTTATTACTCCTTGGTCTTATTTAGAGGTTTGAATTTGGTATCTGAAGGACACTTCACAGTATAAGAAAATGGGCCTGACAAAGTCCCCAAATCATGGGTACCACTAGCAACCAGTGCACTTTTCTGCAAATTTTCTGATATAATTTCTCCTGAAGTTCAATGAGGCTGTCATATCCATCTTTAGTAAACTTTATATTGCAAAGAACTGCTGCTGCTGCATAAGGGTATGCTTTAACTGTCTCTTATATGATTGTCAGTTTCTGAATCTCTCCATTATGCATTACTTGTTTATATACTGGAGCCTTTATTCTTTCTTTGAAGACTTGAAGTCCTCAGACTAATCCTTCCAGATACAGAAGATCTTATGTCTTGGCAGGGACATCAGTTTTGTAAAGAACAACATCAGAGGCCCCAGCTGCCTTTTCAGTACCTCGTTCCTAACTTATAATTTCCTTCTTAGAAATCAAGAACAGAGCAACAACAACAGAGTTGTCAAAGAGGCAAAGTAAAGATGATTCTTCAGTAAAGAAGGTTTTTGATCATGAATTTAATGTCTCTAATCGACGGCAGTGGTTTTTTAAAATAGGTATAGAGCTATTCAGTTTTTCTATTTCATTTTGTGTTAGTTTTAGTAAGAAGTAATTTTCAAGGAACTTGTTGATTTCATCTTAACCCAGACCCAGTGCCGTCGAGTCGAGATGTCAAATTTATTGGATTAGATTGTTCATAATATATTTTTTTTTCCTTTTAATGTCTGTAAGATTAGTAGTGATAGCCCTCTTCCACCCCGTTATCAGAAATTTATATTCTTGTTTTCTTAATTCTTTTGTGGGCATTTGTCAGCTTTGTTCATCTATTTAAGGAATCACCTTTTGGACTTTGTTAATTTTCCCCTATTATTTGTTTTAGACTTCATACACTTCTGTTTTTATCTTAACTCCTTTCTTCTTTCCACTTAATTTGAGTTTAGTCTTGTTTTTCTGCCTTCTTAATAGTCCTTATATCATTGATTTTTGGACCTTTCTTATATAAAATCTACAGTTCTAAACTTCTCTCTGTATGCATTATATTAGCTGCATCTCACAAGTTCTCTTATATGATATTTTCATTACCGTTCAGTTAAAAATATTTTCTAATTTCCCTGTGATTTCTTCTTTGACATATAAGTCCTATAGAAATATGTTCTTTAATTTACAAATGTCTGCTACAAAGAAGGACATTTTTGACAGAGAAAAGTTAGGCAAGTGCATGGAGGTGCTGGAGTCACTTGGTCAGTTGCAGGACTCTGAAGTGGCGGGGGGGTGTCGTGGTGGATCCTAATGACTCTTTTCAACTAAGGGTGTAAAGTTTGTCTTATATAAATTCCTTTGTTACCAAATTGAGCTAACATTTCCCATGCTTTATCTTGTTGGTAGAACCTGACAGTAAGCTTCCCTCTGCCTGAAAACCCCTTTCAGTTTCTGTGATGAGTCTCTCATCTGATCACAGTATTAGAGAGCAGTGACAGGTTTTAAACAGGGTAGGAACCATTCCTGTCAAGTCGTAAGGGCTCTGTGAGAACTGGCTGTTACTGTTACATACGGGCTTCAGGAAGCTCATTCTGAGAATGGGGTGAGAGGGTTCCAGACAATAGAAAGACATATCAGTTAAGACAACTTTCCATAGTCCAAATGATAGAAAATGTGACTTTTCTGGTGGAAGTGCCAAGGAGGGGAAGGACTAGAGATTGGGAAGTAGAGTGGAGGTGATGGGAAAGGACAGAGTGGTGAGGAAGAATGAGACATGGAGGAACAGGGTGAAGGCCCTAGCTTGGGAGGCTTAGGAGGGTAACAGTGCCGAGATGGGGATTTAGGAGGAAGAGTACACTTGGTCTGGGGACTTAGGAGACAGTACCCAAGGAGCCCCGGTAGCTCAGTGGTTAAGTGCTTGGCTACTAGCCAAAAGATGGGCCATTTGAACTCAGCAGGAGAAAGATGTGGCAGCCTGCTTCCATAAAGATTACAGTCTTAGAAACCCTATGGGATCTGTATTAGAATTGACTCAATGGCAATGGGTTTGGTTTTTTTTGGTACCTCAGAAGGTACTGTGAGAGATTCATTACAGACATTGAGAAGGATTTTAAGGCAGAGGGAGGCTAAGTGTCAGGTTCTACCAACAAGATAAAGCATGGGAAATGTTCCATGAATTTGGTAACAAATGAATTTATATTGCCTGGTGTAGGTGTATAAAAACTACCTTAGTATGTCCACTGCCGGCAATTCTGGATGATTGAAATTCAGCATTTGAAAGCAACATCTTAGGAAATTATGAACCAAATTGAACTAAAATCAGAAATAATCCATGGATTTTTTTTATTTCTGGTTTTGGCAGTTAAACCCACTAAGCTTTCTAAAGTATTTTATGTAAATTATTAAACATGATACTTGAGAGTAATTTTGAGTTTAACATGGTTTTGTTTGTTTGTTTGTTTTTTAATAAGAAAACTTATCTGCTCTTGAGAGTCTTTGTTTAAATTCATCATGACTGTTCTTGACCCCTGATCTTATGAATGTCCAAAGTGGCTGTCAAAGTCAGATTCCACCAACTTGGGGTTTGCTCTTTAGACGGGTGATATTCCCAGGCGTGCTGGAAAGAGTGACCTAGTCTTGCTGAGGGGGGGGCCCTCGTTTGTCCCTGAGATGGGAGAGAATGATGGACTCAGATTCTGTCTCTCTGAGTAAATTACCTGGAGACTCCTAGTTCTTGGACAAGAAATTTCCTGGTTTTTAGTCTTTTCCTCGATTCATGTTTCTAGAAATAGAAAAAGGATTCATAAATACAACTTTCAACCCTCCTATTACATGTTGGAGGAGGCCTGGTAGTACAGTGGGTTAAACACTTGGCTGCTAACCAAAAGGTAGACAGTTGGAACCCATCAGCTGCTCCATGGGAGAAAGATGTGGCAGCCTGTTTCTGTAAAGATTTACAGTCTTGGAAACCGTATGTTGCATTTCTGCTCTGTCCTTACAGGGTCACTATGAATTGGAATCGACTTGACAGCAGGGGCTTTGTTTTTTGGTATTGCATGTTAATCTAATAGAACTGCAGGTTTATCCCAAGTTAGTCTTCTTTTGGCCTTCAGTAGTTGATTACTACCCTGAACCCATTTTTCTTGTTTTGACCTTTTCTTTGTCATTCTTGGTAATACTTAATGCTAACTACCAGTAGGTTGGAAACCCTGGTGGTGTAGTGGTTAAGTGCTACGGCTGCTAACCAAAGGGTTGGCAGTTTGAATCCACCAGGAGCTCCTTGGAAACTCTGTGGGGCAGTTCTACTCTTTCGTGTAGGGTCACTATGAGTCGGAAGCGACTCAATGGCACTGGTTTTGATTTTTTTTTTTTTTTTTTTTGGTTACTAGTAGCTTGTTAGTTGCTTGATAAAGCAATCTGACAAGAGTTCCTCTTGATTCTGCCGAAAGGTTTTCTCTCCACCATTGAACACATGCAGAATAGCATAGGGTGGAGGACTCTCCCTGGAGGGGAAGCAGTGATTTTGCCAGATCCAGAGCGGCTTGCCGAGCTCTTTGAGTGCTAAACAATCCTGGTGCAAGTACGCAGGTGGTTCTTTGCTGAGAGTACTCTGCTGCTTGCACTCTGAGGCAGAGATTTTTATCTTTAAGGTGGCTTTTCGTAATAAAGTGGAACCTATGTAAAGCAGAAACCTGTCAGAGAAGGAAACTCAAATATTTTCCACTAAATCGAGCAATAGGAAAGTGTTAAGACTCTACCCTGTCAAAGGCGGAAAACTGCTTGACCTGGGAAAAAAAGGCAATCCTGGTGCGTTTCAGCCCTCACAGGTTTCACTGTATCATCCACAGGTTTGTCCTGCCCCTCCTGCTGAAGGTAGCTTAAATATTGAGCCCGCCACCTCCAAATCAGCCTGAAGTTTCTTCCTCTGGGAGACTGCTGGAATGGGGTATGCAGTTAGTCCTCTCTTGTGATTCAAATCCGGGAGGAAGTAACTTCCCGGATTTTAGCATAAGTTGTAGGTAGTCTTCTTCCACCCCTGTGCTGCCTTTGCTCAGAGAGCTTTCAGGAACTAGTCCTGTAGGTCTCTCGGGTATTCATTACAGGGCAAGGTGCAGTAATTTTCCTTAATGTTCTCAGAATTCCTTCAGGTTTACGGTGGATTATTGAGGGAAAGATCTGATGGTGTACTAGGGACATAATATGGGCAGTTCTCACATCCCCACCTGACTTGGGGAATCACAGTAGCACCCCCTGCAGAGGGCTGGTGTGAGCACATACAGTTGATATTTGCATGCCCAAACCCATTGCCATCAAGTGTATTCCAGCTCATATTGACACTATAGCACAGGGTAGAACTGCCCCTTAGGGTTTCCAAGGAGCAGCTGGTGGATTCAAACTGCCCAACTGCAGACCTTTAGGTTAGCAGCCAAACTCTTAATCACTGTGCCACCAGGGCTCCTGTGTGTCCACTTTTGTATATATTGATGTATTCTTGGCTGTTGGCATGAAAATAATAGATTCAGATCGTTCTGCTGTCAGTTTTATAAAGTGCTAAATGCGTTTTCTTGTCACATTAGCTGTTCTCACCAGAGCTCCACTGGCATATTCTGAGTTGGTCAGAATATGCTGAGGTGGACTAGGTCAGCAGATAAATCTTTGGTTTCAGCAGAGGGCCATGTTATTTTCCATAGGTGGGCTATACCTGGTGTGCTAATTCTGAAGCTTTGTTGCTGCTGTTAGTGCTGTTGAGACAAGGGATCAGACCAGGTATGGTGTTAAAATTCTGCTATTTTATATCTAAAATCCACAGTTTGAGGCATAATGTCATTTAACGATCAGCATATAGCCAGTGGTCACCCTGTGTCCAGCCCGTTTCTGCGCCCTGTAGATCTGTGAGAGGCAGCCTGACTCATGTCCTTAACTTAAAGTCCCCTTCACCTAAGCCTTCTGTGGCGGTAAGGGGAGGTGGCTGTCAGATGTGGCCGGGACTCCCCTGAGTTTCCCGGATGGCTCAGTACCTTTGCGAGGACCTGGTAGCCACTGAAGGAGCCCTGGTGGTGCAGTGGTTAAAGCGCTTGGCTGCTAACTGAAAGGTTGTCAGTTTAAACCTACCACCTGCTCCATGGGAGAAAGATGTGGCAGTTTGCTGGAAACCTGTGGGGCAATTCTACTCTGTCCCATATGGTTGCTGTGAGTCGGAATCCATTTTAAGGCAGTGGTTTTGGTGGCCACTGTATGACAAGACATTTAGAAGCCAGGACAGAAAGCAGTGGGTGCAAGGCTAACTGGCCCTCACACAGTAAAAAACAGAGACGTAGATTCCAGTGACAGACTCATCCAAGACTGTTATTACTATCATGCTTAAAAAAATGTATTTGTAGCCAAAAGCTATATTTAAGCAGTTGCTAAAGCTTAAACCAAACATTGTGTTTGTTTTCGTTGTATGGTAGTGGTCTGTTATGGATGAATAGTTTTGTAATGGTCACATAATAAATATTGACTATACTTCAGGGATCCTAGGCCTGAAGCTTCCATGGGCCTCAACCAGGAAATATTGTGGCAATGTGCATAGGTCAAATGCCTTTTATCTTGCATGGAAGGAAAATGGGAGGTCCCCCCACTTCCCAAGTGAAGTAAGCTCTTTTGAGTCTTTGGTTTTCTTCAGATGCACCTGGGCTATAAAACAGGGAGACACTCACTGATTGCAGTCTTTGACACTGGACTGTGCACTAGGATATGCCCTTGTTTATTAGAGGTGTACATGGCTCCTTTCAGGGGTGACTTGAGCTCTGTGGGGGAGGAAGGAATGACGTATTGGTCCCTGTGTTTCTTCTCCTCTGTAGTTCTTGTCTGCCGACCAGGCTTGCACTACACTGTAGGTCTTCGGTAGCTCCTTTTAAAGACTAGGTCCAGTGAGTAGAGTACCAAGGTTCTGTGTACCAGGATTCATTCCCTCGGCTCCTCAGCTGAAACCTCTGTCCTTGCCATTCCTCTATTCAGTAACGTCCTCATCCTGCACAGTGTTCTCTCTCTCCGGGAAGCCTGACCAAGGCCTCCAAACACATCTTAATCTTCTGTGGCTCTACCCAGTCTTGTCACTCAGGGTATTTTGTTTTGTAACTGGCTTTATTTCCCCTATTAACAAATTATCTTGGATATAACATGTACATGCTATCTTACAGCTTACTCTTTAAACTGACACTAAAATGTGAACATCTTTCTATGTCAGTAAGCTTACTTCTTCAACATTCTTTTCAATGACTACATAGTAATCCATTGTATGGATCTGTCACATATTTACTTGGCTCCCTTTTATTGGACATTTAGGTTATTTCTAATTTTTTACTGGGATTAATGACACCGTGGTACACATATCCTCTGTCATTACCTCAGGAAGAATTTACAGAAGTAGAATTGCTAGCTTAAAGCACATTCTGGGGTTTTTTGATACCCATACCAATGTGCTTTAAATGTACCCTAACAGAATTTAGGGACCAGAAAGCCTGTCCACAAACTTTTAAACCGTTGCAGTTAGGGCTCATAGGCTGCCGGGAACTCGGTTTTTTTTTTTTTTTTTTTTAATAATTTTTATTGTGCTTTAAGTGAAAGTTTACAAATCAAGTCAGTCTCTCACACAAAAACCCCTACACAACTTGCTACATACTCCCAATTACTTTGCCCCCATGAGACAGCCCGCTCCCCCCTTCCACTTTTTCTTTTCGTGACCATTTTGGCCCCTTCTAAGCTCCTCTACCCTCGCATCTCCTCTCCATGCAGGAGATGCCAACGTTGTCTCAAGGGAATTCGGTACTTTAAACAGGGTAGTTTTGTTTTGTTTTACGGGAGTTGTGAAGGAAGTCCAAGCCTGGAGATAATCTGCAAGTAATAGGCCTAAGTAGAAGAGCACTCCCAACATGCAGCTTCTTGCAGCACCTGAGGGAACGTTTTATCACATCAGGGAACCCACAGCTTTGTTGTTTAAATTGGACACTGGGTTGTTCTCTACTATAGACTGATAGTTTTGTTTAAGCTTCCAATAAAATTAATTTTTTGGGGAGCACCATTAGTGAAAACAAAGATAGAAAACCAAAAGATCTGTAAATTCACTAAGTTTGTAAGAGCCTGAACTTAAAAGACAAAGCAGAGAACCATGAGGAAGAATTTGGAAATCAAGCCCGGGCCTGGCATAGACGTGAATGTATACATTTTTTTCAAAATGTAGAGCACTCTGAAGGAAGCTACAGTTTTAATTTGATTTTTTCTTTTTTCTTTTTTCTAGGTATCTCATTCAGTTGCTAAACTCATATTAGTTAATTTCCACTGGCAAGTCTCAGAGATATTGGACAGGTAAGGTGTCCGGTGGAGGAGAGACCATATCATCCATAGCTCCCCTCTCTGCTCACCCATCTGGTGGTGATTATTGTTTATATTTTGAAGTATATCCTTACAGTGTGCGTATTTTTAAAACACCGGATCATTTTGTGCATCCTTTTTTCGCTCAGTATATTGTGGTTGTGTCCTTTAGCATATTCTTCTACCCAGTTTTAATGCTGGCACAGTATTTCATTACATAGGTATTCCATACTTTTTCCAAATCCCTATTGTAGGACAGACATTGAAGTTGGTTCCAATTTTTTATGCCATTGTTAATCAGTGCCCTTCTAGGTAACATTTGCCAACATCTCCAGTTATTTCTTTTGGATACATAAAGTGAGGAATGCCTCATAACATATTGCATATTGCCCTCAAAAACAGTCAGCCAGCTTACCACCCACCACTCCTGCAAACAGGGCGTTTGAGTGTCTCCTCCTACCTCCTCCAGAAACAGAGCACTTGAGGCACAGACTTGAGAGTCTCAAGATGTCTTGGGGTGCCAGGATGAGAGGTTTTTCCTCCTCTTGCAGCCTCTGGGGAGATTCCCCTGGCCCCCACCCTCAGAGGCATATGGCTCTTTTTAGCCCAGGATTTCTCAGCCATAGCACTGTTGATGTTTCGGGCTGGGTAATTCTTTGTTATGGAGACTATTCTATGCGTTATAGGATGTTTAGCAGCATCCCTGACCTCTACCCTGCTAGATGTCAGTAGCAGTAACAACCGGTACCCCCTCTCAGCCCCGGTCATTAACATAAAAAATATCTCTAGACATGGTTAAATCACCCCTGGGAACAAAATCACTCCTGGGAGAACCACTGGTTTTGCCTTACCACTCTTGGCCTTTCATACTCCAGTGAGTCTTCCTTTATGTGGCATGATTCCTTTATCTGTACAGGAGGCTTATGCCTTTCCTTCTCTAGGCTAAACACAGCTGGGATGGCCAGACCAGTTGGAGCAGCTCAGCACACCCAGGAAGGACAAATGAATTCCTGATTGACAGACTACACTCTCTGTACTTGAGAACTGAATATACTCAGATAGACTTGCGGATGAACCTTCATTGTCTGTGCTATTGTTACTGCTACCCAAAACTCTGGAACTGCATAGGTTCTGGTGATGGAGTATCTCTCGCTATTCAGTTCGCTAGCCTCGAGAGCAGAGAAGATTTGGATGGCTAAGGATATTAGAAATACTGGTGAAGGAACTAGGAATAAAATGAGTCCCTCAAGAAGAGTAGTAGTTGAAGGAGGTTATCATGACGAGGTAGAGTAAGGAAATCACATTAGGAGACGTAATTCTTACCTGCTGTGACTGCTGGTATCTTGGTCACCTGTTCACCTGGGCTTTATGTGGTAATTTCATTTCCACGTGATAATTCTGTTTTTATTTTTGTATGGTATGTATTTATTATATATGGTGTATGTTTACACCATACCTCATTCTAGAAAGGAATTAAATTCTTATTATGAAAGAGATCATTTATTTTAAAAAGATGTACGTGTCACTTACATATGGTTTAAAGAATAATAAAGCAAATACTTTAGTCTCCACCCAAATAAGAAACTACGACCTGTACTTGAAGGCCCCTGCAGCAACCCCTGCTTGACTCTACCCCCTCCCTCCCTTTCTCAGGTGACTAGTGTCTTCTTACTCAACTCAGTGTTGATCTTTTTAAAATATATTTTTAAATGATATACCTTTTAGTTTTGCATGCTTTTGGAACGTCACAAACATGGAATCATGCTGTGTGTTTTCAACATTTTGAATTAATATTGGTGCATTTTATGCCATCCTCCTGTCAAAGGGCATTTATCCATCCTGTCAAAGAACACTTGGGGTGGGTTTTAGTTTTTTGCTTTTATAATCAGCTCTGAAATCTCTTGTACGAGATTCCTAATGTACACGCGCATAATTCTTCAAGGGTTGCGTATAGGAAGTAAATTGCTGGGCTGTAGGCTATGTGGGTCTTCAGCTTTATTAGGTAACGCCAGATTGTTTTTCAAAGCGATTGTGGAGCTCTACTATCCCACCAGTTGTGTATGAATGTTCCTAATATTGTCACATTTAAAATTTTGCAATCTGGTGAGTATAAAGTGGTATGAAATTCTTTTATATTTCAGTGTCCCGTTATTAAGTAGGTTGAGCATCTTTTTATGTATTTAATGACCATTTGTGCTTTCTTCAATGCCTGTTGTCTTTTGCCTATTTTTTAAATAATTTTTTTTGTTGAGAATATGCATAGCAGAACATGTATCAATTCAACAGTTTCTGCATGTGCAGTCCAGCAACATTGATTACATTCTACGGGTTATGTAATTTTGCCCTTTTTTTTAATTATTTTGTCTTTTCAAATTGATTTTTAGGAGTCCTTGTTTATTCTGAATACTAATCCTGTGTCAGTTATATGTATACTGCGTTATCTTCCAGTGTATGGCTTGGCATTTCACTTCATGGTGCTGTCTGATTGAACTGAAGTCATAGAGACAGTCACCTGTATTTCCAGAAAGGGACTTAAAGCAGATCTGGTCATTCATAAGTTTTTGTCTTACAGTTCAGTCCTTTTGAAGCAGAGTTATTTATTATTCTCTTACCAATTGAGAGCTAAAAAATTGAAAGAGAAAGAACTACTTGTACTAAGGTAAAAGGGAAGCTTGGTTTTTTGAGGCGATAATTGGAGACAAAGACCCTTCAGTGGGACCACAGTACATGTTGGTCCGTTTTTGTTCAGAGGTAAAAATATTGTCTTCAGTTTCTGATTCCCTTTATTTCTGCTTTTTGTTAGATACAAGTCCAATTCTGCTCAGCTGCTCGTTGAGGCTCGAGTTCAGCCCAATCCGTCAAAACATGTGAGTGTCTACTACTTGAGTGAGGCTTCTCCCTCTGTACCTGGCTCTTGCTGTTTGTTCCAGCGTGGGCCTAAATCTTCCATTTCTGATAAAGTTTGAAAAGTTTCCTTGTAAATAAGAGTACACTATTGCCTGTCCTCGGGCCCTCTCCATCCTGACCTTCCTCCGCACTTACACATAGCCTGCACTTCATTTCTCCTGCGAGCCTTGATGTTCTCGAGCTCACTTTTGGACTCTGCTTGTGCCTTACCTAGCCTAGAATGCTGAGGCCTTATCCTCATCTTTGCTCGTGGGAATGGAACTCACCTTTAAAGACTTAAATCCACAGCCCCCTCCTTCACAGAGTGTGACTCCTGTCATCACTCCCCTCCAAACTCCTCTGGTTTTATCTTTAAATCTTTGAATGTATGTTGTAGTGATTCATTCATATCCTCTATCACGCTGTAAATGCTTTAAGGTTAGGAACCATGTTTACAATGCATAGCAATTTCCTGTTCATCTGGGAACGCTGAATGAATTATCTGTGACATCTCTTCCATGTGTCAGGTTGCAACTTGGTAAAAGCTATTTTGTGGTTTGGGCATATTGATATGGAAAAACCACTGTCCTTGAAAAGTAAAACTGCAATTTGGGCTGTTAGAAACTTTACAGACACAACCTCTAAGAACCTTTGTGATTGAGTTTATAGTACTTACTGAGGTGCACCTTTGTGCTGTGCTGAATCAGGGCAGTTTACAAAAGACACCTGGATAGCCTATAAAAGAAGTTGAACTGAATGAACCTCTTTTAAAAAAAAAAAAGTTGCCATCAAGGTGATACCAACTCATAGCGATGCTATAGGACAGAATAGAACTGCTTCATAGGGTTTCCAAGGCTGTAATCTGTATGGAAGCAGACTGCCACATCTTTAGCCCACAGAACAGCTGGTGGGATCGAACCACCAACTGTTTGGTTGGCAGCGAAGTTCTTAACCATTGCACCACTGGGGCTCCTTGAATGACCTCTAAGGATCCTGGTAATTCTGAAATTCTGAGCTTTTCAGGCTGATATTGTAAACCACTGTAAGCTCATTTCAGCCTCTCTGAATCCTAGTGATTCTGCAAGTCCAGCTCAAGTGCCGCCTCCTTCAGGAAGCCTTCCTGGTGTATGCTTTCTGCTCAGAATTCTTGGGACTTGCAGAGTGCATACAGTGCAGTTGAGCTGTGGCATTTGTTGCAGGGTTAGGATCACCTCCCATGCACCCAGCTGCATGAGGCACCTCTGTGGCCTTCAGGGACCTGGAGGCTCCCCTTTGACTCATGTGGCTATGCCTCTCCTCAGGTCCCTGCAGCCCATCCCCCTCACCACTGCGCAGTGTGTATGCAGTTTGTGCGGAAGGAAAACCTACTCTCTCTGGCTTGTCAGCATCAGTTTTGCCGCAGCTGCTGGGAGCAGCACTGCTCAGTACTTGTCAAGGACGGCGTGGGCGTGGGTGAGTCTGCCACAGACTTTCTAAAAGACTGGGCTGAAGTCTTTATCTTCGACTCTGCCTTTTCAGGTACTCGAGTAAACTGAGTGTTTTCTTCTGACCCTGATTACGGTTCCCAAATACACCAGTTTGAACACTGGCAAAGTTTTCCCCAGTCCTCAGCAGAAAGTTAAGCAGAAAGAGAAAGTTAAGGATATTGTGGGGCGCATATGTTGGTGTGAGTGCAAGGGTGCAGACTCTCGACTTTTGGGAAAACTGTCTTCAAGCTGTCTACCCTGTGTTGATCCTCCGAGTCACAGCCATAGCTCAGAAACACCCAGAGCTTGCTGCTGTTTAGGTGACAGCACAAATCAAATTTGATGATACTTACAGGAGCATTTGTTACACTATGATTTGATGACATTGAAACCAAATGAGCATCACATTAATTGGTATCTGCAGAATCTCATGTGTATTGGTGATGATCACTTGCACGTCATATTAAACTTCATAAAACTCAGTTGCTGGTCAAGAACCCTATAGGAATCTTTTGATGATTTTTTTTTTTTAAGTGGTGCTGTTGGTGATGTGTATGTAATTTGAGATAATATTTTAGGTGCATCACTTGGCAAATATGTTAATTACCCTCTGAATAAATTCGATTGATTAAAGGGGTTTTTTTCAATAATTTTTATTGTGCTTGAAGTGAAAGTTTACAAATCAAGTCAGTCTCTCACATATAAACTTATATACACCTTACTACATACTCCCACTTACTCTCCCCCAGTGAGTCAGCCCGCTCCCTCCTTCCAGTCTCTCCCTTTGTGACTGTTTTGCCAGTTTCTAACCCCCTCTATCCTCCCATCTCCCCTTCAGACAGGAGATGCCAACATAGTCTCAAGTGTCCACCTGTAAAGGGTTCTTTTTATGGAATCTGAATTTTACTTATTGGCCGATCCTTAAGAATTGACTCCAAGTATAGTGCTGTGTCTCCTACTACTCCTACTCTATCAGGTTGTCTTTGTTCAATAGGAGTCTCTTGTATGGCTCAGGATTGCCTGCTCCGAACACCAGAGGACTTTGTGTTTCCGTTGTTGCCTAATGAAGAATTGAGAGACAAATACAGACGCTACCTCTTCAGGGACTATGTGGAGGTATGACCAGCCCCTTGTTCTGCTGTCTGTCTTCTTGGGCCTACCATCCACCAGAGGCTGTCCACAGTTATTTTATAGTTTGGGCTGCTATTAGGTGCAGTCATTTGAAGACAGAGCTCTATGGCTTTAAGAAAGTCTGAAAACCATTAGAGTGGTAGTGAAGAGCACAGACCCCGGAGTCAGGAAGTATGAATCCGAGTCTGTTGCTTCTTCATTATGTGACCTCCGATCCTCTTCTGTAGATTGGGCAGGCATCCGTCGTTACCTGGGAGAACAGTAGATGTTTGAGCGCTCGGGGTCTAATTTGGGGCAGTCAATGGGGTGTCTTCATTGTTTCCCCTTGGTGTGTTTACAGAGTCATTACCAGCTCCAGCTGTGCCCTGGTGCAGACTGCCCCATGGTTATCCGGGTACAGGAGCCCAGAGCTCGCCGAGTGCAGTGCAATCGATGCAACGAGGTCTTCTGGTAAGAGTGAGTGTGAGTGCTGAGCAGCCCTGGGCTCATACCCTCGCATCCGCTACAGCGCCACTGCTGTTGCTCTATATGAGGGCAGATCTGTGAAAGGCAGGGTCTCTGAGCCGGACGAGCAGCTCTGCTCCAGGAGGGAACTCATGTTCCACACGTTGTTTGATGATACTCAGTCTGGAGACAAGGAAGTGGCACAGACTCTTGGGGAATGTGTTGTGGTTTATTCTACTAAGACTCATGACTTAGAAATTGTGTGCGTCCTTGGGTATGTATCTGTCTGAACAGATAATTCACATATTACTGTTTAAAAAGCTACAACCTTTAAAGTTTTTTTTTTTTTTTTAATAATTTTTATTGAGCTTTAAGTGAACGTTTACAAATCAAGTCAGTCTGTCACTACAGCCTTTAAAGTTTTAATCGTTACCTATCTTGGCCTTTCTTGGCTAATTTTTTTAAAGCTGTAATTCACAAATTGATTTTGCATAGTGCAGAGTTTAAGTCTGATTTCCAGTCAGCATACTTTATAAAGGGCTGCAGACTCTCCGCATGCCGAGAAGGCAGAATTCAGAATCTGTAGGCGCTTGTTTTCTGTTTTAGCATTTTCTGCAATGTCAGAAAATTAGAAACCACATAAACATGTCAGTAAGTTAACTTATCAATACCTTAAACACCATATAGCCGTCAGAATTTAAAAAAGAAAGCTACATAGCAACACACAAAGAAGCTTTCTTGTGTATGTTGTTAGTTGCCGTTGAGTTGATTCCAACTCATGGTGACCCCATGTGTGCAAAGTAGTACCTGTCAGAAGCAGATTGCCAGGCCTGCCTTCTAAGGTGTCTCTGGGTGGGTTTGAACTGCCTACCTCTCAGCTAGTGGTTGAGCGTTTAACCGTTTGTGCCACCTTGGATTCCTCTCTTGGCATAAAGAATGCAGAATTGTGTGCTTTATGATTATTGTGTAAAAGCTGTCAAGTAGGTGGGAAAGTCATTTTTTCCAAATAAAAATGTGATGAAAGGTAGGCATCATGTTGTGCTAGTGAGGTTTTGAGTTCTTTCTTCACACTTCTGTGTTCCTGTCAAGCTCTGTATGGTCCTTGGTGGTGGGGCATAAAGTGAGGTTGCAGATTCTTGTCTGGTGACCTGAGCCTGGGCAGGCAGTCACAGCAGATTAGAGCTTCATGTTTACCATACATTCTTTCTGGATCAAGCTGGAGCAGAAAATTTTAAAAGCAGAGCTTTTTGCTATTACTCGGTTTGCCTATTATGGTGTCACTTGCAGAATTTTAGTATTATTAGGTACTTGGCATTTTCACCAATAGGTTACGCTTCTCAGAAAAAAAGCATTGTTGCTGCACTCTTGGATTTGGGGGTGGGAGATGATTAATGTAGACTAGAGAATCACTCACTACGATCAGCGATAGATCTCCTTTCATTCAGCATATGCCAGGTACCTTAAGTGAACAGGTAATGGTCTACATCCTAGAGCATAGACTTGGAAGCAAATAAACTGCAGAGTGAAGTGGGAAGGGCCGTATGCTGAATAAAGAAGAATAGAGGAAGGAGTGCCTGCCTGGTGGAGGGGTTGGAGAGGAAGTCATCAACAAGGACTTTCCAGAGGAGGTAAGGTCTAGATTTCAGGTAGAAGGAGGAGTTGCTGAAGTGTATGTGGAGGAAGCGGTGGGGATGACTCCAGGCCAGGGATGTGAATGCTTTCTGACATCACTGAGGTGTAATCCATAACTAGGAGATGGTGGCACATGTTACCTGCAGTTGATGCTTTGCTTCTTGGAGTTGTCACTCATAGGGATATATGAGGAGAGGCTGGAAGCTGGGTGAATGCTTGTTGACTGAATTAGACAGGTTTAATTTGTCTTTGTTTTTTTCTGTTTTCATTATTCAAGGGTTGGGATACTCTTTCTACAGAAGGGACAAGCTGCATGGCTCATCTAACTAGGGGTTAACTTGCCCATTCAGTAAGTGTGATGAGAATAGCTAAAGTTTGCTGAAGGCTTACCAGATGACAGGCATTATCCTGATTACTTTACCTGCATCATCACTACTGTGTATGATTTATATGATGTTCACCCTTATTTTTATAGGTGAGGAAGTCAAGACACAAGGTAACCCAGCTAGTAAATGGCAGAGTCGTAATTTAGGTCTTAGTCTGTTGCCCTAATCCTGCCTCCCTGGAAGATTCATGGTGGGGCTTCAGAAAAACTACATGGAAAATGTGTGTGTGTATCCACATATGCCTGCCTTTCAAGATATTGAGGGAGTCTGTGGCCCTCCAAAGGTTAATATAATTGCTGCTAATGTAATTCTTCTCCATCCTTAATGTCCAACATTATTAATTTTTCTCCCTGGGCCATGTGTGTGGCTATCTGAGGGTCCTTACTATCCACAAGATTGTGTTGGCTTGGACAAAAAGCAAATTGAGAACATGAGAGACAGACCCAATGAGCATTTGGATGTTTTTCTTTTCTGATTTAAGTTTCAAGTGTCGTCAGATGTATCATATCCCCTACAGTGCACAGGTTCTGACGTTCGTGTGTCCTGATGTGCATGTGTGGCTGGGAGGTGAGAAGTGGATCTCAGGCCTGGCTTGGGTCTGAGCCAAAGCATCCTTCACAGAGCACCCCACCATGCCCTTGGAGAGTTTGAGCTCTGCGTTTGACATCCTTTCAGGAAGGGTTGACACCACATAAAATACGTAAAACAGAAGCATTCCATTTGGGGGTGTAGTGAGCATGTATTAAAAGGGTTCAGATTGAAGAGAAGTTCACACAGTATTTCAGTATAATTTTAGGTAAATAAAAGCCCCAAAGGCCTTTAAAGGTGGCCCTGCCTTCTTGAAAAGCTTTAGTTCAGGATCAGTTGGCTTGGACAAAAGGAAAGTTTAAAACATGAGACCCTGACTTGACCAGTCTTTAAATGTTATTTCTTTTCTGATTTTAAGTTTCAAGTGTCGTCAGATGTATCACGCCCCCACAGACTGCGCCACAATCCGGAAATGGCTCACGAAGTGTGCAGACGACTCTGAAACGGCCAACTACATTAGTGCTCACACTAAAGACGTAAGGACCGTGTCTTACCTGTCATGGATCTGCCCTCCTTAGTGCTGTCCAAGGCCTTGCCCGGGAGATGTGTCACCTGAGAGCAGAACACCCAGTGCCCTTGCTGGAGGCTGCAGACCCTCCCCCACACTTGGCAGAATTTGTAGCAGTTTATTGTAAGATGACTTGGGTGCATGTATTTTACTCAAATGTTGAAATGCCTGGAAAAGTTTGACCCAAAAGAAAATTAATCAGAAGAACTAGTCTTTCTTGAATGCCTACCAGGCTTTCGCCAGGACATCGAACCAGTTCATTCCGGTTTGAATCCCTACTGAGAATTTGCATTTCTGACAAGTTCCCAAGTGATGCTAATGCTGCTGGTTAGGAACCAGTTTGAGAACCACTAGTAGAGGAGCAGTTCTCAAATTTTATCATACATAAGAATGACCTGGGAATCTTGTTAAAATGTAGATTCTGATTCAGTATGGTATATCTGGCGTGGAAACGAAAATTCTCAGCAGGTGTTTGAACCAGGCCTTTGGGAAGGAGAAGGTTAATAGCCACAGCTGATAAATAGCAAAGCTGTAATGTAAGCCCACTCTGCCTAGTACTCATTCTACAGCTTCCCATGAGAAGCGTGGCCTGTATCCCTTGAGCCCTGGGTGACCTGACACCCTAGGCTGTACCCTGTGCCAGTCACTTGCAGAGTCAGTGAACTCACAAGCACAGCTGTGACCATGATGTCATTGTCTTAGGCCGGGTTTTCTAGAGGAGCAAAACCAGTGTTGTGTGTGTATAAATATGTTGTTGTTGTTAGGTGCCGTCGAGTCAGTTCCGACTCATAGCAACCCTATGCACAGCAGAACAAAACACTGCCGGTCCTGTGCCATCCTTAGAATCGTTGTTATGCTTGAGCTCATTGTTGAAGCCACTGTCAATCCACCTTGTTGAGGGTCTTCCTCTTTTCCGCTGACCCTGTACTCTGCCAAGCATGATGTCCTTCTCCAGGGACTGATCCCTCCTGACAACATGTCCAAAGTATGTAAGACGCAGTCTCGCCATCCTTGCCTCTAAGGAGCATTCTGGCCGCACTTCTTCCAAGACAGATTTGTTCTTTCTCTTGGCAGTCCATGGTATATTCAATATTCTTTTCCAGCACCACAATTCAAAGGCGTCAACTCTTCTTCGGCCTTCCTTATTCATTGTCCAGCTTTCACATGCATATGATGTGATTGAAAATACCATGGCTTGGGTCAGGTGCACCTTAGTCTTCAAGGTGACGTCTTTGCTCTTCAACACTTGGAAGAGGTCCTTTGCAGCAGATTTGCCCAATGCAATGCATCTTTTGATTTCTTGACTGCTGCTTCCATGGCTGTTGATTGTGGATCCAAGTAAAATGAAATCCTTGACAACTTCAGTCTTTTCTCTGTCTATCATGATGTTGCTCCTTGGTCCAGTTGTGAGGATTTTTTTTTCTTTATGTTGAGGTGTAACCTATACTGTAGGCTGTGGTCTTTGATCTTCATTAGTAAGTGCTTCAAACCTTCTCCACTTTCAGCAAGCAAGGTTGTGTCATCTGCATAACTCAGGTTGTTAATGAGTCTTCCTCAAATCCTGATGCCCCGTTCTTCTTCATATAGTCCAGCTTCTCGTATTATTTGTTCAGCATACAGATTAAATAGGTATAGTGAAAGAATACAACCCTGGTGTACACCTTTCCTGACTTTAAACCAATCAGTATCCCCTTGTTCTGTCCGAACAACTGCCTCTTGATCTGTGTAAAGGTTCCTCATGAGCACAATTAAGTGTTCTGGAATTCCCATTCTTCGCAGTGTTTTCCATAGTTTGTTATGATCCACACAGTCGAACGCCTTTGCATAGTCAATAAAACACAGGTAAACATCCTTCTGGTATTCTCTGCTTTCAGCCAGGATCCATCTGACATCAGCAATGGTATCCCCGGTTCCATGTCCTCTTCTGAAACCAGCCTGAATTTCTGGCTGTTCCCTGTTGATATACTGCTGCAGCATACTGCTGCAGCAGTTTTTGAATGATCTTCAGCAAAATTTTGCTTGCGTGTGATATTAATGATATTGTTCTATAATTTCCACATTCGGTTGGATCACCTTTCTTGGGAATAGGCATAAATATGGATCTCTTCCAGTCAGTTGGCCAGGAAGCAGTCTTCCATATTTCTTGGCGTAGATGAGTGAGCACCTCCAGCACTGCATCTGTTTGTTGAAACATCTCAATTGATATTCCATCAGTTCCTAGTGCCTTCAGAGCAGCTTGGACTTCTTCCTTCAGTACCATCGGTTCCTGATCATATGCTACCTCTTGAAATGGTTGAATATCAACTAATTTTTTTGGTATAATGACTGTGTGTATTCCTTCCATCTTCTTTTGATGTGTCCTGCGTCGTTTAATATTTTCCCCATGGAATCCTTCACTGTTGCAACTCGAGGCTTGAATTTTTTCTTCAGTTCTTTCAGCTTGAGAAACGCCGAGCATGTTCTTCTCTTTTGGTTTTCCATCTCCAGCTCTTTGCACATGTCATTATAGTAAATATATAGAGATTTATTTCAAGGAAATGACTCACACAGTTGTGGAGGCTGGCAAGTCCCAAATCCGCAGGTCAGATGTCAGGCCGGAGGCTTCTCCTGACTCACGTGGTTGCAGGGCTGATGAACCCAAAATCAGCAGGTCAGTCAGAAGGTTGCTGGCTCACGGGGTTGCGGGAGCTGGCGAATCCCAAAATCTGCAGGTCAGATGGCAGGCTGCTGGCTTATGTCCTCAGAACCCGAGGTCAAAAAATGATAAGTCAGATGCAGGATTGAGAGAGCTTGAGCTTTACCATAACATCCATATACATCGGATGTAGGCCACACCCCAAGGAACTCCCCCTTTCTGTTGATTGGGGGATCACAAAATGGAGGATGATTACATAATATCTGTTAAACTACTGAGAATTATGGCCTAGCCAAGTTGACAACCTTAACCATCACAGTCTACCCTGTGTCACCTTGGCACCTGTACACATCTCCTTAAACCATGCATGATCCCTAAATAAAGACAGTTACGAAGTCTTACTTGGACCTAACGTGATACACTAACACGCATACAGTTGAAAATGCACTAGCCCTGTTTACATCTTATGTGATAAGTAATGAAATAAGGGGAGGAAAACAAAGATATTTGATATACACACACAAAACAAGGAGAAAATACTCAAAACAGTTACAGTCCTCGTTTCTACAACTGGTCACGTGGTTGTAGCTGGTATTTAGAACTACCGTCTTCACCACCCATTTCGTATTCCCTTTGCCCTCAGTAAGCACCTCAGCAGGTTGTGGTTCTTGATGAGATGACCCAGACCATTCCTGAAGGGTCTGGGTCATTACTTTGGTTGCCCTAGTTTTCCATTGACTTTAATCACAGGGCATGGTGGTATTAGGAGGTGTCCTAAGGGACCTCCTGCATTCCAGACATACTCTTCTTTACCTCCATTATGTAATACCAATCCAGTTTCACCTTGGTAATCAGTCACACCAGCCAATATGGTAGCTCCCTTCTTTGTTGATCCAGAGGCATGAGGAGCCCGAAGTGGCCAGGTGGCATTCTTTTTGTGTGTGTGTGTGTGTGCTTTAAGTGAAAGTTTATAAATCAGGTCATTCTCTCATACGAAAATTTACATACAGGTGGTATTCTTAAGTTCAGTTCAGGGGAATCAGTGTTGTGTCTCCTGGTGAGAGCATTCTACCCTTTGGAACTAAGACCTCTAGACCTGCAGAGCATAGGGTTGTGGGGACAGGAAACAAAAGTTTTATCAGTGGGTCACTAGGGGTAATAGTGAGTGGTGCCGTTCCCATTTCCACCCCTTGATTCCTGGAGCCATGAATTCTGGCTGTGAGAGAAACAGCACCATGTATTGGACACTGGTTTAGAGCATATACAGCCTCCTGGAGAACATTGCCCCAACCCCACAAGGTATTACTACCTAGCTGGTGCCATAATTGTGTCTTTAGAAGGCCATTCCATTGTTCTGTCAAGCCAACTGCTTCAGGGTGATGGGGACATGGTAAGACCAGTGAATTCCGTAGGCGTGGTCCCACTTGTTGCACTTCATTTGCTGTAAAGTGAGTTCCTTGATCCACGGCGATGCTGTGTGGGATATCATGATGGTAGATAGTCATTAAACATAGTTGACTTCATGGCTGTGAGAGAGCACAGCATCAGACTGGTCTCTGCATCACTGCGTGAGATTGCTGGCATCTCTCAAGTGAGAGGAGTGAGCTTTAGAGGTTGTTCCCTTGCGCTCTTCTGGAAGCAGAATTCCAGGGAAGCTGACCAAGACAGTCCACTGTGGCAGCTCTTATGCTTTCTTTGGCAACCTTCCCAAGCAGGCAGGCTTTCTGCTGACTTGGCTTGTGCTTAATCTGAGCAGTTTCGTGGCAGGGACAGATGGTGGAAGACTTAGCGGGGCTCAGCTGGTGCTTGGAGTGTTTCAAAGCCAAACATGCTGACCTCATTTCCTTGAATTGCTGTTCCAGCCTCAGCGACCTGCCACATTTAAGTGAGTTGCTCCTCCCTAGAAGTGCTCGCACAATGAGCTACTGGGCACAGGTGCCAGGAGCTTTGTGTAATTTGTCTTAGAACCGGCCTGATCGTGTGTGAGCCTAACGGCGCCCTTCTGTCTCCTCAGTGTCCCAAGTGCAACATCTGCATTGAGAAGAACGGAGGCTGCAATCACATGGTGAGCACAGACGCCGGTACACTTTGCATGTGTGGTATGGAGCCTTTGGTCAGCATGCCCTTAACGTGTTCTCTTCTGTTTCCCTCTGACAGCAATGCTCCAAGTGTAAACACGGTGAGTCCCAGGCTTGGTGCTCAAGGCCCAGTGTCGTGGTCTGTGTTTCTTGTGCTTGGGTCTCCATTGCTTGTTTAGTGAGTACTTCTGTAGTGAAATAACAAAACACAGGCAAACCCCAGTCACTTAAAGTCATAATAATGGTCATAAAGCAGCTCTGATTTTTTATTCATTGATTCATGCATTCTTATTATCCTCCCACTGCCATCTTGCTGACACCTATAGTCAAAAGTCAAGTTTGGGATTACTTTAGACTCTCATGACTTTAGTGTGTTCTTTTTATTCTTTTTGCCAAGGCAGGTAAGTAGCATAGGCTTTTCTTACTACCTTACAGGTACTTCTAGAACTGGTTGTACATGGTTTTTACCCAAATGTATTGCCATCGAGTCAAATCTGACTCATAGCAGCCCTGCAGGACAGAGTAGAACTTCCCCATAGGGTTTCCAAGGCTGTACCTCTTTGTGGAAGCAGACTGCCACATCTTTCTCACACGGAGTTGTTGGTGGGTTCAAACCACCAGCCATTTGGTGAGCATCTAAGTATTTAACCACTGTTCCGCCAGGTCCCCTCCATGGTTTTACCAGAGGTAGTAAAATAGTAGTTTTCCTTTGAGGGTTTGTAAAATTCCCAGAAAGAGTTTTGATTTGTCCTTTCAGGTTTCTATCTGTCAGGAACAAGTTACACAGATAGAACCTGTTGGTTTTGCAAGACCAAGTGAAAAAACAAAATTCTTCCAAGTAGAAAATGTGTCCAAATGGGTCTCCTACATAACTGCTTAGCTGCTGGCCAGGAGGCCTTGAGAATTTCTCCTTGTAAGATCCCATGCTAATGCTATACCTGTGTTCTCCCAGCAGCCCTGTAATCAGGGTAGACATGGCAAGGTCTTAGACAGGAGCAGTGATTCTGAAGTATAGAATGAAGACAGGCCCAGGGCAGCGGTGTATTTCCTTGACGGGGTCTCACTGCAGCTGTGTATATGTGTTTGGAGGAAGTGAATAAGACACATGTACAGTTTAAAGAGAATGCAAAGTGAACACCCCTGTACCTACCACATGCCTGGTACTTAAGAAGCGCCCTGCATGTCCCTACCCAGTCCTAGTCTCCTTTTTCCTTGCTTTGCTGTATAGTTAATACCACCTCTACAGGCAACCCTAAGCAATGTATTATTCTTTTAAAAGAGTAGCAGGCACATTCCTTTAAAAGAGCACCTAGCTTATTGCCACTGTTAGATGAAGGCTCCCAGGAAGAGACAAATTGAACAGCCTCTGGGTCTGTGGGTCTGGCTTTAGCTTCCCTAAAACTTTACAAGAGCCCCTTTTGGGAAGTCAGTGAGCCAAGTTATGAGGGTGAATCCTAGGAAACAGTACTTACCACAGTCAGGGTCTCTGGCAGAGAGAGAATGTAGACCAGGTGCTGGATATTTAGCAGAACTGTGGTTGGCCCCTCTCCATTAGATTGCAATTACTGTTTGGATGTATAGCATCCAAAAAGGGATCTTTATTTTTCCCCCTTTCCTTCCTCAGTGTGGAAGTGTAATCGTAATTTTGAGTATGACCTTTTGGGTAGATGTAGATTTTATAGAATGTGCTCTTTAAAAAGGAAAAAGAAAAGTTTATTCCAAGCTTTATACACAAAACAGGTTCCTTGGATTGGTGTTGTGAGGGTGAGAGGTGATCTGGAGTATAGTTTGTACAGATGATGGTTCTGATGTCCAGGCAAGCCTCAGTTGGACAGGCTTCTGTCTCTAACATTAGCATTGACACAGAGACCAGCACTCTTCGTACAGCCAGCATCTGCCTGTGTTGGATTAAAAAGACACAAAGCACATGTGCTCCTGGAATCAAGAACACCTGTAGACTGTTCATATCCGCAAGGAGAGGTTATAGGCAGGGACAGTTGGATGCGACAGGGATGAGAGATGCACGTTCCCTCTGGAAAGAGGCACCCTTGGGAAGTTCTGGTCAGGTGACACCCCTGGAGCAAGATCTCTGCTCTGGGCTGCTCCACTGTTTGTCCCACAGAATTGCCTATGCCTCTAGAGGAATGTGGAGTTGTCTTGTGAGTGTAAATGAATGTTATCTGTTCTGTGCAGACTTTTGCTGGATGTGTCTAGGAGATTGGAAGACCCATGGCAGCGAGTACTACGAGTGTAGTCGGTACAAGGAGAATCCTGACATTGTTAACCAGAGCCAGCAGGCCCAGGCCAGGGAGGCCCTCAAGAAGTACTTGTTCTACTTCGAGAGGGTAGGTGTCCTCTCCTGCACGTGCCACTCAAGGTTTGGCTACTCCAGCTGGTCTGCTAGGGTGGGATTCCCAGTGGCTGGTAGTGAGAGCATGCCTGTGCACACACAAGTCAGTGGGTGGAGCTCATGTAGTGACCTTGGGTGCTGCCTACATAGATGTGGCTTTCAGACTCTACAGGGCATCCAAAGCTGATGGGGAAGTCTATGGTACTGACCTTGAATGGAAGGAAGGACAATGAAGGGCTGCCAGATAGTCTTTTCCATCCAGTGCCATCTACTAGATTTAGAAGGCAGTTTCCTTCCAGGGAGACCTTTCAGAAGCCCACAGAGCATAGCACATTTGGTTTCTAATCACAGTAAAATGGTGGGTGTCTAGCTTTGCTTAGTGTTCAGGACCAGGGCCCTGTTGCCGCAGAGGGGAAGAGTGATCTGCCAGGCAGGCAGCAGCATTAAATAGGGTTACATTGTATACTGAAGAAGTCTCCTTCCTGCCCTCTCAAGGACATCAAACCAAACCCACTGCCATCGAGTCAATTCTGACACATAGCAGTCCTATAAGAGAGTAGAACTGCCCCATAGGGTTTCCATGGCAGGCTGTAAATCTTTACAGAAGCAGGCTGCCACATCTTTTTCTTGCAGAGCAGCTGGTGGATTCGAACTGCTGACCTTTCGGTTAACAGCTGAGCACTTTAACTACAGTACCACCAGGGCTCCCTTCTCAAGGACATATGGCCCTGTAACTTAGAGGTGGCTGTGGCCATGCCTTGCCAGCCAAGCTGTCTATGCCGAACTCCTGTGTGGACCTCCACATTTTCCCAGGACTTCTGCAACTTTCTCTCCTTCCTCTCATGTCCTGCAGTGGGAAAACCACAACAAAAGCTTACAGCTGGAGGCACAGACATACCAGCGGATTCATGAGAAGATTCAGGAGAGGGTCATGAACAACCTGGGGACGTGGATTGACTGGCAGTACCTACAGAACGCTGCCAAGCTCTTGGCCAAGGTGTGTACCACTGCACTCTTCCACCTTCCGCTGGACGCCTTGCCCTGTCCTGGCAAGACCCCTTAGGGTGGGAGGCCCTTGGTGGGGTGGGTGCTCAGCACACCGTGCAGCTCTGTATGCTCCTGCTTATGGGTCCACGTTTACCTGGGCCAGGCCCACTGAGGACCCAGCCCTCTGCTGGATGTCTAGGGGATTTCCAAGAAGAGTGCTCTACTGCCTCTTCAGGGAAGGAGCTGCAGGAAAAACCAGAGCGCTTTTCTTCTTCTTTTGTCCCCATCCATGCATCACTCAAAGGAAAATAAGAGATTGTCTTTGGACAAGTGTTGAGCTAGATGTGTGGACTCTGGGTCCGACTAGAGAGGGAAGAGCCATTGAGGCAGCTGCTGGTAATAAATCACAGTTTGAAAAAGGAACCATAGGTGTTCTGTGACCATTTTTCCTTCATTTATCCCAGTGTCTTCCCCTAGTTCATCCTCTCTGGCTTGGTGGTTTTGTTCAGGCCCATACCTATAGAGCTAAGCTAATTTGCATGGTGGGGTAAGAATTATAAAAGCCACCTGAGATGTGGGTAGGTTAGAATCACACGGTCCTCACTTACCTCTCCTGTTGCAGTGTCGATACACCTTGCAATACACCTACCCATATGCATACTACATGGAGTCTGGACCCAGGAAGAAACTGGTAAGGCAAAGCAACCCCTCCACTCTACCTTCTTAGCTGCCATAGGTACTCTTTCTACTGGTGCTTTGCAGGAAAGCAAGGACCAGACCCTGGTCATTGGGAGGACAAAATCAAAACAGAGCTGTACATTTCTACTCTGGGCATCTCTAGAATAGATCTCAGGTGCTGTTGGCATTTTTTGTCATAGTTAGGCAGATGGACCTCAGCCTCTGAATGACCATATTTAAAGAGTGATTGGCTGAGGGTGGTGTCAGCACTGTGGCCCGAGAAGGTCCATGGTCACTTGGGAGCCAGGGAGCCTTGGGAGGACTTCAGGTGTGCACGTCCCTAAGTTATAGTTGACTTGTTCACATCTTTGTTTAATTCTGCATTTCCCCAGGCTTTTTTCCCTTGATGATAAATTACACCACGTTTATTGTTTAAATGTTGGAAAACACAGAAAAGTATTTGCATCATCCATAATTCTACCAGAAATGACCACTCTTAGCATTTTCCAGCTTTTTAAAACTAATACCATTTGTAACATTTTATATACAGCTGTCATTTACTAGACTGGTAAATATAATTTAATGGTTGCATAAATGTTACATTATATGGTCCTGTCATCATTTGGAACGTTTATTGTTTCCTGTTTTTCGTGATGATACATAAGACATTGAGGAACATCTTTGTACATAAAGCTTTATCTCTTTAGGTGAGATTCATAGGAGTATAACTACTAAGTCAAATGGTTTGAATATTTTTAAAGTTTTTGATTTGCAGAAGGGTTGAACACATGAGAAAATGTATAGTGAAGACAGTGTCTATAAAGGTCTATTTTGACTTGTTTTTGTAGCATCTGTTTCCCTGTATGCTGGGACCATTCCCCTCAGTGGCTTAAATTCCTCCCCCTTTGGCCGTATTCTTTGGGTAGCCTTTGGTGTGGATTCTGGCTCTGAGCACAGGGAGTAACACTGCCCTCTGCTTCTGAGAACAGTATTAGAGTTGTCTGTAACTCATGCAAGCCTGATGTACTGCATTGCCCCTCCATCTGCAGGCCCTGCCCTGGCTACAATCCTTTCTCCTTTTGACCCTCCTGCTCTGCCCATACAGTTTGAATACCAGCAGGCTCAGCTGGAGGCTGAGATCGAAAACCTGTCGTGGAAGGTGGAGCGCGCAGACAGCTATGATAGAGGGGTGAGTGCCTGCTGTTCTCTTGGACCCTGGATTGCAGGCGAGGGAAGACTGCCATAGTAACAGGTGACAGTTGTGGCATGTGGACTACAAGCTGCTGCTAAGAAGGAGGGAGGGCAGTGCTTTTGGCTCCTCTTGAGCCCCTGACATGGCAGGCGTGGCTTTGGCTGCTCCCTGCTTCCTGACTGGGCCATGCAAACACTTGTCTTGCTTCCCTGATGCAGGACTTGGAGAACCAGATGCACATAGCGGAGCAGCGGAGGAGAACCCTGCTGAAGGATTTCCATGACACCTAGGTCAGGACGTGGACGGGCCGGGGTGAGGAAGATGCTGCTGAGAGGTCTCCCGGCTGCAACACTGCATGCTGCAGGCTCTGCCTTTCACAAACCCAGGCGACAGCCAGGGCCCCACTCCTGAGAGACACTGGCAACACACCTCTTAGTCGATTTCTGTTCTCATTTTTTCGCTTTTTGTTTCTACCAGGGTAGAAGCCATGTTGAATTGGCTTCTTTTCAGAACTTTTAATTCCCCCTGGATGATTGGGAGGGAGGGGAAGTTTTTTTCTGAATGGCTATTAATAGTATTAGATCGTTACAACTTATGTAATTTTCAAAGGTTGTATAATTATACAAAAAAGAAAAAAAAAAAAGGCAAACCGTAGAATAACAAGAACCCTTTTTAAAAATAAATTGGCATTGGAGTGTTTTACCCTCTAGCTATTTTACTTAGGACATAACATAATGCTGCCCACCCATCCTGCCTCAGCAGTCTGACCTGCAGAAGGGCCTCAGGTGGCCTCCGTTTTCCAGATTCACGTGTGTTTGGCCACAGCGGGAGTCCCAAGGAAAGAGCATGGGTGACAGGTGGTGGGGAGTTGAGGTGGCTTATGCAGTGGGTGTGGAGTGCAGGGAGTCACGTCATGCCTCCTGCCTGGTCCTTGTAGACCCTTCTGTGGTGAGGTGTTGCTGCCTCACGGTGGCAATGAGGAGAAAGGTACAGGACGAGGTTTTCTTGCCACAGGTGTCCTCTCTGATGACACTGCGGTCTATGGGCTTGTCTTTATTCTTGAAAGTGAGGCTTACCCAGGCCTGGCTACTGAGGCCAGTGCCCACAGCAGAACACAGGTGTGCTTGTGGCCCTCCAGACTAGGAAATGCAGGTTCAGCACAATGTTTCCTTTTGTCTCTTAAAGGTGGAGATTGATCCACTTTTCAAAGAAATTATTCCCCAAAGTACATTTGTTTTACCTTGGTACCTTCATTGTATCAGTGTTCCAGTGATGGTAACTCTGACCAGGGTCATGCACCTGTATTGTTCTGCTGCACCCTCTTCTGGTGAGCGTCATGGTCAGAGTTCACCTTCGTCCTCTCAAGGGCCCTGGCCTTCCAGGCTCAGGTGCCAGGTTTCATGTCACCTGGAGTACAGCCGGCGATTGCTCTGAGCATGCTCTGTCTGGTTCCACCCATCAGACAGTACCACCTCTAGGGCCTGGGAGCCTGTGGCCAGGAGGCTGTGGTTTGTGGTCTCGGCTCTTATATTATGAGGGGCCATGGGGTGGGGAGGGGAGAGGGCCAACTTAGGGAACACAGTCGAGCTGAAGGGAGCCAGAGGTTCAGTTGGTATCCTACCTGGACCTGTGGGCCTTGGAGAAGTTTGATCTGTGGTGTTTGTGTGGTGCCTCCACTCCGAGACTGGCAGAGCTGCCTGGGCTCAAAACAGGGCCTTCTTGACCCCCTGGAAGAGTTGGTAGGGAGATGATCTGTGAATATTATGTTGGAAAATTCTTCGTTATTCATACATTTTCACCTCCAGTCAGCAATTTCCCAGGTACCATGTAAGCTGTGAAACTGAATCACCCTTGAAGACAGAGGACAGCTGTGACTCTTGGGGAACTGGGGTACGTGGCTGGCTGCAGAGTCCCTTTCTCCCTTCTCAGGTTTTGTCTTCCTGTCATCCTCAGCCAGCAAGGAGGGACTGTGGGCTGGGATGGAAGAACAAGTTAGGAGTGTGGCACACAAACCCAGAGTAGGTCAGTGGAGAGCTTGTTGTGAAGAAGGCAGGCACCTGCCACGGGCACAACAGTGGGCTCTGAATGCTGTGTTCGCACATGGAAGATCCTGGTGTCTGGGGCCTTTACCTCTCTGTTGCGTCCTTTCTGTGGCATCGCGATGGCCCAAGGACCTGAACTGCAGCTCCACCCCCTGAGCTGTACCCTGGGCATTTTCTGGATGGCGTGGCTGCCACGTTCTGCACTTGCATCTAGCTGTGGCCCTGACCACTGGAGCTGCAGGGGGTTCTGTGCCCAGCCCCGTAGCCTGCAGTCCTTGACTGTGGAGAGCTTCCTTTTGTGCCTCCAGTGGCTGTCCTTCATTAATGTGAGGAAGATGAGAATGGCTGGGCAGAATTTTTCTGTCCTCTAAAGAATAGAAGAGAAAGGAAGGCACAGTGTTTTCATGAATTTACCATATCTCTTTGCTTTTCTTCAAAGAAAGTTAATTGAGGCAATGTCATCTGCTCAGAGTTGAGTGGTTTCTTCAAAATAAACTGTAAGTTTCTGATTATGAATGTGTCTGTAGAGTCTTTTCTTTGAAAGTCCAAGTAGCCTCCTGAGCCAGTGCCTCGGGGGGCCTGGCCGGTGAGTGCCAAGCAAGGCCCTTCCTATTGGTCATCCCCTCCTCCAGAGGGTTGTGGAGAAGTCCTGTCTTCCCTTTCTGGCTGTCTGGGGAGAGGACCTTGTAAGTGGTCACTTTGGAGAGATGAGGAAGACCCTTGGCAGTCTCAGCTGTTCTCTCCCTCCCTTGGTGGCAGACAAACCACTCCTCACCAGAAGACCCCTGGTTTGTGGTAGGGCACTGATGCCCCACATCCATTGCTGAAGCCCCAAGTCCTTCATTCTGAAGAACCCCCAGGTTCCTCCAGAGCCAGATGGGTGCCTAGGGCTGTGGAGTATCATGGGAGTTACAGCTTTACAGGGGCCCTGAGGGGTATGAAGAGAGAACTGGGGACAGAAACTGGAGGCGTTTGGGGTCCAATACCCAAGGGTTGAGGATGAGAAATGGGGTTTGGGTGCTGATTCAGGGCTCCATGTTTGTGGTGTCGGGCGTGGTAGTGCAGGGATGAAGGCTCCAGAGCTGTGAGCAGCATGCATGGGGCAGGTGAGGCCAGGAGAGGCCTGAGACACTGCCAGTCTAAACTCCATGGCTGTTGCTCTTGATGTCTGGGTGTGCCAGGCACCATGCTTGGTGCCTGGATGTACAATGGTGTTCAGAATATACATGAGCCCAACTCCCCAGGAGCCTTCAGACTCGCTGATGGGATTGGTTACTAGTGGGTGTTTCCACTGGGGCAGCAAGGCCAGGGACTAAGGGACGTTCAACTGGCCCATCCATACACAGGGCATTCCTGCAGATCAGTGAGAGGAATACTGTGGTCTTGGCGCTATACTCTTGGTGATGTTAAAGAGGAACAGGAGGAGACAGCACATTCTACAAACAAGAATTTTCCTCATAGCCCCCAGGGATTCATGCATTAAGTACCTAAACACCAGCAGTGTGCTGGGCTCTATGCTTCTTACGGAGGACACAGCCATTGGCAAGCCAGACCAGTTCCTGTCCCAAGACAATCACACTAATAGTGACTGGGCACACACCCACTGCGTCCTTATAGGAGCCCTGTGAGGTGGGTGCTTTCATTTTCCACATAATAAGATGAAATAATTTGCCCAAGGTCACCACTGCTAGTGAATGGCAAAACAAAAAAACCCAGCACAGTCACTGTTGAGAACTGGAAAGAAATTCCCGTTTTTGTAATAATGCATTAGAAAACAGCCCAAGTCAAGCCCAGATTTGACAATGCATACCTCAATGATAGAGGTGGGACTCCATGAGGTAAGCCAGCCTGAAGTTTGCACATCAAAAGAGCCATAGGTTTTAAAAGGCCAAGAAATTTTTATTTATGATGTGGTTGTGAAATTCCCACAGCTGACAACAGGTGGAGCAGAAATGAGTGAGCCAGGCCCAGCAGAAGCCTGCTCGCCCTCTGTTGTCAGGCGATGAGCTGGTGGAGAAGGTGCTATGAGTGGCAGCAGGAATCCCTCAATTGGATATAGGTGGTAGAAATGTAGGTGAAGGGGGGATTTTACAGTGATCCAATTATAGGCCAAGAGAGAAATGGTTTCAGCATCCGTTCATGGGTACCAGAAAAGGATAAGATGTTGGTAAAATTGTGACTTGGTTGTCATTTATCATGTCTGAGGACTTAAGAGAGCCATACGGTTTTGGAAAAACTGACTTATTTCTGTTGTACTCAGAAATTGAGAGACTTCTGACCTAAGTATGGTGGATTAAAGACAAGATGCAGGAAATTCAAAGTCCTTAATTTGTGATAGAATTTTCATCTATTTGAAGCAAACATTTCTTTCACAGCAGCTGCACGCCCTTTGGAATTCATTTTAGGGGGAAGGGGCCGATGTGGCTGCCACTGCTGCTGCCTCCACCTCTGCCTCCGTGAACAGGCTCAGGCCTGCCTGGTTGTCTCTAGACCTGTTGGTTCCCACTCCATCTGGGCCACTGGTGGTGTTTGGTCAGCATCCCACCTTTGGTTGAACCACACAGCTCCCATTGCTACCTGACCCCCTTTCGCTTCCCCTTCCGCCCCCCACAAATGTCCTGAACATTCTGTGGGTTGGTGTTTTCTTTGTAGAATCCTAAGGAAACTGACAAGACGGTCCGAGGGTGACTGGATTAGTGGGTTGCACCCACGTGCTTGGAGAACTGGGGAAAGTTGGTATTATGTGTAGAACCTTGGGAAGTGGGAGGCGAACCTGTTCTTTGGATCCCCTGGCCTGACCTGAATGAGGAGAACAGAGAACACAGACCCATACTTTGCTGGGAGGGGTCAGGGTGGATTTTAACAGTAAGGAAACTACCAGTGGGGCCTGCCTTAATGGTGTTGTCCTTGTCTGCATGTCCATCTGGAGGTTGGCTTCTGCCCTAGGCGTGTGCATTTCTGCCAGTACATAACTCAGCCGTAGAAGAGCAGAGAGCATGGAAATGCCCAGGCCTTGGCACTTGGCCACTGTTAAATCTTCCCCATTTGCTATTGGTGATAACCTGAGCTGCTTTTTCCTCTGAGGTGATGGTGTCTCAGTTGTGGAAGAGGCTATTTACTGTTTCTACATGTGCGAGCTTTGAGGCAAAAAGAGTGTTCCCATATCCCACCCCGCGCCCCCCAGCACCCACTGCATTTCCGTGGGTTATTGTTAGGGCACTGACCTTCCCAGACCGGGCCCCAACGCCTGTGAGACCCTGTACACCAGGTGGCTTCATGCTGAGGGCCTGGCTGCGGAGCGGACCTCCGTTCTTGGCTTCTTACACACGCGTGTGTCGTGAGCCTTGCATCACCACATGCGTAGTCATCGACCTCCGCGGCGCCCCCAAAACTGTCGCAGTACTGAGTCATCACTTGGCTGCCTCCTCCCTGCTACCCAACCATCACCACTCGCGCAGCGAGAAAATGCACACCATAATTTTCTGGGAGGAAGGAAGGGGGCATCTTAGCCCGGGAACGGAGAAGCTACCAATGGCGTCCGCCTTAGTGGTGCCGCTCTCGTCTGCATCTACATTTGGGGGGTCGGCTTCTGCTCTGGGGCGTGTGCATCTCTGCCTGACGGTACCACCGCTCCGGAAGAGTGAGCCCAGTGCCGGCCGGGGTCCGCGGCGCAGAGGCTGAGCGCAGTGCGGCGAGGGCGGCCCAGCAGGCACAGCATCCCAGGGCGCTGTCTCCCGGTGATCGCGGCGCGCGGGCCCGGCGGCCGTTGTCCGGGCGACGGCGCGGCGCGGGCACCCCGCGGCCCCTCCCCTGGGCGCGCGCGCGGCCGGGGCGCCATGGCGGCGGCTGCAGACCCGCGGCCTGAAGTGGCGGCCGCGGCCGGCAAGGCCGCGGGTCCGCGGTGGATGCCGCCTGAGCACAGCGTGGCGGCGGGGCTGGGCGACGGCGAGGACGCCCCGGTGCGGCCGCTGTGCAAGCCCCGCGGCATCTGCTCGCGCGCCTACTTCCTAGTGCTGATGGTGTTTGTGCACCTGTACCTGGGCAACGTGCTGGCGCTGCTCCTCTTCGTGCACTACAGCAACGGCGACGAGACCACCGACCCCGGGCCCCAGCGCCGCGCCCAGGGCCCCAGGCCCGCGCCAACCCTGGGCCCCCTCACCAGGCTTGAGGGGATCAAGGTGAGGACCCCCGCTCCACCCGTTTCGGGTTCTGCAGGGTCGATCCGGAGAGGACCAAGGCCGTCCAGCGCCTTCCCAGCACCCCCATTCTACCCCGGGCGCCATGCGTGCCGGCCCCGGGTGCACCCACTCGCCCACCGCCGCGCGCTGGACTGGGGTAAAATTCTCCTCCTTGGGCGACGAAAGGGAGGCCCAGACGGCCTGGCCACAGAACTGCCCGCTGCTCCTCTCCCTTAGGTAGGGCACGAACGCAAAGTCCAGCTGGTCGCTGATAGGGACCACTTCATCCGAACCCTCAGCCTCAAGCCGCTGCTCTTCGGTAAGTCAGCTGCGCGCTCCTGGGAAGGGCCAGTGGGGGCTGCGGTTCGTGGCTGCCTTGAGACTCATTTTGGCCACGTGACATCTGTTTTGAAAATGGCTGCTTCAAAGTAGCCCTTTCTTTTTTCCACCCAGATGCTTACCAAAGTGGCACTCCTTCATCCATAACAGGTTAAAGGGGTGACCTCTGCACACTCCCTCTCTGACCCCTCCTCCCTACAGCTGATCCTTCCACCACAGGGCTGGGCAATGTGACCAAGAGGCTAGTGTCTAAACATTTCTTTGGTACTGTCTTTAGACATCCCTGCCGCTATTAATTCTGTCACATCCTGGGGGGGTGGGACTGATAATCTGGTCTAGAGCCGATTTCAAACCCTCTGGGACTGGGGGAGGGTGCCACCCCCTTGGTTTGATGAGAAGCAGACTGTCCAAATGTGGATAAACTGGCACCCTCAAGCCCGCCCTACTGGGACACCAGCCTTTGCTACAGCCTAGGTGGAGTCTTTGTATTCAGCCATCAGAAGCAAAGCCTTTAAGGGAGGGTCATCTGGAGCCAGCATCATAGTTCATGTTTTCTCAGCTCTTGTTATGTGCTAGGTTTCATGTGATCACCTTATTTAATCCTTACAACCCCTCTGTGAGGTGGGCGTCTCCACTTTGAGGCTAGTCTAGTGGGTGAGAATGTGAGGCAGACTCACACAGCCAGTTCAGTGGTGACGCCAGAATTGGAATCCAGGCAGCCTGCACTCTAAAGCTACAGTGCTAGTGGTTAAGACCATGGATGGAGTCCTTCAAAGCCTACCCGTGTCAATCAAGGTGGAGGCCCCAGACTCATGGGCCTTGCCTATGGTAGGCTTGCCCAGCCAAGCCCTGGGTACCGCACCTCAATGGCATACATTTCTGCAAACTTGGGGCTGTTCCTGGGTGCTGGAGGAATGGAGAAGGTAGGTGACATCAATAAGGGGGCTGGGGCCTAAGCAGAGCATTTGAGCACATACTATTACCTCTGGGGGAGAGGACCCTGGTCAGGGATTATGCCTAGACCTATGGAAATGGTGTCACATGCCTGCTGCTGATAATGGGGTAATAGGTTTTATCAGTCCTTTTGTCATCGTTATTATTATGATAATTACCACTGAGTAACATTGAAGTCTGTGCCAGGCTCTGTTTTAGGTGCTGGAAACACAGCATTGAACAAAATAGGAAAACAAAACAAAACAAAATGGAACCGACATTCTAATGGGGAGGAGTCAGACAATAAATAGACAAATAAATACAAATGGTATGTCAGAAAGTGATAAGCTATTGCAGACAAATAAGGCAGAATTCAGTTGTAGTTGATGCTAGGGTGGGCATCTGTGAGAAAGTTATTTCAGTAAATACCTGTAAGAGGTGCAAGATTGAGCCAGGTGGTTGTGGGGAGAAGGGTGATTCAGGCAGAGGAAAGAACACTCACCCCATTACTTCTACACTGCTGTGAACAGACACATCTGAGATGGATGTGCTTTCTCTTGTCAGCCTTCTGGAAACCTGTGTGTATTTAATTCAGATATAAGCGAGCCATGAGGCCAGCCCATTGCCGTTGAGTTGATTCCAACTCATAGCAGCCCTACAGGACAGAGTAGAACTGCCCCATAGGGTTTCCAAGTCTGTAAATCTCTACGGAGGCAGGCTGCCACATCCTTCTCCTGTGGAGCAGCTAGTGGCTTCTAACCATCGACCTTTCAGTTAACAGCCATGTGCTTACCTACTATGCCACCAGGGCTCCTTCATGAGGCCAAAGGCCCTCTAGTATGCAGCTTGTTGTGTCAAAGTCCTACAAAGCAGAGAATGAGAAACTCAGACCCGAAGTCACCAGGAGTAAATTTCAGGAAATGAGATTTGACAAAAAGTAGACTGGTTCAGATGGGTCCCTGTTCCTTCAGTCAAATTACAAGGTTGTGATTAGGAGAACTGGGCAGCTTCAGCAAGAACTTCCTGCTTGTGGTCCTATTTCCTTGAAAACACTTAAATTACCCTCAGATCAGTCAATAGAAGATGTCCCAGTTTTACTCTGTAAGTTCCAGGGTTTGCTATTTGGAGAAATGAGGTGGGCTGTGTATCAGGATGAGTGAATGAAGAAGAGATCAGTGATTACAGAAGTAACCAAGAAGTCCAGTCCTGAGAGAGGGAAACCACAGGAGAGAGGGTACCCATGGAGCGGCGGTTCCTGAATGCTGTGTTATCGGGTTAATCTAAAAAAGGACCCCTCACCCCAAGAAGGAGCAGAGTCTGTCTGGCTTCTGTACCTGCTTGTCTGTCCTTCCATCAGTCTGCTGTCTACTGTCACCCTAAAGAAACAGGCAGGGCCCAAAGGGAGTGGGCCTTCTGTGAGCTCTGTCCCATCTGGCCTGCTGCTCTTGTTCCAAACCTGCGACTCAGTAGCCTTGGGGACCCAAGGTGCCAGGGCTGAAGGGGTGTGTGCTCAGGATATGAGCTGGGAAAGGGGGCCAGGGCTCCACCCCAAGGTGCCTCCTTCTCCATGGAAGGGAATCCCACCATTTCACAGGGAAGGGTCATGCAACCTCCAGTCTCTCTCTTCAGGGAACATTCCCTGTTTGCCATCTGTCCTGGAGACATTTGGTGCATGGGATCTGGGCTACAAAACGCCCTCCCTTAACTGTGGTAGGTATTTCCCAAAGGTTTGGGCTATCAGGAGTCTGCTGAGGACTTCATCCTGACAAGTTCAGTTCAGAAAGGAGGTGCTCCAGTTCTGAGTCATTGTCACCTCTTGGGGATGTTGCCTTCTTTCCTGTGGCTCACTTCTCCCTTGGCCTCACCTCTTTCTACATTAATTCTGTCCTTAAATGGCAGATCAAATCTCATCACTCCCTTCCTTAAAACTCTCCAGAACTTCCCACTATACTTCTAAGTCTCATTCTGTGCCCCTTGGCCCTCTCACCCCTCAGACTTCATCTCCTTCCTCTTCCCCTCACCCACTCCCTGCTGATTCTCAGACACTAAGCTCATTGCTGCCTCAGGGCCTTTGTAAGTACTGTTCCCTCCACCAGAAGGCTTAAGCCTGCCTCTTCCCACAGATGGTGTCTTCACCTCTGTCTTAGTTATCTAGTGCTGCTATAACAGAAATACCACAAGTGGATGGCTTAAACAAACAAATTCATTTTCTCACAGTTTAGGAGGCTAGAGGTCTGAATTCAGCATGCCAGCTCTAGGGGAAGGCTTTCTGTCTTTTGGCTCCAGAGGAATGTCCTAGTCTCTTCAGCTTCTGCTTCTTGGTTCCTTGGAGATCTCCATGTGACTTGGCATCTATCTTACCCCATCTATCTCTGTTCGCTTGTTTAATCTCTTTTATATCTCCAAAGAGATTGACTGAAGATACACTGGTACACTAATCCTGCCTCATTGATATAACAAAGACAACCCATTCTGAAGTGGGATTATAACCACAGGAATAGAGGTTAGGATTTACAACATGTATTTTGGGGGAATGTAATTCAGTCCATCACAACCTCCGTCAGGCATATACTCAGATGTCCCCTCCTCAGAGGCCTCCCTTGACAACCCATCCTTAGAGGTTTCCAGGCACCCTGTTAGATCAGCCTGCTTGGTTTCCTTCTCAGCACTTAAAACTGTTAGAAATGATCTTCTGTATTTATTTGTGTCATGTGTGCCTCTGTCCCCAAAGGTGAGCTGCATGTGTGGGAGGCCTAACTTGTTCTTGCTGTGGGTCTGGTGCCTAGAGCCTTATCTAGTGCTGGTAATTCGTGGCTGGCTGGAGGGGTTTACCATACCTTCCCAGTCCAGCGCCTACCTGCTGCTCCGAGTGGCCTCCACCATCACCCTGGGCAGGGACTGCCTGACCCAGCACCTCTTCAAGGACAGCAGGGGGCACTTCAAGTGGGCCAGCAGGAATTTTATGTTTTCTTAATGATTGAAGATAAAAGAGTAACTGCCACCAGTACACAAAACATTTTATTTTAAAATTATGACTTGCTTTATTATGAGATTTCCAAATGTACTTTTTCAGATTAAGAAAACAGGCAGCTAGGTTAGACCACTGTGTTCATGACAAACACCAGAGGCCCAGAAATAGGGAAAAAATTGTAGTGTGCATATGACTTCAGGTTTTTAAGCAGCTTAAGGCAGCTTTCTGCATGGCCCCTCTACCCCTGCAGTTCCACGTGCTTGCTGCTGCTTGGCAAGGCTGTGGGCTCAGTAAGGGTCAGCAGGAGGAACTGGGTCTGTCTGGACCTCGACAAGCAGCATCCTGCCCAAGGTGAGCACAGCCCATGACTGTGTGCTTGCCCTGACTCAGTTTGGGGTGTTGGAGCTTGTGGGTGGTAGCCTGGCCTCAGCCTGACTGTCATCCCATGCCTGGGAAGGTCAGAAAGGTGCCGGCAGGAGCCTGGCTGCCTTCTTTGCCTGTACAGCATTACCCACTCTGGCAGGGGCTCCTAGCTGCGTCAACCGGAAGTGGGCAACCTCTCTATGAGTTCTTCCTTGCCGAGCCTTGGGGCCTCTCTGGACTGTTGTCTGCAAATCCTCATGGGGGGCAGCAGAAAGAAGGTTTTATGAATGTCCTTGGGAGCACACGCATTTTGCCTGGCCACTGTAGAGGACATGGCTTCAAAGTCCCATGCTCTTCCTGCCTCTGATCCTGCTCTGGGCACTGGTGATGCGCCACCTGCACATGGCCAGCTGCAGGTTGCGGTTGGCCCAGCTCCAGGAATAGGCGGTGGTTACCAGGAGCCCGAGGCCCTGCACCTCCCCACTCAGCCCGGTCAGGCACGCCGCGCAGGACATTGTGCGCGCATGTGGTGTCCAGCTCTAGCCATCGTCTCAGGGTGGGCGCCAGTTCGCGGGGGGGCAGCGGGCCTGCCTTTAGTACCTCCAGCTGGGAGCCCAGGTCGCAATCCGAGGGGCTGGAGGACGTCACATTGCGCCAGGAGAGCCTGACGTTCACTGCTTGAGGCGTATCATCAGAGGGCACAAGCGATGAGGTGGCTCCCCACCCTTTCCCCTCCACCTGGCAAACTGAACCCTTTTGTGTAACGCTCAGCTCCTGGAAACAGAGTCTCAGGGAAGTGCTGTCCTCCAGCTACCACCTCCTCAGCAGGGAGGTTTTTTTTTTTTTTTTTTTGTCTTAGCAATGTTCTCTGTGTAAAAAGGTTTTGTTTGTTTCCTAGCGCTAACCACGCATAGCATTTGGGTATCTCCTCTTAAAATTCGCCTTCGCACTGGGCCAGGAGCTGGCATGGAGGCACTTGTAAGGGATGGGTAAGGGGTACTGCACGCTCGGGGCTCACCAAAGTCGCCGGCGCAGAGCATGTCCAGGATCTCTTTGGACGAGCGCGCGTCCTGCAGCTGGCGCCCGGCACTGGGGGGAGGAGCTGGTGTGAGGCTCCCAAGGGGAGGGGGGGCGCAGCGGCGCGGGTCCTAGTTTTCCCCTAGTTCTTAGCCCTTTGGGAAACAGACCCCTGTTGTGGGACGCCCCCTTTGTTTCCCGGCGGAGGGACTCGTTTACCTGATTTCCGCAGAGAGTGATTTGAAAGGGCTGAAAGCAGCCCAAAGGCCGTCCGGAGACCCACGTGGGCTGTCCGAGCGCGAGCCCTTGGCTATGGCTGCGACGCAGAGGCTGTGGTCTGCGGGGAAGCGTCAGCAGTGTAGGATGGCTGGCCAAGGGTAGCCCTAGCAGGCTATGATGGGGGCGCAGCTGGCCGGCATAGGCTCGCACAGGTTGCGGCAGGTGTAGACGACCCTGTGGGGAACAGGCTCGGGTGCATCAGGACGCTCAAGACAAGGGCTTGGGGGCTGCGGCTGGGCCTCTAGATCAGCTGGGGCCTCTCTGCGCTCCTAGCGCTGCTGTGTGGCCGGTGACTCCCCACGGTCGCTGGGCAACGACACTTTGGTCACCTAGCAACTGCCCTGCAGCCTAGTTTTTGTATGCTTGCACCTCAACCCTTTCATCCAGCCTCCCAGCCCTGCAGTCCTGTCTCTTCTCCCCCTCTGCCTGTAGCCAAGGCCTCTTTCCGGAGCACCCCTAGCTCTAGCTGGGTTAGCAGTCTCCTGTCAGAGAGAGGGGTGTGGGCAGGGCCTTGCACCTTACGCCTTAGCTCCCATTTTGGAGGGAGAAGGCAGGGCCCTCCCTTTTGTTATGAAAGGCCTTTAGGGCCCTGCAGTCTCTGGCCAGGGCTGAGGTTGGCAAGAGGGGGCCCTGCCCTCATGCAGTGAAAGAATCCATTGTTGCTGGCATGGTTGCCAGAGGCTCTGGGAAGGGCTCACACTCTTAGAAGGGGGAGCTGAGGGAGCAGTTCACAGGATACTGTAGGCTGAGGAAGAGGACTTGGTGTTTCCATCTTGGGACATGGCAAGAAAAGACCACCAGATGGGTTGAGGAGTGTCTGAGGCCTGAGAGGGGCCACAGCACCACCTCCTGCAGCGATTCCTTGGGCAGACAGAGCTCCCACACCTCGCTGAAGAGGTGCTCCGGGCCCCCCAGCTACACCTCAGCATTCAAGAACCTTGATAGTTCGTGGGTCTGGGCTGAGGGTTGGACCCCATGGTGCTCACAGCTGGTGGTCCCCAGCCTCCAACTCCTCAGATCCCATAGACACCTGCTCCCCTGCACTAGGAACAACACAGGTGACCCTGATCATGCTCAGCAAGGGTTAGTGAAGAGGCAAGTTGCTGCCAGAGCAGGCCCTGGCTGAGGAGGGGCTCCCGCCAGCACCTGGGAGCCTCTGTCCTACCTGTTGAGGTACACAGGGGTGAAGAAGGGGCAGAGGAAGAGGCAGACGTCAGGGTGGCACTCCTGGGCAAGCAGGGGCAGCCAGCTGACTGACTGCTGGATGACCTCGGCTGCTGTGTTGTGGTCCAGCAAGTAGGGCAGCCGCATTTCTGCATAGCCAATGTCGTGGCACAGCACCATGGCTTGTGGAATGGGCATGCACCATGAGGGGAGCCAGGGAACCGTTGTTGCCCCACATCACTCCACAACACCACCAGCAGCCACAGCCTTTGCTCCGTGACCTGCCTTGTCCATCCTGGCCTGAGTGGGGGGTTGTGCTGGTGTTTACCCAGCTCTCAAGTGCCTGGACCCACCTGGTTAGGTCTCAGCCCGCTGGCCTGGGCTGTTTGCATTTGATTAACACCGCAGCAGGGGTGAGGTAGGGTAGGGGGCTGTTGGGCCTGTGGGTTACCAGCACCTAATAAACAAAAGAAATCTGACCCTGTGTTTTTGTTGTTGTTGTTTACTTAAAAAAAAAATCAAAAGGCGACTGTTGATTAGCAATTCGATCTAGCTCATTGTCCAGCAGGGCTGCCTCCAGTGCCTGGCTCACACCGTTTCTGGGTTTGCACGGTTGGCGGGCGCGGGATGGCGGGGAGGGGGGAAGGTGTCATGCAGGCCAGGGGTGGGGCCCTTTGTCCTGTTCACAGTGTCATCATATCTGGGTCACCTATTCCTGGAAACTGAATCCTGGTCATGAGCATGGATTCTGGAGTACAACAGCTTAGGTGGCCCTGGAAAAGTCATCAAGCTCCCTGTGCTTGGGGTTCCTCACTGAAAAGAAAGGTTACCTACTGGGGACTGATGTTCTGTAACAAGTGTAAGAATTAAGGAGTCGATATGTATGAAGTGCTTAGGACAGTGCCTGGCACAGAGTCTGCGCTACCGAAATACGATCTGCTGTGATTACTATTAAAAACTGCTCCATTCCTGGCTCAAAGCAGCCATTTTCCCTCCTCTCGGCAATGACTGGAACTTTACGCTGGGAGTACAGTGCAAAATAAGCTGCAGGCCCCTCTGCAGGAATTCTGAGGGGACACAGCTGCAGTTTTTGTCCTCTCTCAATCAGCCCCTGTGTGGACCTCTGTCCCCCATCTAAGGAAGTTCTCTTCCCTAGTAGGGAATGAAGCAGGGCCTGGGCTCTTCTCTTCCAGGGAAGGGCTTGGGGATGCCAAGACATGGGTGTTCCAGTTCCACCAAGCTGCCTACCAGTGCGAGGGCGTCCAGCCACTAGGGCCAAACCCCAGGTCCGACCTATATTCGGAAGCTTAGGAGCATGGAGCAGTTGCTCAGTGTACTACATTTGTGCCTGAAGGAATTGGGGAAGCAAAGGGCACCTCGAGCATCTTCTTAGAGACCAGCATTTGCCAAAAATCTGAGTGGCCCCCCACCAACCTCCCAGCCTGGAAAGTCAACAACCCAGCCCTGGTCAAATGACCAATGCCACTTGTGCAGAAGAATGGTGGGCAAGGCCCTTGGACTGGCCTAGAGCACTTGGATGTCTTCTGTTTTTGTTTTTATTTTAAGTGAAAGTTTACATATTAAGTCAGTCTCTCATACAAAACCTTATATACACCTTGCTATATACTCCTAGCTGCTCTCCCCCTAATGAGACAGCACACTCCTTCCCTCCACCCTGTGTTTCTGTGTCCATTCAGCCAGCTTTTGTCCCCCTTGGCCTTCACATCTCACCCCGAGACAGGAGCTGCCCAGATAGTCTCATGTGTCTGTCTACTTGATCCAAGAAGCCCACTCCTCACCAGTATCATTTTCTGTCTTGTAGTCCAGTCCAATTCTTGGATGTCTTTGTATGCCTTGCTTGTTTTTATTTGAACAATGCTGAAAAGCAAAAATGAAAGCAAGAGCCAGCTACCACCCCTCTGCTTTTTAAATATATACCCATTAAGAAATAGAGGTCTACCCTCTGGCCTTCTGCCCCACCCCAGGGTGGGGAGAACTTAACTCAGGTTCGGCTTAACTCTGGCTTCCTTCCAGGACTCCCCTGGAAAATATGTGTTCTCAGAGTGGAAGACCAAGGCCCACATTCTAAAAGTTGGCCAACCTTTGCAGGACAACCTGACCTTGGGGCCTGAGTCCAGAGCAGATGTAAAGTGGTGTGTGCCAGTAGGGGACAGGGAATGCTCCAGGCCCCAGGAGCCCTGCAGGGAGGAAGGTCCCGGGAGCATCAATGCCTTGGCTCAGTCCTAGGCCTCACCACCCACCTTCTCCTCTTATGGCAGAAATCCCTGGCTTCCTGAGTGATGAGGAGTGTCGGCTCACCATCCACCTGGCGCAGATGAAGGGCTTACAGCGCAGCCAGATCCTGCCCACTGAGGAGTACGAGGAGGCAATGGGTACAATGCAGGTCAGCCAGCTAGACCTCTTCCGGCTGCTGGACCAGAACCATGATGGTCGCCTGCAACTTCGTGAGGTTGGGATCCTGGGACTTGAATACACACAGGGTGGGAGTGCCCAGAATTTCCTTTCTGGTGACAAGTTCACTTGTCTACCTACCTCGACCCTAGCCTCAAGAGTCAGATGCCACCCCAGGTTAGCTTGGGCATGTCCAGGTCTAGGTCTCCCCTTGCTGCCCTATGAACACGAAGATGTCAGGGGAATCCACCTGGGGGTGATGGCTTTTACTGCCACAGTATTCAGGTGGTGTGCCTTCTCTGGTCTAGATCCCTTGCTGCCATAGCTGGGGGCCCCACAGACCTCATGGTAGATGGGATGGCAGTTCTGAAGTGGGCAACAATCCAGACATCCTACATGCCCCTCACACTTGGGCTTCTGAGAGAGGCTTGGCAGGGCATGAGGCTTATTCCCCGGACAGAGCACCCCCCTGAGCCTGGTCTTCCTGGGACCCCAGTGGCCATGCCCTGGTCAGGCCTCCCTCTGGTGCCTGTTCTCTCTTCACACCCAGAGCTTGGCTTCCCCCACCCCACCTGGAGTATCTGAGTGGGACAGAGGTCTGTTCCTCACTCTGCCTCCAACCAGCCACCAGTGCTCCCCATGGAGGCCACAGTACCAGCAGGGCTGGAAGTGCCTGTGGCTTTCAGGCCTTTTGACTACCCTCTGGCCTCCTCCCCAGATGCCTCTGACCCTCTCTGCCCACCCTCACTTCTTTCCAGGGACCCTCAGGCTCTAACCTGTGTCTTTGTCAATGCCCTCTCACCTGAACCATTAGCCCTACAGCAAGAACTGGGCCATCTGTGCTCTGGTGACTTACCATTATTGGGGCCAACTCACTGATGGAACCTCTTGTGCTGCAGGTCCTGTCCCATACTCGCCTGGGAAATGGACGATGGATGACTCCAGAGAGCATTCAGGAGATGTACTCTGCAATCAAGGCTGACCCTGATGGCGACGGTGAGCTCATACCTCACCACAGTTCTGTCCCTGTGAGCTTCCTGCCTACTCCCAGGTGCACCATCTTGAAAGCTTAGGTGCTGTCCCAATAGCCAGATGCCCTCTCTGCCCAGCTTCTAAAGTGGCTAGAGATGTGGAGGTGAGGGCCCAGCCTTGTCCCTTATCCCTGGGAGGAGGTCAGGCAGCCAGCCCCTCCCATTCTTCTTGGTGACACCTGAGAGCAATTCTTGGAGATCCTTTTGACCTTCCTCAGGCAGAGTTTGGGATGCAGGATGTGGGGCTGTCAGTTGGCAGAGTGAGTGGAGCAGAAGCAAGGGAACAGGGAGTGCAGGCTTGAGCTTGGCTGCTTGCCTTGCTCCATCCGCCTCTCTCCACCCAGGTCTGGGGTCTGCCCCTGCAGGCAGCCTCCCTGATCTAACTGAGGTCTCCCTTTTTCCTCCTTCGACCTGGAGCCATGCTGAAACACAGAAGTGGTGGTGTTGCTAACTACTGGGGGTGGGGGTGGGGGTGGGCAGGGAAGCTGTCATGTGAATGGCCTCTCCCAAATTGGGAACTACCCAGGAAGTTTCTGAGGTATGGTCATCACCCTCATGCTTAAGTTCTGTATACTGACTGAGGAAGATAGACAGGTGAAACAGGACTGGGAGAAATGGCCTTATGGCTGGTGAAGCGAGACTGAAGAATCTGACTTGGACCTGTGGGTGGAGGGGTGTCCTACTGCTACTGCCCCCATGTACAGAGCTGGTGACAGGCTCACAGCCCTGGAGTGTCCCCTACCCTCAGAAAAACCCGGGCCAAGGATTTTGGGTCAGACAGGATAACATGGAGCAAAGGCACCAGCTACTCTTTTAGAGCCTCAAGGGGGCGGAGCCCCTGCCTTATGGGTTGGGCAAGAACAAGGAGAGGGGGCTCTCATTTGGGGGCGCAGCCTGACTTTCTTTGCCAAAGTGGGCCAGTGACCCAGCAGACAGGCCTGGCTAGATGTGTTTTGTCAGGGATGGGACCTGAGGTATTGAGGCATCCCCTGAGGACCAGCCCCAGGCTGCACCGCCCTGTGTGAAAGGCCCTGAAGGAGGCCCAGTGCTGGCTACTCTCTCTCCTTACCCTCCACAAGACTGAAGGGTGGCCGCCACACTCTTCAGAGCCAGGCTACAGGCTGGGGTGGTCCTTAGCCTAGGGCCCTGGCCACGCGGCTCAAGTTTCCTTTGGAGACCCTGCTCTGGCCACTCTAATGGTGGGGAGGGGACAGCTTCTTCCCTTTCAGGGCCAAATCAGAGGGGTTAACTGAGGAAACGATGAACTCCTTTGGGTCTTCTCTTAGGGTCTGATGTGACTGAAACCAGGTTCATCTGACCCAAGAGTCCAGGTGGGGTACAGGTACATATGGCCTCGCAGTGCCTGAGGCCAGGGGCTGCTGCTGCCTTTGGGGAAGACAGGGAGGTGCAGTTGCTGCTGTGGCTTCCCCTTGTGGGCTTGGTGGGCACTGATGGCAGCTTCTTTGTGCAGGAGTGCTGAGTCTGCAAGAGTTCTCCAACATGGACCTTCGGGACTTCCACAAGTATATGAGGAGCCACAAGGCAGAGACCAGTGAGCTGGTGCGGAACAGCCACCACACGTGGCTCTACCAGGGTGAGGGTGCCCACCACGTCATGCGTGCCATCCGCCAGAGGTGAGCATTTGAGGCTGTCCTCCCCCCACCTCTGGCCTGGCACAGGGGAGAAGACATGCTGGGGCCCCTCAGAAGCCCTTAACTAGGGCTGAGGACACAGGGGAGAAGACATGCTGGGGCCCCTCAGAAGCCCTTAACTAGGGCTGAGGACAGAATTGATTAGCCACCTCAGGATTGAGTTCCACTTTTTAGACCAGGATGGGGACCTGTTGGAAGACGGGCAATTAACAAAGACAAATGAGCCCTCATTGTAGGCAAACGCTATACAATTGGGATGAGAAATGGATGGAGTATTTGTTTTCAGCTAATTAGAAGAAATGACTCTTTTCTCTGCTCACGGGACCTCACATCGTGAGCAGCCAGATGCTTTAGATGAACAACCTCCTTTCTGAGGGGATGGGATGGGGTCAGCAAGTCCAGGTCTGAGCCCCTAAACTTAATGGAATTTCATCTTTTCCACCCAATGGGTGTCTAACATCGAGGGAGAAGGGCTTATCATGAGTGATCCCTTCGTGCCCCTACAGGGCCAGTGTGGGGTGGTTCAAGGGGCTTCCAGGGAAGGTGGGCAGGGGCAGAGATTGGAGCAGGCCCGGGGTCCATCTTGGCTGGCTCCTTCAGGGTGCCCAGCCGACTGCCTGCTGCCCACCAGGGTGCTACGTCTCACCCGCCTGTCGCCTGAGATCGTGGAGCTCAGTGAGCCACTGCAGGTTGTGCGGTATGGAGAGGGAGGCCACTACCACGCCCACGTGGACAGTGGGCCCGTGTACCCGGAGACCATCTGCTCTCACACCAAGTTGGTAGCCAACGAGTCCGGACCCTTCGAGACCTCCTGCCGGCAAGTACCTCCGTCCTGGGGGCTGTTTCCTACCGGGGGACTGCCTCTGGGTCCCAGACCAGGCACCTCTGTGACACAGGCACAGTTCTGTCCTGTGGGCATGCCCCTCTGCACGGCGCCAGAAGGGCACTGAGGCCATTCTGGTCGATACAGCTCTTGGCTCTCCCTCCAAGTTGTTTAACAAGTGGCAGGATACGGGTGGCTGCTGGCCACCTTGCCCACTCTAGTCAACAGTGACTGAGGTACCCACAGACACTGAAACTTGCCCCCAGAGGTCTGAGGCTAGGGGCAAGGCTGGGTCCCCAGTTCTTTCTACCTTCCCAGGTGTTGATCCTGCCTCCAATGCTAGAGGCCTCAGCTTCTCTTTCCCGTGTCCCTCTTCCTTGCCAAGGTACATGAGGCCAGTCAGTGTTTCCTTTCCATGTGGCTGCTGTGGCTCAGCCCCTTGCAGCCCTGACCAGCCCTTCTGCATGACCGAGCTGGTTCTACTAGCCTACCTTGCTTAGATGGGGCCTTGGTCAGGGCCACATAATTTAGCTAAGTGCATCTATGATCTTGGCCACAAAATACATTGTGACACACAGAATAATAGGGCTTGTGGGGAGGGACTGGGGCACCTTGGCACTGTCCTGTCCCTCTGGCCCCCGGGAACCCGGCCAGCCTGTCCTGCCCATAGGTGAGCCCCTGGGAGTGTCATACAACCAGAGACCTGCTCAGCAGTCCCCCTGCCTTACAGCTATATGACGGTGCTGTTTTATTTGAACAACGTCACCGGCGGGGGTGAGACCGTCTTCCCAGTAGCAGACAACAGGACCTATGATGAAATGGTAAGGGCTGGCTGGGCTGTTGCCTGTGGGCTGCCTGGCCTTGGGCTCACCTAGCACACACCCTGCCAGGCCTGGGAGGAAGGCCCAAGCACACCCTGGCACTTTTGGCTGGTTTGCCTCTGGACACCTTTGGCTGCCTGGCCATGCAGTGGAGGCAGCTTGCAAACTCCAGCACCTTGCTGCCCACAGAGTCTGATTCAGGATGATGTTGACCTCCGTGACACTCGGAGGCACTGTGACAAGGGAAATCTGCGTGTTAAGCCCCGGCAGGGCACAGCAGTCTTTTGGTACAACTACCTGCCTGATGGGCAAGGTGAGTGCTTGTGGTCAGGCTGGGGTGCCCAGGGAAAGCTTCCCCTTACCCAGCCCCCTGTAGGGCTGTTTCTGGCCACCCCCAAATAGCATTCTGTCCCTGGTGCGCCTTCAAAGATCATCCTAACTGACCTCAGCAGCTGCCCCGGCACCAGTGTAGACTCTTGGGTCATCTTGACCTGTCATCCTTCCCTGACGCCCCAACCTACCTGCTCTCTGGGGCTGTGTGGACCCATGCCCCTTCCCAACCCAGCCTGAGAAGTGCTGTGTCCAGGCTTGGCAGTAAGAAAGCTGGTCTTGGAGGGCCAGTGGTGTTCACAAAGCACTAGATGGTTGAGATGCTAAGATCCCAAGGAGGCCTTGGGGCTCCATGTTTGCTACCTGAGGTGTGCACAGCTGGGCCCCCTCTGAGCCCTTGGACCAGAAGAGGCCGAACTTAGAGCAGCCCAGCCTAGGGTCTCTCCCAGCCTTTCCCTTGCTCACAACACCCTCCACTGACAGGCTGGGTTGGCGATGTGGACGACTACTCGCTGCACGGAGGCTGCCTGGTCACGCGTGGCACCAAGTGGATCGCCAACAACTGGATCAACGTGGACCCTAGCCGGGCGCGACAGGCGCTCTTCCAGCAGGAGATGGCGCGCCTGGCCCGTGAAGGTGGCACCGACTCGCAGCCCGAGTGGGCTCTGGACCGGGCCTACCGCGACGCCCACGTGGAGCTCTGAGGGGAGGGCCGGCACCGCCCCCTTCCCCTCGAGGCGGCCATTGCCTGAGATCGGGCCCTGCTGCCCCCCTGCCCTGCTGCAGACCAAAGGCATGGCCCATGTCTTGCCCCACGCCCGCCTCCAGCTGCGACTGGAGCGCAGTTCCTATATTCATCTTATTTATTGTGTACAGACCGATGCCGCCCTGATAATGCCAAATAAAATCACACGGCCTCGAGCCGCTGGCCTAAGAAGCTCCGGGCGGGCGGGAGGGAGACGCGGTCAGGCGGAGCTCGCCAGCAGCCCCGAGTGCTCCGCGAGCGTCACGTGAGGGGCGGGGCGGGGGCTGCCCCCTCCGCGGGCCCCGCCAATCGTGGGCGGGATCGCGTGGGGCGGAGGGTCGTCATTGGACATCAGCTGCGCCGGGGCGTCCCTAGGCGCTGCTACCTGTAGCCAAAAGCGCAGTCGATCGGCGGCGCACCGCGCGGGGAAGGGTCGCTCTCGCGAGAGCGTAGCTTCTTTTCTTGGTGGTGGTGGCGGCTGCCGCAGTTCGAGGAGGACCGACATGGACGCTCGAGAGGACTACGTGTGGCCGCGGGCCACCTCGGAGCTCATACTCCTTCCGGTCACGGGTCTGGAGTGCGTGGGGGACCGGCTTTTGGCGGGTGAGGTTTGGTTTGAAGCGCGCGCTAGCGAGCTAAGAAACTGAGCGCCAGCCTGGGACGGGGCCGCGAGGAACAAAGGGATGCCCCGAGGAGGAGGGTGGGCTGCGGACGAGGTCCGATCGGAGGCGGGAAGGGACCCCAGGAGACGACGGGAACGAGGATGGGCCTGGGAGACAAATACTGATGAGGCTACTGCAGCCCTTCGTAAACTGCAGCCGACCAGGACAAGGCAGGCGCGGCCGCGGGAAAGTGCGGGATAACGGGGCCGTTTCGGGGGAGGGGTCCGTGGCTTCTTCGAGGAGGTGAGTGGGGTTTGGCCTCTCCTGAGGAGGCGGAGCGGGGGTTGGGGGGGTGAGCCCCCAGGGGGCGTGGCCGGGTATGGCTGGGGGCGGGGTTGTGGCTTTTCCAGGGAAGATGGGAATGAAATTACTCTGAGGTCGCGGGAAATTGGGGATGAGACCTTTCCAAGTAGGACAGTGTCCCGGAAAGCGGGCTATGAGGCCCCTCCTGATATGGTTGGGGTCCGGGCAAGCCAGTGTCGATTCCCCTCCGAGGAGGGCCAGGTGGGGAAGCACAGGCTCCGGTGACTGGCCCAGGGGCCTGGGACCGGAGGCGGCAGAGACCTGCGGAACGATGAGATCTGACATGAAGCTACTGACTGACAATGGCGATGAGGTGCTTCTTTGTTTTAAAAGGGCCTTGAGTGAGCTGCTGCCAGTCTTAGGCAGGCAAGGGAGTGTGTGGGGGGCAGTAGCGGATGCCCAGTTTTGATCTTGGTTGGGGGCTCTGGGAGCCTCTCGAGCTAAACTACGAAGGCTCCAGGATTTGGGGACAGTTAAGTAGAAACCCAAAGAACCACAGAATGAACTAGGAGAAGGGGAGGGATGAGTTCCTGGCAGAGGTTAAGCATGCCAAAGGCAGTGAGGCCAGAAGAGTTGGTTACTTTTCAGGAAGGAAGAAATTCCTCTGAGGCTAGAGCAGGGGTGAGGCCTGGGAGGAGAGGAGGCTGGAGAAGTGAGCTGGGGTCAGATTTGCTTAGGGCTTGATCTGACTTTATTCTTAAGGGCGGTGAGGTGGCCCAGCGGAAGGGTTTTAAGCAAGAAAATGAGTTGGTGGAAAATGCATGTTAGAAGGCTCCCCATCAAGTGAATTCACCCATTCCTGTGACTTCGAAAGTGGCTTTTATATAGCTACAATTTTTAATTCCATGTGTGCTTCAATATAATATGAATCCTCAGCCCTGTTCTCTCCAGAGTCCCCTGCCCAGGTGCACAGGTGCCTACAAACTGAAATATCCCATCTACCCTCAGTGGTCCATCTGCCTGATGGCTCAGCTCAGCAGGGAAAGCACCAGTCACTCAGATGCCCAAGCCTGAGAATCTGCTTGACTCCCCAGGCCTGTTAGGTACCAAGTCTAGTTGATTTTGACATCATTTAAATGGCACCTGTCTGTTTCTCTGCCTTTACTGACATTACCTGAGGCCATGCCACTATGTCTCCTTTAGGTCCTCAGTAATATTTTCTCTGACCTTCTTAAATCTTTCATTTTCTGACCCACTACCTCAAGCTCTTGCCTACTTTAGGGCTTCACACCTGCTATTCCTTGCCAAGAAAGTTTCTTTCCTGTCTGTTCTTCCTCTGGCTGATCTCTGCTCATCTTTGAATCCTCAGCCTACATGTTGCTCATCGAGGTGACCTCCCCTGCACTCACCCAGTCTGGTTAAATTAGACCAGGGCTGCTTTCTCAACCTCTGCACTGCTGACATTTTAGACCAGGTAATTCCTTTTGTAAGGGGCTGTCTTGTTCATGGCAGTATCCCTTGCTCTACCCAGTAGATGCCCGCAGCACCCCCCCCCACAAGTCGTGACAACCAAAACTGTCTCCAAACATTGCCAGATGTCTCCTGGGGGGCAAAGTCAACCCCTGTGAGAACACTGTTTTAGACCTTCCCATTTTATATTTTTACGGCAACTTGTAGGGTTTCTTCCTGGAATTTGCCAGAATTGTAATGGTGTAGTTGAGCAGTTTTACTGTTTAGTGTCTGCCTAATCCAAAAGGGCAGGGTCTGTGCTTGTTCACTGACAGCATCTAGTTCAGCGTTGGGCTTATTATCAACGCTGAGTAAATGTTTGTTGACTGTTAAAAGATGGAGATTGCCGGTCAGCAGTGGTGTGAGGGGCTGTTGCTGGTCTCTCAGGTAAAAGCACCAACCTTGCTATGGTGGCGAGGGTTTGTGAACTCTTTAGAAAGGGAAATCCACAGGACTTGGAGACAGATAAGAAGTGAGAGGTTGAGAGAGGAGCAAGCAGGGGGCTTCCAGGTTTCTGACTGGAGGATGGGCAGAGGGTTTGATGGGCACTGGGATGAGGAGCACTGAGAGAATTTGGGGTGGATGTCAGTGGAGTGGCAGGTGCCTGCAGGAAAACCAGGAGGCAGCTGGGTGCTCGGTTTTAGAGCTATTTGGGTTGAGGATGAGGCTGTCCAGAAAGTCTGTGCATGAGTAAAGCCTGTGGGAACACTAGTACTTGGAGCAGATGCATCCGGGAAAGGCTAAGGAGCAAAGCAAGGAGCGCGCATGTCAGGAAGCAATAAATGACGTTTCTGTAGCCTATATTTGTTGTGTTTCTGCCATGTGCCAGACTCGGTCTCAGCCCTGGATGTCTCTTACCTCCTCCCTTCCTCCTGATATCCCTTTCTGTTGTTGCTGCTCTCGGGCTCTCAGAGCCAAGGCTGCCATACCCCAGAAGGGGGGCTCACACAGTGGGCCAATGGCAGGGCCAGGACTCAAGCCCAAGCCTCTGCCAAGACCAAAGTGTGGGCTGTCTCTCCTTGGTCTTCCCATTGATATTGAACATACGCACCCCTTCTCAGATATAGGGAGAGGCTTCTGAAAATCAGGAGGGGTGTGGCCATTGACCTGAGGGTGGAAAGGTTGTCTTAGCAGGACAACCTTCCTCCCAGTGGAGGAGAGAGGAGGAAGGAGGATGAATGGAGAGGTAGATGGGGCCACCTGGGGACTAAAGCTGAGGGGGTTGCAGTCTGAAGCATGAGAGGAGGTAGATAAAGAGGAGGCTAAGAGTTTAAGGAATTCACAGTTGAATTGAACTGGAGCCTCTGACAAAGGGAGCAGAAAGCCAGCACTGAAAATCTGGCTGAAACTGAGACCAAGGATTTCTCGAGGTTCACGCCTGTGAGATCACGTGTCCTAACACATTAACAGGTTACATGTTGATAGGTCCCTTCCCCACAGGTCACCAGCATTAGGTGGGAGGTTCTGATGCGGCTCTTTGCCTCTGTCTAGGTGAGGGTCCGGACGTCCTGGTATACAGCTTGGACTTTGGTGGGCATCTGCGGATGATGAAGCGAGTACAGAACCTGCTTGGCCACTATCTTATCCATGGGTTCCGGGTGCGGTCAGAGCCCGATGGAGACTTGGAGTCACAGGCCACAGTGGCTGTGTTTGGGAGCAAGGGGCTCCGAGTTGTGAAAGTTAGCTGGGGGCAGGGCCGCTTCCGGGAGGTCTGGCGCTCTGGCCTGTGGAGCATGTCCGACTGGATCTGGGATACATGCTGGTTGGAGGAGAATGTGGCCGTAGCTCTGGGCCACAACTCAGTGGTGCTCTACGACCCCATGGTAGGACGTACCCTGCAGGAGGTGCCCTGCACAGATAGGTGTACCCTCTCCTCAGCCTGCCTGATTGGAAACACTTGGAAGGAGCTGACCATGGTGGCGGGTGCCATTTCCAACGAGCTCCTGGTCTGGTACCCAGCAACCATGTCAGAAATCGAGCCTGTGGCACCTGACCGGCGGGTCAGTGGGCATGTGGGTGTCATCTTCAGCATGTCGTACCTGGAAAGCAAGGGCTTGCTGGCCACAGCTTCAGAAGACCGAAGTGTCCGCATCTGGAAGGTGGGCGACCTCCGGGTGCCTGGGGGTCGAGTGCAAAATATTGGGCACTGTTTTGGGCACAGTGCCCGTGTGTGGCAGGTCAAGCTCCTGGAGAATTACCTTATCAGTGCAGGAGAAGACTGCGTTTGCCTGGTTTGGAGCCACGAAGGTGAGATCCTCCAGGCCTTTCGGGGCCATCAGGGCCGTGGGATCCGGGCCTTAGCTGCCCACGAGCAGCAGGCCTGGGTCATCACCGGGGGTGATGACTCAGGTATCCGGCTGTGGCACCTGGTAGGCCGTGGGTACCCAGGCTCGGGGGTTTCAGCTCTCTGTTTTAAGTCCCGTAGCAGGACAGGCACCCTCAAGGCCGTAACACTGGCTGGCTCTTGGCGAGTATTGGCAGTGACTGACAAAGGGTCTCTGTACCTCTATGATCTCGAGGTCAAGTGCTGGGAGCAGCTCCTGGAGGACAAGCGCTTCCAGTCCTATTGCCTCCTGGAAGCAGCTCCTGGACCTGAGGGCTTCGGGCTGTGTGCTATGGCCAACGGGGAGGGTCGTGTCAAGGTTGTCCCCATCAACACTCCAACTGCTGCCGTGGACCTGACCCTGTTCCAGGGGAAGGTGCACAGCCTGAGTTGGGCCCTGCGTGGCTATGAGGAGCTCCTGTTGCTGGCATCGGGCCCTAGTGGAGTGGTCACTTGTCTGGAGATCTCAGCTGCACCCTCTGGCAAGGCCATCTTTGTCAAGGAACGTTGTCGCTACCTGCTTCCCCCAAGCAAGCAGAGGTGGCACACGTGCAGTGCCTTCCTGCCCCCAGGAGACTTCCTGGTATTCGGGGATCGCCGGGGCTCCGTGCTGCTGTTCCCTTCCAGACCAGGTCTGCTCAAGGCCCCTGGGGTTGGAGGCAAGGCTGGGGCTGGGGGACTTGGCGTGAGTGGTTGCAGTGGTGGGGGAGGGAGCACCTCGGCTGAGTTGGGCCCTGTGTCCACACTCCCTTCCCTGCATGGGAAACAGGGCGTGACCTCTGTCACCTGTCATGGTGGTTACGTGTATACCACAGGGCGTGACGGCGCCTACTACCAGCTCTTTGTGCGAGGCGGCCAGCTCCAGCCAGTCCTACGGCAGAAGTCCTGTCGAGGCATGAACTGGCTGGCTGGGCTCCGCATGGTGGCCGATGGGAGCATGGTTATCCTGGGTTTCCATGCCAATGAGTTTGTGGTATGGAGCCCCCGGTCACACGAGAAGCTGCACATCATCAGCTGTGGTGGAGGACACCGCTCCTGGGCCTTCTCGGATACCGAGGCTGCTGTGGCCTTTGCCTACCTCAAGGATGGGGACGTCATGCTGTATCGGGCCCTGGGTGGCTGTACCAGGCCACATGTAATTCTCCGGGAGGGTCTGCATGGCCGAGAGATCACCTGTGTAAAACGTGTGGGCACCATCACCCTGGGGCCTGAATTTGAGGTGCCCAACCTTGTGCAACCTGACCACCTGGAGCCTGGCAGCAAGGGGCCTGGCCTGATCGACATCATGATCACAGGCAGTGAAGACACTACCGTCTGTGTGCTGGCACTCCCCACGGCCACGGGTGCGGCCCACGCGCTCACAGCAGTTGGCAACCATATCTCGTCGGTGCGTGCGGTGGCCGTGTGGGGCCCCGGCACCCCAGGTGGCCCTCAGGATTCTCGGCCAGGCCTGACTGCCTATGTGGTGTCTGCCGGGGGCCGGGCTGAGATGCAGTGTTTCAGCATCATGGTCACACCAGACCCTGGCACCCCAAGCCGCCTTGCGTGCCACATCATGCACCTCTCATCGCATCGGCTAGATGAGTACTGGGATCGGCAGCGCAATCGGCACCAGATGGTCAAGGTGGACCCAGAGACCAGGTGGCGTGGAGCGTAGGGTGGGGTCATGCAGGGCAAGCCCCATGCCATGCAGCTGCCCCTAGGCTCAAAGGCCCTACCTGATGGCTGTGTGTTGTTGCTGCAGGTACATGTCCCTGGCTGTGTGTGAGCCTGACCGGCCTGGCCCTGGCCCCCTTGTGGCTGCAGCCTGTAGTGATGGGGCAGTGAGGTGAGAGCATAGGGCCCAGGGGCTGGGGGAAGAGGGACGAGGTTGTCCAGATTGAGTTCTAAGCTGGGCTGCCCCCTGCCTCCCCAGGCTCTTTGTCTTACAGGACTCAGGGCGGCGGCTTCAGCTGCTTGCCGAAACCTTCCACCACAAGCGGTGTGTACTCAAGGTTCACTCCTTCACACATGAGACACCCAACCGGCGGCGGTGAGCGGGGCTGGGTGAGGGTCCTGGGAGCGGGGCTCTTGTCCTCCATCCCCCTCATTAACCTGGCTGCCCTTTCTTGGCTCCTAGGAGGCTGCTTCTGTGCAGTGCAGCCACCGATGGCAGCCTGGCCTTCTGGGACCTCACCACCGTGCTAGACCATGGTTCCACTGCCCTAGAGCCACCAGCAGAGCCTGGGCTTCCCTCCCGTGAGTAGCTGGTGTGCACTGCACTGCCCTTCTCCACCTTACCCCTTTACCTTCACCCATGTAGCAGGCTGAGTCGTGAAAAGCATTTTCTTCCCCCAGAGCTGGGGACACCCTGCCTCACTCTCCAGGCCCACAGCTGCGGTATCAACAGCCTGCACACCTTGCCCACGTGTGAGGGCCACCATCTTGTGGCCAGTGGCAGTGAAGATGGCTCTCTCCATGTCTTTGTGCTTGCCGTGGAGGTGCCAGAGCTGGAAGAGGCTGCTGGGGAGGCTGAGCTGAGACCTCAGCTGCGTGTGCTAGAGGAATACTCTGTTCCTTGTGCACATGCTGCGCATGTGACAGGTCTCAAGATTCTGAGCCCAAACCTCATGGTCTCAGCCTCCATCGACCAGCGGTTGACCTTCTGGCGTTTGGGGCACGGTGAGCCCACCTTCATGAACAGTGCTGTGTACCATGTACCGGATGTGGCTGACATGGACTGTTGGCCTGTGAGCCCTGAGTTTGGCCACCGCTGTGCTCTTGGGGGCCAGGGACTTGAGGTTTACAACTGGTATGACTGAGATGTCTCGTGGTGGCAGGCATGCTGGGCGTGGAGCCTGCTCGCAGACAGAGTGGAACAGTGAGTGAGCATGCCCGTGCCCAGCGTGCCTTGAGAGGAGGCAGAGGCAGCTTCGAGCTCCTGACTTCAGAACAGGAGCTGGGGTGAGGAAAGTGCTACCTGCCAGACCGAGGACGCACCCACCCCCACACTCCACAGTAGGACACAGCTTTACAACAGAACAATTTTATTTTGCATCCAGGCCCCTAACAAAATCTGTGGGGCTGTTTTTTTTTCCCCCAGTCGATGACTTTGTGACATTAGGGCCTTGTTGCTTCAGATGTGGTTCAGTGGAGGGAGGCCCAGCATGGCCAGGCCAGCGTGCAGCACTGCACGCACGGCCCGCAGAAGCTGCAGGCGAGCAAACATCTGACCAAAGAGGTGCGGTCGGGGCTCCTGGAGGAGAAGAGGCCTGCTGCTCTCATCCTCTGCTGCCCCTGCCTTCACCCCTCCTGTGCCTCCCATGCACCCCCTTTTGCTGTGTGCTTACCCCTAGGATGTGTATACGGTTGTAGTACGAGCTGAAATCCATGCTGAGCTGCACCAGGAATTTGCACACCTGGTGACAGAAACAAGTCACTGGCCTGTCCCTCAGCACTCTTGTGCCCCAGCCCAGAATAAAGAATAGAGTGTATAGTGTCTCTCCTGGTTTCCACCTCACCATCTCCGTGCGTGCAGTGATGTGGAGCCCCGGGGCTGTGTAAGCCAGAGCTGCTGTCTGGCTCAGCAGGTCAGGGAAGGGGAGGATACTGTTGAAGAGCAGCAGCCATTCACCCTGTGGGAGAGAAGGGTGCTGGGAGGGAAAGGCCAAGCCTCCTGCTTGTGCCGACTCTCCAGGTGGGGCACTCACCTCATCATGTAGCAGTGAGAAGTCCAGGCTACTCACAGGTGGAAATGTGGGGTACAGACCTTGTTCCATGCTGTGCTTGTAACTCTCAAAGAGTGTGGCAAGGCGGGCACAATTATACATGACAAAGGTGCCACTCTTGGTGCCCTTTGTGGAAACACTGTTGTCGGCCAGGGTCAGGAGGAGCTGGAGGACAGAGGCACTGCTGCAGAGAAGGAGGGTAGCCGCCATACCCTGTCCCCCCAGCTCTGGCCCCATGGGGCACCCAGGCTCACCTGACTCTGTGGGGCTGTGCTGAGCATCTCAAATTTGATGGTAGCCACAGAGAGAATCCCGAAGATCTCTGTCCAGGCTGGGTCTGAGGGAGCAGAGCTCAGTCAGTCACTCTGCAGGTAGGGAACAAGGGACGGGGTACAAATGACTTGTTCCTATCCCAGAACACAGCCAGAGTCTCCCAGGCGCACCTTGTGCCAAATCCCCGCCATGCTTGACTGCTGAAGCCTTGCATACCTGGGCAAGCCGGAGCCTGTATTTTGAAAAGAGAGACAGTGGGTAGGGTCCCAGTGAAGACCCACCCGCCTTCCCGCACCTCAGCTATCCTGGTTCAGCGTGGCTTTCCTTCCGGCGTCACTCACTCGTAGTACTTGGGGGCAGTCAGGGTACCAGGTCCACCAGCTACTTTCACTGGGCCACAGACCAAGTGCTTCTGTCAGGAAGATGGCAGAGGTTCAGCCTAGCTGGCACTATCCTCCAGCAATAAGTCCCTCAAGGGACCCAAATCTGGTGCTCTGCTCCACCAGGACCTCCCCAGCCTGTCACTACCTGGCTTAATACCTCCAATCAAATCTCAAGTCCAGCCCCTTAGGACACAGTCCAGACTCCTCAACCTATTCAAGGTTCTCTGGGATGTGCCTCCAGATCCCACCACCTCCTGTGCCTCTCTACCTGCTAAACATGCATGCTATTCACCAAATCCAGTGTTTCCCTCCAGATCAAGTGTCATCTTCTGGACCCACTGGCTCTCAGGCTCCTTGAGCTTTCAAGGGCCCTTTGAAGCTGGATGGTGAGCTCCACCATTACTGACCTACCTGTCTGAGAGGAGCCTGGTCATCCAACTTGTGCCAAAGCAGGTCTAACTTCTGCTGCTGGAACTCCTCCTCGCAGCTTACCACGTGCACAACAATGCAGTTGTCTGTACCTGAATTTGGGGTCCCAGCCTACAGGGAAGGAAGACAGTCACTTTGGGGACATAGGACACCTGGCTTGTGAGAGGCCTACAGGGCAGAAGAGTCGCTAACCAGGCCTGAGGAGCTGTCCTCGGGCCAGTTCTGCACAGCCTCCTGCAGCTCAGCCAGGGAGGAGAGAAGATCCTCAGTCACTGCAAAGACAGACAAGTGTTGAGGCTGGCCGGGAGTGCAGCAGTCCCCGCCTTCTTCCTGGCCCTGCTACGTTCCAGGTCCTACCCAGACAGCTGTCTAGGTTGGGGTCATAGCCGGCTGAACGCCCCTGCTCTTCCACCAGCTCTTTCAGGCACACTCTGCCCAGGATGCCAGGGGGCAGGGCCTCCCCATCTTGGGCAGAAGTAAGCTCAGCAAGAGCGCGGCTCCTCAGGGCTTCGGTCGCGGCACTCTCCGAGGCAGCGGGCCATTCCACTCGCAGTTGCTGCAGGAAGGTCCGCATGTGCGGGTCCCGCGCAGCGGGCACCAGGCGCACACTCACTCTGTGAAGCAAGGGAGGCCACCTCAGCCGGCGCAAGCAGCCCAGCTCCCCCTACTTCCCGCTCCTAGCGTCCATCCCCGAAGGCAGCGCCGCTCTAGGCCCCTAGAGATCCTGCCTCCTCCATTTGGGCTCCGCGCCCCGGCTCACCCGCGAGAGCGCAGAGCTCGCGCTAGATGATCGGCTACGAGAACAGCACGCAGCTGGCTCAGGCGGAGGGTGCAGGGGGCGCCGCGCAGCGCCGCGCAGTGCAAGACGACGCGCGGACCTGACGAGGCGGGCGCGGCAGGCGCGGCGTAGGCGGCCACGGAGCCGAGGACGTGCTCGAAGACAGCGGGCCGCCGCAGCTGGAGCGCCAGGCCGGCGGGGGTGGGCGCGCAGCGCAGTACCGGGGCCACACCGGGGCCCTGCAGGCCGGCGACAGCAGTGACCACGGGCTCTGGCACCTGCAGGTAAAACAGCGGGTGAGCGGGTCCCGGAGCCCCCACTACCCGTGGCCTCAAGTCCCCGCCCGACTTGCGCTCACCTGCTCGTCTCCGAAGCGCGCCTGTAGTGCGCGCCGTGGCGCCAGGAAGTCTCGGGCGCGCAGGTGGCGGGCGCGCGTCTCCTTGAACCACACGGGACCACCGGGTCCCAGGGCAGCATTAAGAGCCCCCAACATCTCCCCAACTCCGAGGCGCCCCGTCGCCATGGCGACCGGAAAGGAGCAAGCGGAACCGGAAGCGAAGTGTCAAGAGGCCGAATTTCCGGGAGGGGAGATTGGCCCAGCACAATACCAGAAGAGACAGGTGCGTCCGAGTGGGCTGTGCTGGCCGCTTCCGACCCGTCTTCCCAGAGCTCCCTGCGCGTGGCCCACCTTCCTTACCGAATTCCGCCTGGGCCCAGGGTGCCTTCACCGTGGCCTCGTATTAGCAATTAGGAGAAGCATCCTTGGGACCCAATCAGTAGGGGCTCAAACCGGATCCCTGTTCTCCTCGTCGAGGTCTCACATCTCAGTATTTGTGAGATGTTTCATTTTCCCCATTTTACTCGATTAAAATGTCAAACGTTTCAAATGGGTTGTCACTGGCATATCTAACATTAAAGCCACCTTCATAAGCTACTAAGAAAAATCTCATTAAAAAAAGTGTTCTTTCAGGTTTTTTGCAAGCATTTCCTTGTTATGAATCTTTATTCCGGATAAATGCCCATAGATAAAATTTCCGATTTTCTCCTCTTGAAATGTAGCCGGTTTGAACCATCATTATGGGCGTTTCCAGAATTACCAGCTTTTAATACTTCTCCTTAAAACTGCTATACTTTAAATAGTAATCCTCCCGCTTCCTGTTTTAGGCAGCGAGCCATTATGGGGGCAACAATAACACTGAGAAGACCCAGCTAAAAGATAGCCCTCAACTGGAAGCATCCCTCTGCTCTACCAGCAGGAAGGCTCTTTCCTTTGTACCACGAAGGCTCCCAAATGCTTTCATTTCTATGTAACAACTCCCCCGGTTTTCTTTCTTTTTTGATAGAGATGAGGCCCCACTCAGCAAAGAGCGCTGGTGCCGTCGTTATGCCCAGAGCTCAGAGACGAGGGGACCCCAGAGGCAGGAAAAGCCTGGCAAAGCTCCTTTCCGGACCAGGGCTGCGAAGCCCTGCTGGGAGGCGCCAAAAGAGCACTGGGCGGACACGACATTCCCGATGGCTTCTTGGGTGCCCACTCAACGGGAGTGATCGTGTCATTCCAAAGCGCTTTCCATGCTGCAGGCTCCCGATCCCGGGGGCAGCTGCTAGCAGGGTTATGGGGCTGAGGGGAGCTGGGGACTTCAGCTTCTCTGGGCACATGAAGACGGTTGGGGTGGTTTTTCCCCAGGAAGTGAAGCGCTATCTTTAGCGAGCTGCGGCGGCCCTGTGGGACTCACCGCCATTGCAGCGCTACCCAGAGGCCCTGGGCCTGCCCTCCCCCGCCAGTGCTCTCCGGGGTTCCAGAAAGAACCACCAGTCCTAGCTCTCCCGCGTCTATACCCGTCACCATCAGCCTGAGGGCGCACTTGACGGGGGGAGACCAGAGCGGCCCGGCAAAGTATATCTGGGGGTCACGACTAGCCCACCCCATCTGGGCCAAGACGCTGCTCAGGCAGGAGAGCAGGGAACGAAATCCAAGCGCAGCTGGAATGCTCTGGAGACAACAGCTGCTTTTGGGATTCCGTTGCCCGCTGTCCCGCCGTGGGGGGAGGGAGCTCCTGCCCCCAGGTCCCTCGCCTTCGTGCCACACCAGAATCCCCTATTCCTAACCCCGGGGGGTGGGGGGGTGCGGGCCTCCCCTGGGACCGGGTCCCCATCCGGATTAGATCCACCGGACAAGATTAGTCCTGCGGGTCCCACGCAGCCGGGGCTACAGGGCCGGTGGTGGGGAGGGCTTCAAGACCGGCCAAGAGGGAAGCGCACCCGCCGGGCTGAGGAGGAAGTGAGCCCACGCGCGCCCGCCTTGGGGCACCCCCGCGTCCGGGCCTTTGTCCGGTGACGCTATCAGCGCCCGAAACGCCAGGGGCCAAACGAGCCCACATGGCGGCGGCGGGACCGCCGGGAGCCCATTGTGGACTGGCTCCGGCCGACCAACAGCAAGGCCCCGGTATGTCTAGCCGCCCGCCCGTCCTCCCGGCCACACCGGTAGGAGACGCGGCCACGTTCCCCCGAGGCCATGGCCAGGCTGACGCGCGAAGATGCCCGAACCCCGCGGGGCCGCCAGCGCCTCTCGCGCCAGCAGGCCTTCTGACTCGGCTCAAGATGGGGGCGGGAACTCTCGGGACGCAAGCAGAACGGGCGAGGCCACGGCGACGCTTCAGCCGCTGTCTAGCTCAACGTCTGGTCCGGTCCGGCCCGATGGCTGCCAATCGATAAGCCACCACTAGCCCTTCCGCGGCGTCCCCTTCCGCTTGCTCTGGACGCAGCCTTGGAGCCATTTTAAGGTGAAGCCACCGGCCACACCCCCTCGCACTCCCGTGAAGCCAATCCACGCGCGGCCACGCCCCCCGCGGCGCGCGGCGGCGCCGTCAACGGTCGCGGGGATGACGGTTGAGGAGGGGCGTGATTCGGTGGTGAGGCGGAGAAACCTGAGTCGCCCGCCTCGCCCCTGGAACCCGACGCCCCAAAGCTGGGGATTAGAGGGACTCGAAGGCTGGCTCCACGCCCTGGCCAGGTGTGCAGGCCACGACCAGGTGCGCGGCCGCCCCGCCCTGGGCCCCTGGAGTCCTTCGTAATGGCTGAGAGCCGAGGCAGCAGGCCGCGGCTGGGGCCCAGTCTGTGCCGTGAGGCCAGCCACGCCGCCAGGTGCCCTGCTCCCCTGGGACTGCCGGCGGGGGCCCGGGGAGGGGCGGGCGGTAGGTGCTGACACCGGAGCTGCGCCGGGAGACACGCCCTCCCGGGACAGATGGCACTGGCCGGCTCCCTCTTCCCCGACTGGGCCGGCCGAACTGCGCTGTGCCGGCCGGGCCGCAGGGGGCGCTGTATCCGCGTTGTGTCGGGCTGCGTCACAGCCTCGCCAAACCGACGCCAGCTCCTCTAGGCTCCGGTTCGTCATGGCTGCCGCCTTTGCCCTTCGGGGCTTGTACCGGGCGCGTCCCGCCCTGCGCTGTCCGCCCACCGAGCTGCTGTGGTGAGCCCGAACCCTGCGCCCCGTTCCTTGACGCCCCCGAAGACCGGCACCCGCACCCCGAGCCTTCCCGCACCCAATGACCACCGACCCCGGGCCCCGTTCCTTCCAACCCCCGCCCCCACACCCTGTTTCTTCCCAGTTTTGGTGATTCGGAGTATCGCTCCCCTGACCGTACCCCTCCTGCAGGGCCCCACGGTGTGGGTATCGGCTCACGCCAACGGACGACGAGCTGTACCAGCGGACGCGCATCTCACTGCTGCAACGCGAGTCACCGCACACCATGTGCATCGACAGCTACAGCAGCCGCGGCTTCACCGTTAACGGAGACCGCGTGCTCGGGCCCTGCGCGCTGCTCCCGCACTCCGTGGTGCAGTGGAACGTGAGTCTTTCCCCTACGAGGAGCGCGAGTCTCAGGCCGGCCTGTTTCTGTTCCTGGCAGACTTGGCGTTTCTCTGCTGCCCCGTAGTGGTGTAGAAGGATCTGGGAGGAAGCTGCAGGAATTTGGTTTTCCTATTGAAACTGCCTCCTCCTCACACAGGTAGGATCCCACCAGGACATCACTGAAGAGAGTTTCTCCCTCTTCTGGATGTTGGAGCCCCGGATAGGTATGGGGGGAGGGCAGGGCTGCGTTGTCCTGAGCCCCAGAAGGCCACCCCTACCCCAGGATCTAAACAGACGAGGTTGTAGACTAGCTGTGCCTATCCCTCCCTAGAAATTGTTGTGGTGGGCACAGGAGACCGAATGGAGCGGCTGCAGCCTGAGGTGCTTCAAGCCGTAAGACAACGGGGCATCGCTGTGGAAGTGCAGGACACGGTGAGGACCAGGACTTGGGCAAGCTGCCAGAAGCCCAGGCCTAGCCAAAGCCAGGCTGACACCTGCATTCTCTTGCAGCCCAATGCCTGTGCCACCTTCAACTTCCTGTGTCATGAAGGCCGTGTGGCAGGAGCTGCTCTCATCCCACCACCTGGACAGACTGCACTCACACCATCTCTGGCCCAGGCTGCAGAATGAACCAGTAGGAACTGACCTGTCATCCAGGAAGGCCCTAGCCCTTTCCATGGGGTACAAGCTCCCAATATTTTCACACTTGTTGGCCAGACTATTAATAACCATTTCTCCTGTTTTGTACTAGATGTGTTGTTGGCTAGGGACCGCTGGCTCAGTGGGCTATCAGTGGGGACTGTGAAAGAGCCAAGGGGTCACTTTTTTTCATCTAGACTCTGTGAGACTCCTGGCCCTCCAGAGGCAGGGAGGCAGTATGTGCATCTCTCCCAAGCCTGATTTGCCTATTTGTTCACATGCAGATTAGAAAAGATCTCAATGTTTTCTTTCCCCACAAGGTCCTTTAGAGATTCAAATTAGGTAACATGTACATGGGTCTTGATCTGGTGACGTGTGGCCAAGCTTTGGGCTACCAGGAAGCCCTGTGGGCAGCCTCAAGGGGGGACACCTCGAACTCTTCCAGGACCATGGAGCACCCTTATCTCAGGGCTCTTCCTGGAAATGAGGTAGTCGTGTTCGTGTGCATCTGTGGTGGTGGCAGCTGCAGAGCCCCACCCTTCCAGCTGACCTCAAAAACCAGGCATCACTTTTTTCAAGCTTTTATTGAAAAACCGAGGAGGGGTTGCTGGATCAAAAAAGTCGCTTTTCATACCTGCGGACATAAGGATCAGCTCTGAAGTGAGGGCAGAAAGAAGGAGGCATGGCAGAGGACAGGAAAGGTGGGGGGTATCTGTCACTTACGAATGGAGGCTGTGGACACCACCTTCTACCTGAGCTGAGGATGTTCTCTTCTCAAATTTGAGTTCCCCAGAATACATCATGGCTCTGAATATAGGGACCAAAGTCAGATGTGGTTAGCTGGCCCTGGACCAATGTTTACCCATACCTTAGTTCACCAAACTCACCTGAGTTGGGTCAAACTCTTGGCACCAATGTCTTGAGAGGAGTGTTGGATGCCCGCAATCAGGTAGGGGACAAATTTGTGGATGGATCCTTTGTCCTGCACAGCCCCAGACACTCCCTGGGCCACCTTGATTTTGTCGGCTTCACTGTAAAAAGCCAGGACATGGGCATGATCACAGCAGGGATGAGGGTACTGGCAGGAATGGGATGAATTGGCCTGCCTGTCCCACCTGAAATATCGGTTCTGGCTGCTGAGATGCTTGTCCATGGCATCAAGAGAACCCATACCACGGTATTTCTTCAGTCGGATCCCATCAGAGAAAAAGTATTCACCAGGCGCCTCAGTAGTAGCAGCCAAGAGGGAGCCCATCATGACTGTGGACAGAGGCAATGCTTGAGGCACAGCCTGAGCAGCACTGGGGAAGGAGTCCCACCAGGCTCCATGGGTGCTGGGCCTTACCCGTGGAGGCCCCGAGGGCCAAGGCTTTGGCAATATGACCCACGTTTTGTATTCCTCCATCAGCAATGACTGGGACCCCAAAGCGCCGTGCATACTCTGACACTTTGTACACAGCTGTTGCCTGGGGCCGTCCACAGGCCAGCACTGTTGAGATGAAGTGACAGATGGGCGGGCAGAGTTAGTGGGGACAGGCAAGGGGCCCAATGAACACACTTAGCACTCAGGAGCCCTCAGCTACACCTGCACCAGAACCGCAGCTGTGCTGAGGAAGAGGTATGTCTGGGTTGACGGCTGTCCCATCTGTCTTACACAGGACAAACAGCTGTGCCAGCCTCCACACACCTGTGTGTGTGCACGTGCAGGGCCCAGGGCAGCCTCAGGCACATGCAGTCTTAGCAGCTGGAAAGCACCACCCAGCTGGTATCAGGTGGGGCAAAGGTCACCGTGCAGTTAGTACCCAGAGGCATTGGCAGGCCCAGCCCCTCTTCCCTGTGTGGTAGGCAGCTCAGGCAAGATCAGAGCAGTGGTCATATGGAAGGGTGAGCGAGCTCCAGAGTTGGTACTTGAGCCATGCCTACTACAGAGGATGTGAGCAGAGGAAGGTCTCCCTGGGAAGAGGGTCCTGCCCTGTGAGTATCCTAAGAGAGGACTGTGTTCTGGAGCAGCCCCAAAAACCATGGTCTGTCCATCAGTCTGCCCACCCAGCAGCACCACAAACCCTGGGAGCTACAGCTACAGTCAACCAAGCAGCCGGGCAGTGGGCAGCTGGGCCGGGCCAGTGAGCCGGGCCGGACTTACTATAGCAGCCCGTGACAGTAGAAGGGCATTTGGGACTGTGGGACTTTATGTCTGGAGGGATCTTGGGAGCCACTAAAAACAAACAGACCAGAGTTTAGAGAGGGCGCAGAGCAGGAGCAAAGAGGCCAGGCTAGGCAGGGGGTGGAAGGTGAGGGATGACGAGAGCTCATCTTACTTCCAGCATGTCACCCATCCAAGGGGCCTATTTGGCCCCCAGACCTGCCTGTATTGGGAGACTCATGGTACAGTTCCAGTAAGAGCACTTGGCCCCAGGACAGGTCGGGTAAGGGCCCTTGCTGAAGCTAGAGTTTCTTAGGGCCCTGGCGAAGCATCTTACCTTCCTGGGTGATGCAGATGGAGCCACTGCCCATGCCCACCCGCAAGGCATCCACACCTGCATCAATGAGGTTCTTGGCCTGAGCAGCAGTCACCACTGCAGGGAGAGAGGGAAAGGCTGATGCAAAAGTCCAGGTGGGAGCCCAGCTCCCCCATGGCCTTCAGCCCTCAGTCTTGCCTCACCATTGCCTCCAATGACCTGTAGACTGGGGTATTTCTCTTTGATGTACTTGATCATGTTGATCTGGAAGATGGAATTTCCCTGGGAAGAGTCCTGAGACAGGGAGGAAGTCCCAGTGAGACTGCTGCATGGCAGCTGCCCCTGCTATCCCAACACCCCACCCGTGCAGCAGCTCACCAGAACCACAACATCCACACCAGCCTGGGCCAGCAAGTCCAACCGGTACTTGTCATCTTCATGTGTGCCAATGGCCGCTCCACACAACAGCTGCTTCTTAGCATCTTTAGAGGCCAACGGATAATCGCGGTTCTTCTTCAGGTCTGTCCGGGCAATGATGGCCACCAGCTCGTCGTCTTCATTTACAATGGGCAACTTTCCTGGGGGCGGGGCGGGACATGAGCCAGGGCCCTGGGCTTTGGTTCCAGGCTCCTTCCTATCACTAGGACTCACTCACCCTTCTTGCTTCGCTGCAGAATTTCATTTGCTTCTTTTAATGTGATGCCTGCAGGGGCCACCACCAAGTCTTCCCGTTTTGTCATGATCTGGGAGGGAAGGAAGCCGTGAGAAAGGGGCAGATGAAGAGACCAGACCTATCCAGACACTACACTAATCCAGGGGTGTGGTTCCAGAGACTAACAGGTTCATCCAAACTACCCTCCTCAAGGGAATCCAACAGTCCCAATGTCTACTGGCATTGAGAACTGAGGAAAAAGGATAAGTTAGTGCCTGTTACACTGTGGATAAAGAAAGGTGACAAATGAATAACAATAATAGATCAGAAAAAGACTGACGCTGCTGCCCACCCTGGAGAAGCAAACAACACAGCACGTGTGCCAGCAAGCATATGGGCAGTTGGAGAACCTCTTAGTGGAAGGGCAATACGAGAACCCCATGAAGGTTCAGAAACTTGGCTGGGCATCCATCCTTCCTGGACAGCAGACGCCTACAAAGATGTCATTCAGCCAATAGAAGACACTCACCCTCCTGGTCTTTGGCTTGGGCTGCCAGAACTTGGTTACGCTCTGCCAGTGGCACCCACCTCTTCCAAACAACGGTCGTGCTCCTCCTCCTTGAGAAAATCAATGTCCCGCGAGGAGATGATGCCCACCAAGCGGCTCCCCATTCGGCCAGTGTCTGTGATGGGGATACCACAGAAGCCATGCCGCGCCTTGGCCTCAAACACATCCCGCACACGATCCTTGGGGCTGAGGACCACAGGGTCCGTGATAAATCCTTGTTCATATTTCTGGAAAGAATAGTAGAAAAAGGGCATTTCTTAACCGCTTTCTTCAGGCCCTGGGTTTGAAGCCTGAAGTCTCTGCCCAACTCCCTCTTGGGCATGTCACACGACCAGATCACACCAACACTTTAAATCCTTCCCAGAAATGAGACATACGAAACGTGGGTGCACTGGAGGTACTGTCCTCTTCCGCTGCCTGAAGATACTGGGTTTAGGCTCTTTTACCCAGGCAGTGAACACCACAAATGGGAAGGAAGGATTCTAAATCGGGAGCAGAGCAATCCCCCCACCCCAACTCAGTGCATTTCCCAGGAGCTCCTGGCCAGCATGTCTGTCTTTCTGACCTTTACTTTCCTAACTTCGTTGGCCTGGAACTCAGGTGTACAGTTGTGGTGGATGAAACCAATTCCGCCAGTAAGCTGCAGGAAGAACAGACAAAAGGAGAATAAGTGACAAATAATGAGAAATATAAATGTATGCTCTTGGGAAAAGATGGGATCCCTGCTTTTGTCCAAGCACCGCAGTGGGGCTTACCGCCATAGCTATGGCCATCCCAGCCTCGGTGACTGTGTCCATGGGGGAGGAAACCAGTGGAGTCTTCAGAGTAATAGTCTTGGTCAGCGCAGAGGTCAAGTCCTGAGAAGGTAAGGCCCACTAGAGTGAGAAAGCACCTCATGGTACCAGGGACCCCATAAAACAAGTAACCCTACATGACCTGCACGGAATGCAACAAGACCATTCCATAGAATCCACTCCCAGATCCAATCTGGAGAGGTAGCACAGAGAGCAGGGGGGCAGCAGCATCTCACTCCAGCTCGGTGCCCAGGCCCCAATTCCCGGCCATACTCACCACCTGGTCTGCAGTGAAGTCAATGTACCCAGGAAGAATGAGAAAGTCACTGTAGGGAGGGAGAGAGATTAGGAGAAGGGTTCAGGCTTAGGGCAGCCTGAGAATCCATCCCCATAAGTCACTCCATAAGGAATGTGGGCAGGGAGTGACATTAAGGGAGCATATGTCACAGGCAAGACACAGCACAAGGATCGAATGAGGAAAGGAGTCCTCTTCTGCTACCAATCTGCCATCGGTGCTACTGGCACCCTGACAACTCCATGTGCCCAGAAAACGAAGTTTCTGTCATGAAACCTAGGCACTGTTAGGATGCCTCCCCCACGTCTCACCTCCATCCTGCTCCAGATCTGGCAGAGCCAATGATATGAATGTGGAACCCCCGGAACCTGAACCCCGCCCCACGCCCGCGCTCAGAAGGGCACCATGAAGCCCCCATTTAGCCTCCCTGCCCAGCGCACCGCCCCTCTCTTCGCGCGGGTAAGCCCGAGAGGCCCGCACTTGTAGGTGAGGCCATCCCCGCAGTTGAAGAGCTGCTGAGCTGTGAGCCCGTCGTCTGGCACGTAGGAGGTGCCCCCGCTAATCAGGTAGTCGGCCATGACCAGCACAGAACGCAGCCGCGTGTCTCCGAGGACCGCGCCGCAGAGGCCGCAGGCGCCCGGACCGCGCCGATATAAACCCGCTGACAGCGTCAAGGCGCCGACGCGTTGTTTACGTCAGGGCGCACGGCGAGCGGGCGGGGCGAGCGGCGTCCCGGCGACGGGGGCAGGGCTGGGGAAGCGGGCGCATGCGCACAACCCGACAGCTCGCCAAGATTCAGAGGACTGGGCCGGACTTACATACGGCTCCCAGGACTGCCTAGCCTGTTCAAGCCTTATTATGTTAACCCTTTGGTGACCCAGTTACTTTCTGCTTTTTTTTTGTTGATACTGTCTTCCTTAATGGAAACATGCTGAATCGTTAAGTGTGTCTGAATTTCTGGTAAGGAGTATGGTTTTTTTTTTGGTGTCCCCTCTCACAAGTCTACCCTTTGTGTGTGTTCCTTGGTACACAGGATGTACCATTAACTCTACCTGACTCCACGCCAGGATCTGTTGGTACAAAAATTTGCAAAATTTCTGTTTTTCCAACCAAAAATTCAGACACCCCATACAATACCCTGTAAAAACAGTAATTTGCGGCACATGCCCTCCCATTTCCTCTATTTCAAACAGCCATACCATCAATGGCACAGCAGCTTCCCAGTAAGCCCCGGAGGATGAAAATGTTCATGGTTGCTATATGCACCGCCGGGCACAAAAGGGTTAACAAGCGCGACTTGGCTTTCACTGTCCCACCAGGCTCCTCCCCAAATAAAGAGGCATTGTTCACCAGCATATTGAAAAGACGTGCTTGTCATTCTTAATAAACAACTAGAGTAAGAATACATAAGAGAAACAGAGCGGTATCTTTATATGATACACAAGTGTATGTTACAAGAATTCCATCAGGCACAGGAGCCTCAGGTTTAAGGCCTCAATGTTAGGCCAAAAAAAAAAAAAAAAAAAGGCATGGTAAAGTTTTCACTTTAAGATCTAAAATGTCACTTGTGGGGGTGTAATAGAAATTGTCTTTAATAAATCATAATTGAAGTTGCCCTCGTTTTCCTTCCGTTAAGATGCTAAGTTTATGTCTGAGTATGAAGAAAGAAAACAACGTGTCTCCCCTGTGGTCAGCAAGGTCTGCCAGTCCAACGTGGGACTGGGGAAGATTCCCTGGAGGGTCCAACCATCATTAATTCCATCTTTCTGGAGGAAAGGAAGGAGCCACATTTCTCCTAGCAGTCCAGGCCCTTTTCCCAGGCCCCAGATGAGGGAAAAAAAAAACAAAAAACAACAAAAGTCAGCCAGCAACTTTCCAGGACATCTGGCTCTCAGGAAACGAAGAGCCCCCATGGGCTGAGGAGTCTGCTGCAGCAGATTTACGAAGATGCACAGGGGGCAATGTTTCCTTTTACATTTTGAACAGGAGCAGCCTGGAAGGCTTCATAACTACACCAATAAAAAAAGGAAAAAGAAAAATGGAGGCCTCTTCTTTAGTGTGAAAGTCTGTCCAGTTCTTCCTGGCTGGTTTCCCCTGCACTGTGGCTGAGGCAGCTCAGTGCATGGTGCTTGCGTTGGCCACAGCAATGGCTTCCTGAATTTCTCGTATCACCAGGATTCGGGTCAGCATCTGTCCCATCTGTTCTCTGCTGATGGGCTGGACCGAGTACCAGATTGGGCTGTTAGGGGCCACTACCGGTTCAGGAGTCAGGTAAAAGGTGTCATTCCGGCCTTTCACACTCTGGGGGCTGAAGAACATGTTGGTAAAAGCTGGGTACCACCTGTACAAATTCAACCCTCCCACTTGAACCTCCCAGACAGATGCTGCCTGCAAAAGCTGTGACGGCAGCAGCTCTAGAGGGTGTGACACAGCGTAGTAAATCCATGCAGCCACCACAGGATCTCCTTTGGGGCTATTGCAAATGCCAGTGACAGGCTGCCTCCCTCCTGCTCCTCCCTCACATGCTGCCAGCTGCAATCCCATCCCTCTGACTACCTACCTAGGGCTCTTCTACTTGAGCCTTATCCCACTTTGCTGCCCAGAAGGTCCATCTTTAAGTTTTGTTCACAGCATTTCTTCTACTTGATCCACTGATAATCCCTCAAGTCTACCTGAGGTACCCTATCTGCCTTCCCAGCTCACCTAAGATGGCAGGTCCCTTCATTGGGTCCCCCTCTCCACTGTTGAGCTGTACCCCTCTTATGCACTTAGCACACACTATCCTCTGACAGTTATCCATCCGTTCATCCAAGATTCATCCAAGGGGTACTGTGTGCCAGCCATGTACCAAGTATTGATGTTACAGCAACAAGTAGGATCAACAGTTTCTGCCTCATGGAGTTTACAGATTACAGGGGAGACAAACAGCAATAAACAATTACATGCAAAATGACAAACGGTGGTGAGTGCTACAGAGCAAAGAGCCAGGGAACTCGACATAGCCAAAGGAACTGGTAAGAAACCGGGAAGTGCTTCCCTGATAAAGTTGTGTTTAAGGTGAGAAGAGGAGTTAATGAGTGCCAACTAGGGGTGGGCATGAGGGGCTTGTCCAACGGGGAAAAATTCAGTACCAAAGCCTTGAGAGAGCGAGCTTGGTACCCTTGAGTGGAGAGGTGCCAGTGTGGCTAGAGCCAAGAGCTACCTGCACATGAGGTTCACAAGGGGGAGTGCAGGAAGGTCCTTGTTACCCATGTAAGGATTTATTGTCTTTCTCTGTAGGATAATGGGAAACCACTGAAGGTTTTTAATTTAAGTGACATTTAAGACCGGCAACCTAAAAAGACCATTCTGGCATTACTATGAAGAGAACAGGCCAGACTGCAGAGGCCAAGAGGTAGCAAAAGCTGAGGGCAGGAGTTCCCCTAGATCTGAGAGTGGCAGTGATGACAGGTCAAAGCCAAGAAGGTGTAGGGCCATCCTCAATATATACTGAAGGCATCCTCTCTGTACCTGTCATCCCCCACCATGAACAATATCTTATCAGGAAGCAGGAAGCCCCTTTACATCACAGTGCTGGCACATCACACATCTTGGGAAAGCCAGTCAGGTTGCTTCTATCTTTAACTTTCTGGAAGTGAGGTTTTACTCACCATCTGGGACTAGAGAATGCCTCTCTCGTGACAAGATATGTACAGAGGTGAGCAATGCCATGTGCACATGCGTACAGGCACACACAAAGTGACCTGGTCACAATAAACCCTCCTTACCATTTGAAGAGGTAGAAATCGTACAGCTTGATAGGACACCTCAGTGGATTCTCTGGATTTTCTGTCTGTTCTGCATACATGTCATCTGTAACTATAAAACATACCCCCCACCACAGACATGGCATCAGTCTGTCTTAGCTCAGGCTCAGGTCAGGAACCTCAGGCTCCCAACCACCTGTTGGGAAATATTCGGGGTAAAAGGGTATGGGAGGCATGGGTGGTGCCTATGAAGGGAAAAGGAAGCTATTCTCTCTGGGGATTCGTGCTTCTAGGAGAAAAGTTTATAAAGTTCTTGGCTGAGGAAAAGGAAGTGGAGCATTCCTATCTGGCAGGCCCCAGCCTTCACACTGATTGGTAGTCCCACAGGTTCTAGGGCAGGCCAAAACAAGTAACATCCGCGTCTGCTGTTCCTGCCCCCTCCCCCTACCTTTCTGGCCGGTCTGGTGTATCCCAAGAGCCTTCAGGTACCGGATACTCGTGCTTTTATCCTTGGGATTTGAAGGGTTCTTCTTTGTCTGTCGCAAGACCTTGGAGAAGGCCAGTTTCATGTGCTGGTCCACTGTCTTCAACAGGAAGTACCTGGACCGCAAGTGAAAGCAAGGCAGAGGGAGGGGTGCCGGGAAGAGACCGTGACTTACCCTCCACCCATCAATGCTTCAAAAGAGCCACTGCCCACACTCTCAGGATCTGGGCAGGCCCATACCGAACCACACTGTCCAGTGGAGGAGCCACATCAGGACTGATGGCAGGGGTCTGGCAAGGCTGTTTACCTCACTGGTCACCACACCAATGCAGCCAAGTGAGGCTGGGGGCTTTCAGTGCCCAAAGGCTCTCAAGTATGTGTCAGAGAAGTCCTCCTGGATAGTTTCCACCCTCTTCACTGGGAAGACCCCAGAAGCGGCTAAGTGTGGAGCCTCCAGAAACACTTACTTGGTATTAAAGAACATGAGGGTGGTCAACAGGGTGGAGGGGGAGTGAGCCCCAAGCTGCTTGCACTCCCACAGCATCTCCTCGGTCACATGGCTGGGCAGGACATAGCCTAGGAGGAAGAGAGGACTGCTACAACAAGAAGCTGGCAGGAAGTCTGTCAAAGGGCCAGGCTATGAAGTGTGGGACACAAGAATGACCATACAGGGAGTACAAGGCCAACAATGGAAGTCTCCCAGAAGTGTGACAGAAATCATCTGGAAAGCTTGTTGAAACACAGATGGCTAGGTCCCAACCTGAGTTTCCGGAGTGAGACCCAAGAATTCCATTTCTAACGTGTTCCCAGGTGATATTAATGCCATTGTTTTGGGGACCATACTTGGGGAAGCACTGCCCAACAGGATTGTTCTTACCTGACATTAAATTCTTCCTTTAATTCAAGGTTAATATGGGGCAAAAGGATAGCCCTCATGACAGTGAAGCTCCTAAAACTACAAACTAAATTCTGCTTACATGCACAATTCTCTGGAGAGAGGGGACAGAACTTTCATCGTATTTCAAAGATGTCCAGGGCTCAAAGAATGTACACCCATTTCCCCTTGTCAGACCTCTCATGTCTATTACACCCAGAAACAAGTCCATTCTCATCCCCTCTCTGGATAAAAGGGAGACTGACATTCAGAACTATTACAAGTTTCCCCCATGGGGCACGTGTTACTGTAAAGCCCTAGTTCATAAGCAACCCCAAAGCTGGGCAGGAGCAGGGGCCAGCAGTTTGACCAAGGACCCTGGGCAGCCAGGTGTGCTACCAAAGGAAGGTGGCACTTCGGTTGCCTACCAAGCCCTCTTCTTATGCTCATTCAACAGACAATGAGCAACTGTTTGTGCCACGTACTGGCAACATGTTGCGGCAACAGCAGAGACCAGCATGACCTGTAGGGATTTCAGGATTCCCCAGGCAGGCTGTGAAAGGTGCCACTTCCAGGAAACAGAAAAAAACACTCTGCCCAATATATCCTTCTATCTTGTTCTTGCCAAAGCTGGTCCTCTGGCCCACTAGTCCACTGCTGTCTCTTTAAGGCAGTTCTGGCTCTCCTCTAGCCCACCCTTTGGCTATTTTATGGACCAGTGACAATGGGACAAGCTGAAGCCTCTGAGAGGTAGGATGAGTGACAACGGGACAAGCTGAAGCCTGAGAGGTAGGATGAGTGGCAGAAGACAGCTCTTCTTGGGAAAGGTCAGCTCCTAGAAGCACTCCCAGGCACACCTTGGAATGTTCCACTTTCTCTGGGGTCACTCTGCCACTTTTCCCTGGTGTCAATTCCCTAAACTTTACTGTCCTCTCAACAACACAATTTACAAATGAACTCTAATGCCTGAGAACCAGGACTCTGTTTAGACAGAGATGTTATGTAAAAAGCCTTGCAGTTCTGAAACTGAACTGCAAGCATAAAATGATATCCTTTATCTTTCAAGTTTTTTTTTCTAGCTCTGCCCACTGAAAGGCCTAGAAACAATGACCAATCCAGTAGCAATGAGCACCCTCAGCACCTAGACTGTGGTACTGGAATACTACTTCCTGCCGAAAGGAACCAGGCTCCATAGGGAACTGGATGATTCCACATCGGGGACAGGAACAGTCTGTCAAATTGGAAATCAAGGGAGTTATTTAAGTCTACTAGCATCATGTCAAGAGGACTCAGGGGCCAATTTAAAGAGGCTCCAAGTGGTCAAAGATGGGACAATTTGCACATCAGTAAAACTACAACTGCAATGGACTGAAACACATCAAAAATGTTAAAAGTCATGAGTTCACATTGATTCTTTAAAAAAAAGCCCCGACTGGTCATCACTGGAGGAGGTTAGTGAGCCAACTCACTACTTTGTTTTCTGGTAAACAAAGAAAAAGAAACAAGCCCTATCCTACCCCTTCTATACAATCTGTATCACTGGGAAGCCAAAGAGCTGATGAGGTAAGTTTCTCTTTGCATTAGAGCTAATGAAGAAGTGTATTTTGATACCACCATTTTTCAACTCGAATGAATTAAAAGACATCCTGACAGTGGAAAACAATCCACTTATGATATAACCTCACCAAAAGAACAACGGAAGTACATCAAGCCTTTATATATGCAATTACCAATTAACTGTAAATATAGACAGAAGAACATGTTAAATTATACCACAGGCAGATGCAATCAGCAAAACAACTGCTTGACAATTTAAAAGGCTGTTTCTTCCATAAGTAAATTGCAATGAAAAAGAATGGAAAGGAAAATTAAAACTAAGCATTAAAAGACACATCAGCTAATTTCACTGAGGGTCTTATTTACACCAACTCAGATTAGAGGAAAAATTATGGCACTTATGAGACAAAAATTCTAACAAAGGGTACATATTTGATGACAATCTGGAATTACTGTTTTTTTTTTGTTGTTAATTTTTAAAGTGTAAGAATGGCCTTATGGTTATGTCAAGAATACATATTGATACATTTATGGATAAAATGTCTGGGATTTGCTTCAGATTAACATGGGAGGCGGAAAGCAGGTAGTGGTACAGGTGAGACAAGATATGCCAACTTGAGGGATCATGAGTCTGTTTACTTTTACTTATGTTTAAAATTTACATAACAAAAAGGTTAAAAAGTGATCTTTGCATATCCATAAGTGGCCTGAAAACTTGCAAAACATGTAAATAGTGATTCAGTCACTCAGGTCTGTTCTAATGACACCCCTTAGAGGGGCCTCCCTCCTCATGCCCTTGTCACTTTCTACTACCTTGTGCTTTGTTCTAACAAAGCACTTAATCACAAATTAATGTGATTTTTTATACAGTGTCTCTCCTTTTAGAATGTAAGCTCCATTTTGTTCATTGCCATATTATATCCTCCAGTACCTGGAATACTGCTTGGCACATAGTAGGCACTCAAAAAAAAACAACGCAAAAAATTTTGTCTAGGCAATACAATATTTTTTTAAAAGGTTAAGCAGCACACATTTTAATAAATGGCACAGTGAGTATTAAAACTCAAATCTTTTACTCCAAACATTCTACCATGACATGATGCCCAGGAGACTGCCTGTGGGTAAAGCAAAAGTTAGGTTCTAGATACAGCGTTAACACAAATACGGTGGAAAAAACATAATGAGTAACCTACAACTGCGACGAGTAACCTACAGGTCAAACAGTTCAAAATTCTTAATTGTCACAATGACTCTAAATTTAATCAATAAATAAACTTTAGTCGGGGAAAAAAAAGTAACTCCTCCACTAGTTGTGCATGCCCGTGCCCTTGAGGCAGTGTCTCCCCTCATCAGGCCAAGCAGCACAGACCCCAGAGATGCTGCCTGGGATTTATGCCCCCCTCGCTCACACACCCAGCACCAGAAGTTACCCATCTTTCTTAAACCCAGGTGGGAGGGAAATCCAAGTACAAGGGCAACTCTTACCGAGTGGAGTGACCCGGGGCTGAACATCCTTCAGAACTTCATGCAGCCACTCCGTGAATCGAACGTAGTAAAGATCAGAGAAAATATCATCAACCCGTCCATTTTCAAACAGATACTAAAAGAAAAACAATCCATAAAAGTTGTTGGAAGTCTCCAGGGTAATTTTCAGGGAAAATGAACATATTTTTCAACCCCCAGTACCATACTTCTCCCTACCCACTCAACAAAGCAATACACCAGGTCAAACTGTCCAGCATGGGGCACATGTCACAGTGTGCTTCCAACCACGTGATGTGATTCTCACAACACCCTCCAGACCTGGGACAATGAGGCAGAGTTTGTGACTGATAATTTCCTCAGGCAAGGCAGTGTCTTGGGGTAGTAAAAAACATGGTGCAGGCTCTGGGGCCAGGGAGAGAGAGGACATAAGGGAGGCAGACCTTTCTCAAGCCAGGCAACAGGGTGAGTCCCAACCAGCAAACACTCTTCCCCCACACTTGTGGTCTTCTCAGGAGCCAACAAACACTAAGAAATCCACCTCTGCTCCTCTAAACTGCCAATCTAAAATGAGGTCCTCTGTTATGTTTCACCTTTCATGTCCTGAAAACCTAGCTACATTTGCATATCTAGGCAGATTCCTTCAAATAATTATTTTCTGTGAACCCAGAGAACAATAAAAAGCTCCGTGTCAGCACCTGACTTTGTTTTGGATGAATTATTTTTAGGAAAATCTTGTATTTAACAAAAAGAAAAGTGGTACATAAATGCTTTGTGATTAAAAAATAAAGGGGAGAGAGAGCAAGCAAGCCATAAGGTAATATACCAAATATTTTAACCAAAGTTTCTCTCAGTGGTGCTGCGATTATGCATGATGCTTATTGTATTTTCTAAAGTGAACATGTAGACCTCCTGCGATTTAAAAAAATGTGAATTTTAAAACTCATTATGTAGCTGAAAGATAACTTTCTTATTCTAACCACTTGCTTGTCATTTTATTAACTTGACCAAATGCAAACACCCAGCTGGAACACGTTCCTATGGAGGTCTGTTTCTTACCTTTTGAATACACAGGAAAATGTAGTAGAGCACATCTGGGTCATAGGGTTCACCTTCTCCATTTCGAGCTTCCCGTGTCATTAGACAGAGCCCATAGTTCAACTCGGCCACAGCAGAAGAGATGAGATCTTCCTGAAATCGCAGCAGCTGGCGTCCTGCAACACAAGCCCCAAAAGTGAATGGGGCCCCTGGCAACTGTTGTCTCTTTACCGGTCACTTGTATACTTGGGAAGGATGAGTCAGAGCAGATACTGTCAGTCATGGTTCTGGGTCAGAAATGGTCACCTGCATCTGTGATCAACTGGCCTACTAAGGCAGTAATCCCACATGCCCTAACCCTCCTCCCACCTTACACATCCCCGAAATTACAAAAGTATATGAGCCTGATGCCTAGAAAAAAGGGCCTTGAGTGTACCCACTGGTTCCCATCTCCTTCCAGAAGCTGCTCTGCCCAAGTCTGCTAGGTCGACTCCAGAAATTCCACAAATCCTGCTCATCTGCACAGGGTCAGACCTGCTTCTTGCTTGTTTTGAATTTGGCACACTATTTCAGATGATGTTTCCTAGTTAGTTCCCAGAACCAGGAGACACCACTTTCCTGCCATTCTGTCCTAATTCGATGCCATCACATTTTAGACAAAGCCCACCTTTTTCTCCCTCCCAAACACTCACTCCCAATGGGTGCCAGCCTGTTCTGAGCATCCTTCTCCAGCTCAGCGTTCTTGGTCTGGGCCCAGTTCTTCCACACTTCAAGCCCTTCTTCTGGCTTCAGAGAATTTGGAAGCAGAAGTTCTGGGGAGGGCTGTGGCTGTGATTGTGGTTCAACTTCAGCAACCTGGACAGTTTGAGCCTACGAGAGAGAAACCATCAAAATGTGTCAATACTGTTTTGCCTTAGACCCTTCTGCAAAAACTGCCAGAAAAATGTTATAGTTCATTTAATTAAAAAACAAAACTCTTTCTCCTTCTTGTCTTACTTTCAAGAAACTTTGGAGTTCTACTTATTCCAGGCACAGCAAGAGTAGAAATGCAACCAGACCAGTGCACTGTTTCTCAGCCCTGGCTGCACTTTAGAATCTCTAGTTGAAAAATACCAATACCAAAGCTCACCCCAGAAGCTCTGGGGTCAAGCCAAGGTGTCAGTCTTTTTAAAACCTCCCCAAGTAGAAAAGTAATTCTAATGTTCAGTCACCAATGAGAAGTACTGGTCCAAATCACTGAGCTTTAAAATGCAAACAAATCACTTGGGAATTTTATTAAAATGCAGATTATGATTCTAAAGATTTGAGGTCAAACCTGAGATTGTGCATTTCTAACAAGCTCCCAGGTGATGCTGAGGCTGCCGGTCTGCAGACCACATTCTGAGTAGCACGGGTCCAGAGCAGTGATTTTTAAAGATGCCTGCAACTTCAAGTCATCTGGGCTACTTTTGAAAAATACCCTTGCCTGGATCTATCCCTGGAGCCCTGGTGGTGCAATGGTTAAGAGCTACAGCTACTACCCAAAAGGCTGGCAGTTCAAATCCACCAGCTGCTCCTTGGAAACCTATGGGGCAGTTCTACTCTGTCCTCTAGAGTTGCTATGAGTCGGAATCAGCTCAATGGCAACAGGTGTTGGTTTGGCCCTATCCGTGGAGATTCTGGTTTTACTGGTCTAGTGTGAGGTCCTGGCATCAGTACTTTTAAAAGCTCCCCAGATAACTCTAATGTCCAGCCATGGTTGAGAACCATAATTTTAGAGAATAAAAAGTACAACCATCAAGTCTTGTCCTCCCACACCCCCAACTCTTATAAAATGAGAGAGTAAGACTTGAGAATCTTTATGGTTTCTCCAGTGACAAGGTTTCATTTTTTCATGTTCCTTCCGAAATAACAGTACTCTGGTTCAAAAGGACATAATTCATTTCCTGAAGACAGAAGGCACTATTCTAGTTTCTTGCCTGCAAAGGTAGAGTGGTTCCACCTTCAATGGGCTCTCAGGTGAATCATGCAGATAAAGGGGCAGAGGATGCCCCTGAGCCTCTATCACAATCTCTGAAGGGACGGACACCAAACACAGGCTCTTGGGCCTCACATACCTGTCTATGCTCTGAACAAACACTCTTGATCAATTCCCCAGGTCCTGGGGCCTACACATCCCTCTCCCAAAGAAAGGGTGCAGGAATGTCAAACTGTTCAAATGAAGGCAAAGTAATTCATACATGACATATACAAATTTGCTCATTAGCAAATAAAAATGATCCTACTAGCTTTGATAAGATATATCATTAAACAGGAAGATAATGCAATACCACTGCTTCCGGCATTATGTACCAAGACCCAAGAAAATGTTCATATGCTTTGACCGAATAAATCTGGGACTCTATCCTAAGGATACCACTTGAAAAACAGGAAATACTTTATGCATCAAGATATGCTACAGACATGTATAGAGACCAAAGTTTATTAGTGGTTACCTGGTGTGGGGGTGTGTGTGTGGGGGAGGTAGTTACCACATAAAGGGCAATGAGTTTCCATTACAGGTGATGAAAAATGTACATGTAAAAATGTTGAAATACCTAAAGCTTTGTTATATATTTTTATCAAAATAAAAAATTATAATATAGATTAAAAATATATATATACTGCAGAGGTGTTTACGTTAGGGAGAAATCTAAAATATTATTAATGTCCAGCAAAAGTGGAATGGTTAGGCAAGTTATACTATATTCATCCAAATAGGTTACAAAACTGACATTAAGCATGTTAACCATGACTAAGAAATAACTTTTACATGGTTAAGTAAAAAAAAGAAAAAAAAACTAAGATGTAAAAATGTAGAAAAAGTATAAAGATAACAATAAGTAAATCTGATTTTTCCCCTATCAAACTATAATAAAGGCAAGAGGGGTGAACATATGAATAACTTTAAAATACTTCCTACTTTTCTACGTTTTCGAACATTTCTATGATGGAAGAATGGTAAATCACAAATGCTCCTTTTCTTCCAATGAAAACTCTGGTACAGGTTTTATGTAAACAAATAGAAAGGTGAAGTAAAATCCGAGTGGGCAGAACACAAAATAAGGTTATCCTCATGGATTCCATATTTGCAAATTCACCTACTCACTTCAAGATCTATTTAGTGCCACGTTTTTTGCGCTTTTGTTGGTGATTTTACAGTTCAAATGGTCCCCAAGTGTAGTTCTGAAGTGTGGTCTAGTGTTCCTCAGCACAAGAAGGCTGTGGTGTGTCTTAGAGAGAAAATGCACGTGTTAGATAAGTTCTGTTCAGGCATGAGTTATAGTGCTGTTGGCTCTGAGTTCAGTGTTAATGAATCAACAATACATATTAAATGTCTTCAAACAGAAACACACATAAAACAAGGCTATGTATTGATAGTGTCCCTGGATACTGCAAATGGTTACTGTGCTCACTGCTAATCAAAAGGTTGGTAGTTTGAGTCCACTTAAAGGTGCGTTGGAAGAAAGGCCTGGTGATATGCTTCTGAAAATCTGTCACTGAAAACCCTAGAGAGCACAGTTCTACTCTGACACTCATGGGGTTGCCATGAGCCAGAAATGACCTAACTTTTTTTTTTTTTTTAAATATATTGATTGGTTGACAAAACGTGACCAGATGCTCAAAGGAATCTAACCCTGTATGGGCATTTGCTAATTGAGTGTTTAATTATAATTAATTATGTTCAATTCATATTCAATTTAATATCTAATTTGATTGTTTAATTATGTTCTTTATAAAACACAACTACTGTGAATAATAAGAACTGACTGTAATCCCATCTTTACATATATTTAGGCCCACAACTGTTCTCACCACATGGGGTTCTCACCACTGGGTCTGCATCTGATGCTCAGTAAACTAGCTTTAATTCTCTGCACCTGCCAAAAGCAGCCCTACTTCCTTGTAAAATCTCACCACCAGACTCTGTGGTTACTTAGGCTAGAAACTAATGAGATTAATACAAACTTTCAAAGAGTATTTGTATAAGTAGGTAACCTGACCACCTAATCTTTTAAAGATTCTAAAGAGATCTTTATACCCACCAACATTAAAAACCTCAAGGTTAGGATTTTCCATTTCCTTAGTTAGAGCTCAGATTTTAAAAGTAGAGAAATGAGTTACCACACATCTCCAAAGCTGTGAACTCTGAATCCAAAGTGCTGAGAAACAGCAAGAAATCAATTCAAATCATGCAAAAGCCTTAGTTTCTCTTATTCACTGATCCAACAATCATGTGTGCAAAGCTTTGTATTAGGCCTAGAAATACACGAATATATTAAGCAAAGAACTTTTGCTTCAATTTTAGTAAAGGGATGAAAAATCTTGGGGACAGTTTTACTCCTTGACTCCACTGGCTATTCTAGAAGTCACAAAAAGAAAGCCATTACTCTGAAATAGTTCCATTAACACATTCCTCTCAGATACCTACCGCAGGTCAGAAAGGCAGCCAAGCTCAGCGCCAGTTGACAAAATAGCACCCCAAGACTCTCAGAGTGAGTCATACAGAGGCCTCTTCTTCACCCTACACACAGGCCCAAGCCTCCCTTTACCTAATCAATAACCACTTCCTCAGCTAACCCTGCAATACATTCATTTCACTAAACGGTTTGTCACCAGCTACTGCTCTGGTCAAAGCCAAGTCTATAGCCAGACCACTCAATGCCTTCTTGAAAAACAAAAAACAGACAGCAATTTGAGCCAGTTGTGCTGTTAATATATTTTTGAGAGCTCTGGGAATAAAGAACAGGGAAACAGGGCAGTAGCTGTAAGTAGATCAAAGTAAAGGGAAGGTTTTTCCATAAATCTGGTTTTAAAAATAAGAGATAGAAAAGCTTTCAACCCATACCAGGTGAAAGAGCACAATACTTTGTCACCAGCTCTCCCTAGGGTTCAACCCATGGGCTTTGAGTGCCCCCATGGGAAGAAAACCTGTCTGTCAGGGACCTTGGGTAATGTGAGAAGGGGCTGCTATCCCCACAGGCTGTGAGTGCTCCAAGGGTAAAGACTGTCTTATTCATCTCTGTTCCCCAGCACTTAGCACAAAGCCTAATAAGGAGGGGCACAGGGATGTTTGTGGTATAAATGGACAAACGCATCTTTCCCTTGTGACGAGTATTCTCAACTTCTTTGTCTGGTAATAATACTTGCCCTAAGTCCCTAGAAGGTATTCTCAAAGGAGATACAGCTTCCCACTGGAGGACCCAGACATGCAAACTACACACAGAGAACAATGAGCACCCAAAGAGGCCTGACCTGGGATAAGACCACAAGGCCCGGGGTGGCTGAGGGGAGACCTGATGGGCTCCAGTCCTGTGAACAAAACCTAAGCACAGAGCCACATTACCACTCTCCTGGCTGCTCTCTCCTACACACAATCAATTCTACATACCTCTAGTAGAGTCCTCTCATCACTGCGACTCAGGATTCTGGAAAAATTTCCTATCACACATCAGATCAAGCTCAACTCTTCACTTTGGGAAGACAATCCTCCCATCTCTGTACTAGTTCCTCTCCCACGGTCCGTCTCTCATGCTGCCCTACGCCATGTCCCCTTTCTCCAGCCCTCTTTCTGTATTTATGATATTTCAACTCACTGGAGCAGTCCTTTGGTCAGCCTAAGCTGTAAACTAGAGTTCAAACCTCACTTTTTCCACAAGGATGTCCCTGCTGCCTCTTTACCCTAGAATGGTTTCTGAATTCCCAGCTTTTATCTTTTTCTGTGTGTAGCATATAACATCACACTTGATTATGCTGCCTTTTAAATAATCCAACGGAATAGAAATCATAAGTTTTCACTCCAACAACTAGACTCTAAGCTACCTGATGCAAGGACTCTGTCTTGTTCTATTACCAGGCCTGACAACTAGATATTTAGCATATCTTTAACAAATCAGTCACCCAAGATAATGAACTGCTGCCTCTACGAAACCACTCGGTCAGCTTCTGCTAATCACTTACAGCCTAGCCTGAATTCTAACAGAGCCTTGCTTGTGCCAGCTCCCTCACACTCATTCCCAGGAACCCCTTCCCTCTGAGGCATACTACCTGCAGCAGTCTAGGAGACCAGAGACCCTATATCCCACTCCAAAGGTCTGCTAGGTAAGGGACCTTGCTAGACAAGATTAACAATTAGACAAGATAAAAGAGCCAAGCAATTTTAAAGTTAAAATTTCAACAGTCCTATTTTTGCAACTTTTCTCTAAGCCTAAAAGTATTTCAAAATAAAAAGTCGGAAAAAAAATTTCAACACAGTTGCCGTAATAGAAAACTTAACTGAGGCTTATCCTGACTATAATGTCCCTGAATGGCATAAACAGCTTGCATTCAACTGCTAAACTAAAGGTTGGCCATTTGAACCCACCCAGTTGCACCACAGAAGAAAGGTCCAGCAACTTGCTTTGGTAAAGATCACAGCTAAGAAAATCCTATGGAGCAGTTCTACTCTGCATGAGCTGGAACTGACTCGACAGCAAAGGGTTTTGTTTTTGTTTTTTTAACCTATTTTCAAGGAACACAAAAATACTTGTGAGCAATCTGGCTGCAGACATGGCTTTTTCAAGGCTCCCAAAGATAATCACTTTTAACGGCCCACCAGGGGGTCTTCTAGGTCTTCTAATTTACCAGCGCCAGTCTCTTCAGATGACAACTAGAAGGAACAATCTCACAGCCTCTCCCTTGTAATGAGTTTACAATCTGTACCAATGCACAGAAGTAGCTCTTGGGACACAGAGAACACCTGGGGTGTCCCATATTGTATCTTATCTGGAACTCTACCGTCCCCAAGAAGAGACACAAAGAAACGCCCAGGTACCTACCCTCAAAACTCTGGCCCCAAAGCAGTTACTGCTTCTTTCATTTATCTCTAGGTTTTAGCAGAACAGACCTCCTGTCCGCTGCATAGCCTCACCTGAAGGCAATAGCTACTTCCACCCTCCTCACCCCCTCCCCTTAAAATATTAAATACCATATCACCATAAGGCCAACACCATGACAATAAACAATCCAGAGGCGCCAGAGGTTGCCAGACAAGTTCTGCATCACCATAGGTCCAGAGGGAGCAGACTGCCCTACAGATGAGTCTCACTTACTGAACAAGTAACCTGGAGCTGCTGCTGCTGTTGCTGCGGTGGTGGCGTCTGTTCCTGGGGAGTTTGCTGCTGCGGCTGCTGCTGGGGGTCCCATATATGCACAGTTTGAGCTGTATTCTGGTACGTGCCTGCCACGGCCTGCACAGCCACTGGAATGTGGATGTTGCCATTCATGAACTGTGCTGGAAAAAGAGAGTTTGCAAGGGTTTGCACTACCTCTTCATGCGAGTTTTTCACTACAGATGTGGTGCCCACCATCTTCTCCTTGTCATCCTCCAGCTTTACAGCTGCCAGGGCTGTGGGTGAGCCACTGACATGAACTGCGTTGTAGGCTTCCTGGGGAATGGCGATGTGGGTAATGCTCTGCTGCTGAGGGTCCCCCCGGGGCTGGGCAGAGTAAACAGGGATGGTCCAGGTTTCTCCTGTGGGGCTAGTAATGGTCCCAGTGGCACTGTACAGATGGGCACTGTCTACTGTCAGTAAGTCCGGCCTCAAAGACACATAACTCTGCTGCTGGCCTTGTGGAATGGCCAGCACAGTGGCCACCGGCTGCCCTGAGATGGCGTAGGACACAGTGATGGGCATGTCCACTTTGCGCTTCTTCACTGGCTGGAGGACACTGGCCGTGCCAACCCGCCGCTCCCCTTCCCGAGGTGAGCCTTGTTGAGACGGTGGTGGGGAAAGGGCACCCACGGTCTGGATTTGGATTTGCTGACCCCCAGCAAGAGACTGTCCAGCCACCAGCTGAGCCTGGATTTGCTGATGTGGGATGTGCTCTTCTGGGATCTCTGTAGCCTGGATCTGCTGGGCCGCCTGCACATGCTGCACCTGGATCTGGGCAGCCTGCAGCTGCGAGGGGCTGGGACTCTGCAGAGATGAGGTCTGGATAGAGGGGGCTGCTGGCTGTGGTGCCTGGCCCTGGATCTGCACCTGGACCTGGATGGGCTGCTCAGCAGGCTGGTGAACGGTGAGCTGAGGAGAGAACTGCTGAGCCGAGACCTGCTGCGGAGACTGCTGTACCTGCACCTGTACCTGCAGCAACAAAATTCACCAGTGAGTGAGTCAGGCAGCACTGCAAACCCAGCCCCCAAGGGAAGAAGACATGTCTGTAAGGGACCCTGGCTAATGGAGGGGTGGGGTGGGGGGCTACCATACCCAAGATTTCTGAAGAGGCCACAATCCCTAAAACTACAGGCAGAATTCTCCGGTATATCACTCTGCACACTCAGAGTGACATACATCCACCCCAGAGAGAAAGTAAAACCATCCACTGGGGTCCAAGAAGGAAATACTAGAACTTTTGCTAATTTTTAACTCTTCTTTTTTAAATGCCCCCCCCCCCCAAAAGACCAGACTTAACGGTCTGACTGAGACTAGAAGGTCCCCAGAGGTCATGGTCCCCAAACCTTCCGTTAGCCCACGCCTGGAACCATTCCCAAAGCCAACTCTTCAGACACGGATTAGACTGGACTATAAGATAGAAAATGATATTAGTAAGAAGTAAGCTTCTTGGCTCAAGCAGACACATGAGACTATGTTGACAGCCCCTGTCTGGAGGAAAGATGAGAAAGCAGAGGGGGACAGAAGCTGGCTGAATGGACACAGGGAACACAGGCTGGAGAAGGAGTATGCTGACTCATCTGGGGAGAACAACTAGGAGTACATAGCAAGGTGCATATAAACTTTTTTAAGAGAGACTGACTTGATTTGTAAACTTTCACTTAAAGCACAATAAAAAAATAAAATGTCCCCCTTTGTCTTTTCTATACTGGTATAGCAATAAAAGTATATAATTTATAAATATACATTCAGGTGTATGCTCAAAAATATTTTATCCATTGGGTGACAAAAAAGTATGAGTGCTTGTAAGGTCAGAAAGACAAGTACGTTCCACAGGCATTCAGTGCCCACCTGTCCAACCTGGGATCAAAACTACCTCTTACCAGCAATAACTAATGGAAAACACTGTAGAGACAAAATCTCCTTTGGTTCAGTGTTGACTGTTGCATGATTCTGTAGAGTGCTTAATTAAGATACCTTTGTTTTAATAAGCCCTGGTGGCAAAGTGGTTAAGAGCTCAGCTGCTAACCCAAAGGCCGGTGGTTCAAACCCATCAGCAGCTCTGTGGGAGAAAGATGTGGCAGTATGTGTCCTTTGGAAACCCCAGGGGGCAGTTTCACTCTGTCCTATAGGGTTACTTATGAGTCAAAAGTGACTTGACAGTGATGGGTTTGTTTCTTTTAGGTTTACTGTGCTTTATTAACTCTATGTTTCTTAATGGCTTTAAGTGTAATCTTCCAGGCTCCAACACTTAGGTTAACTGTCTCAGAAAACCAGCTGAAACACTGATATCTAAACAAACAGAAAAAAAGGCACCTTGAAACATAAGCCTAAATTGAAGGCGATTCTAAAGAGACAGAAAAAGGAAAAAGATGATCCCTAAGCCTGATACCCTAGGAAAATTCTGTATCGATTAGGGGGGAGGAACACAAGACATTCCTGGAGAGCTGAATTTGGTTTGCTTCAAAAAGCAGTATTTCTAACCCTCTATCAATTCCTCATATATCACACTGTATTTTAGGTCCCTTCTCAAGTGAATCATGACTTTCTTATACAATTTTTTCTTTCTTTTCCAGAGTTAATAGCCTTCTTCTTTTTCTGTTATCAGAAGAGACACAGATACAACTAGCTGTACTTCCTGGTTCTTGATCATACAACATGAACCAGTATCAGTTGCCAGGAGATCAACTCCAACTTATGGCGACCCCATGTACATGTGAGAGAACTGCACTTTATAGAATTTTCAACTGCTGATTTTTAGAAGTAGATCACTAGGCCTTTCTTGCAAGGTTCCTCTGGGTAGACTTGAACCTACTTCCTTTCAGTTAGCAACCAAGTGTGTTAACCTTTTGTACTACCCAGGGATTCTACAATAGGTACAGTATTAATTTCTTCTTGAAGCATTCTAACTTCCTTTTTCCATTTGGACAGTCCGTTTTACAGGTCTTTTGTACAGCTACCACACACTTGATTAGACCTCAATGCTGAGCTAGTTATACGGTTTCTTTTATTCTCAAGACTTCTTTCCTAAAATTTTTATTTATTTTGTTGAGTACAACATCAATTAAGTTTTTCAGAAAGTATACGTCTGAGTGTGGTCCACAGACCAGCAGTACCAGCGCACTGACTTAGGAACCTAAAAATGCAAACTGTCAGACCCCACCCTAGGCCTACTGAATCAGATTTCTGGGGTTGGAGCCCAGCCATCTGTTTTAAGAATCCCTCTAGGTGATTCTAACGCACCCTGAAGTTTGATACCACTGGTCTAAAAGTTCTATTAGACTGCACTAGTCTAAATTCTTTACTTTGCAGGTGAACCATCTATCCTTTTCTTCAGTGCCATTCATGATCCAGAGCTCAACACCACAACATGAGGGCTAAGTGCTCCAGCTAAAGTATCGATAAGAACCATGAGGTAGCATGTATATCAACCCTCGTAGGAATCTTTTCTCCCAAATAATCACTGAAGCTGAGAAAAATTTGTACCTAATGCCATTTCTAGATTGATTGGTTGATTTTGCTACTTAAAGTTAAAACCAGGACTTTATTTAAAGGACAATGTGCTGGGTCACTGAGTGTGTTGGACCAATTCCCAAATTCTACCCCATGAACAGCAATTTTTTAAATTACTTTCTTATTTCCACAAGAAAAGAAACAGCCTCGCTTATATTTTTTCAAAAGCTGTACTGGTCCAATACCCACTAGTTACATGTAGCTAGTAAGCACCTGAAATGTGGCTACTGCAAATGACAATAACCTAAGAAGTATAAAATAAACGCCAGATTTCAAAAAAAAAAAAAAAAAAGAGTAAAATATTTAATAACTTTTACACTGATCACATGCTAAAATATTAGGTTAAATAAAACGTATTTTTCAAATTAATTTGTTTCTTTTTCTTTTCACAATAAGGCTACCAGAAAAGTTAGAACAACACATGTGGCTTTCATGTTCTGAAATCCACCAAAGACAGACCAATGAGGACAGTACTCAGTGTGCCAGAGGAGGTCCCCACAAGGTGGTGAGTCACAGCACCTGGGATCCAAATCCACCCGCATCTCTTTCAACAACTAGTAAGCAAAGCCTTAGGGATCTCGGTAGAATTTTACTGCTCAAATAAAGCTCTTCTGAAAGTCTCAAGTCTTTACCCAAGTATTAGACATCTACCAAATTCCTATTATACAAATGAACTTAGAAACATTATCAGATAAGATTTAAATGCAGGTAAAGACCTGAAATAAAGAGCTGAAAAGGGAGCAATAAGTGATCCACAACCCTAAGTGATGATGAGGATTCCAAATCACCCCACAAAGTACCAATAAGAAGGCACCTGATTTTAGCATCCCTATTTGCAGATGATATGATCTTATACACAGAAAACCTCAAAGGATTCACAAGAAACCTACTGGAACTAATAGAAGATTTTGACAAAGTTATCAGGATATAAAAGAAACACACGAAAATCAGTTGGATTACCCTACACCAACAAAGAGAACTTCAAAGAGGAAATCACCAAATCAATACCATTTACAATAGCTCCTAAGAAGACAAAAAAAAAAAAAAAAAAACTAACCAGAGATGTAAAAGACCTGTACAAAGAAAACTACAAGACACTACTGCAAGAAACCAAAAGAAACCCACATAAGTGGAAAAACATACCTTGCTCATGGACAGGAAGACTCAACATTGTGAAAATGTCAATTCTACCCAAAGCGATCTACAGATACAAGGGAATCCTGATCCAAATCCCAACGACATTTTTTAATGAAATGGAGAAACAGATCACAAACTTCCTATGGAAATGGAAGAGACCCTGGATAAGTAAAGCATTACTGAAGAAGAAGAACAAAGTGGCAGGCCTCACGTTACCTAATTTTTGAACCTATTTTACTACCATGATAGTCCAAACACCCTGGTAGTGGTACAACAACAGATACGCAAACTGATGGACCAGAATTGAGAGCCAGACGTAAATCCACCCATCTACAAAAAAAAAAAACAAACCCAATGCTGGCGTGTCGATTCTCATAGCGACCCTATAGGACAGAGTGGAACTGCCCCATAGAGTTTCCGAGGAGCGCCTGGAGGATTCTAACTGCCGACCCTTTGGTTAGCAGCCGTAGCACTTAACCACTAGGCCACCAGGGTTTCCACCAACCTATAAGCAGCTGATTTTTTTTTTTTTTTTAAGCAGCTGATATTTGACAAAGGCCCAAAGTTAAACGGGAAAAAGACAGTCTCTTTAACAAATGGTACTGGCATAACTGGGTATCCATTTGCAAAAAAATGAAACAAGACTCATACCTCACACCATGCACAAAAACTAACTCAAAACGGATCAAAGACCTAAACATAAAATCTAAAATGACAAAGATCATGGAAGAAAAAATAGGGACAGCATTAGGATCCCTAATACATGGCATACACAGAATACAAACCATAACTAACAATGCACAAATACCAGAGAGAAACTAGATAACTGGGAGCTCCTCAATATCACTTATGCTCGTCAAAGACTTCACCAAAAGAGTAAAAAGACAACCTGCAGACTAGGAAAAAATTTTTTATTATGACATATCCGATCAGGATCTAATCTCTAAAAGCTACAAGATACTGTAAAACCTCAACAACAGAAAGGCAAATAACCCAATTAAAAAATGAACTAAAGATATGAACAGGCACTTCATCAAAGAAGCCATTCAGGCGGCTAAGAGACACATGAGGAAATGCTCACAACCATTAGCCATTAGAGAAATGCAAATCAAAACTACTTTGAGATACCATCTCACCCCAACGAGGCTGGCATTAATCCAAAAAAACACAAAATAATAAATGTTAGAAAGTTTGTAAAGAGACTGTTATACACTGCATGTGGGAATGTAAGATGGTACAACCACTTTGGAAATCGATTTGGTGCGTCCTTAAAAAGACAGAAATAGTAGTGTCATATGATCTAACAATCCCACTCCTTGGAATATATCCTAGAGAAATAAGAGCCGTCACGCAAACAGATATATGCACACCCATGTTCACTGCAGCACTGTTCACAATAGCAAAAAGATGGAAACCACCTAGGTGCCCATCAACAGACAAATGGATAAACTGGTATACTCACACAAGGGAATACCATGCAATGATAAAGAACAATGATGAATTTGCAAAATATCATACAACATGGATGAATATGGAAAATATTATGCTGAGTGAAATTAATCAGTCGCAAAAGGACAAATATAAGACCGCTATTATAATAAACACAGAAAACAACCTTCTTTGATGGTTAAGAGGGTGGGGAGGGAGAGAGAGGGAAATTCACTAACTAGATAAACCCACTGCCGTTGCATCAATTCTGACTCATAGCAACCCTACAGAACAAAATGGAGCTGCCCCACAGAGTTTCCAAGGAGTGCCTGGTGGATCTGAATTGCCAACCTCTTGGTTAGCAGCCACAGCACTTAACCACTACGCCACCAGGGTTTTTCCACTAACTAGATGTTGTCGTTAGGTGCTGTCAAGTTGGTTCCGACTCATAGCGACCCTATGCACAACAGAATTAAACACTGTCTGGTCCTGCGCCAACCTCACAATTGTTGCTATGCTTAAGCCCACTGTTGCAGCCACTGTGTCAATTTATCGCGTGGAGTGTCTTCCTCTTTTTCACTGATCCTCTCTTTTATCAAGCATGATGTCCTTCGCCAGGGACTGACTGATCCATCCTGATAATATATTCAAAGTTTGTGAGATGTAGTCTTGCCATCCTTGCTTCTAAGGAGCATTCTGGCTGCCCTTCTTCCAAGACAGACTTGTTTGTTCTTTTGGCAATCCATGGTATATTCAATATTCTTTGCTAACACCACAATTCAAAGCCTTCAATTCTTCGGTTTTCCTTATTCACCTGGCCAGCTTTCACATGCACTAACTAGATAGTAGACAAGAATTATCTTAGCTGAAGAAATGGGACAACACACAATACAGGGGAAGTCAGCACAACTGGACTAAACCAAAAGCTAAGAAGTTTCTTGGACACACCAAACACTTTGAGGGACACAGTCGCCAGGGCATGGGTCTGGGGACCATGGTTTCAGGGAACATCTAGGTTAACTGGCATAACAAAGTTTATTAAGAAAATGTTCTGCATCTCACTTTGGTGAGTGGTGTCTGGGGTCTTAAAAGCTTGCTAACAGCCATCTGAGATGCATCAATTGGATCCAACCCACCTGGAGCAAAGGAAAATGAAGAACACCAAAGACACAAGGAAAATGTTAGCCCAAGCGACAAAAGGGCCACACAAACCAGAGACTCCATCAGCCTGAGACTGGAAGAACTAGATGGTGCCCAGCTACCAATGACCGCCTTGACAGGGAACACAACAGAGAGTCCCTGACAGAGAGCAGGAATAAAGTGCAGTGTAAGACTCAAATTCACATAAAAAGACCATATTTAATGGCCTGAGACTAGAGAAACCCCAGAAGACATGGCCGCTGGACTCTCTGTTAACCCAAAACTAAAACCATTCCTGAAGCCAACTCTTTAGACAAAGATTAAACTGGACTACAAAACATAAAATAATACTCATGAAGAGTGTTCTTCTTAGTTCACGTAGATACACAGACTAAATGCGCAGCTCTTGGCCAGAGTCGAGATGAAAATGCAGAAAGGGATAGGAGTTGGTTGAATGGACATGGAAGACGCAGGATGGAAACGGAGAGTGGTGCTGTCACATTATAGGGGTTGCAACTAGGGTCACAAAACACTATGTGTATAAATTTTTGTTCAGGAACTTAATATGAGCTGTAAATTTGCACCTAAAGCACAATTTAAAAAAGTACCCAATTTTAGTCCTGTTTTAGTCACCATGGAGCCCTAGTTGGTACAGTGGTTAAGAGCTCAGCTGCTAACTAAAAGGTCAGCAGTTCAAATCCACCAGCTACTCCTTGGAAACCCTATAAAACAGTTCTACTCTGTCCTATAGGGTCACTACGAGTCGGAATCAACTCGACCGCAACTGGTTTGGTTTTGGTGTTTTGGTGGGGGAAATGAATCACACAAAATCACATGGTTGCACTGGCTTCAAAGAATGAATTTGGGAATTCCTTCTCTATGCTCTGAAATAGTTTGAGTTATGTGGACTCTTCTCTGAATGTTTGGCAGAATTCTTCAGCGAAGTCACCCAGACCAGGGCTTTTTTTTATTATCTCTTCAATGTCTTCTTTTGTTATGGGTCTATCCCACTTTCCTACCTCAGTTTGTTAGTTTAGGTATCAATTCCTTTTCTGAATAAACTAGGACAGGGTGGCAGGAGGTTGCCTGAAGGCCTTCAACTCTTAACAGACCTATGCCACTTTTCTACTTAACCTCTGACATATACTTTTGTCTCCACCAGTTCACTGTAACTGTTTTAAGGATGCCAATCACACTCGCAAGCTGAAAGAACTGAAGAAAGAATTTAAACCTTGAGTTGCATTAATGAAGGATTCTATGGGCAAAATGTTGAATGACACAGGAAGCATCAAAAGAAGATGGAAGGAATATACAGAGTCGCTGTACCAGAAAGAACTGGTGAACCTTCAACCATTTCAGGAAGTAGCATATGATCATGAACCAATGGTACTGAAGGAGAAGTCCAAGCTGCACTGAAGGCACTGGCTAAAAACAAGGTTGCAAGAACTGATGGAATACCAAGTAAGATGTTTCAACAAACGGATATAACACTGGAAAAACTCACCTGTCATGCCATGAAACCTGGAAGACAGCTACCTGGCCAACTGACTCCAACAGATCCACATACGTGCCCATTCCAAAGAAAGGTGATCCAACAGAATGCAGAAATTATTGAACTGTATCATTAATAACACACCAAGTAAAATTTTGCTGAAGATCATTCAAAGACAGCTGCAGCAGTACAACAGGGTACTGCCAGAAATTCAACAAAGATTCAGAAGAGGACCTGGAATGCAGGATATCACTGCCGATGTCAGATGCATCTTGGCTGAAAGCAGAGAATACCAGAAAGATGTTTACCTGTGTTTTATTGACTAGGCAAAGGCATTTGACTTTGTGGATCATTAACAAATTATGGATAACACTGCAAAGGATGGGAATTTCACAACACTTACTTGTGCTCATGCAGAACCTGTATATAGACCAAGAGGCAGTTGTTGAAACAGAACAAAGGGATACTATGTGATTTTAAATCAGGAAAGGTATGTGTCAGGGTTGTATCCTTTCACCATACTTATTCAATCTCTATGTTGAGCAAATAATCCAAGAAACTGGACTATATGAAGAAGGACAAGGCATCAGGATTGGAGGAAGGCTTATTAACAGCCTGTGATACGCAGATAACACAACCTTGCTTGCTGAAAGTGAAGAGGACTTGAAGTACTTACTAACGAAGATCAAAGACTACAGCCTTCAGTATAGACTACACCTCAACGTAAAGAAAACAAAAAACCTCGCAACTGGACCAATAAACAGCATCATGACAAATGGAGATGTGATGGGAAGTGTTAAGGATTTCATTTTACTTGGATCCACAATCAACACCCACGGAAGCAGCCGTCAAGAAAACAAACATATTGCATTGGGCAAAACCGCTGCAAAAGACCTCTGTAAAGTCTTAAAAAGCAAAGATGTCATTTTGAGGACTAAGGTGCGCCTGACCCAAGCCATGGTATTTTCAATCACCTCACACGCATGCAAAGGCTGGACAATGAATGAATAACGAAGACTGAAGAAGAACTGCTACCTTTGAATTGTGATGTTGGCAAAGAATACTGAATATACCGTGGACTGGCAGAAGAACGAAAAAAATCTGTCTTGGAAGAAGTACAGTCAGAACACTCCTTAGAAGCAAGGATGGCGAGACTTTGTCTTACATACTGTGGACATGTTATCAAGGGGGACCAGTCCCAGGAGAAGACAACATGCTTGGTAAAATAGAGGGTCAGTGAAAAAGAGGTAGACCCTCATCAAGATGGACACAGTGGCTGCAACAATGGGCTCAAACACAGCAACTATCGTGAGGATGGCACAGGACCAGGCAGTGTTTCCTTCTGTTGTAACATAGGGCACTATGAGTCAGAACTGACTTGACAGCACCTAACGACAACAATTATTTCGTTGAATGCCACCATCTATGTGCTAGACAGATGAGAAGTTATAAGGGGCAGAGCAAACGCTCTGGGGTGATGACAGATGGCTTAAAAAAGCAAACTATGTTCAACTGGCAAATGTTGTGTTATATACTGTAAGAATACGAAAAAAAGGCAATATAAATGGTTGGACAACATTGTGAATGTAATTAATGTCACTGAAGTGTACACTTAAATAGTTAAAATGGGAAATTTTGTTATATATTATTATATATATTAGGTAACACAATTTAAATAAACGTAATCCAGAAAACAACCTGAATCTCAACATAGTAAATTGTTTTGAATTTTCAAATAACCTTAATAAAGTCTATTTTTTTACTTCTCATCAAAAGACTTAGGCTGATGTGGAGAAACTGGAATCCTCATTCATTGCTGGTGGGAATGCAAATGGTTCATCCACTATGGAAAACAGTTTGGCAGTTCCTGAAAAAGCTGAACACAGAACTACTGTGTTTTGTTGCTGTTGTGCTGTCAAGTCAATTCCGACCTATACAGGCTCTACAGGACAGGGAAGAACTGACCCACAGTGTTTCCAAGGCCATAATCTTCACAGAAGCAGACTGCCACATCTTTCTCCTGAGGAGTGGCTGGTGGGTTCAGACTGCTGATCTTCCAGTTAGCAGGCAAGTGCTTAACCAGTGCACTACCAGGACTCCTTAGAATTACCATATGACCCAGCAATTCCACTTTCAGGTATATACCCGGAAGCAGCAAAGGCAGGAATGCAAACAGAAACCTGTACACCAATGTTCACTGCAGCACTTTTCACAACAGCCAAACAGTGGAAACAACCAAAATGTCCATCAACAGACGAAGAGATAAACAAATTGTGGTATATACACAAAATGGAACACTACTCAACCATAGAGAAATGAAGTCTTGATGTGTGCCACTACATAGATGAGCCTTGAAAATACCATGCTAAGTTTATAAGTCAGTTGCAAAAGGACCAATACTATATGACCTCATTTGTATGAAAAAAGCAAATATATAGAAACAAAGATTATTAGTGGTTACCAGGGGAGAGGGGAAAGGGGGAGTTTCTGCTTAAGGGGCATTAAGTTTATGTTAATGGTGGTGGAATGATTTAGAAAAGGATAGCAAAAATAGCATAACTTGAATGTAATCAGTGTCACTGAATTGTGTATGTAGAAATTGTTGAGATGGCATATGTTCTGTTACAATAAAAAAAATGGGTTAGGTTGAGACACACCACTATTGGGCAAAGAGGCTTTTAACACTTGAGTTGTTTGAAGAAGCACGTATGTTCATCCCTATATTTCAGTGTGCACACGTTACTTCTGGCTTCTTCCATTTGCTCAGTCCACTCCACTCCAGATGCCTTTTTGCAGTTCTTCAAATAACCAAGCTTGCTCCCACCTCAGGGCCTTTTACTGTTTTCAAACAAGCAGGCATCTTCCCACCTTTGGACTTCGCTGTTTGGAATGCTCTTTTCCCAAACAACTGCATAGCTCACTTGCCAACTTTTTTAACTCAAATGTCACCAGCATATTAAGGCCTTTCCTGGCCACCCCACCTCAATTTTTTTCCTTTGCATTTATCACTAGATAACACAAGATTTTTCTTACGTATCATCTGGCCCGCCTCCCCAGCTCCCCACGGACAGGGAGCTTAATTTTGTTCACCACTGTATCCAAACATCCAGCAGAGGGCTTTCCACATACACGTATGGAGATGTCAGGGGTACAGAAAAAAAAAAACGATTAAGAATCACTCTTATACCTACAGGTTCAGAGCAAAATATCCCTGAGCAACATGTTATTTTTTATTTAAATCATAAAAGTAATACGTTTAATGTATAATTCATATATAATTCAAACATCTTTTAAAATAAAAAGTTCTCTCATCCTTAGCACCCCACCCTCCAAGCCCTGGTGACACAGTCGTTAAGTGCTTGGCTGCTAACTAAAAACGCCAGCAGTTCAAATCCACCAGCTGCCCCTTGGAAACTTTATGGGGCAGTTCTACTCTGTCCTATCCGGTCGCTATGAGTCAGAATTGACTGGATGGAAATGGGTTTGGTATTTTTGGTTTGACTGGTCTGCCTCGTATCCTTCTAATTCTAATTGTACATGTTATAAAACAGCTTGACACTATACTGGTTTCCCAGGAGCGCCTTGCGGACTTGAACTGCCGACCATTTGATACTCAACTGCCTATTAAACATCCTCTACTGTCGATATGGAGCCCTGGTGGCCCAGTAGTTTAAGAGTTCGACTGCTATCCAAAAGATAAGCAGTTCGAATCTACCATCTGCTCCTTAGAAGCCCTAAGGGGCAGCTCTACTCTGTTTTACTGGGTTGCTATGAGTCGGAATCGACTCAACGGCGGTGAGTTTTTGGTTTACTGTCAATACACATAGATCTACTTCACTCCTCTGGCTGCACAGGACAATACACTACAACTGTACCCTTATTTGCAATTTCCCTTATTAAAAGAGGGATTTGTTTCCAATGTTACTACTACAAGGAACGCAGCTGTGAAAATCCCTACCTACACATGTATCTGTAAACACAAATAACGAGGTGAAAAGTATATATACTTAAACATCTGATAAGTGTAGTCAAATTCATTTCCAAGTAAGTTATGCTAATTTACCCTCTCATATTCTTGCCCACACTGGTGAAATCTTTATAAATGTTTCCCCATCTTGTAAATGAAATAAAGAATTTCACTTTTAAAATTTACATTTTATAACCACCAGTGGTATGAAATCTTTTGATATGTTTATTAGCACCATCTGTATTTCTTCATGAACTGTCTACTTATATCCCTTGTCTATTTTTCTACTATGTTTTTTTTTTTTCCCCTGGTCTATAGGAGTTCTTTGTGTATTAGAAATACTATTAGGAGCACAGGCTTAAGTCACAACAGGTTGGGTACAAATACTGGCTTTCAGAATATGACAGCTTTCTTATGCCTCATTTGCTATTTTTAGCTTAAAAAATTATACTTTTACAGTACATATGGACTCAAACATAACAAGGTGTAAGGATGTTGCAGGACAAGGCATTGTTTCATTCTGTTGTACATAGGGTTACTATGAGTCAGAACTGACTCAATAGCACCTAACAACAACAGGGAACTAAGACAGAATTGGGCATCAGGATGAAAGTGGCACCAGGGATGTGAACACCGGCAGAACTCTCTCTCTTCAATGTTGCTTCTATTGGCTCCTCCCACTTCTCTGGTCCATATGATGGGAAAAGGGGCCACTGATTATTCCCAACTTTCTCATGTAACAGATTCAGTTCTAAAATCCCAAGGGAAGGAACTAATTGGCCTAGCATGTGGCTAAGTGGGGTGTAACACTGTAGGGACCTAACAGCTCCTCCTGCAACCATTCAGAACAGACAGTTCTTCAAATAGTGGTCCTGGACAACTAATCCAATAGGTACCTACTATCGGTGAAATTTTGGACCCTTCAGAGTATACAGATTACAGCAGTGGTTCTCAACCCTGCTGCACGTTGGAATTACCTGGAAAACCTTAAAAGATACTGATGGCTGGGTTCCCCCCTCCCCCCGCCCACCCGAGATTCTGATTTATTTGGCTTGAGGCATGGCTTTGAGCATCAGGCTGTTTGACAACACCCTGAGTGCTTCTAATATATAGCTAAGATTGAGAACTGCTGGCTAGTGCATTGCTTTTCAAACTTAAGGGCTCGGCCCCTAACCAAAAAGTCAGCGGTTCAAACCCTGCAGCCACTCCACGGGAGAAAGATATGGAACTCTGCTGCTGTAAAGATTACAGCCTAGGAGACCCTACGCGCAATTCTTCCCTGTCCTATAGAATCGCTGAGTCGGAATCAACTAGACAGCACACAATAACAACACAGGCCTATAAAAGAGGTCAACGAACCAACATGTGTGTACAATAATTTTGTAACTGCTAGGCCTCTATATGAGTCTGATGTCACTCTGAAAGAAAATGCTTCTTCAGAGTCTTGTATAAAATTGTATCTTTATCCATATTTTTATTCATATTGCCTGGCTTATAATTTTGGTAGCTTTACTATTTAACTTTGTCAATAGTTAACTAACACTGGTTCCTATCAATTCACAGTCTTTATTTAAATTAAATTTGCAAAGCTACTTTTAGAACAATTAAATCCAATTTGGCAAGCCAGTTATTATGTATTTATAATGATCGTATAGTTTTTAAAATTTACAAAAAGATTAATTTCAAGAGAGATAACCTAAACTTAACTACTCTTTTGTCCAGGAAAGGTTTCTAAAAACTCCTTTTTAATTTTAAATGGAGGGGAAAAAAACTTAAAAACCCACTCTTGTACAAATCATGTTTCATTAGCATCCTTGATGGTAGAAACTTGTGATAAGACTTTTAGGTCTACCCGAATAATACAATAAAAAAATTACATACAAGTTTCTTTTTAAAGGAAAAAACAAAGTTTTCTCCACCTACACTAATGACTTACATTAGGATTAATACCCTGAGTGGGGAACTGAATCACACAAACAAGTAATCTAGTAAGTTGGCTAAAATAAACAGAGCTACAGGAAAAAATATGATTCTTACTCAAGAGAGCACTGAAAATTATTATTGAATTATTTTATCTATAACTTGCTGATCAAGCTAATATTTCATGAGCTATAATTCCAATTTCTATGAAGGCATTTCCTGAGACCTAAAAATTATTTCAAAGATTCCTGCAGGGTAAAAAGACTGGAAAAGGCTAGCTCAGAGTTTACTTTCTTTCTTAAGGAAGGCTTTCCTCAACTTCAAATTGCAAAAATATTCTATACTGTCTTTAAGTAGTTTTATTAACTTCTGACCCTTTAATCCAGCTGGACCATCTCTGTATTACGAGAGGTCTCTGAGTTTATCTCCCACAGGAGCAGACTGCCTTAACTGCACTGACCGGGTGTATCCCTTCCCCGCTGATCTGCAGCGCCGCCAGTGCCACCTTCATCCTATACTCGTACCTACAAATAATGTCTGTGGACGCACACACACATACGTCTGTATGTGTGTGTATTTTAAAGTCCTTGGTCAACACTCAACCTATGGCTCTGGAGCTGGCCTAGGGTATCCTTCTGTTCTATGTACCTTCTACTTGTGAGCTTAGGGCACCCTCAGAACTGTTGCTCACCTTCCTCAAAAGTTCTCTCCTACATGAACTCCTCTGTCACCTGATTCTGTCTGCTTTCTCTCATTTAATGGTTTGTTGATGACATTTGTTTTTTCCAGCACTGCTAAGAATACTTTATCTTTTCAGTTACTTAGAATGGATGTATTATTACATTAACATTCTTTTCTTTCACTTACATGAGGTTTGGAGAGAAGGTGATCTCAATCAGTCATCTTCAGCGTAAGGTCTCAAACACTTCAAACCCCAATCCCAAGCCTCTTTAATTCTTACGAAACAGGCAGTCTAAAAGTTGTAAATACCAGTGGAATAATTTCTTGAGCCAAAATGTCAGTCTTCTTTTATCTGCCTTTCCAGCACCTTTCTTTCCTTACAAAGACCTGGAATAAACAATGACTGCATTCCTCCATGTGCCAGATAGGTTCTTGTCTATTCTCTCAGTCAGCCTCACTAAACGGCATTTGTTTTTTCCAGCACTGCGATTTGACAAATGAACAAACTGGGGATCAGAAAGATTAAAGTCATGTCACAAATAAGTGGTCAAGTCAAATTCAAACCCAGGGCTGCAACTCTAGAGCCCTGTCAATACACCTGTCTGCATCCCTGAGGGACAAAGGGCCACAGTTAAAACATCTACCTCACCAGGCACATCTCCACAGTCCTAACTCTCCCATATTCCACCGGCTTTCCTGTCCTCTTAGTGGAAAAAGCATCAGGGGTAAGATGAAATACAACTATAACAGCTGGCGGCAAGAAGGCAGCATTTGTAACTAGAGGAGACTGTTGTTTAACACAAGGACCTCTAAAAAGTTTTACCTCCTCAGTAAATGCATTAGCTTTTCCTATTTCAGTAAACTCATCAATTAGCATTATTTCTTGAGGCTTATAAATAGCAAATGCAGAACTAGAAATCTGCAAGTGACCTGAGTCATGGAACCATATAACAAAATGAAGACCACTAAAATATACTGGCCTTTCTAATCTGAAATAAGTTCCAAATGCCATGCTTTCAGTAATGAGCCAAGACTAGTTCTTCTATGTTCTCCCTCCACTCAGCATGACACAGACAGAAGGGAAACCTCAGCCATACACAGCTGTGTTACAGCCAAATTCAGTTCCAGGAGACCTCTTGTTTCTATACTGTCTAACTCTCCAAAGCAAACAGCAAGTATCTGTGGTCTTTTCGGTTTACAGTGATCACAAATATTTTTAATCACATTAACTGTGAGAGCCTTAAACAAAACAAAAAACAGAATATTCTCCTTAGTGAAAATAACGCTGAAGTATGTAAACAGATGTGCTGCTTCTGGTAACCCAAACAATGAAGGCAAATAAAGTATATTAAACAAGCGGCAACTCAGTATTTCCCTTTTACCTGAACCTGCTGCGGCTGCTGAACCTGGATTTGCTGTTCTTGCTGAGTCTGTGGTTGAACACTGGTAGTGACTGGACAGGCTAGTTCAAGCAAAGACCCAGCCACTTCGGTGCTATCTGTGTAAATGCAGTTCCCACCCTGTTGGTACACCATGGTAGTAGTAGCTGTCTGCTGGAACTCCTGAAGGGCTTCTGGCCCCTTGGAGGCCAGAGAGTCCAGAAATTCCTTCATCCTGTGTTGCGGGACAGACCGCGCCTTTACTCGGATGTACTCTTCAAAGGAGATGGTGTTCTCCAGAGAATTATTCATATTGCAGAGTCCTCAGGGTTCCTAGAAATAAAAGAATGGAGGGAGGTCAAAATTATGCTATTGCTTCTGTATCCTGAAATGCCCAGAAGCAACCACCCTCATATCAGAGTGGAATACGCAAGGGCAGCTGTATAAATCCGGAATCCAAAGTAAAATTTTATTTTACTATTTTATTCTTTCAGTTAATGGTGCTTGCAATTTTTTATTCCATATACATTTATTAAATCAAACTATATTACACTGAAAACAAAAAACAAGAGCATGCTTCACAGTACTGGATGAAAACAGAGGCTGAACACACTCTCCACCCAGTATGGGGCCAATCCCACCTTCTTCACAAAGCCAGGCACTGGACAGTAAATGTCACATGCAAAACTACTGTGACCATCACAGAGAAGACTACCAAGCAAGGAGGAGAAGGTCAGGAACTGAAATGTCTTATTTCCAATGCCAAATATGTCCTACAATGGAAGATATGCCACCTTGCTGTGGTGAGACCCATGAGATGGGGAATGTGTTCATCTTCCATTAGAAATACCAAAAATCCCATTTTGCCTTATACTGTTCACATTCTTCTGTACCATAGCTTACTGGTTAAGAGCATGGACTCTGGAGCCAGACTGCCTGGATTCAAATCCCAGGTAAACTCTCCTTAGCTGTGTAAACCTGAACAAGTAATTTAATCTTAGTTTTCTTGTCTATAAAATGGAGACAAAATAATATTTTCCTCATAGAGCTGACATGAGAATTAAAGACATGTAAAAAGTACCTGACACACAGTCAGTGCTATGTAAGTGTCAACTACTATTAAGATAATTTGTGTGGGGTGAGCTGGATAGAAGGAGCCCTGGTAGCTCAGTGTTTAAGCACTTGGCTGCAAACCGAAAGGTCAGTGGTTTGAACCCATCAGCCATTCTGCAGGAGAAACATGTGACAATCTGCTTTCCTAAAGAGTACAGCTTTGGAAACTCTATCGGGCCATTCTACTCTGTCCTATAGGGTCGCTATGACTTAGAATCGACTCCACAGCAGTGGGTTTTTAGTTTTAGGTCGGATAGTATCTTAAATAACTAGATCGATACTAAAATTCAGAAATCAATTCTACAGATTTTTTAGTGGCGTATTTGCCGTAAGAGATGATCAGCTGGGGTGGTAGTAACTCAATTACCCAGCGACAACGGTGTAATCTATGGACTGTTGAGTGCCCTGCCATTGCTGCTGCCTTTGTATCACCCTCCCTTAATCAGTAGCACTTCCAGTACAAAAGCAGCAGCAAGATGAGAGAGTAACATAAACTAAGTGAACTTTTTTGCCAAAAAGAACTCTCAATCTCAAGTGTCTAGAAAAGTGATTTTTTTCCCTTGAGCCATCAGGCTAGAAATACCGATCTCTTTTTCACTGCCCAGATATAAGGCATGTGGTAACCATCTCATCTCTTCCACCTGGCCATAAACTTTGGGCAGACAGGTATGTCTCTGAATGGCTCACAATAGTAGGTACTTACTATGTATCTTTTGCATTTAGAATTCAATGTGGAAAGAGAAAAATTATGGCACCTTGTTCCTGTAGCATCTCTAACTTACAACCATAAAAATGTTTGTTTTTTCCCTAGTGAATGGTTAATATACCGAAAAACTCTACATATCCAGGGTAAGAGTGAAACCAAAAAGAGAATTTGGTCCTTGCTACTATTAATTTTGGAGCCCTGGTGGCACAGTGGTTAAGTGCTATAGCTGCTAACCAAAAGGTTGGCAATTCGAATCCACCAGCTGCTCCTCAGAAGCCCTGTACAGGCAGTTCTACTCTGCCCTACAGGGTCGCTATGAGTTGGAATCAACTCGACTGCCATGGGTTTTTTACTATTAATTTACTGACAATGGCACTATTTCTGTGGGGTGCTGTGTAAACATTCAAATTATATTTGAGAACTTTCAAACATAATAGACCCTGAAATGAATCTTTTATAATGATGTATATTAATAAATACATTGTGAACATATTTCTCTATAAATAAATAAAAACACATATGTCTGAAATCAGAATTCCCAGAGCACTACCCCTCAGGAGAGCCTCCACTTCTCAGGAAATCCCAAGCACAATAGAGTACAGAGAACAGCAAGTGCAGGTCAGGAGGATGCTAGGGGAAGCTGCTTGCTGCCAATGGCCTTTCGTCCTCTTGAAACTTAACACTCCTGTTGGCCCCTTTCCCACCTCTCTTTTTTGACCATCTCCCTTTGCCCAGCCCTCCCTTTTCTTTGCTGCAGGGGCTTTTTTTTCCTCTCAAGAATAGAAAAATGTAAGGAGGTCTGCTCTGAGACTTCAAGACTAAGTTATTAGATGAAGTCCATGGCACATCTGAGTGAGGAGAGCATCAAAGCCAGACACAGTGTCCTTCCATTACAGATTCAGAGCAGGTCACTGTGGTATGATAACCCACAAGCACTCACTTGCCATGATGGCACATAATGTGTCAAAGCTTCCCTTGATAACAGTGTTATGGCTAGAATTTCATTACAGAGTTCACATTACAACATTACACAGTTCACAACGTGTGACTGTAACACTAATTACAAACACCCTATGCTCAAAAAGGGACAAAGGAAAAATGCTGAGCATCCGTTAAGTGTCCTCGACCATGCTGACACGTATTTCAGTTTATCAATACCCTTATAAAAGAACCGTAAAGGTATAACAGAATTTACATTTCCTAAAATTTATTTTTTTCAACAATTACTTCTATTCCCATAAAATACTGAGAATTCAAGCAATCTTTGTTAAGAAAAAAATTCTCAAATAGTATGTAGCTGTTGTGTGCCACTGAGTCAATTCCAACTCATAGCTACCCTATAGTACAGGAAGGTAGAAACTGAAAAGTAAAAACAGTTCCCTCCCAATCCCACTTGTTGCTCACTAGAGATTAACTCCGCATGCTTTAACCTCTGGCTCTCGATCTACCAACTTTAAACATTTATTACCTCTCTTCTAGGAAAAGTAAGTTTACAGCATCTAAACGTTCCTCCTCCCGCTGATCCTTGCCAATCCCATTTTTATTTACAGGTCTGCAATGATCGCCTTCATAGAAGCTTTAAAAAAGTATACTTAAACTTCTATTGCTGGACTCATTAGCGTTAAAGTATCTCTGGACTTTCCAAGATAAGGAAATTAAAGTTCCATGTCCTCTATTTTTGATAAGCACTTAATAAGTCTAAATCTTTAGTTCTGGAATAAAGCACTTCATACCGAACCAAATTCCAGAACTTTTTTAAAAAAAAAAAGTTCCAAAGATGATAAACACAATTTTGCTGCCCATGTCACCACCAAACAAATCCTGCCAATATTTCTAGAACAGTACCTTAAAAAAAAAAAAAAAAAGTTTTCACTAATTAGGTAAGTTTTATTTCAGATGAAGGGAAAGACAACATACAATACAGGAGAACTCAACACAATTGGACTAAACCAAAAGCAAAGAAGTTTCCTGAATAAACTGAATGCTTCGAAGGCCAGCATAGCCAGGGACAGGGTTTGGGGACCATGGTTTCAGGGGACATCTAAGTCAACTGGCATAATAAAATCTATTAAGAAAACATTCTCCATCCCACTTTGGTGAGTGGCATCTGGGGTCTTAAACACTAGCAAGCAGCCATCTGAGATGCATCAATTGGTCTCAACCCACCTGGGGCAAGAAGAATGAAGAACACCAAAGACACAAGGTAATTATAAGCCTAAGAGACAGAAAGGGCCACATAAACCAGAGACTACATCAGCCTGAAACCAGAAGAATTAGATGGTGCCTAACTATAACCTATGACTGACCTGACAGGGAACACAACAGAAAACCCCTGAGGAAGCAGGAGGGCAGTGGGATGCAGACCCCAAATTCTCGTGAAAAGACCAGACTTAATGGTCAGACTGGGATTGGAAGGACCCCAGGGGCCATGGTCCCCAAACCTTCTGTTAGCCCAAGACAGGAAGCATTCCCAAAGCCAACTTTTCAGATAGGGATTGGACTGGACTATGGGATAGAAAATGATACTGGTGAAGAGTGAGCTCCTTGGATCAAGCAGACACAAGACTATGTTGGCATCTTCGGTCTGTAGGGGAGATGAGAGGGCAGAGGGGGCCAGAAGCTGCCCAAATGGACATGAGGAGAAAGACTGGAGAGAAGGAGTGTGCTGTCTCATTAGGGGGAGAGCAAATAGGAGCGTATAGCAAGGTGTATGTACATTTTTGTAGGAGAGACTGACCTGATTTGTAAACTTTCACTTAAAGCACAACGAAAATTGATTAAAAAAAAAGGTACTACAAGAAACGCCAGTACAAACAGAAATTTATTCCCTGAGCAAAACGGCAAATAAGATGGACATCCAGCTCTGAGAAATAATGCAATAAAAGCTTGGGAAAATATCTGATATATCAAAGTTCAATCTTTAAGCTTTCATCAAACACTTCCTACAAGACTGAAGTAGAAGAAAATTCTATACAACTGTTAGAAAATGTTGATAAAGGTTCACATACAGGTGTTCATTGGTTTTCTCAGTCCTTGTAAATGGAAATATTTTATAATAACAACACCTTTTTGTTTATTGCTAGCCATGTGTTCAAAGTGGTTTAAACTCCAGGGTGTAGAACCTTCCATAGTGTTCCTCACATGCTCCAAAGCTTGAAGTTCTCAGTGGAGTTTCAAGTAGAAACCGCTACTACTGTTTCCTTTCAATAACTCCCCAGAAGGTTCGTCACCGACTATGTACAAGCCAGAATCCTTCAGAGATCACTGGATCAGAGGATGCTAAGAAATATTAACAAATAATGGGTTCAATGGAAAACTTAAAAAAAACCAAAGCTTTAACAGAAAAGACCAATTTGAAAGAGCATTCCAATCTGCCTATTCACACAGACTAACACACAGATGGCTTCATTTCTTGTTTTTTGTAACCTATTCACTTGGCAGCACTACCAGATGGATAATGAATGCATACTAAGTCAACATTTAATCTGATGTACGAGCACTATTTAGAACCTCCCCAAAATAAAAGGACATGCAGGCTTTTCCAGTTCTCTGCATGTAAGTAAGGAGGGCACATAAAGGTGTACTGGATTCTGACAAGGCACTCCTCATCCAGGAGCAGCATTACTACAAGTAAGTCCCCCAGCACAGCTCAGCCACCTTGAAGGAGCTGCTTCTAGAAGGCTCAGCCAAAAAAAAAGAAAACCAAACCTGTTGCTGTCGAGTTGATTCTGACTCATAGTGACCCTACAGGACAGAGCAGAACTGTCCCACAGGGTTTCCAAGGAGTGGCTGGTAAACTCAAACTGCTGACCTTTTCGTTAGCAGCCTAGCTCTTAACCACTACACCACCAAGGCTCCTAGAAGACTAAGGAGAAAAGAAAAAGGACATGGCAACAATGAAAACTGAAACCACCTTGTTAACTTGATAAATACCCCATCTGAACAAGAATTTTAAAATAAATTATTTCTGGACAAATGTGCTAATTTCCATGGCCACAGGATTTTTTGTTTGATTCCTAGAAGGAAAGACACTAGCCTACGAACACTAAGTAATCAGCTGTGTTCACAGTCTGACACATGGGTATCAATTTAATGGAAATCTTACTGGAATGACAAAAAAAACCTTACTAGAATGACAAAGAAGTCTCCTCGTATATCCCAAAAGAAAACCCTACATTTTCAATGACCTTCCCCTGGCTCTGTTTCTATCTTGGTCTAAAACACAAAGTGTCTAATTCAAGTTCTGCTACTGGTTCTGGCTACAGCATCTAGGCTTAGCCAAGGCTGGCTCCAACAAGATTCAGTCCAGAATTCCTGGAGCCATCCAAGGTGCACATGGGAAGATATCCCCAGAAAAGCCTCAGTTCCTACAGGGCAGTAGTCTTCCAGAGGTGGCTCAGCTTTGGGATAGCTAGGCTCACTCTAGTCTACCCCAGAAAGGTCTGGCCAAGATCAATTTTAGTCCAAAAGATCTGGCTCCAGCCATTTGCCCTCCTGAAACAGTGAGGCTTCAGGGTGAACAATGCTCCCAGAGTCCCTGCTTTGCTAGCAACCACACGGCCCAAAGCAACCTACCAAATCCTATACGTCTTCACTGCTAGAGCGAAATACAGCACTGACCTCCCGAGGAACGGAGAATTTAATGTTTCTATCAAATAAAAATTTTTTTTTTTTTATCACACATGGGCCCTGGCGGTGCAATGGTTAAGTGCCTGGCTGCTAACCAAAAAGTTGGCAGTTTGAATCTACCATCTGCTCCCTGGAAACCCTATGGGGCAGCCCTACTCTGTCCTATAGGGTTGCTGAGTCAGAATCGATTTGACAGCAATGGGTTTATTATACATGGGAAGAAGTAAAAACCAAAGGCTAATTTATCATAGGAGAGAAACAGAAACAGAACACTATTGAAGAGGCGGAGCACTACTGATTTTTCAGGTGGCAAAGACAAGGGAGGTAATTTGACAATGTATTTCTACCTGTTGCCATCGAGTCAATTCCGACTCACAGCGACCCTACAGGGCAGAGAGGAACTGCCCCATAGAGATTTCAAGAAGCGCCTGGCAGATTCAAACTGCTGACCTTTTGGTTAGCAGCCATAGCACTTAACCACTATGCCACCAACGTTCCTGGGAAAGTATTTCTAAGACATCTACAATGAAAATGAAGGCAAAAGAAAAATTCCTAAAGGATAAACCAGTTAAAAAGAATTTAACCATTATGTTTTTGAAATAACATTATCTCTATACAACTTTAAAAATGAAAGGTGTGCCGCCGAAACCCACAGGCATCCCTCACAGAGTCACCCCTGATTCCGTGGTCAGAACTTAGCTGGGCACATCTCCACATTCAAGATGCAACTATCCCCACATGTACACTCCAGTCCTCCTTCGGTCCCCTCCACTTCTTCTAAAGAGCAAAGTTGGAAGGGTTTCAGGGATATATTTAAATATTAAACAAGTCAGTGAGCAAAGAAAAACATTAATAAGACAAATTCTCAATAGTGGTGACGGTTTCTTCCTTTTCCAACTTATTAAAAGACTCAGAAAGTCCTCCTTACCACAAGATCAGATCAGTATCATCTACAGTTTTTACTTTACGGTATAACTTTCCATACATGCATCCATCCATTTAGAGTTTACGTTGCATGGTATGAGGTAAAAATTTTATTTTTTTCTGAAGACTAACAACTTGTTCCTGTACCATTTATTGAATTATTGAGATGCCTTTGCCCACTGACTTGAAACGCACTATTATATGCCAAATTCATATAAGTAAGGTCTGCTTCTTTTTTTTTTTAATTTCTATTGTGCTTTAAGTGAAAGTTTACAAATCAAGTCAGTCTCTCATACAAAAATTTATAAACACCTTGCTGTATACTCTTAGTTGCTCTCTCCCTAATGCGACAGCACACTCCTTCCCTCCACTCTGTCTTTTCGTGTCCATTTGGCCAGCTTCTGACCTGCTCTAAAAATATGGAATGCTTCACCAATTTGCCTGTCATGCTTGCGCAGGGGCCACGCTAATCTTCTGTGTATCGTCCCAATATTACTATATGTGCTGCCGAAGCAAGCACTGCCTCTAAGTTTTTATGTGATTCCACTGATCTTTCTGTAATACAACAGCTTTAAAAGAATGTTAATATCTGAAAGATTCTTTGTCCTTCCCCACATGCAGAGTTATTTTTAATGTTTAATGACATAAAAAGCACATTATGTGTAAAAAGGCAGCCAATACAACTGTATTTATACATTCCAATTTTGTTTAATTATATATGCATGAAAAAATTAAAAGACTGGCAAGAAATGCATCAAAATGCTAAACAACTGTAAAAGAACGAAAAGATAAACCAGGCTGGGAGATAATGTTTGCAAAACACATATCTGATAAAGGACTGGTATCTAAAATATAAGCAGTGCTGGTGGCGCAGTGGGTAAGCACTGGGCTGCTAACCAAAAGGTAAGCGGTTCACATCTACTAGCTGCTCCTCCAGGAGAAGGATGTGGCGATCTGTTTGCATAAAGATCATTGTTGTTAGGTGCCAACGAATCAGTTCCGACCCTATTTTACAAGAAAACAAAACACTGCACGGTCCTGCACCATCCTCACAATTGTTGCTATGTTTGAGCTCACTGTTGCAGCCACTTTGTCAATTCATCATGTTGAGGGTCTTCTTCTTTTCCGCTGGCTGTCTACCAAACACGAAGTCCTTCTTCAGGGACTGGTCCCTCCTGATTACATGTCCAAAGACGAAATCTCACCATCCTGGCTTCTAAGAAGCGAGAATAGATTTGAGGCATTGAATAATAATGACCAAAGACCAGACAAGTTGAGGGATGACATCAAGGACACCATACGTGAAGAAAGCAAAAGGTCATTAAAAAGACAGGAAAGAAAGAAAAGACCAAAATGGATGTCCGAAGAGACTGACAGTTGCTCCTGAATTGAGAATAGCTAAAGCCAATGGAGAAATGATGAAGTGAAAGAGCTGAACAGAAGATTTCAAAGGGTGGCTTGAGAAGACAAAGTAAGGTGTTATAATGAAATGTGCAAAGACCTGGAGTTAGAAAACCAAAAAGGAAGAACACACTCAGCATGTCTCAAGTTGAAAGGACTGAAGAAAAACTCAAGCCTTGTGTTGCAACATTGATAAGAATTCTATGGGCAAAATATTGTGCATTGAAAGAATTAGCAAAAGAAGATTAAAGGAATACACAGAGTTACTGTACCTAGAGATTACAGCTTTGGAAACCCTACTGGGGCAGTTCTACTCTGTCCTATAGCTTCGCTATGAGTTGGAATTGATTCCATGCCATTAAGCACCAAACTTGCATAATAATGAAGCCTGTTAACTTCTTCAAGATGCTGCTAACAGGATCCACCAGATTGAATCTTGATAATAAACAGAAATGGGGAAACTTGATGAAACTACACTCTATAACCCCAAAAGAAACAAAAGATTATCAATTAGCTCAAGTCAAAGTAAAATACTTCTGAAAAACATTAAGTTAGAGGGATAGTTAATTACTCTCAATTGCTGGGATTCAGATGAGGTCAATAACGGACAAAGGAGAAAACACTCTTTCGCTCACTGGAAGCAAGTGCTTCTAAACGCTTTAGCAAAGCTCCTTTGCAAAACAATAAACCAGCCCCCCACCACAGACCCAGGAGATTGTCACTGGTATATGTCCACAATGATCCCTGGAATCTCCCCTGTACTTCCTTCTACTGGAGCTTTGCAGTGTCTGACACTGAGCGGACCTCAATACATGAAAGTTACCATTATTTTTATTATTTTATCACAAGGACACAAGATGGTACCACTAGATAAAAGTTACTCCAGAGCAACAGTCCATACATTTCTAGAGCTCTGTTTGCTAATTTCTTTCTTTTTTCCATTTATGTGCTCAGAGAGGACCTACCAATCAGAATCACCCTTGACTGGGTCCTCTCTTATCTCTGACACAGAGAGGGTCTTGAGTATGTGATGGGCCAAGGGAAGACACTCACTCAGAGCTGCCTTAAGATCCCTGCTAGTTCCTGTTTTACCCAATAGCCATGCTCTAGGGTCTCAAGGCTTATATCTACTCTAGCAATGGCTCCTCCAAAATAAAAAAAAACCAAATCAGCTGCCATCGAGTCGATTCCGACTCATAGCGAACCTACAGGACAGAGTAGAACTGCCCCATAGGGTTTCCAAGGAGCGGCTGGTGAATTTGAACACTGACTTTTTGGTTAGCAGCCAAATGCTTTTTTTTAGCCAAATGCTTAACCACTGCGCCACCAGGGCCCCTAAGTAAATCTGGTTCAAGAACACATTCACATTAAAAAAATATTAATTTCCATTTTAAGGAGTTATAGTCACATCGGTGCTAATTAATCTAAAGAGTCATTTCCAAGAAGCAGAGTAGGAGACATATTTCTGTTGTTAAAAAATACTAACCTACTACAGCGTTTGTAATGGAAATTATCCCATTATGCCATTCATCTGCTCCAAGCCTCTGCCAGAGAGGTCCCTGATTTAGGGGCATTTTCATCATGGTTCTATTTTTGACAACACACGCTTTCAATTTATAATCCACATTCCTAGCAAGGACTAACAGACTATAAATTTGAATGGCCATTTGTGTTACCTAGTGAAGTTGAAAATACCTGTTCCACATGACCCAGCAATTCTACCCCAAGTGTGTATAACATACATGTGTACTAAGGTAATCGTACATGAATGTTAACAGCAGCCAAAAAACTGGAAGCAATCTAGATGTCCAAGAGTACTGGAATGGATAATAAATTGTGGTATACTTACAAAGCAGAATAAAAAAACAAAATTCATTGTCCTTGAGTCAATTTCGACTTATAGCAATCCTAAAGGTCAGAGCAGAACTGCCCCATAGGGTTTCCAAGGAGTGGGTGGTGGACTCAAACTGCTGAACTTTTGGTTAGCTGCTGAGTTCGTAACCACTGCCCCACCAGAGCTCCATAAAGCAGAATACTACATAGAAATGGGAATAAATGAACTACAGCTATATACAACATAAACAAATTTCACAAACATAATGCTAAAACAAGACAAAAAACAATACAGTATGATTCCATTTACATAAAATTCAAAAGCAAGCAAAATTAAACTATGTTGTTTAGGGACACAAAAGTGGTAAAAGTAGAAAAAAAAAAAAAGAACATGATTATCACAGAAGTCAGGATAGTGTCTTTAGTGTTGAGAAGTCCCTGTGTGGTGCAAATGGTTAACGCACTGAGCTGCTAACCGAAAGGTTGGAGATTCCGGTGGCACCTCAGAAAAAGGGCCTAGGAATCTACTTCCAAAAAAATCAGCCACTGAAAGCCCTATGAGCCTATGAGGCACAGTTCTACTATGACACACATGGGGTCACCGTGAGTTGGAATCAACTTGATGGCAACTAGTTTCTTCTAGGGGTTGAGAACTCATGACCAGAAAGGGAACCGTGAAGGGTTCGGGGTGCTGGCATTGGTCTATTTCTTGACTACATGGTAGTTATACGAGGATTGACTTTATAACTTTTCATTAAACTGTACACAGATCATCTGAATTTATACAGATACACATTTTATTAAATTTAAGAAAATAATAAGCATTCTGACACAGTCCACCAGCTCTACCTACAACTTGCCATGGCCTAAGGAGTAAGACCAAAGAACCTTTTCTCCCCACCCCTCCCCCACTTCAGCAAAGCAGGAAGTTGATCTATCATTCCTTCATGCAGCCACTTCAATTTAAAAACAGAAATCATAATCCAGTGTGGGAATTAGGAAAAAAACAAAGGAAGCATTTAAGTGAAGCCTGGAGAAGACTTAAAATATCTGGAACCAATGGGACAAAATACAGGGCAACTAAATACAAGGTAACAGAACAGGTGGTCATGTAACACCTCACTCTTCGGTTAACTGAGAAATAAAAGACCACGATAAGTGGCCATTTAAAAAGTAGACAAGAAGCATGGCACATCAGGGACAAACTACACCTGGTTAAATTAAAACAATCCATGTAAGCTTGACTGGAAACCCTGGTGGCATAGTGGTTAAGTGCTACAGCTGCTAACCAAAAGGTCAGCAGTTCGAATCTCCCAGGCACTCCTTGGGAACTCTACGGCGCAGTTCTACTCTGTCCTACAGGGTCGCTATGAGTCAGAATCGACTTGATAGAAACAGGTTATGTAAGCTTGAAAGAAGACAACCCTTATTCTGAAGCTGCCATAAAGGAGGACAATCATTCTGAGAGACCCTGACCTTAGTTACCTCTTTAGAAAAGGTAATTCGATTTTACAAAAAATTTAACCACTAGTTGATCTTTCCCTTGACATGGCAACATAAGCTGGAAATGCCACGTGGAACTGCAGAGGGTCATGGAGAGAGACACAAATTATTCATCACAGAACTAGAAAGAGGTCATTTAAAAGGTAAATCTTAGCTGGTGAGCTGATGATAACGTTACCTAAACACCAAGTGGAAACCCTGGTGGCATAGTGGTTAAGTGCTAACCAAGAAGTTCGCAGTTCCCATCTGCCAGGCCCTCCTTGGAAACTCTATTGGGCAGTTCTACTCTGTCCTACAGGGTCACTATGAGTTGGAATCGACTCGACAGCTGTGGGTTCGGTTTTGGTTTAAACACCGATTTAAAAGGCAGATCTCAAACTTAACAGTGAAAGACAAAGATATTCCAGAACAAGCAGGCCTGAAAGGTGTATTAAAATTGTAAGTGCATCCTGGGTAAGCTTAACTGCTTTTCTAAACTACTTCAATCCTTACAAAAGCTGATCCCTTACTGTGCTAAAACCTGAAAGTTGCACTGACTTGCATTTTAAAAGAAAACTGTTCAAGCAGAAGCCTGTGGCTAGATTCAAAGATGCAGCCCTACAACTACAATTTTCCAGCACTCAGTAGTTTCTGCCAGACAGCACCCAGAATGATTGACAGAATTTGTAACGTTTCAGTATCACCAGAAAAAGACTATGCACACACACTTCCAGCATATGAATGATTTTAACTCACCCTTCACCATGCTGCACGTATTTCTGCTGCTTGTCCTGAGTTTTTAAGACTTGTAACATTCTGAAGATAGAAGTTCCTCCCTCCTTAGCCCCTTTTTGTTTTACCTTTGTTCTTAACATATATTAGAAAAAACTGCTCCCATCAGTATCAAAATTGATTGGCTGTTAATTTTACCTCCTCTTACCTTCCTTTTCTTTAAGTATAATAAAACAAGACTGTAAAATACAAACTAGCAAATGTTTTGTCTCAGCAAAAGAGTGGCATGTTTTTCTAGGATGAACCTAGAACTCTCTGATACCAGAAAAGTGCTGGGGTGATAAAATGGCTGAAAAGGATTGAAATCCTCTATCAGTGGTGACTTTTGCAGCGACGCACAGACGAGTTTTACGAATTTCTGATGGCAAATTTTGAGATAAAAAGAAAAGGCAAAGCAATGACTCTCAGATCGTTCAATTTTGTTCTGGGTAATTTTTTCGCTGAGGCAACCGCGGGCCCTCAATCTAACAGACTAAAAGTAAGCCCCTCCTATCCACGCAAAAGAAAGGGCTCCATTTAAAATCCAAAGCGGCATTTTAGAGACTGGAGTGATTCGCATCGTCCACAGAAGAGGGTCCTTCCGGAGCGCGGAGAGACGACGGGTAGGAGTTGCTCTTATAATAGAATTAGTTTACAATGACAAGAAAGCACATACCGCTGAAAGGTTTTCTAGGATTAACCCTTCCCCCCTAGCACAAAGCTCCAGAAAAGGTGAGGAAATCCGGGGAAGGGGGAGATCGCTGCCCTCGCAAGGCCAGCAGAGCTCAGCTTCCGAAGCAGGGCAGCACCTTCCCCAAGCACCCACCCGCACGTGGGCCTGAGCTCACCGCATTCTTCGAGAACGGGCAACCTCACTCCACCTGCACAACCGGGGGTCCGCAAGTCAAAACAGCGCTGGTCGCGTTCTCCCCAGGCCCAAGTCACAGCGGCCCGGGGACGTCACCAGGATCCGAAACAGAGAGGACCCAACCCAAAACCTCCCTGGCGATGCGAGATGCCCGCCCGCCGCCCTTCAGAGGCGCCGCAGGGCCGCCACCCAACAGCAGGGCGCGCGCCCTAAAGTCGGGGGTCGCGGGCGGGCGCGCGCCCCAGAAAGCGGCAATTGCCCACAGGCCGCAGCTCTCGGAACCAATATCCGGACCAGGAACGCGCACGTCGGCGGCCACGCGCACCGGGAAGGCCGCACAGCGCGCGCGCCCCCGCGCGTACAAACAGGTCTAGCGCCGCGCGCGCGCGCGCGCACGCGCGCCGCGCCCACTCCAATCCTCGGACCACCCTTCCCCCACCAACGGGGCAGGGCCGCGCGGGTCCAGGAACGTTCTGAGCTCCGGAGCCGCCCCGAAGTCTCCTGGGCCCAGCGGCAGCGATCCGCCCGCCCCCGCCCGCCGTTGTGTGGGGTGGGCCTGCTATCCCAGGCCCGCGGCCTCGCCGCATCCCTGCCTCCGCCGAAACTCTCACCCGGCGACGTAGCCGCCGCCGCTGCTCTGCCCGCCGGCCCCGCCGCACCGCCCGGGGCTCCTGTTCGGCCGTCGCCGCTCCAAGACAGACAGGATTTTCCCCTCACAGCTCCCTGGGCGCCATCTTACATTCAACCCCCACAGCCAATAGGTGCCGAATACCCCTCTCGCGAGAATCTGAGCAGCCGATCCCGCGAGATCTGAAGGGTGCCTCCCAGCCAGACTTAAAGGGAACGCTTCAGCCCAGGAGGGAGGCCGAGCTTCAGGCTACGGGAGCAGCGCGTTGGGCCCAGAGGGTGGGACGAACAACTCCGCCCACGGACGCCCCTCCATTCAGGGCGGAGCCAGCGTCGCGGCCTGCCCTAGCCGGGGTGCCTGGGGAGTCTCAGGGACAGGCCCTAGCCCAAGGCTCTCTCGCTGGACCCACCCTCAGTAGCGGACCGCTGCCTCCTCCGTCCGCCCAGTTCCACGCGGGGCGGGGCCGGCTCGGCCCCTTAAGGTGGCCCTTCAAAACCCCTCACATGGACCCGGCACCCCCGTCACGGCCCACCTGGTGAGTCCCCGCATCACTCGCCTCAGATAGGTACCAGTGTCTGGGGCCCCTGTCATGAGCTACAGTGCAAGTTCAGCCTGCCGCCTTCCAGTCCACCTTAAAGTGGACCTCGGGTGGCCGCCTGTTTGTATACAGGGAAAATGTGGAGGGTGTTAAAGCTGCAGGCACAGGCCGCCTCACTAGCAGCCCACCATGCCCCAGAGAACAACCTGGCAGCCTTAAACCTTTATTATCTCTGGTCCTTTTGAACTTGTGCAAACTCCCCCAAATCCTTCTGGATTCCCCTCAGAAGTCCTTTCCTGGCAGAAACCTCTTTTGAGGCCCACACTGGGTCAGGAACCTCCTCTAGCCTCACACAGGCCTGGCCACTCCTCTGTCTCCCTCCACTAAACAGTGAACTTGGAAAGACACTGCAGCATTTCTGCTTCATCTCCCTGTGCCCCATACATAGCACGCACCGAGTTATTATTTGCTGAATGACTAGCTGGGTGCCAGGCTTCTCTTCATCAGCCTGTGTGCACAGGTAGACACAAACCTGGATCCTTCTGGCACAAGGCTCTTAAACACAGAGCAACACCACAGGGCCCTCCATTCCCTTGGGCCAGGTGCCATGGATACTGAATCAGGCCCAGGGCCCTGCCCTTGAGCACCAAGAAGTGTGCCAAAGCTGTCAGTGCCGCTCCATTCTGGGGAAGCTCATTCTGAGAGACAATAGGTATGCACAGTTCACACACCCAGCATGTCGCCAGGGCCCTCAGATGTTGGCAGAGCAGACAGATAACACAGACTCCAGGGCCATTTAGCTGCTCTTTATTAACATGGACTCTGGGCTGACGAGGGCGCTCACAGTCCCCAGGAGGATAAGGTAAGTCTAGGTCCACTAGGGCCTCCAGCTTACACCTTCCCTGGGTCTTCCTTCAGTGTGACGGTCCGGTTGAAGACAAGCTGGAGGACAGAGGGGGAAAAATGACCAACAACTCAGAATCAGACCAGAGGTCCAGGTGGGTCTTACCAGACACCCTATACACCATCCCAGACAAGCTGAGGGTCCAAGGTTCAGAAGAACTGGGCTGTCAGTGGCTTTGTGACTTTGGGTAAGGGATTGAACAGCCCTGGGGCTCAGTTTTGTAAGGATCATAACCACCCCTGGGCCCACCCCTCTCCCCCAGGAATAAGAAAAGCAGAATCTATCCACAATTTTGAGCCTGTTTCTCATCAGTAGAATGAAACCCACTCAGGTGGTGAGGATTAACTGATGGCATGTGGTTAAAGTACTTGGCATAGTGCAGCCACCACTGTCACTGCTGTGTAAAGGGGAAGGCAGGTGAAGCCAAGCACCTGTCCTTGGTGGCTGTCTGGATCCACAGAGAAGTACCCAAGTCGCTCAAATTGGAATTTGTCAAAGGGCATTGCCAGGGCCACAGAACAGTCCACTAATGCTGCCTCCACCACTTGTAGCGATACCTGTGGGCATGGAACTCATATGGTCATCTAGCCAGGAAGGCCCACCACCCTCAACCCACACACACCCCATGAGCCTACCGGATTCAGGTCACTTAAGAATCCACCAGGCACCTCAGCAGGATCCTCAGGGTTCTTGTGCTGGAATCTGCAGCCAGAATGAAGGTCAGACCCCAGCTGGACAGCCACAGCAGGCAGCGCCCATCTCACACCTGTCTGCACCCAGCTATGTTCACTCACAGTCGATCATAGAGGCGAATCTCGCACGTCAGTGGCTGGGACACCCAGTGAATGAAGGCCTTAGGTTTCTCTCCAGCATCTGCCCGACTGCAGGTCACCTCCAGACTCGCCACACAGCCACTGGGGTCCTGAAAGGAGGGAAACAGGGAGGAAGGGGAAGACAGCTGCAGTTAGACCTGAGGACCACCATCAGGACTTCAGGCTGTGCCCAGATCCTAGCCTTAGCAGGCACTCCAGTAAGAAGGCTGCATCTGGCTCTCACCTTGACAATGTGCTGCAGCTCAATGACGTAGCCTGTGTGCCTCAGGCCCACAGGCTGGCCCCATGCCAGGCGCTTATAGCCTGGCTCTGGCTCCTAGAGGTAGGAAGTAGGGTAGACACAAGAGGCTGCAAGAATAGAACAGGTATGAGAGGCTCCTCCCCCGCCCCCACGTCTGATGGGTTGGTTCATCTGAGCAGGAGGTAGATGGACTGACAGAGGGGATAAAGAGATGAAAGCAGTCCAGGATGGGCTCAGCACTGAACATTCACCTCCTTGAAGTCAGTTCGCTCAATGAAGATGACAGGTGCAAAGGGAACCTGATGGAAGCCCTTGCTCTCATCAGCTGGGAAGTTAGGCACCTGTATGTCCAAGGACTATGGCAAAAGACAAGTGCCTGAGTCACACCAGGCACTGGGAACCCCAAGCCCAGTCCCTGGTGCACCCCCTGCCACATACACACACACATGCTGTGGCGAACCCACCCTGGCAGCAGGAAAGTTGGTGATGATGACCCGTAGTGGCTCCAGCACAGCCATGGCCCGTGGGGCTGTGTCGTTCAGCACATCACGCACGCAGGCTTCTAGTAGATGTGGCTCCATTGTAGTCTGTGCCACCGTTACCCCCACCTGGCAGGAAAGGTATGCATCACTCAGCCACAACCATAGGACCCCACACTCAACCCCCACCTGCCATCCCAGCCCACTGGGTCGTACCCGGGCACAGAAGTTGTTGATGGCCTCAGGTGGGAAGCCTCGCCGCCGCAGGGCTGTCAGCGTGAAGAGCCGTGGGTCATCCCAGTCCCTGAGGGTGAGAAGGTGAGTAGGCCTTCGACACAGCACGTGCCGCCATTACCAACAGCCTTTGATGAGTCAAATAGCCACACTTACCGCACAGCGCCAGCTGCCACAAGCTGAAGAATCTTCCTCTTAGAGACAACGGCATAGTGTAGATTTAGGCGGCCGTATTCCCACTGCACAGGGCAATAGACATCCAACGCGTTGCACAGCCAGAAGTAGGAAGAGCGTCTGGGGTGGAAGGGTAGGGTCAGCCCAAGACACTTAAGGCTGCTAGAATCCCACCAGGTCTCCCCACCCCCATAGGCCCACCTCCCTCACCGGGCCTGGAATTCCTTGGTGCAGAGTGAGTGGGTGATGTGCTCAATGGAGTCACAGAGGCAGTGTGTGTAGTCATATGTGGGGTAGATGCACCTGTGGGGCACAGGCATTGGGCCAAACCATGAAACCTCACATGTCCCATCTTCCCACAACCCAGCCACCCACCCCCTGCCCACACCCACCAGGTGTCCCCTGTACGGTGGTGCGGTGTGTACTTGATTCGATAGGCCACAGGGTCCATTTTGCCATCTTCCATTTCCAGCTTCATCCGCAGTGTGGCCTCACCCTCCGCAAACTTCCCCTTGCACATTGCCTGTGGGTAGCGAGGGCTCAGGCTGCCTTTAAGCACAGGAGCACCCCATATTCAGCATCCTGGTCCACCCAGACCTGCCACTTCTCCAAGGCCCTACCTCAAACAGCAGAAGCGACTCCTCCACAGGTCGGTCCCTCCAGGGTGAGGGTGGCGGGTTGTGGCCTTTGAGTTCCTCCCCTCGCTGGTGGCACACATAAGCCTGGCCCCTGTGGGGAAGAGGTATGAGCTTCCAGCCTGGCTGTGACTTGGTCAGCCTGCTCTGGCTCCACACCAAGGCCTGATCTTACCTGCGGATGAGCTCCACAGCCCAGGTATATAGCTGGTCAAAGTAGTCAGAGGCATATGTCACCTTGTAAGGTGTGTAACCTATGACAGAATGAGATGCAGTATGAGCAGCCACCAGGGACACCCGATGGCTGGCCATGGCCCAAGGATAGGCCCACTACCCCCAGCCCTGTCCAAGCCCTGCCAGTCCATACCCAGCCAGGCCACCATGTCATAGATGGCAGTGAAAAACTTTGCTTCCTCCTTCTCAGGGTTGGTGTCATCATAGCGCAGAAAACAAATCCCATTGTTGGCCTAGAGGAATCACAGTATTTGTGAGCTTATATCATTGGCCCCCAGTCTAGCTCTCCCAGGGAACTTCTCAGAGCTTTCCTGGGTCAGAAATGAAAATGCCTTCAAGAGCTTCTCTCATCTTCCAGCATCTAAATGCCCTAGACAAGGCATCTCTTACACAAACTTAGGACAGAGAACATAACCTCTTTGAAGTCAAAGGGCTGCACTGGAGATTCACCCAAAGGCCAACTCACTGCCTCATCTCAGAGCTTTTTCCCAATGAACACAATGGATTCCCAGGCATTTGCTCCCAGGAACCTCCATGGCATCTGCCCATTCTGGCCACGTCATCAGGAACAGCAAGGAAGATAGGGACACCTCTGTGGTATCCGGTCATGGGGGCAGCATGTAGTCATCTTGCATGCTAGGTCCCTAGATGCACACTCACCTTGGCATAACCAAAGTTGAAATTGATGGCCTTGGCATGTCCAATGTGTAAGATTCCGTTGGGCTCTGGTGGGAACCGGGTACGCACCTAAGGTGCAGAGATGGGATTGGAGGAATGAAGCCACAGCTCAGACTACCCTAAAGGAGCAGATGCCCCTTTCCAGGGAGGTCATGGTGGTAGGTGAGATGGGGCACTATGAAGTTGGCCAAGGTCCCCAGTGCTGACGGCACTAGCTCGCCTGGCCACTCTCACACACCTGTCCCCCAGTGATCTCCAAGTGCTTCTTCAGCAGATTCATGGTGTGTGGGGTGGTCACATAGCCTGCAGTCTTGTAATTTTCACCTGTCAGGACCAGAACAAGGGGCAATCAGGCTGCAGCACGAGATCCCCATTCCCAGGGTCCTGGCTGCAGGAGTTGCTACCAGAGCCCAGTCCTGCCCAGCGTAGTGACCCACCTACTCACCAGGCTTGTGGAACTTGAGCGCCTCTCCCCGGAGCTGCTCCATCAGGGACAGAGCCTGGCCTGCAGCCACACCTGCAAACGAAACCAAGAAAAACTTGTCCTCTGGATACAGATACCATATCCCTTTAAGGGAGGTGCCTTTCAGTACCACCCATATTCTGCAACCAGAACAGAACTGAGCACGCCCCTCTTTCTCCATCTTTAGAGACAAGAGACACAGAGCCAGACTCCTGTGGCCTCGTCAGGCCAGCCTTGAGGCAAAGGGAACAAATGAAACACTAGGAATCCCAGCCTTGAAGCAGAAGGCAGGTAGGTATTGAACAAGCCAAGGGCCTGAGGAGGCTGGGCTGAGGACCCAATAGGGGCATGGCTCAACAGTCAGTTTGCTAAATGTGATAGGAGTCTATAGCCTCTTACCGTTCTCCACCACATCCTTTGCTTTCCTCTGGTCTGTTTCTTCTGGCCGAGCCTTCACTACCTAAAGGAAGCCCGGAAGCTGATTCAAGGTCTATCCTGGGCAGGGTCTTGTGATCATTGGGGTCATACACTTCCTTCCCCAGTCTGAACTCTTACTCTACTCCACCACACCCGAGGACCCAGGGCCACACCCAGTCCCACCTTGGATTTCTTGTCCAGATCAGACTCCATCTTGGGACCCAAAAGGTGGAGGACCTGAGTAGAGACCAGAGTATCCTCTTTCAAGGAGCTCCTGACCGATCCTGCCCACACACCCAGGGATTTCCTTGCCTGTGCATAAGCCTCTCCCCCACTTCTCCCCACCCTCCGCTGTGCGAGCTTGTTTAGCCCGTTCCACCTCTGCTTATAATGTGGTTCAGCTGACCTCAAATCTTTCTCCCTCCTAAGAGTCTATACTGGACCCAGATAATAAGAACTGCAATTTACAGTGTGGCTAGCAGCAACACCAGTAATGTATCTCAGCCATCACCCTCTTGTGATCCTATGCCAGGAAGACCACATCATCCCTCTTTATGGAATGAGCAGTCTGAGGTTCAGAGTAAGTGCCTCACCCCAAGTTAGGCACAGCACAGCACAGAGGACCAAGTCTCACTGCCCTTCCAGGTGCTGCCCCCTCACACCAGGCTCTACTCTCCGCTGCCAGAATATTGACAGGGTCTCCTCTCCTCTTTTATCCCTCAGTGGACTCTAGGCCCCATCCATCCCAAGGTCTTTGCCAGCTTCATCTCAGGGAGGTGCCCACCTGCATGTCCACCTCATGCTTGATCATCTTGCCATCAGCCCACTTGAGTACAGCCCGCGCCTCTCCTACAAGCACAGGCACAAGGAGCTACACGAAGCCAAAGGAGGGTACCTCCCCCCCCGCCCCCCGCCAAAACCAAGGAAAGGTCCTAACTGACCAAAGGAACCAGAGCCCGGCCTAGCTGGATCACTTTCAGGGTGCTCTTGCCCCTTACCCCACCTTCTCTCACTCCTGCCCAGAATAGACGGCATGACCTGAGCTAAACAGCCAACAGCCCCAACCCCAGGCTCTGCTCACCCATCAGCAGCCCCATGTTGAAATGGTAACGTTCCACCAGGAGCTGGGACTGGTGCCGACTTATGGCGGCCTCTACCTGCAGAAGGCCAAACCATATGGTTCAGAAAAGCCCCCTTGAGGGACACTCTAGGAGCCCACACCCTCACTCTGGATCCTCCTGGGTGGAGCAGCTGAGCCACTCATTCCCAGGGCCAGTCCTGGGGGTACAGCTGCTGGGGAAAGACTCACAGCCTCCTCAATCTGCTCTGGGGTCACTATGACATCCACGCCACATTCCCGCTCAAAGTCCACGGTGTCAACGGGGTCCAGGGGGTGACTCCGCACATACTCAAGGGCAGCTGAGAAAGGAGGGCCAATGAGTTTGTGGGCTCTCAGCTCCAAGAATAGGCAGACAGGGCCCCAATCCCACCAGACCTCAACCACAGCTTGGTCTCCTGGGAGATTAAGCCCTTGACTGGCTTTAGAAAAGCCTTGAGACTCCCCACTCAAACCTGGACAGTTTCCCTTCCAGTCTCACCAGAGGCCGCCCCCTGCCTCATCAATGCCGAGGCCCTGCTGTAGAAGGGGAGTGCAGAACTAGGGTCTAGAATGCCACGGGGGACTTGGTAGAAAGGGCAGATAGGGCGTCCTGGCTGAGGAGAGGGTTTCGAAGTGGAACTGGCAGGACAGGCAGGGGTCTCACCAGTCAGCTGGGGTTCGGTGTGGATCTTCTTACTGGCGATGTAGCCCACGAGAAACGGGAGCCGCCGGGGATCCTTGAGTCGGGAGGCCAAGCCATATAGCAGGGTCCCGGTAGCTTTGTCGATGGTGGAGCCCAGAGTCTGCTGCGCCTGTGTTCAGAGGGGTCAGAAGAAAAGCCCCATGTCCAGTAAGAAAGAGAAGAGCGACAGGAGAGAGGCCGGGATCGGGTTACGGCCTGGAGCTGCGTTGGGGCAACTGGCAGCTCCAGCCAAGGCAGAGGGGCGCGCACCTGGGTCGCCGCCTCGCGCAGCTGCGCGCTCAGAGCCGCGTTCTTGAGCGTCTCGCGGGCCTTATGTTCGCTCAGCCCGAGGCCAGTGAACAGCGACAGGGAGTCCGGCGTCGCCATCGCGGGGACACCGGAAACCAAAAGAAAACTTTGAGGCCAATCTGACCGTTTGCATTGGACCAGTAACCAATAGGAGGGCGAAGCTGCCGGGGAGAGCCAATGGTGTCCTTTCTGGCGAGAGTGGGCGGGGCTCTCTAGGGTCGTCGCCGCCATTAAAGGGACCGAAAGCGAACAAACGGGCCCTTCCGGCCCCTGCACTTCCGCCTTCGCGGCCCGAGCAACCTGAAGTTGTAGTGGGGGCCGCGGAGCAGAATGGGACTCAAGGGGATATTTGCCGCGGACTTGAGGGGAGGTGTTCAGCACCGAACAGGAGGCAGACGCGGGCGTAGCTTTCTGCGCTTCGACTTTTCTCCTACAGCCCTGGGAACTCCATCCCAATACTGTGCGCGGGTAGCAAAAGTGACAGTTGGTCCCTATCGCGTTTTTGACGTCACAGCTTTGGGGTTGTCATGGAAACTAGAGCAAAATGAAGCCCGGGAAATCCTTGGTCAAAACGCCAGCGCAGAGAAGGTGCCGAAAGGCCGATCGATTGAGGCGGCCCATAAGTCTGGCCCTGTCAAGGGCCCGCCCCTGTACCTGGCCGGAGGGGTTTGAGCCGGCACTGCCTCGCAAAGGTTCTATGATGATGATTTCGTTTAAAATCCCCTTGCACACTTCCCCCCTTTGCGGAAGCTTGCAAATGTTACGCAAATCACAAGCAAATTAGACCTTGAAATTCATCTGCAAGCCCTTGAGACAATATTTTATTGAGGTTGGGACAGGGTTGTTGTGTGCGGTGAAATTGATTCCGGCTCATAGCGACCTTATGTGATAGTAAAAAAAAAACTGCCCCATAAAAGTTTCCTAGGCTGTAATCTATGGGGTCACTATGAGTCGGAATCGACTCGAGGGCAGTGGGTTTGGTTTTTTTTTTGGTTAGACTGTAATCTTTATGGGAGCAGATTGCCAGGTCTTTTCTCCCCTGCAGAGTGGCTGGGTGGGTTCAAACCACCACCATTTCGGTTAGCAACAGGGTAGGCCAGAGAAAACAGAATCATCAAGATTATGGCTATTGTCCTTGAGAGTTTCCTGTAGTCTGTTACTGGACTCCCAGGACCTGCTGGAAGTCTTCAGGCTAAATTAGTACAGACTTTTTTTTTTTGGTAGGGAGGGAACTGGTGCTGCTGGTGGTGATATGGTGAGGGTTCCCCAAATCTGGGATTGGAGCTCAGGCTCTTGGAGGCCGTGGTGTTGCTCAGACTCCTGGACCTTAAAGGACTGGGCAGGATCCTGACTGCTGTCTGTGTATACATTCTGTGTCTTGCTTTGTGACTAATGACTAAGCTCTATGTCTGAGCCTACCTGTGGGTTCTATGTGATGGCCACACGCCAGGTTCTACCCAGGGTTAGACACTTCATCAATGTTCCGATCCATCCCCATGTCAGGATTTCCCACCTCCCCATGACCCCAGACTGATGCCCAGCCCAGCCCTAGTGCACTGCCCATGGGAGGCCAGGTGCAGGCATAGACCAGGGGTGCAGTGCAGTGGTGCCATAACGCACCAGGAAGCAGAATCACAGCCACACCAGTCCTGTGTTAAGTTTGCAGCAGAAGAGCAGCAGGTGCCCAGCTCACCACAAAGGTGCTCATGAGGTGCAGAATCACAGAGTACAACCACTGCCATTGTTTTCTCTGCACATGATGCCACTAAACAGTCTGTTGCAGCACCATCACTACCATCAATGAGTCCTGTAGGTCTGGTAGTGGCCTCCTTAGTGGCCTTCACCCCCTTTCCCAGGGTCCTCATGGTTCCTGCCCTGTGGCTCCAAGTCACAGGATGTGAAAGTAGCCCCACCAGCACCACACACAATGTCAAAAATGGGAATGGTAGGGACCAGTGGGTGGCCAGTCCTGTGAAGCCTCTGACCAATCCATGGACAGGACAGAACAGAACAATGAGGTTGTATGGGCCCAGTCTGAAAGCCAGCCTGCCTGCATGAACCCATGACACTGCTTCCGGGGAAGTCAAGAGAAAGGTAACCAGAGACAGAAGCCAGGCAGCAGCCAGCAAGACCCAGATGCAGCATGGGGAAAGGCAGCATCCAACAGCCTGGCCCATGTGGCACAATGGTACCAACCAATAGTGAGCACAAAGGCAAGAGAGGACACAGTGCTGGTAGCCAGAGCAGCCTCGTGCAGATTCCACAGCAGGGTACAATGTGGAGGACTCAGCAGCAGCAGGGCTGCAGTCAGGGGTGGACGGAGCCCCTTGATCTCGGCATCCAGCACATGCAGGCTGCTGGTGGCCAGGAGCCCACATAGGTGGGGCCACACACGTAAAGGCACAGTACAACCCTGTTGCTGCCCATGCCTAGTAGGCCCTCCAGCAGTATCATACCACCAACACCCAGCCCGCCAATGCCACCTTTCCTGCAGGCTTCCACACCCAGCTCTCTAGGCCCCTTGCCATGGCCAGCAACCCCACATAGCCCTTGTCATTGTCCCCACGGGAAAAAGCTGAGGTTGATCACGGGGCTAACTATCTCCAGGAGATCCCTCTGCTCACTGCCATGGCCCAAGTCTGGCTGAGGCTGAGGGGTACTGGTGGGTCCTCCATACCGAGCATCATGTGAGACTCTGCCCCCATGGCTTTGAGGGTAGAGATGGGCCTACAGGGCTGTTGGGACCCTGCCCCACCTCTGCCTCTGTCTTACTCCCTTCTCTGGCTTGTCTGAACATCTCCCTCCAGCTGGAGACATACACTCCTGCACCCAAGCAATGAAAAGGGAAGGGGTAGCTTATCCACGAAGAGGCAAGGCCGGGGGCTTCTCATAACATTTGCCCTTGCAATCTGTGTATACAAGGCTGGAGAGGCTCTGAGGCTGGGAGAAGACTGCGGATCAATTGTGGGTAAACAGTTTGGAGCCACTGCCAGAAACTGAGGTCTCAGGGACTCTTAAAGGGAGAGGGGCTTTGCAGGGCCCCATACCCTCCCTCCCACAGGAAGTCAGCCAAGATCAGCAGTAGTCCTCTTTCTGTCCTCCTATCCGAGGAGGGTCGCCTACCGCACTACACGATGTTTTCTTCCTGCTCTGTCCTCCCCTGAGGGATCCAGTTGGTGCTCAAACTACAGCAAAGGGACATCTGAGAGCAAGAAAACAGGAGCATCCCCTCGAGATTGCAGCCCAAGTCCTAGCTATGCTCCTCCAGGCTGAGCCTCAAGATTAAGGAGTCAGCTCTCCCTGGAATACAAACTCAAAACTCACAAACTGGAGACAGGATGGCACTTCATCACCCTTGCAGATTGCAGGCTCCAGCTCTGTCATGGGCTGGGGTTCCGAGGGCAATATCTTCTACTGTTACCGAGAAAATTCTCCTTGACCTGCTATCTGGCTCTCAGTCCCAGGCTGCTCCAGTGCCTGCACCTTTAACCTTATCTAGAGCCTCATCAGTTACTCATTACTCCTCCTTCCTTTAGGCATGATGTCTTGACAGTAATGGCAACCAGAGCCATCTACATGTGGGATCCAGCGCCAGTGGGGACCAAAGAGCAGCAGGTAGGCCACAAAGATCTGATGGCTTCATGACCCTCATTCCTCCATTCTCACCAACTCTCCTTAAACCAGAGCACTTTCAAGGGCAGACACACACCCTGACAGGGAGGGGAGGTGGCCGCAGCACCTGTGCATCACAGTCGCTAAGTCTGCTTCTTCTTATTTATTTTTAAAATATATTTAAACAGCAGCAATCACTTCCAAAATGCAAAAAAAAAAAAATTACAATTTTTAGAATAAAATTAATGTTTATAATGCAAATCAGAAAGAATTGAAGGTACAACTGAGAATCAAATCACACAGCCCTGGGGGCAGTTGGAGAAGTCAAGGCCCACTGGTTGGGGGGCCCAGCTAACAAAAGGACCCCACCTGAGAGGTCTCTATCCCCAAATCATACCCCCCAACTCCCCATTTATGGAGCCAGTGTCCTCTGGGTTAGAGAAGGAGAAGCGGCAAAGAGCTGCCCCTCTGTGGATGATCCCCCAAACCCAGCTCCCCCACCAGAAAGGGACCTGCTAATCGACCTCCTCCATGTTGCTGTAGGTGGGGGCTGGGCAGTCCACAGGGGGGGCGAAGCGCTCAGGGGCTGTCCGCGGGGGGGCCGCCTCGGGGGCCTGGCCAGGGCCTAGTCCCTGCAACAGAATACGAGGACAGGGGTTGGGGGCTGCCCATGATGCTGCCTGGCATCCCGGGGGTGCTGGCTCAGAGCCCTGGCACCCAAGGGAGGGCCCCAAGGCAGGCGCAGACAGCAGCGGCGTTGAGACAGAGAGACGAGATCGGGCCTGAACAGTCTCGCTTTATTAACACTTTAAGTACAGGAAGCAGCTTGGGCAGGGCCAAGCCCCAGGCCAAGGGTCAGGGCAGCAGGATAAATGGACATACAGCTGGACGGATAACCGCCCTAGGACTCTCTGCCCCTGTTGGGGCCTCAGTACCCACCCTCAACCCCCAGATGCATACACCGAGGCCCAAAGCCCAGAGTGGGTCCCCACCAGAGGCAGCCTGGCCTGGTGGGCAGGAAGGTGGGCCAGCTCACAGCAGCTGCCTGCAGGCGAGCTCATCTCCAACGACTCTGGGACACCAGAGGATAGAACACGTTGAGTACGAGGGCCACCAAAGCCGCCATGGTGCCCAGGACAAAGTACCGGAGGCAGCCCTCGTCTGGTGTGGTGGGGCCACGTGGCGGGGGGCCCACCCAGTCTTGGGGCCCCCAGGGACCCAGGGGCCCAGGCCCCTCAGGCACCGGCTCCTCCTCGGCCTCCAGCTCCTGCCAAATCCGGGAAGCCTACAGTGTGCGGAAACGGCCATCAGCACCCGGGGGATGGGGGTACCCAGTGTCCCTGTGACTGCTGGTGCCCAGCCCACCACAAAGGTGTCTGTGATGAGCAGAGTTACACAGAGTGCCGCCACTGCCACAGTCTCCTTTGCACATAATGCCACTGAAGGGTCTGTTCCAGCACCATCACCACCATCAATGAGTCCTATAGGTCTGGCTTATGGAAGACAGAGCTGCCAATCCCTGGGCAATCTCCTGGCTCCCTCCCACCCATGTTCAGATCCTGACCACTGTCTTCTACTGGGATTTCTCTGAGCCTGGACCGGAGAAGGTTCAAGGGAAGAAAGAGAGCAGCAAGGAAGAGCCCAGTTCAGAAAGGAGATATGGCTGTGCCCACCAACTGGGCCTATGGTACCCCACATCGACGAAAGAGACAGAAGACTTCAAAGGCTCAGTGGGCACAGATGCTCACCTGAGAGATGATGACTGCCACCCAGGGCTGTGGCCAGCCCAGATAGGCTCTGCCCTGGGTACACACCAGAACACAGGGATGATGACAAGGGAGGGTCTGTGAGCTGGCTCGTGGGAAGCATGTGGAGGAAAGCTGGGAGAGTGTCAGGTAAGGTCTGTTCATGGCACTATGCCCAGTAAGAGTCACAGCAGTTGATCAGGCTGTGCCAAGTGAGTGCCTATGTGCACACTGGTGGCATGCCAGTGTATGTGCACCTTTGTGAGTGTCCCTAGGGCACGGGATGCTTCTGGCTAAGGCTCTGACGTGAGGGAACTCTGCGATTCTCACAAGCACCAAGGCTTCAGGGGCCTGTGGCTGCAGAAGAGAAGCTGCACCCTCCTCTCCCTTCCAAATCTGTGAGTCAGGCTCCAGTGCCTCACCTGGCTGGCAGCAGCCTCGGCTGTAGGGCCTAGGTCTGGGTGGTGCTCAGAGTGGCCTGCCCGGGGGGGCCTCTCCACAGGAGAGTTCCGCCGGCGGTAGAAGAGCACATAGGCATAACGCGTCACAACCTGGCTCTCATCCACTGTCGTCACTGTGCTGTCATCGAACAAGCGCCAGCCTATAGTGGGGTGGAAAAGGTGTAAATGCAGCCTGTACCACCAATCCTACCGCCTATCCTGTCGGCTGCATATGCCCTCACCCACGTCGCTGCGCTGGCTGCTGCGGTCGTTGGGTAGACGGGCACAGGCGGTATAGTGCCCACCAATCATGCCCCCGTAGTGGTTGATGACAGCATACAGATCGTAGCTGGGCAGCTGCTCCTCCTTCTGGCCAATGCAGAACTTGCTCAGGTCCAGATTCCTGCAGTCCGGTCCAGGAAAAGAGGAGACGGTCAGCAGGTGCCCAGGATACCTACCCTGATCCCATGCCCCAACAATAGTCACAAGGATCCACTGCTCACCGAACAGGGAACTCCACCAAGTCATTGATCTTGTCACGCCAAATGAAACTGCGAAAGGAGAACCGTTTGAGCTGTACGATGAGCACGTTTGGCAGGCGCCACAGTAGCAGCTGCTTGGAGGCCTCACGGTGCTGTTTACACTGTGGGCAGTACCTGAGAGGTGACAGGCGTGGAGTCAGGACCAGCAGGTCTCCAATCCACCCTGCCCCACTACCTGCCTGCTGCCCTATTCTCACCAGGCCTCCTCCGGTGCCAGCACCTCAGGCCGTGTAAACAGGTTCAGACACTGGTCCAGGGTGAAGTGGCCAGCACGGGCAGCCTCACCGGCAGAGCCTGGGTCCTCAGCACATTCCAGCTCCTTGGAGGCTACCAAGACAAACTCCTGCAGGCGCTCGTTGTTCCGCCAGACCAGAGCCAGGCTGCAGTCATCACCTAGCTCCAGTGGGGCCTCTCCTAGAAATGGGGAAGGAGAAGGGTCATGCAGCTGTGAGGAGCAGCCAGCCCAACCCATCCCACAGTTTCAGCCCGTCCCATGGTTCCAACCCACAGCGACCTTTGTCCTCTAGTCGCTGCTCTCGGTTAGATGCATCGATTTTATAGATGAAGAACTGGGGTGTGTGGGCACTCATGGCTTCGCTTGGATGTTGGTACCCGGGAATGGCAGCTGGAGGAAAACATGGTAATCAGAGCTCCACTGCCAAACAGGGCCTGAACAAGCTTCCCCCAACCTCCACTACGCCATACCAGCTCCCAGAGTCTTTCAGTGGACTCTTACCTTCAGGCCGGGACACTCTCTCACCAGTAGGCAAAGAGCCAATCTCAACGGGCCCAGTGGCCAGCATCTCTGAAGAAACCCCGCTGGTGCTGGGCATAGGGCCCCGATCAGGGGCTGACCACACCCGGGGGACCCCTGTATCTCCCTCAGCCACAGAGGTCACCAGCTGGAGCTCAGGAGGCTGGATAGGGTCCCTTTCGCTGTCCCCAGCCTCCAGAGAGCTAGTGGAAAGCAGTGAGGTGCAGCCAGGGCCCTGGGATTCCAAAGCTGTGCGACCAGGCTGGAAAGGTGGCTGGAATACGCTTACTGAGTACCTAGCAATAGACAGCAAAGCAAGGAAGACTCCTGATCAGCCCACCTGGCACCTCTGGACACCTCTGCCACCCACCCACCCCACTCTAGCCCAGCCACTGGGCACTTACCGGGCATAGCCCTCCAGCAGCTGAGCAAGACGGGCATAAGTGAGGCGTGAAGCAGGTACACTGACCAGGAAGGGGTAACCGATGTTCTCAGGGCGGCAGAGGCCTTTGTGATCAGGCCAGTGAGTTTTCTGGCAGAGCCTAGAAGAAAGGGGAGGTGAGGATAGGGCCTTAGCCCTGCCTGCCATGGCTCCACGTTGGGGGCAAGCCTCAGGCCCTGGGAACTGGGTACGCCAGCCCTACCTGACCCTGGGCCTAGCATAGTGGGGTAGCAGGTGAGGGCTTAAAACATGTGGAGGAAGGAGCAGGGTGGCAAGTGGTTAGTGGAGAAGGGGGAGGTGGGGGAGAGTATGGGGGTCCTCACTGGTTACAGTAGCCCACGCGATAGCACCGGGTACAGCGCTTCAGCTTCTCATCCTCTGACTGCTGCTTCCGCTGGCAGGCTGCACACTTGGAGATGGGGACGCTGGGCACCTGGGGGCGCTAGGGGTAGGTCGTCTGGCTCAGGAAGGCCAGGCCAGATGGGAGTGCCCCACACACCAGGGCCCTGCCACTGTCAGGTTGGCTCCCGCTCACCTGTTGCACCTCTAGCACCACCACCCGCTCCTTAGCCAACTCCGGTGACAACAGCTCAAAGCAGAGAAGCATGTCGGATGGGGATACAGTGTCCAGCGAGTGGGAGGGCAGGAACATGCGATGAAAGCGATTCTTAATCACCTGGGAACGGAGAACACACAGGTCCCAGGTGAGAATGATCCTTTCCCTAGCCCTGCCCCAAAGCACAAGAAGGCTCGGCCCTGATTTCGGGCCCATGGGGACAAAAGTGGGGTTCATAGCCCAAAAGAGGCACACACTTCTGCCCAATGGAATAAGGAACCTGGCCTATCAGAGAGCCAGAAAAACAGGCCCGAGGCAGGGATCAATCACACCAGTTCTCTATGCTGAGGGCCTCTATCCTGCTAGCAGGGCCTTGCTGGGACTGCAACATGGTTATCATTGAGGGGCCACATTCGAGGAGCCTCTTCCCCACCTTTAACCCCTGAGAAAAAGGGTACTACCAGGCTAGAGGCTAGGAGCCTTTGGCGAGGGCCAGCACATAGATCTGGGATAATATGAGGGACCAATAGGATGAAGGGAGGACCACAGCAGGTAGAGGAACAGTCCCGCGGTTCAAGTTCTTTGTCTAAAGAGGGAAAAGCAGCTGGAGGCCACCACAGAAAAGGGAAAAAACCCTGACAACAGCTGGGAGCTGAGGGCACCTCTGCTGCACAAATGCCTGGTTCCAACCATGCCGCAACCAAGGACGCACTGCCTATTTCGTGCAATCCATAAACTCTCATGTGTATACGTACAGATGCCAGAGACTGTGTACACGTGCCTGTATGCTGTAAGTACACACAAGAGTCAAAGAGATGTACCTCAGCCAGACGCAGGTTCTCAGGCTTTACATGGACACTCTGAGAGAGGGAGTCCAACACTTCACTCGCGCTGGAGTTCTCCTTGCTGACACTCACCAGGAACTGTGGTGACAAGGGCAGGGTCAGTTGGGGTGGAGGGGGCAGGTTCCCTGGGACAGTCCAGAGAATGGGGGCTTACTCCTCACCTTGATGGGCTTGCTGTGGGGCTCCCGGGCAAAATAGAAGATGGGGAGAACCTTTTGCTTCTGTGGCAATGGTACCGGCAGGTAGAGAAATGGGTCAAAAGTGATGGAGACCTGCAGATGCACAGTGGTGGCAGTGGGTGGCCGCACAGGGAGTAGGCAGCAAGGCCCTCACAGCCAACCAGCAAACTCTCAGGCTTGAGAAGATGGACCAGGATGGCTCACTGCCCTCCCGAAGAGAGTGATCCCTCTTTCCAGCATTTGAGGCTCTGCTCAACCTGTCACTTTACCAATTTTCCCCTTGCCTACACCCCATGTGTCCTTCCAATCTTACTCATATCCTTGCCACACCTTATACCTGTGTTTGGGCCTGAATATCCCTTTTACCTCATCCGGGAAACATATCCTGCCTGACCTCTTCAGCCCCCACAGGAGCCTAAGGTTGCAGAGCCAGCTTCCTTGCCCATACGTTGCCAAGAAGCATCTAAAGATGCTGAACCCAATCAAACCAGGCTAGCTGGGCCAGGCCAGCAGGCCTTTTTCCAGGGGTCCCTCTCTCCCAAGGAGCCCGTCACACCTTGGTGCACACAGGACACACCAGCTTCGATTTGTACTGGCCCTGAAATAGGTCTACGATGAAAGAGTCGTTCCTCATCTTGTGACGCTGCCACGCTTCCTCAGCCACCACCTGAGGGCGAGAGTGGTGAGGACCGAGAAGACCTGAGGGCTGGTGTATGCATGAGGCATACTCACCCTCTGCCCCCTACCCTGACCTCATCGGGCCGCCCATCTGAGTCCACAGTCTCTGTGTAGGGCTTGTTCTGGATGCGGTTCAGATCCTCATGTAGCCCATCTAGCAGGAAAGCCATGAACTCCTGGGCATCGTGCTGCGCGTAGCCTGTGAACTGGCTGGCCTTGCTCGCCACAATGGCCTGGATGCAAAGGCCAAGATGTGAGCACAGAGCCTTAGTACCCACCGTGCACCCAGCTGGTTGACCCTCCCCGCCTCCTCCAGCCAAGAGTGGGAGTAGCTGCAGATCACCTTCAACTTGGAAGGCTGAAAGGCATGGTGGGTGCCCTTCCACAGTGCCCGCAGCAGCACCGCAAAGCCGATGGCAAGCCGCCCACCAGTCCCCAGTGGGTTGTTGTAGTTGATCTCAGCCTCAAAGGAGCGGTCTAGGAACAGCAGTCAAGGAGAGGTGTGAACAGGGGAAGGCACCCCTCTGCCCGCTCCCCCAGGCTTCAGGCCCTGCCCTCACCGTGGAAGAAGTCCCGCAGCTCCCGTGTGTTGGACAGAGACTGGATGACGCTGTTCATGAAGCAAGTGTTGCCTAGATTGACAAGGCCAGTGAAGCCTGGCAGACACACCTTCTTTTCTTCTTCCTCCTCTTCCTCCACACTGTCTCCACTCACAGGACTGTGTGGCATTGGGGGCACCATGCATGTGGGCTTAGGCTGTGCGGGCAACAGGGGTATGAGAGAGCAGCCCTGAGGCTTCCTGGCCTCAGTCCTTGGTTTTCCCTACCCCAGGATTCTCACCGAGGCCAGGTGTGGCTCTGGCTTTGGGGCTACATGTTCCACGGGATTGCGGGCTGCCACACCATCCAGCCCCGTGTCCTCAGTTCGAGCCTTGGGTTTCTCCTTCTCCACAGCCCGGGCTTCCTCCTGACCTGTCAGTGGATGGGGAGCACCGCCTGGTGGGGTTGAATCCAGAGGGGTTGGACCTGTCGGCACGGCAACCTTTGCACCACCCACTGCACCTTAAAAAGGGGGAATGAGGGGGCTGGTGGTTAGCAGCATGTAGGGACCTGGCCGTGCAGGGCTGGGGAATGAAGGGAGCTCGTGTGCAGACCTCGTGCAGCTGGGGCCTCCAGGCCCCCCCAGCGCTGACTCTGCCGCTTACGGAGGCAGATGTCGATGCGAGAGGCCGTGAAACAGAAGGTGCACTGCTCTGGTTCAATCAGGTTCCTACGGGAAAAAGCTAAACTCAGGGACTTAGGTGGAGCAGGTATTGGGCTAGACAGGCCAGGGAGATGGAGCCCAGGATGGAACACAGGGGTGGGGCCGGGCACCACCCACCTGAGCTTCACCTGCCAGCGGAAGATGGTGTGGGGCCCGCAGCCCGTGTGCAGCCTCAGGAAGTTTCCATCCCTACAGGGGCAGAGCAGGGGCAGGGCAGGAGGAAAGGCATGAGATACGTTGTTCAACCTGAGGCACACTGCTTGTCCCGTCTCCTGCCCACCCACTCACCTGGTCTGGAAGATAAGTGTGAAGTCCTGCTCGCGGAAAAGCACTCGAGAAGTGTCCCTGCAGATCTCCTTCACGTACACATGAACCACCACTGAGTCTGGCCCCTTCTCGTACGAGTCATTCTTGACAAATGCCAGGCTCACCATGGACTCAGGGTCTGTGTTGGGACCATGGGGCCACCCAAGACAAGTTCTAGTCTATTGCTATACTACTCCCTACCTGCCCACCAACTTTGCAACCCAGCCTGAGGCTCTGCCTGCTCACCCCTGGACCCACCTTTACCATCCACCAAGGTTACAGCATCTGCTGCCACTGCCACCTCCTCCCTGGAGCAGTCACTTTTCCCAGTGTCTCTGCTCCGGGCTGTTGCTGGGGAGACTGGGTCATTCCTGGGGGATACTGCCTTCTCTCCTGCCAAAAGGGCTAGACTCTCTTCTGAGTCCAGAAGGCAGGTCTGGTTCAGCAGTGGTACTCGGAGCTGTTCCTCAGCCCCAGCCTATTCATAGAGAGATTGTGGGCAGGATCAGCCCTGTGTCTGGCAGGTGGACCCCGCTATAGTCCATGGCCTCTCCCCCAAACTCCCAACTCCCAGCCAAAGACCCCGCCCTTACCTGGGTGGCTGGCTCAGCCAGGAAGGGTGGGGCATCGCCCCGGGGTCCAGGACCATCCCTGGGCGCTTCCCCCTCGGGCCCTCTGCGGAGATGCACAGCCCTCTTGGCACTGGGCCCTGCCTGGGTCCCGGGGCCAGCCCCCGCGCCTACCTCGCCACGGCCCTGGGCCCGTTTCTGGTTCCGGGCTTCCTGCTTGGCCCGGTGGGGCTCAGGACCTGGCTCCAGGGCAACAGGAGACAGCTCCTGCCCATTCTCCTGGCACCACAGCCCTGGCACCAGCTCCTGGGTCCCTAGAGGTTTCTTCTGTCAAAGATACAGCAGTCAGGCCCTGCTCACTCTGAACATCCCCACCCTATCATGCCCCAGAACTCACCAGGAGAGAGGGCCACGTAAGCAGAGGCACCTTCTTGGGCAGCGCTAGCTGCAGGAGACCACCCTTGCGGGCCTGCACTTTGGTGCAAGAACTTTCGATCTCAGCGTAGAAGACACCACCCCACTGCCGACCATCTGGAGATGGAGCGGGGGCAATGAACTGGGGCAGGGGATATGAAGGGACTCAAATGTATCTCTGGGCTCTGAGGTCAGGACAGATGGACACACCTGGAAGCCTCACCACACAGTCAGTGTCTGTGAATGCAGCATCCACCTCCTCTAGCCGCAGAGCACCCGCTCCCACGCGCAGCTTAACAATCACCTCGTCTGCATTCTGCTTCCAATCAAGCAACAACTCTGTAAGGAGTATGGCAAAAACATCATGAGGGTCTCCACCAGCTCCTGAAAGGGATAAGCAGGTACAACAGACCCAGCCCTAACAGGACTGCTCCAGAAGAGAGTTACACCTCCTGAGTTCCCTCTCCTCTATTAGTGCCCCTTTTGGGCCCATTCATTACTCACCCTCTTTGGTCTGCTCCTCCCGAGGACTGGACACTGACTCCGACAACAAAGGAAAGAACAAGGAGACCATGATGGGGAGGCAGTCTCCAAGGCACTACCACCCCACCAAGGACCATCTTCAGGATCTTGGCCAATTAACCAGGCCTCAAAGTTGAGGCTCTACCCATCCTGCCATGGCTCCTTCTCTCAGCATCAGACCAATACAGAGGGAACAGGAAAAAAAAAGTCGCCTCTTCAAGAACACGCGGCTTCTTACCAACACCCAACCCCAATCCCCAGTTCTGTAAAGTCAACAAAGGTGGGGGAGGGGGGAGAGAAGGCTGTGAGCACCCTGGGTATATCACTCCCACCTCTCCTAGGATCTCCATCCTTGCTCTCCTGGTTTGCTCGATCCTTCTGCTTCTTCTTACTAGTGGCCTCTTCCAGTCCTGGTGGCCCTCTCCTTGGGCCCATAGCACTGGCCCCGCCAGACATCTTGAGCCGCTTGGTTGACAGCCAGAGTGCCCCAGGGTCGGCAACGGCGTCTGGGTCAGGGCTGCGGCGCTTCCTTCCTGGCCCAGCTATCTTGGCAACTCTTTGTGGCCAAATTCTCCAGCAAGGAACTGACAGCCTAATGAGAAAAGACCAGTGATCACTGCTAAGGCCCAACTATTTGCTCCTTGGCTGCAGCCAGGCCTCAGTAACCCAGGACACTCCTAACCCTACAGAGTAATACCTCCTGGCCACCTGAAATAGCCCTAGACTCCCTCAAGGTATTCTGAATGGAGAATAAATAATGCAGCAAGTATTACTAGTCAAGCCTCCCCATCGCCTGCCATAACAGACCCAGAAAGCTGGAAGCCTGGCCGACGAGGAACCAGGTCAAGGCGGCTATGGCCTGGGCCTAGGCTTCTCCACCACTCTGGAGAGAAGCCATGGCTCCAGCCCACAGGGCTGGTGCTCTGGGCAGGGTGCTCACTTTTCCTTCACTCTCACTGGCTGCTTAGTCACCACCCGAGAAGTAGGAGGTGGAGGAGGAAGACAGGAAAGGAGGAGACAATCAAGCAGCAGGAGGATCAGGCTCTGTGGTTGAGAACAGGCCCAACCCAGGTGCTGCCGCTGCCCAGCCAAGGTCCTGTAGCCAAAGCACTCCCACCTGCCTGCTAACACCTCCCACCCTTGCCAGAACCTGCTCCAGAACCTTGCCAGAACCTGTGCAGTGCTCAGTTTTTTTTTCCCGCCCAAGACAGGTTTCTCTCCCCATCCATTATCCCAAACAGTAAAGGGCCTGCAAAGGCTAGGCTGAAAAAGGTAAAAGAATCCAGATGCCACCCCACCTCTTCAGCACCATTCTTCTCCCAGGCAGGAAGGGGCATATGAGACTGGAACAGGCATCATCCCCTTGCTCCCAGGTCCCCTCACGCATCAGCTCAGAGCCACAAACACCTTCCACCCAGTTTCCCACAGAAGAGCCAGTGGATTCTGAGCCATTTCTCCATCCAAAACGGAATTCCTCAAAACCAGATACTGAGATGAGGGTAAGGATAAACCATGGATCTAGGACACCTGACAGCCTCAAGTCTGCCTGAGCCAGTAACAGGACAGAATGACTAATCTGTGCTCCCCAAGGTGTGTGCATGTTGCGGGGGAGGGGCAATCCTTCTTCTAGTCAGATGTGGTGCTGAAGGGCTGGACTGAATGACGGCCGGTTCAGAGCCAAGGGGTGAACACCTGCCGCCTCCTCACACCCAAAAAAGGTCCCGGCCAAAGGCCGCATCCCTCACGCATCCTCGGGGGGCATGGAGGCGGGGAAGGGGCTGTCCGGAGACCTGAGCCAGCCTCATGCGACCGCGCCGGGATACTGACCACAGAACAATCCCTCGGCCGGACCGCGACCGACCTCCAGCCTCCGAACCCCGGGCCCATTACCGCCTCCTGTAGGAAGCCGCCTTTGCTCGCCGCCAGCCCCCTTGGAGAAAGGAGGCCGGCCACGGGCGTAGCGTAACGGCCCCGCCGGCATCTGCGGGCCCGGCGCGCCCCGGGGCTCGAGGGGACGGAGCTGGCACGGCCCGTGACCTTGAACAGGCCTCCCCGGGCCCGCGCCGCGGCCTTCGCCGTTCCGGCCAGACGGGCGGCTGGCTGCCCGTCCCACTCACCGAGCAAGGCCGCCGCCACCAGCCCTCGTCGGGCCCTGGCAACCTGCTCTCGGTTCCGGTTCCGGCGTTGGGTCGGTTCCGGTTCCGGCGCGCCCCTAGCCCGTCCCGGCACCGCCGCCGCCGCCTCAGTGGCTTGTTTTGTTTCGATTTATAGTTACGGCTGAGAGAGGTGGAGCGCCGAGCTGGTGACGAACTTCCGGCGGGAACGGGACAGGCAGCTCCCGGCAGCTCCGGGGCGGGCCCGAGAGGAGGGGCCAGGGACAGGCCCCAAGTTCCACCCAGAGACCCCGCCTGTCCCAAATCAGACTCGAGACAACACAGAGGGGGTTCACACTGGTTTATTGGGGGCCCTGCCGGAGTGGGGGGAACTCTTCCATGCAAAGGCACAGTCTCGCGGGCGGGGCAGGGTACTAAGGTAGACCCTGGGCGGTGGTCACTGGCAGGTGTTGTAGATCTGGACCTGCAGATTGATGGCTTGAAGAACGCTGCGCATCCTGGCCTCCAGGCCGTCTAGCTGGGCCGCCTTGCCCTCCAGGGCCCGCTCATTCTCCTCATAGGTGCTTTCCAGCTCTAAGAGGGACGGGTCTTAGCAGAGGGGTCCCATTCCCACAGCCCCACATCTTGTATTCCCACCCACCCCACACCTCACCCTGCAGTCTCTGCAGCTTGTCCTGAGCGGCCTGCAGCAGACCCCAAGCCTCATCCCGCAGTTGCTCTGCCCGCACCTGGGCAGCCAGCACGCCCTGGGCCTTGCGTTCAGCCAGCACCCTCACCCTCTGGTACCGATCGCCCAGTGGGCCCTGTAGCAACTGTGGATACAGAAGACAGGGTCAGGGTGGTGGCCCAGTCTCCACCCACCCCCCGCCAGGTCTTCCAGCTGGCTCTGCCCAAACCCACCTGCTCAGCCTCCTGGGCACGGCTCTGGGCACTGCCTGCTGTTTCTTCAGCCTGAGAGGCTGCCAGGCTATTCCCTGCCCGTTTCAGTTTTAGAGCCTCCAGGAGAGCATCCAGTTGCTGAGCTCGCTTGCCTGCAGAGCCTAGGGCTTGCTCTGTACCTGCCATCCTTTCCCGTACCTGCCATGGGTGGGCCCAAGATTAAACAGATCCATGGAGCATGCCCATAACCTAGCCCCACTGATGTCCCAGGGAGACCACACCTGGTGCAGGGTCTGCTCTGTGTCCCGTGTGTCAACTGCTGCCCCCCGTATGGCACCCTGGGCAGCACCCTGTGCCCTCCGGGTCTCCTCCAGGGCTGCCTGCACTGTCTCTGCCTTCTGTTTCTCACTTTCAGCCCGGGTCCTGGGGGAGAGAGGAAATGAGGGGCTACAGGTATCAGCACGAGGTGTCAGGAATGGGCGCAAAAATGAGGTCAGACCGTGCTCGGCGTGCATCCTGCAGTAGCCGCTCAGCCCGTCGCACATCTCCCACGGTACGTGCCAGGATCGTGTCCACATCTGCCAGGCTTCGGACCCGCTCTGCAATTTCCCCTGCCAGGTGCTGGATCTGATCGGGTGATGCTGGGATGGAGAGCTCAAGCACCCGTGTGGCCACCATTTCAATGCTGTCAGGATCAGCCCCCTCCTCTATGGGAACACAGGCAGGGACTTTTAGGGATACAGAATCTCCAGCGTAAGCATGGGGACACATCTTGGGGTGTGGACTCAGGGATTGCACATAGAGCATGGGTTTGCCAGTACACAGAGGGATGTAAACGCAGGGATGAGTACTATGGGGCACAAATTCAGGGACATAGACATAAGGACCATATATGGGCAAGCATTCAGGGACCAGACATGGGGCCATAAACACAGGTCCAGTGCAGGTCCTGAGGCCCAAGTGTGGATCCAGAGAGAGAGACACAAACACAGGGGAAACAACCACATGGCCTGGGCCACATGGGGGGCTCACGGCTAAGGAAGTCCTTCACGCTCTGGATAAGTTCCCGCAGCTCCTGATTGGCCTGTTCCACCTGTCCTCGGGTGGCATTAGCCTTGTCTCGGGCCGCCTGGGCCCGCTGCTGTGCCTCACCAGCCTGCCGACGGGTCTCAGCCACCTGGCTGAGGATGCCACCACTTGCTGCCAGTGCCCGCTGCAGTTCTGCCTGCGTGTGCCGGGCCCGGACGAGGGCCAGGTCTGCCATGGCTGCTGCGCCGTTGCAGCTGAGGCCACCACAGCGGGGCTGCCCATCCTCATCCCGACAGCCGGCACCCCCGCAAGGGCTTGTAGAGCAGGGTGCATCCCCTGGGGCCCCACATACCTAACAGGCACAGAGTAAGTAAGGGCTGCGTGGAACGAACAGCTACACCCGCCTGTCCCACCCTAGACCTGCACCTCACCAGTTCATTTAGGCCTGTCAGGCTCAGGGCGTTGGTATGGGCAGAGAGCTCGCCCAGTGCCCGCTGGTTGGCTGCATGTTTTCGGTTAAAGTTTGCCCTCTGGGCACCCATCAGCACCTCTGCCTGGTGCCGGGTGTCTGCTGAGTTGCTTACAGGGCTGGGCACTGCCAGGGCTGAGGTGTTGGCACGACGTTCTGCCTCTGAGGACTGGCTGTGGGCATGGAGGATGCTGTCATAGGCACCTAAATTGGGCAGAGGCAGGCAGTCAGCTTGAGATCAACCCTGGTCTACCTGCCTAGCTGGCTAATAACTTACCCAGGAAGTTTGAATGCTTGAGTAGATCCAGATGCTGGCTGAGCTGCCGCAGCGTGAGATTAAGTGCAAGCCCGTCGCGCTCCAGCCCACTTAGTGCATGGTTGGCATTGAAGTTCTCATCCTGCACATCTGTCAGTTCTGCCTCTAGTTGGGTCAGGTGTTCAGTGGCCTCCCCAATTTCATGCCTGCACAAATTGGGGGGCGGGGGGGCATTATTTAGAGAGGATTCAGTCCTGGTTCTTTGGGCTTCTGCCCCATCCCAGCACATATCCTCAGACCCATCCATACCGCAGCTCCTCTGTGGCCTCCACAAGCCGTGCAGTGGATGCAGCTGAAGTGTTCCGGGCACCCACGATGCCCTGCACGGTGCCCAGCTTCTCCTGTATGTTCCAGAAGCTGGTCTCAAAGGCGCCCAGCACACCTGTCTGCTGCAGCTCCCTCGCCCGCTGCTCTAGGTGCCGTGTACGGACAGCCAAGTCCTGCACCACGCGGTCCCAGTCCCCAAAGCATGCATGGCAGGGGTGGCAGGCAGGAAAGACACCTGAGAAGCCACGGGCACACTGGTCACAGCGCACGCCAGACACACCCGGGCGGCAACTGCAGTGGCCAGTGGAGCGGTGACACTGAGGCGAGTCTATTCCATGGGGGTCACAATCACAGGCTGCAGGGGAGGGTAAGCCTTAGTTAGGGCTCCAGTAGAGCATCATGGGGAGTCCTCCAACCACCCTGGCCCCCGCTGACTGCCTCACCACGGCACTGCAACCCAGGGTTTCCCCAGTGGAGCTCCTGGCACTCAGAACAGGTTCGCCCACCAAAGCCAGCACGGCAGTGGCACTGCCCTGTGAACTAGGATGAATGAGAACAGGGCAAGGGTCAGAGCCTCTGTCAGAGGTTGAGCCCTAGAGCCCTGAGGCTGACAGCTGATTCCATCCACTCAGGGATCTACCCAGATGGTTTTGTACCTCATTGCAGGTAGAGCCTGTTGCCCGGCTTGGATGACAGGCACAGGGCTGGCAGCCACGACCACTGGTGAGGTTCCAGAAGTTGGGGGCACAGCGGTCACAGCTTAGGCCCTGGACATTGGGAAGGCATGGGCACTGCCCAGTGCTTGGGTCACAGTGGCACCAGTTGGTAGACAGGCACTGCTGGGAGTCTGTACCTAGCTGGTTGCAGGTGCAGCCTATGCCAGCCAAAATGAGCACACTAGTCAAGGGGAGCCCAAGCAGCAGATCCAAACCCCAGCCAGCCCCTCCCATGTCCACACTCACGGTGACAGCTCTGTCGGGCAGCCTGCCCATGGAAGCCGGGCTTGCAGTGGGCACAGTGTGGCCCCTCTGTGTTGTGTAAGCAGCGCAGGCATTGCCCCGTGTGGGGGTCACAGGCATCAGGGTCCATGGGGTCAATGTTCCCACTACACTCACAGGGTTGGCATCGGCCGCCTGGCCTTGATGGGTCCCCAAAGTGCCCAGGGGCACAAGCATCACACCGCGGCCCTGCCCACAGTCAGGGGAAAGGAGTGAGTGTTTAGCCCAGCTGCCCCACCCTGATCCCATGCCTCCATTCTACCCCCTCACCTGTATAGCCTGGCCGGCAATGGCACACAACCTGCTGGGAGTACCCATCCTGGTGGCAAGAAGTGGCAAAGTGCCGCTGGCTCCCAGGGCCTTCAGGGCAGGAACAGGGCCGGCACTGGCCCCCGTATGGCAGCCGTGGGTCCCCGTGGAAGCCAGCAATGCACCTTCAGGGAGGGGCAGGAAAAGATGTGTCATACCTGGGCAGCCTGCCCACCCACCAACCCACTCATAGCTCCTCTAGGCTCACCTTTCACAGTGCTCACCGCCCGTGTGATCACGGCAGCTCAGGCAAGCGCCTGTGTGGGTGTCACATTCGTCCGCATGCCCGTTACAGACACATGGCCGGCAGGTAGGGAAACCCCACTGGCCACGCCGGCAGCGGTCGCAGCGAAGCCCAAAGGCACCAGTTCGGCAGGGGCATTGCCCACTGGTCCCCTCACACAGGCCGCTGAGTGCCCCCTCGGGGCTACACTGGCAGGCTGGGGACAGGGCAGAGGCTGAGTCTGGGGAGGTGGTTTGAGGGCTGGCTGGGTGGGGTCAGGGTGGGAAGTCAGAGAATGGAACTACAAGTGACCCAGGAATGAGAGCATGGTGTTCAAGGCAGATTAAAGGGAGGGAGAAAGAGGAAGAAAAGCAGCGAGGAGGAGAGTGGAGTCGGGGGAAGAAGGGGCAGTGCAGGCAGATACCTCGACAGCCCATGGGACCAAAGCCATAGTAGCCAGGGGCGCAGAGGTCACAGCGGCGCCCAACCACACCAGGTTTGCACAGGCACTGACCGCCATGGGGGCTGCACTCAGAACTCAGTGAGCCCTGGGGGTCACACTGACAGGCTGTGGGGAAGAGGGCCAAGTCAGGCTGGGGCCCCACCTCTTCCCCACCCACCCATGCCACAAGTACTCACGCAGGGCACCGTTGTAGAGCAGAGTAGACGCGCTGATGAGGAGGGGGGCACAGGCTTCAGAGGGTGGAGTCTTGCTGGGTGCCAGGCCCTCCTCATGGCAGCGGTAGCGTTCAAAGGTGGCATGGCGCTCCATGGCAGCAGCATCACCTCCACTAAACATCTCCAGCACCAGGACACGGGGTAGCAGTACCAGCTAGAGGGATGAGCAAGGAAGTGTGAGGTTAAGACCTAGGAACACACTGGTACTGCCACAGCACTTACCTTAGCACTGCCATGGGCCTGCCCCTTTTGTCACAGACCCCTCCTACCCAGCTACCACCACAGGCTCCACCCTCCAAGCTCTGCAACCTTGAATGGTACTGGGGAGAGGGGATAGTTCACCGAGTCAATGAGCAGGCTGGGTCCAGAGTAGGGAGTCCCAGGCTGGGTGCCTCCCCCTGCTCGCACCAGCTCCAGACGAAGTGTATAGGAGATGCCAGGCTCAAGACAGACAGGACTGGAAAACACAGTGTACCTGGGCAAAGCAGGGGCAGGTAAGGGGGGGGTCATTCAGGGTTCCTGAACACATCATCCTGGGCCTCTCCCACCCCATGCTCAACTCCCAAACCATGGGCCACAAAGGAAACCAGGGCTGGGCTGAGCTGGGCAAACAGACAGCTGGGCAGCCCTACTGAGCATCTCTTATGGAAGACTCCCATAAATGTTGTTTGCTGGACTCCAATACCTTTGCAGACCAGTCTTGCTGGAAACACTCCATACAACCTGGCAAACCCACAGCATCTCCTCGGCACAAATATTTGATACGCCTCCTCAGAAACCACTTCATGCTTACTATGACCCCACCTACAATGTTGGCTCCTCTTCACTGAGACTGTACCACTCTCCAGCCTCCCACTCTACCCAGGCTTCTGTCCCATCATGCTATAGAGATACCCTGTGCCAAGGTCACCGGTGACCCCCATGTAGCCAAACCCAGTGGCCACTTCTCTCTTCTTAGCTGACTCCAGCATTCAGCAGCATGTAATGAAGTCAGTGTGTCTTCCTTCTTGAGATGCTCTTTTCTCTTAGTTTCTGGGACCCCCCCATCCCCCTGTTTCTCCCCCAGATCCCTAGCTCCTCCTTTTCTACTGAACTCTAACACTGGAGTGCCCCAGAGCTTGGTTCTGGTCCTTCTTCCTTTCTCTGGCCATTTCATCCAGACCCCCCACTTTAGTGACGAGTCTCAAACTTATATCTCCAACTCGATCCTTCCCAGGTGTTCCAGACCTAGACATCTAACTACCCACTCACCTTCTCCCCCTGAATGTATAATCATCTCAGAGCTGCTCCTCTCACACCCCCATCTCAGTAAAGGGCCTCACTCACACCCAGATGCTCAGGCCAAAAACTCCGGAGTCACCTTTCGCCTTCTCTCCTTTCCCCACATATCTAAGCCACCAGCTCTGCCCTTCACCAGAATCCTCTGGAACCTTCCCTCTTCTCATCATCTCAACTATTATGCATCTGTCCAACCCACCCTCCCCTGGCCAACTCAACAGCCCCTGGCAGACCTTCTGGCTTCTACCTTGGTCCCCTTTAAGTCTATTCTCCATTCAGCAGCTAGAAGGATCTTTGTGAAACATGAGTCACAGATGGCAAAATGCCTATAATGGGTAAAGTCAGATTCCTTATGCTATTCTCTCGGCTTTTGTGTATGTTTAAATACTTACGTGATGAAAACATTAAAGACTTATACAATGAAAATTACAAAACGCTACTACAAGAAACTAAAAAAGACCTAAAAAATGGAAAGGCATCCTGTGCTCATGAATTGACTTAATATAGGAAAAATGTCAATTCTACCTAAAGTGATCTATAGATACAATACAATTCCAATACAAATCCCAACAACATTCTTCACTGAAATGGAAAAAGTAATAACCAACTTCATATGGAAAGGAAAGAAGCCCCGAAGAGCCAAAGCAATATTGAAGAAAAAGAAACAAAGCAGGAGGCCTCACACTCCCTGACATCAAAATACATAGTCACTGTAATCAAAACAGCCTGGTATTGGTTCAGTGATAGACACTTAGACCAGTGGCATAAAACTGATAATTCAGAGTTAAACCCAGCCATCTATGGACAACTGATTTTCAACAAAGGGTCAAAGTTCATTCAGTAGGGCAAAAACAGTTTCTTTAAGAAACGGTGCTAGCAAACTGGATAGCCACCTGCAGAAAAATGAAACAGGACCTATGCCTCACCCCACACACAAAATCCAACTCAAAATGGACCAAAGGCCTAAATGTCAAATCTGAAACCATAAAATTCCTGGAAGAAAACATAGGAAAAAAAACTATGGTACCTAATCTTTTGTAAAAATAGGATAATAAACATAACAAATGCACAAATAGAAGACAAAATAGATAGATAGGACCTCCTAAAAATTAAAAATGTATGCTCATCAGAGGACTTTATTAAAAGAATAAATAGACTGGGAAAAAAATATTCAGAAACAACTTATCCAGTAAGGGTCTAATCCCTAAAATCTAGAGAAAACTCCAACAACTCAACATCAAAAAGACAACCCAATCACAAAATGGGCAAAGGACATGAAGAGAACCTTTACCAAAGAAGAGAGGCAAGCAACCAACAAACATAAAAAAGATGTTCACGATTATTAGCCATTAGAGAGATGCAAATCAAAACTACAATGACATACCATCTGACCTGGGCTAAAATGGCACTGATTTAAAAAAAAAAAAAGCATATAACAACAAATGGTGGTGAGGATATGGGGAGTTTGGAACACTTATTCATTGCTGGTAGGACTATATAAAACGGTATGGCACTTTCTCAAAAAAATAGAAATATAAGTACTCTATGATTCAGCAATCCCACTCCTAGTTATAGATCCTAAACCAAAAACCAAACCCATTGCTGTTGATTCGATTCAGACTCATGGCGACCCTACAGGACAGAGTAGAACTGTCCCATAGGGTGTCCAAGGCTGTAAATCTTTACAGGAGCAGACTGACACATCTTTCTGCCACAGGCATATACTCTAGCCTTTTGTCGAGTCAATTCCAACTCATAGCAACTCTATAGCCTAAAAGACCTAAAAATAATGACATGAACAGACATACGCACACCTGTGCTCATTGCTGTTTTAGTCACAATAGCAAATAAATGGAAACAACTGAAGTGCCCGTCAGTGGATGAATGGATAAGTAAATTGTAGTACATACATACAATGGAATACTACACAACCGTAAAGAACAATGATGAGTCCATGAATCATATTATAACATGGATGGTCCTGGAAGGCATAATGTTAAGTGAAATAAGTCAAGCATATAAAGACAAATATTGTATGATCCCTCTTTTATAAGAAGATAAGGACAGATATAGACTCCAACATCCATCGGTGGTTACCAGGGAGAGGGATGGGGAGGGGAAAGCACATTTTAGATTATAGAGACTTGTTATTTATTTACTTATGTGATTTGGTGAGAGGAAAAATGACACCGAATATGGATGTAGTGAGCATAGCAGAGCCAAAGTAAAAATGAGTGTTTGAGCACATATGGATAGGTATAGGCATATTGGTATACGGGTAGGTACAGGTATTTGCACAGGTGGGAACAGTATGTATAAATACAAATATGTGGGTGTAAAAAAAAGGCACATATATTCATTGAAGACACAAATACAGATCCTCCACCACCTTCCATAATTGGTTTTCTGGGTTTGAAAGCTTAGGACCCTAGTCTCATGAGACAGCTCAGTCAATTGGTATAACATAATTCACAAAAATCATGATCTGCATCCTAGTGAAGTGAGTAGCATCTGGGGTCTTAAAAGCTTTCGAGTGACCATATACGACATAACTACTGGTCTCTACTCTCTAAGAGCAAAACAGTAAGAAGGTAACCAAAAGCTCAGAGGAAAAACAAGTCTATACAAGCCACAAACCTCATCTACCCTGAGACCAGAAGAACTAGATAGTGCCCGGCTACCACCAGTAACAGGGTCATAAAAGATGGTCCTGGATAGAGTTGGAGAAAAATGTAGAACAGAACTCAAATTCTTATTTGAAAAATAAAGCCAGACAAACTGGAACAGTAGAGAACAGAAGACTCCCTGAAACTATCATCCTGAGACACTCTTAAACCTAGAACCAAGCCTATCCTCTGAGATCACATTTTAGTGAAATGAGTGGCACACAAAATAAAGGATATTACCCATAAGATCGGTGCTCTGCTCAAAAACCGTCAGTACAAAACCAAAAGGTCAACAATTACTCAAAAGCAAAGATGAGAAGGTAAGGGGGCAGGAAAACCACAGTACTGGAAAGAGAACCAACAGAACACACAAAAAAGAGAATGTTGACACATTGTGATAATGTAACTAATGTCACTGAACAATTTGTGTGGAAATTCTCAAATGGGAACCTGACTTGCTGCATAAACTTTCATCAAAAACTCAATAAAATGTTATATTAAAAAATGATGAAAAAGACACATGAAGCAAATACTATGCAAAATGTAATAAAACATCAATAGACCAGTTACATGCCTGCTCAGAATGCTCTGATGTATCCTTCTTACACCCTGGCCCACTAAAGACAAAATCCAAGCTCCAGGCTTGACTCACAGGGCTCCATGTGGTCTGGCCCTTGCCCACCCCTCCCCCATGGGCACCCCCTATAGAGATGCTGGATGCTTTTCCATTAATTCCTGGCTTGGCCTCTGGACCTTAGACCAAGAGATCAGGCCTCTTTCTATCTACTTCCTTTCTCTGTCCTAGCACCATGCCCAACAGCGCCAGGCAAGCAGAACTCAGGAGGAGGTGCTTGTATATGTGTGTGGTGCCTGGCTGGTAGTGAGCTTTTCTAGGTGCCCCGCAGAGAAATTAGGGCTGGCCCCACAACCCCCACAATTGTGGGTGCTACTATCAGTGCCCTCACCTGCTGTCTGGTCGCAGAGTCCCTCGGATGCGGTTGTCTTCAGGGAGTACATGCCCACACTGGCTGAGAGCAGACACAGGCCCTGGGCGCTGCACGGTCAGTTCCATCTCTGCCCACTGTTCAGGGACCTGGGGGGACAGAATGATGTAGGAGGTGCCCCCCACACACAGAGGTTGGGCTCAGGGTCAGGTGTCACAGGGTCTGACCTGAGGTTCCAAGCGTAGCAGCAGGTCGTAGTCCATGGCCCGCGGCACAGAGGCCACCAGAAACTCAAGCACCTGACCTTCTCGAAGCCGCACGAAGCCTGGCCCGGTCCAAGATGGAGTACCCTCTACGGTGGCCACACGCTCCACCACTTCCAGCGACTGCGAGTTGAGGCCAGCCGGGGTGGTGGCTCAAACGAGGCCCCGCCTCTTTTGCCACGGTATCTCTCCCAAACCCCAGCTTTGTCGCCAATGTCCTGCTAAAAGCCGGACACACACACACACACACACACACACACACCCCACACACACACACACACACGTCCCTTCACTCTGACAAGGTACCGCCCACAGTCCCGCCCATGCCCTGCCCTCTGCTGAGACCCTGCCCCACCTGCCCTCTGGAGTCCTCCGCCTCCCAAGTAAGGTGGTCCAAGAAGGGCCGGAAGTAACCCGGCTGCACCTGCTCACAGCGTCGCCCAACCATGTGCTGACGACAGCGGCACTGACCCGAGGCCTCATCGCACCTTGTGGGGGGGGGTGCTATGGTTACTCGGGAAGGACACCTTCCCCCTGCCCCTATCTTACCCCGCCCCTTCCCAGCCCCCTTATATATCACTCACTGGGGATCCAAGGCACCACCTATGTCGCAGTCACATGGGCGGCAGCCGACCAGGTCATGGCTCAGTCCCCAGTGGCCAGGCTGGGGAAGAGGGGGTCGCTGGGGGCCAGAAACAGACCTCCCACCACCCAGGAAGAACCCCAACAATGGCTCTCAGCCTCTAGCATCCCTTGGTAACTTGGCCTCCCAGACCTAAGTCCTCTTTAAGCCCTGAGCACCCACCCATGGACACAGCCCCCAAGCCCTGTGCTCTGAGGACAAATCCAGAACCCCAGGACCCCAGCCCCCTCTAGTCGCACCAGGCAGTGGTCGCAGCCACGTCCAGTCACCAGACGCTTGCAGAAACAGGTTCCACTGCTGGGGTTGCAAGGGTTGCCCCCAGAAACTGTGCCCCGAGCATCACACCGACACCCTATGGGGAAAGAGTCTCATCAGCACTTTGGGGAGTTGTGGCAGTGCTCAGGCTCAGTTGGGTCAGGAGTAAGAGGTCAGGAATTAAAGTCTGCACAAGAGTTAGGAGACACGTACGCCGGCAGCCTCGAGGGTCACTGGCACTGAGCCCAAAGAAGCCATTGCGGCACTGCTGGCAGCGAGCACCCACCACATGTTCTTTGCATCGACACTGGCCCGAGACCAGCCCCAGTGCGGGGTCGTCATGGGAATCACAGCGCCCGCCATCTTGGGTACCCATGGGGTCACAATCACAATCTGAGGGTGAAAGGAGGTACAGGGTCACACTCTTCCAACTGGCCTAGCCCCCGTCCTCTCCCAAGTTCCCCACACTGGACTCCCAGTCTGGTTCCATCCCAAGCCCCTCATCCCAATTCCCTGCAACCTGGAAGCAGTCTGGCTCCCCAGCTCCTACCCCAGGCTCAGCCTGTCCTCCCCTATGCCCAGTCCCAGCCTCACTGCGGCACACAGCCGGGTCCCGTAGGTCCTTGGTTGGGTCTCGATAGAAGAAAGGCCGGCAGAGCTCACAGTGGCGCCCAGCTGTATTGTGCTGACATGCATCACACACACCTCCACTTACGTTGCCGGATGCCAGGTACACGGCCATGTCAAAGTGGCAGCTGTGGGAGTGCCCATGGCACTCACACTCTGGCAGGGGAGGCAAGGCAAAGGCACAGGACAAAGATCTTGAGGGTGAGGGGCACAGAGGACCCTCGTATCGTTTTAGGTCCCTGTCATAGGCCAGAATTTGTGGGTGGGGACTCAGAGACTTCAAGGCCTCAGCATCATACTGGGCCCCTGTCCAGAGTAGATTGTGGAGGAAGGCTGAGGGTATCCCCAGAGGCATCAAGGTTCAGATAACATTTGGACATAGCCTGGGTCTTTGGGGCTTGACCAACCAGCTCTAGGTTCTACCCAGGCCACCCCAGGGCATGGTCAGGCCGAAGAGTTCTGGGCCTGTGGGGCCAGGTTCTCACTCACTTCTGCAGGCATGACTGTGGCCGTCCTCAGCCGGATGCCAGGGTAGGTCATGATAGAAATCCTGACACTGCTCACAGTTGAGGCCACGAGTATTGTGTTTGCAGACACAGGCCCCGTGCACCTAGGTGGGATGGGCAAGCAGATGGTTAGCACTGTTTAGTCATGCCTGCCCCACCCCCAGCCCTAACCCAGCTGGCTGAAGCCCCTCACCATGCCCTCAACATGGGCTGGTGCCCCTGGGGCAGGTGCACACTGTGAGGCGTGTCCGTAGCAGAAGCAGTTGCCACGAACGACCAACTCATAGAGGGCATAATAATACTTCTCACGGATCTCCCGCCGTGGGTCAAGCAGGTTGTCTCCAAGTGTGTGTAGCCGAGTCAGGTTCACCCTTAGGTTGGTAATCTTCAACAGGTCTGAGTGGGGGAGAAAGGTTGTGGGCCAGCTGGCCAGGCCTTGCTGCCCCATGCCCACCCAAGGGCTGCAGCTGCCGAGGTCACCTTGGAAGACCTCCTGCCTACTGCCACCCAAGCCAAAGTGGGCTTGGCATCTGCCCTAGGAAGCACCCAAAATAGCTACCGTGGCCCCAAATAGCCACCAGCCGGACGCTGGGACTGTGCCAGCCTCAAAGGGTGGAGCACTCACTCTGGATCCGTGGGCTGTAGGGGTTCGGGATGGGGATGGCAGGATCCAGCACACGGTAGATGACCTGGAAGGGCAGGGAGTCCTTAGAGACACTGGACCCTGCCTCAGGCCCATCATCCCCCACCCCACTCCCCACTCATTTCCCAGCCCTCACCTCGCCTTCAGTGGATGGCTCAATCTCTGAGTATCGGGACTCACAGATCACATCATCCCAGCGCCGCGGGGGGGCCAGTGGGACCCCTGGGAAGTCAGCCCCACAATCATAGGAGAAATATCGATATACATGCCAGGTATGCCCAAAGTCTGCAGAGCGCTCCACCAGCATAGCAGCAGGGCGAAATGTCTGGTTGGGAGGCATGGCTGGTCAGTGGGGATTCAGGACTAAAGACTAGTCCAGGCCTATCCAGAGCCCTGCCCAGCCTGGCCTGACCCTGCCCTGCCCTCAGGGAGTTCACAGACAAGTGGGGGTGACCATCAGAAGCCAGGAAATGACCAGGGAGGGTAGCCATCTTTAGAAGGGAGGCTTAGGGCTCATAGGGTCCAGAGAGGGAGTACCTGACCCAGCCTGGAATTGGGGCAACAGAAAAGCATCAGCAAAGGCCTGGAGGCATAAGGCAACTGAAGGTGTGAGAGATGAAGAAGCCTCACATGCAGCCAGAACACAGCAGAAGAGGAGCTCAGGGAGGCCACACTAAGGAGCTGGGGCTCTGTCCAGGGGCGATAGGGAGCTAAGCAAGGCAATTCAGGCAGGGTCCCAGACATGCAGGCACCTTGAAGGTCATAATGAGGTGTGTGAAATGGAACTCAGCCTCCAGGTCCAGCTGGATGGTGACCATGGGGACACCTGGGGTAGGAGCCAGAGATCAGGGACTCAAGGCTCCAGTCAAGCAGCCCTGCTCACCCTGTGCCCAACCCACGGCCTCACCATTCTCTGACTGCCACCAAGCTGCCCGGCGCTGTGGTGCAAAGCTGGTGACAACGTTTTGGATGCGATGGCTATTTGGGTTGTCTCCAGCTGAGAAGGGGCGCCGGGAGTCACACAGGAAACACTTCTTCTCGTCCTGAGTTAGGTCGGGATCAGAGTTAGTCCCTCAACTAGTGCCAGCCCCACTCTGACCAGGCCCCCCACTCTACCTCCATCCGAACCTGCAGGTGACTAACGATGCAGTAGGGTTGGGGGCCTCGCAGGCCACAGGTGGATGAGGCAGTCAGTCGGTCAGCGCGGCCCACCAACAGATCCCCCGTGGCCGGGTAGCAGCTTCCCCGTGAGCAGCCCGGCACATCCGGGGCCCGGGCCAGGGCGTCGGCCAGCACTGGTGGCAGCGGGTTAGCCAGTTCTGCTGCGCTCCCACCAGGCAGCCCCTCCCCATGAGCTCCAGAGGCTGCCACCCCAGAACCCACCCACACATCTAACAACCCCCAGCCCTCACCAAGCCCCCTCACCGCTCAGCAGCAGGCCCAGTCGAAGCTCCCAGGGCACAGGCTGTCCCCATCGGCCCCTCCTGCGTTCCCCCGAGGCCCACTCCATCCTGAAGCGGTAAAGGAACCCGAGATTAGGTGGAGTGAGGGCCTGGGGGTCCACACCCATCTGCCCCCACCCTCCGTGGCTCCGCGCTGACCCTGCCCGTGTGAGTACTTGGCGGGTTCCCTGCCCAGCCCTCTGTCGGTCGGTCGGTCCCTCCACTCTGAGTCCAGCGACTTTGAGCAAAGTTGGGAGGCGCGGCGGGAAGGAAAGCCCGGAGCGGATCGCGGGAAGGAGCGCAACACCGCGCAAAGGCGCCCCCCCCGCCCCCCCCGCGCCACCACCACCTCTGCCCTTCGGAAACGGCCCTTGCCCCAAGAACTAAGACACTAGCCGGCTCATTCGCAGATCTTTATTGTGCCGTAATATCCAGACTTGTGCAGGGGCTGGAGGGAACTTGGGGTTTTCTGGCTTTAAGCCGCAACAGGGGCGCACCAAGTAGGGGCCATGGCAGAAGCAAAGATCTTCGGAAACAAGTACACCCAGTCAAGGAGCATAGCCTTTGTCCCCGGCGTGGTGGGGACCGTGGAAGTCACCATCAACTCTTCGGCTTGGTCCCAGGGCTCCAGTACCGGTGGGGAGGCGGGAGAACGCGGTAGGGACACTGAGCTCCTCCACTCAGGGCGTAGGGAGCTTTAGAACAGCTGAGGAAAAGGACAGGGCGGGGATGGCGGGAGAGATGGGAAAAGGCCATCCCCTGCCCCATGAGCGGCTCTGGCGGGGTAGGGGGTGCTGTTTCTCTGCCTCCCCTAGTCATTTCAGCAAGCAAAGAAGAGAAGTACTGCCTCGGTTATCCGGCATAAAACTGGACCGGAGCAGCTGCGAACGAATCCCGACCTTGTGGCTATTCATCCTCTCCGGACCTTCCAGCTCGCCAGGAGCGCCCGAGCCCGGGCTTGGAATGCGCGCTGCCGGCAGGCGCGCGCCCCACCCAGACCCTTGGGACCTCGGGGACCACGAAGTCCGCTGGTCCGTCTGGGCCGGGCGGGGAGCACCCGGAGCTGCGGGCCAGGGAAGAAAACTGGGGTTTCCTCAGGAGAATCATCTGGCCTTCACAAAACGAGCCAGGAAACAGGATGTCAATCTGCTGGACTTTCAGGGTTACTTGGAGTTACTCCAGTCATCTGGAGTAGGAGTATCCGGCTACCCTGGGAATCCTGTAGTTAAACTGAGAAGTTCAGCAATACTAGAGGTGACTCAGACTTTTAGGAGGTCACTCAGAGATAAAAGTGTATTAGGGACAGGGGCACTGGATGGCTTCACTGGTTCGCAAAGTTACATGATCTTTCTTGTTTCTCAAGGTCAGAGGCTCACTGGAAGATACCATGAGGTCACACATGGGTCAGTCATTCAGGGTCAGCAGGCATTCAGGGGGCACTCTCTGGTCTTTCAAGGTCAGGGGATTCCTGAATCAGTCTGGCATGACTTTGAATTACCCAGGTGATTCCAGGGTTCCTCTTGCCAGCATCCACTGATGGCAGTCAGCAGGCACCATAGGTGTTGGCACCTAGTCGCATGTACTCAAGCAGCTCTGCTGCCTGCTGCTCCAGGGCCCAAAGGGTGGCTGCCTTCTTGCCCAGTGCCTGCTCCTTCTGCGCCAGGCGATACTCCAACCCTGGAGACCAGGCTGCCTGAGCAAGGTTCTGACTCTAGCCCTCATCCCTTTCATGACCTTGGCCCTGACTGTAGCACCAGCCCTAAGCCAGCCCTGATCCTAATCAACACCTGACCCCTGTTCTGAATTTTGGCCCCAGCCCTGATCCCTCCATGAGTCTGGAACTGACCTAGACCCCATGCTGACCCCCATGCCCCCCGCACCCCCTGCCTGCTCTGCTCCTATGTCTCCTACTACGGCCCAGCCAAGCACCCTCCAGATGGGTCCAGGTGCTCTGTGCTTGCTTCAGCAGTTCCTGGGCCTCAGCTTGTGCCCGCTGCACCAGCTCTCCCACATTCTGCACCGTGGTGACCAGGCCAAGAACGCCCTCCAGCAACTCTGTCACACCCAACCCAGGCCACCTGCAACTCCTAGAAGAAAGGCTGGACATAAAACCCCACCCCACTGAGGCCCGAGGTTCCTGGGGGGTAGGGAGTTTTGGAACTAAGTTCCTGCCTCAACCCAGCCTATCCCGGCCCCAGCCTAAATTGCACCTCCCACTATTCCAGAGGAGTGCCCGAGGCCTCAACACCCACTGTTCCCTACGTCACCTTGCCCAGGCCCCCAGCCGTGCCTGTGGCCCTTGCTGCCTGTTCTTCTGCCTCCTGGGCATTCCTCTAAGGGCCAAATGCATCCTCAGGGCCTCAGCTGCACTGGACACACGCCCCAGGACCGGGGCCACATCCACGCCACCGCCATCTCAGTCTGGTGCCCTGCCATCTGGAGCAAAGTTCGGGGGGGTCACAGAGAGGTCACAGCACGGTAGCAACTAGGTTGAGTGTTTGCATGGTCAGGGTATTCAGTAGCACCATAGCATAACAGTGGATCAAGGATCTCAGGGGGGAATGGGAATCACTATACCCATTGAACAAGAGGTATGAAGGACCAAAGGGGTTCTGGTAGGGTATCACCTCCTGCACACTGGCCTCCAGGCCTCAAAGTGCCTGCTTTGCTGCCCAGAGCCCTTGTTCTGCAGCTTCCGTGTGACTTCCCACCTCAGCTAGTGCCCCCAGAACGTTCAGCACTTGGTCCCGGGCCTTGGCTGTGCCCTCTCTGAAAGATACAGATCCTCAATTGGGTATCCCTTCCCTCCCCACCCTCTGACTTCTACCTCCAGCCTCCTGGCCCTTCGCTTGATCTGCTGTGCCTGATGGAGGATGCCTTCAGCTCTGGGCAGCTCCTGGCCCACAGCATCTGGTGCACAGAGGTAACCATAGATCTGCTCCAGCAGGAGGGTAACACCTACAGCCCCGCATTGGGGGTGGGGCACTGCCAGCACATGCCACACCACCAGCTCTACACTCAAAACATTCGCACCTTTGTCTGTGGGGAGTAGGGTAGGACCTGAGCCCTGATCCCTGACCCAACAACCCTTGACCCTGGCCTCTCATTGACTCTGTCCCTGACACTCTTGTCCAACGGTGTGCTGGAGGCTTGCAACGGTCAATTGTTAGATCTTCAGGAATTTTGCAAAACGGTCATTAAATAGTAACCAAAAATACCAAACCCATTGCCGTCAAGTTAATTCCGACTCATAGCGACCCAATAGGACAGAGCAGAACTGCCCCATAGAGTTTCCAAGGAGCGCCTGGTGGATCTGAACTGCTGACCTTTTGGTTAGGAGCTGTAGCACTTAACCACTATGCCACCAGGGTTTCCAGATTGAAATCAGTCATGGTGGGATTGTTTACACCATGGAAATTGGAAAAATGCTACAAATCAGTTCCCCTTGATTTCCTGCCAGTTGTTAAAAACATTACCAGCACACCAGTGCTTCCACCTGACCCCTGGTCACCCTTTATGAGTATTCATCATTCTGGAAGGAGTACCACGGCAGTGTCCTGGATGCCCACCTGCCCTTGCCCTCAGCTGTGAACAGAAATGTGACAAGCAGACATATACTCATGAGGAAGCGCTGGATGGCCTGCACAGTCCCTTGCACATGGGCCATGGCAGCCATGCCTCAGGGCCCTCTTGCATGATGCCATGTCTTCTGTGCCTGAGTTTCTGAGGGGGTTACTGTGGCCTGGATTTGCTGCAGCTGGTAGGGATGAGTCACAAGTGGAATGTGTCTCCTGCCACCCTGTGGCCAAGCCATGGTCCTCTGTGACTTGCCCCATGGCTTCCACCCATGGCCTCTATGACTCTGAACCAGTTGCTGATGCTGCTCCAAGGCTGGGACTACTATGTCCAGGCTGTGGGAGGAGTTCCAGGAGGCAACCAGAGCCCACTGGGCCTTGGGCAGGGCCCCAGGGCAAGTGGGAACCCCACAGAGTGCAGGAACACAGCCAGCCCAAGTCCCCGACCCCTGCATTCCTGCAAGCGAGATGAGGAACCCAGTGAGGAGTGTACGTCCCAGAGCCCCTGTTGCCCTACACTCAGGATACCCCTGTAAGAGAGTTCTTGCCTTGGCAACCCCCCAACTGTGATATACATCCCCACCCACCACTCCAGCTCTGACAGAAAGCCCCAGCAGCTGCAGGTGCAGCATCTGGAACTTGCTGACCAGCCCCTTCAGTTTCAGCCCCCACAGAGGTGTCCTTGTCAGCTGGCCCGTCCCCCAAAGCAGCTGCTCTGTCCACTGCTGGGCCTCTCGGGCCTGCCCCAGGATGCTGTCTGGTTGTCCTAATGTGGCCACAGCCTGAGCTCTGAGTATGGCCTCCTGGGAAAGCAGGGCAGCGGAGGAGGCCTGGGCCCCAGCATCTGCAGGGGGTGGGACAGGTGTATATAGGAAAGGGTTAGGCCTCCACCTGCAGGCACCCTCATGGGTCTCCCAGATACACACACAAGGGCACCTGGTCCCTTCCTCCTGCCATCTACCCACCTGCCCACCACGACTCACCTTGGGCTCCTACGGCCCTTTTGGTCCAGGCCAAGTCCTTGACACAGTCTAGCTCCCAGGATAATGCTTCCAGGTGTTCACGTTGCTTCCTGACCCACAGACTATAGTCGGCCACAACCTGTTCTGTGGCCTGCAGTGTCTGGGCCAATGAAGTCAATTCCCTCCTGTAGGGAGATCGGGCATCAGTCTGGCCAGAGATGCCCACTGCTCCAAGATCCTTTGCTCAAGGAAACCCACATGACTCCCAGACCCAGAACTCAGGCCAACCTGTGACCCTGTGAATCCCTGATCTTGGAAAGCTGCAAGGGATTCCCTCCCTGCTGACTCCAGATCCCTTGCCTGGGTCCAGCTGTCCACTCTGTAAGTTGCTGCAGGGTTCCCACAGAGGGAGAGAGGGAATCTCCAGAAGTGCCTGTGTCTGCTGTAGTACCCCCTCCAGGGCTTGCAGGCATCCACCATGGCCCCCAGGCCCCCAGCCAGGCATCCCCTTGTGTAGGACAGCTGCCTCCTGGGCCACAGCTTTCAGCTGCGGCTAAAGCAGAGCCAGCTGTTGATTCCAGGGGGTGAAGCAAGTACGGCAGGATATGCAACGTGGGAAGCCACCTCTGGAAGTATGGGCACACACCCAGCACCTCAGCCCTGAGATGCCATCTCTGCAAAGGAAGGCGCCCGTGTGCGGGTCACAACTGGGTGAGATGGAGCCCTGTGGGTCACAGGCGCAGGCTGTGGGGAAGAGACAGGTCAGGGCAGGGAGAGACGACACTTGCCCCAGGCTCACCTCTAGGTGACTGAAGGATTATGAGGCCCCTGTGTGAGTGTGGGGGCGCACACTAGCCCTGGCCTGAGCCACTGCTTAGATCTGCCATGAGCACTGCCACCCACCCTGGCTGAGGGGCTGTACTGTACAGCAGCCTTTTTATGGGGAAACAGCACAAGTCTCCAGAGCCTCTACAGTCTAGCCAGGGGTCAGCCAGGGTCAGGGATGGCAGGGGGCAGTCAGGAAAGAGCCACCCAAGGTATCCTCTCTGTGGGTATCCCCAGTCTGGCCTTGCCAATGCTGTCTCCCTACAGTCGTTTTCATGAGTATTTAAGTTTTGGGGGGAACACAATAAACATGTTGTATTCTTCTTCAGGAAAACCCCAACTATTTCCCCACAATTCCCCCTGCAGGACAGCCTCGTCCCTGGTGGTGGACTGTGTGAGCGCTCTCTCACCTCTGCACTCCTGGCCTGGGTCACCCCAATACCCATCCTGACACTAAGAGCACATGCGGCCCCCAAATCCTGCCCAGCAGAGGTGCTGACCTGTGACCTGGAGGAAGAGAGCACAGGCCAGTCACCAGGGCCAACTTGCGGGGGGAGGGGGCACACAAGTGCTCAGAGGTGGCATGCATACACCACATGCGCTGTCTTCTCCCAGTCCCGCTCCTACCCCAAGAAGCACCCATACTTGCCCTTGGCTAAGGGCTTCTCCCTGCCTGAAGACTTCCTCTGGCCTGGCTCCCTCAGCCACTTCCCACCTTCCCTCATTGCCAACCCTTACTTTGCACTGCCTGGGTATGTCTTTTCTCTTGGCCTGCTGCCCTTTGTTTCTCTATGTTGTAAGCCATGCGCCCCACTATCCCAAGCCCTCACCCCCATGCTTCCCTCAACTCTTGGATCTGACTCCCGCCCCCCTCCTCGCCGAGGACCCAAGAACAGGCTTCAGTCCTCATTTCACACAGGGGCCACCCACCCTCCTGGAAACACTCACCTTCCGTGGCCACCCCCTTCTGCTGTGCCTCCTCAGCTTCCCCCCCAGCCCCCACCCCTGCCATGCTCACTCCGCTGGCCATGACTCTGTCACAGCGGTTTACACACACACTAACGCACTGCTGCACATGGGTTCAGGCACACGCAGTCTCATATCCACTTTCCCCCAGGCCCTACCACCTGCTCACAGTTAATTCACACAGGAGCGCAGACTCACACAGCTGTTTGTAGCTACACATAGTGCTGGTAGTCACAGGGACACTCACATCAGCCATAAGTCACACCTTGTCATAGGTATGCACACGTTCACTCACACCCAGGCACTGCCACATGCTATGTGCCACTGGGCTCACTCACTAAGTGACACCCCAGCTGCAAAGTCTGCTGGGTATGGCAGCCACAGGGTTCCCAGCCCCGGGGGTCCTCCAGGTTCCAGAAGAGGGGAGCACAGCATTTGCAGTCTCACCCCAGTGTGTGAGGGCAGCAGGGGCACTGCCTGCTGACCTGGTTGCAGAAGCAGGCTTTGGCCCCAGCTGGGCACCATACAGGAACAGTGCCCCAGGGATCACAGCTGCAGCCTGAGGGAAGGGAAGACTTGGCAGGCTCTGTGGAGGGGAGAACCTACCCCCCCATCCTGGGACGCTCCCACCCACACACTCACCCTGGCAGCCCCCTGGGCACAGGGCACTGCCATGGAAGCCAGGCCTGCAGTGGGCACAGCCAGGGCCATGGCTATGGTGGCATCGTCCGCTGTGGGGGTTGCAGGTGGCGGGGTCATGGGGATCGATATTGTTGTTGCACTGGCAGGGCTAGCACAGATGGACTCCTTCTGGGGTTCCCTTCTGGCCAAGGGTGCCCGAAGTAGACGGAGGAACAGCGGTCACAGTGGGGACCTAAAGAGGAGCGTGGGATTGTCTCAGGTGTCTTCCTGTATGCTTGAGGCCTGTGGGTCCCACATACCCAGTCAGTAAATCTGAGTCGTGGTCAGGAGGGGAGAGGACACTGCAGCTACTTTATAGCCCATCTTCCTGGCTTACACAGGCCTCGCCTATAATTCCCCCCACTCCTAGAATAGGAACTCCTCAAGGGCAAGTGCCCAGCTTGCAGGTCAGCAAACAGGCAGCACTGGCAATGATTTGTCACATGAACCTGATGGGGTTGTAAACAAGCAACCAGGGCCATGGGTCTGCCACTGCCAACTATGCCTCACCTGCATAGCCAGGTGCGCAGAGGCACAGGACACGCCCATTCACATTGTCCACGTGGCAGGAACTCCCATGATAGAGGCCAGAGCCAGGGTGCCCAGGACAGGGGCAGGGCCTGCACTGCTGGCCTGAGCCCAGGATGGAGTCTCCATAGTAGCTGTCCAGGCACCTGGGGGCAGAAGCACTTGGGGTGGGGCTGGCCCACTCATCATAACTCCTGCCCAATCCTCCCAGTGGCAGCGCTCACCTCTCACAGTGCCAGCCAGTGGTGGCCCCCTGGCAGGCCTGGCAGATGCCCGTAAGAGGACGGCACAACTCAGCATGCCCATTGCAGGCACACGGCTGGCAATGTGGGAATCCCCACCAGCCAGGGAGGCAGCGGTCACAGCGATGACCGGCAAGGCCTGCCCAGCATGTGCACTGCCCACTTAGAGGGTTGCAGATGGCACTGGTGGCACCCTCAGCATGGCAGCAGCATTCTGTGGGGAGTAGCAGGGTGCTCAAGCCATGCCCCTCACACCCACTGGCCCTGAAGACTCACCACTACAGCCAGTGGGCCCAAAGCCATATGTCCCAGGCACACAATGGTCACAGGTACGACCAACAACGTGGGGACAGCAGGGACACTGTCCACCCAGCAGGGCACACTCAGTGCTCAATGAACCCAGAGGGTGGCACTCACATGCTGGCAGGAGAAACAGGAAGACAAGATGAACCTCATGGTACCCCCGCAGCCCCTTCACTAAGGGGTGCACACTCACCAAGGCCACCTCCATGGAGCAAGGCTGAGATGCTGCAGACCAGGTGGGTGCAGGCTGCAGGCATAGTGCTGGAGGGGCCCTTCCTCGCTGCTTCCATGCAGCCTGCCTTGCGAAGCTCCTGCAGGTGCTGCATGGCCCTGGGGTCCATGGACCGCAGTCCAGGCAACTCTTCTACCCGAGGCAGGAACACAACCTAGCAGGCAGGGGGTAGTGAGCCCAGCCCCACTCACCAACATCTGCCCCCACTCCTTGCATCATCAGCCCTTATTGTCCTCTTCTGCCCCATTTTGTTTCCTAATCTCTTTTAAGTCTGCCTCTCCTCCCCGTCCAGTGACTCCAATCTAGTCCAGGCAATGCCACCTTTCACTTGGAATCACTGCAGCAGCCACCATTTGGGCCTCCCCCAAAAAGATCCTTCTCCCCATGTCTCTTCCCTGCTCAAAACCTTTCCATGGCTCCGCATTGTCCCTGTGATAGGCGCAAGACCCCTATCACATGGACAAGGCCCTGTGAGATCTGGCCCCTGCCTTTTCTCACCTTCTATCCTTTGCATGTGCACTTCTTCCCATCTGGGCCCCCTCCCTATACTCTTGGCCTATCTCAATCCTTTTGGTCCAACTCTAGACCTCTGTGATTCTCTGCCCCTAGCCCCGATGCCCCCATCCTGTCCTGCTGTAATTTGTGCCTTCTCCATGTCTCCCCAGATGTAGGGTGGAACACCTAGAACCTCACAGAATCCAGAAGGATGGTACCTCTTGCAGGCCTCTAAACACCCTTGGTCTGCCACAGCCGCAGGATCATGGAGTAGTGTGTTCCAGGCTCAGAGCAGAAAGGTCTGGATAGAGCCACAGCCCTGTGGGGAAGGGGGTAAGGTGGATGAGGATGAGATGGGGTCAGGAGGTCATGACCATGCAGTCCCAGGGATGTTGCATTCTGTTGTAGAGTTATTGAGTCCAACGTTTCAGCATATGACCAATGGAAAAAGACTAACTTCTTAAATCCTGCTGTTTTAAATTAGTTACTTGTTTTGATTGTTCTGTGACATGACCATATTCCATACTGGGGCTTTTCTACTTGGTCTCAGTATTGTTTCAAATGTGTTGGCTGCATAGTGGGCTCTTGGTGTTGGGGTCACAAGGTCCTGCCTACATATGTGCCCGCGGCAGTGCTGCCTGGAACAGCTGCTCTAAGGGCAGCACACGGGCACGGCGGGTACTGGTGGTAAGGATTGGGCATGGACACTGACCAATGCTTGCCTGGGGTCAAAGGTCAGGGGTCAGAAGACAAACAGCTGCCACTACCCACTACCCAGCACCATCCATCCGCCCATTTGGCACCCATGCCACTGACTTGGGTCTCATATCGTAGGACAATGTCATACTCCAGGGCACGAGGCACTGCCAGTGCCAACAGGAAGAGGCCAGCCCCACAAACCACACGTGCAAAGTTCAAGCCATTCCACAGTGCAGGCCCAGTTCCCCGATGCCGGGGCAGGTGCTCTGCTGGGACCTGCAGTGTGAGACGCAGACACCCAAGCCCAGGACCGACAGCCCTCAGGACTTGGGCCCCCATCCCTCCTAAGACCCTAGTTACCTGTGACCCCACCCTACTCCTCAGACTTCTCACCTTGGGCAGCTGGCGGCTGTGATGGGCTTGCCAGGCAGGGTGGAAGGCACATCAAGGGTTATGCTGTCTCTGAGGCCGAAGCTGAAGCCAGCCAGCAGAGGTCCCTGGGGCTCATATACAGTGGGGAGAGGTTGGCCAGGAGGCTCCCTGGGGGCAAGTGGGGTATCAGTGCCCTCCAACATCCTGGCTCTGTTCTCTCCCACACTATCCAGGAAATACAGGCTCTATCCAAGGTAAAGTAGAAGGTTGGTGAAAAAGAGGAAGACCCTCAACGAGATGGATTGACCCAGCAGCTGTAACAATGGGCTCAAACATAATGATTGTGAGGATGGCACAGGACTGGACAGTGTTTTGTTCTGTTGTACATAGGGTCACTGTGAGTTGGAACTGACTTAATAGCACTTAACAACAACAACATCCAAGATACCAAAACTCTGAGCACAATAATCCCCACCAACCTTCCCAATCCTGCCCAGGTCCTCCTCTATATAGCCCTTCACCCTGTGGGTCTTAGACCACCCTGGACACTCACTCCTGCCTCTGAGACCCAAGGTCTCAGCCTTGATTTCCTCTTGCCCCTGGCCTTCCTGGACACTCACAGGCAGTCGGGGATTGGCCGACTAGAGATCCTGGCTAAGCTCAGCCTCAGTCATGGCCTCGTCCAGGAGAGTGCAGAAATGCCCAGATTGACGTTCATGGCAGTGGTGGCCATGGAGGTGAGGGCGGCACAGGCAGAGGCCCTCTCCTGCAGAATACCTGAGAGAGGATGGAGACGGATGAGCGGGCCAAGTCAACTCCTGATCCCCGCTGTCTGACCCTTGACCCTCAAGTCCTGCCCTGTACCTGTTGCTGTAGTCACCCCCAAAGTCACAGTCACAGGGCCAGGAGCCTGGGGGGTCACTGCTCAGACCCCAGAATTCCGGCTGCAGGAGAGTGGCTGGTTGTGGGGGGAGGACAGGCAATGAGATCTGGATAGGACCTGCCTCCTGTAAGGAGGGGTGTTGTACCGGGATTGTCTGGTACAGGGGTTGGGGTTAAGGAGTGGGAAGGGAGCAGGGGCGGGAGTGAGTGGCAGGACTTGAATGCTCCTCTGCCTGCAACTGAGGGGGAGAAAGAAGACTCTTGTGTACCCCTGCACAGCTTTACTAAGAGGAGGAAAGAAAGAGATAAGGATGCAGCTAGGGTTAAACAAAAGTCAAAGCGTTCATAGTGCTCAAAGAGAGGCTAGAAGAGGATCACGCTGTCCCTGGGAATGAGTCTTCCTCCAAACGTGTTCACAATGAAACATCTTTAAACCCAGTATCTAATACTGTTATGACCTATTTAATCGTCTTCTCTTCTTATGCTCCCAAAGCTCTCTCCTGAGGGCATATGATGGTTCAGTCAGCCAAGGTAGTACTGATCTTGGTGATCAGATCAGGGCCTTGGCACCCACCCATGAGCAAGGCTACATTGTCACATTGACCATAGCTTTGTAATTGTCAGCTCCTAGAAGCTCAGCACCCAACATCAAAATCAAATTGGGGGATGGGTCAAGGCTCACCAGATATCGGCTGCAGTCCTGTCCAGAGACAAAGCATTTCCAGTGGCAGACACCGCTGGAGGGATCACAGGCATGAGTGCCAGGGACCTGGCTGCAGGGGTCACACCTGCAGGCTGAGGCACGGTGCTTTCAGGGGGCCAGTGGGGCTGCTAGGGGTGATGCGTGTGTCATCAGGGCAGTGATTTGGGGCAGAACAGGGAGGACGTAGGGTCACTCACACTGGTAGCCCTCTGATTGAGTGGGGCTGAGGCCGTAGTGACCAGGCTGACAGGAGTCACAGTGTTGGTCCCAGATGTGACCTTTGCAGCGACACTGCCCAGAGAGAAGGCCACGAGTCTCACCCGTGTGGGTGTCATACAAATCCCCCTCCAGAGCACCCACAGGGTCACGGTTGCAAGCTATTCAGGGGTCAGAAGTGAGGACAGAGTTAGGTCAGAGGTCACCACGGAGCTGAAGGATCATGGTCAGAGTTGGAATCAGGGGTTAGAGGACTCAGATCCACAAAAGCAAAAAAGGAGAATGGGGATCCTCCCGGGGATCACGGTGGAAGAAGGGCCGGCCAGAGCTGACAATGGCGCCCAGCCGCATTGTGCTGACATGCATCAAATACGCCTCCGCTCACATTGCCAGACACCAGATATATGGCCATGTCAAAGTGGCAGCTGTGGGCATGCCCATGGCACTCACATTTTGGGGTAGACAAGAGGTATATATGGGGTGGGGTGACCTGTGACAGGTATGGCCAGGCAGAATAGGGCATGCCATTTACTCTGGCAGGCATGGGGGTGCCCAGGCTCTGCTGCATGCCATGGGTGGTCTTGGTGCAGATCTTGGCAGCGCTCACAGTTGGCACCAGCTGTGTGGTGGCAGCAGACACAGAGGCCATGTACCTGGCAGGGAGGAGGGGAAGATGTGTCTGCCTGAGTCCTCCAGCCTGCCACCCCACCAGCCATAAAATGCCCCTCCCGTGGTTCTCACCATGCCTCCCACGCTGGCTGGGGCCCCTTGTGCGGGCCTGCACTCGGATGCAGGGCCATGGTACAAGCAGCTGCCCCAGGCCACAAGCTCATAGATAGCATAATAGTAGAAAGGTCATCCCTTGAGGCCCCCTACGGGACGGGCCTGTCACCCAATGTGTGCAGTTTAGAGAAGTTCACACGGAGGTTGATCACGCACAGGAGCTCTGGGGACATACAGCCAGACCTCAGGTGCCTTGGTCCTCACCCTACCATGGATGGGATGGAGGGGAATGGGAGAATTTCCTCCCATTCCTTGTAGCCCGCCTATTCCAGCACCCATGCTGTGGGGCTCCTTGCTCCCTGTGCCCCTAGGAACACCCTCCCCTCCCAGGATGATGACAGCCTCCCCACAGTGAGAATCCCACCTCTGTACTGAAGATCCCTTTTGCCCATTCCAATGTCACTACTGGGCTGGGACCTGCACATCCTACTACTTCTTGGACACCCCATTCTGGTGTCTTCAGGTACCTCAAACCTACTTTCCCAAAGCAATAAAGAATTCCACTCCCCAGTCTGTCATCCAAACTAGAAATCGGCTCATCATCTAGCCAAATGGCATAAGGTATTTGTTTGCTTATTTAGCAACTGTCTTTCTCACTTTCACATCAGCTCCAAGGAGACAGATACCTTGTCTGCTCCCCACAGATCATTGCCCAGATGATGCCTGGCATAGGGCAGGGCTAAATGGGCATTTGTTAAATGAACACATGGATGGAGAGATAGGTCCAGGGCTCCTCTCCCTGCTCCACAGCTCAATTTAGTTACCAAGCCGAGACTACCTCCTGCATCTCTCCTCTGCCAGGCCTCCACTCTCTCCCGAGTAGAGGCACATGCAGCAGCTGCCAGCATGGGGACTTAGGGTCGGCTGGAAAGCACCCAGCAGAGGTAAAGAAAAAGCTAGTTTGGGGTTTGTCCTCCTGCTCTGGTACCCTCCTGGCCTGGCTCTCGGCTGCCCTGCCAGGTTATGGTTATGTGGCTCTCTTGTCCTTTAACAAAAGACTTCTGCTTTTCAGGGAAGGGGACAAATCCAAAGATACCTTGGTGCCACCTAGAGGCAGCTGCAGGGACAAAGGGCACCAACAGAGACCAAGGCTTTGAATGAAAGGAGGGCAACGACAGGTGGACCATAACAGAGGCAGTGATGAGGAGCAGTGTTGGGGGATGGGGCCCACAAAGTGGAAGGTTATGAGAGACAGTGATGGGAGCAGAGATGGGGGATGGTGATGGGGGCTGGCATGGGGAGCAGTAATGGGGTCTCATGGAGTGGTTCAGCAATAGGGCAGAGGTAAGGGACAGCGGTGGGGATTGCTCCCCATGCCAGTCCCTTTACATTAGGGAGCAGAGATAAGAAGTAATAATGGGACAGAGATGGAGGGCCATGACAATAGAGGAGCCTGATAGGGGACAGTGATGGGACAGTGCGGGTGATGAAGAGATGAGGCTGCGGGACTGAGCTGGCTTGCCAGCCCACTCTGCCCCACTGGTGCACGCCCCCAGGTAGGGCCTCACTTCCTCCCAGGATCTAGCTCTAACCTGACATGTAAGGGGTACAGGATTGGCTATGGGGGATGATTACGCTGAATTTGGGGACTGTTTGGGTCCTCTACTCGAATGCCTGGGTCCAGAACTTTGAAAATTACCTGAGGGGAAGAAGCAGGCCTAAGACTGACTTCACCCCAAGGCCCTACTCCCCTTCCCCCTGGGCCTGACCTCACCCTCAGTGGAAGGTTTGATGTGCAAGTAATGCTGGTCACAGATGAGGTCACTGACCCTGTGGCCAGGTGCAAGAGGGATCCCAGAGAAGAGGCCTGAGCAGTTGTGGGCAAAATATCGTGCCAGGAATGGCCATAGTTCACCAAGCCGTCAAGGAGCAGAGCTGCTGGGTGGAATGTCTGGGGACAGAAGGAGCCCTTTCGTCATCAGGGGCAAGGGTCACTAGTGGCCATCAGGTAGGGAGGCCACAAGGTTCAGAGCTTGCCTAGCAAGCCTTCAGGTTGGGGCACTGAGTCACTTTGAAAGTCATGACAAGGTAGATAAAGTAGAAGACACCTTCTAGGTCCAGCTGGATGGTGACATTCTCGACACCTGCAGCCACAAGAACTGATCAGAGGGACTGAGCCCTGACCCCAGACCCCAGACCCACACACAGGGGCCCACTGGCACCCTCACCACTCTCTGCCTGCCACCAGGTCTTCTTGTCACCATGGCCACTTTGGGAGATCACATTCTCAAACACTGTGGCCTCGCTGAGCCCAAGAGTCACAGAAGAAGCATTCTCAGAGTCCTGGGAGGGCCCAAACAGGCTGACTGGGCAAGAAGTAAAAGGTCAGTCCCCACTCCAAAATCTCACAGTGCAGCCCTCTCCCTCCAGCCTCCAAAAGTGATCTGACCCTCACAGGGGTGAACCCATCCAGGATACACCCACACTACCATCCCCATACTCCAAAGACGGTCTCAAGAGCCCTGACCCTCCTCCCCACCTGTAGGCAGCTGATAACACAGTAGGGCTCAGGGTCATGGAGGCCACAGGTAGATGAGGCTCAGAGGCTGTGGCCATGGACAACAACCAGGTTGCCAGGGGGTGGGTAGCAACTGCCGCTTGAGCAACTGGGTGGGGAAATGCTGTCTGGCATCTCCTGGGCAGTGGTTCTGGGAGCCTGGACTGGGAGGGCAGGCCCTAAGTACATGTCCTAGGAGTATCCCTCACCTCGCCCCACCAAAAGGCCTGGAAATTTCGCCTCCTCTAATAAAAAAAACTAGCTCTCTGGAAAAGAGCTGACCCCTCACCCATCTGTGACAGTAGCATAAAAACTGGAAGGACGAGGCCCAGACTGGCTGGAAGTCTTGGACACTGGGCGCTGGAAACAGGCCTGAGAGAGAAGATGCAGAGTGAGGACAAGCTAGGCCAGCCCTGTTGGCTGAGTGTGGCCCCCACGTCATCCCCAGTACTCACATTGTAGGTGGAAGCAGAGCTGCCAAAGGCAAGGAGCATGCAGGGTGGTAGGGCCACAGTGCAGCTGGTAGCAAGGGAGTCCCCAGAGCCTGGGGAGTCAGGGGTGGGAGGGATATACCCAGAAGAGGATGTAAATAGCAGCCACCAGATGCAGAAGAAAGGAGGAGCACCAAGAAGCAAGTACAGCTTCTCCACAAGTCCACCGTCCAGGGCGGCTGGCGCTAGGCTAATGGGGCCCAGGTTCAGACAAACCCAAAGCAACAGAAAGGATCCAGTTCTCATTCAAATGACACTCCCACCCCCCGCCCTGAAAGGCTGCTGTCTCCAGGCGCCTCTGGGGAATGTCACCCCCCACTCACCCCAGAAGCCGCTATTCAGCCTGGGTAGCCAGGGAGAGACAGCCAGATGGGCGGGGCAGCTAATTCCATTCAGGGTTCAGGGCCCTGCCCCTCCCCAAAGCAGGAAGGAGTGATCTTGCTAGGACAAACAAGCTTCTCCCTGGATCTGTGGGAGGGGCATGCTGAGGCTGGATCTGGTAGTAAGACAAAGCACATGAAGCCCATGCAGGAAGCACTGTTGATGGAGGGAGGCAGTTGCAGAAACTCTCCTGGCTCCTTGGACAGTTGGAGCAGCTTCTGTGGCCCCTCAACCCTTAGCCCTGGCCCCTGACTCAATCTCAAGTCCCTTGCCACCAATCGAGAAAGCTGAGGCTAGTCACTCTCCCATGACATCCGGAGGGAGGAGAGGCAGAAGCACCTCATTTAGTTTAGGCCTGGCCACACCCCGGACAAGCCTGGGCAACCCCTCAAGGTTGCAGCCAGAGCTGGCTAGAGGACAAGACCAGGCTGTCTGCTGGGCCCCCAGGGAACAATGCCACAAAGCCCCTTCCCTGGCCTAGAAACCTGCTGGCCAAAAGGTTCCCTATAAACCAACACCCAAACCCAGTGCCGCTGAGTCGATTCCAATTCATAGCAATCAGAGCTGCTTATTATCCTCCTGCATGGGGCCTATCTAGATTCCAAATGAAGGAAGCCTCAAGGTGAATGAGTGGTTCTGCCCCTGCTCTCAGTGGATGCCCCCCCAACACCTACAGAGGCCAGTGAGGTGCCAGTGCTACACCCAAATTGTCCCCCATCTCTCCAGAGGGGCCCGGGAGCTGCCCTCTCTCACACCATCCCATCACCCCATCAGTCACATCAATGACCTATGCCAGGCTACCCGAACCCTCTCCAGCAGGCCTCTCCCTACAGCCACCTTCCCCATCTGCTCAAGCTGGCCTGCCAGTAGCCATGCACACAAAAAAGACCACGAAGGCTGGACAAGGAGACTGAGCCATGGAAAGGTATAAAACGTGATCGATGGAACAGTGGACATACAACTTGAAGAGGAAGAAGTCACAGTGCATCGCGCCATGAGAACACCCCTCCCACCCACCCCACCCCACATCCTCCAGTCTCTGAAAGGACACCGCTGGCCGCCAGAGCCCTGAAGAGGCACCCGGAGTCCTCAGGGTTGTGGAGTCCATGGGCATTGCACACTGTGCTGCTGGCCACACAAGCAGCTGAGCTCAGTCAGCTGTGTGAAGAAGTCAGGGTGCTGAGCATGGCAACAGTGGCTGGAGCTGTATCACCGGGGACAGGTTCACACGGAGGATCTGCTGAGCCTGCTGCCGCACCTCATCATCTGAGGACCACCGGTCTACCTTGATGGCCCAGAATTTCAGCAGCTTTGCTGTGCCAGACTCTGGCCATGCCTTAGGGGATCGGGGCCCAAGCCTTGTTCTCTTTCGGGGAGGAAGCTCCTTTGGCTCCTTGGCCCTTTTTCTCTTTTGTCCCATAGTCTCAGGGCAGCTCTTCCGGCCCCCCCTTGCAGTCTGGGGCTGAACAGACCCCTTGGGCCTGCCTCTGCTCGTGGGCTGGATCTGAGTCACCTTGGCCTTGGTTTTGATCTGCACTGCCTTGGACTTGGCCCATGCCACCTTTGTCTTGGCCTTGGTCTGCGCCACCTTGGCCTTGACCCGGGCTGCCTTGGCTTTGGCCCGAGCTGCTTTGGCCTTGGCCTTGATCCGCGCCGCCTTGGCCTTGGCCTTCGCCTTGATCCGCACCGCCTTGGCCTTGGCCTTGGCCCTGGCCCGTGCTGCCCTGGCTTTGGCCTGGGCCTTGGCCACCTTGGCCGGGGCTGCCTTTGTCTGAGCCACCTTGGCTGAGGCAGTCTTAGGCAGCGTTCGAGCCACCTTGGCCTGGGTACGGGCAGCTATGGCCATTGTTCGAGCTGCCTTGGCCCGGGCTGTTTTGGTGCCCAAGACAGAGCCCCCTTTCATCCCCAGGCCACTGAGGGACCCAGTGGCTTTGCAGGTCTTGCTCCGGGGCCCAGTGCCTTGTCGGGGACCGGCCCTGGGGCCTTTAAGGGTCAGACACTTGGGACCCTTGCTTGTCATTTTTCTGGGAGCCTTGGGCAGGGAGCTCCCTGAACCCTTCCCTGGGCCCTTCCGCAGCTTCGAGTCTGCAAGTGAGAGTTGCAATGATTGCGCCTTGTGCTTGGCCCCCAAGCAGGGCATGGAGGTCTTGAGTGGAACCAGGGCCTCAAGGACAACAGAGAGCCGCATGGCAGGGTAGACGCCTGGATAGAGGTGAGCAGGGAAGCCCATTGCTGCACCCCGGGCCCGGCTAGCGCTTGACTGCTTCAGGGAACTCAGCAGAAGGTTGGTAGTAGCATGCTTGGTGAGGGCTGGTGTGGATGCTTTGGCCAGCCTGCTGGAAAGTGGCATAGGGAGCAGCGTGGCCCGGCCTGCGGGCAGCCGCATGGCAGTTCGGGGAGCACGAGTTGGAGGTGATGTTGCAGCTGGGGTTGGGGCACGAGCTTGCAGCTTTGTCTGGCTTGGGGGGTTGGCTGTGCATGAACTGTAGCCATAGACATCGCCACTGCGCAGGACAGTAGGTTGGAAGCCATCATCCCGCAAGCCCTGTAGGAAGGCCACAAGCTGGGCCTCTGTAGCACTGAGATCCTGGCTCATGGGGTTAAAGACAAGCAGCGCTTCCTCCAGGGCCTTCTTCCCTGCCGTGGAGATGCGCGACCAAGAGTGCACAGCTTTCTCTTCCACATGCTGCACCACCACGCTCATGGCATTAGGCACTGCAGATCTGCCTGGGTGTCCGCAAACCAGCGCTCAGCACCTCCAAGGCAAGAGGAAAAGTCAGTGAGAATGGCAGTGAAATAGGGAGCCATGCAGGTAGACAGGTCAATCAGGGCCCACACTCTCCATGACATCACCCACTAACATTTAGGGCCCAGCCAGAGTGAGCCACTCCCTGGGTCAGAGACAGTCCCTTCAGGATGCATACCTATGAACTCCTCAGAGCCATCCAACCTGTCCAGGCCCCTAGAAAAGTTTGAGCCTGCCCTATTTGAACTCAATTCAGTGTTTTCTGAGGTGAAAAGCCTAGTATTGCACTCAGCTCTGGGAACACAGGTGAGTCTTCGAGAAGCCCAGTCCAGAAGGTGAGACAGAATCACTACTACAAGTTCTTGGGAATAAATGGTGGCACCCAGCACAGCTTGCCAATGGATCAGGAAAGGATTCCTAGAGGAGAGAAACATCTAACTGGGACATGAATGATGACTGCGACAGGGCTGGATAGAAATAGAACAAAAAGAGACATAGCTTGTACAAAGGCTCCTATGTGAGAGTAACGCATTCTGGTATGGCTGGAAACTGAGGCCAGGGCTGGTGGTCTAGCTGGAAAAACAGGTGGGAACAGGACAGCATAGAGCCTTGAATGCTAACCAACCATGCTCACTGGTGTTCCTCTAGCTGCTGGTGTTCAGGTGCCCATGGGAGAAATCTCCTTGCCCGCTAAAGGTTCTCCCTTCAGAGTCCCCAATTAGGCCACCCAGCAGCTCAATTCCTAGCCCTAGAGTCACAGATACTAACCCTAGGGAAAGAGCTAGACTCTCCTTCAACAGAAAATAGCTGATGAGCAGCAGGTGCCACTGACAACAGACAATGCGGTGGCCTGGGGGCCATACCAAGGGTCTAGGGCCTGAGAACAAAGGGAGTGAAAGATCCAAGTAGGATGGTAAATCAAGTGGATATCAGAGGTCTGAGCTGTCCTAACTTGGGCTTGGAAGAATGCAGACTTCAGTACACTCCAAATTGAGCTCTCTGGGAACACTCAAGTCATCCACACCTCCCTGAAAAAGCTGTAGCCATCAATCATGACTAATGCTAATACCCAACACAGCACTGGAGGGCTCGCAGAGGCAAGAGGCAGCTTCCTCGCTGCACCTGGAGCATTAAAAGATCAGGTGGGATCTGGCAAGTCCCTGGGGCTAGGAAGTGCGTCTGCACTTCTTCCCACAGCCCTAATGGGGCAGAGAAAGTCTTCAGAATTCTCGGGAGAAAGTGCCCTAGGGCCCTTTGTTTGGAAACATTCTTGGATCCTCTGGTGTCTCAGGCACTTTCCCTCTCCAGAGCACAATCCTTACACGTGATTCCAGTTTCTTTATTAGATTTTTTTTTTTGGCGGGGGGAAGGGGTGTAGTTCCCATGGCTGTGAACTGTAGAGAAAAGGCCTGCTTCCTGACCGCCCCCCCGCCCCCGGTACAAATATCAGGAGTGGGCTGGGGTTCTTCTGCCCAGATCGGTCTGGGACCGTAGGAGGGGTCTTCTAGGGCATCCAAGAGGCCCTGGGCACAGAAGCTGCTGCCGGGTCCCCGACCTCCCTTTACACATGGCCCCAGGGCCGGCAAGGGAAGTTAACATAAGATGGAGGGAGGGAAATGCCCCATTCAAGTGGGGCCCTCGAGGTGGGGTCCGCGTCCCTGGAGCCGGGGCCGCGGCTGGCGACAGGAGTCCCGGCGGCTTCGGACTGCACCGGGCAGATAGTGTCAGCCCGGCTGGGGCCGCGCGGAGCCAGGGTGGGGCCGCTGGGCACGGGGTGGGGGTGGGGTCTCTCGGCCGGACTGCCAGAGGGTTGGGGTTTGGGAAGTCTCAGCCGGCCCATCCGCCCTGCCGCCCCGTGGGCTGCCACTCCGCGGCAGGGTTAGGCCCGCGGCCCCAACCTACCGGCGCCGCCGCGGGGACCCAGGACGCGCCTCTGCGCCGCCTCCGCCGCTCCAACATGGCCGCCCGCTGCGCGCCGGAAGTGCGCCGCGCTTCCGCTTCCGGGACCAGGCCCACCCTCATGACCTTTGACCCTCGAGACCCCGTTTCCACCCCTTGCAAAAGCTGGGCGTGGGGCAGTTTAGGCACCAGGGAGGGCTGCCTGGAGGTGGTGACTGCGGGGAGCTCTCCAAACCCACCCAGGCCTGTGCGGGAGCCTGGGGAGTAGAGGAGCCTTCTGATACGACCGCAGTCAGGACCTCACGGAAGCCCGCCAAGACTGCATTGGGAGCCTCAACTGACACCTGCCTTGAAAGGACCTGGTGATGCAGCAACTACTGGATGGGCCGTCCAGCAAGGCCCAGCCCATCCTCTACCTTCTGGTCCTTTCCCAGGCACTGACAAAACCCAGATCCAGTGCCGTCGAGTCAATTCTGACTCATAGTGATCCTATACGACAGAGTAGAACTGCCCACAAGGCCCACCTTATTCCCAGCCAATCGCCCGTAAGGCAGAAGGGCAGCACTTCTAGCCACAGGGATGTTGGCAGAGCAGCCCCGTTGCTGTGCAGCAGGAATACCAGCTCTGGGGACAGTAGGCCCTCCTCCCTTCCTGAGAAAGCATAGGGGTAAATCCTCAAGACCTAGTTTTTGACAATGCGTTCTTAGATATGACACCAAAAGCATGAGCAACGATATACAAAATAGACTTCATCAAAAACTTCAGTGCATCAAAAGACTTTATCAAGAAAATGAAGAGACACCTTACAGAACAGGAGAAAATATTTGCAGCTCATATATCTGATAGGAAGCCCTGGTGGCATAGTGGTTAAGGGTATGGCTCCTAACCAAAAGGTGGGCAGTTTGAATCCACCAGGCACGCCTTGGAAACCCTATGGGGCAGTTCTACTCTGTCCTGTAGGGTCGCTATGAGTTGGAATTGACTCGATGGCAACGGGTTTGGTTTTTGGTTTGGTTATATTTGATAAGGGTTTAATGTCCAGAATATATAAAGAACTCATACAGTTCAACAAGAGAAAGACAAACAGCCCAATCAAAAAATGAGCAAAGGACTTGAATAGACATTTCACCAAAGAAATGGCCAACAAGCACATGAAAAGATGCTGAATGCCATTAGTTATTGTTGTTGTGTGCTATTGAGTCAATCGTGACGCATAGTGACCCTATACAGCAGAGTAGAACTGCCCCATAGGGCTTCCTAGGCTGTAATCTTTCTCAGAGCAAATTACCAGGTCTTTTCTCCTTTGAAGTGGCTGGTGTTTAGCAACTGAGTGCCTATCGGTTGCACCACCAGGGCTGCTTTAGTCATTAAACCAAAAAACCCACTGCCGTCAAGTTGATTCCAACTCATACCAACCCTATAGTACAGAGTAGAACTGCCCCATAGAGTTTTCAAACTGCCGACCTCTTGGTTAGCCTCCATAGCGCTTAACCACTACACCACCAGGGTTTCCTTTAGTCTTAGGGAAATGCAAATTAAAACCACAATGAGACGTCACTTCACATTCACTAACCTGTTGAAACCGTTGCCATCAACTCAGAATCTTCTGACTCATAGTGTCCCTAAAGGACAGAGTAGAACTGACCCATAGAGTTTCCAAGGAGCACCTGGTGGATTCAAACTGCCAACCTTTTGATTAGCAGCTGTAGCACTTAACCACTATGCCACCAGGGTTTCCTCACATCCACTAGGATGGCTATTATCAGACAAACAGAAAATAACAAGTGTTGGTGAGAATGTGGAGAAATTGGAACCGCCATCCATTGCTGGTGGAAATGTAAAACGGTGTAGCCGCTGTGGGAAATATTTTACCACTTCCTTAAAAAGTTAAACATAGAAAGACCACATGACCCAGCAATTCCACTCCTAAGTATATACCCAAAAGACTTGAAAGTAGGCACTCAGACTTTTGTACAGCAATGTTCACTGCGTTATTCATAATAAACAAAAGGTAGAAACAAACCAAGTGTCCATCAACAGATGAATAGATAAACAAAATGTGGTATATCCATACAATGGAATATTATTCATCTATAAAGAGAAATTAAGTTTTGATATATTCCATAGCATGGATGAACCTTGAAAACATTACAGTGAGTGAAATAAGCCAGAGAGAAAAGAATAGAGTATGATCCTATTTATATGAATTATCTAGAATTGGCAAATCCATACAGACGAAAGTTCATTTGTGATTACCAGGGGCTGAGAGAAGGAAGACAAAGGGAGTTACTGCTTAAGGAGTACCGAACTTCTGTTTGTTGTTGTTAGGTGCCATTGAGTCAGTTCCGACTCTTAGCGATTCAGTGTACGACTCAACGAAATGATGTCCACTCCTGTGCCATCCTCACAATCGTTGTTATGCTTAAGCCCATTGTTGCAGCCACCGTGTCAATCTATCTTGTTGAAGGTCTTCCTCTTTATTGCTGACCCTCTACTCTACCAAGCATGAAGTCCTTCTCCAGGGACTGGTCCCTCCTGATAACATGTCCAAAGTATGTGAGACGAAGTCTCACTAATCCCAGCTTCTAATGAGCATTCTGGCTGTACTTCTTCCAAGACAGAGTTGTTTGTTGTTTTGGCAGTCCATGGTATATTCAGTATTCTTTGCCAACATGATAATTCAGGGGTATCAGTTCTTCTTTGGTCTTCCTTATTCATTGTCCATCTTTCACACGCATATGAGGAGACTGAAAACACCAAGGCTTGGGTCAGGTGCAATTTAGTCCTTAAAGTGACATCCTTGCTTTTTAACATTTTCAAGAGGTCTTTTGCAGCAGATTTGCCGAATGCAAAATATCATTTGATTTCCTGACTGGTACTTGCATGGGCATTGATTATGGATCCAAGTAAAATGAAATCCTTTACGACTTCAATATTTTCTCCTTTATCACAATGTTGCTTATTGGTTCAGTTGTGAGGATTTTTGTTCTCTTTCTGTTGAGGTGCAATTCATACTGAAGGCTGCGGTCTTTGATCTTCATCAGTAAGTGCTTCAAGCCTTCTTCACTTTCAATAAGCAAAATTGTGCATCTGCACATGGTAAATTGTTAATGAGTCTTCCTTCAATTCGGATGCCGTGTTCTACTTCTTATAGTCCAGCTTCTCGGATTATTCGCTCAGCATACAGATTGAATAAGTATGGTGAAAGGATACAACCCTGACGCACACCTTTTCTGATTTTAAAATGATGAAAAACATTTGGAAATGGATAACGGTAATGGTCGCACAACATGGTGAATGGGATTGGTGTCACTGAATTGTACACTCAAAGATGGTTTAAATGGCAAATATTTTGTTCTATACATTTTACAATAAAAACAAAAAACAATTGGAGTGAACTAAAGAATAGGAAGAAATCCATTGTGATTGTGTCTGGATATTGTTTGTTGGTTTCTTGCCTTCTTTAGAATGTCATCTTTGTGGCAGTGGGCACTGGGCCAGCCTCATTCACTTCTGTTCCCCAGTGTCCAGCAGAGTGCCTGGCACACAGTAGGCCCTCAAAAGTGTTTACTGAATTGAAAATTAAGAGCTGAATGAATGGACAGAAACACTTTGAGGTAGGAACAAAATTAGAATGCCACTTTTGCACCAGGATGTCTTAACCCTGTACTGAAAGGGTTAATCAGTGCAGTAACGAAAAATAGATGAAGTATAACCACTGGGGGAAAAAAAGAGACAAATATAACTATTTGTAGGTAGTGTATCTAAAAAATCATAATTAGAAAAATTGTTGGAGCCAACATGAGTAATGTCTGAATACAAGAGAAACAAAAAAGTCAGTAGCTTCCATGTGCGCCAACAATAATCAGAATATACAGTGTAACAGAAGGAAAACACAGTAGAAAGAAAATATGCTTCCCAGATGAAGGAGGGGGACGGGTGTTAATGAGAAGCCCTGTACCAGGGCAGTCTTCTGGAGGAGGCAGGGGTTTTGATATTTCCCCTGGCCTGGGGTCTCAGTCATTGCGGTAGTTCAACACTACCGGTGATGCAGGGGAGAGACAGATTAAAGCTAGATGGAACTTCCTCTCACCATCCACTCCCTGCTCTGGGCCCTAGGGGACTTCTGGGGCTTGTGCTGGAATCTTCCCCATTTCTCTCAGGATGAAGCCCAACCTCCCATGCATAGCTTGTACGGTTCTGATCGATGGACCCTGGAGCCACATAGACCTGAGCGGAGATCTGCTGGAGATCTAGAGGTGAGTGCAAAAGTCATCAGCCTGAGCTGCATTGCCCTAGGAGGGGGTGGTTGTGCAGGGAGAGAAGCCAGGGAGGAGTCTTGAGGAGCCACCTCCTAGGGAGGAAGAGGAAGCAGGGCCTGCAGAAGAACCCAAGGAGAAGCAGGACAAGTGGCAGGGAGTAAGCTGAGGGCACAAGAGGTGAACCTTTGAAGATGCCAGTAAGAGTTCAATTGAGACAAGAACCACAGAGACCCCTAGTTTTAACTCCATGGTATTCTATGGTAACTGGCAAAAGCAATTTTGGCAGTGAGCTGGCAGACAATGGAGCCTAAGATGGTGAGAGTTTGACAGGGAGGGGAGTGACTGAAAGGACCTGGGGTCTCAGAGCTAACTAAAGGGGAGGGAGCTTGGAAAGGCCACAGTGGTAAATGTGAGGGGTCTGCTGGGTGGTGTGAGCACCCTATGGGGGAGGCACCAGTGCCCCAAATGAGGACCAAGTCAGGAGTGGCGGGGAGGGGGTGCAGAGAAGCCTTGGAGCCGGTCTGTATAGTCTGTAACTGGCCTCAGCATCACCGTTTCTGTGCAGGCCCTTGACTCCAACTGCCAGCCCCTGAGACTCTGCCTGGAGGTGCTCTCTGGGCAGGCTAGAAGTCAGGCAGGCTAGGGAACTAAGGCCCCTAAACAGCTCTCAAGGAACCCTCCTGGTGCAGTGGTTAAGAGCTCAGGCTGCTTAACCAAAAGATCGGTAGTTAGAATCCACCAGCTGCTCCTTGGAAACCCTACGGGGCAGTTCTGCTCTGTCCTATAGGGTCGCTGTAAGTCCAAACTGACTGGACAGCAACAGGTAAACAGCTCTTAAAGGAGCCCTGGTTGCACAATGGTTAAAGCGCACTCAGCTGCTAACTAAAAGGTCAGTGGTTTGAACCCACCAGCCGTTCCAGGGGAGAAAGCTGTGCCAGTCTGCTTCTGTAAAGATTATAGCCTTGGAAACCCCACAGGGCAGTTCTACTCTGTCCTATAGGGTTGCTACGAGTTGAAATTGACTCAGTGGCAGTGGGTATAAACAGCTCCCAACTCAGGACTGATGGGGATCGGAGAATAACTACCTCAGCTTTCTTTACTCTTGTTAGTTGCTATGGAGTTGACTTTGACTCATGGCGACCTTACGTATAACAATAAAACGTTGTCTGGTCCTGCACCATCTTCACAACTGTCAACATATTTGAGTCCGTTCCTGCAGTTACTGTGACGATCAATCTCACTGAGGGCCTCCCTTGTCCTCATTGGCCTTCTACTTTACCAGACATGATGTCCTTCTCTAGTGACTGATCTTTCCTGATGATGCATCCAAAGCCAGCAAGTTGGACAATGTTCTGTTGTGATCCACAAGGTTTTCATTCTAACTCAGAAGTAGATCACCAGGCTTTTCTGCCTACTGTCTTAGTCTGGAAGCCCTGCCGAAACCTGTCCATCATGGGTGACCCTGCTGGTATTTGAAATACTGATGGCATAGTTTCCAGCTACATAGCAACATGCAAGCCACTACAGTATGACAAATTGATAGATGGGCAGTGTCTTTGTTCTTACGGGCAGCAATAACATGAGGCCCACATTCTACACTGGCTCCCAGAGCCCCCAGAAGGATTTGGCTCCAGTTGCCCACTGTGGTAATTTGCTTGATGACACACCTTGAATTGGCTGCTTTCCTTGCCATTCCTCTGCTGGAACTTCCTGGCCTCACCTTCCACATTAACCACATGCACTCCTATCTTTGTCTCCAGGACTGCTTCTGGGAAAACCAAATCTGAGACCCTGTCCATAAAATAAAGACAAGGCACTTATTCTCACAAGTGACCAGTGACCTGTACAAATAGGCCCCAAATGGAAGACTTGGCAGGGATGTTGGGTCAGCGTCCAGGTCTCAGGTAAGCAGGCCCCTACAACACCAACTTGCTCTTGCCTGACCCCAGAGTTGGCTAGAGGCCGGCTCAGGACTCTAAAGATGGATAACCAAAATGTACCTTAGAGTCCCAGAGAATGAGGCCAGGGTGACCTGCCTGGGAGGTCCCCTGGCTTCTGACTCTTCAAGTTCACCCTCTGCTCAGGGCTAACCACCCCCCTTCCCCCGACATACGCACCCCTCCCCTCCTTGTCTCCACTCCCTCATCCTTCCCTTCTTCCCCCTAGGCCTGTGGAAGAGCCTGTCAGGCGCTGAAGCCAACACTGTCTGCTCTCCCACCTTCGCTTGGCTCAACGTACACAAAACGACCTTCTCTTCCCTGCTCTGTGCCGGGTGAAGGGCGTCCCAACCAGCCGCCCACACCGGAGGCCCAGACCACGCCCCAAGCGGCCTCCAGAGGGCGCCGCCGCGAAACCCACCATTCGGCTCCTCGGAGCTCAGCCGCGGTGGGCGGGTGCGGGCCGCTAAGCCCCCAGGTTCGTCTGGTTGACCTAGCTCGCCGCGGGTGCTGCCAGGCTGGGTCAGAACAGGCCGCCACCACACACGTGTTGCGCGGCTCCCGGCTGCCTCGTTTCCCCCCTCGCCCGAGTTGGATCCTAAATTCTGGACAGGCCCAGTGTCCACATGTTCGTCTGTCTGTCCACCCGTTTGCGTGTGACCGTGGGTCCGCTCACCCTGCTCCAGCCGCGGCAGGCGCAGGGTTAAGGCGTGGGGGAGGCAGGCTTCCCCGAGTCTGGACCGGGGGGCGAGGGGCGGACCTGGCCAGCCCCGCCCCGCGCTGGAGCCGAGCCCGAGTCTGGCCTCAGCCCCAGCCGGAGCCGGAGCCGAAGCCAGCGCCAGCGCCAGCGGAGCAGGAACGGCGGGTCCCGCGCCCCGGGAGCGCCAGAGCCCTGACTGGTGAGTCCCGCGGGAGCCGCGTTCGGGGAAGTTTGGGACGCGAGGCGCTGAGCCCCAGGCGCGCTCGCCCGGATCCGCCCCTTCTCGAGCAGGATGTGAAGTTTGGGGTCAGGAGGCTCTCTAGCTGGGGATCCCAGGAGTGTGGCCCCCACGGGAAAGAGAAGGGTGGGAACTTGAGGATCTGCGGTGGGGGGCCCAGAAGTCTAGCTGCCCATTCCTGCTGGAACTTTAGAGTCCTGTGCTTCTGAACACCAGGGAGTCTGGCCTCTGGGGAGGGTAATGGGCAAACCCCTAAGGGTGGACCTCAAGGGAAGTGTGTGGGACTCTCCACCCTGTCCCCTAGTCTCAAACACCCAGATTCTGGCCTTTTGATGGTGGGAATGTGTGAACCCTGTAGAATCACCCTCAAGGGTGTTGTAAGGATACACTGGTGTGTGGCTCCTGGCAGCAGGTGGAGGACCCTGGTGGCTGGATCCCAGTTTGCCCCAGGGAACACCAAAAGCCAGTGAGAGGGAGAGTATGGTAAAACTTCCCTCATGCAGGGCCAGGGTGAGGGTTGTTGAGAGGAAGGGGAGGGGGCTAGGGTAGAGAGTCCTGTCCCAGTCACCTGTCATCCCAGTTACCTCACCTCCCACCTAGTCCCAGACTTGGCCATGGAGCTCCTCATGAGGACAGAGGGCAGGGAGGAGATTCCTTTATGTCTCATAGGAAGGGAGAACCTGCCTGGGTTCTTGGGGGCCTGTCCTCCTTCCCACTCCAGGAGGGCCTCCACCACGGTGTGCTAGCCAGAGAAGGTGGGTCCCTGTCCTGCTTTTCCCACCAGTGATTTTGGGCCAGCCTTGCTCCCAGGTACAGGCTGCTCATCTGTTTCATGAGAGACTGGTCAGTGGCCCTGACCCTGTGTTTTCCCTGTCCTCCAGGTAAAGGCAAGGTCTCTGAATTGGCTGGATGCCCCCCTTGAAGCCCTAGCAGAATCAAGATGAGGCCCCATCATGCCCCCCAGTGAGGCCTGAAGCTCGCTCAGATAGCATGGCCTGCCACTGGCGGTGAGCACCATGGCTACAAGTGGTGGCCGGGCCTTTGTTTGGCAGGTGTTCCCTCCCATGCCCACCTGCCGGGTTTATGGCACTGTGGCACACCAGGATGGGCATCTGCTAGTGTTGGGGGGCTGTGGCCAAGCTGGATTGCCCCTGGACACTACTGAGGCACTGGATATGGCCTCACACACATGGCTGGCACTGGCGCCTCTGCCCACTGCCCGGGCTGGTGCTGCTGCCGTTGTGCTGGGCAAGCAGGTGCTAGTGGTGGGCGGCGTGGATGAAGGCCAGAGCCCAGTAGCTGCTGTGGAAGCGTTCCTGGCTGACGAGGGCCGCTGGGAGCGCCGGGCCACCCTCCCTCAGGCAGCCATGGGAGTTTCGACTGTGGAGAGAGGTGAGTGGCCCTGCCCTGGGCTTGGGGACTGGGGCACCCTTGGCCAGACTCCCAAGGAAGATCCTTCAGGTTCCCCAACATTCTCCATTCTTTCCTGACTTGACCCCTTACCTTCAAACATAAGACAAGAACTGTAATTTTTACCTGGGTGCCCTGGATATGGCTTTGCTTCCCGTACCCTCCCCAACCCAGCTCTGAGCTGGGCCTGCAGCAGCCTTCCCTTGACTGCCTTTTCTGGCTCTGAGGTAGGGAATGGAGCCCAGGCTGGCCCCCAGGGTGATAGGAGGCCCCAGATGCTTCCCTGCCCTATTCCTCATCCCTAGGAGACAAGGGGGTTATAAATAGTCCAGGAGAGGGGGAGGGGAACAGGGCCCCACAAGGGCTCAGACTCCCCTCCACCCCAACACACACCCGGGATCCTGAGGTGGACCAAGGCCAAGCTAGCAGAGGGACAGTTGCAATGAAAGCCCCTGGCTGTGTCCCCAGCTAACCTGAGGGCCTAAACACAGGACAAGAGCTACTCTAGTGAAAGGGCATGGTGCTGTTAGGGCTTCTGGGGCAGAAGGCTTGTAGCTAGAACCTCTCCCATTCTGCAGGTATCTGCCCAAGTCCAGGCCCCTCTACCAGCCTCCCCCATGTTCATCTCCAGAGCCTCCCTCTCAGACGTCAGTATGCCCCCGTCTGTGACTTAAACTGCCCCCTCCTCCTGGGGAAGCCCCCACCTTTTGGCCTCTAGGTCTGACCATGGGTCCAGGCCAGCCCTGCTTGGATGCCAGGTTTGGTTGCCATAGTGTCTCCAGGGAGACGGAGCCAGATTATAATTAGATCGTCTGCCTCCTGCTCTTCACTTGCAGGGGCCCTGGCTAGAGCGGGAACCCCAGCTCTCCCAGCCCCCACACCAGGAGAGCAGCAGGGCCTCTGCTGCTGGGGAGGGATGTAATGAACAACTGGATTCCTGGCCTGGCCAGGAAGGCTGTCAGAGTGGGGGTGCCTTGGCCAGGCCTGGGGTGCAGTCTGAACCCCTCTTTTTTGTGCAGATGGTATGGTGTATGCTCTGGGAGGAATGGGCCCTGACACGGCCCCCCAGGCCCAGGTACGGGTATATGAGCCCCGCCAGGACTGCTGGCTTTCGCTACCCTCCATGCCCACGCCCTGCTACGGGGCCTCCACCTTCTTGCACGGGAACAAGATCTATGTCCTGGGTAAGGGCCTGGGGGTTGTGGGAAAGGGGCTCAGAGCCCAGAAGTCCCCATCCTCATGGGTTGGCTGGGCAGGGATCAGGTTCAGTCTAGGATGTCAGAACAAGAGAAACTTTGTTGGGGTGAGCCAGGCCTGCTCTGAGGCCCTGAACTCTGGTGGCCCTGCTGGGGTTGGAAGACTAAACTCTAGTACCGGAGGGTCTGCGGGGTGGATGATTCATGCTCAGGTGTGCACACAGCTGTGTGTGGGTGGGTGGGGAGGGCAGCGCTGGAGGCTCAGCAACCTGGCAAGTGAGGAGCCCTCCAGGTCCCCTACCCTGGACTCTCAGGTGCCCCAATTTCTTTGGCAGGAGGCCGTCAAGGCAAGCTCCCAGTGACTGCTTTTGAGGCCTTTGACCTGGAGGCCCGTACCTGGACCCGGCACCCAAGCCTGCCCAGTCGCCGGGCCTTTGCTGGCTGTGCCATGGCTGAAGGCAGTGTCTTTAGTCTAGGTGGCCTGCAGCAGCCGGGGCCCCACAATTTCTACTCGCGGCCCCACTTTGTCAACACTGTGGAGATGTTTGACCTGGAGCATGGTGAGCAGTGGCTGGCCTGGGCTATCCTCCCTCTCTCTGTGGGACGGAGGGGTACAATGTATGGGGGCTAGATCTGATCTCCCCTTTCCTGCAGGGTCCTGGACCAAGCTGCCCCGCAACCTGCGCATGCGAGATAAGAGGGCTGACTTTGTGGTTGGGTCCCTCGGGAGCCACATTGTGGCTATCGGGGGCCTTGGTGAGTCTCTGTGGGGATAAGAGTAGAAGGGAGCCCCCGATAAAGGAGGGGGTAGTTCCCAGCTTGAGTACCACCTCCTTTTCTTTTCCAGACACTCCAGAGGTCAGGGCTTTGCTAGCTGCCCTATCTAGGAAGCAGGCAGAGTATAGTCTGCCAGGCTTAGATTCAGGTGTCCCCCAGTCTGATGGGGGGGGTTTGCACCAGGAGGGGCCTAGGAGGCAGGAGCAGACCTGTGCACTGAATGCACGGCCAAGTGGGCAAATGGAAACATGAATGGATGAATGATCGACAGATGGGGGCAATGAGAAGCAAGGCATTGAGAGCCCATTCTGGGGTGATGCCTTCTGGGAACATTCTCCAGCTGGGGGGCAAAAGGGCCTGGAGCTCCTGCAGCCTGTGCGCCTTATGACTTACCATCTCCTTCCTGCAGGAAACCAGCCGTGCCCTCTGGGCTCTGTGGAAGGCTTCAGTCTTGCACGGCGGCGCTGGGAGGCACTGCCCACCATGCCTACTGCCCGCTGTTCCTGCTCCAGCCTGCAGACGGGGCCTCATCTATTTGTTATCGGGGGTGTGGCCCAGGGCCCTAGCCAAGCGGTGGAGGCACTGTGCCTGCGTTAGGAGGTCTGAAGGCCCTATGGAACCTGTCTGCCAGGGCAGCTCAGTGCCAGAGACAGATGTCTGTGGCTCATTTTGTTGCTCAGTGGCTCTGTGGGATGAGGGAAGCACAGGGCTGGCACTTGAGGCACTGCCTCAGGGACTGGCGGCGGGGGGAGGGGGGCTGTCTCTTTAGCTCCTGACACACACATGCTCACACCCACCTTTGCTAGCATTCATTCACTAACAATGGCTAGCTCCACCCTTGCCCTAGAGCCTACTGTACCCTCTCTCCAGCTGGTGTCATCCCTGCAGTGTCAGTGCCTACCTGGAGTTGACCAGGCTCACCTTGATGGCTGCTCCTGAAAATTTCCAGCTGCCACCCTGCCCTGAGGGCCCCTGTAGAACTAGAAGAGTTCAGAGAGGGTGGGGGACACAGAGGGAATGGAAGAGAGGCTACGGGAACCTGCAGAGGGCCAGAGGAATGCTGGCTTTGAACCTTCACCACTGCTGGTTGTATGACCTTAGGCAAATCATTTCACCTCTCTGTGCCTCAGCATCCTCATCTGTAAATGGGGATCTCTGAAACCTTCCTGCCCTACCTACCTCACAGGGCTGTTGTGAGAACCCAGGGAGTTCAGGTGTGGAAGTAAAAGTGCTGCTCAAATCTGGTGTGTGGCCCCTCGTGTGGACTCCCATGTTGCTCCCACGGTCCCTGGCCCTCTTTCAGGGACCTCAACTCTCCCAGAGATGAGGGTCCAGAAGGATCTGGCCTCTGCCACCAAAGAGATTTGGTGCCTTAGCACCATGTAGGTCTCAGCTTATTCTTTGTTGATGTGGGATCATGGCCCTTCCCCACTGTCCTGGGTGTTAGGTGCCACTCACATGATAACCAGAGAAAAGCTCAGAAAGAAACAAAAAAACCACCACAAGCCAGGGTTCGGACGACCTCCAGGTGCAAGTAACCTAGCATCTCCTTAGGGCAGCAGCTTGCCTCCAAAGGGAGGAGTGGTCCAATGGGGACTGTGGCAAGGGGTCAAGGTTTTGTTAGTTGCCCTATCCAGGAACAGGCAGAGTATAGTTTGCCTGTCCCAGCTGTGGGAGACCCATCTCTTGGGCAGGACTGTGTCGCCACCCACCAGGCTTCTTGAGGGCAGCAGCCTCCTGGAGGAAGCTCCCAGCCCTGACTTCTTCCTCCAGCCTTTGCTCCCTACCAGCAGAGGCCTCTGGTAGTGCTTTCTCTGCAGCTGCTCTGAGGTCAAAAGGCTCACAGCTGGGGTTAGTGCAGAAACTGAGGATTATTTGGGGCCCTGGGACCCACTTGCTGCGGCCATGGTAACTTTCTTGGGCCTTCAGTCTCCTGCAGGCTTCACTCCCTCTTAGCTCGGCAGCAGGACTCCCAAGGCAGCGTACTCCTCCGCCCAACGCACAGGCCCCATGGGAGCTGGGCACAGGGTACCTTGGACCTCTCGGGCTACAAGCACAGACAGACAGGTCGCTGTATCAGCCATTTTTCTTTAATGCTCTGGACCAGTTTAGACACTCAGAGACCCCAGCATGAAGGTAGTGCTGCAGCAGCTTAGGTCTTGGGGGTCCGAGGAGGTCTGGCAGTGAGCTGGTGACCGGGGCCTCAGGCCCCACTTTGTCGCTGCTATACCGGCTGCCCCAGGATGTCTGGCAGAAGTTCTGCTGGTAAGTGGTGCTGGCACGGGCAGGTCGGACCTGCACAAAGTGGACGAGGCGCTGGGGGAGGCCACCAAGTCCTGGGCCTGACCGAAAATCAGACTGGTAGGAGGATTCAAGGGGCCGCTGGTGCAACTCCAGCTCGCAGGGTGCCCAGCGCAGGAAGGTGTGTCGCTGCCCTAGGCGCTCCAGGTCTTTTCGTCTCCCGATGCCCTGCAGCAGGCAATAGGGGCCCTCCTCAACGGTACGGGCCCTTGGCCCACAGTCCTGGTGCCAGGCATCTCTGGGCCCCACCTCAACCAAGCCTGCCTCGTGATTCCCAGCCTATTCCTGGCCTCCTTGGCCTATTCCCTGGCCTCCTAGGTCTGCCTCCCCAACCATGGCAACCATATCCCCAAAAGTCAGTGGCACATTGTTAGGCAAACTGGCAGGGGGAACCAAAGCAGAGCTGCTTCCATTTAGAGAATGGGCTGTTGTTTCTCAGAGGAGAGATTGTTGGGAAGACAGGCACCCCTATGGCTATATAAGGAGCCCTCCCATGTCTTACCCCTTCACCCTATCCCCTGATCTATCCCTCACTTCACTCTAAGCTCGGGGGCCTGCCCACTCCCCTTCCTCTCTCCAGCACTCACTTTGTCGAAGGAAGTACGATTGTCATGCTTGGAAAAGAAGTGTTGCTGCGCCGGCTCCTTGAAAGACAGTGAGAAAGACGGTGAATGGGAAAAATGATGCTCACCTGCCCCCCATATTATCTCAGGGCCCAGTAATGAAGGGGAGCTGCCAGTGTTTTTTTTTGTTGTTACTGTGGTGAAAATATACAGGTAGTCCCCAGCTTATGACAGGGTTCCATTCGGACGACTCCATCATTAAGTTGGTTCTGATGTAAGTTGAATACTTCATTTTTTTTTCTTTATTATTGCCTTTTATTGTTAGTATATTTATAAATCTAATCTTCATTTGTTTTGGGGGGTTGGCATGAGAATGATAACCTCAGCAAATTATGCACTGCAAATTTGTATATAGTACATGTTACTAACAATAAGGCATACAAAAAAAAAAGTGCAGCTCATTGTAACTTGAATACATTGTAAGTTGGGGACTACCTGTACACACCAAAACATTTGCCAGTACAACAAGTTCCACATTTACAATTCAATGACATTATTACATTTTTTGACTCGACTGCATTGGGTTTTTTTTTTTTTTTTATTATTACATTTTTCATGTTGTGCCACCATTATTGCTATCCTTTTCCAAAATATTCCACATCATTAACAGAGGAAGGTGAGAGAGAGTCATGCATAATGTTTTCAGAGTTCTTCTATGTTGTGGCATGCATCAGAACTTCGTTTCTCTTTATGGCTCTGTGATATTCCACTGTGTGTATATTCCACGTTTTGTTTATCCGTTCATCTGTTGATGGACATTTTGGTTCCCACCTTTTAACTATTGTGAAAAGTGCTGCAGTGAACATTGGTGTACAGGTTTCTGTTTGTGTTACTATCTTTACTTTTTGGTATATATCTAGTATTGGGATTGCTGGGTCATTTGATAGTTCTATCTATGTTCAACTTTTTGAGAAACCATTAAAATGTTTTCCACAGTGGCTATACTATTTTACAATCCCACGAGCAATGGATGAGAGTTCCAGTTTTTCTATAACCTTGTCAACACCTGCTATTTTCTGTTTTTTTGATCATTGCCTTCTTAATGGGGGTGAGGTGATATCTCATTGTGGGCTACCACTCTTAAACTACTAAACCTCAAACACCCTGAAAGGGCAGAAATAAATTAAAACAACACCTCAGTCCTAGAACACTTCATCCTGGCATTTGCCCTTGAAGCAGAAGCCTCTGGGGCCCCTGACTAAGGGAGGGGGCTGAGGCATCTTCTAGGACTTCTTGCCAGCAACAGGCAGTGGTTCAAGTTTCACGTTGGGCCCTTTAACTCTGGGTTTTCCAGGTCTTGGGCTTCAGTCCTGTCCTCCCCTCTGTGCACACTCACCCCTCCCTCATCAGCATACTCACCCCTCCCTCATCAGCATTGGCCTTAAATACCGTCTAGAAACTGAAATATTTGTCTCTAACCCGAGGTCTTTTGAACTCCAGCCTCAAAAGCCACCTGCCTACTTTATATCTCCATGGAGGTGTCCAACAGGTGTCTCCAAACACAACTGAGCTCTGGATCATCCTCCAAATCCACTCCATATACAGCCTTCCCCAGCTCAAGCATGACAAACTTGATCTCACCAAACACTTTTGAGTGCCCCTTGATTCTTTTCTCTGAAACCCCACACCTGATGTGCCAGAAATGCTGTTGATGCTTCCTTCAAAATATACCGAGAATCAGACCACTCCTCACCATACCCACTGCTTCCTCTGGTCCAAGCCTGAATTATTGCTAGAGCTTCCTGCCTCGTGCCCATGCTTCCAAGCTTATCCCTGCACAGCTTATTGTCCTCTTTGAAGCCAGAAAAATTCTTTTAATATATAAACTCTATCACATCCCTCGTTTGCTAAAAATCCACACAGTTCCTCATGTTTGTGAAAGCCAAAGTCATCATAGTGGCCCATGAGAGTCACACGATATAGGTCCCTCTATTACCTTTTTTTTTTTTTTTTTATTACCTTTAGCCGTGCTGGCCTCCTTGCTGCTCCTCAAATACATCAGATGCTTCCACCTCAGGCCTTTGTGCCACCTGCTCCTTCTGCCTGGGACTCTTCCCCTGGCTGGCCACATGACTCTGTCCCACCTTCCTCTTGGGAGGCCTTCCTTAAGCACTATACTAACAATCCCACTGCCCCAGCTCTTTTATTTTTGTCCCATAGCATTTTTTTTTTTTTAAACATTCTACAGGAAACCCTGGTGGCGTAGTGGTTAAGAGGTCAGCTGTTAACCAGAAGGTCGGCAGTTTGAATTCACTGGGTACTCCTTGGAAACCCTATAGGGCAGTTCTACTCGGTCCTATAGGGCCGCTCTGTGTCAGAATCGACTCGATGGCAACTGGTAACGTACTGCAGTAAAACCTGCAAAAGTCAGAACCTGTGTAAGGTGGAAACCTGTCAGGGAAGGAAAACTCAAATATTTTCCACTAAAACTAAAGATAGAGAAGTAGTAAGACCGTACCCTGTCAAAGGCAGAAAACTTGTGAGACCTGGAAAAACAAGGCAGCCCCATTGAGTTCTGGCACTTACAGATCTCACATATATGATTATACTGTATATTATGATGTTGCTTATCATCTGACACCCCCCAATAGAGCATAGGCTCCTCATGGGCAGATGTTGTTGCCTGCTTTGCTCACATCTGTAACTCCAGGACTGACAGCAGTGCCTGGCACTGTAATCAATAACTGCTGTTAAATCAACAAACAGCTTCAGAAGGCCTTGGCCCCAGGGCATTTCCTTTGGCGCAGTTGGGGCCAGAGAGCCATGCCCTATTCCAAGGCAGAAAAAGGCCACCCCTCAGGCCCCAGACCACAGAAGGAATCTCTTCCAAGATCGTCTTTTTCCTTTTGTGTCTGCCCTCCATCCCCAAAGCCATCCCCTCCCCAGCCACTCAGCACCTCTTGCTTCAGAGCCCAGTAGCTTGATTCTAGAGCCCATTGTATCTGATGAGTTCAGGATTGACTGGATGGGATGCATGATCAATGGCTGACAGCAGATTCTAGGTAAAATGCAGGGACTGACCCCATTTCAGACTCCTGAACCAGAATCTCCAGGGTGGGGTCGGTGGTACATGTCCTTAACAAGCTCTCTTTTTGGGACTGCCTGCCTTAGGCAGCCTGTGGTGGTCTCCAATCCGAATGAAAGCTTCCACGAATATGGGAGATTTGTGAGAGGCTGGCCAGCCTTACTTTTCATTTCTCATAAAGCAAGCTGACATGATGGGGACTAAAAACCCAGAGCCCTTTTAGAAAAAACATAGGAGAAAATCTCCAGCACCAAGAGCTAGGCAAAGCATTCTTAGACTTGGTACCATAAACAAGAGCCATAAAAGAAGATGATAAATTGGACCTCATCAAAATTAAAAACTTTTGCTCTATGAAAACCCATGTGAAGAGGATGAAAAGACAAGCCACAGACTGTGAGAAAATATCTACAAACCACGCATCTGACAAAGGAGTAGTATGTAGAATAATGTAAAGAACTCTCAAAACTCAACAGTAAAGTAATAAATAATCCGATTAGAAAATGGCCAAACAACACAGACTTTTCACTGAAGAGGATGGCAAATAACACATGAAAAGATGTTCAACATCATTAACCATTAGAGAAATGCAAATGAAAACCACAACAAAATATCACTGCATACCTATCAGAATGGCTAAAATAAAAAAAAATAGTGACAATACCAAATGTTGGTGAGAACGTGAAGAAACTGGATCATGTATGTAATGCTAGTGGGAATGTAAAATGGTAGAGCCACTCTGGAATGCAGTTTGGCAGCTTCTTAAAAAGCTAAACATGCAACTACTACAAAAAAAAAAAAAAAACAACTACTACACGACCCAGCAATTGTAGTCCTGGGGATTGATCCCAAAGAAATGAAAACTTACGTTCACTCAAAATCTGTACGCAAATGTTCACAGCAGCTTTAAGAGTAAAAAAACTGGTATCAGTCTAGATATCTTTTAACAAACTGGTACATACATACCTTGGAATACTACTCAGTGGTAAAAAGGAATGAACTACTGATACAAGCAAAAACTTGAATGAATCTCTAGGAAATTATGTTGAGTTGAGAAGGCAATCCCCAAAGGTTATATTCTGTATTATTCCTTTATATAACACTTTTGAAATGACAAAATTTTAGAAACGGACAGATTGGTGGTTATCAGGGACTAGGGATTGGGAGAGGTGGAGGAGTAGGAGGCAGGTGGGTGTGGTTGTAAAAGGGCAGCACCAAGAATCCTTGTGATGTTTGGTCAGTGTCTTGACTGTGGTGGTGGGTACATGAACCCACACAGGTGTTAAAGTTGTACTAGAATTTAGTACATACACAGAACAAATAAAATTGAGGTAATCTGAATAAGATAGGTGGGTTCTATCAATGTCCATGTCCTGGTTGTGATATTATACTATAGTTCTGCAAAATGTTACTGTTATGGATTGAATTATGTCCCCCAAAAATAAATGTTGTAAATTCTAACCTCTATGCCTCTGGTTATAATCCCATTTTGAAATGGGTTGTCTTTGTTATGTTAATAAGACAGGATTACTATATGGCTTAGTTTGAGTTAATCTCTTCCGAGATAGAAAAGAGATTAAACAAGCAAAGGAAGAGTAGAGGTGGGGGAAGATTGATGCCAAGCCACAGGAACAGAAGCTCAGAAGAGACAAGGAACTTCCTCCAGAGCCGACAGAGAGAAAGCCTTCCCCTAGAGTTGGCACCCTGCATTTGACTTCTCGCCTCCTAAACTGTGAGAAAATTAATTTGTTTGTTAAAGCTACCCGCTTGTGGTATTTCTGTTATAACAGCACTAGACAACTAAGTTACCATTGGGGGAAACTGGGCAAAGTGTAGAAGGGATTGTTTTGTGTTATTTTTTACAACTGCAAGTGAATCTACAATTGTCTCAATAGAAAATTTCAGTTAAAAAAACATGGGGCCTGTGACAAGTTCCAATTGACCTCAAAAGTTCTTTCCCATCTGTATCTTCAGCTGCAGAATTGTGCACAGCCCTAAAATCTGGACACTTTCTTGTAGGAGGCAGCTCTGACTGCAGGAACTCACTATTCTTACAGTGCCAGGATAATCTATTGACTTCCACTGATTCAAGTTTTGTCCTAACAACTGTGGGAGCCTGGTGAGAAGTTTGGTCATTTCCTCTCCACTTGGTCACTTGTGGGCTTTCTTGACCCTGAGAATTATCACCTGCATTTTTGTTTCTAAACCATCCAGGCCTCTTTTCCACTGAGGTGACAAAACCCATGGTCCCTGAGTAGGTGGGTCTAGGGCTGGGGTTCCAGGTGAAGAGGACTTACAAGAGAGGTAGGTTTGCGGACAGCAGGCAGACTGTGTGTGTGGGAGGGCTGAGAGCCCCTCTGGAGGCTGGGCAGTCTGCAGTCAGTGGGGTGCTGAGGGAAAAGTCTATGTGGCAGGCCATGACATGGGGCAGCAGTGGGGGCACAGTCATCATGGCCCTGCAAATAAAGGGTCTCCCCCGAGTCATGAGCCCCTGGGACTCTTGTCTGACCTTAGAAATAAACAAGACCAGGATCACATTTCCCAAGAGTCAGGCCAGTGAAGGCTAGGAACAGATTAATGTGGTTCAGAAGAAAACAAAACAGAATCCTGTGGAATTTTCTTACACCTGAATGTCATAGACAATTTTTTTTACCTGCCCCAAACTAAAGTGGATGCTACATCCTGGAAAGGTTTTCAACAACAATAACGGAAATTAGCCAGCTGAAGCCTGGTACCTCTCAGCTAATGAGAAAATAAATTGTGTAACTTCCCTGAGCAGTCCCCATTAATTAAAACAGATTTAGCCTAGAAAGAGCCATGAGACTTGGCATTTATACATCCTGAGCCCAAGCCACACAGATCCTGCTGCTTGGGGCTGCTGCTGATGCCAATAAACACTTTATGCAGCAAGTCCTCACTCCCATCAGCGGCCAAAACATGTCCCCTATTCTAGTCCTGGAGCATGGGTTTAACAGACTGAGAGAATGTTTTGGCCTCTGGAAGCTGCCACTGATGGCTACCACAAACACCCAGCATGAAGCCCCCAGGTTGCCTCTGCCCCTACATTACCAAAGCCCCATCACCCTCGAAGGGGAGGTGGCCCCAGATGGGCAGACTGGAGCTGCGTTTGAGCCTGGCTCTGTGGGCTATGGCTGGGCAGCCCTTGCAACCAGAAATACTAAGGAAGTTCAGATCCTGCAGTATAACAGACTTCAGGACCCTGCTCTTGGCCTGGGAAAGCAATTCCTGGCAAGACCAGATAGCTGATCAAGTTGAATCTGGGGAGAGGCTGGGAAGCAAGAAGCTGTAGTGGGCAAAGCAAGTTCCAGGAACCCGTCCAGGTGTCCTTATTGGCCTTACTCCACCCTGTTCTTGCCCAGGAGGCTGACCTGAGTGCACTCTCACTAGGCTGCCTTCCCTCAGCCGCCAGGGAGCCCTGGGAGGAGATGGGAGGAGGGAGAAGATGCTTTTTCTTCTGGCTCCCTCCCAGATTAGCCCCCACCTGGCTGTGTCTCCCCACCCAGGGTCACTCCTCTTGCGGTTAGCCCTCTCCACATGACTCTCTCTTCTTCTGGATCTGGGACCCATGCCTTCCCCTTGTCCCCTCGGTTCAAGTACTGATCACTTGGCTGTTACTAACCCAGGGGACTGCCTTTCTTTGAGGCCTTTATACCTACTCCTTTGTAAGCAGACTCTCCTGAGTTCTCCTGTTTTGAGTGTGCAGACTTTTTGCTGTTGGGATCCTGACTAATGCATACTGCCCCCTTCTTGTATCCAGGGCTGGAAGCAGTGGAGGACCTGGGGGCCCTACATCCCTCTCCTGTTCTCTGGGAGCCTGTTCTAGTCACTCGGAGCTATTTCTGCCATCACTCCTTTCTAGTTCTCCCTGGGCAGGCATGCTGGCAGGTACCCAGCTACCTCTTGCTCTACTTCCCTGATTACTCTTAAGCCCTTGGTCTTAGAGGCTGGTTGTGGGCTGGACCATGGGCCTCTGTAGCATCAAGGATAAAAGCTTGAAGCCAGTTGTCAGCAAAATTCAAGCCTTACTTTGTGGGCTCTGCAGGCCCTCTTTCCATGGCCACCCACTCTGCCTGGCCCCTGACCCTTTCTCTATCCACTGGAAGGGAAATGAGGTACCAGCCTGGCACCCGCTCTTCCCCATCCTGTCCACAGAGGGAAGACCTGGCATTTCAGGGAAGAGGGACCAGGCCTCATGCCTGACTCTGGGGCAAGCTGATTCTAGGTGTTGGTTCAGCTGTGGAAGGGCTGGGATGATGTTCTGGGGCTTTGGAGAAGTAGGAATTGGTTCAGCCACCACAGCTGCTCCCAGGGCTGCCTCATACCTGACATCGCTGCAGAAACACTGCTGGAGGCTGGGGCTTGGCTGCAAGGCGGTATTCTCGAGCACTTTCACTCTTGAATTGACCTCGGTAGTGCCCATAGAAGCCATTGTTGTGCTGTAACAAGGCTAGTGTGAGGGTGAAACCCACCCAAATCCCCACCCTGAGTCCCAGACCTCAGGGCCCCCAGCTGAGGGCTCCAGGGAACCCAGGCCAGAAGGCCCTCCCAGGAGGTCCTGATGAAATGGAAAGAATCTGAGGAAGACAAACACCTCAGGAGAGGGGCCAGTAGAGAGTCGTCTCCATGCATGGTTGGTACAGTTAGACAGCTGTGCTAACCCATCTGGGAGGGCTATGTGTGTGCCTGTGTATGGGGAAGGGATACCATTTAGTCATTCATCTTTAATAAGGGCCTACTAAGTGCTAGGGTCACTATGAGTTGGAATCAACTCAATGGCAATGGGACTGGTTTTGGTTTTGTTGTGCTAGGGAGACCGCAGTGAAAAGACAAAAAAGAGATCCTGGCCCCTCAGAACCTTCCTTCTGATGGGAAAATCAGACACAGCAAAGAGGGTCAGGGAAGAAATAACCTGGTGACTAGATCAGGAGAGACAGGAAACAGCGACAGCCCCTCAAGACATGACAACAGGGGTGGGACCTCAAGGTGAGAAGGAGTTGCCAGGTGAAAAGCAGCAGAAGAACATACTATGTGGCAGGAAGTACTCGGGAAAAGGCTCAAAGGCCAGAAAGAGAGGGGGGTTAGAAGAACAAAAAAGAGGCCCCGTGGCTAAAGCATTGTGACCAAGCTGGGAAGAGATGTGAGATGAAGTCAGAGAGAGGCAGGGTCTAGACTGGGTCAGGAATGGATTCTCTTTTAAGAGCAAAGAAAGACTTTTCAGCAGGGGAAGGGACTGGACAGTCTTTGAGTTGGGGTGGCCCAGAGCACTGAGCAGAGTTCTGAGGGCAGGGCCACTCTCCAATGGCGTGGTCCTTGGAAAGCCTGAAAGGACGTTCCCTTTGTTGTCCTTCCCCCAATGCTAATAGTGGGTCAAAGGTCTCAGTAGAGCAATCCTGCGTTTTAAAAACTGTGCAACCATACTGCCAGAGATACAAAGGGTCAAATGGAGGTATCTTCTGCATCCACTGACAAAGCTGTTAACACGCATTTGCCATACATTCTGCTCTTGTAGGGTGTCACGGATTGAATCATGCACCCCCCAAAAATGTGTATTAATTTGGCTAGGTCATGATTCCCAGTATTGTGTGGTTGTCCACCATTTTGTCATCTGATGTGATTTTCCTATATGTTATAAATCCTACCTCTATGATTTTTTTTATGATGTTAATGAGTTGGGATTAATGGCAGTTATATTAATGAGGCAGGACTCAATCTACAAGATTAGGTTGTGTCTTAAATCAATCTCTTTTGAGACATAAAAGAGTGAAGCAAACAGAGACACATGGGAACTTCATTACCACCAAGCAAGAAGAGCTAGGAGCACAAGTCTTTTGGACTCAGGGTCCCTGCTCTAAGAAGCTCCTCGACTGGGGAAGATTGATGACAAGGACCTTCCCCTAGAGCCAACAGAGAGGGAAAGCGTTCCCCTGGAGCTGGCACCCTGAATTAGGACGTCTAGCCTCCTAAACTGTGAAAGAATAAATTGCTGTTTGTTAAAGCCATCCACTTGTGGTATTTCTGTTATAGCAGCAATAAATAAATAAGACATAGGGCAAGAGGGGCGCCCTCTGAAACTGGAGCACCCAGGCAAAGGATGAACTTTCCAAATGGGGTACTTTACCCAGAGGGGATACCTTCTGAGAGAATTTCAGAGAAAGGCACTAGCAAAAGACAGGGGGTTCCAAAAGACTGCAGATGCAGTTAGGCACACAGCCTATGGAGGGCCATGTCTGACCAGGGAACTCCTATGGCCCAACCCAAATGCTCCCTGGAAAGGATGGGTGTATGTGATCCTCCACAATTATAGCCCTGAGCAGAGGAACCCTCTCCCAAGCCTGGCCTCTGGCCATCACAGTGGGCTCCTCAACAGGACTCAAAAACCCCACGTCAGTTCCTCCTGCTGAGGGCTCAAGTTGCCCTACTTGTCTGTCCATCCCTCTACTATCTGTCGAGCACCACTTTGTCTCTGTCAAGTTTAGTTTAATAGTATTTACTGTGTGCCAGGCACAGGGTTTGCGCAAGAAATATAGATAGAAGAAAACATTGCCTTCGCCTTCAAAGTGTTCCCAGACTTGAGAGCAGCCAAGCTCCAGAAGTTTGAGGGGATGAAGCAAATGACAGTGAATAAATGATGTAGGCTAGAAGACTAGGAGTTTCAGCTGGCTAGCAGGAGACCAAAAAATATGGAGTGAGGTGGTGGTGTCTGGAAGGATAGGAACACTCCAGGTGTGACCTCAGGACAACAAAAGGGAAGTGGGCAGCTGGGTTCCTCCATCAGGCTGGATGCTGGAAGAAAGCCTTCCTATTTCCTGCTTGTGACTCACTCAAATTTCAGGCACAGCCCCAGGGCCAGGATTAACCGGAAGGTGCATTCTTACCCAGGAGCCTACTAAAGCACTTTGCATCTTCCAGGGAAGAGAGCAGAAAAAACAAACTTTCCTCTTGTCTTTTTGAGGCTACATCTGTGGAAAGAGAATCTCAGCAGATCAACTTATTGTTGCTTAGTGACAAGTGGAGGTTGTGACTGCACAATGCTGCTGATTGTTGAGCCAGCGCCTGGCCCACTGTCTCTTTGTGCTTGCTACTCTGTTTCTACTTTAGAGAAGAAATCTGTTCCTTGGCATTAACAGCCAGGGAGAGCCCTTATGTATTGAAACGTATAAGGCTTCACAGTGGAGTCTGATGGACCTGCAGCCGATGAAATATTAAAGAACACTTTAAAGGTGAATCCTGAATTTTTAAAACTGTGCAACCATACTGCCAGAGATGTAAATTTAGAAAGTGTTGCATGGAGTCAGAAGAAGGGTTCAAGGGGTTGGTGGCTCTTAAAATAAAATTGCTACTTCAAATAAGGATCTGCCAACTTCTCTCTAAGTGTGTGTGGTGACCGGGAATGCTAACCATGGCAGGTGAAAGTAGAAGGGCCTGACTGAAGGAGAGCATAACAAAGGGGTGGTGACTGAGGAGAAGCACACAAAGATTTGACATCATGGTTCCATTTCGAGCTAACCCCAGGCAGTTTATTGTACCTTTCTCTTTCTCTACAAATGAAGGTCTACCCTAGTGTAATTACTCTGAAGAGCCCCTCACACAGATACTCATAGGACAAAAACTTCATGCTGCATTTATATAGGGGAAAAACTGGAAGCAGCCTGAATGTTTACCAACAAGACAATGAAAAAATTGGGCTATAGTCACACAATGAAATGTACTGCAGTTACTGTGAATCAGCTACAGAAACTTGAATCTGAAGAGATAAATCTTAAAGATGTTGAGTCAAAAAATCAAGTTGTAGCAGGGTACACGAAGTATACTATTTATTAAATGATACATGCAAAAACAATGCTATATATTATTTATGGATACAAACAATGAACTGAAAGTATAAAGCATGCATACAAATAATAAGCACCAAAGTCAGGATAGAAGTTACCTGGGGAGGGGAGGAAGGGGAATGGTATCATAGTGGAGCTTCAACTCTATCTGTAATTTTATTTTATTTTTTTATTGTGCTTTAAGTGAAAGTTTATAATTCAAGTCAGTTTCTCATACAAAAACATACACACACATTGTTATGTGGTCCTCGTTGCTCTTCCTATAGTGACAGCACACTCCTCTACTCCACCTTGTATTTCCTCCAGACAGGAGCTGCCCACATAGTCTCATGTGTATTCTTGAGCTAAGAAGCACACTCCTCACCAGCATCATTTTATGTCTTATAGTCCAGTCTAATCTCTCTCTGAAGAGTTGGCCTTGGGAATGGTTTCAGTTTTGGGCTAACAGAGAGTCCAGAGGCCATGTCCTCTGGGGTCCCTCCAGTCTCATTCAGACCATTAAGTTTGGTCTTTTTACTAGAGTTTGAGTTCTGCATCCACTTTTCTCCTGCTCCATCAAGGATTCTTTATTGTGCTCCCTGTCAGGGCAGTCATTGGTGGTAGCCGGGCACCATCTAGTTCTTCTGGTCTCAGGCTGATGGAGTCTCTGGTTTATGTGGCCCTTTCTGTCTCTTGGGCTCGTATTTTCCTTGTGTCTTTGGTATTCTTCATTCTCCTTTGCTCCAGGTGGGTTGAGACCAACTGATGCATCTTAGATGGCCGCTTGCTAGCGTTTAAGACCCCAGATGCCAGTCTCCAAATCGGGATGCTGAATGTTTTCTTAATACACGTTGTTATGCCAATTGACCTAGATGTTGCAATCTTTTGTTTTTTTATTGTGGTTAAAAAAAAAAATAGCAGAGTTTTCCATAGTGGCTATACCATTTTACAATCCTAGCAGCACTGGATGAGGGTCCCAATTTCTCCACATCCTGGCCAACATTTTTTTTTTTTTTTTCCCATTTTCTGATCATGTTTTTGTTGTTAGGTGCTGTTAAGTCGATTTCAACTCATAGCAACCCCATGTGACAGAATAGAATTGCTCCATAGGTTTTTCTAGTCTGTAATTTTTACAGGAACAGATCACCAGGTCTTTCTCCCTTGGAGTCACTGGGTGGGTTAAAACTGCCAGCCTTTAGGTTAGTAGCCCATCACAAACTGCTTTTGCCACCAGAGGACCTATAGCCATCCTGGTGGGGGTGAAATAGTATCTTATTATGGTTTTGATTTGCATGTAATTTTTTTTATTTCAATATACATTTTGATCTACGTATACACTCATGAAATATCACCACAATCAAGATAACAAACATATCCATTCAACGTATCCTTCACCCCCAAGTTTCCTCCTGTTTCTCTTTAATATTTCCCTACGACACTAATCCACCTCTGGTAACCACTGCTCTGTTTTCTCTCACTATAGATTAATTTGCATTTTTTAGAATTTTATATAAATGGAATCATACAGTATATATTCTTTTGGAGTTGACTTCTTTCACTCAGCATACTTATTTTGAGATTTATCCATGTTGTTGTATCATTCCTTTTTTATATCACTGAGAAATGTTCTACTTGGGTATACCACATCATCCTTCCTGGCCTTTTGAATCCACACATCAGTCAGGTTTTTGTCCAAAAGGTCAGCAGTTCAAATCCTCCAGCTGCTCTTGGAAACACTAAGGGGAAGTTCTACTCTGTCCTACAGGGTCACTATGAGTTGGTTTGGTTTTAGTTACTCCACTGAAACTGCTCTGGCCAAAACAAAAGTGCCAGGTGCTGTGAGGTCCATTCTGACTCATAGCAACCCCATGTGTGTCAGAGTAGAACTGCTCCATAGGGTTCTCAGTGGCTGATTTTTCTGAAGTAGATAGCCAGGACTTTCTTCTGAGGCACCTCTGGGTGGAGTTGAAACTCCAACCTTTCAGTTAGCAACACAGTATTGTTAGCCTTTTGCACAATCCTGGGACTCTGCTCCTACCAAGGTCACCAATAATCCTCACTCATCCTCCTTGATATATCAGCAACATTTTTTTAGTAAAAAATAATATTGTGTTATTAAAAAAAAAAAAAGGTTTATACAGCAGTTTAGGGTCTCATTCAACGATTTCTACATAATTGGTTGGGGGACATTTTGTGACAATTCGTGAACATTCTTGATATTTCTGTTCTGGTTGTTCTGTTTCCAATAATCTAGTTTCCCTCGCCTCCTTACATTCTTATCTTTGTTTTAAGATAATTGTTGACTGTTCGATCTCATATAGGTGATTTTTTTTTTTTTTAAGGAGCACGGTACTCATGGGTGATACTAGTTTGTGAGCCAATCTGTTATTTAGCTAAAAGGGACCTCAGGGTGAGTTTTGGTTCAAGGTTTAAAAAGTATCTCGGAGAATAGTCTTGAAGAGTCCTCTAGTCTCAACCAGTCCAGTAAGTCTGTTATTTTTAGGAATTTGAGGTTCTGTTTCGCATTTTTCTCTCATTCCATCTATTATGGCCCTGATCAAAATGGTTGTTAGTGGTAGCTGGGCACCATCAAGGTCTTCTGGTCTCAGGGTAATAAGGCCGGGGTTCCTGTAGACTGTTAGTCCTGTTGACTAGCTTCTTCTTTGAGTCTTTGGTTTCCTTCTTTCTCTTTTGCTCCGGATGAATAGAGAACAATAGTTGTATCTTAGATGGCCACTTGCAAGCTTTTAAGACCCCAGACACTACTCACCAAGCTAGGATGTAGAATATAAACTTTATGAACTATATTATGCCAATTGACAGAGATGTCCAATGAGACTATGGTCCTAATCCTTCAAACCTAGGAAACCAGTCCTGAGAGGTATTTTGTTAAGTGTGAGAAGTATACCCGATTGTGTCCCCTATGTGCTTTATTACATATATGAATATATGTGCATAGTCACATACATGCATATGCATATTCATAGACCTATATGTACCCACATATATACTCACATATACATACCTATACACATATGTGTCTACATACATACATATGTTTTTCGTTGCTGCTATTGTTTCAAAATTACATATGCCATAGCGATTACTAAAATTTTTTTTCTTGGGTACCTTTTAGTGACATTGTTTACCTTTGTTAAGCTGTGCACACTTTACTCTCATTAGGTATTACCTTTCCCATCACCAGAAATAACAAGTTTCTGCTATCCTCCTTCCCCCCACCCCTGGTAACCACTACTGAACATTAGTTTCTGTATATTTGCCTATTCATGTCATTTCATAAAAGTAAGAACATACAATATTTGTCTTTTGTGATTGACTTATTTCACTCAACAAAATGTCCTCCAGGTTCATACATGTTTTGAGATGTTTCAGGAACTCATTTTTCTTTATTGCTGAGTAGTATTCCATTGTATGCATGCACCACATTTTACTTATCCATTCATCTGTTGATGGACACTTAGGTTGTTTCCATTTTTTGCTATTGTAAAGAGTGCGGCACATCAGCAACGTTTGATACAGCTGATCTCCCCTTCCTCTTTGAAGCATATTCCAGGTGGCTTCTAGAGCATTGTACTCTCCTGCTGTCCCTCCCCATCCCAGGCTACCTCCTTTGCTGCTTTTTCCTCATCTTCAAGCCTTTAAATGCCTCTAAAAGCCTCAGTGTCCTGGCGCTCAATCAAACTCTTTTCCATCTATATTCACTCCATTGGTGATCTTATCTTGTCTCATAGCTTTAAAAGACTTTTATAAATAGTAGAGGCAGAAAGTTAAACAGACCTTTCCTGCCCTGGTTCCACCCGGCTTCTCCACCTTGCCCTCAGGCTGTCTGTCCCAGCACTGGGCAGGCCAGGAACCTCAAACCATTTCTTGCCTCCTTTCTCTCGCCTTCGGATCCCTGGTGGTGCAATGGTTAGGAGCTTGGCTATTAAGCAAAAGGTCTACGGTTGGAATCCACCAGCCGCTCCTTGGAAATTCTACGGAGTTCTACTCTGTCCTGTAGTCACTAGGAGTCCGAATAACTAACGGCAACTTTTTTGTTTTGTTTCTCTTCCCTCTAGGCCTCCCAGATCTGTCTCTCTTCGACTGCAGTACCTGTAGGCCAGACTATTTCCGCTACTCTACTGCAACCACCCAGGGCCTAGCCATGCCCTGGTTTCTGGTCCCCCGGTCCACCCCATGTACAGTTCTCACAGGCTGCAGGCCGCCATACCTGGGGTTCAGGTTTCCTCGTCCCCCCACCCCCCACTACATTGTCTGCACTGAGTCGGGTGGGAGTGAGGTGGTGTGTGAGAGGGTTGGTGCTGGTGAGGGAGTGCCATGCGGGATGTGGGCGGGCGGCGGAGCGTGGAGGTGTGAGAGTACTATCGTGGGTGCACATGGGCTGGGTGTACCATGTGCTGACTTGTTATACGAGACTGCCCTAGCCAAGGCCCAGTATCGCGGCAGTTACAACCGTTAGGACCGTTAAAACGGTTGCCCGCGTGCTGCGGTAAGGGCGTGGCTCTAGGGGCAGAGTGAAGTGCCCATTGGTCAGGGGGCGCCCTGGGGGCAGGGCTGCGCATGCGTAGGCTTTCGCAGTGGGACCCGGCGGCCAGACGGCCAGGTTACCACAACCTCAAGTCCTGCTGGCCCCTGGAGGCTGGAGGTGGGGGTAGGAGGGGGTTGGGTAGGGGGAGAGGGGTGGGGGTTGGGGAGCTGAGCAGGCCGTTGTGGGGGCAGGGGGCGGTATAGGTTCAGGATTTCCAGGAGCCTCGCGGTGGGGCTGGAGGGAGGTTTCTCAAGACACTGGCTTCTAGACTTAAACTAAGGCCAGGAGTGCTTCACCGCCCTTTTTTTTCCCCTGTGGACCGAGGTCGCACTGGCTCTTGAAGACTTGACTTCTGCTCTTATCCTTGGAGGTCTTTTTCCTTCACGAGATTCCCTGGAGGCTGCAAATTCCCATCCAATGTCCTCTCCTGGGAGATGGGAGGAAGGGAGTTGGCCCAGGAGGTCAGGGCTGACGGGACCCTGAGAAGCTCATTGGAATTTGTCTTTGATTATTATTATGGGAAATTTAGAAGGCCTTTGGAAAGCACGCTAGAATAGTTTAGTTTAGAAGGCTAGAGCATGTCTTCAGGTTGACAGGAAGAGACTAAAGATGAGAGAGGACAGCTGTTACAGACTGTACACAGCGGCATCTGGAATCTCAGAGTTAAAGACTGGGGTCAAATGGGGGGGGCGTCTATACCCCTCAGGGACTTTGTCCCGCCTTTTATGTTCCTCTCCTGCCTTCAAACCCTACCAGGGTCTTTTCTACTGTAATGGTCGCATTTCTTGCTTGGAATCATACACTCGACCTTTTTTTTTTTTTTTGCTTCCTTTAATAGGGTCAAGGGATGAGAGACCAGGAGGACAACACTACCCTTGGAAGTTTTTAATGTGTGTATTTAAATTTTCATTACCAGTGTTGTACTAGCATCTGCAAGGATAGCTTTAGGCAGATGGGATTTCTGTCCTCTGGGAGCTTAAAAGCCTATACAGGTAGCATGGAGACAAATACACAGAGGACAGATAAACCAGAAGCTGAGACCATTGAGCCCCCAAGTCTTCCCAGTCTTCTTTCAGACTCTGTCCTTCCAGTTGCTCAGGACAAAAACCTGAGTCTTCCTTGATTCCTTTTTTTTCACACTCTCACATCCAATATGTGAGCAAATACTGCAGTAATTCCTTAAAAACATATCCGGGGGTGGGGGTGGGGGTGGGGGATATCCAGAATCTGACCATTTCTTAGTCTCTCCTGAAAAACCCTCCACTGGTTTCTATAATACTCACAATCCTACTCAGAATTAAAGCCACAGTTTTGATTATCTACGGGTCCTCTGCCATCTCCTCTCATTCCTGGTCCTCTGCCATCTATACCCCCTTCCATACCTCTTTTTGGCTCCTTGCAGTTGCTTTCCTTTGCTGGGCACGTCCCAACCTCAAGTCCTTTTTACTAGTGTATATGTTTTCAATGATTACAGTTCAAGTCCTTAGATCAGCACAGACTTATCACATATTTTAATAAAAGTATATTTATGTAAATATAGGATTCCTGACTTTTCAAGTTTGATAGTCCAAGTTTCCTCCATCCCTTCCGCACTAACAGAAATTCTTTCTTCTAAGAGTCTAGATTTAGAATCTAGACAGTTCTACACACATCACTAGACCAAAACCATTATTTAAGGCCACACTATTTGCTTGATATGCCTTATAAGTCTCTTTTTAAAAAAACTATTGTGGTAAAGTATATAAAACATAAGCCATTTTAAGTATGTAATCAGTGCCATTAATTTACAGTGTTATGTTACCTTCCCCACTGTCTACTTTCAAATTATAAATCTCTTAATCCATTGTCTCCCACCCCGCTCTTTTTTTCTTTTATATTTTGAAAGAATAAGGCCATTTAAACTGTAGAATTTGTCACTCTCTAGATTTTGCTGATTGTATTCATGTGTAACCCTTTACCCACTGTGTTTCCTGTAAACTAGTCATTAGATCTAGAGGCTTAATTAGATTAAGTTTCAATACTTTTGGCAAGAATACTTACTTCATTGAGGATGCTAGGCACTTCTTTGGAATCCCTGGTGGTGTACTGGTTAAGGGCTATGGCTGCTAACCAAAAGGTTGGCAGTTCAAATCCACCAGGTGCTCCTTGGAAACCCTATGGGGCGGTTCTACTCTGTCCTATAAGGTCACTATGAGTTGGAACCAACTCAAGGGCAATGGGTTTGGTTTTTTTAGGTACCTCGCATAGGGCACCCTGGTAGTGTAGTGGTTAAGAACTATGGCTGCTAACCAGAAGGTCCGCAGTTGGAATCCACCTGGCCCTCCTTGGAAACTACGGGGCAGTTCTGCTCTGTCCTATAGGGTCACTATGAGTTGGAATCAACTCGATGGCAACGGGTTTGGTTTTTGGTTTATTGCATCATATCAGGAGGTACATACTAAGTCTGGTGTGTCTCTTTTTGTGATGTAAAAATTGATCAGGAGTTTTAAGTGTTGCCAGCCTGATCCATCCACTATAAAGTTTCCCATCAGCCATTCACCTCATGGTTTTAGCAGCCGTGGATGATTGTTGCCTAGACCCATTATTTTCTCTAATATTTGCAAAATGATGATATTCTAATTCTGTCATTCCTTCTGTGTTTATTAGCTGGAATACTTCTATAAAGAAGAACTTCATCACATCTATTCGTTGGTTTCCCTGAGATACAGTTTTTATTCTAGAAAGGTAAGATAAATTGTTGATTCTTTCCCTTTATTTACCAGTTTTCAAAATAATGTGTTGGCTTCCTGTCTTCCAAAGTGACCAGTGAGGTTTTTTGAGTAAATTATGAATTCAACAGAGGGAGCCGCTTTAAGATGATTCTCCAGGAGTCTTTGATAACTTCCTTGTTCTATGGTACAATATGTCCCAGGCTCATCTTGGACATTTCCTGCCCTAGACCTGGAATTGGCCATTTCTTCAGGTAACCCTGGTTCCTTTTAGTGGAGAATGGTATTTCAAGACTGTACTAAACTGGGTATTAGGAGTGTTCATTGTTATCTGGTTGGTCATTGTTTCTAGGCATTTTCAATGGACAGAGCTATGAAATATATTTTTTTAAAGATAACACATCCAGAGTGCGTAATGATATTCAACTCATTTCAAACCTAGGATCACAGGAGTTTCTTTTAACTTCTTGGATTTTATATTTGTATCTTTTTTCTCATACACTGAAAATTTTGGTTCCCAATAACATTAATATAATTGCTTATTTGCTTTATTATATATTTAACCTGCTGCCATTGAGTCAATTCCGTTCATAGCGACCCTATAGTTCAGAGTAGAACTGCCCTATAGAGTTTGCAAGGAGTGCCTGGTAGATTCAAACTGCCGGCCTTTTGGTTAGCAACTGTAGCACTTAACCACTATACTACCAAGGTTTCTGTATTATATATAGCTATGTGTTATATATAATATAAATTATATTTCTATATACAGATATTACATTTTTTTTTAACTAACAATGTGATTACTAATGACAGATAAACAGGTTCCTTTGCTGTTCATTTTGTCCTTAGGATGCATTCCACTAGGAATGTGGAGTCAAATCATTGTGGTTAGAGGCACTGGAAATAATTCCTTTCTATGAGGCTCAGTCCCCAATTCCTTTGTTTTGTTTTGATTCTTCATAGGGTTTGCCTTGGTTTTCCCGTTTTGATTTAGTTTTGTTTTGTAATTATATGCAAACAACATTCATATGATTCTAAAATTAAAAACTATAGAACTACATTTAGAGAAATCTAGCTTCTATCCCTAGTGTCACCACCCTATTCCCACCCTCCCCATAAAGGTATTATTTTTATTGGCTTTCAGTCTTTTTTGCTGTCTCTTTAATACAAGCACATTTGTATTTATTTATATTTTTATTCATTCCTCTGCCCTTCCTTGGATGAAATTTATACACTATGCACGCTTCCCTTTGCCTTTTTTTTTTTTTTAACTTAACAATATATCCTGAAGGCCACTCTTAGAGTATATAGTGATTTTCTTCACTCCTTTTAACAGCATCATAAAACTCTAATGTGTGAATATACCAAAGTTTATTTAACTAGTTTCCAACTGATGGACATTTGAATTGTTCCCAGTCTTGCTATTACAGATGGTGCCACATTTGAGAAGCCATGTGTATATGTCATTTTATATTTTTGCCAATGTGTTTTTGGGATAGGTTCCTAGAAGTAGTTGTGCTGAATCAAAGGGTAAATATATATGTATATATATTGGCTGGGTACTGCCAAATTCTCCTCCATGGAGGTAATACCATTTGGCCTTCCCACCTGCAGTGTATGAGAGTGCCTCTTTTCCCACACAGCCTCAGCAGCAGTTTTCCTTTTAAGATGCTCTGGAACATCAAATAGGATTGGGATTATCTTTCTCTGTTTCTTCTAAAGAAATTGTTTTATTTAACTTTCTGCCTCTGCTAGTTATAGATGGCTTTTAAATCTGTGAGACAGATAAGATGACCAATGGAACAAGTATAGATGGTATTATGGTTTGAATTGTGTCCCTGTGAAATATGTACTGTAAATCCTAACCCCTATTGCTCTGGTTATAATCCCATTTGGGAATGGGTTTTCTTTGTTATGCTAATAAGACAGTATTAGTATAGGGTGTGTCTTGAGTCAGTCTCTTTTGAGATATAAAAGGAACAGATTATGAAATGGAAAAAAAGCAGCACAATTGGGAGAAGATAGATGCCATGCCACAAGAAGATCACCAAGGAGCCAAGCTGAAAAGATAAGAACCTTCCCCCAGAGCCAACAGAGAGAGAAAGCCTTCCCTTATAATTGGTGCACAGATTTTGGACTTTTCCAAAACTGAGAAAATAAATTTCTGTTTGTTAAAGCCACACACTTGTGGTATTTCTGTTATAGCAGCACTAGATAACTAAAAAAAAAAGACAGGTGGAAAACAAATTGATTGAGCCCCAAGACACACAACCATTTAGAGGCCTGGAGATGAGGACAAAGCAGCAAAGAAGCTGGAACAGGTATGGCCAGGAATGGGGGAGGAACAACAGGAGAGTGCAGAGCTCTGGAAGCCACCTGGAACGTGTTTCAGAGAGGAAGGGGGTTGGGTGTCAGCTATGTCAAATGTTGCTGATGGGTCAAGGAAGATTGGGGAGTGGGAATTACTGGTGAGCTTGGCAAGAACAGTTTCAGTGGAGTACCAAACAAAAAAAGAGACCCACTGCCATCTGGTCAATTCCGACTCACAGTGACCAAAATGTTGCTGGGTGGAAACCCTAGGTTTTGCTCAGCACTACTCATCTCTTTTTTTACTCATCTCAGCCAATAAACGAGAGACTGAGGTGGGAGAACAGAAAGGCGCTTTTATTTTATTGCACAAGAAAAGGAGCAGTCAGGGCTACTGCCACCAAGACTGCTCATGGAGGGCGAGGGAGAAGGTTACTTTTATGGGATTTACAAGCAGGACGCTCACACAAGTTACATTAGCAACATTCTTAATCATGCTACGAAGGCGCAGTAGGGTTTACATATAACTTCATGCATCACATGTTCAGGAAATGGTGGTTAAACTCCACCTAGCAGAAGTACTCAATGAGCTAAGAGATTATCTGAAATGTCAGCGTGGTGCCTAAACTGGTTTCCACTGATTTCCTCTTAGTTCTGGGCAAGTGTTAAGGAAAGGGGAACAAGGATGTTAACGTAAAGCTACAGGGCACGTCAGGTAAGAGAACCAGGATGTTAATGTAAAGCTACAGGCTATGCCAAGCAAGCTGCTTGAGGCAGTGGAATTTTCCGCAGCCTGGGGATCTCTGTCTTAGTATAGGACAGAATAGTACTGCCCCATAGGGTTTCCAAGGGTGTAATCTTTACAGAAGCAGACTGTCACATCTTTCTTCCTTGGAGTGGCGAGTAGTTCGAACCACTGACCTTTTGGTTAGCAGCCAAGCACTTAACCACTGCCCGACAAGGGCTCCTTTCAGTGGAGTAGTAGGACCAAAAACCTGATTGGTGTGTGGACTCAAAAGAAATCGGAGATAGCAAGGGTAGAGCACCCTTTTCAGGAGTTATGCTATAAAGGAAGGAGAGAAAGGGAGCAATAGTTGGAGGGAAGGTGGAGTTGAGGGCCAAATTTATATAGATGTCTAGTTGAAAAGTTCATTAATGTCCATTCAGAGACTGTATTTAAAACACTGGCAACAATAGTTTCCTCAGCTCAGGTTGATGATTACAAGTAATGTGTAAGAATCCCAGAAAAATTTTATCATTTCTTCTTGAAAGAATTTGTATTTTTTCTTTATGGCAATGAAAAGCTGTATTCTGAGAGGGACTTTGCCTGAGAGCTTATGAGGGAGAAGGCAGGCGAAGTGATCGTTTGTCCATGAAGGATGTGTGGTATGGAGACCCGCAGATGAAAGAGGGTAGGAAAAGCCAAGCTCATTTGCTTTAGTCCTTTATTTGATGACTGTGCTATTGCCTTGTTCAATTTTGTATCTGGAGTACGTGTTAGCCCTGTTTTCCTCAGTACATTTTTTCAGGCAAGTTTTAGTCCATATAACTCAGGCTACACATTATAGATGCTGCAGATTTAATAATGGAAGATTGGTTGTTTATGCTGGAATACAGTTTATAGCATAGTTCAATCTGCCACTAGTTAAAATAGTGACGCTTCTAAAGAAATGCCCATTTTTCGATCCATGTAATTTGCCAGCACCAGCCAATCTAACTTAAATTTTCTTGCCTCTTTTTTTTAATAAAAATGGTTTTTGCAGTTCTTTTATTTTTTAATACACACATACAGTATTTCTGAATCAGTTTGGGTTCAGCAATAATTTGTGTCAGTCAAGGGAAGCCTGCCTTTCTATGTGTTCTCACCTTGATATGCAGTCATTTGCCTTTCTGTGCCCACGGAATATGCAGACCTCCAATATCAAGGAACTTAGTTCCCTAGGACTCAAAGTTGAGAGGAAATAGGAGCTTGTTCTCCACCCTGTGAAACCTTCCCTTGAGCCGTGTTTTCCCTGTTTGACCCATAATCACTTTCATATGCTTTTGTGTATTTTGTCCAGCTAACAAGGAACTTCCTTACTTTGCTGCCATCTTTTTTCCCCCATTTCTACTGCTGCCCAAAGTTGCAGCCTCTGTCAGTACAGATGTCGTAATCTCAACTCCACCACCAGCGGAGAAGGCACGTGGTGATTGACTCACACAGCTAGGAGCAAGAAGCAATAGCCTTTTTCTATGAATCGCTGGAAGTCCGAAGACCTCCGTGAAATTACCTAACTGAGGGGTGGGGTAGGGAACAGTCTTATTACTGAATATAACTGATAGCCAGGTTCTCAGTCTTTGTAGGACAGTCTTCCTCTGGCTGTATCCTGGGGAGATGGACATGCTTGGGTTTGGGTAAACCATATGATGAACTCAGAGAAGTACCCAAGTAAGGGCAGGACAACTGACCAGAAGGAAAAAATGTCATTTTAGCTTCTACCATGCATATCTTGGAAGAAGGAGAGCCAGAATGCTCCTTAGAAACAAGGATGGGAAGACTTCCTCTCATGTACTTTGGACATGTTTATCAGGAGGGACCAATCCCTGGAGAAGGACATCATACTTGGTAAAGTAGTAGTTGTTAGGTGCTGTCGAGTCGGTTCCAACTGATAGTGACCCTATGTACAGCAAAACGAAACACTGCCCTGTGCCATTCTCACAATCGTTGTTATGCTTGAGCCCATTGTTGCAGCCACTCTGTCAGTCCATCTCATCAAGGGTCTTCTTGTTTTTTGCTGACTCTCTATTTTACCAAGCATGATGTTCTTCTCCAGGGATTACCCCCTCCTGATAACATGTCCAAAGTATGTGAGACCAAGTCTTGTCATCCCTGCTTCTAATGAGCTTTCTGGCTGTACTTCTTCTAAGACAGATTTGTTTGTTCTTCTGTCAGTCCATGGTATATTTAATATTCTTTACCAACACCATAATTCAAAGGCATCAATTCTTCTTTGACCTTCCTTATTCATTGTCCAGCTTTCACATGCACATGAGGTGATTGAAAACACCATGGCTTGGGTCAAGCGCACCTTAGTCTTTAAAGAGATATGTTTGCTTTTCAACACTTTCAAGAGATCTTTTGCAGCAGATTTGCCCAGTGCAATGCATCATTTAATTTCTCGACTGCTGACTCTATGTGCATTGATTGGATCCAAGTAAAATGAAATCCTCGACAACTCCAGTCTTATCTCCGTTTATTGGTCCAGTTGTGAAGATTTTTGTTTTCTTTATGCTGAAGTGTAATCCATCCTGAAGGCTGTAGTCTTTGATCTTCATCAGTAAGTGCTTCAAGTCTTCTTCACTGTTAGCAAGGAAGGTTGTGTCATCTGCATATCACAGCTTGTTAATTAGTCTTCCTCCAATTCCTATGCTGCATTCTTCCTCATATAGTACAGCTTCTCAGATTATTTGGTCAGCATACAGATTGAACAAGTGTAATAAAAGGATTCAACCCCGGTGCGAAAAATTGGCCAATGAAAACCTTATGGCAAAGTAGAGGGTCAGCAAAAAAGAGGGAGATCCTCAACAAGATAGATTGACACAGTGGCTCCAGCAATGGGCTCAATCATAGCAAGGATTGTGAGAATTGGTTAGGACTGGGCACTGTTTTGTTCTGTTGTAATTAGAGTTGCTAGGGGTCGGAACCAACATTGACAGCACCTAACAACAACAACAACGCATATCAAATTGATTCTCTTCTGTTTAATCCAGTTAACTGGTGTCTTAGTTATCTAGTGCTGCTATAACAGAAGTACCACACATGGATGGCTTTAACAAACAGAAGTTTATCCTCTCAGTGTTGGAGGCTAGAAGTCCAAATTCAGGGCACCAGTTCTAGGAGAAGGCTTTCTCTCTCTGTTGGCTCTGGCAGAAAGTCCTTTGTTATCAACCTTCCCCTGGTCTAGGAGCCTCTCAGCATAGGAGCCCCAAGTTCAAAGGATGTGCTTGCTCCTGGAGCTGCTTTCTTGGTGGCATGAGGTTCCCCTGTCTGTCAGCTTGCTTCTCTCTTTTATATCTCAAAAGAGATTGATTCAAGATACAATCTAATCTTGTAGATTGAGTCCTGCCTCATTAATGTAACTGCCTCTAACCCTGCCTCACTAACATCATAGAGGTAGGATTTACAACACGCAGGAAAATCACATGAGATGACAAAATGGTGTACAATCACACAATACTGGGAATCATGGCCTAGCCAAGTTCACACACATTTTGGGGGGGACACAATTCAGTCCATAACAGTTGGCGTTACTGGTTTTATTTTCAATAGCCAAGGGGGAGTTTAGTCATCCATTTTGAAAGGGAAGACCATCCTTGCCACCTTCCAGTCATCCTGGACTTCCTCAGCCCCACTCCCCTAGTACATATTGGCACATCCTGGAACTGTAAAGGTCTTCTAAATGCTTGTGTTACTAATTCCATTAATAAAAGGTATTTAGGTTTTATAGATATTTCCAAAAGCAATTTACGCACCTGTTTTCAAAGGGTAAGCTGAGATTGTAGGACAGCCTGAGCATCTCTGAGCTTCAGATAGTAATAATAGCAATAATAATAGCTAGTAGCCAGTTCTACTGGAATCTTTTTTTTTTTTACTTTTTTGTGGTAAAATAATTTAATAATGATATTATTAAATTAAACTTTGTGCCACCAGGGCTCCAATATTATTATTAGTCATTGTTAATAAATATTTATTAATATTTTATTAATTTATATCAATAATTCTTTGATATTAGTATTTTCTTTATTAATATTTTATTATTTAATAAATTATTTAATAATTTAATTTTAACCATTTTAAGTGTACAATCAATGACATTAGTTACACTTACAATGTTGTACAATCATCACAACTACATATTTCTAAAACTTTTATCTTTGTACTTTTTTTTTATTGTGGTAAATATGTATGTAACAAATCACTTGTCATTTCAAGATATTTTATGTGTATGTTCATCATGTTGTCCAACCATCACCACTGCCCATTTCCAAATTTTTCCATCGTCCCTGACAGAAGCTCAGTATCCTGTAAGAAGTGAATCTCCCTTTCCTCTTTCCTCCTGCCCAACTCTGGTTACCGCTAATTTTGATCTCTATATACTTGCCTATTCTAAACCAAAAAAAAACAAGCCCGTTGGTGTTGAGTTGATTCCGACTCATAGTGACCCTATAGGACAGAGTAGAACTGCCCGATAGGGTTTCCAAGGAGCAGCTGGTGGATTCAAAGTGCCGACCTTTGGATTAGTAGCCGAACTCTTAACCACTGTGCCGTTAGGCTCCTCCCTATCCTAGATATTTCATGTAAGTGGGATCATACGTATTTGTCTTTTTGTGTTATATCACTCAGCATAATGTTTTCAAGATTCATCCATGTTGTAGCATATCAGGATTTCATTTCTCTTTACGGCTGAATAGTATTCCATTATATACATGCACCACATTTTGTTTATCCATTCATCTGTCGATGAACATTTAGGCTGTTACTACCTTTTGGCTATTGTGAATAGTGCGGCAATGAACAAGCATCTGTTTGAGTCTCTGTTGTCAATTTTTCTGAGTATATACCTAGGAGTGGAATTGCAGGGTCATATGGTAATTCTCTAACTTTGTGATGAAGTGCCAAAATGTTTTCCACAGTGGCTGTATCATTTTGCATTCCCACCAGCAGGGGATGAGAGTTCTTTCTTCACATCCTCGCCAACACCTGTTTATCATTTTTTAAATCATAGCCATCTTAGTGGGTGTGAGGTAATATCTCAGTGTGGTTTTGATTTGCATTTTCCAAATGATTAATAACATTGAGCATTTTTTCATGTGTTTGTTGGCCATTTGTATTTCTTTTTTGGTGAAATGTCTGTTCGAGTCCCTTCTCCATTTTTTGATTGGGTTGTTTATCTTTTCATTGTTGAGTTATAGGAGTTCTCTATATATATATGTATATTCTGGATATTAAACCTGTAAAAAATGGCGTTGGGGTGGAGTCTGACCTCCTTTAACTTCATAAGGGAAAAGGAGAATCAAGATCAACAGCACAAGGCAGATTCCTATGAGGCAGAGGTCAGACATGCCTCCTGTCTACGCCATCTTTACCAATTCTGACACCAACCATCACTCCCACGGCACTCTCTACTTCTCTGCTGGCTTCGATAATTCATGGCAATGACCACACAGAACTCACAGACCATACTCACAATTAAGGGGTTTATTAGGGAAGTAACAGGTTCGGGTTCAAGTATTCAGGTTCGGGAATGCTCAGGATCCAGTTCTTCCATCAGGACAGCCTCTTTTCAGCTGTGCCCAAAGACACACCTTTCCTTGGCCCCTTGGTCTCTGCCCTGCTCAGCAAATGTTACAAAGCTCTTTTAGCTCTGCTGATAAGTGCCCAGAGGCACCCTACTCCGCAGGTAAGCCTCTGCCTGCAGGTACTTGGCTCTAGCTCCATGGGTCAGCAAACCAACTCCACCAAGTGTCAGGGGGTACCCTACTCCTCCAGCAAGCCTCTTGTCCAAAGGCAATCAGCTTTCTTGCTCCGTGGACTGGGAAGCCCACTGCACCATCTCCTGCTGATCTCTCCTATTACCGCCTCTCGCCATTTTCAGTGTTACAGCTGTCTCTCTCTTTCCATCTCTCTCCTGGTTCCAGAATCAGTGCAGGTATCCTGGGCCCAAAGGATATGCTCCACTCTTGGCTCGCCTTCCTTAACGGTAGTGGGATCCTTTCTTTCTCACCTCTGGGATGGCTTATTTTAAGTCCAGCAGGATGGCAAACCTGACCAGTCCCCTTGGTGGGCAACAATTATCCTATTTCCACAGTGTCACCCAGTGACTTGGGTAGGAGTTACAAGACCATGGCGAGAAAGGCCGTATAAAAGTGATCCATTGCACTGCAAAACCCTTATCAGATATATGGTTCCCCCCAAATTTCTCCCAATCTGTAGTTGTCCCTTCACTTTCTCAGTAAAGTTCTTTGATGAACAAAAGTTTTTAATTTTGATGAAGTCTAATTTATCTGTTTTGTCTTTTGTTGCTCTTGCTTTTGGTGTGATATTTAAAAGCCGTTGTTAAAAACTAGACCTCAAAGCACCACCTCTATGTTTTCTAAAAGTTCTATGGTTTTAGTTTCTAAATTTAGGTCTTTGATCCATTTTGAGTTAATTTTCATATATAGTGTGAGGTATGGGCCAAGTTTCATTCTTTTACTTGTGGAAATCTAGTTGTGCCACCACCATTTATTAAAGAGACTATTCTTTCCCCCTTTGGATGGACTTAGCTCTCTTATCAAAAATCAGCTGACCATAGGTGTATGGGTTTATTTTCTGGACTCCCAATTCTATTCCATTGGTCTATATGTCTATATTATACCAGTACTATACTGTTTGGATTACTGTAGCTTTATATTTTGAAATCAGGAAGTGTGAGCCCTACCTTGTTCTCTTTCAAAGTTCCTTTGGCTATTCAGAGCCTCTTGCGGTTCCATATAAATTTAAGGATTGGCTTTTCCATTTCTGCAAAGAAGGCCATTGAAATTTTGATAGAGATTACGTTGAAGCTATAGATTGCTTTGAGTAGTATTGACATCTTAATATTAAGTCTTCTGATCCATGGGCACAAAATGTTCTTCCATTTATTTAGATCTTCTTTAATTTATTAATGCTTTATAGCTTTTAGTATACAAGTCTTTCACTTCCTTGGTTAAAATTATTCCTAGGTATTTTATTCTTTTGGATGCTATTGTAAATGGAATTAGTTCCTTAATTTCTAAATGAATAATTTCTTTTATAAGGATCAGCACAAAGCTGGTTCCTCTGAGGCGGAGGTTGAAGATGTCCGAAATGTCTGGCTTTTCCAAGCTGCTGTACCACTCTATCACCGCTAATATCGCCTATTCCCTCTCCCCTCAACACTCTCCCTCCCATCTTTAAAAAATCTTTAGGTTCCCTAAATTACTGAAATGTCTCACAGAACTCAGGAACCATATAAAGGAAATGGCTTACGTAGTTGTAGAGACTGGCAAGTCCCAAATTCATGGGTCAGACGTAGGCTTCTCCTGACTCACGTGGCTGCACAGGCTGACAAACCCAAACCAGCAGTTCAGACCACAGGCTGCCGGCTCATAAGACTGCAGAAGCTGGTTAATCAGGTCAGATGGTAGCCCGCTGGCCCTCGGGGCTGTAGAGTAGGCGAATCCCAGAATCAGCAGGTCAGACAGCAAGCCTCTGGGTCGAGTCCGAAGAACCAGAGGTCAATTGATCATGAACTGGATGTGGGATCCAGATGCAGAGACAGAGAGCCTTGCCAGGACACACACGTATATCTTAGATGTAGGCTGCACCCTAGGGAAGGGGTAACTTGAGTAAGGGTAGGACTTGAGCCATGCCTTCCTGCAAGGCTTCAACCCAAGACACGCCCTACACCAACCCTGCCTCATCAACATGTAGAGATCAGGATCCACAACACATAAAATGGAAGACAACCATACAATATTGGGAATCATGGCCTAGCCAAGTTGACACATAACCCCAACCATCACAGGTTCCACATACCTTATTTGCATAGTTCCACTCAATCATTATGTGTGAGTCACAAAGACCATGGCTAGAAGGACCATATTAAGTAATTCATTACACTGCAATTTTCTTTTCAGATTGCTCATTGCTGGTATATAGAAACCCACTAATTTTGTGTTGACCTTATATCCTGTTACTACACTAGCTCTAGTAGCCTCCTTGTGAATTCTTTGGGGTTTTCTATGTATAGGATCATGTCATTTGCAAAAAGGATGTTTTTTAGTTTTAATTCTTCCTTCCCAATTTGCATACCTTTTATTTATTTTTCTTGCAGAATTGCTCCGGCTGACCTACCCCCATCCTTTAAGGTAGGTGTTGTCTTCATTTCCTGAGATTCAGAGAAGTTAACTGATTTGCCCAAGTTCACATACTTGTAAGTAAAACAAACAAACAAAAAAACAAACCCATTCCCATTAAGTTGATTCTGACTCCTAACGATCCTATTAACAGCTCTATAGGACAGAGTAGAACTGCCTCATAGGGTTTCCAAGGCTGTAATCTTTACAGAAGCAGACTGCCACATCTTTCTCTTGTGAAGTGGCCGGTGGACTTGAGCCCCGGAAGTTTCAGTTAGCAGCCGAGTGCTTTAAACACTGTGTCACCACAGCTCCTTCAGCTTATAAGTACCAGAATCAAAATCCGAACCTTGGTTTGGTTGCCACTAAAACCATACTCTTTCAGTTTACTACCTCGCAGCTCATAAAGGGAGAAATTAGAGCTGCTTGGTTCTAGGAGATAGTAGAACAGAGCCAATGTTGAGAAACATGAGCATGATGTGTTCAAAGAAGCATGGGCCTTGGCACTAGGCTTACCTTGCTTAGAACGTATTTATCACTAATTATTGGAGATGAGTTGAGCCTAGTTATTTAACTTATCTGAGCCTTGCCTCACAAACTTCTGAATAGGAAAAACAACACCTGGCGCACAAAATGAGTGGATGTATATAAAGTTTAGCGCTGGCACATAGTAGAAGCCGAATAAATAAATATATATATATAATAGTGCCTTAGCCCCTGATCCTGTGGTCTACACTTATGTTTTTGCAAAACAAATGGTTACAAACATGAAATGCATCTATTTTCTAGAAAATTAGAAAAGTTCAATGTAACAGATTTTTCTAAATAAGGTTAAATTATATAAAACGTAAGTGTATCAAAATGTCTGTATTTGTTCACTGCTTCTGTTTCACTTTATGTAGGTCTGTCTTGGGACAGTATTTGTTGTTTGATGGTCTCTAGTGTACTGTACATGTGGGAATCATCCTTTCTGATGCCTGCAGTGGTAAGGTATAATCTATGCAATCAGGGAGACAAAATTTTGAGACTGAACTTGTCCCATAAAATCCAGGCTATCTGATCATTATAATGAACTATAGCGTGTAGTGTTGCTTTAGCAGTAAGGGTAGCAGGCAACTCCTTATAAGAGATGTGGGAAGGCATTTTTGCCCAAAGCATTCCCCTCTTACCTAGCTTCTGTACTGCCAAATTCCACAACTTTTAACATTCCAGTATCCAGTAGTCTTGGAGGAACTGCTCTTCTTGAGACAGGTAATAGATTAATCGTATTAGGTAATGAAATGTGCGGTTTATCAGTCCCTTCCTAAAAGCAGATTATTGATAGAGTGGCAAGAGAAAAGGACAAGAGAGCCAGAGGGTGGAAGACAAATTTACTTATTCAGGGATGTTTTGGGGCTGTCTCTGGTACTGAGAAGGATGAGAATTTGTGTGCAATTTAACAGCAGAATATTTCTATGTCTGGTATATTGGTAATGGAAAATTTTACCAATTGAACAGGAATGTAACTGCTGAAATGTCTCTATATCTAATAGTAGTCATAAGTAATCTTTGGGAAAAATTATACTGTATTAATCTCTGTAATTAATATTCCTCTCTTCTTTCCAACAGAGATAATAGTAAGAAATGAATTTTAATGTCTGGAATATCAAAGATATGCTCAGTATGCCTTCAGGCTCTGGGTAAGTTTTCTGATTATATTCTCTGAGTTTTAAAAGGGTTTTATGGTTGCACTGATTTCATAAAAAGAGCGCTTTCTTCCTTTTGGGTTATAGTGATACAGTATTAGGTTACTGTACAGCCTCTTCCCCTTCTTTTTCCCTCTCCTGTTGCTGTTGTACCCTCCCATGCTTGTCTTTTTCCTTCTGGCAGTTTTCTGATTATAAAAGCAATGTCAATCCAGCCATGTATGTTAATTGAGCAATGACCCTGGGTTTTGCACTGGGCCTGAGGACTATGAGGCCTGTGAGAATCAGACTTGGTCCAACATCTGGAAACTCTCACCTCAGGTGAGGCGATGTCTTTTGAAACAGCAGGTAGCAAAAATCAAGACAATGTTCAGATACGTGTTTATTTGTGTAGTGCAGTTTGTAGGCACTGTGGATTTCAGAGCCACTCCAGCTGCTTACAAGACTCATTGGGATATTGCCCCCTCCACTACTCTACCCACATGCTTACCTTGTTGTCCATCAGCCATACAGTAGGCCTGCTATTGCTGACTTGGAGTTCGTGTGGGTGTGCCTCATAAGTTGTGTACACTTAAAAAATATAAAAATTTAAGGGATTTCTAATTGCTTTTGGTATGCTTTTATCATTGAATGGTTCCTTTCCACCCCAACACCTTCCTGAAGACAGTTATTAATTCGTCAAAAACCTAGAACACTATTCTCTTTATTTTTCAAAAAAGAAAAAAAGTGCTTATAGATGATACAGAGTAGGGAAAACCTGTCCTTCTTAATTCCAGATCATAGCTTTAAAACGTCAATCCTACATGATTCAAGTAGGCTCGCAGAGCTGCTTTTTTCCCAGCCCAGCTAATTATTCTCTTTGGCCCAAGACAGGAGTCACAGAGAGCTATTTTAAGCAATGATTATGCAACCCATATTACAATATATGTGTGCAGCTCATTACCTTAGCTAATCTCAGGTAATGGTTTTACAAGCCAAATAATTGCTCTTCCCTCTGCTGAATGGTTAGAGTTTCTTTTTGTTTTGTATTAATAATATGAAGGTTCCTTGGGTTTAGAATATGTACTTATATACTAATTACTTTAAGTTTAACATTTGGAAAAAGAATGATTTGTGTGTGTGTGTTTTAATATCATGTTTTATCAGGTTTTTCAGCATTATGTAACACAAATTGTTGAGATGTCTTTCAAATAAAAACTTGTTTGCTACTTCAGTGTTGTCTCTGTAGTAGGCTCGTGCACTGTTTACAAGTGTAATTTGTCATTATATGTATCACTAATCCCTTCATATGTGAGGCTTAGAGACTGGGATATGCATGCAAAGCAAATGGTAAGTCCACAGCTGGAAATACTTAAAAGCAAGGACAAGACAATAAAAGGCGAAAGGGAACAATACCTTGCTTCAAAAACAATTTTTAGTGGTTCTTCCTGTGTACAGACCTGAGGTGATCATATTCTTCAGTCTTGGTGAGGCCTACCTTACGTTTGTTTTATTGTGGTTCCCTCTGTCCTTCCAGTCCTGCTCCCTACTTTCCTTATGGTATACACTCTAGAAGAATTCATGTGTGTCCTTCCAATTCACCTTCCAGACATTTAGTTACATACTTGTTTGGAGTATATGAGTAGGTTTAAAAATTTACATAAATAATATATAATAGAGCTCATTCTATTTTTACTTTTTTTTGCATTCAAAATTATGTTTTTGAGATTTATCCATGCAGTTATATCTAAATATAGCTTATTTCTTCTGACTGCTTCATCATTTATATGCATATAAAAAATATTTTATTTTATATTTTATTGTCTTTATCTATGCCCTTGATGAGCAGATTCAACTTTTAAAAAGATAATGTTCTCTTAATCTCTAAAAATTTTATGAACTTTGATCTCCAAAATGCTGTTATAGCCCAAAGTGCTGTTCTACAGAAATAATGGTATTATAGTTCTTTCTGTTTGAATTTCCATCTGATTGTTCCCAGGTTGTTGTAACAGAAATGTCCGACATTCAGAATTTCTTTGTTTCTTTATAGGTAGTACTGATAGTGTTCAGGTGACTAGGAGGTCATAACAAGCTAGCGCTCTTCCCAAAATATTCTGAAATGAGTAGTTGTGAATTATGATTTCATTTGTTCAGAATATTTGTCAAATTTTTTTTTTTTTGACATACCTTTCTTTTCTTGCTTAATTTCAGGGCCATTAAGTCATCTAACTGGAATAATAATCAGACTGATTACTCCAGTCTCAGTGATTCGCAGTTCCTCTTTGGATCCCAGTTTTGTCCAGAAAATTCAGAGACCCTGTCAGCACCCTTGGACATTGGTACCCACTTAAGACATCCAAAACAGTCACAACAGAATTCTCTGGACGTGAGTCTTATTTCCAGATTTTCTCTGTACACATTTCACAGTCATCTTGGAAATAAGCCATAAAGAAGATATTCTGCTGGAATGTACTTTAGAATTACACATCTTTAAGGATTACTTTTTTTAAATGGATTTGTGTTTAATTGGTGACTCATTTGACTTGGTAGTCTGAAATGGAGAAACTATATTTGCAGTTTCTTCTATTATCAGAGCAGCATAGAATACTGCCAGTCCCCTGACCACTCCTGGGAAGAGCCGTTTTCTAAGACTAATCGTGCTATTGTTTGTGAAAACTTCATGAGAAAAAAGAACTGTCATAAAATAGGGATAAGGTAACATAAATTTTATTTTAGGTGGAAATTATTTTCTAAGAAATTTCAGGTGTTCTGTGGATTTTAGTCAACTGTATCGCATTATCTCCTTGAAAAAGGAGATTCTGATGTTCAATAGATAAAGGCCAGAATGAGTAACAGAGTCTCTGGTATACTTGATTTTTTTTAGATCAACCATCTTCTCTTCCTGTGAATCAGAACTAGATTTAGTTTTATGTACAGATTTATCTGCATCAGTTAGAGACTTAATAAATAAGATTAGGTCAATGCTTTAAAGTAAGGTATGTTTCGAGATAAGTATTCCAGCACAAAACTTGGTACCCAGTGATTTAAGAAAATCAGTATACTCCCTGAAACTTTTAGAGTAAATTTTGCCTAAGAATGCCACTGTCCAGTCCATGTCAAACTAATTAACAGGTCTTTAGTTCATCATCAGCTGCTGTTGTTGTTAGGTAGCTGTCAACTCGGTTCCGACTCATAGCAACCCTATGCACAGCAGAACGAAACACTGCTCGGCCCTGTGCCATCCTCACCATCGTTGTTATGCTTGAGCCTGTTGTTGCAGCCACTGTGTCTTTTGAGTGCCTTCCAACCTGAGGGGCTCATCTTCCGGCACTATATGAGACAATGTTCCGATGCTGTTCATGAGGTTTTCACTGGCTAATTCTTTTCAGAAGTAGACTGCCAGGTCCTTCTTCCTAGTCTGTGTTAGTCTGGAAGCTCAGCTGAAATTCGTCCACCATGGGTGACCCTCCTGATATTTGAATACCAGTGGCATAGCTTCCAGCATCACAGCAACACACAAGCCCCTATAGTAGGACAAACTGACAGACGCGTGGGCAGCAGCTGAGCAAAAGCACTTTGAGTTACACTTACTAATAGGAAAGCTTTGATACATTATTTCAGATACAGGATAAGTAATTCTTTAAATTCGTCCAGTTGATTTTAAGACATTTTAGTTGACATTTTAAATATCTCTGTGCTGATAAGGCAGAAACTGTCTTAATAAAAATAGTTGATTTATTTCAATATAATTTTCTGGTATATATAAAAATAAAATATAAATATTACATGCTTGTTTTTTAGCAGTATGGTTTGCATTTAAATATGACTGTATTGTACAGGAGATAGTGAATGCTATAAATATTTTTATGTGTTAAATACTATAATGATTTTTTTTTCATTTAACAGAGTGAACCTAGTATCTTCACAAAGTACCAGACAAAACCCCAGCTATTTGGAGGAGATAGAACGGATGGAGGCTTATTTCCTCCTCCTTTATCAGTTGGAAAATCAAAAGGCCTCTTGGAACAGTTTGAGGAGAAAAAGAAACTGGCAAAAGACAAATGTGACAGGTATGCAAACCTTCCAGCTCATCTTTTCTGAGGGAAACAGAAAACGGAGTGCCAATAAATCGTATAATTCAATTTCAGCATAATAGCACTCTCGCCTTTGTAGCTCATTTAGTAATTACCCTTATTTGCTTTCTTGTGAATGTAACTTATAGTAGATTTGAATGCGTCTGCCATAGTTTTGGCCCCTCTGAGAAGTAAAAGGACTTCTTAGAGAAATGCAGTATTCAAGTAATGTTATATCTATTCTGCCTAAAATTTTGCCATTTAATTTGTTTTCTTTTCAGATCATCAAGAATAGGAAACGAGATCATTGTTTTAGGGTGAAGAATATAGTGCATGAATTCTTAAGTCATAGTTCAAGCTGATTTTCCCACTTTGAAATGTTTGTATTTTTTAGATATACCCCAAATTTTATACTCTTATTTGTTAAATGTTTTATATATGTGAACTAAATTAGGACTGTTTTATTAATTTGTACATAAGAAAGCTGAAGTCACAGAGAAATTAACTTGTTCATTACTTGGTAATAAGTTATTATAAAGGCTACATCTTTGGGTATCACAGAAATCATAACAACCAAGCAGAAATATTTCACTTTGTTATTTCTCTGACAGTGAAGATCTATCATTTAGCATCACCAGTAGTACTTTTTTTTTAACTCCTTTTTTTAAATTACTGTAAATGTTGTTGTTGTTAGGTATTGTCGAGTGGGTTCCAACTCATAGCGACCCTATATACAACAGAATGAAACATCACCCAGTCCTGCGCCAGTCATTGTTATGCTTGAACCCGTTGCTGCAGCCACCGTGTCAATCCATTTCTATGAGGATCTTCCTCTTTTTTCTTGACCCTCTGCTTTACCAAGCATGATGTCCTTCCTCAGGGCCTGGTCCCTCCTGTTAACATATCCAAAGTACGTGAGATGAAGTCCCACCATGCATGCTTCCAAGAACCACCCTGGCAGTACTTTCTCCAAGACAGATTTGTTCGTTCTCCTGGCAGTCCGTGGTATATTCAGTCTTCTTTGCCAGTACCATAATTCAAATACCATCAATTCTTCTTCGGTCTTCCTTATTCATTGTTCAGCTTTCACATGCATACGAGGTGACTGAAAATACCATGGCTTGGGTCAGGTGCAGCTTAGTCCTCAAAATGACATTTTTGCTTTTTAACACTTCAGAAAGGTTTTTTGCAGCAGATTTGCCCAATGTGATACGTCGTTTGATTTCTTGACTGTTGCTTCCATGGCCATTGATTGTGAATCCAAGTAAAATGAAATCCTTGACAACACCGTAAATGTATATGTAACAAAACATTTCAGTACTCTTTACATGTACAGTTCACTGACATTCATTATGTTCATCATGTTGTTCAACCATCACCTTTACCCATTCCCAAGTTAAACCATCACCCTTAACAGATCAAGTTGCTTTTGAGGTTCAAACATGTGCTTGGCACTAAGGATGCTATAGGCATAATACAGGGGGCTAAAGCCTGAGCTGGGCTATCTAAGAGGCTGCGATCCAGTTGGAGAGTTAAAAAAAAAAATGTACTTTAAAATAAACTATCAGAGAGATAAATTAATGGTTAAATTATATAGTGTCTAAAGTACACTAGGAGTCTGAGAAGAGCACTACCAGGTGAACAGAAGTCTGGGAGGCTTCCTAGAGGAGCAAGGGCTTGAGCTGGCCTCAAAGGATGGGCGGAGTTAGCCTGGAGAGGGATGAGATGAGAGACCTGCCAGCAAAACTGAGCCTAGCAAGTTTCTGACATGGAGAAAAGCAGACTTAGCTGTGTGCTGGAGAGGAGTAGGAAATTAGCCAGCTGGCAAGCAGAACATACTCACCACCACCACCAGTAGCCATCAAGTCAATTCTGACTCACGGTGACCCCATGTGTGCAGAGTAGAACTGTGCTCCAAAGGGTTTTCAGTGGCTGTGACCTTTCAGGAGCAGACTGCCACGTCTTTCTTCTTAGGAACCACTGGATGGGTTCAACCTGCCAACATTTCGGTAAGTAGCTGAGTGCTTAATCGTTTGTGCCAGCCAGGCACTCCTATGTATAATAGTGGAGGCCCCTAAATACCCAGCAGAGAGCTTAGATTAGATGGTAGCAGCAAAAAGGGGCATCGTAGGTTCCTGAGCACAGGGATAGCATGAAAGTAATGGTTCAAGAAGATTTACTCCACACTGATGTTTAAGATTCTGGTTGGACCCAAAGCCAACTCTACAGACAGGCATTAGACTGGACTATAAGATAGACAGTGATACTGGTAGTGAATGAGCTTCTTGGCTCAAGGGGACACTTGAGTCCATGTGGGCAACTCCTGTCTGGTGACGAGATGAGAAGGAAGAGGGGGACAGGAGCTGGCTGAATGGACACGGGGAATACAGGGTGGTGAGGAGGAATGTGCTGTCTCATTAGGAGGAGAGCAGCTGGGAGTGCATAGCAAGGTATGTATAACTTTTTGTATGAGAGACTGACTTGATTTGTAACCTTTCACATAAAGCACACAAAAAAAAGAAGATCCCAGTTGGAAATATTGGGCCTCAGAGAAAGCGTCTGCAGCTTTGTAAGCCCCTGACCCCTGCTGAACAGCTCTCTAGGTGGGCTGGTTGTTGGGCAGAACCCAGGTGACTGCCTCAGTTACAAGCCCAAATTTCAGAGCAGAGGACCAAAACCATTAGCACTTCTATGTTCAGAGAGACAAAGAAAATTTCTTACAGAACTCCTAAGTTAGGTATGCTTTCTGTTGTCTGCCTATCTCCCTTTAGTGAGAACATCAAAATGCTCTATTTAAAGTGTTTGATTCTGTTGATTTTAATAAACATTTTCCCAGATGCTGATAGACTTCTTTCTCCTAGAAGTCCATGCTCTAGAACCCTAGTGGTTTCTCAGAGGCCCCTTCAGGGCTATGGCAGGGGACCAGGTCCCTGCCCCCTTTCTGCTTCAGGCAGAACAGCTTCAATTTTTTTTTGTTCTCTTGGCTTTTGGGTTATATTTTATTTGAACAATGATTCTGCGGCTAAGAATAAAAAAAAAAAAATTTAAACATTGCTTTAGGTAAGCCTGTTTTCTTCCTTTCTTCTTTATCTTTGTTTTTTTTTTTTTTTTTTTTGGAGTGAAGTGCTTTTCTGTTAACAATTATTTACAAAATAGTAAAAAAAAAAAAAAGTATTTGTATAGAGAGAACAATTGATGAGGACTCTGAAGAATCCCTCTCCATTAAAAAAAAAAAAAAACTGCATTAAAAAATATTGACTTATAGGAGAGTGAAAAAAAGTAAAGACTAAGGAGCAATTAGTCCAAAGGACTAATGGACCACATGAACCACAACCTACACGAGACCCAGAGACCGGAAGAACTATATGGTACCTGGCTACCACTGTAGACTACTCTGACTGGAATCACAAAAGAGGGTCCCCGCAAAGTGAGAGAAAAATGTAGAAGAAAAGATCAAATTCACAAAAAAGACCAGATTTACAGGTCTGACAGAGACTGGAGGAACCCCCAAGACTATGGCCCCCAGACACCCTTCTAACCCAGAACTGAAACCACTCCTGAAGTTCAGCCAAAGATTAAAACCAAACCAAACCCACTGCTGTCAAGTTGATTTTGACTCAAGGAACCCTATAGGACAGAGTAGAGCTGCCCCATAGGGTTTCCAGGGAGTGGCTGGGTAGATTCGAACTGCTGATCTTTTGGTTAGCAGATGTGGCTTGCCATAGCTCTTAATCACTGCTTTTTAGGTAAATCAAGTATACAAGACCAAATGGGCAACACCTGCCCAAAAACAAAGATGAGAAGGTGGGAAAGGACAGGAAAACTGGATGAATGGAACTGGAGAACCCAGGGAGGAAAGGGAAAGGGGGAGAGTACTGACACAATGTGGGGATTGTAACCAATGTCATGAAACAAATTATGTATAAATTTTTGAATGAGAAACTAATTTGCTCTGTAAATTTCACCTAAAGCACAATTTAAAAAAGTTGACTTATATGATAGGCAAAAAAAGCATAATTTTAATAAATTCTGGTGAGTAGTAAACCTAAGATTTTATATTCCTTGTTTTCTTTTACTATATGCAGGTCAGAGATGTGGAAAGAAATGAGAAATTTAAAAATTAGAGAAATCACAGCACTGCAAATTTGGAAGCAGAAAAATGATTAGGCTTGATAATGGGGTTCAAACATAAGAGATGAAAACAATAAGACATCAATTTGCATATTGTGTTTTGAAAGTACATATTTTTCCAAACTTACAGGAAGAACATCTGAAGTTAAGAAATCTCAAAAGAAGTCTTAGCCATTCAGACTGTATACGTTAGGGCTCTCTCAGTAGCAAATAGAAACCCACCCCTCAAACTAGCTTTGGCAAAAAGGAGAATTTATTGGCTTTCCTAACCAAATTGTGGGAAAGACAGGGAATGAACTGCAACCAGAAGCTACACTCTATCTCTTATCTGTGCTTCTCTATCTCTACTTCATACTCTTCTACTAGAGACCAGCTTCCTACCAACAGAGAGGAAAGGACTGTCTTCTCTTACTTCCAATTAAAAAATTTCCGAGGAAGGCTTCTGATAGATCTGGCTTGCTTAGGTCACAGGAGGTGGTATGGAGGGGGCTGACTGGAAGCCCTCGTTAGAACTACTTTTGGATGCAAGAAAAAGCAGTTCCTCATGGGAGGGGGGTGCTGAACACACCAAACAAGGATGGCCATTACCTAGGTTATTTTATTATATTTGAGAAAACAGATTAGCCTTATTCATAATGAATAACCACAAATAGATCACAGAAATAACTGTTCTTTCAATGATTGTTGATCATCGTAGTGAAGTTTGTTATTCATTCATTCATTCACTCAATAGAATTATGGTACCTTTCTTTGAAGTGCTCAGTCCTGTTAGAGAAACAGACATGTAATGAATAAATTATACAGCTGGGCCAGAAATAAGTTGGAAACAACAGAAATAAATTTTGGCTCTTTTAAGTAGAAAAGGGATTTATTAAAAGGAAAGTAGAATAGGTCCTGGCTCTGGATAAAAGGGAGTAAGCACACTCCATCCTATCTTTTCCAATGAAAGCAACTAAAAGCCCTGCACAGAATGCATGGAGGAGCTGAGGACTTAGAAAAGTAAATGGCAGCAGGTGGATTGAGAAGGAACCCAGAATTCAAAGTATGAACGATCTGGCTGTGAGTTTCTTTCTTTGTCTTTTTATTTTAATCGAAATTGAAAACTTTTGCTCTGAAAAAGACTCTTGAGAGAATGAAAAGATAAGCTACAGACTAGGAGAAAATATGTGTAAATCACATTTCCAACAAAGGACTTGTATCCAGAATATATAAAGAACTCTTAAAACTCAACGGTAAGAAAATAAGCAACTCAATTAAAAAAGGGAAAAGATTTGAACAAACACTTCACTAAAGAAGATATACAGATAGCAAATAAGTACATGAACAGATAGTAAACATCATTAGCCATTATGGAAATGCAAGTTAAAATCACGGTGAACTACTACTACATATCTGTTAGAATGGCTAAAATTAAAAAACCAAATAAAAACAAAAAAAAGGACGGTGCCAAGTGCTGAGCAAAGATATAGAGTAAATGGAACTCTTGCTGGTGTGGATGAGAAATCATACAGCCACTCTGAAAAAGTTTGACAGTTTCTTATAAAATTAAACAATTTACTGTATGTCTCAGCAGTTGTATTCCTAGGTATTTACCCTAGATAAATGAAAATTTATGTTCACACAAAAATCTGTACACAGCCTTTTTAGTAGCTTTGTACATAATCACCAAAAAACTGGACACAATCCAAATGCCCTTCAGTGTGTGAATAGGTAAGCGAACTATGATATGTCCATATGATAGAAAACTACTCAGCAACAGAAAGAATGAGCTGTTGATACATACAACAACATGGATGGGTGAATCTCAAAGACACTATGTTGAGTGAAAGAAATCATTCTCAAAAGGTTACGTACTGTGATTTAATCTAAGTGACATTCTGAGAAAGGCAAAACTATAGGTAACAGTGGTTACCAGGAACTGGGGATGTGGGCTAGGTTTGACTACAAAGAGACAGCATGAGGGATTTTTTTTGGGTGATAGAACTGTTCTATATCCTGAGTGTGGTGGTGGTGAGTAAATCTAAATATGTACAGGTAGCCCGTGACAACATATTTGAGTTACGACAAACCACACTTAGGATGACCCGTTTTTTTGTGCTTTTTATCATTTTTTTTTTTAATCATTGGTAATTTTTTTTTTTTTAATATGTACTATATACAGTATCGCAGCACATAACTCGTTGATGTTATCGTTCTCGGCTATAATGTTTGCAGCTCTCAAAGACAGGTCAGATTTATAAAGATACTGATAATAAAAGGTAATAATAATGAAAACTAAAAAAAAAAAAGAAGTATTTGACTTACGTCAGAACTGACTCAGTCGTTGGAATGGAATCCTATCATAAGCCAGGGACTACCTGTATTAAAGCTCAGAATTATATGCCAAAAATAAAAAAGTTAATTTCATGATATATTGATTTAAAAATGTAAAAATAATTTAAAAGGATATTTGATGGCTCATTCTCTTAGCCAGGATTATGTTCAGTTGCATATATTACACTCATAATAACAGAAGCTTAAAAAAGGTAATGTTAATTTCTCTTTGATGTAAAAACTATACTGTGGTGTGTGATCCAAAGATAGGATGATAGTTCCATGATTCTCAAGGACCTGGTTCCTTTTAACATTCTCATCTGCCATTCTTAAAGTCTGGCCTCTGTCTTCACAATGCTTATGGCTTCTAGGGCTCCAGCTGTTGCCTTAGAGTTTCAGACAGCAGATGGATGAAGAAAGAAAGAAGGATATCTTCCCTTCCCTTAAGAATACTTCTTGGAAGTTACACGCAACACTTCTGCTTATATCTAATGCTGGCTAGAATTTACTCACGTGAGCACACCTAGCTGAAAGGGAATCTGGGAATGTCATCTAGCTGGGTGGCAAGGAAAAAAAATCAGGATTCTGATATAGAAGAAAAGAAATTAGATCAGTGGCAGTTTCCTGCCACACTCATACAATTGCCAGCAGCTACCCGACCACGTATAATTCCCCAGATTAAGTCTCAGAATTAGTCCAGTGCAGATTCTGCTGCCTGCTCCTCAGGGTACACTAAACCCTCCCCTGCACAGTTGCCAGTGTAGCCTTGGACCCTGCTACTGGCCCATGGAGCTCCGTTTTTCTGCTACTGTAGCCATAGCCACCAGAGAGTGCTCACAGTATCTTCCTCCTGATTCCAGCTCTGAGCAAGGCATATATGAGGTAAGAGCCCAAGGTACAGGGAAGGCTGAAAAAACAAGGCCCTGGTACTCTTAGTCTCTAAAGGAAGAAAGAGACTGCTTTCTCCCAAACCTGGGGGATTTCCCAGATGGGAAGGAGGGTCAGATGCAGAACAGCCTAAAATAAAGACTCTAGACTTTACCCTGTAAGTACAAAGTTTTAAATGCTGAAGTAGAGGTTGAAACCAAGTGCTTTGGGACTCCTGAGGCCAGGCCCCTAACTCTGACAGTGGGCAGCAGGATAGGCTTCATCCAAAGGAGCACATCTAAACTGAGTGGGTGTTCTGGGCAGACACCGTGTCTATCAGATTCTGAAGTTCACCTCTGAATCAGCTTATTCTGTGAGCCACCATTCACACAGGTTTATATAACTCTAGTCTGTTTTCTGAATATTTTTTAAAGTAAAAATGGGATCGTTTTCTATGGTCTATTTTGCTACCTGCTTTTTAAATTTAATAATATTTAATGATCATTTTTCTGTGTAATCTAGAAAATCATTCTCTAATAGCTGTATTATACTCTATCATATGGATATACTGGGGTGATACTTTAATACAACATGAGTACTAAACACTGAGAACGGATGCTGACTACACACAAATGGCACAGCTGTGTCATGGTGTAATATTGCTGTCAGCCCTGCCTGTACTGTAATGTTCATAAACACATTGTTATTATTGGTCATGTCAATAAGTAAAAGATCAGATTCAATAAGCTTTGTTTTTTTTTTTTAGTAAAGAGAATCAACTGAGTGGATCTTGGAACAATGTTTAAAATCAAAATCATCAACTAGACTGTAAGCTCTCTGCAGGTGGTGGTGGTGTTAGGTGCCATCAAGTTGGTACTGACTCGTAGTGACTCTATGTACAACAGAATGAAACACCGCCCAGCTCTGTGCCATCTTCACAATTGTTGCTGTGTTTGGGTCCATTGTTGCAGCCACTGTGTCAGTCTATCTGGTTGAGGATCTTCCTCTTTTTTGCTGACCCTTACCAAGCATGATGTCCTTCTCCAGGAGCTGGACCCTCCTGATAACATGTCCAAACTACATGAGGCAAGTCTCATCATCCTCACTTATAAGGAGCCTTCTGGCTGTACTTCTTCCAAGACAGATTTGTTCATTCTTCTGGCAGTCCATGGTATGTTCTATATCCTTCACCAACCCCAAAATTCAAAGGCATCAATTCTTCTTCAGTCTTCCTTATTCATTGTCCAGCTTTTGCATGCATATGAGACAATTGAAAATATCATGGCTTGGGTCAGGACCACCTTAGTCTTCAAAGTGACATCTTTGCTTTTTAACAGTTTAAAGAGGTTTTTTGCAGCAGATTTGGACTTGAATTTTTTTTTTTTTTCACTCTGTATCATTGAAGCTTATAACCAAGGACCTTCACAGAAGAGGGCTACATAAATACTCATTGAATAAACAAATGAATTTTCAAAGCAAAATAATTCACCAACACAGGGCAGTACAGAACTTACTCTATTTTTTTTTATATAATTTTTATTGTGCTTTAAGTGAAAGTTCACAAATCAAGTCAGTCTCTCACATAAAAACTGTACCTTACTACATACTCCCAATTACTCTCCCCTCAATGAGACAGCCTGCTCCCTCCTTCCAGTCTCTCTTTTCATGTCCATGTTGCCAGCTTCTAAGCCCCTATACCCTCCCATCTCCCCGGCAGGCAGGAGATGCCAACAGTCTCAAGCATCCATCAGATCCAAGAAACTCCTTATCAGCATCCCTCTCCAACCCATTGTCCAGTCCAATCCATGTCTGACGAGTTGGCTTTGGGAATGGTTTCTGTCCTGGGCCAACAGAAGGTTTGGGGGGGCATGACCACCAGGGTCCTTCTAGTCTCAGTCAGACCATTAAGTCTGGTCTTTATATGAGAATTTGGGGTCTGCATCCCACTGTTCTGCTCCCTCAGGGGTTCTCTGTTGTGTTCCCTGTCAGGGCAGTCATCGGTTGTGGCCAGGCACCATCTAGTTCTTCTGGTCTCAGGATGATGCAGTCTCTGGTTCATGCAGCCCTTTCTGTCTCTTGGGCTTGTAATTACCTTGTGTCCTTGATATTCTTCATTCTCCTTTGATCCAGGTGGGTTTGAGACTCATTGATGCATCTTAGATGGCCGCTTGCTAGCATTTAAGACCCCAGACGCCACTCTTCAAAGTGAGATGCAGAATGTTTTCTTAATAGATTTTATTATGCCAATTGACTTAAATGTCCCCTAAAACCATGGTCCCCAAACCCCTGCCCCTGCTTCGCTGACCTTCGAAGCATTCAGTTTATTCAGGAAACTTCTTTGCTTTTGATTTGGTCCAGTTGTGCTGACCTCCCCTGTATTGAGTGTTGTCCTTCCCTTCACCTAAAGTAGCTCTTATCTACTATCTAATTAAATTCCCCTCTCCCACCCTCCCTCCCTCCCCCCTCTCGTAACCACAAAAGAATGTGTTCTTCTCAGTTTAAACTATTTCTCAAGATCTTATAATAGTGGTCTTATACAATATTTGTCATTTTGCAACTGACTAATTTCACTCAGCATAATGCCTTCCAGGTCCCTCCTTGTTATGAAATGTTTCACAGATTCATCACCGCAGAACTTACTCTATTTTTGAAAATAGCTTTTTTTTTTTTTAACGCAGATTAACAATTTCCTAATTGATTTTTCCTAGAGAAGAGATTAGGTTACACTTGACTCTTTATGGACTTACTGATAAGATGTAGGTGGATAAGAAATCCCTGTGTCTAATCACTTATTAAGGCTTTTGGGTAAATCAGAATTTGACATTTCAGTCCATGTAAGGTAAAATCACGTTATAAACAGTTATAAAACAAAGGATCTCTAATGTATATAAAAAAAAATTTTTTTTTTGTATATAGGAAACATTAAAATCATATATAAAAGGTATTTAATTTGTATGATATAATTTAATGTTGGAGATATAGGTTCCCAAATGCCAATGAGGTCATAAGAATAAAGCATTGCTCCCAATCAGTAGTATAATTTAGTAGAGGCTTTCCGAGGTAGTGCTTTGGTAGCACTGTTAGACTTTAAAACTGCTTCTTTTTGTTGTTTTGTCTTACGTATTTTTTCCAATCAAGTTAATCCATGTACATAGTTTTTAAAAGAATACAATTAGGCTTAAGCGTTAGGGTGCTAACCAAAAGGTCAGCAGTTCGAATCCACCAGCCATTCCTTGGAAACCCTATGGGGCGGTTCTGCTCAGTCCTATAGGGTTGCTATGAATTGGAATCGACTTGACAGCAGTGGGTGTCTTTCCTCACTCCCGATTCTCTTTTCCTTTTTGCAGCTGAATTGCAATCCTTTTAAGCTATCCTAGTACTTAACCTCCATATATCTTATGGCATACGTTAGATGACTTATACTGTCATTTCTTCATTTTTTCAGCTCTAGATATTGACTTCCTACCCTGGAAGATGAGAATTTACTTCTCCTTACCTCTTTGCCTCCTTCCTACTACAAACTCCGTGAGCTTACCATCATCATCCCGATATAGTTATGTGAACATTTTTAGTTAAATCAGTATTCAATCTTTACACACTTATCACTTATAACTGTTATAATTAACCTAGAAAAACTATATTTCAATGATTACATTTTCCTAATGTTAAAAATTGTCTTATTTTCTTTTTTGCTCAGTTTTCTATGAAGAAATCACAGTTCATCCCCAAATTCTGTAGCAGAACTGAAAAGTTCTTCGGTATATGTTCAAACACATTAGAAATTCTTTCAGTGTAGGTCTAATGGACCACAACTACCACAGCCTCCACCAGACTGAGTCCAGGACAGCTAGATGGTGCCCAGCTACCACCACCAACTGCTCTGACAGGGATCAAAATAGAAGGTCCCAGACAGAGCTGGAGAAAAATGTAGAACAAAATTCTAACTCACAAAAAAAAAACAGACCTACTGGCCTGACAGAGACTGGAGAAACCCCAAGAGTATGGTCCCTGGACACTGTTTTTAGCTCAGTAATGAAGTCACTTCTGAGGTTCACCCTTCAGGCAAAGATTAGACAGGCCCGAAAAACAAAATGAGAGTAAAGGGGCACACCAGCCCAAGGGCAAGGACTAGAAGGCAGGAGGGGATAGGAAAGCTGTTAATAGAGAACCCAAGGTACAGAAGGAAGAGTGTTGACATGTCTTGGGGTTGGTTACCAATGCCATGAAACAGTATGTGTACTATTTAATGAGAAACTAGTTTGTTCTGTAAATCTTCGTCTGAAGTTCAATAATAAAATTTAAAAAAAAAAGAAAATTTTAATTGGAATGATTAAAAAAACTCAGTGTCATTTTCTTCTTGGAGGCATCCCTCCTAGCTCCAATCTAAACTTGGTGTTCTCTAATCACTCTGGGACCAGGTGCCCAACAACTAGGGACATCCCTCATTCCCCCTGAGCCTGCAGAATTATTCAAAATGCCTAGTCCCCAGGAAGCCTGAGAAGCCTAGCCAACCCCACCCTGATTGTCATACATAAGCTCTCTCCTGAAATTCTAGCTTGTTGTTACCCTGTCTCTGGATGCAGCCCCCTGTTTGGCCCTGCATCGTGGCATGCTGTGCCGCCATATCCCTGGGAACTGTGAGTATAATAAACCTAGTTACTTTTCGTGGTCTCCTTGACAGGTCTTTTCCTGCATCACACCTGACTTACCATCCCACAGATCTGTTAGAGCACTCTCTCCTGTGTTGGATCCTCTGCTTCTTGGACCCTGTGTCCTCTTCTTTCTTGGTTTACTCCTTGGGTTTGGTAGAGAACATATTCCAGAAATTTTCTGAGGATAAATGCACAGCACTTAAACAATTTTTTGAGATCTTGTGTACCTGAGAGAGTCCCTGCATGGCGCAAATGGTTAAGTACTTAGCTACTAACCGAAAGATTGGCAGTCCGAACCCACCCAGGGAAGCCTTGGAAGAAAGGTCTGGAGATCTCCTTTGGAAAGGTTACAGCCTTGAAAACCCTATGCAGCATAGTTCTACTTTGACACACATGGATTCTCCATGAGTCAGAATCAACTTAGCAGCAGCTGGTGGTGGCGGTGGTGTATATCTGAAATTCTTTATTTTCCCCTCACACTTGATGCAAATTAGGCTAGATATAGAATTCCACGTTGTAAATTATTTTTCCTCAAAATTTTTAAGGCATTGCTCTATGGTCTTATTGCTTCTTGTGTTCCTTTTAAGAGGTCTAATGCCATTCTAATTTCTGATCCTTTGTATCACTTGCTTTTTTTCTGTCTGGAAGTTTTTAAGATGTTTTCATTAGAGTTCGGACATTTTACAGTGACATGCTCTGATGGGGCACGTCATAGTGCTTGGACATTGGGTAGTTCTTTTCTCAATCTATAAACTTGTGTCCTCTGTTCTTGGAATTTTTTTGCGTTTTATCTTTGAGAGTATCCCCTATTTTCACTCTTCTCTCTTTTTTGATATCCTACCTTGGGGATGTGTTAGACTTCCTGGATTCTCTGATTGTTTTTTCTGACTTTCATCTATTTTCCATCTCTTTGTGTTCTACTTTCTATCAATTTCCTTAACTGCATCTTCTACTGAATTTTTTTATTTCTGCTATTTTTAGTTTCTAGGTACTCATTATTTTCTGTTTTTATCACTTAATACTATTCTGTTCTTAACATCCCTAACTCATTAACTTTTTTCATTTTTAGTATTTTTATTGTTTTCAAATAGTGTCCTAATTTCTTTCATATTAAGCATGTGATTTGTAGATTCCTGAATAGTAATAATAAATCCCCTTTTTAAAGTTGATCTGGTGGGCCATCAAAAAGACTTGGTATGAAAAGTTAAGGAGTCTGGGTGGTGCAAGCAGTTTGTGATCAGTTGCTAATCTAAATATTGTCAGTTTGAACCTACCCAGTGGTTCTGTGCGAGACAGACCTTTTTATCTGCTCTTGTAAAGATTACAGCCAAGAAAACCCTATGGGATGCACACCTATGTTCATTGCAGCATTATTCACAATAGCAAAAAAAATGGAAACAACCTATGTGTCTGTCAGCAGTTGAATGGATAAGCAAAATGTGGTATGTATGTACAATGGAATATTATGTAACTGTAAAGAACAATGATGAGTCTGTGATACATGTTGTAACATGGATGGATCTGGAGGACATGGTGCTAACTGAAATAAGTCAATCACATAAGGGCAAATATTGTATAATCCCACTTTTATACAAAGACAGGAATAGATATATATAAAGAGACCAATGTTCACTGGTGGTTATGGGGGGAGAGGGAGATCACAGTCTAGATTGTAGATTCTTGTCATTTTTGGTGATGGGAAAAGTGGCACTGAATGTAGGTGTAGTGAGCACAGCTTGACCAAAGTAAATGATGTCACTGAGAAGCACTCAAGAGAAAAGGATGATTTTACTAAAGAAGTTGACATATATAATTTGGCAACAACATCAACAATGGCTAAAAAATGAGCATATCATCACATGTGTATGTGTATTGGCATATAGTTATATGAGTAGGTACATGAGTATACATATGTGAGCTCAGATAGAAATATCTATATGTATGTGTAAGTACAGATATGTGTGTGCAGGAACATGTACTCATAGAGACACAGTTACAGGTCCTTCTCAGACATAACCAAACAAATTGTGAGACTGGTTTTCTAGGTTTGGAGGCTTAGGACCTTAGTCATACGGGACAACTCAGTCAATTAGCATAGTAGAGTTCACAGAGTTCATGTTCTGCATCCTGGTGAAGTGAGTAGTGTCCGGGGTCTTAAAAGCTTATGAGCGAGTGCCCATCTAAGATACAACTATTGGTTTCCACTTGTCAAGAGCAAAAGAGTAAGAAGGTAACCAAAATCTTAGAGAAGAAACAAGTCTACAGGGCTAGTGGCCTACATGAGACGTGGCCTCATTTACCATGAGACAAGAAGAACTAGATCGTGCCTGGCTACCACTATTAACCATTCTGACCAGGGCTACAAAAGATGGTCCCAGATAAAATGGGAGAAAAATGTAGAACAAAATTCACGTTCTTAAAAAAGGCCAAACAGCGGAGAACAAAAGGCTCCCTGAAACCATCACCCTGAGACACTCTAAACCTTGAACTGAAACTATCCCCTGAGATCACTTTTTTAAAATAATTTTTATTGTGCTTTAAGCGAAAGTTTCCAAAGCCAAACCCAGTACCGTCCCGTCGACTCCGACTCATAGCGACCCTGTACCAAAAAGAATTAGTCGGTGTTCAACCATTTCAAGAGGCGGCATACGATCAGGAACTGATGGTACTGAAGGAAGAAGTCTAAGCTGCTCTGAAGGCACTGGCGAAAAACAAGGCTACAGGAATTGATGGAATATCAATTGAGATGTTTCAATAAACAGATGTAGCGCTGGAGGTGCTCACTCATCTATGCCAAGAAATATGGAAGACAGCTTCCTGGCCAACTGACTGCAAGAGATCCGTATTTATCCCTATTCCCAAGAAAGGTGATCCAACCGAATGTGGAAATTATAGAACAATATCATTAATATCGCACACAAGCAAAATTTTGCTGAAGATCATTCAAAACCGGCTGCAGCAGTACATCGACATGGAACTGCCAGAAATTCAGGCCGGTTTCAGAAGAGGACGTGGAACCAGGGATATCACTGCTGATGTAAGATGGATCCTGGTTAAAAGCAGAGAATACCAGAAGGATGTTTACCTGTGTTTTATTGACTATGCAAAGGCATTCGACTGTGTGGATCATAGCAAACTGTGGATAACATTGCAAAGAATGGGAATTCCAGAACACTTAATTGTGCTCATGAGGAACCTTTACATAGATCAAGAGGCAGTTGTTCGTACAGAACAAGGGGATACTGCATGGTTTAAAGTCAGGAAAGGTGTGCGTTAGGGTTGTATTCTTTCACCATACCTATTCAATCTGTACACTGAGCAAATAATCCGAGAAGCTGGGCAGTATGAAGAAGAATGAGGCATCAGGATCGGAGGAAGACTCATTAACAACCTGCGTTATGGAGATGATACAACCTTGCTTGCTGAAAGTAAAGAGGATTTGAAACACTAATGAAGATCAAAGACCACGGCCTTCAGTTTGGATTGCACCTCAACATAAGGAAAACAAAAATCCTCACAACTGGACCAATGAGCAACGTCGTGATAAACGGAGAAAAGATTGAAGTTGTCAAGGATTTTATTTTACTTGGATCCACAATCAACAGCCATGGAAGCAGCAGTCAAGAAATCAAAAGACGCGTTGCATTGGGTAAATCTGCTGCAAAGGACCTCGTTAAAGTTTTGAAAAGCAAAGATGTCACCTTGAAGACTAAGGTGCGCCTGACCCATGCCATGGCATTTTCAATCGCATCATATGCATGTGAAAGCTGGACAATGAATAAGGAAGACCGAAGAAGAGTTTGAATTGTGGTGTTGGCGAAGAATATTGAATATACCATGGACTGCCAAAGGAACGAACAAGCCTGTCTTGGAAGAAGTGAGGCCAGAATGCTCCTTAGAGGCAAGGATGGCAAGACTGCATCTTACGTACTTTGGACATGTTGTCAGGAGGGATCAGTCCCTGGAGAAGGACATCATGCTTGGCAGAGTACAGGGTCAGCGGAAAAGAGGAAGACCCTCAATGAAGTGGGCTGACACAGAGACTACAACAATGAGCTCAAGCATAACAATGATTGTAAGGATGGCTCAGGACTGGGCTGTGTTTCGTTCTGTTGTGCATAGGGTCACTATGAGTCGGAACCGACTTGACGGCAGCTAACAACAAGTGAAAGTTTACAAATCAAGTCAGTCTCTCACACAAAAACCCATTTACACCTTGCTATACACTCCCAATTTTTTTTTTTTATACACTCCCAATTACTTTCCCCCTAATGAGACTGTCCGCTGTCTCCCTCTACTCTCTCTTTTCGTGTCCATTTCACCAGCTTCTAACCCCCTCCACCCTCTCATCTCCGCACCAGACAGGAGATGCCAACGTAGTCTCAAGTGTCCACCTGATCCAAGAAGCTCACTCCTCACCAGCATCCCTCTCCAACCCACCGTCCAGTCCAATCCATGTCTGAAGAGTTGGGTTCGGGAATGGTTCCTGTCCTGGGCCAACAGAAGGTCTGGGGGCCATGACCACAGGGGTCTTTTTAGTCTCAGTCAGACCACTAAGTCTGGTCTTATGAGAATTTGGGGTCTGCATCCCACTGCTCTCCTGCTGCCTCAGGGGTTCTCTGTTGTGTTCCCTGTCAGGGCAGTCATCGGTCGTAGCCAGGCACCATCTAGTTCTTCCGGTCTCAGGATGATGTAGTCTCTGGTTCATGTAGCCCCTTCTGTCTCTTGGGCCCATAATCGCCTTGTGTCCTTGGTGTTCTTCATTTTCCTTTGGTCCAGGTGGGTTGAGACCAATTGATGCATCTTAGATGGCTGCTTGCTAGCATTTAAGACCCCAGATGCCACTCTTCAAAGTGGGATGCAGAATGTTTTCTTAATAGATTTTATTATGCCAATTGACTTAGATGTCCCCTGAAACCATGGTCCCCAGACCCTGAGATCACCTTTTAGTGAAATAACAGAGTGGCACACAAAGGCTATTATCTGTAAGTATGGTGCTGCTGTGCTTTACCAAAAAGCTGTCTATATGAGACCAAAAGGTCAACATTTACTCAAAAGCAAAGATGAGAAGATAAGGGGCAGGGATACTACAGTACTGGAAACAGAACTACCAAAACAATTAAAAGAGAATGTTGACACATTGTGAAAAACGTAACTAATGTCACTGAACAATTTGTGTAGAAGTCGTAAACGGGAACCCAATTTACTGTGTAAACTTTCACCAAAAACACAATAAAATATTATTTAAAAAAAAAACCAAAACCCTACTGGGCAGTTCTACTCTGCCACCTGGGGTCGCTATGGATTTATATTGACTCGACAGCACCCGACAATAACACTATGTTCATAAAGAGTAGATTTAAAAAAGAAAAGAGTGGTTTGCCTTGGAAATGGTCGTGAAAAGTCTATGCTCTCCTTTTTTCCAACTTAGCACTAAAGTTTCTTAAGGTCTCTCCAACTCTGATCAAGCCCTGTTTTGATGCCACATTCATGGAGTCAGTTGTTACATATTATTTCAGTATTTCACAGATTTGCTTTCTTTATTCTCTCCTATTCTAGTGAGACTCTATGCAGCTTTATTTCCCGTGTCAGAGAAAGTATTCACAGGGTAAGTACATCTTCATTTTTAGGAGTTAGAACATCGTACAGTTTAGAAAGTTTAATAATTATGTTGTATTGCCTTTTAGTTCACATACCAACAAACCAAACCCAGTGCCATCAAGTCAAAGCAACCCTATAGGACAGAGTAGAATTGCAGCACAGAATTTCCAAGGAGCATCTGGCGGATTCAAACTGCCAACCCTTTGGTTAGCAGCCGTAGCACTTAACCACTACGCCACCAGGGTTTTCTTAGTTCACACAGAATAACAAAATTAACTACTCTTTTTAATAAATCATTAAATGAGAATTCTTTAAGCTAATAAAATATGGTAACAGTTTATGAATTCTTTGTTAATTTTTGGCTTTGTAGTTGCAGACATCTGTGGAGAAGTCTGAGGAACATCTCAGTTCAAGAAGTCAAACTATTTTGGATTCTTTGGAGACTGTGGCCAAGACATGTGAGTACCTCATGTTTGAGGTTATCAGCAGAGGGCACTGGAGAGCAGTGAACATAAGCTTTTTGTCCCTAGTCAGGTTTCTGCCAGTGATGAGGTTCCATACAGTGTTTCAAATGAGAGGGTGGGTAAGTAAGGTTAGCCCTGAAAAGAGTGGAGCATGCTAAGTTGGGTAGTGGGGCCCACCTCTGTGTGGGAACACCGGGGTCCCACTATGCCTTCTGTGAAGCACTCATTCTCAACCTAGTAACCCTGTTGCCTGAGGTGAATCAGCACCATCCCTGAATCCCAAATGAATTGCTGGCTGTGCTATCTATGGAGACACAGCCCGTTAGGAGTTGGAAATACTCTAGTTGTCTACTGTTCTTGTTAGCTTGGTTTCAGTGAGAGCTGTTTTATAGTGAATTGCAGCATCTTTCTCAATTTCAGTTACAATTTGTGGTTTGCAGAACGCTTTGCTCCGCCAGTTAGTAATTTACATTTAGATAAACTGTGTTCCTGGCCCTCAATGAACAGAGGAGAGCCATTAAATAGCTTTCCTTAGGTTCCTCTCTAGAACCAACAGCTCAGTTAAACGGCAGGCTGATAACTGTATCTGCACTTGTTTCAGTTTGTCTCTGGATTTATTTCTTATTTTAGGCAAATTGAAATCAACTTTTTCAAATTCCACAGGATAGATTGCTCATTATTTACAAAAATCAATGCCTCTGTGTGTCTTAGAAATTAACCTCCATCTGTCTGCAAGGAAGCACTGTACTGTCTGCTGGCTTCCAACCTAGGTATGCCTAGGTTGACTGTACATCTGTTCGGAAACCAGCTCTGGAAGCCTAAAACTGTTACTCCACACAAGGTAGCAAGGTAAAGAGCAGAGGCAAATCAGAGATGCTTCCGTTGCATAAAATGGTAGAGTAGCTCACTTGTAAGTGCCCAAGGAAAGCAGTCTTCTGTTGTTTTGTTTTTTGCATTCTACATTTAAAACTGGATGAAGTACAAAAGAGAGGATTACAGCAAAGGTGAGGCATTTAAGGCCCCTTGACCAATACGTAGTTGCGGCAGAGAAAGATAGGACTAGAACTGAGCCTGGCTCATAGTAGGTCCAGGGACCCTGATCCTTTGCCTCCAAAGGTTCCTGAATTTTCAGAGTCTAAGACAGTGCTCCAAAAGACCTCTTTAAAGTGTTAAAAAGCAAAGATGTCACTTTAACTACTAAGGTGCACCTGACCCAAGCCGTGGTGTTTTCAAATGCATGCGAAAGCTGAACAATGAATAAGACGAAGAAGAATTGATGCCTTTGAATTACGGTGTTGGCAAAGAATATTGCATTTACCACGGACTGCCAAAAAACAAACAAATCTGTCTTGGAAGAAGTACAGCCAGAATGCTCCTTAGACGGAAGGTTGGTGAGACTTCATCTCACATACTTTGGGCATGTTATCAGGAGGGATCAGTCCCTGGAGAAGGACATCATGCTCGGTAAAGTACAGGGTCAGCGAAAAAGAGGAAAACCCTCAGCCAGATGGATTGACACAGTGGCAGCAACAATGCATTCCAGCATAACAATGATTTTGAGGATAGTGCAGGACTAGGCAATGTTTCTTTCTGTTGCCTATAGAATCGCTATCAGTCAGAAGTGACTCAACAGCACCTAACAACAAGGGTCAGGAGAGGGAGCTGCACCAAGAGGCCAAACAGTGACAAACAGTGATATATTAATTAGAAGGCCAGGTCATTCTTGAAAATGGGCACAATTAGCTTGTTCAGAATCATTCCCTTTCTTGATAAGTAATGACCAGGAACAGAAAATTAGTCACAAATCCTCTATTACCTGGCCAGGCCCAGTCCAGCTAGCCTACAGCACTGAACTCCACTCAGTGCATTCTGGAGGCTTGCACTCTGTACTCACTGTGCTCGTCAGAAAAAGAGGAGGTAAAGATGCTGTGTGGAAGTTCTGTCTTGTATTACGTAATTAGAGCTTTCACAGAGTAAGGTCATGAAATCTGCCCACAGTCACACTCTGCCTGCATAATCAGAAAGGTCACTACAGCAATCTAATTTAACTCCTGTTTTTTAGCTCAGGATACCAGTGACCAGAGTAATAAAATGAATTGCCAAGGTCACCCATATTCTACTTCGCATTGAGTTTATTGTTGTTAGGTGCCCTCGAGTTGGTTCCAACTCACAGTGACCCTAGGTGCCACAGAACAAAACACTGTCTGGTCCTGCGCCATGCTCACAACTGTTGTTATGCTTGAGCCAATTGTTGCAGCCACAGTGTCAATCCATTTGGTTGAGGGTCTTCCTCTTTTTCATTGACCCTCTACTTTACCAAGCATGATGTCCTTCTCCAGGGACTGATCCCTCCTGATAACATGTCCAAAGTATTTAAGACGCAGTCTCGCCATCCTTGCTTCTAAGGAGCATTCTGGTTGTACTTCTTCCAAGACAGACTTGTTTGTTCTTTTGGCAGTCCATGGTGTATTCAATATTCTTCGCCAACACCACAATTCAAAGGCGTCAGTTCTTCTTCAGTCTTCCTTATTCACTGACCAGCTTTCGCATGCATGTGATGCAACTAAAAGTACCACGGCTTGGGTCAGGGGTACTTTAGTCTTCAAGGCGACATCTTTGCCTTTCAACACTTTAAAGAGGTCATTTGCCACAGATTTGCCCAGTGCAATTCATCTTTTGATTTCTTGACTGCTGCTTCCAAGGGTGTTAACTGTAGATCCAAGTAAAATGAGATCCTCGACAACTTCAGTCTTTTCTCCATTTATCATGACGTTGCTTATTGGCCCAGTTATGAGGATTTTTGTTTACTTTATGTTGAGATGTAATCCGTACTGAAGGCTGTGGTCTTTGACCTTCATCAGTAAGTGCTTCAAGTCCTCTTCCCTTTCAGCAAGCAAGGTTGTATGATCTGCATAACGCAAGTTGTTAATGAGTCTTCCTCCAATCTTGATGCCCCATTCTTCATACAGTCCAGCTTCTCGGATTATTTGCTCAGCATACAGATTGAATAGGTATGGTGAAAGGATACAACCCTGACACATACCTTTCCTGACTTAACCATGCAGTATCCCGTTGTTCTGTCCAAACAACTGCCTCTTGATCTATGTACAGGTTCCTCATGAGCACAATTAAGTGTTCTGAAATTCTATTCTTCACAATGTTATCCATAATTTGTTGTGATCCATACAGTAAAATGCCTTTGGATAGTCAATAAAACACAGGTAAACATCCTTCTGGTATTCTCTGCTTTCAACCAGGATCCACCTGACATCAGCAGTGATACCCCCGGTTTCATGTCCCTTTCTGAATCCAGCCTGAATTTCTAGCAGTTCCCTGTTAATATACTGCTGCAGCCGCATTTGAATGATCTTCAGCAGAATTTGCTTGCATGTGATAGTAATGATATTGTTTGATAATTTCCACATTCCGCTGGATCACCTTTCTTGGGAATAGGCATAAATATGGATCTCTTCCAAGCGGTTGGCCAGGTAGCTGTCTTCTAAATTTCTTGGCATAGACAAGTGAGCACTTCCAGTGCTACATCTGTTTGTTGAAACATCTCAATCCATATTCTGTCAATTTCTGGTGACTTGTTTTTTGCCAGTTTCTTCAGTGCAGCTTGGCCTTCTTCTTGAGTACCATTGGTTCCTGATCATATGCTACCTCTTGAAATGGTTGAATGTCAACCAATTCTTTTTGGTGTAATGACTCTGTGTATTCCTTCCATCTTTTGATGCTTTCTGCATTGCTTAATATTTCCCCATAGAATCCTTCACTATTGCAACTCAAGGCTTGAATATTTTCTTCAGTTCTTTCAGCTTGAGAGATGATGAGTAATGTTCTTCCCTTTTGGTTTTCTATCTCCAGCTCTTTGCACATGTCATTATAATACTTTGTCTTCCTGAGCCACCCTTTGAAATCTTCTGTTCAGTTCTTTTACTTCATCATTTCTTCCTTTTGCTTTAGCTGCTTGATGTGCAAGAGCAAGTTTCAGAGCCTCTTCTCACATGTGGTTGAGTTTATATGGGCCAATTAAGTGGATAACAGTACTTTCATGTAATAAGGATTGGTTCTATTGAAAATATGATCATTAGGAAAATAAAAAGGAAGAGCCGCTATCAAATTTAAAAAAAACAGTCTCTTTTGGAAAATAGATTACTCCTTACATTAAAATAAGTTCCATACCAATCAATATATTAAGTGTGTTAATTAAATCATAAAAGAACTAGAAGAAAACCTGGGAAAGATTTTTATATTTTGAAGTGGGGAAACATTTCTAAGCAAGACACATATAATTGTTAAGAAGAATGAGAACCATGTTGGAATGGAAGGACCTGTTTTGTTAAATGAAAACAGCGAGCAACTGTTCACATATACACAGTTTGCTTCAGGCACATCCTTGTGAGGGGGCGTGACTGGCCAGCAGAAACTGGGAAGGGCATCCCCTAGAAAAAGGGAGGCCGAGAGTCCTCCCCTTATACACAAAGGCTCCCAGAACTTTCCTTAGGCTTATTCATCAGCACAGCAGGGAGGGCCAAACTACAGGGTAAAAGGAAAATCACTGGCCATGGGTGGAAAAGCACTCACTTCTAAGTTTCATCAGAATCTGATCTTGTCTCAGTAAGCTCTCATCAAATTGCCGAAATAGAAATAAACAAAAAAAGTTCTTCATAGGAAAAGAGGGAGATTGTCCAGAATATGGAAGTGAATTTTAAATGGTATTTTTATACAAAAGCTAAAAACACCGACTTTTATAGCCAAAAAAACCAAAACCAAGCCCTGTGCCTTCGAGTCGATTCCGACTCAAGGGCAGGGTAGAACTGCCCCATAGAGTTTCCAAGGAGCACCTGGTGGATTTGAACTGCCAACCCTTTGGTTAGCAGCCGTAGTACTCAACCACTACGCCACTAGGGTTTCCTTTATAGCCAAAGCAGAAATTAAATGAATTAAATAAATAAGAAACATACGGACGCAGTCGATCTATACAGGAATATGCATATGTATTATATTAACGCAAAATTCCAGAAATTATTATTATTATTTTTTTTATAATATTAAATCCAGGAAGTGGGGCCAGGGTCTGCATCAGAGAGATTCAATCATTTTTCACCGTATGCTCATTTATATTGTTAGTGGTTTTGAGTTATTTTCGTAGATAAGATTTTTAAAAAGAAAAAGAATACATTGGCTTTGGAAGTAATGGACTCAGAATAAAAGCTTCTGTAAAGGAGAGGCCCCAAATATATGTCTCCCTGGAGGCAAGGACAGAATGTATGGGACCACAGATGGATGTTTCTGAGTGCTGAATCCAGACTTGAATACTTTGCCTGCCTTCCTCATCTTCTGCTTTCAAGGGGCTGGAGAGAGGTCAGTAATGTCCACTGTTGCTAAGAAACACTTCTATTTAGAAACTCAGTTCTAAGAAAAGATAATTACATTTGCTTTCTACTACAGATATCTCCATGATGTCCAGAAAAGTATGTGACCAACAAATATCCCTTTTGAGTTTAGGAGCAGGAACCCAGTAGTTGAAACATGAACAGCCTCTTTCTAATTTATTGATACGTGGAATATAACTTGTACTTGGGTTGAGAAGGAGGAGAAAGCTTGCTTTCTAAAAAGTTCTTACTGTATTTTTTTCAGTTTCTTTTTTCAATCATAAAGTGTACATGAAACTTACCATTTAACCATTTTTGAGTGTATAATTCAGTGCCGTTAAGTATATTCACGATGTTATATAACCATTGCTACTATCCATTTCCAGATCTTTTTTTATCATTCCAAACAGAAACTCTGTAGCCATTAAATAATAATTCCCCATTACCCTTCTTGCCCCTAGCCACGAAAGTAGAGTAGTACCTTTACTCTACTTTTGTTTCTTTGAATTTGCCTGTTTTAGGTAATTCATGTAAAGGGAATCGTATATTTCTCCTTTTGTGCCTAGATTATTTCACTTAGCATAATGTCTTCAGGATTCATCCATGTTGTATCAGAACTTCATTCTTGGTTGATTAACCATAACACAATAAAAAACAGAGAACTTTGTTCCTCTTTATGGCTGTATAATATTCCATTGTATAGTTATGTCACATTTTGTTTATCTGCTGATGACCTTAGATTGTGTCCACCTTTTGGTTTTTTTTTTTTTTTTTTTTTTGCTGCAGTGAACATTGGTGTACAAGTGTCTGTTTGTCCCTGCTTTCAGTTCTTTTGAGTATATACATACCTAACAGTAGAATTGTTAGGTCCTAAAGTAATTCTATTTTTAATTTTTAAAGGAACTGCCAAGCTGTTTTCCACAGTGACTGCACCATTTTGCATTCTATCCAACAAAGCATGAGGATTTTAATTTCTCCATATCCTCACCAACACTTGTTGTTTTCTGGTTTTTTTTTTGATGATAGCCATCCTTCCTAGTAGGTGTAAAGTGGTATCTCGTGTGGCTTTGACTTGCATTTTCCTAGTGAAGTTGAGTATCTTTTCATGTACTTATTGGCCATTTGTGTATCTTCTTTAGAGAAATGTCTATTCCATTCCTTTGCTCAGTTTTTAACTGGGTTGTTTTTTGTCTTGTTTTAGTTGTAGAAGTTCTTTATATATCCTGGATATTAAAACCTTATCAGAGACATGGTTACCAAATGTTTTCTCCCATTGTGTGGGTTGTCTCTTCACTTTCTTGGTAAAGCCCTTTGATGCACAAAATTTCTTAATTTTGATGAAGTCCATTTTATCTATTTTGTCTTTTGTTATTCACGCTTTTGGTGTCGTATTTAAGAATCCATTGTCAAAAATTAGGTCCCTAATCATTATCCCTATGTTTTCTTCTAAGAGTTTTATGATTTTAGTTCTTATGTTTAGGTCATTGATACATTCTGAGTTAATTTTTATATCTGCTGTAAGTATGCGTCCAACTTAATTCTTTTACATGTGGAGATCTAGTTGTCCCAGCACCATTTTTTTTCTTTATTCTTTTTTTTTTTTATTGTGATTTAGGTGAAAGTTTATAGAGCACATTAATTTCTCATTAAACAGTTAATGCACAAATTGTTTTGTGATATTGTTTGCCAACACTGCAATGTGTCAACACTCTCCCCTTCTCTACCTGAGGTTCCCTGTTTCCGTTTGTGCAGATTTCCTGTCCATTCAAGCTTTCTCGTCTTTGCTTTTGGCCTGGTATGCTCATTAGTCCCGTATACATGACTGAACTATGAAGCGTGACCCTCACATGTGTTAGTGTTGGCTCTATGGTCTAGTGGTTGGCTGAAGGGTGAACCTCAGGGGTGACTTCAGTACTGAGTGAAAAATGTGCCCGGAGGCCATACTCTTGGGGCTTCTCCAGGCTCTGTCAGACCAGCAAGCCTGGTCTTTTTTTTTTTTTTAATTTGAATTTTGCTGTACGTTTTTCTCCTGCTCTGTCTGTGACCCTCTATTGTGATCCCTGCCAGAGCAGTCAGTGTTGGTATCCGGGCACCATCCAGTTGTTCCAGCTCAGTTTGGTGGAGGTTGTGGTAGTTGTGGTCCATTATACTAATCTTTCCCTTGTGTCTTTGATCTTCATTCTGCTTTGCTCCAGCCAGGCCAGCACCATTTATTTTATTTTTTATTGTACTTTAGGTGAAGGTTTACAGAACAAACTAGTTTCTCATTAAACATTTAGTACACATTGTTCTATGGCATTGGTTAACAACCCCACAACTTGTCAGCACTCTCCCTTCTCGACCTTGGGTTCCCTATTACCGGCTTTCCTATACCTCCTGCCTTCTAGTCCTTGCCCCTGTGCTGATGTGCCCCTTTAGTCTCATTTTGTGTTTTATGGGCCTGTCTAATCTTTGGCTGAAGGATGAACCTCAGGAGTGGCGTCATTACTGAGCTAAAAGGTGTCTGGGGGCCCTACTCTCGGGGTTTCTCTAGTCTCTGTCAGGCCAGTAAGTCTGTTTTTTTTTGTGAGTTAGAATTTTGTTTACATTTTTCTCCAGCTCTGTCCAGGATCCTCTATTGTGATCCCTGTCAGAGCAGTCAGTTGTGGTAGCCAGGCACCATCTAGTTATACTGGACTCAGTCTGATGGAGGCCGTGGTAGTTGTGGTCATTAGTCCTTTGGACTTATCTTACCCTTGTATCTTTAGTTTTCTTTATTCTTTCTTGCTCCCGAAGGGGTGAGACCAGTGGAGTATCCTCGATGGCTAAGACCCCAGGTGCTATGCATCAAAGTAGAATATAGAACATTTTCTTTATAAACTATGTTATGCCAGTTGAGTTAGATGTTCCCTGAGACCATGGTCCCCACAGCCTTCAGCCCAGCAATTTGGTCCCTCGGGGAGTTTGGATCTGTCTGTGGGGTTTCCATGACCTTGCCTTGGATAAGTTGTTCTGGTTTCCCCAGTATTGCCAGCACCATTTATTAAAGAAACTCTTCTCTCCCTATTGAATGGACTGGGTATTTTTGTTGAAAATCAATTGACCATAGAAGCATGGTTTTACTTCTAGATTCTTGAGTCTGTGCCATTGGTTTATATGTCTATTCTTATACCAGTAACACAGTGTTTTTTGATTACTATAGCTTTGTAGTATGTTTTTAAATCAAGAAGTGTAAGTCCTTTGTTCTTCTTTTTCAAAATTGTTTTGAGGGCCTCTTGCAATTCCACCCCTGTGGAGCAATTCTATCCTGTAACACATGGGGTCACCATGAATCGGAATCAACAGCAACAGGTTTTGTTTTTTTCCAATTTCATATGAATTTGAGAATTGGCTTTTCCATTTCTGCAAAGAAAGTTGTTGTAATTTTGTAGGGGTTTCGCTGAGTCCATAGATCACTTTGGGTATTATTGACATTTTAAGTCTTCCAATCCATGAACACGAGATGTCTTTCTATTTATTTAGGTCTTCTTTAATTTCTTTTAGCAATATATGGTTTTCAGTATATAAGTCCTTTACCTCCTTTGTTAAATTTATTCCTAGGTACTTTGTTCTTTTTGATGTTACTGTAAATGTAATTGTTTTCTCAATTTCCTTTTAGTTTGCTCATTGCTAGTGTATAGAAATATAGATTATTTTGGAGTGTTGACTTTGTATCCTCCAGCTTCACTGAATTTGTTTATGAGCTCTAACAATTATTTTCTGGTTCTTTAGGGTCTTTTACCTGTAAGGTCATGTCATTTGTGAACAGAGATAATTTTTCCTCTTCCTTTTCAATTTGAATACCTTTCATTTCTTTTTTCTTGTCTAAGTGCTCTGGCTAGAAGTTCTAGTGCAGTGTTGAATAGCTGTCATGAAAATGGGTATCTTTGTATTGTTTATGATCTTGGAGGGAAAGCTTTCAGTCTTTCACCATTGAGTAAGATGTTAACTATGGGTTTTTCATAACTGCCTTTTATCATATTGAGAAATGTCCCCTCTATTCCTAGTTTGCTGAGTGCTTTTATCTGTTGGATTCTCTCAAATGCCTTTTCTGCATCAACTGATATAATCATGTTTTTTTCCCTTCGCTCTATTAATATAATACATTGATTGATTTCTTAAGCTGAACCACCCTTGTATTGCTTGGATAAATCCCACTCGATCATGTATATAATCCTTTTAATAGGGTGTTGAATTTGGTTTGCTACTATTTTGTTGAGAATTTTTACCCTATATTCACCTATAGTCTTTACTTGGCTTTTCTTGTGGTGTCACCATTCTGCTCCCTTATCTTTATATGTTATCTGGGTTTTTTTCCCCCTTTGGGGACATTTTTTGAGTCTTTTCTTTTTCCTTACTATTATGAGAATCAACTAAAAATGTGCTACAAATGATTAGATAATTCAATAAGGTAGCAGAAACTAGTAGAAGATACAATGGAAGGAAATATTCCATTTATAAAACCAACGCAGAAGATATATTATTCAGGAATTAAAGAGGACACAAAACTCACTCATCTTTTCTTTATGGTTTCTAGGCTTATGTCTTCCTTAGAAAGGCCTTCCCCATTGCAAGGTTACAATTTCCCCCATGTTTCCTTCTGGTTCTTTGTGTGTCTATGTGTGTATGTGGTAAATAACAAAAATTTGCCAATACAATTTTTATAAGTATAATTCAGTGACATTGAATACAGTTTTCATGTTGTGCAAACATTGTCACTGTTCTTTTCCAACTTATCCTTTTCTATTAACATAAATAATAACTTCCCCTTCCCCCTCCCTCCCTTCCCTGCTAACCACTAATAAGCTTTGGTTTCTATATATTTGCTTATTTCATATAAGTGAGATCATACAGTATTTGTCCTTTTGCGACTGACTTATTGCACTCTGCATAATGTTGTCAAGGTTCATCCATATGGTAGCATGTATCAGGACTTCATTTCTAATATTCCGTTGTGTGTATACATACCATATCTTGCTCATTCATCTGTTGATGGACATTAAGGTGGTTTCTACCTTTTGGCTATTGTGAATAGTGCTTCAGTGAACACTGGTGTACAGGTTTTTATTTGCATTCCTGCTTTCAAATATTTTGGGTATACTTAGGATTGAGATTGCTGAGACATATGATAGTTCTGTATTCAACTTTTTGAGGAACTGCCAAACTGTTTTCCACAGTGGCTTGTACCATTTTGCCTTCCTACCAGCAATGGATGAGGGTCCCAATTTCTCCATGTACTTGCCAACACCTATCGTTTTCCATTTTTTTAATCAAAGCCATTCTTTTGGGGGTGAGGTGGTATCTCATTGTGATTTTGATTTGCATTTTCCTAGTGCTCTTTGGCCATTTGTATATCCTCTTAGGTGAAATTTCTGTTCAAGTCTTTTGCCCATTTTCTGATTCGGTTGTTTGTCTTTTTCTTGTTAAGTTGTGGAAGTTTTTTTTTTTTTTTTAATATATGTATTTGTCTTAGTTATCTAGTGCTGCTATAACAGAAATACCACAAGTGGATAGCTTTAACAAACAGAAATTTATTCCCTCACAGTCCAGGAGGCTAGAAGTCCAAATTCAGGGTGCCAGCTCCAGGGGAAGGCTTTCTCTCTGTTAGCTCTGGGGAAATGTCCTTGTCCTCAATCTTTCCCTAGTCTAGGAGCTTCTCAGTGCAGGGACCCTGGGTCCAAAGGACATGCTATTCTCCTAGCTCTTGTTTCTTGTTCGTATGAGGCCCCCCGTCTCTCCGCTCCCTTCTCTCTTTTGTATCTCAAAAGAGATTGATTTAAGATTGTAGATAGAGTCCTGCCTCGTTAACATAACTGCCTCTAATCCTGCCTCATTAACATCATACCCATAACCTGTTGCCATTGAGTCAATTCTGATTCATAGTGACCCTATAGGACAGAGTAGAAATGCCCCACAGGGTTTTCAAGGAATGGCTGGTGGATTTGAACTGCCGACTTTTGGGTTAGCAGCCAAGATATTAACCACTGTACCCCCAGGGTCACCATTAACATCACAGAAGTAGGATTTACAATACATGGGAAAATCACATCAGATGACAAAATGGTAGACAATCACACAATACTGGGAATCATGGTCCAGCCAGGTTGAGAGATACTTTTGGGGGCACAATTTGGTTCATAACAATATTTTTTTTCATACTAGACCCTTATCAGATGCATGAGTCCCAAAAAGTTTCTCCTAGTCTGTTCCTTCTGGTATTTTATGGTTCATTTAATTATACTAAAATTGCTAATCTATCTAAAATTTATATTAGTACAAGAAATCTGAAATGTCAGCCTCATTTTAGGAAGGAATTTTTTTCTTCTTTTTTAGATATAAACTCTGAAGTAAATCACTTGGACTTAAAAGAATCTTTGTTTATTTAAGTCAACAACAACAACCAAAAAAACCCCAATCAGTTGCTGTCAAGTTGATTCTAGGTCATGACAAACCCATGTGCGTCAGAGTAGAGCTGTGCTCCACAGGGTTTCCAATAGCTGATTTTTTGGAAGTAGATCTCCAGGGTTTTCTTCCAAGGTGCCTTTGGGTGGACTAGAACCTCCAACCTTTCAGTTAGCAGCTGAGTGCGTTAACCATTTCCACTGCCCAGGAACTCTCTTTATGTATGTTCTGTGTAGTAAATTTCTGGTCTTTGTTGATAAGAGAAGATAAAAGAGATAGAATAGAACCCAGGGAACTAACTAAACCACCTACTGGCTAAACGAATTGAGGCAAATTTTCAAGTAAGACTAAATTTGAATTTGTTATTTTGTCCTTCATGAGCACCAAATGTCCTCTGGTTTCCCTTCCACTTATTGTGAAGAGTTAAAACAAAAACCAAAAACCAAACCCAGTGCCGTTGAGTCGATTCCGACTCATAGCAACCCTATAGAGCACTCTCTTATTGACAAATTGATTTTTTACCCATATAAGATGAAAAACTTAATTTGTCAAGAATCTTAAAACATGCTTAGTTATGAGAGGACAAAAAGAATATCTGGTGTAGTATTCCTGATTACTTACAAATTGTACTTGTTATTCATTTAAGATGTATCTGAGCTTACAATAGTTTCTCTATGCTTTTCCTTCTTAAAGCTCAGGTTTTATTCTCCAAAGTAGAAAAAAAACAGAAAGGGGATTTTGAGATGGCAATTACAGCTCTTTTTCCTCTTTTGCAGGACTCTGAAATTAGCCTGAATAAGGACAAAAAGAACTTCTGATTGTTTCTAAACTAAAACCATATTGTAGAACTTTGATATTTTCTAACATGATTGTGGTAGAGATTCAGGTTAATTATTTTGTCCCAATGCCATGACTGAATAACCCATCTTTTCCCCACTAATTTCAGATTCCCGTTTTTATTTTAGTCATTTCCGATCTCTGTTCTGGTCTCGTACCTAGTTTTTTCTCCTCCAGTTTATCATCCACAATGCAGGAAGAGCTCTCCTTTTAAACAGAACATGTGATCATATTAACCCCCTGTTTAACTGTGCCAGTGAACAAAGTCTTAAAATCAAGGCCACAAATCTTAACATGGTTGGCATACCCCTCCGTCCACTGTGGCCTCCACTCAGCTCATCCTGCCCCTCACTCACTATGCTTCAGTCACGCTTACCTCATAGCTCCTTTTTGGGGAATATGCTCTGTCTTCTGTGGGTAACATTCTTTCCCCCATGAGTTAATGCTGATTTAGCTAAATACCATTTCGGTCCTTGGGGAAGTCTTACCTCACTTACCCCACCCCTTACAGGTGAGGTTCACCTGTTACATGGTCTCAGGGCTCTCTATACTTTTCCTTCAGAATACTTATTTACATATCTATAAGCAGTTATTTGTGTAATTAGTTATTAACTACCTGTTTTTCCTGAGAGACTGTAATTTCAAGAGGGCTTCATCTGTCTTTGTCACTGTTATATCTATAGCACGTGGCCCAGTGCCCAACACATAGTAGATGTTCATTAAATATTTGTCGAGTAAATTTAAGAGTGCCTTCACATAACCTGTAGTCTAGCAAGAGGACTGCAACAATTAATTGCAGCACAATGTGTTATTAAATAAATGTGTGTGTATGAAATCTTGCTATGGAAAAGAGGGAAATCAGCATTAGTCCTGATGTGGTTAGCACCCACTTCACAGAGCCCATTAGGGCCCACGTGTAAATGGGGGATAGACAAATGCCCTGGCACTTACTCAGAAGGTGATAAGGAAGGGTAGAGCACACATGGTACCACCAGCAGAGAGAAGGAGCACGCAGGCCTCATGGGGAATGATACTTTCTGATGAAGTGACTGCTAAGCTGAGAGCAGAAGGAGGAATAGGAATCAGTTGGACTATGGTGGTGGTTGGGGAAAGGGGTATGGTGACAGGAATAGAAGCAGGGGTACTCTAGGTCAAGGGAACAGCATGTGCAAAGGCCAAAGGTCAGAGAGACTGCTCAGGGAACAGTCTTGTTCAAGCCCAGAGATGAGGAGAACAAGGGGGTAGGTAAGGTGAAGTAAGCCTCGAGGAGTAGGTGGAGGCCAGCCATCCTGGGACTTAGCAGCCAACTTAAAGATTCGGACTGCATCCTTTGGCCAGTGGGGTGCCATGAAGGTTTCTGTAAAGGTTTCAGAGGGGGTATGATGATATCCACATATCAGAAAGGTCACTCTGATGACAGGGTCTAGAAGGTAGGCCAAGGAGAAGGTTGGTGTGGTCATCTGGGCAGAAGATTTATAAAAATGGCATGGCAGACCACAAAGGACATCTGACCTCCTCTTAACTTCACAAGGAGGTAGGAGAATCAAGATTAACCAGCCCAAGGCTGATTTCTATAAGGCAGAGGTCAGACATATCTCCATCCTCCAACCTTTTTACCAATTCTGACATCAACCATCCCTCCCATGGCGCTCTACTCCTCTGCTTAGTTCGGTAATTCATTGCAATGGCTGCACAGAACTCACAGACAATACTCACAATTTGGAGTTTATTAGGAAAGTAACAGGTTACAATTCAGGTTCCGGAATGCTCAGGATACAGTTCTTCTATCAGGATAACCTCTTCTCAGCTGTGCCCCAGGCATGCCTGTCTCTGGCCCCTCGGCTTCTGCCCTGCTCAGGCAAGTGTTACAAAGCTCTTTTAGCTCTGCCAATAAGTGCCAAGAGGCACCTTACTCCACCAGTAAGTCTCGGCCTGAAGACTTTCAGCTGTTTTGGTCCGTGGGTCAGCAAGCCTAGCTTTGACAAGTGACCAGAGGCACTCACTCCACCAGCAAGCCTCCTGCTGATTTCCTGGTTCTGCTGCCTCTGCTGCTGCCATTTCTCTGTTGCTGCGCCTGACTGTCTTGCCATCTTTGGTGTTACAGCTCTCTCACTGTCTTCTAGGTCTAGGAGAGTCTCTGCACAGAGATACCAGGGCCAAAGGATATACTCTGCTCCCATCTTTCCTTTTTTGGTGGTAGTCAGGTCCCCTCTCTGCTCCGGAATTGGCTCTTTTTTAAGCCTAATGGGATGGAAAACTGACCAATCCCCTTGTTAGGATTCCATACACCTTATTTGCATTGTCCCACCCCCATAAGTGTGCCATGCACATTATTAGCAAGCTATCCAATCCCCTTGGTGGGCCACAAGCACCTCATTTGCATAGTCCCATCTAGTCTTTTGGTGGGAATTTCAAGACCATGATGAGAAAGGCCATATAAAAGTGATCCATCACACCACAAGATTCTCAGGGTTCCCAACAGGTGCTGAGGTTGGGACTGCTCTGGCCAGGATCTTCTCAGGGAGGAAGGGAAGAAGAGAGTGTGGAAAAACCACCCTGCTCTGGCTTCCACTCTCTGTCAAGTCTGGTTGGGGAGGACAGAGCCTTGGGTACTCGTAGGGCAGATTAAGGTTGTGACCCCTAGGGTTCAGCTCTTCCCACTCCACCACTGTGCCTTGGCAGGTGTGGCATCCCATAGTCTTCATGAGGTGAATTGTCATTGTTCTGTATTTAGTGCAAGAGACTTCGAAGGCCCAGAGTGACCTGGTACTTGAGGCAGTGCAGGACAAAGGCAGCACGGAGCAGACCATCCTGGAGATGCAGAAGAGATTTGAAGCTGTAAGTGTACACCCCAGGCCCTTTCCTCAAGTTTGTTTTTGACTTTGTCACTAAGACCCTGAGAGACACCTTTAAAGTTGCAAATTCTCAGCCGAGACTAGAAGCCAGCACAGGGTCCTTGGTAACAGGCCCAGGTAGAGGCCTGCCTACTTCCCAAGGTTCTGGCCACTGTGCTTCCCTGTGGGCTACCCAGCAGGGCCAAGCCGTGGTTTTGTTGGCTCATCCTTTGGTTTGTTCTCATGTTTTATTGTGCATTCTGAGTTGTTGCACTGTTTGCTACTCCTCTTTCTCACTGCCTCTCCCCAGAGACAAGCAGAGTTTATAGAAATGAAGTCTAACCTGAAGCACCTTGAAGTCTTAGTTGCCCAGCAGAACAAGGAGTTCCAGAAGCTGTGTGAGCATCTAGTCCAGCTGAACGTACCCAGTGTCCTGGCAGATCTGAAGAAATTTATCTCAGCGCCTCGAGTACATGAGCATGTGAAAGACAGCGCTTCCCAGACCTCACCAGCTCCAGCCCAGAGCCTCAATTTTACCAGGCAGGAAAAATCAGCCTCTGAGGGACCAGTTATGTGGCAGGCCCAGCTGCTCCCTGCTGCATGGAACCCCAGTGTGGGTTCCCTGTGGCCCAGAGAGTCTGGTGTCTGGGGTAAGGGAGGAAAGAGTGATATTCTCCAAGAAGAGGCCACGCTGCCAGCAGCTGGTCTCAGTAAAGGAAACAAACATGTACAGGACAAGGAGGTGCAGACTAACTCTGAGCATTGTGTTCTTACTAAAATAGAACGCAAGAACCATGGCCTCAGCATCCTGGGCCACAAGGTTCCTGGCAACAGGGACCTGGTCTCTCAGGGAGCCTCGCGGCTTGTATCCTTAGATTTAAACAACTTTGCAGCCAGCACTGAGAACTCCTGCCAAGAATATCATGCCAAAGATGTGTTTTCATGTGACCCCCGTGGACAAAGTTTGATAACAGAACCAAAAGGCAGGACGGTAGAAAGAGGGAAAAAAGGCAAGCAGTGGCAGCCTAGGAAAGCCCACAAAGGTAGGCTCCTGGCCAGGAAGCGAGAACAAACCCCAAGCAAGACCTGTGCTGTCCTATCTAAAAATCAGAGCCCTCAACCTCCAGTTTCTGTTCCAAAAAGGCCCTCCCTGGAGCAGCAGGAACCCCTTCAGCAGCCTCTGCGTCTGCTGCGTTCCAGGAGCCCTGCAAAGCCAGCCGGCCCCACTCTGGGAGGGGCAGTCATGCCCGGTAAGACAGCGAAGGCAGTGCAAGGAAGACTCTTGCAGCTTCGTAGACTTCCTTCCCAAGACAACGGCCTGCTTTCCAGCAGCTCCCAGGGGGATCACCAGATGAGCTGGTTCAGCAACCTCAACCTCAGAAGTTCAGAGTCCCCTTTGTGCAAGGAGCCGGGGAAGAATCTGCTCTATGACCTGGCTTTTGATAGCAGTGATGATGGCTTCTGACCAGCCCACAGTGACTTCAGCAGATGGTGTATTGGTCCCAGCTGGAGGGACAGTTCAGAACAGTTGGACTGACCAACAGCAGAAAGCCCCTGCAGCCTGCTTAGGACCCTCAGGGGCAGAGGCCTTGCTGGGTGAGGTCACTGGGGAGGGAGGCAGACCCGGGGCTCTGGGTGTCAGGTACTGCCCATGACAAGGGCCCTGTGGGATAAGTGTACCCTTATTTATTGGAAGGAAAAGTGTGCAGACAGAGGTAATGCAAGCTGGGGCAGTGCCTGGTTATGGGACATGAGGATGACAGCAACTGCACTTGGCAAAAAGGGGGAATATCTTGTGAAGGAGGGTCCTCACAAAGTCGCTGCTATGGCAGCACGGCTCCTGAACACAACATTTGGTTTTCAGGGTATCCCCTCTTCATGACCAGTACATCTCTGGGCCTCGAGATTGTTTTGTTTTTTCTTTTTTTTCATACTTTTATCCAGTTATGTGGAAACCCTGATGGCGTAGTAGTTAAGTGCTATGGCTGCTAACCAAAAGGTCGGCAGTTCCAATCCTCCAGTCATTCCTTGGAAACTCTATGGGGCAGTTCTACGCTGTCCTATAGGGTCACTATGAGTCAGAATTGACTCAATGGCAACAGGTTTGGTTTTTAGTTTGATCCGGTTATGCTGTGAGAGTGTTTGCATTTTTGATCAATGAACACATTAGACGCCACATAAAGATAATCTCTTTGTGAACAGTGTTAGAGCTGCCAGTGAAAGAGAAATGACAGGTACTAAGTAAAAACCCAGAGCATCGCTGCTGCAAGCTGCAGGACTCCATTTTCCTTCCTGGATGTTTTTTCCAACCCTATTTTTCAGCCACTTTTAAAGCTAATGATACTGTGTGTACCCTGTATTATTTCTGGGAGCAGTGAACTTATTACAGGAGACTTTGTCTTTCCATTTGTCTTGCTGAAGTTTTTGAATTTTTGCAACCTTTGTATGTTTTGTAACAAAAAATAAAGATGTGTTATTTTTAAAGCGTGTCTTTTTTTCTTTCATTAAGTTTATTGAAGTAATTTCTCATTAGTTCACTTAAATGAGATGTATATACCATCTTTTTTATTCCCTAGACTTCTCACAAGATGAATTTTGAACAAATAACGCCCTGCTCAAGTTATTCTTTCTCTTCCTTTATTGTATGAAAGTGAAAATCCTCATGGGTTGAAAGTCTTCCAGAATTTTCTCACTTCCAAGCCAGTGTAGTAAGTGACATTGGGGCCTCTGAGTGGACTGTTATAGAAAGTGATGGCTCTTGATTTCTTCTTATTTTTACATTTCTTATTCTCAGAGGGTATGTGTCCCACAGAAGTCTGTAAGGGTTGAATTTGCTTGCAACATCTTTGGTTGGCAGGAGTGCTAGGCACCAGCCTAAGCTGCTCTCAATGTCATTTCCAGAGCAGGGGCCTCCTGAGACCTTCAACCAAGAACCACCTGCAATTGCAGGGACACTCTCACAGGCCAAGGCAGTTCAGACTTGGGCTGTACTTCAGGTACCCTCATTTCTTCTCTCCCTATTGGGCCTCACTGCACATCTGCTCTTGTCTGCCCTCTGCAGCTTTCCCTGCCTTCTGTGCTGGTTTTCATGGTTTGTGTGAGGAAGGACCCCAGCCACACAAAGAGTTCTTCCAAGCCCTTCACAGCCTTTCAGAAAGGCTGACCACGCACGGGTGGCTGTTGAGCTGTCAGCATGAGGCTTGTGGGCCAAAGCGGTCTGGATCTGGAAATTTTTTATTACTCCAAGTTGAAAAGTTAAGTATTGAGTCATATTTTAATTCAAAGTTAAGACCCTGCTGAGAGAACTCCATCAGCGCGTATGACTGTGGCCTCCTCACTGAAGGGTCCCCCAGCTTTGAAATGTTAGAGCAGGACCCTTTGTTCTTTCATTCAGCTGTGAGTTATGAAATCCTGTATGTCTTCAGAAGTACTTCTTTTTGTGTAATAAAGTCAAAGGTCAGAATGACTCAGTGTTCTGTGAGCTGGGCATTTTTGTAAATGAGCAGTAAACTTATGTCGTAACAAGGCTGGGTTAATTAAAACTACACTGCCTGTCTCTGGTGATCATCAAGGAAGGATATTCTGTTTCTTATTTTATTCCTACGGGTTTTTTTTTTTTTTTTTATTAGCTACTGTGTTCCTGCCAGATTTAGTGAGCGTGACACAGCCCAGGCACGTCCCTGGAGCATGCAACGCTTTTGGCTCTTCTGATGCTGCTGGAGCTGTATGTGGCTACACAGGGGTGGATGTGGTGGGAGGTCTGTGGGCCTGAGGACCAGAGAACACCTAGGGACTCCTCCCTCTGACCCAACTGCAGCTATATTCTGAGAAGGGAAATGAAGCTGACTGTAGCACCTAATTGTCTTGACATTCGAGTATCAAATGTCATCTCCATGGAGAGGCCTCTCCTGACTTCCCCCTTTCTGAAGGTTCTCATCCTACTCACTGCTCATCCACTTTCCTTGTTTTAATTTCCTCATAACCACTTCATCTGAAATCATGCATTGATTTGTTTACTTATGTTTCACCTTCCTTTCCCAGTAGAATATAAATGCCAGAAGCGGGAGCACCATTTCCCCTGTCCCTGCTGTGTCCCCTGCACTCAGGAGTGTCCGATACTAGCAGATACTTGATAGATACTTGTTGAGGGCAAGGATTGGTTTATTATTATTCACACAGCTCCTTGCAGCCCTGTCCTGAAAATGAGGCCTTTCTGGCATTGCTTTGCAACTTGCCTTTTTTGTGTTTTGCCTCAGAAGCTCCAGAGGGCCCCTGATAAGGGGTCTCCAGCAAGATGTCCACTTCTGTCTCCCAGGCCAGCTCCAGAGCACTCCGCTCCCACCCAAAGGCCCCAGAGACCAACAAACTCTCTGTCCTCAAAAAAGATAGTTGATTTCTATAAGGGTTGGCAATTTTGAAAAATATTTTTATGCCAGGCCTTAGGCCAAAACCCTTCATCAAATCAAGGATTTTCCAGCTGGCCTAAGACAGAAAGTCCTTCCCTACTAGGGCTGAGATCCACTGACAAATAGATTTCCAGAGTAAGACTTTGTTCCCTCTGTAAATATTTAGCTGGAACCTAAAATATTAATGTTTTCCCACACACTCCAGGGAGAAAGTAAGTTGCCAGAGCCTCAGATTGTCTCCAAATGACAGAGCCTTTTCAATAAGGCGCAGTGGCTTCCCAAGGCCTCCCCTTGATTTCTTGCCTTTACTTGTCTTCGCTGCCTTACTAAAGGTCCTGGCTATTCAGGAGCAGGGGGGTTAGCCTGAAGTAGGCCCCTTTTGGCGCCCTGATTGCACAGTGGTTAAGAACTTGGCTACTAACTGAAAGATTGGTGGTTCAAACCCACCAGCCACTCCTTGGAAAAACTGTGGGGCAGTTCTACTCTGTCCTATAGGGTCGCTATGAGTCAGAGTCGACTCCAAGGCAAAGGGTTTGGTGTTTGTAGTTTTTAGCCCCTTTTGCAAATTCTCTTCTTGGATGTCTTTGAGCATTAACAGCTCACAGCCTCTAGGGGCAGGCTGGTGCTGCTGCCCTATAACCACATTCCTGGGCACAAAGATGGGGCACAGGCCCCAGGTGTCTGTCTCCTTCCTCCTAGTCCCCTTGGAGTCTGCCTTGGGATGGAACTGGAGGGTGCAGGAGAATGCCAAGGAGCCAGGGTAGGTGGGCCAGAAAATGGTTTCCCTATTTCCCTGCTCCCAAGTGAGGGGAGCAGGAGAAGGGGGCATCCTGAGACCCAGAGATGAGAAAGTAGATTCCAGTGTCTGCTTCTGCTGGCATGAGCCTCACAGAGGTAGAGGTGTGCTAACTAGAAGTGCCCCTGGAGCTCACTTGGCAAGAGTCAGAGTCCAGGCAGCCATGCCCAAGGATGTAAGGAACACCCCGATCTAAATGGGACTGAGGACAGGGTCACTGTTTCCACCCTCATCCATCAGTCTTGAATTATCCTTTTGAAAGAATTGTGGCTCTTCTTTCAGGCCTGTGCTGTGGCTCTCTGCTGCGTGTTGGACTTCACTCTGCCATTCATTCACCCTTTCTTCCTTGTTCCTGTCACTTCCTCTTCAGCCTTCCCTTCCAGCCCCCGGCCCTCCTTCCTCGGCCTCTCCTAAAATCTTCTGCCCTAGGTATTCTTCCAAAGTCTACCGCATGCAGAGCTGATTTCTACTGGCCTTGGCATGAACACTGGTGGGATGTGGCCATGGGCCCTTATCGGACTGGATGGGCCCCCCTTCTCCCATGACCTGTGCTATGGCTTGAATTTGCAGTTTGCAACCAGCAGGTTCCAAAGCTTCTATTTATTCTTGAAGCTGCCTTGTTTCTATTTTGATTCTGCTAATCCAAATTGCAGTTTGGTGTTTCCATGGAAACAATTCAGTGATTGGCTTGCCAAGATGAACTGTGGGGAAGAGAACCAAATGACGTAAAGCATTAATAAAGTTTTTCAGACATAACCAAGACCAACTATCGTCTTCCTGAAGAGGATTTGGTTCTAGCTCCCTGCAAACCTGAGGACATTTTATTAAATATATGTTCCAGGCTCCTGTTCCCCCTCCAGCACAATCCTACTTCAAAAACCCCCACTCTGAGCCTGTGAGCACTCACATCTGCCTGCTGCATTGACACACATGACAAGGCCAGGAAGGCCTCCCTGGGGCACCACAGGGAGCCAGGGATGCAAAGACAGGAGTAGATGTCACAGGGAAAAAGGAGGCCCCTGCTAATCTCAGCGTGGCATGCTAGAGGCTCAAGCCTCACCTGCTTTACAGGACAGCTGTGTTTCTACAGGGAGGAAAAGCTCATTCAAGGATTCCAGGATGAATTACCTGTTTGGTAAATTTGAATTTTCACAAAAAGTCTTTGCCAAACAGAGGCACACCTGTCTGTATGGCTAGGGAGAGCCTGAACCCACCCCCTCTGGTCCCCACCTCTGTACTGAGCCCTCATTGCCAAGGGCCACAGTCTCCACCTCAGGCAGAAGAAATGCTGTCATTTCATAGCCTTTCTTGGAGGCATGGGGCTGGATGCCAAGTCATAGCTACTCCCTTGGCACAGCCCCTACTGAGGAGGGACCAGCCTCTGACAAGTGACTGAGTTCCTGAGAAACAGCTCTGTGAGGCCTAAACCATCTGGTCCCTGAGGACCCTCCACCCTCGGGGAAGCACTGCCCCCTGTTGGGTCTTGCCGAGCACTCTCCTTGTGGCCCCTAGGCTGCACCCACTCCCCAAAACTGCTAAAATTCAGGCCTGGCCATGTGCATGGTCCCAGGGTTTGCCCACAGGGAATCCCATGGCTCGTTGGCGAAAATGAGGGTTAAAAAACAAACAAAAAGCAGTAAATTTGTTATTTTTATAGAAGTGATCCATGTCCACTGTAGATAAATTAGAAAACACAGGAAAAAAAAATGACTGTAGCCCCCACCCTCCTATAACTAGTTTTCTGTGCTTATGTTCATACATACAAATTTTCACAAATAGACTCAATTACATTTTTTTCCTTTTTATTAAATACATTTTTAATTTTGGAATAATTTTAGATTTACAGAAAAGTTGCAAAGATCATAAGAGAGTTCTTATATATTCTCCACTCAGCTTCTCCTAATGTTAACATCTTACATTACTGTGGTGCATTTGTCAAAACTAAGAAATTAGCATTGGTACATTACTATTAACTAAACTCCAGACTGGATTTTACCAGGTTTCCCATTAATGTCCTCCTTCTGTTCCAGGATCCAATCTAGGACAACATAATGCATTTAGTCATTGTGTCTTCTTAGTCTCGTCTAGTCTGACAGTTTAGAATCTTTCCTCGTTTTTTATGACCTTGACAATCTTGAGTATTGGCCAGGTAGCCTGTAGAATGACCATCAGTCTGGGATTTTCTGATGTTTGTCTTATCATTAGACTCGGGTTGTGGGTTTTGGGTAAGAATAGCACAGAGGTGAAGTGCCCTTCTCATCACATCCTATCAGCAGGGGTAGGTGACATCCACATGATATCACTGGTGATGTGAACCTTCATCACTTGGTTAAAGGAGTGTTTGCCAGGCTTCTCTGCTGTAAATTTACTTTTCCCTTCCCTAGTCTTGTCTTTGGAAGCGAGTCATTATGCCTAGTTCACTTCGAGGGGTTGGGATGGGGAGATGTGTGTGGAAGGGATGGATGTTAAGTTCTACCTCCTGTAAGAGAGAATCTACACATATTTACAATGCACTATTTAAGCCCTGGTGGTACAGTGGGTAAGAACTTGGCTTCTAACCAAATGTTCACAGTTTGAATCCACCAGCTGCTCCTTGGAAACCCTATGGGGCAGGTCTACTGTGTCCTATAGGGTCACTATGAGTTGGAATCGACCTGACAGCAATGGGTTTTGGTTTGGTTTAAGACCTGTTTTTTAATACCAAGTAGCCTGACATCTGTCCCTCCAGACAGCCCATTCTTCACCTGAGCGGGGACAACGGTGGCAGAAGACTGCATTTCTTCTCATCTGCTCCCATTCTTAATGCTCAGGGAAGAAATTTGGCCTCCAACTCCAACAGATGTGGGTACTTATGGAGGATGCCACCTCCCACAAGGACTGAGTGGTGGATGGTCCTGGGGGAGCCTCAGCCTCCTTCACCTTCTCCAGGCAGGGCAGTGGCAGTGCCACACCCAGGTGGGAGCCAGTGCTTAGGCTGGGGAGGTTCATGATGGCCTGGCCCTGCCATCATTCTCAGGGGCCCAGGCAGTCCTGAGCTGGGCCTACCTCTGACTAGGACACGATGCACAGCCTAGAGGAATAACCAGACCCATGGTGAAGGGGTGTCACTGGCTCTGTAGCCTTGCCAGGCAGTGCCCTATGCCTCCCAGACTAGCAGATGGCCCTCGGGGGATGGATCCCTTGGCCACTTGGCCCTGAGGACAGGAACTATCTTTCCCAGCTCTTCTGTTTGGTCTGGCTTTGGTTCTTGCAAATAGTCCCTATGTGAGCCTCCCCACTTCTACCCTCCCGTCTGAGCCCAGTAGGTAGGCCAAAACCAAAACCAAACCCACTGCCGTCGAGTCGATTCCGACTCATGGCGACCCTATGAGGAGGTGGGCACTTCCCTGTGATTCAGTTTCTAGAAGGCATTGAACCTTGCCCAACAGCTTATTAGGTTTCCAGAAAGAACATCACGGTTTGAGAGATTCATCCAAATAATTTCTGGAGAAGGCCTTTCCTTCCAGAGGTGGCCTGGAGTCAGCTCTGCTAAGCCTTTGCTGTTATGTCTGATCTCACGAGGGCAGTGGCCTGGCCCTTTCTCCACTCCGTCTTGCCCCAGCAGGGTCATTGCACTGGGAGCCCCCTGTAGTCTCCCAAAGTCTCCAAGCCTGGAGTGAGATGGGTGGGATCTGGGCTTATTGTCCCCTTCCCATCCCTTCAACTGAGGGCCCAGGTCTGATGTGGCAATGTGTGGGGGTGTGTGGCAGGGAGGCCTCATGGAACTGTCCTGTCAGGAGGGGATCAAGGATGCTCCCAGTCTCTTTGACTCAGCCAGGAGACCTCTGCCGAAGCCTATGAGCTGGGTAGGGGCAGGGATGGGGCATCGAGGGGAGGTGGATCTGGGCATGAGGAGGGCACGGGGCCTCTTATGGATTGAACTGTGTCCCAAAAATGTGTTGTCAATCTAACCTCTGTGCCTGTGGTGGAAACCCTGGTGGTGTAGTGGTTAAGTGCTACAGCTGCTAACCAAAAGGTCAGCAGTTCAGATCCACCAGGCACTCCTTGGAAACTCTATGGGGCAGTTCTACTCTGTCCTATTGGGTTGATGAGTCAGGCTCGACTCAACGGCAACAGGTTTTGTTTTTTTTTATGCCTGTGGTTATAATCCCCTTTGGGAATAGGCTGTCTTTGTTATGCTAATGAGATAAGATTAGCCTAGGGTGTGTCCTAAATCAATCTCTTTTGAGATATGAACGATTAAACAAGCAAAAGCAGCAGAGTTGGAGGAAGAGAGATGCCAAGACAGGTGAAGATGGCCCAGGAGCAGAAGCTCAAAGCAGGGCTTCGCATCTGTTCATTGTGGTTCAAACCCCTGATGAGAATTTACATTTCTAACAAGTTTCCTGCTGAGAATTTGCTTTTTTAACAAGTTCTCAGGAAGGTATACATAAGAATCACCTGAGGATCTGGTTAAAATGTATATTCTGATTCAGCATATCAGGGGTGGAAACGATTCAGTATATTTGGGGTTCAAACCCTTTTGTTCTTGGCTCAAAGAGACAAGGACCTTCCTCCAGGGCCAAGAGAGAGGTAAGCCGTCCCCTAGAGCTGGCACCCTGAATTCAGACCTCCAGCCTCTTAAACTGTGAGAAAATAAACTTCTGTTTGTTAAAGCCAGCCACTTGTGGTATTTCTGTTATAGCAGCACTAGATAAGACAGGGCCTGTGGAGACATGGGGGTCCCAGGAAAGCCAGCGTGCAAGGGTGGCAGAGGGCTTGGAGCCAAGGCCCAGCCTGATCCCAGTTTCTTTGTGCAGGCTGAGCTGGCCAGGACGGATGGGTCCAGGGGATGCACGAAGCCCACTCCAGCTGTGTCCTGTGCATCTTTATCAGGGGCCGGTGGAAAAGAACACCAACAGACACAGTAGAGGCCCATCACCCACACTTGCTTCAGGTGCTGGGTATATCGAACATCCACTAAAAAAAAAACACATTCAAGATGTCAAGAAATGTTTAACAAAAAAAAATTAACAGTAAGAAACATTCCAAAGCAAAAGAATACAAAAACTGGGCTCTCAGCTCAAAAAGGGACACAACCAGAAGTTAAAAATGTGGTAATTCAGATTCTGCCAATCCTTTGAAAAATACAGCCCCTGATGACCACCATGGCTGCTGCTTCACAGGCTCCTTAACGTCCACCTCACAATCAAAGCTAAAATCAACTGTCCTATTCAATCTGGTATTTAAAAGAGGTCATCAAATTGTAGTCTTCTTCCAAGTCCAGAACAGTCTCCACGATATTGTGATCATCAAAAGCCTGCTTGAGACCCCCAGGGTCGGCATCCGAGGCCTTCCGAGGGCTCTCGTCCACAAACAGGGCCCAGGCTTCCTCCTCAAAGGGCGAGTCGTCGCAGCGACCACACACGCGGTTTAACTCATTTTCAAATTCTAGTTTTCCAGCCAATTCTTCAATAGTTCGGATGCTTGTATGGTCTTAAAAATAAGAACATTCAGCTTTATATTAATAATTCCAGTGGAAAGTTTCAGAAGACATTTAAGACACAAGTTAAAAACCACACATGGGTGGGTGGTCATTCCTCAGGGACTGTGCAAAGCCAGGCATTACCCCGCTCGGGGCAGGCAGGCCCAGAGAGAGGCCAAGTAAAGGTGGGCATGGCGCCCTCCTTTCAGGCCCCGCATTTATCAAACCCCAACTATCCGCCAGTCCCCACGGGTGTTAGTAAGAGGACACAGAGCTTCACAGGCTTGTCCCGGCTCTCAGGGAACTCCCTGACCTACAGGGAAACAAGAGGTGGTGTGATGGTTACATGGTTACCTAAGTGCTGCCTGTCATGGGCGGGGGCAGTGAAGAGGGTGAGCTGGGGCATAATGACTTCAGTTCATCTCCAGGCAATCGAGGACTCAGTCCACTGGAGTGGTGGGCTGGCACGGATCTTGCATTGTGGTCTAGGGTAAGTACCTCCTCCCACTAGGCCTCCCTTTCACCCCCCATAACCGGGAGGCCCTTCAGAGCCAACAGTTTCAGCCAGTGTCCAAAGCTCTGCATCCCTTCACTAGGAGCTATCTGTCCTCTGTATAGTGTGAGCCATTTAAAAACAGTCCACACAGAGAATATACAGATATATGCATTAAAAAAATGTCTGAGACGATGTACACTGCTATGTTAACAGTGGCTATCTCAGAGTAGTGGAATTACAGGGGAGTTTTGTCTTCTAATTTTTCTTCTGATTTTGTATTATCTACCCCAGCTAGATTGCCCTGCTCTCCTTTTTGCTTATCTCTTATTTCCTTCAGCTCAACCACCATGTCCTTGGGGCCTCTGCCCCTTTCCTGAAGGCTCCACTGTAACTAGACATTTATGAAATGACCTTATTGCTATGTCCCCCCACTCGGCTGTCAGCGATGTAAGGGCAAGGACAGGGCTGGTTTTGCTCACCACTGTATGCGCAGACCCTATTGTGAGCAATGCAAATCTAGTGAATGAATGGATGATAGGTAAGAGGGTGGCTTCTTATCTAGGACATTTGCTGAGTCTGGGAGCCTGTGCGAGGGGTCTGCCCTCCCAAGGAGAGAATGGACCAGCCCTGTGTACTCACCGATCATATCAAGGAGATCCTTTGTGACTTCTTGGCTAGAATTGTTGAGTGGCATGTTTGAGTCAACCTTCAAATCTTTCTCCATATCTTTCCTGCAGCCCCGGGATGGGGGGAGGGGGAAGTTGGGGAATTAGATCTTTCAAGAAACTATTGGAGGGGAACTCAAGGTTAGATAAATGTTAAGGACAAAAACTTGTCATTTACACTGTAATTAGAGACAATTAATTGGAAACCGTTAGTCAGGGAAGAAATTGAAAGCATCATCATAATGGCTCATGACCATCACCAACTGGGCACTAATGTTTGTGATAACCATGATAAATATCTGCGGAGCTGAGCCAGTAAAATGGCGTCTTCACTCCCTGCCTAGAGGGAGCCAAGATGGTGGGAGCAAAGTTTCATTCCCAAGACAGCCCTTGCCCCAGATCAAGGCGCCGGGCACTGGTCAGACTGAAGCCACCTGGAGAAGGAAAGGTCTAGAGACCGTAACCTGGGAACGAAGGGCGTAAACAGCTAGCGGGCAGGCACGGACAGAGGCGAGAATGCAGCCAGGCAAGGAGGGTGAGCCTCTCCCCAGTGAGGGCAAAGGCCCCAGTGTCAGCCTCAGACACTGGAACTAAGATTTTTGTTTCTGCAGTATAAAAAAAAGATTGCCAAGTAATCAGGTCACTTAACAGTTTACTGCCCCTTAAGTACTGCAAAGTGGTTTCCATGACTCGCCTGACACCCAGAATTGACAACACCCCACCCTTGAACCCCTCCCCACACACAAAATATTAACTACTTCTGGGCCGGATTCTGAAGAATGTCTGTACCTCCCAAATGTTGTCTTAGTGCTCCCCAGGGGAGGCAAGGGCAGTGTCAGGCGTAACCTAGACTCTTGGAGAATGTTTTCAGGAACAAGAATTCCCTTAATTGTAAATTTTAAACTCTCAGATTAGAATCACCTTAAACTTTCTTTTCTCCAGTTTTCCCCATCTCCTGTGGCTCTCCAAAACTGTCTTTCAGGTGCCAAAATGGAGGAATGCATCAATACGTTTTCCTTGCTGGTCAGAGGTTTTCTTTGGGGGCAGAAAGCATGTGGCTTTGCATTTACTGGGGCATGGTTTGGTGCAAAGGCAGGGCTCTCGTTCTCAGCAGCCGACGGGACTGGAGCAAGAGGTGCAGCAGCGCAGGCGGAGAGCGGGTGTCTCCTGCAGAGGAGCTGGGGCGCCGGGAGGGGGAAGGAGGGCGGTGCAGCATCCAGCTCCCGCCTCTGAGGGCCCGAGCACTCCTGGGACTGACTGACTCCTTCAAAGGCCCGGTCAATGGCTGCGGCCAGCTCCTTTCTGCATCTTCTTAGTTTTTCAGACATTTCCCCTAAAAGGGACCATGTCCGTATTATGTAATGCATTGGAAATGCACAGACTACAGAATGACCACCTTACAGATGAGCTGGCAAACCACTCCCGAAAGGGGACCTACCGCAATTTCCTTGAGCTTGACCGGAAGGCAGGGGGACCCACACCTGGGGCTGTCTCGCCCGCTGGCCTCGGGGAGGAGCCTGCAATCGGGCGGGAGGAGTCCCGGGACTCCCGCCCGCCCAGCAGCTTCCCGCTCCGCCCGACCCGGCCCCCCCGCGCCACCCTTGGGCCAGAGCCCCGCAGCCGCGTCCTCACCAAGCAGGGCGGCGACACTGCCCGCCGCAACGGTCGCCGCGCGCGCCCGGCCGGACTGCCCCCACCCCCGCGGCTCAGGTTAAAGGTCAGACAAAAAGGCCAGCGACCAAATTCTGAGTTCTGTAAGCCCGCGAGGCCAGTAAGGGGGAGCCACGGCCGTGCGGTGGGGGGCCGAGGTGGAGGCGGAGCTGAACAAACATTGGCAAGAACGTCAGCCCTTTTCCAGGGCTGACACTTTCCCAGGTAGGGTCTCCTCAAGTCAACATGGGGAGAGACGACTGGGTGGGAGCACAAAACCCAGCAGTTCCCTGTTCTGGCTTCTTTTAAGTGGTATCACAGGGTACCTCAATGTCAGTTTACCAAACCTGGTGAAGGGCGTAAGAGAACTGCTGGGTTCCACAAGAGGTAGAGGGACAGGAGACCCCAACACTACATATCCCCATTTCAGTACAGAATGCTGGGAATTCCAAGATGACTCAGAAAAACTAGAATGGGCTTCAGTGCTAATGCTTGGGAATTATAAACCCATCTCAGTGTACAGCAAGGGAGAAGGGGTCGATGCCAAGTTTACTTGAGGGCTTGGTTTACTGTGAGCAGACCACTGAGGTGACCAGTAAACGGCACAGAGCCAGAAATTCAGGCACTCAGGGCAGCCCTGCAGCAGGTCTTTACCACCGGCCACACCATGCTCAGTTACAGTGTCCTCTCCATTCTTTGGAATCCATCAGGCATACTCCACTGGGCCCCCCACCCTCTACCCCCACCCCAGCGCCACAGGTTTTACAGAAATCTCTCACCACCTGCTTAAAAAGAAAAATAATTCAGTCTCTTGACATAACCTTCTGAGCAAACAGGGTCTTTTTTTTTTTTTTTTTTTTCCTTCTGCTCATTCAAGAAAGGAACTTCATCTGGTTTTTAGACTGAACACTAGCAGTCTTCAGAGTGTCCGAGATGCCCTTCTGGGGGATTACACTGTGCTGCAGGGTGGCAGGGTTGCCGAGGCGTCAGTTGGTGTCCATGCTGCAGGCCTCGTTATCCCCCAAGCCCTGCTGAGAGCTGCTTGGTCTCATCCTTCCATCAGAGGAACCAGGAAAAGTCATGAGTGAAGGTATCTTAGAAAAGTCATCATCCCGACGCTGGTAAAATAGCACATACGCTGCTTTTGTCTAAAATACAAAAGGGAAAAAGTCCATTCACTGGCTGGAAAAAAATCACTGTTAGGTCTGGAATATCCACGCTCCCTGGCTTCTTTCTCGCTCCCTGGCTTCTTTATCGCTGTTCAAATCACACACTGCTTAGCAATCTGCTGTCTTGCCCTGGGCATCCGCACAGAGGTGACCATGAATGAAGGCCCTTCCATCTGACACTGACTGCCAGGGGAGTGTGAAAAAGCAGGTGCCTTGTAACAGAAGCCCGAGGAGAGCTGGCTATGCCTTTAGGAAGGGTCCGGAGGGAATGGCAGCCAGCACTTTCTCTACCTCTCCTAGCTCCCATTGTCACACCAGGATGACTAAATACCACACTAGCCCAAAACCCTTCCTAGCTTTAGCACATAAAGGTAAGAGGAGGAGCCAGGGAACAGAGCCTACTCACCACTATCTGATCCTCAGAGGCCAGGGACACACTGCTATCATCAAAGTAATACCACTTCCCATTCAGTTTGTTCTTTGCATATGCAGTATCTGCCAAATCAACAAAGAAAATACTGTAGCAATCACCAAAGAATTAATCTAGATAGCTTACATAGGCTTACATTAAACAATGCTTCCATACTTCTTAACAAAACAAAAAACCCCTGAAAGGAAAAGTAATTCATGGTTTGTGTCTTTACAACCAAAGGATAGCTCACCTTTTTGTTTCTGATTTGTTCCCTCTCAAAAAGGCTCCAAAAGGTAAGAAACGGAGCTGTCACGGACCAGGGCTTTAAACTGTAATTTTGGGAAACTAATCCAAAATATAGAGAAATCGAATGTCAGTCTCCAGGCTGGCTATGAATAATAACCCTGAGCCTGGAGCTCCGTAACAGGAACTGACACTTCTGAGATTTAAGCAAAATAAAAGCTCTCAAAAAAATGTGCCTAGTCAAACTCCCGACTGCATCCAGGCAAATGGCAACTGTGCTCAGCACAAGGCTCCTGGTGCCTCTGGAGCCTGTGGGGGAGTCCTGGTTAGGGACATGTTGGGTGCTTGGGTTTGCACAGCTGGGATATGGATAAGAAGCCTTAAATGTATCTTTCTCTAAAACTATGATCAAGAGTTTGTGATTGGGTAACAATTCCTCACAATGGTCCAAGCATTTCCTCTCAGCCAACTCTTCCAGTCTTGATTTTATACTACTCGCAAGCAGAATGTGTTTGTAACAAAAATGGCAGGAGTAATCTCTGATTCCTGTTCCACCCAGACTCTAAGAAGCTGCAGGATCCAACGGAGATCTGGTTTCTAGTCTCTCAACTTGCTATTCAGCCTGCTTCCTCAGTAACGTGCCTACTGCATGAGGTGGTGGTGAGATACATGAGAAAGGTGCTCAGGGCCTTGTCCACACTGTCTGTGCTTGGTGGCTTTCAAGCTCAAGTTCCGACTCTGGGCCCACTGTGGGGCTGGACAACGGACCCTCAACACAACCAGCATAATCTCACAGATGAGAAAAGACACACAGAGGCTAAAATAGCAGTTAAAAATCAAAAGGGGGAAAATGCAGAAAAGAATTTAAAATTCTCATGGACTTCACAGACTTTCTGGAGCCACGGAGGCTAGACGAACCCCTGAAACTATTGCCCTGAGATAATATTTAAACCTTAAACCAAAAATATCCCCTCAGATCTTCTTAAAACCAAATAACTGTTGCGTTTAATAGTAAAGAATGTCTGCCTTGAGCTTTGTGTTTTTTCAGGATTTATCTATATGGAAATGGGACCAAATTGACATCAGCAACCTGAAAGATTAGATGGGAACCTTAGGGGGCAGTAAGTGTATGTTAATGAGGGAGGAACAACTCCGAAAAGGAGGCTGAGGATGGTTGCACAACTCAAAGAATGTAATCAGTGTCACTGAATTATACATATAGAAACTGTCGAACCGGTATATGTTTTGCTGTGTACATCCTTAACAACCAAATTAAAAAAAATATATATATATATTTGACCAGTGTGGATGAACACAGACATGTATAGAAATTAATGTGGGCACAATAAAAATTATTAAAAAAAAAAAATTAATGTGGTAAGAAAAAAGCAAGTTCAAGAACAGTGAGTACTGCAGTGTGTGGCATAATGAAAGATCACTGACAGCCACATCAGCAGAACCCCAATTTTCAAACAGACACAATTTTCACTTCCCAGCCTCTCTTCCAACTATACATAGCCACGCAACCAAGTTATAGTAAATGAAATCTACCAGACTGAGGGGGACTTCTGGGAAGTCTGCTTAAAAGAGAAGGTTGTGCCCTCCTTTTCCCTTCTTTTGATGGTGTGGAATGTAGACATGAGGGCTGGAGACTGAGCAGCCATCCTGAGCCAGGAGGTGATACAGTAAGAACAGTGGGCAGCAGAACTGAAGCTGCCTGGAGCATGAGGCCTGTGGAGCTGTACAAGTGCTTAGGATAGTGTGTGGCACACAGGCACAATGATAGGTGACTAGACAAGGGTCTTTCAACATCTCAGAAGGAAGGAGATGCCAGTACTTACAGTGGCCAACCCCCATGGCTCCATAATGATTGGACACGGCAATGAGGTCGTACACATACGGCCTTGCTGACAGGTCACAGACAAACTCGGACATGTTCAGAGCTCTGAGCACAAAACACAAAAATAGCCCTTAAATATGTTAAAGAAAGAAGTCAGAGCAACCCAGCAACATCTTTCATGCAACAGGCTAGAACACAGAGTGACATTCCAAAACCAGCTGCAGAAGGAACAAATGAATGAACAGACCACAAAAGAGGGGCCCTGGGGGTCTGTGTCCCAACCACTGACATGTTCAGACCAGAAAATGGGAGAAGCCGCCTATAAAGCCCCACCAGCAGACTAGATGGCAAGGAAGGGGCCTGAGGACCAACAAGGAGCTTCAGCAGTTACACAGAAATGCCTGTTGTAACAGAATCACAACCGGTGCCGTGATTTAAGCTAAAACCAGAATAGGCTGCAGAAGCTTTTCCCCTGCATTTTGAAAATTTCAAACATATAGAAAAGTTCAAAGCATGTTATAATGAATACGTAAAACATCTCCATACCCAACCACCTATATTTTCCCTCTGACATGTCCTATACTTCATGTATCTCTCCATCCCCCAAGAAAGCATTTTAAAATCTGCAATTTAGGGGGAAACATCTCTCCTGTTGATTCAACTTGCTGTTATCAATTACACTCTGTCCCCCGGGGCCTGGCAGGATACAAACAGCCAGTTCTGGTCCCTACCCCCGGTCAGGACTGTGGCAGGTTTGCACTTCCACCTGCAGCCCCCAGGAATAATCCAATTTTCCCTGGTAGACTCTCTGGCTGCCTTGACCCCTCCACTAATGAGGGACAGCACTGTCCACGTGCAGCCCCTGTGGAGCCCAGGCTCCCAGGGACCAGGGATGGACAGGGAAAACAGGCTAGTTATGTAGCAGTAGAGACTCGCAAAGGGAATGGGCAGCAGCAGAGATAAGCAGCATCCCCCTGAGCCTGGGAAGAGCTTCTAGTGGAGATGCTTTTCCCCAAAGGTAGGGGCATGGGGAGTGGGGATAAGAGTCTAATCTCCCACAGCCGAGCAATACACACCCTAATGCAGAAAAGTCTGGTGGCAAAAGCAGCAGCCAATCAGCACCCAGAATTACTACCTGCTTTTTAATTTTCCTAACCCTGTGATCACAAGAACCCACCTGACCGGGAATTCCACGACTGTGTCAAGCTTATCCCTCCAGTATCTGTTGTAGGAGAAACGCTTCAGGTGGACCACCAGGATCTTGGGCAAGGACCACAGGTCAAACTTCTTTGTGGCCTGCTGATGCTTCTTACAGTTGGGACAGTACCTGAAAAGAGCAACCTCTGCTTAGTGGGAAGGGGGGCCAGAGCCAGCATGGCACTCATGCATGGAGTATAGCCGCAATTGTGACGTCCTTTTGAGCAGTGCTCAGCATGATTTCTTCATCTGGGGAGGCCTCTAAGCCACCTTTCAAAATGGGGTGATGGCTTAGTCTGGAAAACAGAACTCACACAGAAGGACCTATGTGGTACAGCAGAGGCCACCTCCAGATACAAAGGTTCTTGGTTGTACAGATGACCCAGATCAGAGTCCTAGGTCACAGGGTACCCCAGCCTGGACAGCGGGAAGCTGCATACCAGGGGTCATGTTCCCCAAGGGTCTCCATGGTGGTGAAGAGCTCGATGCAGTCTCTCAGGGCCACTGAGGTCTTCTTCTTCTTCTGTGGCTGCAACATGCTCACATGCTTCTCATAGGCCTGTAAGGAACATAGGGCTGAGTTCTGTTTGGGAAACGAGGTCTTGCAAGGTCAAGACACAAGAGGCCTACAGAGAATCTTACACCTGGACTACAGTGTACTTTCTAGAGCTTCTGAACATAAAATTACAAAATTTCTAAGTATTTTCCACTCCCAGTTTGAATTATAACTTATTAAATTGCTGGGAGTGATCCTGATATAAGTCCACAGCAGAAATCAGCTCACGCCAGTGACCAAGAATCCCAAGTGACCTACTTCAGACTCCTGCTCATCATAGTAAAGGTTTCGGGTCTCACTGTCCCAATCGATGGCCAGTGTGGATCGAGCTGTGGAGGAAGAGCAAAGTGTCATTCATTACTAAAGGGCCATCTCACGTTAGGAGAGACCCTCAAAGCAACAGGAGTGAGAAGAGCCACACTCTGGCTATGTCACCAACCTCTGCTCACTTGTCACCTACCCCTGCTGAAAGCAACGCCCTGCCTCAGATAAGCCCCTTTGTATCCTCCACTCCCCAATCCACTGACAAGGATTTCCTCAATGATACAGATAGGTATGAAGGTGCTAACTATATCAAATTCTGAAATGACATAGGTCAAGGTGGAGTAACAGGGACCGAATTTTACCCTCTTGCCTAAAACCACGAGAAAACCTGACAAGACAGATGCAACTTTTCAGACATTGGATAATAGGCAGAGTAGGCGTGTGATCCCAGAGAGAAGGAAGACAAACAAGGTGACCCCAATAATTGCCCTAGTTTACTGCCTGGACTCAGTTTCCAGGCCACAGTATGGGGGAAGGGGAAACTGAGTGTGGGGTCAAAGATTAGAATTTGAGGAAGTGACTAGAATTTGTAAGGCACTGTACTAGAGAGCAGGAAGTTGCACAGAGAGGACAGAGCTGGAGACAGAATAAATGAATATGAAAACAAAACTCTGCAGATGAGTCCCCGCAAATATTTTACTGAGAATACCTGCATGACAGGAAACCACCCAAGGCTAAGGAAAGAATCACTGGAAAATGAGTGCATGGAATAAGTCCCAGGACTCACACAGTGCTGGGAATATTTCGCGCTGCTGCCAGCCAAAGTGGAAAGTCCTTGTAACCTGAGGGACATCACGTCACGTAGGAGCCTCAGAAGACTACTGCCTTAGTAATGGAACTAAATTGGTCCAAGACCAAAGGTCCACAAACTTTTTCTGTAAGCGGCCAGATAATTTTTAGGTTTTATGGGCCATACAGCCTGTCACACTACTCAGCTCTGCAGCTGTAGTAAGAAAGCAGCCACAGGCAATATGTGACTGAGTGTAACTGTGTTCCCCCCAAATTATACTTACTGACATTGAAATCTGAATTTCATGTAATGCTCATAAAATATTGTTCTTCTTTTAATTTTAACCATATAAAAATGTAAAAACCATTCCTGGCTCACAGGCCATAGGAAAAAAAGGTGGTGGGCTAGATTTGGCCCATAGGCCACAGTTTGGTGTCTCCTGCCCTAGACTAAAGGCTATCTTGTGACCCATCCTGACAAGGCTTAAAAGCAAGCCTCAAAAGGATGCAACTGATATCAAGTAACTAATCTGCAAGCCAGAACAAAAATCCAGTACTATTTAAAGGAACACAATAAAATCCAGCAACTACCAATGTAAAATTCACAACATCAAACATCCAATAAATAATTTCCAGGCATGCAAAGAAGAAGGAAAATATGACCCGTAACCATGAGAAAAAGTCACTCAATGGGAACAGACCCAGAAATGACAGAGATGAGGGAACCAGCAGATAATACGTTAAAAGAGTGTTAGAAATATGTTCCATATGTGCAAGTAAATGAAGATATGACCATAATGAAGAGAGAAATATAAGATATAAAAAAGATCCAAATGGAACTTCTAGAGATGAAAAATATACTAAAACCCAGTGCCATCCAGTCGATTCCGACTCATAGCGACCCTGTACGACAGAGTAGAACTGCCCCATAGTGTTTCCAAGGAGATCAACAGCAAATAGGTACTACAGAAGAAAAGATCAATGAACTTGAAGACAGAACGACAGAAACTAAAACAAACCAGTGAGAAAAAAAGAAAAATTAATAAACAAATCATCAATGACCTATGGGCCAATGTCAAGTGGTAAAACATACATGTAACTGGAATCCCAGAAAGAAATGAGACACAGGGCAGGACAGAAAAAAACGTGAAGCAATAATGGCCAAACTTACAACCTTAATGAAAACTACAAATTCACAGTTCCAGAAAGCTCAATGAACCCTAAGCAAATAAACAAAACCATGCCAAAGGACTTATCATCCAATCCCTAAAAACCAGTAATAAAGAGAAAAAGCAGCCAGAGGAAAAAAAGACAAGTATAAAGAAACAAAGACAAGGATGACAGCCGACTTCTCACCAGAAAATATGCAAGCCAGATATGGAGATATCTTTAAAATAAGCAAACAATAAACAAAAACCTGTCAGCCTAGAATTATCTTTGAAAAATGAAGGCAAAAAAATTTTTTTCTCATATGAACAAAAGCCAGCATATTTGTAACACAACAAATGTTAAAAGAAATTCTTTCGACAGAAGAAAAACTATATGAGATGGAAATATGACTGCTCCGAATAATAAAAATGTGGGTAAATATAAAAGACGTTTTTTCTCGCTTTTTAATGTTTCAAAAAGATAACTGAAAAAATAGATAATTGAATGTTTAAAGAAAAAATATAACAAATTGTGGTGTTCTAAAATATAAGACAATAATAAATAATAGCACAAAGGACTAGAGAGGGAAAAGGAAGTTTACTGTTGTAGTGTTCTTACAGTATATTGTCACAATTAAAAAAAAAAAAAAAATCCAGGGCAACCACCAAAAACATAAAACAAGGTGCAACCACTTTGGAGAACAGTGTGGAAGTTCTTCAGGAGGTTAAACACGGAGGTTACCACATGACCCAGCAATTCCACACCTAGGTCTGTAACCAAGAGAAATAAAAACATATGTTCACACAAAAACTTGTACTTGAATGTTCACAGCAGCATTATTCATAACAGCCAAAAGTGGAAACAATCCAAATATCCATGATGGATAAACAAAATGTGGTATATCCATACAACAGAGTATTATTTAGCCGTAAAAAGGACTGAAGTACTAACACACACTAGAGCATGGATGTATGATTGGTACCATGGATAATGAAAACGTGCTAAGTGAAACGGGCCAGGCATAAAAGATCACGTGATCATATGACTCCATTTACAGGAAATGTCCACAAAGGCCAATCCACAGAGACAGAAAGCAGATGAGTCGTCCCCAGAGGCTGCGTGAAGCAGGAATGGGGAGTGACTGTTAATGGCTAAGGGGTTTCTTTTTAGGATGATGATAATGTTCTAATATTAGACAGTGATGACGTTTACACAACTCTGTGAATATACTACAAACCACAAAATTATACATTTTAAAAAGATGAATTTTGTGGAATGTTATATACCTCAAGAAAACCGTCACTGAAAAAATTTTTTAAATGAAGTATAACAAAAACAAGAAGGCTGTCAACTTCTCTTCCAATGAACAAAGCTAAAAACCCAAGAGCTAGCTTTGCAGCTCCCTTCCCAACGATCCCCAGGAGTCCCCACTGGCAGTTCATGCTTTTCACATGCGATGCATGTCCTGTGTGGATGCCTTTTCCCATCTGTAGAGTGGTGCCCACGACAGGCACCATGTAATGAAGAGCCTCCAAAATTCATGGCCACTATGGATCGGCTAGATTTCATGTGTATTCTTAGGGAGCAAAAGAAATACACATTTATTCTCATAAATGAAATGCTACCACACAGGAGAGCCGCAAGAAGTGTTACCGACCCACAGCAAAGGTCCTGAAGAGTGGTGGGAGCTGATAAATAATTTACATCCCTCTGGGGCCATCAAGGACCAAGGAGAGATTCCTGACAAGAGGGGAAGGTATCTGAAACAGTCCATAGGGGGCTTCAAGCCAAGGATCACACAAGTGTCTGTTCCTGGAGCCATACAGAGATATGAAAGCCCAATGTGGTAAGTAGTGAGTGTAAGTATTTTCAAATAGAATCGAATGAACAGCAAGAGTTTGGTTTGGTATTTTCAAATAGATCCTAAGTCCCAAAAGAACCTAGTTTGAAAGGTCAGAGAAGTGCTTACAGTTGAGTTTAAGCAGTTTTCCATCAGTTGCAAGTGAATTTATATCAGCAGTTCCATAGGAGTTCACAAGGCTGAAGGTGAAGAGCCTTTTTGGGCAGGTCTGACCTTCAACCTTCTTTTGGATGGTCTCACTTCCCAGCTCCTCCTCCCCACTGCCTTCTGTTTCTGAAAGTTCCTCTTTGCCTTCTTCCTGATGTTCCATTTCTTCTTCTTCTCCTGACACACAAATGAAAATGATGTGCATATAATTTGCCACCATTTCAGTGTTAAAAATTAATCAATACATAATTGTGGTGTTCCTTTCTATATTCTGATTTGTGTATGTGAAACTATATATAGCCCTTTGCATTTACAAGGCGCTTATACTCACATGTGACTCACCACAACCCTGCAGGACAGGCAGAGTTAACACTTCTACTCCATGTGAGGAAGGGAGGCTCAGAGATTAAATGAGTCATCCAAAGGCAGAAAGGGAGTCAGCAGTCCTGCCAGACCCAATATGGGCCTCCTTACCACTTACTACTCTACTGGAGTTCACACCACATCGTCTCACTCTTTCAGCTTCATCGTTGGGCCCACACAGAGGATAGGACTAAAATTAAACACATACTCAACACTCAAGATGACTGTTTGCTAAAAAATGCAATTAAAAAATCAATTTTAAGATATAATGAACACAAATACTAAGTAAAAGTAGTCAGTTCCTCCAGAAGAAACAGGTGCTGCACCTTCCCTCAAATATTTACTGAAGGCCTCTTAGGGGCAGATGCTGTGCTTGGTCCCCAAAACACAGCAGAGTCCTCCCCTCATTGGGCCTACATCCTAAGAGGAAAATTAAGGTATCGGATAAATAATTTCAACAAAAGATGGGGACAACTCCAAAAGGTGATGTAAAAGTAACAGAGGAAGAGAAGATTTAAAATGTAGAATTTATATACTCTAGAAAGTATTACTACAAGTTGGGCCCAGGACAACGCAGTCTCCTTTCAGGCCACAGGAGCAGCAGTTATGGATGAAGTGATGTGGGTCACCATCAACATTACTTCCAAATAGCCAGCTTACATGAGCCCACAAGAGCCACCTGGCCCCAGCTCTCACAGAGGCTCCTTTCCTAATTCAGCTCATCTGACTCCTGAGGCAGAGCGACTCTGCCCTTTACAGACAGGTAGGCCTCTCCTATTCTTAGACTGGTGAAGGAAACCCCTGCCCTGCCTGCTGCCTCTCAGAGAGGGAGAGAACCAAAACCCCACCCAATGAGCGAACAGTACCCTGACACTATAAGAACTGTCCCTGGCCATGCCACTGGCTGCCAATTACCTGGACCACCTTAGGAACCTTCTGCCAATGTAGTCAGAATTAAATGCCATGAAGTGTATATGACAGGATGAGAAGGGAAAAGAAAGCAGGGTCCAATGAAAGCAGCTACCCAAGGTCACCCAGAGATTTAGCAGGGGATCTAAAGGTCAGCTCCTGACCAAACAAGGAGCTATGGTAATGAAAAGGCTAAAAGTACTTCAATGTTAAACAGGTTCTGAAGCCTATGCACCAAGACTCATTTGTAGGATTCAAAAGAAGGCAGTAATTCTATTCTTCCTGACCAGGTAACTGACAGTGTCTAACAAGCAGGGCCAGTTATAACATCAGCAAATATTTACAAGGGGTTATCATTAATTAAGCACCTATTATGTACCAGGTATTCTAAACATATTAACTCATTAAATTGTAATCTCGACCCTGTGAAACAGGTGTCATCGTCCTAGTTTGCCGATGGGCAAGCCAAGGCTCAGAGGGATGAACTGACTTGTCCCAGTCTACACCACATCTTGAACTGGGAATCACAGAGCCTTAACTACCGGAGCACTGAGAATCCACAGGTCACCCAGGGTTGCTTAGAGACCTCTAGAACTACTCGCTACACCTCTGCCTGTGGGACCTGTGCACCAGATACATTCCTGTTCCCCGCTAGTGGGAGGAAGACACGGCAGTCTGGAAGAGAATAAGAATCTGACGATAATAAAACCTAAACAACTCTAAAATGCCAGAAACAGTTTGGAACATCGAATGATGACAGAGCCTGGAGGCTCTTATTTTGAACGTGAATTCTCACTGCCTAGGACTGTGCATCTCCTGGAGAAACCTGGGTGTTCGGATTTGCAATTAAGGAGAATTTATGGCACTAACTTGGAGGACATTTATGGCTGTAGAGGAACAAAGCCACTGAATTACCTACGCCCAAAAAGAAGACGGACAGACAGAGTGCAGGTCAGAAAGAGCTCCTCGGTCAGGGACGGGCTAGTCAGCACCCAGCCACAGGAGGATGGAGAGGGCTCTGGGTTTCCTGCACCAAGACTATCCCACTGCTTTTCAGACTGTGACTCCCTTCCCTCCCACAGCAGGAGCTGCCTAGAGCTGGCCACCACCTATGGCTTCCTGAGTAAAGAGAATACCCAAGAAAGCCTGTCTCTGCCTTCTGATTGGCTGAGATGCCAGTCCTCCCCAGGGACCAAGGCTTGCCAGCCAGACTGGGCAAATACGCAGTGGCTGGGCGAGTCCATACCACAGTGATGTGCAACAGGCAAGAAAATAGCTCTGCCAACAGAGATCAGATCGTGGGAATGGTCACGTGCTGGATAAACACCCACTTTGTAATCCCAATAGGTCAGAATTCAAATTCTGACTACCTAATGGTCTTGGGCAAACCACTAAATCTCTCTAGGCTCAGTCTGCCTGAGGTGAAACTTGGCCTACGTCCCTAGGTCTCAAAGAAAATACCGTGAGGTAATGAAGTTGGACAAGTACTGGTGTTGCAGACGTGTGTCCCAGGACTGCTGCTCTAGGCAGAGCCCCCAACCCAGCCTCAGCGCCTCCCTCTCCCATGTGTACAACACCTTTGGAAGAAGAGGGAAGTCAGGAGGGATGTGGTCAGTCACAGCCCCACAGCATGGCGAGCGCTCACCTTCACAGCTGCCCCTGGAGCCATTGCAGGCCCCTAGCTCCAAGGGCGAGCTGCCAGGCTCATCAGGCAAAGGCTGTTTTATATAGCGGCTTGAAAATAAATAAAAGAAAAAATCTGATTAGTTTTAACATTTACCTATTTTTCTCCACTACTCTGCTAAAAAATAGTTCACAATTTATATATTTGGCTGAACTAAAATCAATTTATACAAGTAAAAGTGCTTTAAAATCATATAATGGCTCAACACTTTACAAAACTGAGAGAAACCCAAGAGATCAAGTGTCTAATTGAACTACCAAGTCACTGAAGAGCCCAAGAAAGTCTGTTTCGAGACTTCTATGAAGTCATAGGGCACCATCGTTTTTTAGGTGTTTCCCAGTAAAGTTAATTTCCACCTTCAGAATGACCGTGGAGCACTTCAAAAATAATATTCAAAGACAAAATGCTATCAAAGCACTAGGCTCCCTGAACCGGGTGACTGACAGGTGTGACAGACAGGACTGATTCTGTGGACCACAAGGCTTGGGCATCCAGAGTCCTGGTGCCTGGGGTGAGCCAGGTACTCTACCCAGTAGCACCTGCCCTGGCCCTCCGAGCAGCTACCACTGCTGCCATTTACTACAGACCATGAGCCCACAGGACCCACGCAGGTACTCTGCAGGGGGTCGTCACTGCTATCATTGGGCCAACCTTGATCTCAGATAACAAGCAAATCACATCCCGACCACCAACCTGATACGCTCACAAACAGCCTGATACAAGGACTCGAGGGTTAACTTGTGCTTGGGGACAGAAAGCAGCAGTGGCTGCCCATACAGCACTGCCCCGGAGGACGTGCTCGACGGCCTGGACTTCCTCTCCCTGAAGTAGACAGGCAGCGTAACACATTCTGAGCCATCCGCGGAGGCGCTGCAGACTTCGTACCTGTGTCAGTAACACAAGAGGGTGCCTTCAGAAGCAGGTCCCTACGAGCGACAGAGAGCTGCGCTGCAGCTACGTGGTGGTTACTGGAACAGAGCATACCTTAGCAGAAAAGGTGGAGAAACCATTTCCAAGATGATTCTAGAGGCTGGGTAAGGGAGCACAAGGAGGGTCATGGTCTGCACAATGTGGACCTACACAACCCAGGACTCAGGGCAACTGTGATCCTTTTTCCCCCAACCATGGCCTGAAACTCTCTGGTCCTTCAACTGGAACTTGACACATAGACGACGGCCATCATCTGGACCATGCCTCTGGACAGAAAGGCGCACAAGCGCCACCAAGGTCATCTCTTGTCACTGAGGAGGTCAACTATTAAAAATGCATTTTTAGAGCTCTGCCCTCTAATGAAACTAAATATAAGAATGTACACCCAAAATGTTAGTTAGATTCTTTTTTCAAACAAGAATGCAAATTTATAAAACTAATTGTTTGCCATCTTTGTTCCAAAACATTGATATAAAAGAATCATAAACTTTTTTTTTTTAAATCAGAGATAATCAAAGAAATCACTAAATAAAAATCAGTGATTTTGAAAAATGTTCCTAAGTGAATACATGGGATTGAGGAGATTTACAGATGTTTTATCCCAGAACAGATGTTACCAAAATTGCTGGCAACCAACTGCAGTTTTCCCCTCTTCCTATAGGGGGAGACACAACACTCATTCAATTATTTAAAACTATAAATACACACACATACCTCTTCTCATATGCCTGGCAAATAGTCCTGACAGCAGTTTACAAAGGAAGAGCTTCTAAGGATAACTCACAAAAATGTTCATTGTTCAGAATGGACAGGACCCTGTGGGCCAGTGTAACAACAGTCAAGAACTGACCAGGCCTTCAAGCGAGGCTGGCCCAGGTTCTGAGTCCATCTTTCTGACTGCTGTGACCCAGGACAAGTGTCCTAATGTATGAGTCTATCTACTCATCGGACAATGAGATTACCTACCTTAACGGTCTGGTGAGAATTAAGTAACTTAGAGCACAGTGTACAACATGCTCAAAAAATATTAGATGCTATTATTGTTTTCAAAAAGCAATTCTCAATTCATCTCAAAAGGATGTTTTTCTGTCGGCTGGGCCTCAAGCCCTATGAAAATACCTTTGTTGGTGGTGGTCTACCAAACTCCCCACAGGGCGATGCTCCAGTTCCTCCCAGCTCAGGTATGTGCAAACACTAATTTCCAGAAACGAGGGGGGCTGTGTTAAGGGCTTGGGGTCAGAAATAGACATGAAAGCTGACCTTCCCATGCCCTTGTCCTGTGGCCCAGCATGAACCTTGGCACCCTCCACCGTGAAGAAGGTGAGGAAAGATGGCATGAGTGGGCTGGCACATGCAAGGGGTACTAGAACCAGATCTCTGCACAGCCAAGAACTCCTCCTTTTAAAAAAGTAAACTAGAAGTCAAGTCACAGGCCCAAAAATGTAGAGGGAAGGAGACAGCTCCTTTGTGCACTGCATTCCTCAGCCAAAAACAAAAACCAAAACCAAATCCTAAAAACCTTTCTCGGCGGAGGAAAATACGAGTGAGAGGTGATGAGGCAGGGACAACATGGGTGTGGTCAACATGCAAGGCTCCCTGAGCAAGGCAAGCTCCCTCAACCCCACCTGGGAGAGCGTGCTATCACACAGAGCAGACACAAAACAACAGCACTTGGGGGAGGCCAAAGAGACCAGCTGGATTTGAAGTGTGCTGCCCCCACAGGAAGGAGCCCTGGTGACGCAATGGTTAAATCTCTCAGCTGCTAACCGAAAGGTTGGCAGTTCGAACCCACAAGCCGCTCCATTCAAGAAAGATGTAGCAGCCTGCTCTGTAAAGATCTGCAGCCTTGGAAAACCTATCGGGCAGTTCTACTCTGTCCTATAGGGTCGCTATGAGTTGGAATCAACTTGATGCCAATAGGTTTGGGCCCCAGAGGGACGAGAAAATGGAGTCTCAGAGCTGGCTGGATGTTTAAGAGCTGGAAAAAGCTCTTTAAATCAGCCCTCCTTGTCTTTTTAAGCCAGAGATCTGTGGTATCATGACACCTGCCTGAGGGGCCAAAGCCTGTGGGGGATGAGATCCTTGCTGGACCCAACCCCTCCTGTCTCCCCATGGCCTCTCACATAGCTATGACCCTTCTTGAAAAAGGCATTTCTGACAGCAGGATCATCTATAAGACCACTGAACAGACCTTCGTAACAGGCAGCAACTGCTGACAAAAGGCTGTGTCCATGCCAAGGAGGGTTATCCGAACGGCTGGCTCTGAAATGCCAGTAGACACTCAGCACTGATGGCTGCCCACAATTCCCTGAACACTCCGCACCCAGAGGTCGGGGAAAATCCACACGAACACTGACTGACAGAATTCTGCTCTGGAGACACAAGGCAAAGCCTCTAGAATGTTTCCACCCAACCCTCGGCAGAACTCCTGAGTACTCACACGAAAATGTCATCCCGAGGCATGATGTGATTTAAACCTTCGTCCATTTGGAAAATTTTGTGGAACCGGTGATTATACACATCTGTGACCACCATCTAAAAGTCAACAGTAATAGAAAGAGTGTAAGATGGACAAGAGCGCCCATACTAATAAACTGCTTAAAACCCAGGAACGAATGGAAAAAATGCCCTGCTAGAAGCCACTATAAGACCAGCCCCAGAGCTCAGAGGCTGAGGCCTGTGGGGGAGCAGCACGGTTGCTGCCAGCTGGGAACATGCTGGCAACACCTGTCCCGAGGCCAAAGAGGGGTGCGGCCCTTGGGTGGCAGGCAGAATTGGTGGGGAGCCTGGTGTGGCAGTGAATTCTGACCAGAGACCCAGAGTCGACCAGCGGCTGGTCTCCATGCCACCTTTAGCACACTGGAACGGGCCAAACCCCAACCACCTGAAACCAGCAGGAGTACAAGGGGGTGGGAGAGGAGCAGGGCACTGACCAAAGCTGGAATGAGGGAGGGGCTGGGGCTGGTGCTCTCAGCATTTCACAGGCTACCTATCAGCCAGAGCTGGGAGCATCCAAGAGGATGGTCCTCAGCTCAAGCGGAGGTCTTTACTTCCCCAGCCTCTCCACAGTGCTGGGCTCAGCAGAAAGCCTGGCATGGGAAGCCTGTTTTAAATGAAGATTTTTAATCAAGAACATCACAATGTCACTGCACAAACTTAGAGTTTAAGGCAGGAAGGAACTTCCAGGCCCTCATTTTACCGAAGTCAGGTAAGAAGGGGCGGCAGAGCTGAGAGCAGAGCCCTACTCCTGCCCTCTGACCACGTTTAGTGTGATCACAGCAGAGGAAAAACGGTGTCCTGGGGCCAGAAGAGACCATCTCAGACACAGTGAGTACCAGATCTGAAGCAGCCAGACAGAATGATATTTGTGCTGCCCAATAACGACTAGCCCCCAAAAAGTGGCCCTAAGGTTGAAAATAACCTTCAAAGGACTATGAAGCACCCCCAATGGGTTGAATGCCACTAACCAGCCTGCCTTACGTTTTCCGCAGCAATTCCCGATAGTCTGGAGAGAGCCTCGCACAGGTCCGACACAGCCCCCATCAGCGGCACAGTCACACGGTACTGCAAAGGAGGGATGATCAGGGTGATGGGGGAAGGGAAGTGCCTCCACAAGGAGTGGGCGACAAGGTGAAAGAAGCTAGCATTGTTGGGAGTGCCCTTCCAGAAACTGCAGATGATGATGTCAAGGCCCAGATAAGGTACCAGCAGAGCGAACAGCAAGTCTGCATCACCACCCATCTCTCTACTCAGACAGCAGCATGGGAGCCTAGACATCTCTTTCCCCTCCCAAACGTTTTCTTTTATTCTTAACTTTCTAAAGAAGTTCACTACTTTCTTTACATAATCATTAAAATTATACAAATTGCCACCCAACCCTACATATCACCTTTCTTTTGAGATGAGGAAACTAAAGCCAGAAGACTAAGCACACAGTTATACAGTGAGGCTGGACACTAAGACCTGCTGGTCACACCTCTCTATCAGGCCTCTTGATCTGGTCAGGCTCTCCTAGCTGACAGAGGGGTGAACCTGACCAAAGAAAGTACCCTGATTCTGTCCAGTTCCCCAACATCCAGATTCAAGGCCCACGTAGCAGATGAAGTTATTTCAGTCACATGAATGGAACAAGGGGAAGTAAGTGACAGAGAAGCCCAGAGGACCTTCACAATAGGCCTGGAACATACAGGGTTACACAGAGGCCAAAGGTGCACAATACTCAGGCAAGCACCGAGGGGACTCGGAGGCAGCTAATGGAGCTTCTGACAAAGCAGACAGAAGCAGCTACACCCCAGGTCTGGAGACCACTCACAGAGGTACATGAAGGTGCTGATTCTGTTACCTGGGTAGGTCTACAGCAAGGGTCAGCAGGAACCAAGAAGACCTCCATAATTCGATCTTTCTTCAAAGGCAGTGGGAGAGTTAAATAGCAAAATGGGTCAAAGGTCACAGAAACCTTAGCACATTCTGGGCAAACCAAAGTGGATTTAAAGAGGCCATGGAAAGTGTCCACAATCACGGAGTCATTCCTTAACCTGTGGTTCTCCCAGGCTTCCTTTGCTACCACCTGGAAAAAAGGTAAAATAAGGAGAAGGGATAAATTCAACATTCTCCACATACCTCAGTCCTTTATCCCTGCATCCAGAATGACACAGCCCAAACCACAGATGGGCTAGGAGGCAGTCTGTGCAGCCAAGAACCCAGTGTAGGCCAGGTAGGCTGGGACCAATTTTAGTGGACCACACTCAGGCCATATGCCAGCCCTATGCCCCATTCCAAATTTAAAAAGGTTGTCGACACTGGATCTGTGGAAAGCAAGAGGTCTGTGTGTCCTCTGATGGGACACATGCTCTTGACCAGGGCAAGAACGGCTCCCATGGAGTTTCTGATGGTCTAAAGTACTTTCAAGGAGATTTTAATCTATACTACTATGTTGTTGTGTGCTGTCCAGTTAATTCCGAATCATAGCAACCCTACAGGACAGAGTAGAGCTAAGTGCCCCATAGATTTTCCAGGGCTGTAATCTTTACGGGAGCAGATTACCAGGTCACTTCTCCCACAGAGCAGCTGATAGGTTTGAATCTCTGGCCTTTCAGTTAGCAGCTGAGTGCTTAACTGCTGCATCACCAAGGCTCCTTAATCTATACTATAGTTCATCGTTTTATAATTGTGCAACTCATGGTTATCCCTTTAAGATCTAAATGCTATTTTAAAGCATCCATATTGATCACTTCTGTGTAATAAAACCAAACTCATTGCTGCCATGTTAATTCCAACTCATAGCAACCCTATAGGACAGAGTAGAACTGCCTAATAGGGTTTCTGAGACTGTAATCTTTATGGAAGTAGGCTGCCACACCTTTCTCCCACGAAGCAGCTGGGGGGTCTGAACTGCTGAACTTTCAATTAGCAGCTGAACACTTAACCACTGCACCACCAGGGCTCCTTCACTATGTGACAGGGTAGCTGAAATACTAAATCCCCTTTTCGTAGATCAGAAAATCAAGTAAAAAGTGCAAATGCCTTACTAATACTAATAAAAGTGATTTTTAATAACCACGCATAGATTTTACGGAGAGCAGTAACAATCTGTAAGACCCCCACTATAAGCTCTTTATGGTTTTCAGAGTGCCCTAGTCTCTGGTTCACCAATGAATAAGCTGACTTTAATTCGCAGAAGCCCAAGTGGGAGCAGAAGGTGTAGCTCAAGTTAACCCCTTTCAGACCCGGAATACTTTTCTCTCAGAGCCCACATCCTGGCACAAACACTCAAAGACCAGAAGAACGTCTCCACATTTCAACAGGAGGCAGCTTCTTTGGAATATCACTGTTCAGGAACGTTCACTATCATACCGCATCTGGCCGCCCGTTGGCATCCTTCAGCTCCAAGTAGGGCTTCTTCTTCACTCGGTTCAGATCTTCATGCAATCCATCTAGGAGAAAGGCTAACAGCTCCTGAGAGTCTTGTTGCTGGTAGCCAGAGAACTGAGGAGCAAAACGTCCTACCTGGGTCTACAATAAAAGCAACCACATCAGAAGGCATAAAATATAAAAAGAACAAGTGAAGTCAGACAGAGATTATCAAAAACAGCTTTGCTTAGAGTCAGCTGAGATGACGAGGAGAGCCGCACCTGGTTGAGTAGCCCAATTAACTCTGGAAGGGCCTAAAGGAAGCTAGTGGTTCCCATCAGAGAGAGGGCTCAGATCGGAAAGGCAGAACAACAATGGACCTGGAACCTGGGCCAGCCTACCCAAAGAAAAAGGGGAAAAGTGGCACCCCAAGTAGCCATACCTAAGTACTGACATGAATCCCTCTCCAACTTCCTTCTTTGGTTCAGAGTCTTCATAAGAACTTTAGAAATGATGCCTGCATCAGCCACAGGGATCCTCAGACATATAACATCCTTCAGATCCCTACATAAATGTCTGCCTTGTATTGCTCTACACCAATGGTCTTCAGAGTGTGGCCTCTAGACCAGCAGCATCAGAACCACTTGGGAACTTGTTAGAAATACACATTCCCAGGCCATAGCCCAGAAATTCTGGGGATGGGTCCAGCAGTCTGTGCTTTAACAAGCCCTCTAAGAGATTCTGATGCATCCTAAAGTTTGAGAGCCTGCTCTACACCTGTGTTGTTCACTAACCACATGTGGCTTTTTAAATTTTAATTAATTAAAATGGCATACAATGAAAAATTCAGTTCTTCAGTCACACTAACCACATTCCAAGCACTCACTAGTCACAGGTGGCTAGCGGCTACCATACTGGACAGTAGGGATACAGGGCATACCAATCATTGAGAAAGCTCTACATTACCCCTAATGTCCTTAAATAACCAAACCAACCAAGCCCACTGTCATCCAGTCAATTCCAACTCAGAGTGACCCTACAGTGCAGAACAGAACTGCCCCCTAGGGTTTCCAAGGCCATAACCTTTACAGAAGCAGGCTGCCTAACCCTTCTCCTGCAGAGTAGCTGGTGGGCCTAAAATGCCCACCATTTGGTTAATAGCTGAGCGCTTACCACTGCACCACCAGGGCTCCTTAACACCCTTACATACTGTCTGCCAATTACTCATACTAGTTAGGGATGGTCTCTTTATGATTTAGAATGTGAACAATAATTTACATATATTGTCCCAGAGATTAATGTGACTAAGGAGATGAAAGAGGATTAGTTTTCAATTTTGGTAAACTACCTGAGATTTTAATTTTCTCACTGAGCTATTTTATTTTTCCTACTTGAATCAGAAACATGCACACCTTTTCTACCATGTGCTTCATGAAGGCTCCTTGAACCCCAGTGCTGAAGGCCTAAGGGGACCTCTCAGATTTAAGCACATGGGGGCCAAGGCACTTTCCCCTCAGCAGGAAAAAAACATTTAGGGCGATGCCGTTGTTGCTTGGTGCCATCGAGGCCATTCCAACTCATAGCAACCCTGTGTACCACAGAATGAAATACTGCCCGGTCCTGCCCCACCCTTACAATTTCGGGCAATGGAAGGTCTGAGCTCCAGTCTGCCCATCTGCTCCCCAAATCTTCTTGGCTGAGGGATCGAAGTATGAAACGTCCCTGACTGCCTTCCAAGAGTATCAACCCAACTCTTGACTTAGTGGGGCCCAACTCAAACGACAGGGTAGGGTTAGGGCCCAAGCTCAGAGAACCTTAAAGTGCCCTTTGAAGTTAAACTAAATTTTTAGGGACTGGCTTAGGACAATGATCATTTAAAGATTGTCACTGCAGAATATGGTATTCCAAGCAACCAGCTTACAAATGACTTGAGGAGCACCCCCAACTCAGAGGTGGGAGTAAAGAACATTTAAGAAAAGTGTGCGCTGAATAAAGGGGCTGAATGACTGAATGACAGAAAAGAAGAGTCTGATCGTGTGGTGTGCTGCTTTTCTTCTCAGATCACACGTTAATCCCAAGATGCACATAAAGAAATGTCTCATTACCACATTAAACCACTCTCCACAAACCAGGAAAAAGGAAGCATATACCCAAACCTACTTTGAACATGCGAGGCGCCACATGAGTATCCCTTCCAGACCACATCTGCTTAATGAGCTCTGCGTAGGCTTCTGCAATCTCCCCTTTCATGCCCAGAGGGTTATCTCTGTTGATTTCCGCTTCATACTCATCTTTGAGAAAGTAGTCAGTCAGTGGTGCGGTATTGCTCAGGCACTGAAACAGAACATGGCCAGAGCTCACAGCCCTTCTTGAGAGCACACAGATACACAAAATAATGCAAGTTCTCAAGGGCCACTGAGGGTCAACCCATCAAACTGAAGCATTCAGAAGATTCTCTAAAAGGCTCACAAGAGTAAGGAACAGCTTCCCTGCAGCCTCAGCTGGTAGACCATCACATGGTTAACCTCCCAGGGACATGGTCTTGGAGAAAGTAAAGTTCACTGCCTGAGTCTTCATCTCTGAAACAAAAAGCTACCAATGGGCAAAAGCTGTGTACCTCAAGTACGTGGCACAGAAGGGATAATAAACAATTTCTGTTTTCAACAGAAGCAACTGGGACATTCCAGAGTTTCATCAGAAGACAAAATATAAATAAGCTAAAGGCAAGATGTTTTACTAAAGTCTAAATGTTATGGGGGGAAAATCAGTATAATTAGACAGTACAGGCAATCCCCAGATTACGAATGAACTCTATTCCTAAGTCTGACTTTAAGTTGAATTTGTACACAAGTCGGAACAGTTAAGTACAGTTCTTATCTAATGTCGGTTAGTCAAATGTTTGTCTTGGTATGTAGCATATAGCGTACCTTTCTATGCATAAAAAACATTAAAAAAACACTTCCAGATACACAAAAACATCTTTAACATAATACAGTAATAATAATAATGGGATGCATGTCACAAAGTAGCACCTGTTTTTTATTACAAACCATAGTATGTTACCTTCTCCACAGCTGAAGAGACACCTACAGGGCAAACATTACCCAAAATAGAAGATTCTGTTCTGTAAAATCTTTCAGATTAATTGGATACTTTATTACAGACTCTGAACTAAAAAATCTATGTTGTACGACCTGAAGGCTGGTACATTTCTGCTGGGTTTTGAACCATCCTCAGCAGAACCAGGGAGGGTTGGGGGTGTGGGTAGGATGGTGCTGGGGCCAGACGGATCGTTCCATCACCTTCTCATCAGAACTGTCAACCCCATGCACCGACTATAAGGCCCCTGCCTCAGAGTCCAAGGGAGAAGTGCCGCTCAGGATGTACTAAAAGTGACCCCTGGGGCCAAGGGTTGGGAAGAGGACACTTAAGTAAACTTAAGTCTGAAGTTCTCCACAGACCCCAGAAACCATAAGGACATACAGAGGTCTGGAATCTACGACTGCCTCGCCCCCTTCCAGCCGCCAAATCCCAAGAACTGCTGCACTAGTGAAATCCTACATGTGTAAGGTAAGGGAAATAGCCCAGAGAGGCAAAGGCCCCTGGGCTGCACAGCATAGAAGCCCAGCAGGACGGGGTTGGGAGGAGCTGGGTAAGAGAGCATCAGGAGGCCGAGCAGTGTGCCCAGGGTGGTGCACTGACCAGTAATACTCAAAGAACACTTAGAGCATGGTGCCCAAGTCCCTGCCAGCTGCCACCGCCTGCAGGTCTGCCATGCGGAGCTGAGCTGTGCATTTGGTCGGTGGGGCCGGCCCTTTCTGAGCTCCAAGGGAGGCAGATACATGTGGGCTCTCTGCTCCCTGTCAGCTACAGCTGGATGCGCCATGTCACAGGGGCCTGCTTACCGCCAGAAGCCACCCAAGGACCTGCTGTGGCACCTGCGCACTCAGGAGAAATGCAGCCTATCGTGACGGCCTGGGGGCCTAAACACAGTCGGTTTTTTCCTGATAGGCTTTACAGGGGTTGATTCCTAACAATGGGCTGTACGTGAGTCAGACGTTCATAATCCAGGGACTGCCTCTACAGAATCCAATAACTAATAACCATTGTACATGTGTATACTGATTTTAACTCTTCGAATTTCAAAACGAAGATGGGTACTGAATTCTATCAAATGCTTTTTCTGCAACTATTGAGATAACCATATGGTTAGCTCCTTTACTCTGTTACTATGTTAAATGACACACTGATTTTCAAGTGTTAAACCAACCTAGCTTGCCTAGCACCAACTCCACTTGGTTATGAGTTACCACTTTTAGGTATCACTGAATTTGACTTGTCAAAACTTTATTTCACTTATTCATGTCTATAATCATGAGATTTTCCTTTTCTTCTTTGTAAGATTTAGGTATCAGGGTATGCTGCCTTGTAAAATGCCTTGGAGAGTTGCCCCTCCTTTTCTACTCCCTGGAGAATTTATACATGATTGGTATTATTTTTTTCCTTAAATCTTTAAACATGATCACCAGTAAAGCCATCCAGAACAAGAATTTTCTTTTTTGTGAGGCTTTTAATTACCAAATCAATTTCTTTAACATGTAAGGACTATTCGGGTTTCTATTTCTTCTTGTGGTGGTTTAGTAAGTTGTGTTTTTCTAGCCGCTTTGTCTACTTCATCTAAATTGTCCACTTTAATGGCATAAAGCTGTTCTGCTATCCACCAATAATCTTGTTAACGTTAAAGGTTCTACAGTGATGTCCCTTGTTTCATTCTTGGTATCAGTCATTTGTGTTTACTCTTCCTGATCAGTCTTCCTGGGGGTTTATCAATTTGATTAGTTTTCTCAGAGAATCAAATCTGGCTGTACTATAAATCTGCTTTGTATTTCATTAATCTTTGGTCTTGTCTCTATTATTTCCTTCCTTCTACTACTTCTGGGTTTCATTTGTTCTTTTTCTAGCACTGCGAGATGGAAACTTAAATCATGGAATTTTATTAACCTTTTTTTTTAACCATTCTTTTTTCTGGACACTGAAGCTCGGGTGAGCTTCCTGATTGGCGGTACTCAGTGTATATTGTCCCACATGAATTCCAGGAGAGTGGCACCTCCTGACTCCACAGGGAGAGGGTAACGGGAGCTCCACATCTGGAATCCTCCTGGACTCTGCCCTATGCACTTCTTCCCTGGGCTTATTTTAACCTATATCCTTTCCTTGTAATAAACTGTAACCCTAAGTATTGTAGCTTCCAGTGAGTTGTGAGTCCTTCTAGTGAATTAGTGAACCTAAGGATATAGGTGGGGACCTCCAGGAATGGATCTACCCAGCACCTTAGCAGGCCACTCCTGCCCAGGCCTCAAAGTGCTGTAAGAAACACAGTGTTGTCTAGATGGCAGCTCTCTCCTTTACCTGCAAAGCAGAGTTCATGAAGCAGGTGTTTCCTAGGTTTCCAAGTCCACAGAGCCCAGGCTGTATGTGAGACGATGGGGAATCCTGACAATTATATGAAGCAGAGAAGCCAGATCCACTGGAAAACACAATCCATACCAGGGATAAAAGTGAATGCTGCATACATACCCTCAGGATGCCTTCTGGGGCTCCTCCAGACCCTTTGGAATTCTTGTCTGGTAGTAATTCCACGATACAAGTTCCCTCTACTCCCCTCCTTACTCCCTCATTCTCCTCCTCTCCACCACAGGTGGTAAGCACACCCTTAAGGCAAGAAATATTCTTTGAATCTTCCTCTCTCAGGCTTTGGCAAATGCTAACTTTTCTATCCCTCTAGAACACGGACTGCCTGGTGATTTTAGGGAAGAAGGTTTTGGTTACAAGACCAAGAGTTTGTCCCTGCTACCAGCCCACATCCAGCCTCAACTGGGCCTGAGTGTTCACGCACACTCTCTCATCTCACCTGCCTCTTCTACCCTCTCTATGCCACATGGCAGGTGCTCCTGCCATGCTTGGAGAAAGGGTCACAGCAATCCAGAGGAGAAACAGGCAGGGCTCCCCCACAGCTGAGAACCATGCTCTAATAGCTATTCTGCCATATGGCCAGCCCGTCTTTTTCCAAACAAATGCAGTGACCCCCCAAAACCACAGGGGACTGGGGCCGTAGGGAAAACACCAGCTCCCGGGAAAGCAAGCAATGTAAGTGAGAACTAGGAGGCACCCTTTACTGTGGGTATGAAATGGAGTGAGAAACCACATGCAGGACATTCCAACACAGAACTCTCATCCCATTAGGCTTAACATAGCAGCAGAGGAGCTATCCAGGACAACCCACTATAGACTCAGAGAAAAGGGAAGCAAAGCAAAAGGGCCTGCTCTTACCCCCTGCTGACACCGGAACAGTGCATCCCAGAGGTGTTAGTGCTATCACCATTGGCAATGGGAGAGGCAGACACTGCAGAATAGGGACTTGCTGATGATTTTGGAGAGGTAGTAAAATTTCTGCTAGGTGCAATGCTTGATCTGGGAGAGAGAAGCAGAAACAAGGCTACTGACTTTTTGCAGAGCAAGCCCTATTTAATACCTTAGGTTTCCTCTCAAGAAATAAATGTCCTCCATATTGAGTCATTTAAAATAAATTGCTTTTTTCAGGCTGCTTCAAGATAAATTTCATTTAAGTGAGAGTCAAGAAATTAATTAGGGTTCCTGTCTCATCTGCCCACATGTTCATATACTGAACGTTTCAGTATAATAAACTATCAAGTGCTTCAGGGCATGCTGATTTGATTTCTAAATCATAAGCTTCCTTGAATTTTAAGTTACCAGTGAAAGACACAGAAAAATGGCAGTAAGGGATGAATTTCCTCAAAAATACCTGACTCAAATTATATAGCTGGATATAAGGACACTAGAATACGAAAATGGCAGTTTGGTTTTACTCTGCCATTCAAGGGAAGTGATTTTATTTGCTTACCAGAATTTAATTTACCAAAAGTGAATAAGGGGAATTATATAAGCCTCTCTATTTCAAACTCATCTTTCAAAATTTTTCATCAAATCTTATTTTAGGCTTATTCCTTTCAGATTAATTCAAGGGCTAACTGCCCCAAATCTTAAACTGCTATCAATTTTATCAATCTCCTACTAAAGTATGTCTAAGAACATATAGAAGAAAATGGATCTTTCTGTACCATTTCAAACATGTACAACTGTAATTCTCCTTTTAGAATACTGGGTTATTTTTAGAAACGAGAAAGTGATTAAGTAGGTGGACTGTCCTGGCACAGAGCCCAACGTCATGGGCTCTGGTATCAATTCAGGTTCCCTGTGAGAAGAAAGTGAAACGCAGCAGTAGAAATAAGGAGTGATCTTGACCACACCAGCAGTGGGCAGACGTCAGGACACTACCCAGGGGCCTATGCAGGTACTAGGAATCAAGCTCTGTTCCATACTCTGAGGTCACAGAGAGGGAGAGAGAGGACTCCCCCAGCCTTTCACCTTCCCATAGGGAAAGGAACCTTCTCTGATGCTCAAAAGGATTTGCTTCAACAGCCTCATCCTCATGCAGCAAAGGAGTCCAAGAACTCATCAGTCAGTGCACTAAGTGAGACTTGTTATAGCCGAGGCATGCTCCTCCATCACACAGGTGACTGAGGCACACGTTTCAGACCTGTCCACTGAGACACAGACATTGCTCAGCCTAGGCAGGCAGGAAAGTCTGCCACCCATGGTCTGTTTGTCTGTCTGCGACGCAGGGCAGACTCAGTCATCTCAGAACTGGAGATGGGTGCTACAGGAGACGGAAATTCGAACTCTGATGTACAGAACCCTCAAGGCAAATGGTCTCCCTCTATCCTTTTCAGTTAACTGTTCACTGGTAACTTACTCCCTTGAGCTTTAAAAGGAAAAAAAAAAAAAATCCATAAAAGTCATTACATGTATCAAGACCTGTCAATTCTATAAAGAGAAGAAAAAACATTTCTGGTCAAAAGAAAACAAATATTTAACATTTCTTTACAGTATTCTAGAAAATGCTGCTAGTAGTTTTAACAGCGGATTTGGTAAAAAAGAAATCTACTGAGAGTACATTTGCTTAAAAATTTATATAATACAAAGTTTTTAAAAAACTCAACTTTGATAGACAAGAGAAATCAAAGACAAAAACTCTATGCACAAAAGTGATTCGTATCTGGTAAATGCTTGGGCACTGGGTCCAGAGGCTTGTCACCAGATCTTCAGGCAGCTTCCAGAGCCCATCCTGGAACACTGCAGGCTGGGAAACCAGCATTGTGGGAAACGCCTGAATTTCAGGTGTACACGTTAGGGAACATAAGACCTCGTTCTGAATTGTGACTGCGTCTCATGCTGTAAACACTCCGAAAGCAGAGGCCACATCTCTAAATAAAGATCTCTCCACTCCCAAGAGACACTCTGGTCAAGCCTCTGGACTCCCAACACCTTTCTACTGTGGTATTTCCTGTTCCCCAAGGATGACAACTCAAGTATATCCCTGAACCCATGACTAAGGCCTATGACACACCTATGTTCACACCCCAAAGGAGGCTCCAGCAAACCAGACAGAGCCTACATCTACCCGCCTTGCTCCAACATTCCTGTGAGTGGAGAGTGGCAGGTCGGGTGAACAACGGGCAGACTGCTTGCTTCTCAGGTGTTCTTGAGGTTCAATGCTGCTCTGAGGAAGAGTCTACCCTTCAAGCCTGACCTCAAGTATCCAGAGTTCTACATCTGGCATTATAGTTGATACCAATGAAACTCTAACACAGAATTGTCTTCACAACACCCTAAACTGCAACCTCTCTGCGTCAACAGATAATCCTCATCTAATGAGGAGGGCGCCCCCTTCACTACAGGGAACACTGCCCCTCTTCTGGCTGTGTGCAGGAAGCCTTGGGAGGCGAACACGGTGTAGGGTTGACTAGGCCTTACACACCCCAGGCGAGTAAGTTAAAGAGAAGGAGATGAGGCCAGGTCTACAGAAATGCTTGTGAAGCACTAACACAAAGGCTGGAACAATCCACAAGGAAAAGAAAACTATCTGAAAATGGTCAGGAATTTACAAAGGGGTCCTCACAGTGGAAAAAAAAAAGGTTACAGGCAACCACGGAATCCATCCATGAAAACAATTTTACTATGCTGTCCTCCCACCAGGAAATATGTAAAATTATTATTCTGGTGGGTTTAAAAAAAAAAAAAAGCCACTAAGCCAACCAGTGACTTTCTCCAGATGACAAACTTGAGCTGATATATTCTCCATTCCCTCAATTTCAGCCTGTCTTCAACAGTCATTATTACTGAACATGTTTGTTTTTTGAAACATTTCATCTAATCTTTTGATCAAGTGAGTTTAAACCAGCTACAGTTATTATTGTTACGTTGCTGCTGTTGTTAGGTCCCATGGAGTTGACTTTGGCTCAAAGCAACCCCATGTGACAGAATAGAACCGCCCCGTAGGGTTTTCTAGGCTGTAACCTTTACTGGAGCAGATCGCCAGGTCTTTCTCCAGCAATATTGTTGAAGAACCAAACCTGTTGCCTTTGAGTCAATTCTGACTCACAGTGACCCTATAAGGCAGAGTAGAACTGCCCCTTACGGTTTCTAAGGAGCAGCTGGTTGATCTGAACTGCTGATCTTTTGATTAGCAGTCGAGCTCTTAAGCACCACACCACCAGGGCCCCAATTACTGCCATAGCTGGGCTTAATTCAGCCTCCGTATTTCATGTTTTCTAATTACCACACTTTTTACTTTTACCTTGTTTTCCACTGAATTTTCTTTTATAGGTATGACAGTTTGCTGGTTACCTTCCAATAGTTATTCTCTCATTCTTCCTTAGTTTAAACTTTGCAACCCTGCTAAAAGGCATTTCCCAGTCTCCCTTAAAACCAGGTGTGGTCATAAAACTGGTGAAAGAGATGCAAAGGAAGGTTTTGTGTGTCATTTCTGGGAAATTTTAGAAAGATATAAGCATCTATCTTGCTTCTTTACTTGCCACCAAACCATTTCTAACTGATAACATATGTTTCAAAGTTATAAATTATGTTTTTATTTTTCTGGTATTTATTCCATTAACTTATTAGTATAACTTCTTGTTTTCCCCCACCAATTACTTAAACTTACAACTATCTACACTGTCCCCCAAGAGAAATAGTTCAGCAACATTCTCATTTCTTTCTGCTCTTCACCACCTCCTAGTCTCCTCATCTGTCCTCCATGTTGTGATGACCAAGAATTTACTTCTGGATTGTTACAGGTATAAGTTGCTTTCTTAAACCTTACTTTAAACAAAAAAATTATTACTAAACTTTTTACTGAAGTATTACCTAGAGACGTGCATAACTGAGTGTAATCAGTACCCACCAAGAAATAGTATAGCACCAGCCCCCCCAAATGTCCTCCTCATGCACCCCTTCAGTCACTATGCCTTTCAAAGCTAACCACTATCCTGACCTTGAACCCCAAAGATTAGTTTTGCCTGTCATTAAGCTTTTATATCAATAGGATCATACAGTATGCTGTGTTCTGTACCTGGCTTCTCTCATTCAACATTGCTGATGAAACTCATCGATGTTGTGTGCTGCTGTATAGAATTCCAGTGTGTGCACACACCGCAATTTATCCATCCGTTCTACTGTTGGTGGACATTTGAGTTCGCTCCAGTTTGTGACCACGACAACTGGTATTGCCATGAACTTCCTTGAACATGTCTTTAAGTGAACATGGGCATCTGATTTCTGCTAGTTGTCGTGCATAGGAATGGTATCACTGAGTTGTAAAATACACAAATACTTCTACATTAGTACTTATTGCCAAGTCTTCTAAAACAGCCAAACCAATTTACATCCCCCATCAGCAGGGTCTGATGATCCTGACTGCCCCACATCCTCGATGCTGCTATTGCCTTGTTCGTTTTGCCATTCTGGTGGGTGAAGTAGAAGCACTGCATCATGATTTTAATGTGCCACTGCTGGGTGACTGCTAAGTCACGCATCTTTCCGTATGTTTGCTATCCATCTGGATATTCTCTTTCCTGAAGTGCCTGTTCAAGTGTTTTGCCTCTTTTTCTACTGGGGTTGTCTGACTTATTCTTACTGACTTGTAGGAGTTTCTCTGAAATTCTGAATACAATTTGTCAGATCACATATTCAAAATACCTTCTCATACTCTGGGGCTTGCCTTTTAACTTTTTGATAAACAGAAGTTCTTAATTTAAAAGTCATCCCTCTCTATCCACTCCTTCCTCTGTGGTTTGTGGTGCTATGTCCTATGTAAGAAATCTCTGCCTGCTCCAAAGTCCCCAGGTCCTTGGTTTTCTGGTCAACGGAGCACTTCAACAGTTGTGTGTTCTCCTTCACACTCCATAGATCTTTCTGCCTGTCGCTGGATTCCAATGGCACTTCCTCCAAAGAGTTTTCAAAGAGGAGCACTGTGCAGAAAACTTTCTAAGGTCATCCATCCCAAGAAAAATATTTCACCTTACATTTAAATAATAGTTTAGCAAGGCATGAAATTCTACTTCTAAAACTCTTTTCCTTTGACACTGAAGAAGTACCCTTAGATCCACTGTTACTGTTACTGTTAAGAAGATGTGGAATTTTCTCGTCTTTGTTGTTAAGCTTCACCCTATCTAGGTATGGGCTTTCCTCTATCTATCCTGTTTGGCATTCTTTAAATTTAAGATCTTGTATCTTTTTTGATTTCTAAGAAACTCTCTGTCATTATTTCTTCTTATGTTTTCTTCCCTTTGTCCCCATCTTTTTGTCTGCTTCTGAAATTCCTATTATGTTGACATTTCTCCTTCCTTTTATCACAGCACAACTTTTCTCCTATTATTTTCCACTTCATCTCTTCATAATGACTTCTAGAATTCTTCAACCTGACCATTCAACTTATTCATTCATTCTTCAGCTACATCTATTCTACTACTCAAGCCATTCTCTAAATTCTTTCTTTCCAAGTATGCCTATTTCTTCCTGATTCATGTACCCATTTCCTCCTTTTCCTTAGGATATTTATTATTCTTACTTCATCCTCTTGTGCTGTCTGGAACATGAATTCTGCTCCAAATAGCACAGGCTGTTCATTTGTCATTTTCCTTTTATAGCAACTATACTCACCAGCTTTGTGTTATGGTTCCCTGTGAGCTATTCACCAAGTAAGATCATACCACTTCTCCATCCACACACACACCCATGGCCCTTCCCTGCCCACCGGGCTCCCCTCCTTACCTAGAGACAAAGCCCAAGTCCAGAGTCTCAAAAGGATCATAGGGCCCACCACCCCTTCACATCTCAGGCCTCATCCTTCCACTATCCTCCTCTCATTGCTCCTAGCTCCAGACACCAAAGACCCCTGGCTGGTCTTTAACAAGGTTTGCTTCTGCCTCAGGACTTGTATCTGCTGTCACTTCTACCTTATGTTACTCTCCCAATTAAGCACCACACTCACTGCTGACTCTCACCTCCTTCATGACCATGTTCAAAGGACACGAGTGGGGCATCCCCCACCATCCTGTTTGAAGCTATCCCTCCCCAAAGCCCAGCACTCACTAATTCTCTTCCCTGACTTTTCTTCACAGTGCTTAAAAACCATTGAAAATGTGCATTTTTCTTATTTATCTGTTTATTTTCTGCTCCTTGAGGGCAGAAACTTTGTTTACTGCTGTATCTCCAGCATCTAGACAGTACCTGCCACTATGTGAGGAATGGGGAAGGGATGTGCCCCCTCAGGATTCCTCTCAGCTCACTCTGCAATGGCCACACTGTCACCAGGAGACTACCCTTCTCGGAAGCTCAAGGAGGCGCTGCTCTTTTCCAAATACTGTTTCCCTTCACTGGCATCTCTTTTGCCTTAGGGTGTGGAAGGGGTGGGGAGAAACAACACTGAGAAAAGGGAACTCACCCTTGGCTAGAACACCCAGTCCTCTTCTACTGACCTACCAACCCCACCTCACAATCTGGAGTTCAACCACCTTCTGTCACCTCAGGGGGTTCTCACTGTTTTTACATTATTTTCTCTCAGTTCTGTGGCATCTCCAGTTCCAAAAATGGAGTTAACAGCCTGGGTTAATCTATGTTTCCTTTTGTTGCTGCCAAAATTACCACAAACCTAGTGGCTTAAAACAACACAAATTTATTATCTTACAGTTCTAGAGGTCAGAAGTTTGAAATGGTTCTCACTGACCTAAAATCAAGGTGTTGGCAGAGATACATTCCTTTGTGGAGGCCTTAGGCGGTTCTAGAGGCTGCCCACATTCCCCAGTTCGTGGCCAGTACAGTCTTTCACACACTGCATCATTCTGACTTTGCATCCATCCTCACATCTGACTCTCCTGCCTCCCTCTTTCAATTATAAAGACTCTTGTCATTACACTGCCCACCTAGACAAGCCAAGATAATCTCCCCATCTCAGGATCCTTAGCCTAATGACATCTGCGAAACCCCTTTTGTCATGTAAGCTAACATCCCATGTAAGGTTCCAGGGATTAGTATGTGGACATCTTTGAAAGCTATTATTTTCCCTACCACACCTATGTCATCTTGTCAGGAACCGGCAAGCAGGGATTCTTGGGCTGGAGGCTTGAAATTCTTTGCAAAATGTTTTGTGTCTTCATGCGTGTTTCTCAAGAGAGGTGAGCCCATCACTATAGAACAGTCACCATCCAAGCCCCAAATGAAAAAAAGCAGAGACTGACATTGTCCCAACAACTACTGGGACACAGATATAACTTCCCCACCTTACACCATAAGAAAAATTCATTGCTTCTTCCTCTCCTCTCCTAAGGACATGCACAATTCCACATACCACATAAACCTCTCCTGAGACAGATGTGCCTAGAGTCTAAGTTCAATAGCAGAGAAATTCTCCCAGCAAGGTCCAAGGCCAATAATGAATTAACAGGCCACCAGGTAAAGGGCAAGGTAGGATCAAACTATTCCCTTTAAGTCATGAGACCATCTCCTTTTCCATCCAAGCCTCTTACAGTAAGTAGAGAAAATGACAGAGCTTGACAAAACAAAGCCACCTCTTGGCAGCGCAGCATTCCCAGCTCCCAGCCCCTTCTCTTCCTTTGACTCTCATTCTCATCTCTTGCTGAGTCACCCTGACAGATTTCCTCTAGGTGGCTGCCCAGTATGCCACTTACCAAAGGCCAGGACCTTTATCTAAGATTCTGGATTCTGGATACAAGACTGAATGTTTTTTCATCTGATTCAGAACAATTTTTCTTAGCACAAACAACTGCCTTAGGAAAGGGTATCTCTCTCACACCTGTTAAGCCCAGCCATAAAGGAGAAAAAGTTCACTTACTTTGGTTGCAGTGTCTGCCTGGGCCATGTGCCATCTTCATTTTGGGGCTCAATAACTAGCACCTGAGTGAAAGGGGAAAGCAAATGAGGCAAGTGCAAGCCACCCCACTCCCGATGTGCTCAGAACCACAAGGTACCTGGCTACACATCCTGGGCAGAACTGCCTGCTGGGGTATGGCCGGGGCCCTCCTACCTGACCCTGGTATAGCCCAGCATCCTGGACAGTGTTGTCCAGCTTGCTCAACTGCTCGTAGGTATTGCTCATGTATTTGTTCCAGAGCCGTGTCTCACGCTCCGCAGGGATGTTGAACAGCTTCCGCATCTCCTTCTCAATGGTTGCTGGGGACAGGCAGAAACAATACTCAGGGCTTTCTCCAGACGTAACACTAAAGACTGCCATGGCTAGCTAATACTCATCCTTCCTTTTCAGATGTTCACAGGGTGCTCTGGATCAAAAATTCTGACTGACCTCAACCCCTTGGTGACTTCTAACAGCCAACATCTACTATGGGCATCCTTTTGTGCTCGTCATGCCCAGAAATGTTTCCTATCCTTATCTTTCTCTGATGATATGGGTCCCACTTATAGCATAGAAGCAACACAGGAAAGTGAGAAAACTTGTCTTTACAGTTAAGACAGCTCATCTGGTCTCAAATGCCTGCTATATGTCACGTTCTCACTAAGATTCCGAGTAAGTTTAGCCTCTCTGAAGCTGTGTTTCTTCATCTTTTATTTATTATCATATGTTAAATGAGCAAGGAGCATTCCCAGAGTTGTACAGAACAGGATTCCCAGGCTTGGCTTCCCACGAGAATCCCCTGGGGAAGAGGCTCCCAGGTCAGTAGTGGGAACCACAGCCAGATATTATCTGGCTGATGATCTGAAGATCTCAGCCTCCCTCCCATTGCACTCTCTCACCAGACATCTGGAACCCCAGCCCAGCTGCTCACCGATGGTGTCTGCCTTGCTGAAATGGCAACTCAGCACATTGGTGGGGTCGCTGTTCTCACAGAGCTTCAGTTCCAGCAAATATACCTCTACTTTGCAGTGCTTGACAAAGAGGCCATGCTCCACGACCTGCGGGCAATAGGCACGGGTGAAGGAGCAGCGGTTCCACATCTGGGCAGTCTTGGAAGCAACAAGTCTCGTGAGTGCCAAAAGGCAGAAACTACACGATAATCGGTTCCCTTACATGATCAGAGAATTAGAAGTACAAACTGAAAAAGTCTCTGGTGTCTGTCCCAAGAGTTTAAAAATCTTTTCCACGCATTACGACCAAACAAGAGCACTCTGACCCCTTGATGGAACCAGAGAGAAGCCCATTTCCCACTGGTTTTAACGCACGGCAGCCGTATCAGGGCCTCCAGGAAGGTTCCAGGAGGTCAGCTCTGAACAGGCACGTCTTGTCCCAGACTTGGCAAAAATATACTGTTATCACCCATGGAACAAAACAAGACTAAAGGGGCTCACCAGCCCTGGGGCTGGGACTGGAAGGCAGGAGAGAACAGGAAACCTGGGTAATAAGGAACCCAGGGTTGAGAAGGGAGGGTGTTGACATGTCGTGGGGTTGTTAACCAACATCATACAACAATGTATGTGCTAACTGTTTGATGAGAAACTACTTTGTTCAGTAAAACTTCCCTGAAGTTCAATCAAAAAAACAAAAATAAAAGTTCCAAGAAGAAAAACTGCTCTTTCCCCTTAAAATACATGCCTTGCTATAAAGAATTAGTTTTCATATCTATAACATAGCACTGGGACAACCAGCAGATGGTCATTACCCAAAGTTCAAAAGCTAATTAACTCATTGAGAAATAATTATCAGAAAAGAGGTGCTACACTTGTCCATAAACCAGAGTTAACATCAGACACTACGTAACAGGGGTGTCGCTCTTCATCTCAGGGATCACGGGGATCACGATGCCTTGCAGGGTTCACTGAATTAGACTAGGGCATACAGGTAAAGCCCTGGACAGAGTACACCCATGTGACAGCACTGTGGGCACTAAGGGGACGTCTGCAGGAGGTTGGCATGCCCCCAATCTTGTGAACCAAAACCTTCTCAGTGTCTCAGGTTTCAAGCCGGAGAAAAAGGTAGCTCCAACCCTGAACAGCAACCCTTGGGAGTGTGGTATCAGAACTGCACCTCTGCCCTACTATTTAAGAAGGGGAACCACATACACAGCAGAGTGGAAAATTTACCCAATGTCTAAGAAGTATCACCTGGTGTGCAGGTTCCTATGGTAGGATAAGCAAATTTACTAACTGTGGGAGTCAGGGCAATGGCCCCCTTATGAGTCCTGTGTACCAGAGGGGGTTTATAATCTGGGTTTTTGTCCCGGAGCCAGGTTTCCCTCAACAGGCTAACCTTCTCTGAATGCCTGACTTTTGAGTTACTCAACAGTGTGGCCAAAGACTCATAAGCATAGGGGGAAAGCAGTATCAGAAAGGTTTTAAGATAAACAAGAAGCAATACATTACTCTATATACACATACCCCAAGGGAGCTTTCTCCTATACAGCCTTCCAGAAAGTGCTCTCACGGCACTACTGGACATGCCCCATGCCACTGGGCAGTGCTGATGTTTGGAGGCCACTCACTGTAACATGCTGGGTGAGCAGACTCACTCACCATCACTTACAACCATAACTCCCTAAGAGAACCAGAAACAAGGCCTCAAACATCTCCATTCAACCACTTAGGTCTGTTCTGTTCCCAGGAAATGAACACCAATCAGTATCCTCCGGGGAGAATCCACAGCAAGGGTGACAATTCACATACTCACTTTTCTGACAATTGGCTGCTGGCCTTCAACACAGCCGTACCAGTTTAATAACTTATTCCAGGCCTCGGTTGGAACTAATACATAATCCAGTTCATCGATTAAGTGTTCTTTCAAGGTCTGACTTTCAGGATCTGAAAAAGGAAAACAGCCCATAACTCACAGCTCTTTTCCTCAGAAATGTTTGTTCTCACATATTTTTCGGAAATACGAAAAGTATTTATAGGAACACGTACAAAAAAAATTCTGTCTCTGGCCATAGTAAAGATGAGACCTGACTGCTCCTTGTCTGTAGCCACATTTCTGAACATTTTATGAAGAATGTGTACTTCTTCTACAGTGGGGAGGGAGGGTATAAAAGAGAAAAACTCCAATTTATATTTTCAAAGAGCTTCTAGATTCTACAACTAAAATAGTTATATTTACCACAATATCCTGCTCAGTGATAACTGCAATAATGTCACCCAGCCTTCCCCTGAAAGATCTATTTTACCGAGAATCATTTAGCATTCTTAGTTTTAAATACTCCAAGTCAAAACCCAACCGGACAATCCCCTGTGGTAGGAGAAGGTATTCAATGTGCTACCCATTCCTCTTACGCCCACTAGAGAGAGGCCACATGTGTTGGGGGTCAGAACTGGACATCTACAGCCTGAAGCACACTTCCTCCAGGAAGGACCAAGGGACTGGATCAAGGGAACACTGATCACCTCCCACCAGCGGAGCCTCCCTGACAAGCCTGTGCCAATCAACAGACACTCCCAGACCAGTGGAACCCACTGCTATCTCTTACACCAGTGAAACCACAAAATTAGGGAAGCAAAAAGTACCCATTGTGATGCAACTCATCTGGATCTCAAGACAGACAAGGTTTAAAAATAAAAATACATATGTGTGTGTGCACATGTGTGTACATATATATACGTATACACAGAGAGAGCATTCACAAGGTGGCCAGAGCTTCCCACCTCTCCTCCCGCAAGTTTCCATCCCATCAGGGGCAGGTTTCTGACCCAGCCCACCTCTCTTTTCCAAGGAAAAAAGGAAAGGAACTCAATAGCTTTGGGTAACAAGAATGCCAAAGAGTAAGTAAAACGCACTATACCCACACAATGGAAGATTACTCAACCATAAAGAGAAATGAAGTTCCGACACATCATATCATAGAAGAACCTTGAAAGCATTATGGTGAGTAAAATAAGTCAGTCACAAAAGGACAAATATTGTATGATCCCATTTATATGAAATAGGCAAATGCATACAGACCAAAGTTTATGAGTGGTTACCAGGGGCGGGACGGAGGGGGAAGTGGGGAGGTATTGCCTTTCTGTTCAGAGTGATGAAGAAATTTGGAAAGAGTTGCCATGGTTACACAACCAACGTAATGAACGTCACTGAATTTTACATGTAAAATGGTTAAAATGGCTAATAATATGCTATATATTTTTTACTGAAGGAGCACGTGGTAATTAGCATCACAGAGAGACAAATACAGAGTGCTGCGGTACCTTACGGGTCTGGAAGGTTTTCACAGAAATCATTCCAGGGTACATGACCACGAAACTGAGGACAAACAGAGGTGTGTGTATGTATGTGTTATAAAAAAAAAAATGCCAAGGTGAATTCTCCTCATTAATGCGCCAAGCACTTCCAACAGCAACTACAGCATGATTGCTGATATTGACAAGCCAGGCCCTTTCTGTCCAGGAACAGAAGGCTGGTCCACAGGTAATACTTATCGGTTGGCTTTAGACACTTCAAAAAAAAAAAAAAATCCTGAGGGTCACCCTTCAGCCAAAGATTAGACAAAACAAGACTAATGGTGTACACCAGCCCAGCAAGGACTAAAAGCCAGGAGACAGGAAATCCAAGATCAAGAAGGGAGTGTTGACATGTTGTGGAGTTGGTAACCAATGTCATAAAACAATATGTATACTAATCGTTTGACGAGAAGCTAGTTTTTCCTGTAAACCTTCATCTAAAGTACAATAATAAAGAGGAAAAAAAAACCTGACTTTAAACTCAAAACTTTTTCTGATTTACAAACTAAAACCTTTCATAAAAAGTCATCTGCTAGAACCCCCGGATAAGCAAAACATTACTGAAAAAGAAGAAGAAAGTGGGAGGCCTCACCCTACCTGATTTCAGAACCTATTATATAGCTACAGTAGTCAAAACAGCCTGGTACTGGTACAACAACAGGCACATAGACCAATGGAACAGAATTGAGAATCCAGATATAAATCCATCCATGTATGAGCAGCTGATATTTGACAAAGGACCAGTGTCAGTCAATTGGGGAAATAATAGTCTTTTTAACAAATGGTGCTGGCATACCTGGATATCCATTTGCAAAAGAATGAAACAGGACCCATACCTCACACCATGCACAAAAACTAACTTCAAGTGGATCAAAGACCTAAACATAAAGACTAAAACGATAAAAATCATGGAAGAAAAAATAGGATCTACCCTAGGAGCCCTAATACAGGGCATAAACAGAATACAAAACATTGCCAAAAATGATGAAGAGAAACCAGATAACTGGGAGCTCCTAAAAATCAAACACCTATGCTCATCTAAAGACTTCACCAAAAGAGTAAAAAGACCACCTACAGACTGGGAAAGAATATTCAGCTATGACATCTCAGACCAGCGCCTGATCTCTAAAATATACATGATTCTGTCAAAACTCAACCACACAAAGACAAACAACCCAATCAAGAAGTGGGCAAAGGATATGAACACACATTTCAATAAGGAAGATATTCAGGCAGCCAACAGATACATGAGAAAATGCTCTCGATCATTAGTCATTAGAGAAATGCAAATTAAAACTACGATGAGATTCCATCTGACACCAACTAGACTGGCATTAATTCAAAAATCACAAAATAATAAATGTTGGAGAGGCTGCGGAGAGACTGGAACTCTCATACACTGCTGGTGGGATTGTAAAATGGTACAACCACTGTGGAAATCCATCTGGCGTTATCTTAAACAGTTAGAAATAGAACTACCATACAACCCAGAAATCCCACTCCTCGGAATATACCCTAAAAATACAAGACCCTTCACACAAACAGATATATGCACACCCATGTTTATTGCAGCTCTGTTTACAATAGCAAAAAGCTGGAAGCAACCAAGATGTCCATCAACGGACGAATGGGTAAATAAATTGTGGTATATTCACACAATGGAATACTACGCATCGATAAAGAACAGTGACGAATCTCTGAAACATTTCATAACATGGAGGAATCTGGAAGGCATTATGCTGAGCGAAATGAGTCAGTTGCAAAAGGACAAATATTGTATAAGACCACTATTATAAGATCTTGAGAAATAGAAAAAACGGAAAAGAACACATACTTTTGTGGTTACAAAGGGGGGAGGGAGGGAGGGAGGGAGGGAGAGGGCTTTTTATTGATCAATCTGTAGATGGGAACTGCTTTGGGTGAAGGGAAAGACAACACTCAAAACAAGGAAGGTCAGCCTAATTGGACAGGATTAAAAGTAAAGAGGTTTCCGAGATAAAATGAAAGCTTCAAAGGATAGCGAAGCAGGGGCTGGGGTCTGGGGAACTTGGTTTGAGAGGACTTCTAAATCAATGGGCAAAACAATTCTATTCTGAAAACACTCTGCATCCCACTTTGAATTGTGGCACCTGGGGTCCTAAATGCCAACAAGCAGCCATCTAAAATACATTAATTGGTCTCAACCCACCGGGAGCAAAGGCAAAGGAAGAACACCAAGGTCACACGACAACTAAGAACCCAAGAGACAGAAAGGGCCACTTGAACCAGAGACCTACAATATCCTGAGACCAGAAGAACAAGTTGGTGCCCGGCCACAATCGATGTCTGCCCTGTCAGGGAACACAACAGACAACTCCTGAGGGAGCAGGAGACCAATGGGATACAGACCCCAAATTCTCATTAAAAGACCACACCTAATGGTATGATTGCAACTAGAGGAATCCCAGAGACAATGCTCCCCAGAACTTCTGATGGCACAGGACAGGAACCAACCCCGAAGACAAATCATCAGGCATGAAAAGGACTGGTCAGTGGGGGGGAGAGAAATACTGATGAAGAGTGAGCTAATTAAATCAGGTGGACACGGGAGAGTGTGTTGGCAACTCTTGACTGGAGGGGGGATGGGAAGATAGAGAGAGGGAAGAAGGTAAAATTGGCACGAAACGAGAGACTGTAAGGGCTGACTCAATAGGGGGAGAGCAAGTGGGAGAAGGGAGTAAGATGTATGTAAACCTACATGTGACAGACTGATTGGAATGGTAAATGTTCACTTGAAGCTTAATAAAAATTAAAAAAAAAAACAAAAAAAAAACAAGGAAGGTCAGCCTAATTGGACAGGATTAAAAGTAAAGAGGTTTCCGAGATAAAATGAAAGCTTCAAAGGATAGCGAAGCAGGGGCTGGGGTCTGGGGAACTTGGTTTGAGAGGACTTCTAAATCAATGGACAAAACAATTCTATTATGAAAACACTCTGCATCCCACTTTGAATTGTGGCACCTGGGGTCCTAAATGCCAACAAGCAGCCATCTAAAATACATTAATTGGTCTCAACCCACCGGGAGCAAAGGCAAAGGAAGAACACCAAGGTCACACGACAACTAAGAACCCAAGAGACAGAAAGGGCCACTTGAACCAGAGACCTACAATATCCTGAGACCAGAAGAACTAGTTGGTGCCCGGCCACAATCGATGTCTGCCCTGTCAGGGAACACAACAGACAACTCCTGAGGGAGCAGGAGACCAATGGGATGCAGACCCCAAATTCTCATTAAAAGACCACACCTAATGGTATGATTGCGACTAGAGGAATCCCAGAGACAATGCTCCCCAGAACTTCTGATGGCACAGGACAGGAACCATCCCCGAAGACAAATCATCAGGCATGAAAAGGACTGGTCAGTGGGGGGGAGAGAGATACTGATGAAGAGTGAGCTAATTAAATCAGGTGGACACGGGAGAGTGTGTTGGCAACTCTTGACTGGAGGGGGGATGGGAAGATAGAGAGAGAGGGAAGAAGGTAAAATTGGCACGAAACGAGAGACTGTAAGGGCTGACTCAATAGGGGGAGAGCAAGTGGGAGAAGGGAGTAAGATGTATGTAAACCTACATGTGACAGACTGATTGGAATGGTAAATGTTCACTTGAAGCTTAATAAAAAAAAAAAAAAAAAAGTCATCTGCTTATTGTCTTACTCGGGGGACACAACTTATTCATTTCTAATACTAAGCACCACATAGACCTGGCCACCCCATACTATGTCAAACAGCCAGTAACCTTTAACTGTGAGAAAGACACCAACAGCCTTCAGCCTCATCAACTCCAAGTACATCGGTTCTACAAAGCTCTTTTCTCTCTGTGGCTCTGCGACAATTTTCCCAAATGAGTCATTCCTATGACACTATAGAGCAAGGGCAGGAAGCTTAACTGGAATTTCCAATAGAGTTCCCTACTTTTACTCAAAACTGGCTCAGTCCAAGACCATCTTGCTAAAAATCACACAAAAGTTTTGAAATAAGGATTTACCCTATATAAATTTATTTAATGGAGAAGTCAATAAAGGGGGAAGATGAGAGTAAAGCCTTGGTCTCGGCACAGGGGTCCCATCTGACACACAGTAGAAGTACAGGTGGAAATGAGAGAAGGGGTGCTTTGCAGACAACATCAGCAAGGATATGCTCTTCCTCTTCCTTCCTACTCTTCCAAGAATCCCTTCCAGGCCACTCCCATGACCCTGGGCAGAAGGCAGCTGGACTAAGACTGGCAGGGACCAAGAATCTGGGAACTAAGGGGTGAACCTCATGTGCCAGCAATAGGTCATTCCTGCACTGTGAATGTTCCAGGGTCTGAATGGAATGTGCTTCTTGCCTCTCAAGATAGAGCAGATGTTTCAAGCCAAAGGCAGGTGACATAAAAACAGGGGACCACAACAGGAATGCTCTCCCTTAGCTAAAGGCCATGCAAAATGCCCTCTGAGGGTCCCTTCAGCTCGAGAATTCTCATCATTAGTTTTAAAACCTTAAAATCTCTCCTTTTCTAAAAAACAAGGTGAAGGGCAAAAAGTAAACACAATGCAATGCTTCCTAACTGCTAAGGCAATGTCATGGTATAGTGCCACCCTCTGGCCTCCATCAGGAAACAAACCAAATGGCAGTGATTTATTACGTCATTTAGACCAACCCTAAGACAAAGTGTGAGCTGAAGTGTTGCTCATTTTTAAAAATATCCAGGCTACTGTTAGGTACTTGGATCAAGCTTCATACATGGTCTGCCTTCCTGTTGCCCTGATTCTGGGCACAGGTAACAGATAACCTCTGTCCTGCCTGTGAGCAAGTCTGAAGTCAGGCAGAGCAAAGCCTGGGAAGGCTGACTCTCTCATCTTTGTGCATCTACAGGTGCAAGCCAATTTTAGGTGTGTCATGCATCATTTTTTCCATAGTCCCCACTGGGAGCTGACTGTGGTCACAACTCTGTCTACCGACCTTCCACCTCTCTTCATTCTACTTTTATGACAAACACAGTTATCACAAGAATACCTGACAAACATTGACCGTCTACAATTTGTTCAACTGCAAAGGTGACACAGAAAACTCTGGTTTCCAAGTTTCAGACTCCAGGTCCAATTTCAAAATGATATCCTATTTCTTTCTATCCCGTATACCAATCTAAAAGCTGAAATCTCTAGCAGAGCTAATTTATCAAAAAAAAGAGAGAGAGAGAGAGAGAAATTTAAAATGCTAAAAGCATGCTCTTGTTAAAAGCAGTTAATTTAGGGAAATAAAGCAGTTCAACTTCTCTCGGAGGGTCTGCAGGCTTCTGATATACACACAAATCGAAGATACTTATTTCTATCTCCTCATGCTGGGAAAGTCCATGTTACAGATAAACACACCTTCGGGCCACTGCCCAAGTAGACATTTTACCTAAAAAAGCAATAGGATACTACACCTGAAAAGAGTCCGGAGTTATCTATCGGGCCGGGAAACAGGTTGTGTTCACCCACATTGTACATGTCCCAGCTGTCAAAGCCCACATACTTCTTCCATTGCTTGAACCAACGGCTGTCAATAAGATACCTAGAGACAGACAAAAACTTACTGTGGCAGAAAAGCTGGCATTACAGGTTTCTGTGCCTATCCCCTCGTTCTTTTCTGGTCTTTCCTTTTGGGTCACTTACAACCCCCATTAAAAAACAGACTCAAGAGCAGAAGCAGGGCCAGGCTCTACACAGCACTGAGGGCATGGCCCAGGGCACGTATCCCTTAAGTGAAATGACTGTTTAAAAGAATGAATGAATGGAAGGGAGGAAATGATTGGCTTCAAAATGTTTATTTAAATTAAGTCTTTCTATGGGTAGAATCCTGTTTGCGATCAACCGGTCATTAATTCCATACGATTTCTACAGAGGTCCTCATCCAGGCAGACAGTTTGTGGCTGCACTGCTTTGCTTAATGTGAACAGCATTAAATTGATTTCATTTCTGAAAATGGGATAATAGTTCCACCTACTTCAGATTTCCTTAGTGGACCAAACAAGATATTAAAAATGTGTGAAAGCACCAACCTTTTCTTCCTTCCTTGATGATATCTGACTAGACTATAACAAATAATTTCCTCTAATACCCATTAAAATAGTACGCATATGCATATATATACAATTTATACTTATATGTGTAATTAGTACACATATACACATGTAAACAAACATGTATGTATATATATACACATTTACATAAAGTTAGTGTCTACTGTGTTCATCTTATCAAAAATTCTGAAACTGTGTTTCATATTTAACTTATTGTTTTTTATACTTAAGAAAAGTAAGCAAACCTGGTTATATTTTAAAGTATCACTTTTATGATTAAGACAGAAGGAGGGAGAAACCTCTGTGGGGCAACAAAACACAAATATTCATAAGTTCTTCAAATTTTGTAACCAACAAACCTTAGAGAAGATCAGGCAGCTTCCCAGAGGCCACAGGATCCACAAATATATCCAAACTTCTAAATGTTCTTTTCTCTCCAAACCCCTTAAGCAATACCCTCCACAAACTTTTTGTGTGATTTTAGTCTATCGTAAACTCCCTCTCCTTCCACCGAGTATTCTTTTTCATGTATCACCCCTAAACAGGATAACTTCCAAAGTACCTCTGCTTGCTCTGCCTTTTAAAACTTGGCTAGCTCAAGATAAACACTGTAAAGCTGTATCTGAACTCCTCTTAACCTCAATATTTCTATTCTGAACTCAATTCCTCTATCACTATAAATGACATTATCATCACCACCATGGTTTCTTAAAGGCAGAAGTTCATTCTTATTCTTTGCAAACCCTAACCTGTTTTCTACTCCCACACAATACCACCCAGTAATCTCTCCACTAGTGGAAGGTAATGCCTTTTCTACTAAACAATCTATTAAGAAACCTCATGTCTCAGCTTTCTTTGTTCTTCTAAATTCTGTACTTCTAATCTTCTATCTAGCTCTAGGCTCCAGGCCACCCTCCTCTCCCACTCCAATATGCTGCTACCACAATTATTTTTGACATTTGTTATCAAAATAATCTACAGCTCACAGACATTTGTTCAGCTTCTGACCCTGACATCTGTTCTGCAGTTTGCAAGTTACGAGTATCTACTTCTGATCCTTGCCTCAACTGAGCGAGGGCTGTGGGCCAAGTATTGCTACCCTGCTTTTACTAGTAAGGAACCAATGTCTACAAAGAGCGAATGTCTTCGCCCAGGGTCACAAGGGGAGTCCTCGATGACACAGGGCTCTTCCCACCCTCATGATCCCTGTGAGCACTCCACTTCCTCCCCATCCTGCAGCCCTTGCCCCCGCGGATCCGCCCCCTAGGGCTCTGAAGGGGCCGGTATGAGCTCCAGTCCCGCCGCGCTCTCCCAGTACCGATCTCAGGGTTCCTCTCCCAAGGGGCGGGGGTCAGGCCACCCTCTCAAGATCACCAGACACCGCCCCCGTCCGGCTCCTCCCCAAGCTGAGAGAAAGGGGCCGGGCCTGAATGCCGGGGCTCCTGCGCCCAGCTCTGCTCCGTAGAAGGGCGGGCCCACAGCTTACCACTGCGCCCCCCGTTGGAGCGTGGTCCTCATCAAGGCACCTAGCTCGGATTTCTGGGTCTCCGCATCCGGTCGCTCACGGCAGCCTCCGCCTTCCGCCATCTCATCCGCGGCCCCGGCGCAGCCGGCCCGGACATCCGCCTCGCGCACAGCGTGCGGCGAGCCGCGCCCACGCACGCACGCACGCACACACGTGCACGCGCCCAAGCCCCGCCCCGCGGCACCGCCTCGCGCGCCTGCCCGCCTCTCTCTTTTCTTCCCACCCCCACGCGCCGCGCCGTCGTGTCTCACAGACGCTGTGGAGCCGGGAGGAGGCCGGAAAAGGGGTAGAAGCCGAAGGAGCTGCCGCTTCCGCCTGCCTTGCCGCTAGCTTTTTGCGCCGCCCCTCTTTTCTGTGTTTCCGCGCAGTCCGTCAGGTGGCGGGCCTCACGACCCCGTGCGTTTTTCATTCTGACCTGAGGGGTTATCCTGGGCCTGAGTAAATGTGGAGTTGAGTTTGAGAAGCCCTAGGACTAGATTTTCTAACTTTCGCTTCTGCTGTGGCACGGGACCCGCAACGTTGCCATCTCTTATGTTGAAGGGGAAACAGGCTTTGCGAGGCCGCACTCCTGCTTTCTGCTAGTTCACTAACGTTTGCTAAGTCATTCTTCTGTAATTCTTGCCGAGGCGGTCTTATGTAAGTCTAGAGGCGTCCCTGGCATGTAGCCACTATTGTTCGCCACCGCTAGAAAAGCCCTGTCCCCCACCACGGGGCGAGGAGATCTGCTTAGTCATGCTGCTGCCCAGGACGTTCCTCGCATGTAAGTCTCCCTAAGAAACTCCTTTGTTGGCACTCTGGAGTTGCCTGCCGCTCTCAGCAAGCACCCTCCGTTTTTGAAGACAAGTTTTAAGTTGTTGGTCTCTGCCAGGACAGTTAGCGAGCCAGCCAAGAGACTGAAGAAATGGCAAGTGGGAGTGAGGCCTCTGGGGGGGAAATCCCAGGTTGGCCAACAACCTCCATGTGGAACGGTTTGGCTGTATGCTTGATGTGTGTGGACCTCCCGGTGAGTGTAGGGATGCCCTGAAAATGCTAAGCGGCATAGCCTGGTTGCAGGAAGATGTACGCCTTCGTAAGTGTGGAACGGAAGCTAGGAAAACAGTAGGGGCCATAGGGTGGCCGCTGGTCTGGCCCATTCGGCTGGCCACTGACACCCAGCTAGCTGGTGAAGAACACATAGGAGCTTTGCAGGAAGAGTAACAGTTGGAAAGGGATATGCGGCAGTCGCACGTGGCCATGACTAACATATTGAGCAGCTGTGTCCACGAACAGGATGAGCAACTAGAAATGCTTGCCTGCAGGTTTGTAAAGATGGGGGAGGGGGGAAGGAAAGTGCCAAATGTGAAGATCAGGGCAATGTTGATGAAAGGTGACTGGGAAGTGAAAACATGAAATTCTTGGGATGACAAGCCTGGTAGTGACTCAGGTGGTGGTGATATTAGAGGAGGAGCATGGCTTTCCCCTCCCGTAAGATAAAAACTACCTGCAAGCCGGATGACCCTAGACAAGAAATTCTACCCAGCAATTCTGTGACAATGCAGGAATACACCCTCACTGAGTTGATTGAATTGTATGTGGAATTCCAGCACAAAGGAAAGGAAACCATTGCAGCTTGGTTATTATATCTGTGGGATATCAGGGGAGACAGTGTTTCTTAAGGCAGCTGAGGCAGAAAAAACAGGTTATATTACCACTGACCCCGCCCACCGACAGTGTTTACATGCAGCTCAGAACACAGAGGGCATACACACTTTCTGTAATTGGATCATCTTGTGTTGTAGAAAGGCATGGGCAAATGGGGGAGATCTTCCTAGTACAGTCGATTACAGCAACTAGTATGGGAGCTAGGTATGTGCCATTTATGCCGAACCCTTCTGGGGACCAGACAATGAACTGTTTACTGTGGGAATGATAGGAAAGATCCAACAGCCAGCCCTGCCTGCCTGGTACAGAACACTGGTGGCTATAGTTCGTCCCTCGTGGGCCAGGCAGTCTACGGTGGGAGAAGCCATAGCCAACTTAGGTGAAACTGACAGGGCTAGAGAGAAGGGGCTGCACACTGTGGGAAGAGCGAAAAGAAAGGCTGGAAGCCCTGTAAGGTGACTGTCCAAGAGCACCTTGAGAGTAACCCAAAAGCAGATATGGGAGGACTTAGTGGCTGCCAGGGCCGCAGTGGAAAAGATAACTGAATGCAGTTTTGGTCAACCTTTGAAAGACTCTGAAACCAGAGCAACTATACCACCCTCTGGATCCCACTGCCTGCTTCCTTATGGGAAGAGAAAAAAGAAAAGCTGAAAAGCCTCTAAGACGATTGTCCAAGGGCCCTTTGGAAGTAACCCAGAAGCAGATATGGATGGACTTAGTGGCTGCCAGGACCACAGTAGAAAAGACAGATAAACAACCAGATGCAGTTTTGGTCAATCTTTGGAAGAATCTGAAGCCAGAGCAATAATACTGCCCTCTGGGTTTCACTTTCCCCTGTGAAGAAGTGCCCCTTGCCACCAGGTAGACCCTGCCAATCCCTAAGGTCTACGGGTGGGGCTGAGGTAACCTGCAGGTCAGGGGCCTGCAGGGGGACCAGAGGCCCCATGTAGAGGTCACAAAACAAGCAGTGGGGTGCTAGCTCTGGTTAATACAGGGGCAGAATGCACCCCTATCTTTGGAAACCCTGAACAGGTTCAAGGACCCCCCTTGGCAATTGACAGGTGTCATGGATTGAATTATGTCCCCTAAAAAATGTCTATCAATTTGGCTGGGCCACGATTCTTGGTATTGTGTAATTTTCTATATATTGTAAATCCTGTTTCTATGATGTTAATGAGGGAGGATGGATGGCAGTTGTGTTAGTGAGGCAGGACTCAATCTACAAGACTGGATTGTGTCTTGAGTCAATCTTTTGAGATATAAAAGAGAGAAGCCAGCAAAGAGACAGGGGGACCTCATACCACCAAGAAAGCAGTGCCAGGCGCAGAGCGTGTCCTTTGGACTTGGAGTTCCTGCGCAGAGAAGCTTCTAGTCCAGGGGAAGATTGATGAGAAGGCTGACACAGAGAGAAAGCTTTTGTCTGGAGCTGACACCCTGAATTTGAACTTTAGCCTACTTTCCTGTGAGAAAATAAACTTCACTTTGTTAAAGCCATCCACTTGTGGTATCTCTGTTATAGCAGCACTAGATAATAAAGACAATGGGTATGGTGGAAAGTCCATCTGCATACATCAGGTACTCCTGACCCTACAAGTAGAATGTACTACCCCCAAATTGTATGAAGTTTGTGTTTCCACAATACCAGAATACATTCTAGGAGTGGATGTCCTCATGGGACTAAGTTTGATCACATCTGTGGGAGAATTCTGACTGCAGGTGAAGGTGGTAGAAGCAGTCTTGAGGGGAAAAGCAGCATGGGAACCAGTAGTCCTGTCTCCACCACAAACAGTGGTAGACATCAGGCAATATAAGGTGCCTGGAGGATGTAAGGAAATCAGTGAAATCGTTTTGGAATTGAAAAGGGTAGGTAATCCCCCAGAAAGCCCAGCTGTGGTTTTAACAGCACTGTATGGTCTGTGAAGAAGTCAGATGGGTCATTGAGTATGACTGTGTACTATGGAGAACAAGGCGATCCCTCCTACACATGCTGCAGTCCCAAATGTAACTTCCTATTTGGAAACTTTTAGTAGAGACCTGGCCAATGTGTTCTTTATCATCCCTCTTGCCCCATCTGCTCAGGACCAGTTTTCCTTCATCTGAGGGGGACAGCAATGGACGTTCTGAGTGCTACCCCAATGGTATTTACATAGTCCCACTATATACCATGATTTGGTTGCTTGGAATCTGGCTCTTTTCCCCTCTCCTGCTACCATTTGTTGGTTTCATTACACTGATGATGTCATGTTAACTGCTGAAGACTTTTCTCTGTTACAGGACTGTCTAGACATCTTAATCACTCTCCTACAGGGGAGAGGATGGGCCGTGAATCCCCAAAAGGTGCAGGGGCCAGAAACATTGGTAAAATTCCTAGGGAAACCATAGATGATACTATATAAATTTCCCCCCCTTCCACGACACCAAAAGAAGTGCAGGCCTTTGTGGGTCTTTTGGGGTATTGGAGAGTATTTATTACCCACTTGGACCAGTGCTTGAGACCACTCTATCAACTGGTAAAAAAGGGTCCCCCTTGGGATTGGGGTAATGAACCAGCAAGCTTTCTAGAAGGCAAGGTGTTGTTGCACAAGTGAAAGCACTAGGTACGATACATGAAGGATTACCCTTCCAGTTGCCTTAAGCAGCACCGAGAACAGCTTTGACTGGGTGTTATAACAAGATCAGGATGAAACTACAGTCCTCCTAGGTTTTTGGTTCCAACTATGGGGAAGGGCAGAAAATTGATAACAGTCCCAGGGAGAAAAAGTTGTCAGTGGCCTATAATGCTCTCCACCAGGTGGAACTGTTAATAGGGGTTGGAGCTATAACCCTTCACACAACTTTGCCCTTAAATGGGTGGGTCAACAGGCTGTTTTCCAAGCTGTCATCATCTATCATCCAGACAGCTACGCTGAGCAAATGGCATGCATCCATGCAATAGTGCAGTGTGCATTCCATCAGTCCATTGGCCCAAGAGTTACAGGCTGTACTGGTCCAGTGACATATCAAGATGACTCCCCAGCACAGGCTAGCGTGCCACCAGAGTCTCCTCCCCCAATTCCAAGAGAGGGGAAGGCTTATTGCCAGCAGACACCTGGTAAACAGATGACTCTAGACAAGGTATACAACCACTGTAGATAGTGGTGGCTCTGTAAGCCTCCACTGATAATATTTGGCTTAATGGGAACTCAGCGAAGGCACAGCCATTTTGCCTATACAAAGACATAAGAAGTCCATGGACTTAGAATGCCTTTCACACCTCTGTGGGGCCTATGTGTGGCCATAGACCTGTGTGGGGCCATTTCAACAGTATAGGCCCTCATTAGCACAGTATAACAGGGTATATACCTGAACTCTATTTTCATCTGTACCTGCTATAAGGGGGAGTGCCAGAGTTGTGACATATGACACTGCCCTACCCATTAAGCAAGGACTTCACCTACCCACATCAGGAGCCTGGGGACTGGTGGCTTCACCTACTCCACCAAGCCACCCGCAACAAGGGTCCAAGATATAAGTGGTGACTCCCAGTCCTTAGAGCCAACAGCACTGGGTGCCCATAGTCCAGCTGCAAAGCCCATCTACTTAGGTATGCTAGGGAACAGGGACACACCTTGCACCTAGAAACTCAGGGGCAGAAGTCACTCCCTGCCTTGATCAGCACATGACCTCCTACTGCAGCCAAAAGCCTGTGCCTACTCCAGTCACCCCACCCATCTAGGACTGTAAGTGAGAGCCTGCACCACACACTCAGTGACCAATGACCTGGACACCTGAGCTGAATCCACACAAGAAAAGTAAATTGACTTCTGGGCTCACATAGCTAGTAACAGCCCTAGCCACGTGGAGACAAGATGTGAGAGCTTCAAAGATGCCAATAATCAAACTAGCTCACACAATCAGCCTATTTGGGCGTATCAAAACAAAACGAGAAGCTAGGACACAGTAAGCAAGCATAACATAACTTATTGATGGCTAGAGATAACAGTCAATATCAAATCACATAAAGAGGCAGGCTGTGATGGTTTCAGCAAGCTACCAAAACAAAGCATCAAGAAACCTTCCAGAGGAAGAGAATTTCTTGGAATTACCAGAGGTAGAATTCAAAAGACTAATACATAGAACTCTTTAAGAGATCAGGAAGGAAATCAGGCAAAACGCAGAACAACCCATGAAACACACAGACAAAGCAATAGAGGAACTTAAGGTTACACAAGAGCATAATGACAAATTTAATAGGCTACAAGGATCCATAGAGATAGCAAACAGAAATCCAAAAGATTAACAATAAAATTTCAGAAGTACGCAATTCAAGAGAAAGTCATAGGAGCAGAATTGAGGCAATGGAAGTCAGAATTAGTGATACTGAAGGTAAAGCACTTGACACCAACTTATTTGAGAAAAAATCAGATAAAAGAATTTTAAAAAGTGAAGAAATCCTAAGAATTATGTGTGGCTCTATCAAGAGGGATAACCTACGAGTGATTGGAGTACCAGAACAGGGGTGGAGGGAATAACAGACAGTATTTGTGGAAGATTTGTTGGCAGAAAACTTCCCTGATAAAGTGAAAGATGAGAAGATATAAAAGAAGCACATCAAACCCCACACAAGGTAGATCCCAAAAGGAAGTCACCAAGACATTTTACAATCTAACTTTCCAAAACCAAAGATAGATAATTTTAAGAGTGGTTCGGGATAAACGAAAAGTCACCTACAAAGGAGAGTCAATAAGACTAAACTCTGACGACTCAGCAGAAACCATGCAGGCAAGAAGGCAATGGGATGACATATATAAAGCCTTGAAGGAAAATAATTCCCAGCCAAGAATTATATATCCAGCAAAACTATCTCTCAAATATGATGGTGAGATTGGGGCATTTCCAGGTAAACAGAAGTTTAGGGAGTCTGTAAAAACTAAACCAAAATTACAAGAAATGTTAAAGGCAGTCCTCCAGTTAGAAAATCAATAACATCAGATAACAACCCAAGAACAGGACAGAGCAACCAGGTATCAACCCAAATAGGAATGTCAAAAAATAAATCAAACCTAAAACACTGAAAATAGGAAAACAGAGATGTCAATATGTAAAAGATGACAACATTAAAAAAGAGGGACTAAAAAATATCTTTCATATGGACAGGAAGTCAAGGTGATATAAAGAGATAAAAGATTGGTTTAAACTTAGAAAAATAGGGGTAAATATTAAGGTTGCCACAAAGGAAGTTAACAATCCAATATAAAAACATAAAGACTCAGCAAATACAAAATCAACAACAATGAAAAGCATGAAAAGAAAATACATAAAGACAAATCAGCACAGAAAATGAAGTGGAAAAAAGAAACCGTCAAGACACAAAAAAAATACATCAAAATGACGGCACTAAACTCATACCTATCCATAATTACGCTGAATGTAAATGGACTAAATGCACCAATAAAGAGACAGAAAGTGGGAGAATGGATAAAAAATACATGATCCATCTATATGCTGCGGAGATAGAACGTTAGACTTAAAGACACAAACTACAACTCAAAGGATGGAAAAAATATATATCAAGCAAACCACAATAAAAAAAGAGCAGGAGTGGCAATATCAGTCTCTGACAAAATAGACTTTAAAGCAAAATTCACCACAAAGCATAAGGAAGCACACATATAATGATTAAATCGTTAATACACTGGAAGGACATAACCATAATAAATAAATACACACCTAACAACAGGGCTCCAAAATACATAAAACAAACTGTAACAGCATTGAAAAGAGAAATAGACAACACCGCAATAGTTGTAGGAGGCTTCAACACACCACTTTCAGTGAAGGACAGAACATCCAGAAAGAAGCTCAATAAAGACACGGACGATCTAAACGCCACAATCAATCAACTTAATCTCATAGACATATATGGAACACTCCACTCAACAGCAGCCAAGTATACTTTCTTTTCCAACACACATGGAACATTCTCCAGAATAGACCACATATTAGACCACAAAGCAACCCTTAACAAAATCCAAAACATTGAAATATTACAAAGCATCTTTTCTGATAATAAAGCCATAAAAGTAGAAATCAATAACAGAAGAAGCAAGGAAAAAAAATCAAATACATGGAAACTGAACAACATCTTGCTCAAAAACTAGTGGGTTATAGAAGAAATTAAGGATGGGATAAAGAAATTCACAGAATCAAATGAGAATGAAAACACATCCTACCAGAGCCTTTGAGACACGGCAAAAGCAATGCTCAGAGGTCAATTTATAGCAATAAATGCACACATCCAGAAAGAAGAAAGGGCCAAAATCAAAACATTAACACTACAACTCAAGTAGAAGGAGAGCAGCAAAAAAAAAAAAAAAGCCCTCGGGCACCAGAAGAAAGGAAATAATAAAAATTAGAGCAGAAGTAAATGAAATAGGAATAGGAAAACAATTGAAAGATTTAACAAGACCAAAAGCTCCTTCTTTGAAACAATTGACAAAATCGATAAACCGTTGGCCAAAATGACAAAAGAAAAACTCAAGAGAAAACAAATAACCCAAATAAGAAGTGATATGGGTGATATCACAACAGACCCAAATGAAATTAAAAGAATCACAACTGAATACCATGAAAAATTGTACTGCAACAAATTTGAAAACCTAGAGGAAATGGATGACTTTCTAGAAACACACTACCTACCTAAACTAGCACAAACAGAGGTAGAATAACTAAATAAAGAAGAGATTGAAAAAGTAATTTAAAAACTCCCAACAAAATAAAAAAGCCCTGGACCTGACGGCTTCACTGGAGAGTTCTACCAAACTTTCAGAAAAGAGTTAACACCACTACTACTGAAGGTATTTCAGAGGACTCCCAAACTCATTCTATGAAGGAAGAATAACCCTGATACCAAAACGAGGTAAAGACACCACAAAGAAAAAGAAAATTACAAACCAATATGCCTCATGAATATAGATGCGAAAATCCTCAACAAAATTCTAGCCAATAGAATTCAACGATATATCAAAAAAAAAAAAAGTTCACCATGACCAAGTAGTATAATATCCATATGCCTACAAGGAGGATCAGTTAATACCACTATTATTCAAATTTATGCACCAACCACTAAGGCCAAAGATGAATTGAAGATTTTTACCAACTTCTGCAGTCTGAAATTGATTGAACGTTCAATCAGGATGCACTGATAATTACTGGTGACTGGAATTCGGAAGTTGAAACAAAAAAGGATCAGTAGTTGGAAAATATGGCCTTGGTGATAGAAACAACGCCAGAGATCACATGATAGAATTTTGCAAGACCAACGACTTCTTCGTTGCAAATACCTTTTTTTCACCAACATAAATGGCAGCTATACACATGGACCTCGCCAGATGGAATACACACGAATCAAATCGACTACATCTGTGGAAAGAGAAGACGGAAACGCTCAATGTCATCAGTCAGAACAAGGCCAGGGGCCGATTGTGGAGCAGACAATCAATTGCACATGTGCAAGTTCAAGTTGAAAATGAAGAAAATTAAGACAAGTCAAGAAGAGCCAAAGTATGACCTTGGGTATATTCCACCTGAATTTAGAGACCATCTCAAGAACAGATTTGACGAGGTGAACACTAATGACCAAAGACGAGAGGAGTTGTGGAATGACATCAAAGACATCATACACGAAGAAAGCAAGAGGTCATTAAAAAGACAGGAAAGAAAGAAAAGACCAAAATGGATGTCAGAAGAGACTCTGAAACTTGCTCTTGAATGTCGAACAGCTTAAGAAAAAGGAAGAAATGATGAAGTAAAAGAGCTAAACAGAAGATTTCAAAGGGTGGCTCAGGAAGACAAAGTAAAGTATTATAATGACATGTGCAAAGAGCTGGAGATAGAAAACCAAAAGGGAAGAACACACTCGGCATTTCTCAAGCTGAAAGAACTGAAGAAAAAATTCAAGCCTCAAGTTGCAATAGTGAAGGATTGTATGGGGAAAATATTAAATGACACAGACAGCATCAAAAGAAGATGGAAGGAATACAGAGTCATTATACCAAAGAGAATTGGTTGACGTTCAACCATTTCAGGGGGTAGCATATGATCAGGAACTGCTGGTACTCAAGGAAGAAGTCCAAGCTGCACTGAAGGCATTGTCGAAACACAAGGCTCCAGAAATTGACGGAATATCCATTGAGGTGTTTCAAGAAATGGATGCAGCACTGGAAGTGCTCACTTGTTGTCTTAGTCATCTAGTGCTGCCGTAACAGAAATACCACAAATGGATGGCTTTAACAAAGAGAAATTTATTTTCTCACAGTCTAGTAGGTTACAAGTCCAAATTCAGGGTGTCAGCTCCAGGGGAAGGCTTTCTCTTTCTGTCCGCTCTGGAGGAAGATTCCTTGTCCTCAAACTTCCCCTGGTCCAGGAGCTTCTCAGGTGCAGGGACCCCGTGTCTAAAGGATACGCTCTGCTCCTGGTGCTGCTTTCTTGGTGGTATGGGGTCCCCAACTCTCTGCTTTCTTCCCTTCCATCTCTTGAGATATAAAATGTGGTGCAGGCCACACCCCAGGGAAACTCCCTTTACCTTGGATCAGGGAGGTGACCTGAGTGAGGATGGTGTTACAATCCCACCCTAATCCTCTCAACATAAAATTACAATCACAAAATGGAGGACAACCATACAATACCGGAAATTATGGCTTAACCACGTTGATATACACATTTCTTGGGGGGACATAATTCAATCCATGACACTCGTCTATGCCAAGAAATTTGGAAGACAGCTAACTGGCCATCCAACTGGAAGACATCTATATTTATGCCTATTCCCAAGAATGATGAGCCAACTGAATGCAGAAAATATGAAACAATATCATTAATATCACATGCAAGCAAAATTTTGCTGAAGATCATTCAAATGCAGCTGCAGCAGTATGTCAACAGGGAACTGCCAGAAATTCAGGGTGGTTTCAGAAGAGGACATGGAACTGGGGATATCACTGCTGATGTCAGATGGATCCTGGCTGAAAGCAGAGAATACCAGAAGGATGTTTACCTGTGTTTTCTTGACTATACAAAGGCATTCAGCTGTCTGGATTATAACAAACTATGGATAACATTGCGGAGAGTGGGAATTCCAGAACACTTATTTGTGCTCATGAGGAACCTGCACATAGTTCAAGAGGCAGTTGTTCAGACAGGACAAGGGGATACTGCATGGTTTAAAGTCAGGAAAGGTGTGCATCAGGGCTGTATTCTTTCACCATATCTATTCAATCTGTATGCTGAGCAAATAATATATGAAGCTGGACTATATGAAGAAGAAAGGGGCATCAGGATTGGAGGAAGACTCATTAACAACCTGTGATATGCAGATGATACAACCTTGCTTGCTGAAAGTGAAGAGAACATGAAGCACTTACTGATGAAGATCAAAGACCACAGCCTTCAGTATGGATTACACCTCAACCTAAAGAAAACAAAAATCCTCACAACTGGACCAATAAGCAACATCATGATAAATGGAGAAAAGACTGAAGTTGTTAAGGATTTCATTTTACTTGGATCCACAATCAACACCAATGGAAGCAACAGTCGAGAAATCAAAAGATGCATCGCACTGGACAAATCTGCTGCAAAGGATCTCTTTAAAGTGTTGAAAAGCAAAGATGTCACCTTGAAGACTAAGGTGCACCTGACCCAAGCCATGGTGTTTTCAATTGCATCATATGCATGTGAAAGCTGGACAATGAATAAGGAAGACCAAAAAAGAATTGATGCCTTTGAATTGTGGTGTTGGTGAAGAATATTGAATATACCATAAACTGCCAAAAGAATGAGCAAATCTGTCTTGAAATAAGTACAAACAGAATGCTCCTTAGAAGCAAGGGTGGCGAGACTACATCTTACATACTTTGGGCATGTTGTCAGGAGGGACCAGTCTGTGGAGAAAGACATCATGCTTGGTAAAGTACAGGGTCAGCAGAAAAAAGGAAGACCCTCAACAAGATGGATTGACACAGTGGCTGCAACAATGGGCTCAAGCATAACAACGATTGTGAGGATGGTGCAGGACCATGCAGTGTTTCATTCTGTTGTGAACAGGGCCGCTGTGAGTCAGAACTGACTCGATGGCACCTAACAACAACAACAAGTGGGATTCATATCAGGTTTGCAGGCATGGTTCAATATTAAAAAAAAAAAAAAAAAAAAAAAAACTAATGTAATCCAAACACTTATGTTCATCAAATGACTTCACCAAAAAAATTAAAAAATAACCTACAAACTAAGAAAAAAATTTTGGCTACAGTATATCTGATCAGAGTTTAATCTCTAAAATCTACAAGGTACTGCAAAACTTCAACCACAAAAAGACAACCCAATTAAAAAATGGGCAAAGGATATGAACAGTCACTTCACCAAAGAAGACATTCAGGCAGCTAACAGATACATGAGGAAAAGCTCAAGATCATAAAAAAAAAATATGCAAATCAAAACTACAATGAGATACCATATAACCCTAATACGGCTGGCATTAATCCAAAAAACACAAAATTATAAATGTTGGAGAGGTTGTGGTGAGACTGAAACACTTATACACTGCTGGTGGGAATGTAAAATGGTACAACCATTTTGGAAATCAATTTGGTGCTTCCTTAAAAAGGTAGAAATAGAAGTATCATATGATCCAGCAATTCCACTACTTGAAATATATTCTAGAAAAATAAGAGCTGTCACACAAATAGGTATATGCACGCCCATGTTCATTGCAGTACTGTTCACAATAGCAAAAGGATGGAAACAACATAGGTGCCCATCAACGGATGAATGGATAAACAAAGTATGGTATATTCACACAATGGAATACTACACAATAATACAGAACAATGATGAATCTGTAAAACATCTCATAACATGGATGAATCTGGAAGGCATTATGCTGAGTGAAATCAGTCAGTTGCAAAAGGACAAATATTGTATGAGACCACTATTATAAGAACTCAAGGAAAGGTTTAAACACAGAAGGAAACATTCTTTGATGGTTACAACGGTGGGGAGAGAAAACCAAAAACAAGACAGGAGACAAGAATTATCTTAGGTGAAGGGAAGGATAACACACAATACAGGGGATGTCAGTACTACTGGATTAAACCAAAAGCTGAGAAGTTTCCTGAACACAACCAACGACTATGAAGGACGGTGTAGCAGGGGCAGGGGTCTGGGATCTATGGTCTCAGGGGACATCTAGGTCAATTGGAATAACAAAGTTTATTAAGCAAATGTTCTGCATCCCACTTTGGTGAGTGGCATCTGGGGTCTTAAAAGATAGCAAGCGATAGCAAGCAGCTAAGATGCATCAATTGGTCTCAACCCACCTGGACCAAAGGAGAATGAAGAACACCAAGGACACAAGGTAATTACGAGGCCAAGAGACAGAAAGGGCCACATAAACCAGAGACTACATCAGCCTGAGACCAGAAGAACTAGATGGTGCCCGGCTACAACCGATGACTGCCATGACAGGGAACACAACAGAGAACCCCTGATGGAGCAGGAGAGCAGTGGGATGCAGGCCCCAGATTCTTGTAAAAAGACCAGACTTAATGGTCTGACTGAGACTAGAAGGACCCCGGTGGTTGTGGCCCCCAGACCTTCTGTTAGCCCAGGACAGGAACCGTTCCCAAAGCCAACTCTTCAGACAGGGATTGAACTGGACAATGGGATGGAGAGGGATGCTGGTGAAGTGTAGGCTTCTCGGACCAGGTGGGCACTTGAGATTATATTGTCATCTCCTGCCTGGAGGGGAGATGAGAGGCTAGACCGGGTTAGAAACTGGTGAAATGGACACAAAAAAAGAGAGTGGAGAGAGGGAGTGGGCTGTCTCATTAGGGGGAGAGCAATTGGGAGTATGTAGCAAGGTGTGTATAAGTTTTTGTGTGAGAGACTGACTTGATTTGTAAACTTTCACTTAAAGCACAAAAAAAAAAAAAGGTAGCAAGCGGCCATCTAAGATGCATCAATTGGTCCCAGTCCACCCGGAGCAAAGGAGAATGAAGAACACCAAAGACACAAGGAAAATATTAGCCCAAGAGACAAAAGGGGCCACATAAGCCAGAGACTTCATCAGCCTGAGACCAGAAGAACTAGATGGTCTCTGGCTGCTTCCAATGACCACCCTGACAGGGAACGGAAACGCAACAGACAGTCCGTGACAGTGCAGGAGAAATTGGGGTGCAGAACTCAAATTCTCATAAAAAGACCAGACTTAATGTTCTGACTAAGACTGGAGGAACCCCAGGAGACACGGCCCCCAGACTCTCTGTTGACTCAGAGCTAAAACTATTCCCAAAGCCAACTCTTCAAAGAATAGACTGGACTATAAGACATAAAATGATACTTGTGAAGAGTGTGCTTCTTAGTTCAAATATATACATGAGACTAAATGGGCAAGGGTGTGGAGGTAAGATGAGAAAGCAGAAAGGAATAGGAGTTGGCTGAATGGACATGGGAAATCTGGGGTGGAAAGGAGGGATGTGCAGTCACATTATAGGGATAGCAGGGTCACATAACAATGCGTGGATAAATTTTTGTATGAGAAACTAACTTGAGCTGTAAACTCTCATCTAAAGCACAATTTGTAAAAAAAATTGGCTTAAAGCTGGCTCAGGGCAAAGCATTCAATGGGCTGAATTAAGGGCTGCATGGATGGTTATCACCTACAAACTCTGGCCCCTAAGCCTGTGTATGGACAGTTGGGTGGTAGCCTGTGGTTACCTGTGTGGATAGGCCAATGGCATAAAGAGTAAATGGGTGAAGTCGTGTGGGGGAAAGCCTTGTGGCAGGACATCTGGGATCACCTCCAAACCTCAGACACTAACCTAATTGTCTTTCATGTAGCAACCCATTCACCTCTTTCCCTGCTGGGAAACCAGGAAGCAGACATTATAGCACAAATTAGAACGGTTCATCCAAAAGGGAAAGCTGCCCACAGGATTCACCAGGAAAGTGGACACCATAGTGCCTGTGTTGGTTGAAAAATAGCTAAAGAGGCAGGCATACAGTGAAGTAGAGTAATATGGTGGTTCCAGTACAAAATTGCCTCGTGTGCTCACGTCAATGCCCAAGACACCTGCCCCACAATCCAGAAAAGATACATAAGGAAACACAGCCAGCAACAGACGGACAGGTAGATAATATAGGACCCCTACCCCACATCGATGGAATGAAATAAGCTCTCATTTGTGTGGACACTGTTACCGACTTGACACAGGCATTCCTGTTTAAATGAGCGAACCAGGCTGTTACAATAAAAGGATTATAAAAATTGAGTGCTATGTACAGGATGCCCCAAACCATTGATAGTGACCAGGGTACACACTTTACAAGTCATGATACGCATGAATGGGCAGCTGAGAACGAGGTACAATGGCATTAGCACATGCCTTACAACCCCCAGGCCGGTGAAAGGAAGAATGGGGTCTTAAAACAACAAATACGAACACTTATGGGCAAAGCCCCCTTGGTGAGGTGGACCAAGGTGATGTGTGAGGCTTTAAGGTTGATAAATTCAGCTCCCACTGAGGCTTTAGCCCCATATGCCAGGGTAGGGGCCCCGAGTGACCCTCCAGCAATGATCTGAGTGATGTCACAAGCTCCACAAGCATATCCACCAAGATTGTTACTGGAACAACACAGTTTGGTCCTCCGGACACCTCAGACCCTGGTGCTGGGAAGTGGAACCATGTATTGGTACTTTTCATGGGTCACCCCACTGGGATGAATTGGCTATTTCGTCCTTCTGGAGGTGGAAGAACTGATCAGTCTAAGGTGGAAGCCCACCATCCTACTGCACGACAGTCACACTTTACATGAAAAGGAGCGATGGTTAGATCATGAGGAATGGAAGTTGGTCTCCTTTTCTATACAGGAAAACAGATGACTTTACTCACAATCCCTTAAGTGACCTCCCCAGGGCAGCACGTATGGTATACTCATCCAGGAAAAATGCCCAAAGCTGCCACTGTTTTCCTCACCCAAGGGGAAACCACTAGTGTTATTGTAATAGAAGGGGAAGATTTAGCCCTGTTGGTACCTACTAAACACCTGTCTTTCCAACCGCAGGTATGGCCTACTCTGCTTTCTTCCTTTCTGGGCAGCCAACATCTTCCTAGAGTGGGCTCACAGCTTCACCACAGTCCACAACGAAAGAAGTAGTTGGATCTGTGGACAATTCCCCGTCTCAAGTGCCAAAGCCTTGCCTTGGAGTGTGGAGCTCCTGCCTGGAAACAATTGGGCAGCTATGGGAGACATGGGGAGGCAGTATTAAAGCCTTTTAACTAATTGGGGTATAACAGGAGGGATGTGTACGACATCATCTTTTCCTGGACTCAGACTGTTGCAGACACCCACATCTTAGTAAGAGATTGCAACACTTCTCAGTTGCAGCCATGAGAAGGTATTTACAAACTCTGGGTTGGTTTAGGTTGTTTAGTACCTGTCATGGATTGAATTTTGTCCCCTCCCAAAATGTATGTATAAGTTTGGCTGGGCCATGATTCCCCATATTGTGTGGTTTTCCTCTATTTTGCGATTGTAATGTTATGTTAGAGAGGATTAGGGTGGAATTGTAATTTTATGTTAAAGAGGATTAGGGTGGGATTGTAACACCCTTACCAGGTCACATCCCTGATCCAATGTAAAGGGAGTTTCCCTGGGGTGTGACCTGCACCACCTTTTATCTCTCAAGAGATAATAGCGAAGGGAAGCTAGCAGAGAGTGTGGACATCATACCACCAAGAAAGGAGCTCTGGGAGCAGAGTGAGTCCTTTGGACCTGAGGTTCCTGTGCTGAGATGCTCCCAGAACAAGGGAAGACTGATGTCAAGGACCTTCCACCAGAGCCGACAGCAAGAAAGCCTTCCCCTGGATCTGGTGCCCTGAATTCGGACTTCTAGCCTACTGGACTGTGAGAGAATAAACTTCTCTTTGTTAAAGCCATCTACTTGTGGTATTTCTGTTACAGCAGTGCTAGATGACCAAGACAGTACCCGAACAGGGTATGTTAGGGAAACCTACTTCTGTCTGTTCTGAACCAAGTAAAACCCCATGAGGTCCCCTGTATCCCTCCAATTCCTCCTCCCACATAGTGGGCTGGACTCCTGGGTCCCACTGCCAATGGGTGATAATGCCTAATACCACTGAATGGTTACAGTATAAAAACCCCAATGGGACTGCAGGAGAGTACCTTGCTCCTAACAGCACTCAATGGCTGTGTGGCCACTACTTGTGGCCTTGGTTTACTGTATGATTGGATAGGGTGCTGCACTTTGGAGTTACCTTATGCTGCAGGAACCATTAGAAAAACTATACCAAAACCTTTGAACTACCCATCAGTAAAAGCCAGGTGGACCGAGCATAGTCTTTTCCACTGGCGTGATTTCCTTTTAAATGTTTTTGTTCCCCCGTTGGCTCCTTAGAAGTAATGGGACAAATTGAAGCTATAATTTTACTAAACAGGGCCTGAACAATAGCAGAGGAAGCTTGTGGCCATTGACCGATAAAACCACCCAAATGTGGAAGGTAGTCCTTCAGAACTGAATGATTCTAGACATTCTAATGGCTGGCCACTCAAGGGAGGACATGTGCCATAGTAAAAACTGAATGTTATACCTATATACCAGACTACCCACAAAACGTAACTGATTTTTTAGGACATATTAAGAAACAGATAGAAGCCTTGAACACACCTGATGTCTGGTCTGCTGTGGCCACCTGGTTTTCCTCTTTCTCTTCTGGCTGGTGAGGTATTTTGTTGGGTCTTTGTCTTTTCCTGGTGTGATCATTAAGGTTGCGTGTCAACTTGGCTGGGCCATGATTCTCAGTGGTTTGGTGGTTAAGATGTAGTTTGGCAGTTGTATAATGATAAAATCACCTCCATAATGAGATTTGATATAATGCCATCACCTCCATGATGTGATCGGCTGTGAGTAGCCAATTAGTTGAAAGGGAGTTTCCTTGGGGGTGTGGCCTGCATCAAATATAGGTGGACTTTCTGGCAAGGTTCGCTGAATTTTGCTCACTCAGAATCCTGCCGCTGGCTCCTGTTTGTCTGACCTCTGATTCTTGGAACTTGAGCTAGCAGCTTACCTGCCATCTTGCCTGCTGATCTCGGGATTTGTCAGTCACTGCAGCCAAAGAGTCAGAGCCTTGCTGCCTGACCTGCCAATCTTGGGTCAGCGCCTGCAGCTACGTGAGTCGGAAGAAGCTTCCAACCTGAGCCAGGGACTTGGGACTTTCCAGCTTCTACAGCTGGTGAGCCATTTCCTTGATATAAATCTCTCTGTGTATATATTCATACACTTTACTGGTTTCACTTCTCTAGACAGCCCAGCTTAAGACATTTGGGTATATTGATTTCCTGCTGTTTGTCTATATTGTTGGTGTGGTCTGTGCCTCCCAATGACAGCAAAGCTGTCTGTCCCTACCTGCAAAGGGACCTTGCTGAAGAGGGAGAATGTGCCAGACTGTAAGAGCTGACCTCAAGGGGTAGAATGAAGGGGAAACAGGCTTTGCAAGACCGAACATGGCTGCCGTTATTCTTTCTGCTAGTGCACTGCCATTTGCTAAGTCATTCTTATGTAATTTATGCTAAGGCAGCCTTATGTAAGTTTACAGCCATCCCTGGCATGTAGTCATTATTGTTCTCCACCACTATAAAACCCCTGGTTCCCACTGTGGGGTGAAGAGATCTACTTGGTCCTGCTGCTGCCCAGGACTTTCCTTGTATGTAAGTCTCCCTAATAAACCCCTTTGCTGCCACACTGGAGTTGCCTGCCTCTTTCTTCAGTCTCTTGGTGCCCCTCCATTTTTGGAGACAAGTTTCACGTTACTGGTCCCTGCCAGGATATATATATATAAAACCCACTGCTGTTGAATCGATCCTGAGTTGCTGTATATATATACATACATATATATGTACGGCAACTAACAACAGCTACTACGTTTTGTCTTTAGCCTAAGAGACCTTAGGCGTGCTATAGCTGCCCAAACATGGGACCGGTGGGATCAGAGTTCCAGCCTCGCTGCACTTACAGGGTTTTCAGGGAGCACCAGGAGTGAACTAGTCATTAACAGGCTTCTCCAAGCAGTCTGGATGCCAGAATCATCTAGCCCAAGGCTGAGTTCTATAAAACCACACTTTTCACACAGAACTATTTGCCTTGTCAGGAAGACAAGCAGCTACAGAGGAGTGATAGCAACAAGATGAGAAAGAGGAGATCAAGGTGTGTTCTCCATATTTAAGTGCCAGGCATCTTCTCAATCTGTTCTGAGAACAAGACACAATGTCCTGGACACTGTATGCTTTCCACCTGACCCTGCACACATAAACACAACCCTCCTCCTGGAAGGGAAAGTAAACCCAGAGCAAAGAGAGGCACATCAACTGGCTTTGTCCAGCAGTTTCTGCCCTCAGAGAAAAATAAATAAGATTCAGTTCCTCCTCTCAAAGAGTCTACATCTAATAGAGTTGAAGAGGCTTCCACAAATAACCACAATGCCAAGGAGTGTGTGATAAGTGCCACAAAATGTGTGAACCAAGCTTTGTAGGAGTGCCAGGCACAACCTCCAGCTGTAAAAGGCATCCTTTGACATGAGCAGAATTCGAGTGTGGTCTTGAAGAAAGTGTTGGAAGTGTAGACATGGGCGTGCATGTTATAGGAGAGGAGACTGCAAGGATCAGAAGAGAATTTCTGGAACTGACAGAGCAGGATCAGGATGGGGATTAGGACAATGGAGCAATGGGCAGACAACTAAAAGAGCCTAAGGGGATAAAAGACTGGAAAGGAGACTGGAGAGATTTCAGGTCCTGCCTGAAATGGCAGGCAGATATTGGAGGAGGTTTTAGAGCAGAGAGGAAATGGCTGAGGTTGCTTCACACCCACGGTACAGTGGTGTAGCCCAGAGACCCATTAGAAACCTCTCACTGTGGAGGTGATTTCAAGGGAGGAAAAGAGATAAACAAATGAGCCATGCTCGGTGTTGGGTGGAGGAAGGGGGCAGGGGGCTGGCCCAGAGAAGGCGTGGTAGGTTATTTGAACAGATTTCCTATTTTTTTTATGTTGAGTTTTGACTAATCAAAATTAGTTTGCACTCCCTGAAACATTATGCACTATCTGGAAACAGAAACCTCTTGGCAGCTGGCTAGGTAGTAGGGGAAAGTAAACTTGGAATTAAAACTGCCTTGAATAACTGCATGGGGACCCTGAGTGGCGAAAACATTTGGTGCTGTGCTGCTAATCTAAAGGTTGGTGGTTCAAATTTACCCAGCTGTGCCATGGAAGAAAGGCCTAGCAATTTGCTTTTGTAAAGGTTACAGGCAAGAAAAACCTACGGAGCAGTTCTACTCTGTAGCACATGAGGTTGCCATGAGTTGGAATAGACTTGATGGCAAAGTTTTTTTTGTTTTAACTGCATAGCAGTTAATCCCCTATAGATCAGAGTTACTATCATGTGGTGATTCTACATCTGGGAACCAACACTGATTACTCTCACCCCTCCTGTGAAAGTTCTTTGAAACTGTTAAAAATGTTAGCAAACAAGAAATACTACTTGTATTATTACTGTTATTTATGAGGAAAAAAGGTTGGGTTACTGACATTAGTTCAGAATCTATATTGCAGTGTGTTTGCTTCCTTCTTCTTTTTATAGCAGTTTCTCTTTTACCATTTATGGCATGGGTCGGAGCCTTAAGGAAGTAGGACAAGTCCTTGGCACCAGCACTGTCCCTAGAAAGGAGGACAAAAACTAACTACAAAAATGAAAATTTCGGAAAACCTTTTTAAACCAGGAACTTTTTAGTGTTTTAAAATGGCTGTAAAAATAGTGCACTAGTTATGGTTGGAGCCCTAGTGGCACAGTGGTTAAGAGTTCAGGCTGCTAACCAAAAGGTCAGCAGTTGGGATCCATTAGCCACTCCTTGAAAACCCTATGGGGCAGTTCTACTCTGCCCTATAAAGTCACTATGAGTCAGAATTGACTCAACAGGAACAGATTTGGTTTTTTGAGTTATAGGTAGTTCCTAAAAAATGAATGTGAAGATTACAGCGTGCCAATAGTTAAAAGGCAAAGAATAAAGTGAAACTTCATGGTTGGAAGATCATCATTATTTCCAGTTTTTAAACTTTGTAAGTTTGTTTAATTAAAATGCATTTTTTTTTTTTTTTTTTTCAAATTAGGAACTAGAAACAATGAACATCTGTCTGTGTGTTCCTGCTATTGTGGGAGTGACCTACCAACTTGGAAGGAAATGACAAGAGTGAGTGATTCAGCCTGGGTAACACCCAAGACCCAGGGCTGTGTTCTGTGAGGCCACTTTGACCTGGGGAGAAGTGTAAGCCACATATCCTGCCCAGGCCTTATAAACAAACCCCAGGACTGGACAACCCACCCACTGCAGGGGGCCTTGGGTCACAAGTTGTTTTTGTTGTTGTATGCTGTTGAGTCAATTCCAACTCATAGCAACCCTATAGAACAGAGTAGAACTGCCCCCATAGAGTTTCCTAAGTTGTAATCTTTACGGGAAGAGATTGCCAGGTCTTTTCTCCTGTGGAGCAACTGGTGAGTTCAAACCATTAACCTTTCAGTCAGCAGCCAAGCGCTTAGCCACATAAGCAGGAGAGAAAGCAGGAAGGGAACTGGAGGGAACAGGCCTGGCTGATTGGTCACTTGCTATGGGATCTTGGACTACGACAGTCCAGCTGTGGATTTGTAAGCCTGGGTGTGGGAACATTAAGTTTTATTTGGTTCCAAATCAGAAAGTTCCTGCCTTGGTGGTACCACAGCTTACCCTACACTAACTGGACTTGGCCCTCCCAAGTTGTCTTTGGTCCAAACTTGGCCAGCAATCACAGAGCACACATAGCAGACTTGTTCCTTCAGTATTCACAAATACTGGGCACATTTTAATCTGAGGTGACCGTGAATGAGAAATATTTTTGGTCCCTTCTTGCCTGTGCTTCCTGAACCTGCCTAAGGAGATTACAAAAAAGTAAAAGGCTCTAGAAATATACTTTAGAAGAGCAAAATGTTTCATCAGAGATCCCTGGGTAGCACAAATGGCTTGCATTCAGCTACTAACCTAAAGGTTGATGGTTCAAACCCACCCAGCAGTGCCATGAGAAAAGGCCTGACAATCTTCTTCCTTAAAGATTACAGCCAAGAAAACCCTATGGAGCAATTCTACTCTGTAACACCTGGGGCTGCCATGAGTCAGAATTTCTAACCTCTGTTATGCAAGGATTAGGTTACTGGGGCTGGTGACAGAGGCAAAAAAAAAGAAACAAAAACTGAACAAGCCTCACAGGAAGTAAGATTGAGGTGATTCTAGAAAGGTGTAGATACCTTTCCTGCATTGGAAACTCATTTTGTTGTGCAGATTCCATTCTGGTTGTGCCACTGCTTGTGGCCAACCCCGTTTGGGTAGGGAAGGTGTGGCACCCTAGGTTCAGGTGTAGCCAGTGTCTTCTCTTCCTCCTCTAATTCCATTACCATGGATGTCTTAATCACGAACAAGTATTTACAGGTTACTTTGTGTGTGTTGCTTGCCCCTTGCACAGAGTAAATTCTCAGTAGGCATTTCTTGGATGAATGAATTAACGAATTATCTAGATACTAGTTATTCTTTCATTTGACTAATAGTACTCGGTGTCCCTACCTTCTAGGGGTTCACAGCCAGCGTGGTTGGGGAAGATGGTTACACATGTAATTATAGTGTTGTATGATAAAAATGCTACAAGAACACAGAGGGTCCAGAGGATTGTGCTGCAGACGCTTCACTGGGAAGGGAACTTAAGCAACTGGAGTAGGGAGCAAATGTATATTTAACATTCCTCTTGGTTGTTGAGGATGCATGACGAGGTCTGCAAGTTATGCTTGGGGCCAGGCCTTTAAATTCACACACACGCACACACAAGTACATGCCAGGGACTGTGGAGACTGGGATAACAGATTCTTCCTCTGCAGGGAGACTCAGATCCCTTTACCAGCCTCCCTGTGGAGCCAGGTGACCTGCAGGACTGTAGAACACTCCCCAAGGTGAGCTTCATGAGCCTCTGAAGGCTGCTCAGAGCTCTAGGCATCAAATGGGCCTGCTTTATGGACTCCTATCCCTGGGTGGCTCAAATGGTTAAGCATTCAACTACTAGCCAAAAGGTTAGCATTTCAAACCCACCCAGAGGCACCTTGGAAGACAGGCCTGGTGATCTGCTTCCAAAAGGTCCCAGCCTTGAAAACCCTATGGAGCAGTCCTACCCCCCACACATGTGGTCATTATGAATTGGAATTGACTTGATGGTAACTGACAACTACAACAACCCTGTCCTTTTAGATCGCAACTACATTAGAACTGGGAGGGGTACTGGGGACAGGGTCTCTGTCTACAGAATGAATGATGAAAGACTGGTGGGTCCCTCCCCATACACCACTGTTATGTCATGTCATACCAGTCTCGGTACTTCTGGTTGCAAGTAAGAGAATACCCAGAAGCAAGTGGCCTACCCAGTTTGTGATTTTTGTTTTCTCACATGACAAGTCTGGAGTTGAGGTCTTGGAGAAGTCAAAGCTGAAGGGTGTCAAGGCTACAGGAGCACAGAGGGTCATGCTTCTCTGTGGCCCTCTTGGCCTTCCTTCCTTTCAAGATCCTGAGGTGGCTGCCTTGATGGCCAGGATTCTAGGTACCCTCAACAATGCCCCCCACCAAAAAGGGAGGGAGGAACCTTCCCCTCTGATACCTCATAGGATCATGGGAGCTTTCCCAGGAACCCCTGCACTTTTCTGAGCCAAGACCTGGTCATCTGCCCCTACCTTTGCAGTCAGTGATGCTGACTAGGAAAGCAGATTCTGCCAGGAATTTGGCTAGGAAGCTCAGCCAGGAGAAAGGCTTGGGAATGGCTGTTGGATAGAGAGCAGCAGTGTCTCTGATTTGTGCACTACCCCTCTGGGAAACAGTGAGGATTATGCCATCCCACTGCCAGGGCCCATGAGGCCTCACTCCTTCTCTCGTTTGTGCCCCTGTAGTGAATTTAAGGGAATTTTGGGGGGGATTAAGGAAAAATATATGACCGTGAGATAGGAGGGTTGCACAACAAGCTATTAATTGGGCCCTGTGCCCTGGTGGTGCAATGGCTAAGTCCTTTGCTGCTATTGGCTGCTAACCAAAAGGTTGGTGGTTTAAACCCCCCAGCCGCTCAACAGGAAAAAAGACCTGGTGATCTGCTCCTATAAAGATTACACCCTAAGAAACTCTATGGGGGCAGTTCTACTGTCATATAAGGTCATTATGGGTTGGGATCAACTTGGTAGCACACAACAACAGCAAAAACATGCATTGATAAGGTTTTGTGCTTATCTACTAATCTAAAGGTTGACAGTTCAAACCCACCCAGCAACACTGTGGAAGAAAGGCCTGGCAATCTGTTTTCAAGAAAAGCCCATGGAGCAGCTCTACTCTGTAACACATGCGGTCGCCATGAGTCAGAATTGACTGGACAGAAACAGATTTGGTTTACAAACTGACAGCCTCAAGGAGGGGGGCTGGAGGCCTTCCAAAGGCCAGGGAGCCATCAGAAGGGAAAGAGGCATGAAACACCCCAGGAAGAGGAATGATGTCCTCCTGTAGAAAGGTAGGGAGTCTCCGGACCAGAATTCTGAAGGCCAGATGCAGTTGAAGGTCCTTACAACCACAGGGTTTTATCTTATCTGGGGCTAGCAGATGCTGGGTGCAGTTTCATGGGGTATGTAAACAGGCAGGCTCTAAGGGTTAAAAATCTGCTTATCTGGGCTATTTTAAAACAAATTTGAGTTTGGCAATTGGCAGGCTTTTTTGGGCTAATTGGTTTCAGCTTGCTATGAGTAAGTAAATAATTTGCAGCCGATATACAGAGGCCATTTTTGGCTCATTTGTATAATGACCCCCAGCTGCCAATCTGACAGTGTCTGAAGTAAAACAGGTGTTGGGTAACTCCTATGATCAGCTACAGCTGGACTTCATTTTAGTAGCCAGCCCAGGTATGTCATACCGTGCATGAAAGAATGCTCTTTGGTGAGTGTAATAACAAAAACCTGCCAAGTCCAGAGTAATCTGACAGGGATCATGGCCTGTTCTTTATAAATCCATGCTGTGTTCTCTTGGGGAAATTTTTAGGCAGTATTTTTTACTTAGTATTGCCCCAAAGTTAAATCTTAAGAAATTTATTAAGCTTACCAGAGTAGGAATGCTTCTCTGAAAATAAGCTTGCTTTATTGTTCTTTTGGGGAACTACTCTGAGACGGTTAGAAGAAGGAAGTCATCTGATCAAGGGCTAATTGTGCAAGAAGTGCCTGACCTAGTTTTATCAGAATTAATCTTAAAAACAAAGCAAGGCAGGCCCATCTTCTTCTCAGGTCTGTTGTCTAAATACTGCTGCCCACTCCCAGAGCAAACAGAGTCCTATAGCCCAAGGCCAGGACCTCCTGCAGGCTCACTGTGATCCCTACTCTTTTACTTATTAATTTGAACTGATGATTCACAATGGGGTGGGGTGAGTCAGGTCAGGGCCAGTAGCAGTTACACCTTCGAATGATAAAGGATCCATGTGCTGGAGCGCTTGCTCAAGAGTGCTAACGTTATTGGGTAAAGATGTCCAGTTCCTTTTAGAGGAAGCTATTGAAGTTTTAGAAAAAAAAAAAAATTTTTTTTTTTTTATTGAAGTTTTAACTGGTTTTACTCCGAGTCTTCCTGAAGGAGAGGGTTAGGAAGGACTTTCAGTTAAGGGAAGCAGGTAGCTTGGAGTCTGAGGAGGGATGTTCCCCAGCCAGGGTCAGCCACATTGGAAGCTTGGCAGCTCCCTTCCTTGGCAGCCCAAAGGATAAGCTGAGAGGCAAAACAAGTGGGTGAGAAGGGGTGAGTCACCAGGCACCCTTGGGGACAAGCCTGGAGTTAGTCGGAAAGCCCTGGGTTCCCATCCTGAACCTAACCAGAGATTGTGGCCTGGGCCGCACTGAACCAGAGGAGAAAGGGTTAAGTGGGAGCGTGAAATCTCTCCTTGTAGGTCCAGCTGGTAGGTCAATTAGCAGGACCTTAGGTCTCCAGACTTTCCAAAATGGCATCTCTGAAGGTGGGCTGTGGAACGTTTTACCAAGAACGGGGCCTTGGCTATCTGGTTTCAGCTCCAGCTGCCCCCTACCTGCCCCAAAACTACACTTGCTGAAAGACACTCAATCCAGTGACACCTGTCCCAGCTGACCATTCTTCTTCATGAAATGTCCCTTCCCTCAGAGCCTTAACTCTGTCTTTGCTCCTCTGCAGCTGCCTCTTCCCAACCTGACCTGGAAAAAGTGTGACTCATAGGCCTCAGGTGTAGGCCCCCTGACTTTTTTTCTTGCCACTCTTTCCAGGTGATCTTATCCTCTTCAGTGGCTACTGTACCTTGGCCAGACCTTTGCCTCCAACTCATAGTCCACCTGCCCCAGATATGTCCATCTGGATGTCTTATGCAACATATCCAAATCTGAACACATTCCCCCTCCACAAAACTTGCTCCTCCTTGTGTAGCCAGTCTGTCAACGATGCGACCTTCCCACCTCAGGCCCTCACTTGCTGTTACTGCTGCCTGGCCACCCCTCCTTGAGCTGCTTCTTGACCTCTATTCAGCTTCACTGTCACTTCCTCCAGGAGGCAAGCATGATCCTCTCAATTGGGCCAGGCCCTTTTATTTATTTATTCGCAAAGCATCCTGTACTACCTTGTAGAACTAAACACGCTTTTAGTAATTATCTTCCTTCTGCCTTCCTAAGAACTGTATCGCTGGCATCCAGCAGAGGACCCGGCACAGAAGGGCTGAATGAATGCTGCAGTGAGGGAGTAAAGGGCTTTTGAGGAAGAGAGGGATATGGCACTAAGAGGGGGTCACGAATGACCTGGGTGTACCCAGATATACCCAGGTGTACAAGTTACTCTTCATTCCAGGAGTCATATCTGGAATCTGAAAAAAAAAGGTACAGCATGGCTTTCAAAAATCTCCATCTCCTAGTCTGAGTGGGCATTTTCCTATTTATATTGATTGAAAAATGTTTGCTGGTGCATATATGGCGGGCTCCATGGGCCCTGAGATGGCCAGCCCCAGTCCATCCCTTAGGCTTTCACCCTTTGGGGATGCAGACCCATCGCTCACAGATGTAATCAAGACTCCTGAGGAGCACAGGGAAAGCACAGAGTTCTGCCTGAGTCACTTCAGGGGACACTCAAAAGCTGAGAAGGTAGAAAGGCCTTGTGGCCAGATGGGCCTGTACAGGTGCTCTCCTGAGGTAGGAGGGAGACAAACCAGAGTAGGTGCAGAGGGCCCTTCATCCCCCAGTGACTTGAGGGCGGAGCGGAAGGGCAGCAGCACAAAGATCCCTGCTTAGGGCCCAATAGGCCATTCTTGAGCCAGCTGGTTCAGGTGTAGGAAGGGACTTGAGACACAATTGAAGCACCAACCCAGGAACTCCTGAACTTCCGACCCATGTTTGAGGCTTGCTGAGTGACCCTGCCAACTTCCCTCTGGATCCATCTGGCCAAGCAGAAGCTGCACCCAGGCCCTGCAGTGTACCCTGCACAATGACAGCAAATGACTCCAGGTCTGTCTCAAATGATTACTGGCAGCAGGGCCAACAGATGGGGAGCTTGGACTAAAGCTGTGCCTGAGAAGCAGCAGCTGATCTCCAAGATGTGCCCCTATCTCGTGTCTGACTGTGCAATTCACGCCTGCCAGATGCTGGGCAGGGCATAATCAGAAGGGCCAGTTAAACTGTACACACTCCTTGCTCTAAATACAAGAGAGGCAACAACTGGTAGGAACAATGGATAGCCATATGGAAAGATCTAGCAAAGGGAAAAGAACTTGTAACATTGCACTAGGCTTCCAGCTGTGTTAAATGAGTTTGTGTGGTCTCGACACTAGGAAAGCTCACAGACTGAATGTTTCTGGGGGCCCATCATGTTATTTTTGTGAAGGTCATTTCAGTGTCCAACAAATATCCAGAAAAAGAGAAGCCTACGACTTGGTGGCAGAGAGTCAGCCACTGCCTTGTCTCTCTTTTTCGGAATAAGGACTTTCTGTTATCATAGTGCCTTGGGATAGCTCTATTGCATCCCCTGGCAGATGGAGAAACGCAGGAATAGGAAGGAGCCTGGCTTCCCACACACACACAAAAAAAGTGGATTCCATACGCTGCAGATAAAAGAATGTTCAGGCTTGACCAGGACACTCGCCATGGGGGAGGAGAGAGGGCTTAAGATTACCAGGAAGGCCAATGCTGAAGGACATACACACGGTTTAGCTTACCCCTGGAATTTTATTAGTGGAGAGATTTGTCTTGGTTTGGGAGGGGAAGCTGGGATGGACAGGACCGGCACCTATCTGGGGGGTATCTTCCCAGACATCAGGTGTTCCTCCATTCAGGTTTAGAGAAAACACCCTCATTAATGAAACCCCCACGGAAAGCCGCCTAGTGACTGCCAAGCAGCCTGGAAAGAGGTGGGGCATCCTAGGCACAGCTGGGCCCCTTAGACAGCAGGGCCTCAATGTCGGCCTCGATGTCGATGGTTGGGAAGCGGCGGCTGTACCTGCGCACAGGTACACCGTCGGGGCCCACTAGGAACTTCTCGAAATTCCAGGAGATGTCGTTGCGGCACACCGGAGACCAGATGATGAACTTCGGGTCGGTCATGAGTGCAGTGGCATCGTCGCTGGGCGCCGGCAGGGCCTCACGCAGAAAGGCGAAGAGGGGATGCGCCTGCGCACCGTTAACCTCACACTTCTCGAATAGCGTGAAGTTGGGCTCGAACCCGCCGCCTGGTCGAACGTACTTGAGGGAATTCAGGATCTCTTCCTTATTGCCGTTCTCCTGCAACAGAGAAGGGGTGGCTGGGACCCGGGGCCCGCGAGGAGCTGGGAAAGCCTTTTGACCACAAACTGGTAGTTCTTTGATGAGTCACCGGGCCGCTGCCCTTCTTGCCCAACTCCAGGGCAGGCCTGAACTCCAGCTGAGAACGAGGGCCCGAAGGGAAGCGAGCAGCTGGCCCGCGTCTCCGCGCTCAGGGCCTGCGGCTGCCGGGCCCAGAAGCCACCCTGCCGGCGCCTCCAACCCGAACTGCACACCCACCTCCACCCCGCCCTTCCCGGAGCACCTGATGACCAAACTGATTGCACGGGAAGCCGAGGACGACCAGGCCCCGGGGGCCAAGGCGCCGCTGCAGATCGTTCATCTGGGTGTAGTCCCGGACCGTGGTGCCTCAGAGCGACGCCACGTTCTCGATGAGCAGCACCTTGCCCCGCAGCGAGCCCAGGTTCACGGGCTCCCCGCCGGCCAGAGGGCGCGCAGAGAAGGCGTGCACGGAGCGCAGGGCTGCCGCCGCGACTGGAGCGGCACACATGGCGAAGGTACCGAAGTAAAGCGGACACAGCTCCGAAGCCAAAAGTCGGGGCTGGGCGGGAGGCACCTCTTTTTAACTAGCCGATGGCCTGGTCACATGGCCTAGGCACTTTCCGGCCGCCCCGCCCACTCCTGGCCCGAGGGTCCCGCCTCATCCGGCTTCCGCCCTCCCTCGCAGACCGAAGCTCCTCCCTGGGTTGGGGACCCGCGGGGCGGGCGGGCTCGGTGGGGCTGGGCGCGGGCACCACCCAAGCCGGGTGGAGCCGCGGACACTCTGGTCAGGCTCAGCATTATAGGGCCGGCCCCTCGCCTAGGGGCGCTCTGGGCACTTTTTTCCTGGGCCCTCGAGGACGACTGATTCTTCCTCATAGGTTCCTCAGGGCATGGCGGTGGTAGCAGCAGCGGGCGCCGGTAGTGCCGACACCGCCCTTCCTGTGCCATGTTACACTTAGTATGTGCCCTAGTGTCGCCAGACGCATGGAGCGAGTCGTGACTTGCGGCGATGGTGTCGTTGCCAGCAGCAGCCGAAGCAGGTTCTCTCCTCGCCAAGGCTCTGCTGTTCTAGGAAAGGCAAGATGGGGAAGCACGGACAATGCCCGGGACAGGCAGGGCTCCAGGCTTCGGGGCAATCCCAGCCTCAATAAAAGCGCATCTTCTAACTCCCTCCCTTCCACTCTGAGACTGCCAGGAGGGCCTTCACCTCCAGTCTCCCTCCTCCCTTTTTGCCCCCAGTGCAGCACCATCCTTAAATAGGTTTTGCTACAGCTCTGTGTCCAGGAGGGCCCTAAGGCTCCAGGTACCACCCAAGCCCTGCCCCAGCCCATGGAAATGGGGTCCAACAGCATACAGGACTGAGGGAACCCAGCTGATTTCAGGCCATCTTCCATCCCTAGCCTACTTTATCTGGAGCTCAGGCCTGGAACTGAAAGACACTGAAAACAGAGGTCTGTAGAGGAAGGGGTTATACTTCAGGGATGCTCCCAGAAGAATGACTGCCTGAAGTTATCCCTCATGTGTCCTTAGAAAGCTGTATTTCCACCCACACACTGAACTTGAATGACACACAGCATCAAGTTTCCACATTCTTGGGGGAAGCCAGGTCAGGCATGGGTGAGAAAAGGGAGGCAGCTGGCACTTTGCTGCCTTCAGGGAACCTCTCCAGAGTGAGCTAGGCCAGGCGGCTGAGTCCTTCCATTCTGCTCCTAGCCCTGGAGAGAGCAACACAAACACCAGGATACAGCAAGTTTAGAAAACTGCCTTTATTCTATTAGTTGGAAAAATTAACTGGTACAGAAAAAAAAGTTTAGTCAGCCGGAGAGAAAAGAGAAACCAAGTGCCACCCAAGAGGACTGGTGGCTCCTCTGGGAGGGAACCTGGACACAGTGGAGAAAGGAGCACTGTGACTAGAGCCAGACCCTGCAGTTGGGGTTAAGACAGGTTAAGCCACCTTCCAAAGTGTCTAATAGCCTCAGGCATAAAACCAAATTCCTATATACTTAGCCCAGCTCTGGGGAGGGGGTACTGGGATAAGTGGGGCTGAAAAGGGGTCATATGGCCATCTTTTATCAGAGAAACTGACAAAACGGGAATTTTTAAAAGGAATTTTCCATCTGACTTTATTTTCAAATACACTTTCTTTTTTAAAAAACCAATACACTTTCTGCGGAGATGACAAATATCAGTATTAGGAAACCCAATTATACAAAAAATACTACATCTAGTCTGGGGTAGATATATTTATTTTTGGTAACATACATTAAGTGGCACTAATTACACAGTAACTATAAGGTAACTAACATGAAACCACAGAACTGTAACTTTGCCACAGCTGCGTGGACTTGGGCCTTTCCGGCTGAGCGCATTTTCAAAAAACTGGACGCCCACTTCAGAGATATGCCAGTGAGACCCATTTAGGAGGAGTGTCCTGAAGTGGAGACTCACCAGAATATCTTGCGGCTGACAGGTAATAGGCAGGACATGTTAGTTATAAAGTAGTTACAGCCTAATTCACAAAAGTTACCAACTTTTTCTCTTTCTAGAAAGAAGCAAGAAGTTAAGAAATTCCTTGAATTAGCGCCTGGTGTGTCAGGTGGGAGTGCAGAGGAGGGCTGTTAGAGCAGTGTCAGAGGGGCCCTGGTGGGCCAGAGGGGCTGGACATCATTAATAATCATGGTTGGCTTCTAAATACTGGTAGCAAGATGACTTCTGATTTGTAATCTTAGGTAAATTATAGATAAATGAAAAAGGCCAGTAATCATACACTAAGATTAATAAACAGCACTTCAAAATTAACCGCATGAGGGCTGTGCTTGCAGCGAGGTTTCACAAGACAAGGCACCCAGATTTTTTCTTCCCACGTCTGGCTTGCAGAGCCGCTCTCGTGGCCATTTCAAAAACCTCCCTCACTCCATCTTTGGTCTTTGCTGAACACTCCATGTACCCAAAAGCACCAATCCTGTTTGCCATATCCCTGCCTTCTTCAGGTTTTACCGGCTCCTGGCAAAGAGAAAACAGCGCTTTCAGTTAACAGTGTCACATACGTAAGTAGGCACAGAGTATTCAAATTCAGCTAAAAGGCTTCTTTTCAAAGTCGCTGAACTCCCAGATTTGAGCTCCATCTTACAGAATTCTGAAATTGATATGCAGTGACTTCCTCCCAAAATATAAAATCTCCATCAAATAAGCTCCACTGTGGGAAGCAGAGACAAGGAAAGGAGAGGTCAGAGGAGCCCTGGGAGACTAAGGAATGAAGGACAAAACTCCTCAAGCTGCCCACTGCAGGATGTTATGGATTGAACTGTGTCCCCCAAAAAGATGTGCTACAAACCCTAACCTTTACGCCTGTGGTGAAAACCCTGGTGGCAGGCTGCTTAAGAGCTATGGCTGCTAACCAAAAAGGTCAGCAGTGAGAATCCACCGGGCACTCTCTGGAAACTCTGTCCTGTAAGGTTGCCTTGAGTTGTAATGGTCTCAATGAATGGGTTTGGTTTTTGCCTTATGCCTGTGGTTATAATCCCTTTTGGCAACGGGTTGTCTTGTTATGTTAATGAGACAAGGTTAGTGTAGGGTGTATCTTGAGTCAATCTCTTTTGAGACATAAAAGAGATTAAACACAAACTAGCAAGTGGACATGGGGGAAGGGAGATGATAAGCCACGTGAAGACTCCCCAGAAGCAGAAGCTCAAAGTGACAAGGACCTTCCTCCAGAGCCGACAGAGAAAGAAAGACTTCCTCTAGAGCTGGCACCCTGAATTTGGACTTCTTGCCTCCTCAACTGTAAGAAAATAAATTTGTCTGTTAAAGCTACCCATTTGTGGTATTTCTGTTATAGCAGCACTAGATTACTATGAGACAGGGTGCACCACGGATCTTCCTGTAGTTAGCTTCACAGAGGACTGAATGCCCACCAAAGGAAATAGATCCTGATCTTGACATTCATTCATACACAGAAACTTCAGTAGGAGAAACTAGGCTCCCACTCAGGTGAAGGTCTCAGTACACTCCTCCTGCAGGGAGGAAGCCCTGCCACTGGCCCACCCGCCTGCACAGAGGACAAGATGTCACTTCTATCATCCTTTTTATAAAGGCACTGGGGTCTCTGTCCATGGCTGGACTCCTCGCCCTCAGGATTTCCTGATCCTTCTGTTGCCACTAATGTTACCTTTGGTCTCACATCTACCAAGGTTATAACTGAAGACAGAAAAAAGTCTCAAGTTCCTGCCTCTGGAACACTGACTATTGCTGTGACAGCTTTTTCTGAGGCTGGCAGTCCTTGGGGACACAGCACTACCTCACGGGAGGCACTCCATCTCACATGACTGAGGGGCCTTAGGGACCCTGTGTGCAGGCCCCAGTCAACGAGGGAGGAAGAACAAATGGACTTCTGAGCCTCTCTTGGAAACAGCCTGGCCCGTGAGGGTTTCTGATGGGCCCCTGAACCTCTATTCCTGGGGCCCAGGTTTAAGAATGTGACAGGAAGACAGAGCCCTGCCCCAGACCATGCCTGCTTCATCTTGGCTAGCTCCCGCCTTGTGTGCTCATCATTCCGAAGATCCTTCTTGTTCCCAACCAGGATGATGGGCACATTGGGACAGAAATGCTTGACTTCTGGGGTCCATTTTTCTGGGATGTTTTCTGAAAGAAGCAAAATGCATAAAATTTGAGGATACATACAATTCAGTTTTGAAGAATCTCTTAAGAGCTCTGATTAAACTGTAAACAAACCTTCCTTGCTGCTTCAGAAGTTTTTGGACATTTAATGGAACCCTGTTAGTTTCAAAACCACAGAAAAAGACAAAATTGAACCCCCTCCCTTGAGCATAGAACCACCAACTTTTCTTAGTCGCATTAAAGAACTCTGGAGCTGCTGAGTTCCTCTAGAGCCTGCTCAGGCGAGGCTCTGGAGGAGCAAAGATCTAGAGCACAGGGTGGCTCCACAATGGCACTGCCTGCCCCTGAGAAGCAACCTCCCCACAGGTCATCCCTGTCACATGATTCTGACCTTCACTTACACAGAAGGGGCCCCATTTCAGAGCCACAGTGTGGCTCAAGGGGCCGCACACACACTATCCACCTTGCTCGAAGGCTATCGGCATGACACCCCAACCCTATGGGTTACTGACATTTCAAATGTCTCCACAATGACTTCTGAAAGTGAGGGAGAACCAGCTGCATCTTCTTGGCAACACTCTAATAACTTGGAATGGTTGTACTGCACATCACAGTGGACAAGGGGCCCAGGTTCAACTCCCTATACCACCTTAGACATCTCAGCCTCAAGGATGGTTTTATAAAATGGGGATAACAACAGTACCTACCTTACACAGGGTTAGTTTGGGGATTCAATGAGCTAACACATACTGCATGCTTAGTATGACAATCATTCAAATGGTGCAGCTATTCAAGACTCTGTTTTAGAAATAAACTGTTCACTCTCTGATTTCAAGACAAATTACCAAAATGGCAGGGGTTACTTAGGATATGGAAAGATGCTCTATCTTCTGGTTGAAAGACCGTATCAGGTAGAGAAGCTACATAACTGAGGTCAGGAAAATCTCATGATTCAGTGAGACTCCACTCTTCAGCACAAGATTGACATTCGACCACTTCCTTTGCTATCGCAGCTACAGGGTTGATTACATCACTAATGTGGCAACTCAAAACTCAAAGTCTCCTTCTGGAAACAAAGGGGTTTCCAAAGAAGTGTAGCGTAGTGTTCCTGTCCTCAGAGCCATACAAAGAGCAGCACACCTAATGGTGAAGCCAAATAGCCTCAGCGCTGAAACTTCTTCTCATCCCTGAACCTTGTGGTCAGTTTTCCGTTCAGCTGCCTCAGTGATCCCTTTGACAGGTAAGTGAGATCACATGACTGCCCTGTTCAAACCTCTAAGAGCTGGACTCTTTCCTTCCTGTTTCTGCTCAGGGACTTTGCACCTACTGTCCCCCTCCTCCAAAAGTAAACTATTGTCCCAGGATTGGCCAGAAGCAGGGCTCAAACCTACATACAGATTGTGACTCTTTGTCCAGTTTGTTATCCTACACCCATACTCCCGGCCAGGCTCATTCAGCTCAGCAGAGGGCACTTACCTACCTACCCCACGCTCCAGTAACGGTACTGCATCTTCCAGCATCCAGACCCTGTCCCCAGGCATGCCTGTCTCTCAGACAGGGAGCTCAAGCTCTTTTTAACCCTTTCCTTCCTACTTCGCCACTCCTCCCTAAGGCCTGCCCCCCGGGGGAGGAGCCAGCAAGAAACAAATCCTGGCTAAAGGAGATAGAGGTCAAAAGACAAAGACCATTAAAACCAGGAGATGTGTTCTTTAAAGAAAAAGAGCAAGTCTGAGGAGGAAGCACTTCTTGCATCTACCATTATTTTCATCCCTATAGTATATTCTGGATGATGAAGTGCAGGACACACAGCCTCCTCATTCCCAGAGGATTCAGGTGAAGTCCTCAATGTGTGTGTCTGAGGGGAGACTGTCACAGGGCTCCATTTTCTCTGGCCTAAAGCACAAGGCTCCCAGCCTCCAGACCCTTCCAGCAGCCCCCCACAGGAAGCCAGGGGAGTTTGAAAATGAAAAATAATCACAACTGCTGAAAAAGACCAAAGTAAACCAATGGCAGGGAGTGCCTGCTGTCTCAGTCCTGGAGGCCACAGCACAGGGGGCTCAATCTCAGCCTGGCTCCTTGGGCCACAAGACCTTGAGAAAGTGGCTCAATATCTCAGAGCGCCCCTAGTATCATCAGTAGGGTGGGGAAAACCATGACATAAAGTCACTCTAACCCTAACTGCCTAGCACAGGCCGGGCTACCAGAAGGCCCTCAAAGGTTGTTCATGCTAATGACAGTGTCCTTGGTCCCCTGCTGTCCTGTGATGACAGAGAACTGCAGCACCAAGCAAGATACCTTACCACCACCACAGCACAAACCAAAAACTCTGCTTCGGACTTTGGCGCCTTGTTTCACAGAGTGTGAGGTCAGCGTCATTCAGTCTTCTTCTGAAGTGACAGTGGCTTCTGAAGCATACGGCCACCTAGGCCAAGGGAATGGTCAGGTGCAGAGCTCCCTTTATCAGCTAAAACACTTTAGAAAAGGGCTAAAATAGGGCTTTAAAAACACTACCATGAAACAGCAAATCACCAGTCTAGATGCTAGGAAACAGCAGGCTAAATATGAAGTACTGAAAAAAGGCGTGGGCAACCAAAAAAGCCTCCCCCATTTCTTAGTCAAAGAAATGGCCCTGTATTTGAACTCACTTGCTTTGCAATTTTAAACCTGGCAGCCATGGGAGATCTAGAAAAGTGACCCAGGGACCATGCAGTACAGTCTCAAAGCTTCAGGACTCTGGCCCCCGATGACTCCTCTTCTGAAGTTCACTCTGCCGTGCAGCCACTTGGTGCCCAGAATGGACCCAAGAAACCAGGTGTCAGCCATACACAGGGAGTGACAGTCAACATCAGGCTTCAGGGCCACTCACCTAAACTATCAGGGCTGTCGATGGAGAAACACATCAGTATAACATCAGTGTCCGGGTAGGAGAGGGGCCTCAGACGATCATAGTCTTCTTGCCCCGCTGTGTCCCACAAAGCCAACTCTACCTGTGACAGAAAGAAGAGACAACCCCAAGAGTGCAAGGTTAATTCTGTTTGCGTAAGTGATGCTTACAACAGAACACTCAAGTGGCAGACTGTCCCAAATAGCAAAACAGAGGAGGGTTCGCTTTTATTAGAATTAAGCCCAAAGGTGGGTGGTATGTTTAAAATTTTTAGGATGGAATTTCTCAAAATTGCTAATTTTGAAAACACATACTAGAACTAAATAAAGTGACACAAGTTAAAAATAACTTTGTAGCTTACAAGAAGTGCTGAGTCAAATAACATTTTACTTAGGAAAGAAAATGGATAGACAAGAGGAGAAATCAAATGTATGATGCTACCAGGTGGGTGTTTAAAAGGCAAAACAGACTGAGTAAACTTTCTCTAATAGATTTTCATTCAACCCTTTCCTTATTTTGTCTCATCACTTTGCTCCAAACAGAGACAAGCCTGTATTTTAGTTGGTGAGTGGGAAAAGACACCTTTGCCTAGGTGTTAGGCAAGGTTTGCACTGACAGGAAAGGCCTCTGGGTTTGCCTTTACTGCTCAAAAACTGTCTAAAAGGGAGAACGAGTTTATCCAGCTGTGGCAGAAGGGTACACTGATACCTGGGATCTGGACACAGATTCCCTTCTACATTGTCCAGCACTGCAGCCAGCCCTGTCACCCCTTCTTACAGCCAAATGGAATGTTCAGTGATGACCTCTGCTCTGAGGCCCTTTGGGGCCCAAGGAGCTCTCCCTCCAGTGCCTGTTACACCCTTCTCCTAGGACCATCACAGCCCAAATTATCAGTGTCTAAATACAATTTCTTTCTTCAAGTTGATGGCTAATTATCTCTTCTATCCTCAGCTTCTGTTCCAGGATACATCACTCACAACCTCCACTGGCCCTCTGTCATACACACAGTCAGCTTGGTGTATGTATCTATGATACATTAATACCCAATCCTCATAAACGGTCTGACCGTAGCACGTAAAGCTCATTCACTCCCTACCAAACTCCCTCCCCTATGGGCACTTGAGTGTTCAATTCAGACACACCCAATCCTGACTGGCTACTGATAAACCTTTCTAGGGTGTTGGGCCTATCTCATGTCAGAATGGACACTTCCATTTTTGGCAGGCCTAGTCCTGGGACCATGATCACCTAAAATCTTGCCTGGCTTCTTAGGGCTCTGCTAGTACACACTGCTACATCAACACTCCCAGCCAACACTCTCTCCCACCCTGGGGGTTCCCAAGTTGCCCTGAAACAGGCAGCCAGCCTATGACACCTCTTCCAGATAAAGCACTTTTATTTCAGGTGTTCCCTCTCTGGGTAAGAGGCTCCCTTACCTTGCCAGCATCAAGCATGTTCAAGGATGGCAGTGCAAGAAAGAAACTTATAAACCATTCTTCAAGGTTTTAAGTCAAGATCCCTAAATTTATTACAGACAAGATCCCAGTCTGTTCCAAGACCCACAGTCATGGACAAGGTTTGAGAGATGACAGAAGAAGTACTGCTCTACTGCCTCCAGCACATCCATACTGTCAGATGGGAGAACACCTTCCCAGTTGATGGTCACAGGCACTCTGTCTCTGGAGAGACTGGCAGGACAAAAGCAGCAATATACACTCACCAGACAGGGGAGAAAGGTGCCATGAAATACCAGCCTGTCTCTGCCTCCCTCAAGCCATTACATTCTTTTTTGTGCATGGTGTGGCAACCAAAGTTAGATAGAGGGCAGTTATGTGATAGGAGGTCCAAAGATCTCAGTATACTTCTACCCATTTTGTCACAACTAGGCCCTGTCCCCACAAAAAATCAGTCTTCCTATCAGGTCTACAGAAACACTCATATCCAAACATTCAGGAAGATAAATGACTGAAGCTGGGTTGGCTATGCTCTGCACTGGTGGACGACCTGCACGTTGGAACCCAGGCAAAGTTCTGTTGAGCTGGAATCTATTTTTTTCATCCACATCAGGCCCTGAGAGGTTCCTTGGGGTTCCTAATGGCATAAAAACCATCATTGTGGCCCACTTTTGCATTTGTGTTAGACAGACTACATACTGTACAATGAGGTTTTGAAGCATGCTATTATTCAGTCCAATTTTAATGTGGTTTGGTGCTTCCAAACACTTTAGTTACTTCATAGAACCTTGACAGTTACCTGTAAAATGGTTTAAACCACTTTACAAATGAAGAAGGCTCAAAGGTCAGGTGGCTTACCCATGATCACAGAACTATCTGAAGGTCCTGTAACAAGGGACCCCTGAATTCTGAGTGGCTGGTGGTGTAGTGGTTAAGAGCTAGGGCTGCTAACCAAAAGGTCTGCAGTTCGAATCCAGCAGGCGCTCCTTGGAAACCTTATAGGGCAGTTCTACTCTGTCCTATAGGGTCACCATGAATCAGAATCGACTTGACAGCAACTGGTTTACGGTGTTTTTTTTTTTGGCCTAACACACTTCCTACATATGGTCCCACAAACTGGGCCTAGGTGGGACTCTCGAACAGGAAAGGATAGTAGGTAAGGGAGGAAAATGAGAAGGGAGGTAGAATTATGGGAGGCAATGTTATCAGGCGCCATCAATATATGAGAGATGTGACTGAATACCCAAGTGGACTAAGCACGTTGGAGAAAAGCCCCTTGATCTATTTTTTGGCTGACCCATTTCCAAAAGGAATTTCATTCTTTAAGAGATATACAAGAGGCCAGGTATGACATTATTATGACAACAAAATGGAGACAGTAATAATAAAAAAATATATATTTCTAATTCCAGAAAAGCCTTACCCCAGTCTTGCCAGTGGGCTTTAAGGATGGACATGGGGAAACACTATTCTCACTGTCAATGACAGGAAACTAAAGCAACTATGACAGCCTGTTTTATGTTGATCTCAAAAAACTTGTTAAAAAAAAAAAATTAAATGTGAGTGAGGACATTGTCTAAATGGTTTTACTGCTGGTAGCGCTAGATAAGTAAAACACTTTGAGAAACATTTTCAGTACGACTCTCTGACGTGGTAATATCACATTTGAGCATCTGAGGAAATACTCTGACAGAATTAAAAAAAAAAATCCATCAATATAAACAGGTTCATGTTAGCATTATCCACTTGGCAGCATACTAAATTTCAAATATAAATAAAGCTGAAAAGAGCACTTACACTAAGGCTGCCCCATGTGAAATACATATGAATGTGGGCAAAGTCTGGATAAAGTTGGGCTAAGAAGTCAGGGTGAGAATGGATTTCTCTCTTACCAGCATTTTTGTTATTGTTGTATTATGCACTGAAGAGGCAAAAGGGCCTACTTCTTTACAGACACTGAAAAACCTAACGTGCAAAATGGTACCAGTTGTTATGGAAGGTGGCCTCACCTGCTTTCCATCCACTTCAATATCTGCCACATAGTTCTCAAACACTGTGGGCACATACACCTCGGGGAACTGATCCTTGCTGAAGACTATGAGCAAACAGGTCTTGCCACAAGCTCCATCACCAACAATCACCAGTTTCTTCCTGATGGCAGCCATCACTGAAACAGAAGACATGGGTGTTATCTGGGAAACACAAAAGTCATCAGGCTACGACACACACTTTTCTGACTTTGAGGCACAAGCCTCCATTAGCCCACCCAAACACAAAATTCTAGTACACTTTTCCAATTGGCACCAAAAAGTCCAGTATCCAAATGGCTGAGTGTTCAGCTACTAACTAAAAGGTTGGTGGTTCAAATCCACCCAAAGGTGCCTCAGAAGAAAGTGATCTACTTCTGAAAGGTCACAGTCATTTAAAACCATATGTACAGTTCTACACTGAAACACATGGGGCTTCCATGAGTCAGAATCGACCAGACAGTATAACTGGTTTTCAAATTCCTTTCACAAGGCAGGTCTTGGAGAACATATCCAGCAACTGCCTCATTTCTTTATTTCTTTAACTTGAAAACAAAAGGAGATAGGAGACCATTCAACATCCCAGAATACTGTTCTCTTCTCTCTCAATTTTCCCTTTGGTCCATAAACCTTTATTGTTCCAACGTCCTAGATTTTCCAGTTCACAAACAAAAACCAAGGTCAAATATTAACGCCACCTTAAGAAAAACAGGTGTAAGTCCAGAAGTTACTTACACTCACAGCCTCAGTTCTCTGAAGCAGGTCAGACAAGACTGTGCCTCTCTCCGATACTTCAGAGAGAAGGTGCTGTTGTTGTTAGGTGCCATCAAGTCAATTCCAACTCACAGTGACGCCATATACAACAGAACAAAACACTGCCTGGTCCTGGACCATCCTCACAATCATTGCTATGTTGGAGCCCACTATTGCAGCCACTGTGTCAATTCATCTCACTGAACGTCTCCTCTTTTTTGCTGACCCTCTACTTTACCAAGCATGATGTCTTTCTACAGGAACTAGACCCTCCTGATTACTTGTCCAAAGTATGAGAGATGAAGTCTTCCCATCCTTGCTTCTAAGGAGTATTCTGGCTGTACTTTTCCCAGGACAGATTTGTTCGTTCTTCTGCCAACACCATAATCCAAAGGTATCAATTCTTCTTCATTGTCCAGCTGTTGCTGCCGCTGAGTTGATTCCAACTCACAGCGACCCTACAGGAGAGAGTATAAGTGCCCCACAGGGTTTCCCAGGCTTTTAACCACTGCACCACCAGGGCTCTAGCTTTTGTATGCATACGAGATGACTGAAAATACCATGTCTTGGGTCAGGCATACTAGTCTTCAAAGTGACGTCTTTGTTCTTAACACTTTAAAGAGGTCTTTTGCGGCAGATTTACCCAATGCAAGGTGTCATTTGATTTCCTGACTGCTGTTTCCCTGGGCGCTGACTGTGGATCCAAGTAAAATGAAATCCTTGACAAATTCCATCTTTTCTCCCTTTATCATGATGTTGCTTACTGGTCCAGTTGTGAGGATTTTTGTTTTCTTTATGCTGAGGCGTAATCCATACTGAAGGCTGTAGTCTTTGATCTACATCAGTAAGTGCTTTAAGTCCTCTTCACTTTCAGCAAGCAAGGTTGTGTCATCTGCATAACACAGGCTGTTAATGAGTCTTCCTCCAGTCCTGATGCCGCACTCTTCTTCATAATAGTCCAGATTCTTGGATTGTTTGTTCAGCATACATATTAAGTATGGTGAAAGGATACAACTCTGACCACACCTTTCCTAATTTTAAACCATGTAGCATCTCCTATATAGGTAATGACAAAAATGCAGATTTCCCACAAGAGGCATAAGGTATATCCTGGTCTCTAAAACTTGAGAAAAATCAACGAAACCAAAAGTTGGTTCTTCAGGGGGAAAAAAATAAATCAACAAATTGGAAAAATTTTAGCTAGAATGACCAAAGAAAAAAGGGAAAAGACTCAAATGAATACTATGAACAATTACATGCCAATAAATTAGACAACCTAGAGGAAATGGAGACATTCCTAGAAAAACACAAACTACTGAAAATGACTCAAGAACAAGAAAATATGAATAGACTATAACAAAGAGACTGAACTAGTAAGAAAAAGAGAAAAACTACCATAAGAAAAGCCCAGACACAGATAGCTTCACTGATGAATTATACCAAACATTTAATGAAGAATACCAATTCTTCATAAACTCTTAAAAAAAAAACAGAAGAGAAGGGAACACTTCTCAACTCATTCAATCATGAGGCCAGTATTACCCTGATACCAAGACCAGGCAAAGACATCGTAAGAAAACTATAGGCTAGTATCTCTTATGAATATAAATACAAATATCCTCAACAAAATATTAACAAACTGGATCCAGCAATGTATGAGGATTGTACACCATGATCAAGTGAGATTTACCCAGTAATGCAAGGTTAGTCTAATATCCAAAAATCAATTATACGCCATATCAAAATAATAAAGGACAGGCGATCATCTCATATGACAAAAGTGAAAACCCTTTTATGATTAAAAACATTCAGCAAACTAAGAATAGAAGGAAACTTCTTCAACCTGATAAAGGGTATCTATAAAAAAAAACCCATAGTTAACATCATACTTAATGGTGAAAGGACTGAAAATGTTCCCCCCAAATTTCAAGAACAAGACAAGGTGGTCTGCTCTTGTAGCGGCAATCAAATGTAAGTGCTATTCAACATTATTGGAGGTTCTAGCTAGGGTGATTAGGTAAGAAAATGAAATAAAACACATCTACATTGGTAAGGAAGAAATAAAACTATCTCCATTTGCAGAGGGCATGAGCTTATATATGGAAAATTCTAAGGAATCTACTAAAAACTACTAGAATTAATAAACTAGGTTAGATGATAAAAGGTCAATATAAAAAAATCAACTATTTCTACAGCCTAGTGACGAAAATTCTGAATATGAAATTAATCGACATTTCTCCAAAGGAGGTAATAGAAATGGCCAATAAACATGTGAAAAGATGCTCAACATCATTAGTCATAAAGGAAATGTAAATGAAAACCACCTCACACCCACTAGGGTGGCTATAATAAAAAAGGTAACTAGTGTTGGTGAGAATGTAGAGAAACTGGAGCCCTTATACATTCCTGATGGGAATGTGGAGCTTCCAATCTGGTGGTTCCTCAGATGGTTAAACATAAGGAGTTACCATATGACCCAGCAACTCTACCCCTAGGTATACACCCAAGAGAAATGAAAACATATGTCCACACAAAAACATGTACACGAAAGTTCACAACAGCATTATTCATAATAGCTGAAAAGTGAAAACACTCAAATTGTCCATCAACAATGTAATATTATTTGACAATAAATGTAATAAATACTGATACATGTGACAATATGGATGAACCCTGAAACAATTATGTAAGTGAAGAAAAAAAAAAAAAAAAAACCAGTTACAAAGAACCACACATTGTATGATTTCATTTACAGGAAATATTTAGAATAGGCAAATCCAGAGAGACAAAGTAAAGAAGAGAGCATGGGAGAAATAGGAAGTGACTGCTAATGGAGCAACAAGGTTGCTCTAAAATGACTGTGGTAATGGTTGCCTAACTCTGTGAATATTCTAAAAAGCCATCAAACTTTATGCTTCTTTTTTTTTTGCACACGTTTAAAATTTATCTTTATAGCATAAACATTTTCTCTGCTGTTATTTTTTTCTAGAATGGCATCCACAGCATCATATATACATACATATACAGTGCTTTAGGTAAAAGTTTACAGAGTAAATTTGTTTCTCGTTAAACAATTAATATGCCTATTATCTTGTGACATTGGTTGCCAACCCCGCAACGTGTCAACACTCTCCCCTTCTCAATTTCAGGTTCCCCATTTCCATTCGTCCAGCCTTCTTGTCCCTTCCTGCCTTCTCGTCTTTGCTTTTGGGCTGGTGTGCCCATTTAGTATCATATACATGGTTGAACTACATGTATTACTGTTTGTTTTATAGGCCTGTCTAATCTTTGGCTGAAGGGTGAACCTCAGGAGTTACTTCAGTACTGAGTTAGAAGGGGGTCCGGGTGCCATACTCTTGGGGTTTCTCCAGTCTCTGTCAGACCAGTAAGTCTGGTCTTATTTTCTGAGTTTGAATTTTGTTCTACATTTTTCTCCCACTCTGTCCAGGACCCTCTACCATGATCTCTGTCAGAGCAATCAATGTTGGTAGCCGGGTACCATCCAGTTGTGCTGGACTAAACTATATACTTTAAATGGGTGAATTGTAAGGTAAGAGAATTATATTTCAGTAAAGCTGTTACCAAAAAACAAAACAAAAGGACATATAGACTCCATCTGGAACACTGCTAGTCACTCATCCCAACTGTTATCTTTCCCCATCAAAACAGTTCTTCAATTTTTAGCTGTGTACTTTGTTGTCCAACTAAAAGACTTTATTTCCTAGTTTCTCTCAGAGCTAGGTGTGGAATAAGTTCTAGACCATGAGATATAATCAACAGTGTACAGTGGGACTTCCAAGAAGTGTTCCTTAAAGGCAAGTCACATGCCCTTCTTCATCCTCTTCCTCCTTTCTGCTGTTTGAACTGGGAGTGAGGGCTGGTTTCCAAGCAGCTATCCTGGAATGTGAGAGTAAATGTCATACTCTGGGTATGGCGAACAAAAAGCTAGAAGGAGCCTGGATTCCAGATGATTGTGGCAGCCACAACTTCCTCACTTATTTTATGTAAAAATAAACATCTGACTTAAGATGGTATTTTTCAGGTTAAAACCAATCCTAAACAATACACATTCTACACACCCACTGACAAAACCATACTGTCTAAAGGCAGCGTTCCCCAACTGCAGTGGGTAAGAAAATCATTGGGGTACATGAAGGAAACATTGGAAACTCATTTTAATTTTTTAAGTCTAAAAACAGAAGAATTTTAGCTTTCAAATTTAATATATGTACACTCATAAGCAGAAGGTTCCATGATGGGAAGGGCTGACAGTGCCACCATCATGAATTCACATGTTCTCAGCATAATGTAACATACTTCAGTGAATATGTGCCTGTGTAAGTATTTACACAGATATTTTAAGTTTGAACCAAAACTACAACATGATCTAGTGATTTTAAAAGATTTTTTTTGCCAAAAAAAAAAAAAAGGCAGTAGATAGGAGCTAATACTCATAATGCACGCACAATAAACATACACACAAAGAAGAAATGAGTGTAATATAAATTTCTAAATAATAAACCAAAAAAGCCAAACCCACTGCTGTCAAGTCACTTTCGACTAATAGCGACAAATGGGACAGAACAGAACTGTCCCATAGGGTTTCCATGGCTGTAATCTTTACAGAAGCAGACTGCCACATCTTTTTCCTGCGAAGCTGCTGGTGGGATGGAACTGCTGACCTTTCAGTTAGCAGCTGAACACTTAACCACTGTTTCTTGGCAGGATTCACAATTATTAGTTATTTCTGCTTTTTTATGCTCCAAATTCGTATCAAGATTTTATATGGTTTTTACCTCTCCTCAGGCCTAACTTGTATTGGTTTGTGTCCAAAGTCAAACAACCAGGACCCTTATGATGCAAACAAAGCTCACCAGGAACTTCCTGGCTCAAGAAAAGGCTTCTATCCTTTGAACAGCATCCTTTCCAGAAGGCACTGGATTCTCAAGAAATAATCTCTTTCAGCCTAATATGGTTAAAGGCACACAAAGTGAAAATACCAGGGGGCACCCAAAAAAGCTCTAGAAAAATACTCCCTGGGGAACATCTGGCCCAGGAAAAATTTAAAATCATTCAGCCACTATTGGTGACAGAAATTGCAAGTGACAAAGCCTACAATTACAAAGTGATTTCTGTGATGCTGGGAGCCTGGCAATACAACCAGAGTTTCTTTTTTTTAACTGAAATAAACCCAGTGAAATAGTCTTCCTTTCCATTTTACTGTAATTTGGTATCTTTTCAAGTACATGGATTACTAGATTGAGAAAGGAAACTGCACTGAGTTCCTTCGGCAGCCCCTATTCAGATATGTTATTTTCTAGGTCCAGTTCAGCCTCAGAAATAATTCTTAACAGCTTTCAGTAGAGGTTTATTTCTCTAGCAAATCAGTTCTAACAAATCTACTTAGGTCGCCTGTAACAGTATGCAAATAACTGTATATTTCTTTTTAAAGTTCTTATTTTCTTAAGTTCAAAACCTTTAAGTTTACTGTGCCACCCTTACTCAAATCAAAAGGAGCTCTCTCATGGTGCTAAGGGGACAGACAGTCCTAACTCCAAGTTATGTTCTCTGTCATTACAAAGTCTGTCTTTCCCAAATCTCAAAACTGTATGTTCTGGCTTTGGACCAAACTTCAGCAAATTACATTAAGTGGTTATTACTGACAAAGAAAACAAAGACAGTCAATATTGAAATATATTTCCCACTCATATGCAAACAGAAAATGGGTGCCTGCAGTGCAGTGAATTGCTTTTATATGGCCCTTCTAGCCATGGTCTTGTACTCCTATGAAACGACTGGGTGGGATATGTAAATAAGGTGTGTAAAACTCTTGCCAGAATTGGCTGGGATATACAAATAAGGTGCCTGTGGCCCACCAAGGGTATTGATGAGTTATGCCATCCTGCAAGCTTAAAAAGAGTCAATCCCAGGGGTTGGGGGGACCTCATTACCACCAAGAAGAGCTAGGGGCATAGTACATCCTTGGGACCCTGGGTCCCTGTGCTGAGAATCTCTTAGACCCAGGAGAGAGGGAGCTGTAACTCCGGAGACAGTGCAAGATAGCAGCAGCAGAACCAGGAGACCAGTACAAGATGGCAGGTCAGGCTTCCCAGGCCACGGAGCAAGGTGGCTATAGTAAGCTTGACAACCCACAGAGCAAGAGAGCTAAGCGCCTTTGCACAAAAAGTTTGCTGGCAGAGTGGGGTGTCTCTGGGCATTTACCAGGCAAGCTAAAAAGCTGTAACACTTGCCCAAGCAGGGCAGAGGCCAGGCCTCAGCAGGGCCCAGTGGCAAGACACAGTCAAGAAGCTGCCCCCTTATTAAAGAACTGTATCCTGGGTTATTCTTGTTACCTCCAAGTTGATCCTGATCCTGAATTGTAACCTGTTACTTCCCTAATAAACCATATAATCTTGAGAATGGTTTGTGAGTTGTGTGTGGCCACTGCAATGAATTATTGAATCCAGTAGAGAAATAGAAAGTGCCATGGGAGGGATGGCTGGTATCAGAATTGGTTTAAAAAAAAAAAAAAACCACGTTGCAGAGTGTTGGTATGTCGGACCTCTGCTTCATAGACATCAGTTTTGGACTGATGCTGGCGGTAATTCTGTCCTGCCCCGAAGTCAGACGAGGTCTGACGCTGCCATTTTACACTGGCCACGTAAAACAACTGAGGCGGTACATGCAGTGGCCCTTGTAATCCCACAATTTCTATCAACAGACATCTTGACTCTCATGAGCACACACCCTAGCACAGCACCTCTCTAGAAGAGGTGCGGGGACCTGAGCAAGCATCTCCTGGCATCACAGGAAGCGCTGAGTAAACTGCAGTTACTACTACTACTGCTGCTACTACTACTACTAGGAGCTCTCCTTCCTCTCCAGGCCTAATCTCAGGTCCTCAAACACTTCTCCCTATTCCCACTGGTGGTACAATACCACCCCCCCACCCTCACATCTTGCATTTTCCCTCTCTACAGGCTCCTTCCTCTCAATCTACTATAACATGCAGTGCACTCTATTTTAAAACAAATTTTCTCACACCCATCCTTTTTTCTAGTTACCTTTCTCTTTCTGGTCTATTTCAAAGAAATACTATATACATTTCTGCTGCTTTATATCTACTCACTTCCTTAAAATTCTTCCAATCTGCCTTTTATACAAACTTCTACTTAAAACTTTCTCAAAGGTCACTAACAACCAACCTTCACAAAATCCAGTCCTCATGCTCAATTTTTTGTCGCAACTTATCTCCCTATTATCCGTACACCTCCCTAAGTACGCTGATGTGCTGATCTGTTTCCACAGACAGAGCCTCCACACCTAACATCCCCGCCAACTGTTTTCCTCACTCTTCTGATGCTCTACCTATCCCTCTTGGTCCTTGTGACATTTTTTTTTCAAACCAGGTATCCTACTTTAAGTGGCATTTATATTTCTATGTCTGACTCATACTCATTCCTGGAGTGTTAAGTTTCTTCAGGGTAGGGACCACTTCTGGCTTAGCCTATCCCACCTGGAGCTGTATTCCCTGATGCATTTCATGAGGCAAGAACATGCTGAATGGGCTCCACGCACAGGGGAACAGAGAGGCATGTTTCCCAAGGATGCTGATAAAAACCTGACTCCTTGGTACTCTCCAATCAACATTTTCTTGAAGCAGTGACTGTGTTTCAAGGGCTGTGGAAACTTGTACATGTGCACACACACTCACACACTTATATATACAGAGGGAGAGAACTCCTTGTACACATGAGCATGTGTGAACACACAATGAAGAATCAGATAACTGAAAATGCCAATAAAACTACCACAGGTTAAGTACAGAAATACTAAAAAAAGGCTTCAGTGTAGGATACTACTTGGACTTGGATATCTGCTATACTCAGTGGAGGATTTTAATTATGTTCCTTTAAAAAACAAACTACCAAAGTATGTCAACTGGAAGCTGCTTCTGCCAGACTTAATGGGGATGTTTTTGGAGTTTTGACATCCCAGATTTGCCTCTTTAGGTCTGAAATACTACACATAATATAGTATAAAGGGAGCAGACATCATATTGGTGGCTGCCTCAACCTCTCAAAGCCAACCACAATGCACCTATCTACAGTGATAAAAAAACGAGGGGAGTCTGCCTTTGCCTCTGGTGCCTTGCTCTCACAACAGACAAAATTATAAAAGCTCACATTTAGATTTTATAAAGTCTTTTAAAAAAGCTACTGATAACCACCTCTGTCCCCCATCACATAAAATCAATAAGAGCTGGTAACTGTGTCTAAAATACTAGATGCTTTAAGCTACAGCACTGGGGTGACCCCACCACCACCACCACAAGGATGGCTGTCCATGGCTGGCCACAGCACAGACTTCTGACATTCAATGATCTGATGAGGCATTAAATAGGACACTGTTCAAGTGATTGAAGCTATTTACGGGTTTCTATTAAAAAGCAGAAGTCTTTTTTTTGTCCAAGGACTCAAACCTTACCGCAGACTGACTCTAGGATGCTACTCTTAGGTGGAAATACTTCAGGAGACAGCACTGATCCTGCTGCTGAGGAGCACAGTACTAGGCGTGAATGGCAAGAAGTCCCCTTGCTGGAAACCATCACCAGAGTTCACAGGAGGAAGTGAGGGTTGTCTGAACCTAACATCCTTCTCTGAAGTGAGGATGGAGGTTAATTGTGATATGCAAATCCTAGTTGATACAGTCACTGGTACTTGGAACAGTGTCCCATTTTGGGGTGATTTCTCTGCTGGCAACAACGAAGGACATTCAAGGGACATGCCTCACTGTCCCCATCAGAGTCTGGGTTTTTGGAAGGGGACCAGAGCAACCATACCATATACTTCACTGCCAACATCTGACAGTGATGCCTACTGCTAATCACTGGCTGACAATAGCCTGCAACTCTACTTATGCCTCGCCCTATTACGCAACATACAACTCTTTCAGAAAACACCCTGTGCTGACCATTCTTCTAGTGCCTCTTTAATGACACAAATGGTTAGCCCAAGGACTCCAATGCCACTGTTTTATGTGCTGACACAGACGGAGTCAGAAGTTTTGAAGTTGACTATACAACAGACCCTACGCTCTGTGTGGACATTCATGACCCACCATACCTTACACTGGTGTATAATAATGCATTTTTTGTACATACTGATTTGATCTTTTATTTCTTGAGGCAGTATCATTCCCATTTTATGGCTGGAGAAAGCAGCTTAGAGTTACTAGATTTTACTGGGTGTTAGGGGAGTATGTTATTAATGTACAGTAATTTTCAAACTGAAAAACTATTCTGGCAGAAGGTACAGTTCCCAGTCTGCCTTTAGAGAGGCTGTTGAAATGCAACTTGTGAAATTGGAATACGCAACAAAGGATTTACTCATTGCCAAAGAGGCCTACAAATCAATCATATTCAAATTCCATTAGCCTAAATTTCTGCTAAGAAACAGATAAACTAGGCCAATTCAGCAATATGTTATGGAAACCCTGAGCCCGCTGACACCCAAAGAAAGGCACACAGGACATCTGACTAACTGGCCACATCTGTGGGGAGGGGATATCAAATGTGGAAATTAAGATGCTACTCTACTAACGTATATGTAAGGTTTTATAAGGCAATAAAATTACGGCTCTGTGGATCTTAACTGATTCACAAATTTAAAAGATGTTGACTTGATCTGGATACAAAACTTGAAATTTTAGTTGCGTCAAAGCTGTTTGCTTTGGCGATTAAGCCAAGTTTCTCTCAAATTATTCACCTGACAAAATTCAGTTAATTGTACCATCAACATCAAACCATTAGGGACACCTAACTAACTAACTAGCTTAACCTCCAAGTAGCTCATGGAATTAATTTGACAGAACACCAAGCAGGTGAGCTGTAAGAACAATAACCTCTATCTGGCCCAGGTTTAGGTCTCTGGATGAATCCACTTATGAAGAGAAAACATGCAACTTATACCACTTTCATCTACACAAGCCAACAGCTATCAATGAACACTGAGAAACTAATCTGGCAACAACTGTTCAATATTATTAGTAGCCTTTGGGCAGCAATGGCTTTCCTAAAAGCCCAATAAAGAAGAAATTCACTTTCAAAAAAAAAAAAAAAAAAACACATTTTTCCTCTTAGTACAGTATGTGCTGAATATATTTAAAAGAAAAGGATTTTGGAATACTACTTTATTTTGGCCAAACATTTTAGAACACAATCTACTACATGAGTTGTCACAAAATAAAACAGCCTAAGGTCTTATTGTAAGGAAATCTAGCCCAGAAACCATGATTCAAATTTTTTCCCGGGAAATTCTATAGACAGTTCTCAAGGTACTAGCAAAATATTAACTTACTGAAGCCAGAAGCTAGGGTTTTTCAAGCTGCCAGTAAGAGCCCAGATATAGTGGCTGACACAAGACAGAGATGCCAAGTGCTATCTCTGGCAGATGCATTCTGCTCAAGCCTGAGCAGTAAGTCAAAGAACATACATCTCAACACAGGCGAAGCAGTTCTTATTCTTTTTTTTAATACTATTCTTTATTTGGAAACCCTGGTGGTGTAGTGGTTAAGTGCTACGGCTGCTAACCAAAGTGTCAGCAGTCTGAATCCGCCAGGTGCTCCTTGGAAACTCTATGGGGCCGTTCTACCCTGTCCTATAAGGTCGCTATGAGTCGGAATCAACTTGATGGCACTGGGTTTGGTTTGGTTTTTTATTCTTTATTTCATCTTCTCACTCTTTTGAATTTCTATTTTGTGTATGTTTCTTTTTCTTTTTTGTTTTGCTAACAGTTTTTAAAGTTATTTTGCTGTTGTTGAGAATAGACACAGCAAAACATACCAATGCAACAGTTTCTACACGTACAATTCAGTGACACTGATTTCATTCTCCAAGTTGTGCAACCATTCTCACTCTCCTTTTCTGAGTTGTTCTTTCCCATTAATATAAACTCACTGCCCCCCCGCAAGGTTCCTACCTAATCTTTTGAGTTGCTGTTGTCAATTTGATCCCACAGAGGTAGTTCTTAAAAGAGCATAATGCTCAAGGCAGACTTTTTTTTTTTTATTATGTTTTAAGTGAAAGGTTACAAATCAAGTCAGTCTCTCCTACAAAAATTTATATACACCTTGCTATATACTCCTAGTTGCTCTCCCCGTAGTGAGAGAGCACACACCTTCTCGCCACCCTGTATTCCTGCGTCCACTCAGCCAGCTTCTTTCTGCCTTTTCATCTCCCTCCAGACAGGAGCTGCCCACATAGTCTCATGTGTCTACTTGAGCCAAGAAGCTCACTCATTTTCTATCTTATATAGTCCAGTCCAATCCCTGTCTGAAGAGTTGGCCTTGGGAATGGTTCTAGTCTTGGGCTAAAAGAAGGTCTGTGGACCATGATCTCCTGGGTCCTTCTAGTCTCAGTCAGACCATTAAGCCTGGTCTTTTTATGAGAATGTGAGGTCTGCATTCCACTGCCCTCCTGCTCCATCAGGGATTCTCTGTTGTGTTCCCTGTCAGGGCAGTCATCGGTTGTAGCCAGGCACCATCTAGTTCTTCCGGTCTCAGGCTGATGTAGTCTCTGATTTATGTGGTCCTTCCTGTTTCTTGGGCTCATAATTGCCTTGTGTCTTTGGTGTGCTTCATCCTCCTCTGCTCCAGGTGGCTTGAGACCAATTGATGTATCTTACATGGCCGCTTCCCAGCATTTTAAGACCCTAGCTGCCACTCTCCGAAGTGGGATGCAGAATGTTTTCTTAATAGATTTTATTATGCCAACTGACCTAGATGTTGCCTGAAACCACGGTCCCCAAACCCCTGCCCCTGCTACACTGGCCTATGAAGCATTCAGTTTATTCAGGATATTTCTTTGCTTTTGGTTTAGTCCAGTTAAACTGACCTCTCCTGTACTGTGTGTTGTCTTTCCCTTCACCTAAAATAGTTCTTATCTACTATCGAATTAGTGAACACCCCCTCCCTCCCTCCCCACCCTCGTAACCATCAGAAAATATATTTCTTCTGTTAAACTATTTCTTGAGTTCTTATAATAGGGGTCTCCCATAATATCTGTCCTTTTGCAACTAATTTCACTCAGCATAATGCCTTTCAGATTCCGCCACATTATGAAATGTTTCACAGATTCATCACTGTTCTTTATCGATACACAATATTCCATTGTGTGAATATACCATAATTTATTTATCCATTCATTCACTGATGGGCACCTTGGCTGCTTCCATTTTTTTGCTATTGTAAACAGTGCTCCAATGAACATGGATGTGCATGTATCTGTTCATGTAAAAGCTCTTATTTCTCTAGGATATATTCCAAGGAGTGGGACTGCTGGATTGTACGGTAGTTCCATTTCTAGCTTTTTAATGAAGGACCAAATCTATTTCCAAAGTGGTTATGCCACTTTACATTCCGCCAGTGGTGTATAAGTGTTCCAATCTCTCCACAGCCTCTCCAACATTTATTATTTTGTGTTTTTTGGATTAACGCTAGCCTTGTTGGAGTGAGATAGAATCCCACTGTAGTTTTGGTTTGCACTTCTCTAATAGCTAATGATTGTGAGCATTTCCTCATATGTCTGTTAGCTACCTGAACGTCTTCTTTAGTGAAGTGCCTCTTCATATCCTTTGCCCATTTTTTAATTGGGTTGTCTTTTATGTTGTTGAGTTTTTGCAGTATCATATACATTTTAGAGATAAGGTGCTGATCGGAAATGTCATAGCTAAAAACTTTTTCCCTGTCTGGAGGTAATCTTTTTACTCTTTTGGTGAAGTCTTTGGATGAGCATAGGTGTCAGGAGCTCCCAGTTATCTAGTTTCTCTTCTGGTGTTTGTGTATTGTTAGTAATGTTTTGCATACTGTTTATGCCGTGTATTAGGGCTCCTAGCGTTGTCTCTATTTTTTCTCCATGATCTTTATTGTAAGGCAGACATTTTTTAGTAGTTAAGCTAACTACGGTTTAGTTTTATGAAGGCTTGAGGGATATTTTGGTTAGGGGTTTACGGTTCATTTTAGGGCAATAGTTTTGGGGGTTCATTCAGCTTCCATGGCTCCAGAAAATCTGGAGTCCATGAGAATCTAAAATTCTGTTCTGCATTTTCCCCCTTTTGGTCAGGATTCTTCTACAGACTGATGAAAATGTTCAGTAACGGAAGCTGGGCACTATCCATTTCTTCTGGTTCCATGGCAAAGGGCATAGCTTTCATGGAAGTAACAGGCCAGGCAGTTCAGGTATAGGGAACTTTAGTTCATGGCTCAGGTTTCGTTACTAGCCTCAAAATTATGGCCTCTTAACCCTGTCTATCCTGTTGACATCCATGTATAGTGGAGGCCCTGGCCCCAAAATAATTGCTTCCAACCATTACAAGCCTGTCTGTAAGCTTTTGAGAGCTGTCCTCACTCTAAACCAGGGCTTCAAACCAGTTTGAACCAGTTCAGTCACGGCTGACGAAGTGAAACCAGAGGAGGCCCGAATGTTTATAATTTGGATTATCAGGTATGGTAACTGTAACAGGAAAAATTAGGGGCCAAAGCCTTGGAATGGGAGACTTGGAAGAGGCATAGTGAGCCCTTTCAGGAGCCTGATGCATGAAACTGGATTATTGTCAAGACTGCAGAGATAAAACCACAGTTTGAATACATACAGTGGGGTACAGTCATATTGGTATATGAGTAGGTACAGGTGAGAACAGAGATATGTATAAAAAAACCAAACACACTGCCGTCGAGTCGATTCCGACTCACAGCGGCCCTGTAGGACAGAGTAGAACTGCCCTGTAGACTTTCCAAGGAGTGCCTGGGAGATTCAAACTGCAGACCTTTTGGTTAGCAGCCGCAGCACTTAACCACTACGCCACTGGGGTTTCCGAAGTATCTATAGGTGTGTGTAAATACAAATATGTGGGTGCAGGCACATATATTCATTTAAGACACAAATATAGATATTCCACAGACATAACCAAAGATGTTCCCAGATTGTGTTTTTGGGTTTAAAAGCTTAGGACCATAGTCTCATGGGACAACTAAGTCAACTGGCATAACATAGTTCATAAAAATCATCATCTGCATCCTAATAGAGTAAGTAGCATCTGGGTTCTTAAAAGCTTGTGTGTGGTCATCTAATGAGACATAACTATGGGCCTCTATTCACCAGGGGTAAACAGTAAGAAGATAACCAAAAGCTCAGAGAACAAACAAGTCTACATGAGCCACAACCTCATCTACCCTGAGACGAGAAGAACTAGATGGTACCTGGCTACCACCACTGGCCATTCTGACCAGGGTCGCAAAAGATGGTCCCAGATAGAACGGAGAAAAATGTAGAGTAGAACTCAGATTCTCATTTTAAAAGGCCAAGAAAACTGGAACAGTAAAGTACAGAGGACTCTCTGAGACTATCGCCCTAGACACTCCTCATACCTAGAACTGAGCCTATCCCCTGAAATCACCTTTTAATGAAACAGCAGAGTGGCACACAAAACAAAGGGTGTTACTCATAAAATCCAAAAACCCAAACCCAATGCTGTCAAGTTGGTTCTGACTCAGAGACCCTACAAGACAGGGTAGAACTTCCCCACAGGGTTTCCAAGTTTGAAATCTTTACGGAAGCAGACTGCCACATCCTTCTCCCATGGACCAGCTAGTGGGTTTGAACTACCAACCAGCAGCCGAGTGCTTAACCACTGTGACACTAGGGCTCCTTACCCATAAAAACCATCAGTATGAGACCAAAGGTGAACCATTACTCAAAAGCAAAGATCATAAGGGGGCAGGGAAACCAGAGTACTGGAAATGGAACAAACAGACCACAAAGAAAATGTTGACTCGCTGTGATAAACATAAGTAACGTTACTAAACAATCTGTGTCGCAACTGTCAAATGGGAAACTTACTGTGTAAACTTTCATCAAAAACTCAATAAAATATCACTTAAAAAAAAAAAACAAAAAAAACTGGAGTGCAACACATATTCAAAGCCAAGTGGTCAGCCACCCATCTTTAAGCAGGGCACCAATGTTTCCACCGCTGTGCAAAATATGACGGGCAAGAGATTTGGTTGCTATGGCAACGCCTATGCTGCCCTTGTTTTCTAAGAGGGAGATTAAGTTTCTTCTTACACCTGTAATTTTTCCTGTTCCAATTCACCCGAATTTTTAAAATTTGGGTCTGTTCTGGTGTTGCTTCCTTGGCCATGACTAAACTGCACAGAACCGGTTCAAAGGTCTGCTCTAAACCTTATTTAACCTAAGCACATCCAAACAACTTAGGCTGTTCCGGAGATCTTCTGCTTTACCCACTCATCCATATGAGGACATTTCCTGAGGATGATTCAATAGGGTAATGCTGAAACCTGAATATAAACTGCTGCCTTATTCCTAATCCCAAAAAGTTTTAATTTATAGCAACGAAGTGAAAACACACGTAGAAGGAAACAGTTACTTTCCTAAATGTAATGAATGCAAACAACCAGCCGGTAGCCGATTTATGGTCTTTCTGAAAGTGACTCCTCCTTCCCAAATCAATCTTTATCACAGTATAAATTCCAATTCTGTGAGTGATCCTCTCAGCTAGGTGTAAGAAAAATCAAGAGACTGTAATAATAATACAGAAAGTGTAAATGACAGGCTCAACTCTCTCAGCTGTATTTGCATTTCATAAGAGCCTATAAAACCTAAATACACACCCAGATGATTCATGCCTAAGAAATGAACCTATGAATCTTCTTTGACTACCCAGTCGCTCCCCAACAACTCAGTCTGTGCAAGGCAAAAAAATAAAGAAAAAATATATATATATACATATAAATACATTAGGGGATACACACACACACAAAAAAGAGAGAACAAAGACTTAACTCTCAGAAGATCTTAAAATCTTGTGGGGAAGCAAAATAAACAAAGCCACAATACAAAACACAAAGAAAGAAGTAAAAGAACTAACCCTCCAGGAGCTAATTTTTTGGGTAATCTTTTTTTTTTAAGTGAAACATACACACAGAAGAGGGCACAGCTCAATGAATTTTCACAAAGTAAGCAGTGCATCCATGTAATCACTACCAAGATCAAGAAACAGAACATAACCAGCATACCAAAAACTTCCCCTGTGCCTCCTTCCTAAATCACTCCTCCCTGCAAGATGACCACTCTTCTGATTTCTTTCACTATGGATTAGATCTGCCTGGGCTTAAATTTCAACCTTTGTTTGGGCCTGGTTTACTTTGTTTAACAATATTTCAGAGATTCATTCAAGTTGCCTCACGTAGCAATTGGCTTATTTTCATTGCTATGTTCTGTCTGCTATTTGTATACACTTCAATGTATATATCTACTCTATTACTGACATTTGAGTATTTCTGTCTATTAGGAATACTGCTCTGACAAATCTTGTAGCTTTTGGTACACTTACATATACACTTCTGTGGCCTATACATACCTAAGGAGCCCCAGTGGCACAATAGTTACCTGCTCGGATGCTAACCAAAAGGTCTGCAGTTCAAACCCACCAGTGGCTCCACGGGAGAAAAGACCTGGCGATCTGCCCCCCTCCCCCATAAAGACTACACCCTAGGAAACCCTATGCGGCAGTTCTGCTCTATCCTATCGGGTCCTATGAGCCAAATTTGACTTGATGGCAAACAACAACATATATACCCAAGAGAAGATTCAACTTTAGCTGTATATGCTAGTTCCAGTTGCTTTTCATCAGACAATGCTTTTTAAATTTTAGTCCAGCTGGTGGGTGTGTAGTGGTATCTCACTGTTTTTACAATTTGAATGTCTCTGATGACTAATCATTCTGAATACCTTTTCATGTCTTTATTGGCCATTCCAGAAGGCCTGTTTTGTAAGAAAGAATTACTTCGGATTGAGTAGTTCAGTCCTACTGGGGAAATAAAATACATATAAAAATGTAGATTGAGATTTTGTAATAGAAGCCAAAAGATTATTAGAGAAGGTCAGGTTATCACTGGGAAGCAGATAAAAAGATTTTAGGAGAATATAAGATTCACTAAAAACGGCTTAATTTTACCCCTATAGTAAAGCTACCAAGCCAAAAAAACCTACTGCCTTTGAGTTGATTCCTACTCATAGCGACCCTATAGGACAGAGTAGAACTGCCCCACAGACTTTCCAAGGAGCGCCTGGCGGATTCCAAATGCTGACCTCTTGGTTGGCAGCTGTAGTACTTAACCACTACGCCACAAGGGTTTCCTTAATAAAGCTACACATACACTAAATTGGAGGCTCTCAAATTTTAGCATACATCAGAATCACCTGGAGAGCTTGTTTAAGGGGTTGCACCCCCAGAAGTTCTGATGCAGAATGTCTGGGGACCACTTAAACTGACTAGAGTTTAAGGGAACAGCAGCAAGTTGGAAGGGTGTGGCTAGATATTTGCATTAAATAGCATTATAATATTTTGTTAATTGAGAACTAATGATTAAAGGATTAAAACTGTTGCCCTTGAATCTATTCCAACTCATGGCAACCCCACGTATGCAGAACAGAGCTGCACTCCAGAGGGTTTTCAAGGCTGTGAGCTTTTGGAAGCAGATCATCAGGCCTGTCTTATGAGTTGCCTGTGGGTAAGTTTGAACTGCCAACCTTTTGGTTAGTAGTTCAGCCCTTAACCATTTGTGCCATCCAGGAACTCTGGCTTAAAACTACAGGGCACTAAATTAAGCATCAGTGCCTTACAATATTTGCTTCTGGTCAAGAGAGCAGTTGTTTTTAATCTCCGATCCAATTTAATCTAGGAAGATTCTAGAATGTTGCATACAAAACTCCAGGCTAAATGAACAGCTCCAGGGGCCTTTAAGAAGCTGTTCAGATAAATATGAGTTAACATCATGGTCACACAAATATGAGGAAATCACCAAAGATTGCTATGTGAAATGCAGAGAACTGCACGTTAATGCATAGTTGTGGTTCACCTATGAAGACAAGGTGTGGCAGCCAGCAGCCACTCTAATAGCTGAGAAATGTGTAACGGACAGATCACTCTCACACTGTGCAAACAGATAAGCAAAGCAGGCAGGAGTGCAAATAGGTTGTAGTCACCTCAGGGAATCAATCAGACATGTAAAAAGTGTGAAAAGGGCAGGCCATCACTTATCAGTCTCTCTATAGCATCCCCTCCTGAAGCTCAGAAAGCCACATCCTTTGCTTGACATTATCTGTCCCCAGTAAAAGTAAATAGACTTAAGATACACTAGGAACCAAGAGGTGAATTCAGAGCCACGCAAAAATCCTTGACATTTGGCACTCTCTCTTCCTCTGGTATGTAAATAGCATTCTAAAAAAAATGTGTGCAAAACATCGTGAAAGGGTAGAAAATAAACTGGGTAAAATGTGAAATAAACATACGGTTTTTAAAAACATTATTCACACTAAATCTAGACACAAATGAGATTAAAAGTTTGTTAACATATGACCTTTGATCAAATACATCAAAAATTCAATTAGCAAAGTTGAAGAAAAATATTCATACTAATCAATAACCCCACGTTATGTATTAACTAACTGAATCTTTCACAATGTCACCGAAGTCTGCCTGGTAGGCAAAGGAGACTGAAAGCTGCAGGGTTACTTCTCTTGATATTTGGGGGAAGAGGAAAAGGACAAAACAGTGAAGTGCTTATGAATATGAATTCTAGAACAGACTGCTAAGTTCAATTCCCAGTTTTCCTCCTACTGGCTACTGTGTGACCTTGGACAACTCAGTCTCTGTGCTTCAGTTTCCTTATCTGTAAAACAAGAATATCAGGACCTATCTCAGAGAACTGTTTTGAGGACTAGATGTGTTCATCTAAAGTAAATAGTGTTTAACAGCATTATTTAAGTCTTTGCTATTCCTGGTCTTTTCCCTGACATCTTCTGCAAAGTGATGGGACACAGGCTTTCCCACCTTTAATTAAATGCTTATGACTCTTAGGTATAAGCAAGAAGAATAAGAGTGGAAGGGAGAAAACACACACACACACACACACACACACACACACACACACACACACGAAGACCTAGATAAGCAGATAGATGTCCTATGTTCAAGGTTCAGAAGTTTCAATACTGTAAATATGGCAATAAAAACAAACAAAAAAAAAAGCCCCGTTGCCGTCGAGTCGATTCTGACTCATACCAACCCTAAAGGACAGAACAGAACTGCCCCATAGGGCTTCCAAGGCTGTAATCTTTATGGAGACCTTGGTGGTATAGTGGTTAAGAGTTATGGCTGCTAACCAAAAGGTCAGCAGTTTGAATCCACCAGGCACTCCTTGAAAACCCTACAGTGCAGTTCTACTCTGTCTTACAGGGTTGCTATGAGTCAGACTCGCCGGCGATGGTTTTTTTTTTTAATCTTTATGGAAGCTGACTGCCACATCTTTCTCCCATGGAGCGGCTGATGGGTTCATACCGCCAACCTTTCGGCTAGCGGCCAAGCATTTAACCACTGTGCCACCAGGGCTCCTTAAAAGATGGCGATACACCCCCAAACTGATCCACAGATTCATCACAGTCCCTATCAAAATTCCAGCTGGCTTCTTTGCAGAAACTGACAAGTTGATCCAAAATTCGTACGGAAATTCAAGGGATCCAGAACGGCTAAAATAATCTTGAAAAAGAACAAAGTCGCAGGACTTACACTTCCTGATTTCCAAATTTACTACGAAGCTACAGAAACCAAAACAGTGTGGTACTGGCATAAGGACAGACATATAGAACAATGGAATAGAATTAAGAATCTAGAAACAAGCCCTCACATTTATGGTCGACTGATTTTCAACAAATAAGCCAAAACAATTCAATAGAGGAAAAAACAGTCTTTTCAACAAAAATGTTGTAGGGACAGTGGATATCCATGTGCAGAAGAATGAAGTTGGACCCTAACCCTCATATCATGTACAAAAATTAACTCAAAATCAATCGATGATCTAAATATTAAGAGTTAAAACCATAAAACTCTTAGAAAAAAAACACAGGCACAAAGCTTCGTTACCACGAGTCTGGTGATGGTTTCTTAGATACGACACCAAAATCACCAGCAGCCAAAGCAAAAATATTGGACTTCATTAAAATTAAAAAACCTTTCTGCTTTAAAGAATACCATCAAGAAAGGGAAAAGACAAGCTACAGAATGGAAGAAAATATTTATAAATCATACTATCTGACAAAGGACTTGTATCTAGTATACATAAAGAACTCCTGCAACTCAATAGTAAAAAGACAAGTAATCCAATTAAAAAACAAGCAAGGGACCCAAATCAACATTTCTCTAAAGAAGGAATACAAATAGCCAATGAACACATTAAAAGATGCTCAATCAACATCACTAGCCATCAGGGAAATACAAATCAAAACCACTCTGCACCCTCTAGGATGGCTATAATAAAAAAGACAGATAATAACTAGAATTGGTGAGGATGCAGAAAAACTGAACACTCACACATTGCTGGTAGGAATGTAAAGTGATACAGAAACACTGGAAAAGTCTGGCAGTTCCTCACATGGTTAAACATGACCCTATGGCCCAGCGATTCCACTTCTAGGTATCCGCCTAAACCAAACGCAACCCGTTGCTGTAGAGTTGGTTCCGACTCGTATCGACCCTACAGAGTAGAACGGCCCCATAGGGTTTCCAAGGAGTGGCTGGTGGATTCGAACTGCCAATCTTTTGGTTAACAGCCCAGCTCTAAACCACTGCACCACCAGGAGTCCAGGTATACACCCAAGAAAAATGAAAACATATGTCCACACAAAAACCTGTATACCAATGTTCATAGCAGCACTATTCATAATAACCAAAAAGTGGAAACAACCAAATGTCCACCAACAATGGAATTATTATTTGACAATAAAATGGAATAAAGTTACTGATAACATGAGCCACTATGGATGAACCTTGAATCCATTATGTAAGTTAAAGAAGCCAGTCACAAAAAACCACACATTGTATAATTTCATTTATATGAAATACCTAGAATAGGCAAATCCAGAGACAGAAAGTATACCAGTGGTTGCCTGAAGAGGAGGAAATGGGGAGTGACTGCCTGACTGCTAATGGAGCAACAGGGTTTCTTTCTGGGGTGATGAAAAAGTTCTAAAATGACTGTGGTGATGGCTGCACTGCACTTTGCTCTTTAAGTGGGTGATCTGTATGGTATATGAATTATAACTCCAAAAAAAGCTAGTTATTAAAAAAAAAAAAAAGATGAAGAAAGGAAGATATTAGTAAGGCTGTGAGTGTTTGTTTAAAGTTTAGATCCTGAGTTTCTTTCTCCTGTTGCTATGAAATCCTGCTCTACAGAAAAGCTAAAAGGAGTAAGAGAAATCATTATCAGCCACTCCCTCCTAATGAACTGATAAAGATCCTGCCGGCTCAATTTTTTTTTACCCTCTTGTTGGGAGGAGCCAGCTAGTTTTACTCTATCCAGCTCCTCAGATACGCTAGGCCCATTCTGGAAACACAAACTTACACAAGCACAGGTTTTGAGTTGCAGGCTTCATTTCCAGCCACATATCCTTAATAGAGTTCTTCCTCTCCTAAAAAGGGTCATGACACTTCTTAGTGCTCCTAAGTGCTTCTTAGGAGCACAGTCAAGGAAGCAACTCTTCTGTCTCAGAACTCCAACAGTTAACACTTCAAAATTAGTAAAAGTTACATAAAAAGCAGTAAGACCAGAAACTATTAAAATTGATTAGTAGGCCCAAGTTTGTACACTGATTTAGAACACAAAGATAATGCTGAAATCCTAACCCCAGTTCCTGTGAACATGACCTCGTTTGGAAACAGGCCTGACGACTTATCTGTTAACATGAGGTGGGTCCTAATCCAATTATAAACCAAAAAAACCATTGCCATCGAGTCGATTCCAACTCACAGCGACCCTACAGGACAGAGTAGAACTGCCCCATAGAGTTTCCAAGGAGCGGCTGGTGGATTCGAACTGCTGACCTTTTGGTTAGCTGCCGTAGCACTTAATCACTACACCTCTAGGGTTTCCAAATCCAATCATAGTGGTGTTTTTATAAAAGAGAAGAGACACAGCCAGAAGAGGGAAAACTGCCATGTGACTTGCTGCAGCTGCAAATCAAGGAATGCCTGAGGTTACCAGAAGCCAGGAGAGACAAGAAAAGATCTTCCCCTAGAGCCTTCAGAGAACATGGCCCTGCCAACACCCTGAAATTGGACTAGTCTCCAGGACTGTGAGACAAAAAGTTTCTGTTCTTATAAGCCACCCAGGTTGTGGTATTTTGTTACAGCAGCCCTAGGAAACTAATGCATTATCTTTCAAGATGATGAAAGCCACATCTTCCGCAAAATCTTTCCTGATCACCTCTCCTACTTCCTCATCCTTCCCACACAACCTCCTTTGTGAATAGCCTCACACCTGTAAAAAATTATTATACCTATTTAAACAGGACTCCTACTTGACTGCAAGCTCATTTAGAGTTAAAAAAAAAACCCGTTGCCTTCAAGTCATTTCCGACTTATAGCAACCCTACGGGAGAGTAGAATTGCCCCATAGGGTTTCCAAGGAATGCCTGGTGGATTCGAACTGCAGACCTTTTGATTAGTAGCGGTAGCTCTTAACCACCACGCCACCAGGGTTTCCAATTTAGGGTAGGGATAGTCTTATTCATCTTTGTATCACCAAGGCCAAGCAGGTAGTGCCAGACACCAGCAGACTCTCCAAAATGTCTGCTGAAAGAACGAACAAAATCCACTATGGATGCTGCATACAGAAATAAAATTTCAACTTCAAACCCTTTCAAAGGAAGCAAGTGTAAATGTCTCCTCAACACCCTTAAGTAAGACTTCCCTCATTCCTAAATTATTCATAAGCAGGACCAAGAGTCTTCTATGAGACATTCCCTGATCCAGGTGCTAGGGATGTAGCCTCATCTGGAAGATACTCTTTGGAAAAACAACATAAGGCAATAAGTGCTCTAACAGAAGTTTATCCTCTCTGATATGAACAGAGAGAAAAGCAAGTAATTTTCCCTGAGGGCTTCAGAGAAGGTGACATCTGACCTGGACTTTGAAGAATGAGGACAAGTCCCTGGAAGGAGTTAGGAAGTGGTGGTTCAGACAGGTTGAAGAGAATAGCCGGGGCAAATGACCACAATGACCTTAGATACAAGAACCTGGAGAGAAGACTGTTAGAAAATGAGGATGGAAAGATAGGTAATGGTTAGACTGGAGGATCCGGAATGTCAAGCTAAGCAGACCGTATTCTATTCTGTAAGGGCAAACCACTGGAATGACATAATCAGATTTGTGATTTACAAAGACAGCCTTGGCTGCAGCATGGGAGATGGCTGGAAGGTGAACTGGGTGGGGATGAGAAACCCACGGTGGGGGCCTAAGAGTGCCCAGGAGGAGGCAGAAGACTAACAGAAGGTGAGGTTGAATGGGCATACTCTAAGAGGCCTTCCCACACTGCATATACATTCTCCCCAAACAGCCAGAAAAAATTAGTGTTCAGGTAAGCTGTAATTACAGGTAAAAACACCACAGCCCTCAGATGTGTGGAATGGGGAGGGGAAGTGATCTACCACAGAGACTCCTAGCAACAAGAGGTAGGCATGAAGGAGCCAGAGATAGGTGAAGAGAACAGTATGATGAGAACCAATGCCAAGAGAAATAAAGACAGCATTTTAAGGAAAGGGTCCATATCATATGCTTAGCAAAAAAAAGGACACAGGTATGCCCTCTCCCTCAATACAACTTCCCTAGGCTAACCAAGACTGGCCATCCCCCTTTCCATGCAAGAAGATAAAACAAGATTATCTGTGTTCTAGCCTCACTGAACACTGTTGTATTAGTCTCCTAGTACTACTGTAACAAAACATCACAAAGTAAGCACCTTAAAATAACAGAAATTTATTCTCTCATAGGTCTGGTGCCTAGAAGTCTGAAATCAAGGTGTTGGCAGGGCCATGTTCTCTCTGAAGGATCTGGGGGAGGAATCCTTCCTTGATTCTTCTAGTTTCTGGTGGTCCCAGGTGTTCCTTGGCTTGTGGCTGTGTAACTCCTATCTCTGCCTCCATAACCACCTCATAGCCACTGTAGGATGTTTAGCAGCCATCCCAGGGCCTCTACCAGTAGCAATCCCCCGGCTGCAACATACCAAAATATCTCCACACACTGCCACATGTCTCCTAGGGGGCAACACTGCCCCTAGTTGAGAACTACCAGTCAGATAGAGTAGGGCCCACGCTACTCCAGTATGACCTCACGTTAACTAATTACATCAGCAAAGATCCTATTTCTAAATAAGGTCACATTCACAAGTACCAGGAGTTAGGACTTAACATCTCTTTTTGGGGAATGTAACTCAAGCCACAACAGTTGCTACCACTCATAACCCTTCCCTTTACTTCCTTTAAGGTCAAGAGCATATCCTCCCCCACAGAGGCCTCCCTGGCTACCCCAGAACTCCTACAGCACTCGGGTTATTCCATGCTGTTTCCCATATGACTATGTAACCTTACATCACTTGATAATGTTGTTTGCACTGGTAAAGAGAAGGCTCTAGTTCAAAGCAACTATGATACTTTGGTCACATTACTTAACCCTTCTGTGCCTCCACCTCCTCATCTGTACTAACAGGGAAAATAATGGCACCCCTCACAGGTTAGTTGCAATTGTTAAATGAGTAAATATAAGAAAATACTCAGAAAAAATACCTAGCACGTAACAACTGATGCTTTGCTGTTGGATACTATTATCTGTAAGCGTCAATAAAGAACCGTTACTTCATTTCTATATTCTCTATAATGTCTTGCAGTGTCAAAAACAGCATGAACAGAAGTATGCGTTCACTGATTAAATTAAGGAGAAAAAAAAACCCTAGCCTCCTTCAGTTAATGTGATAAAAATGTGTTAGCATATGAAAGAGTTAATTTTCTAACTGTTTTGAAAGGAAACTTTCAAAAGCTCAAGTTACTAAAACTAGTCATTAGCCTTCAATTTTACTTCCTCTAAGTTACTTCCCTTCTTTTCTGAATTGGCCTTAAATCTCATTCTTCAAATAGGAAGTCACTTCTTTCCAAACAAGACCTGCAAGTAACAACCCATTGTATATAAAACTCCTTGGTGTCTACATTCATATATGAAACAAAGACGGGGGGGGGCGGGGGGATGGACATCATTCTTACCATCTTAGATACAGCAAAGAGCCTAGAAGAGGACAGTACCTTTGGAATATCCTAGACAGCAGCAGTTTTCAACCTCAATTCATTTTTCATCCATTTTGGAGAGGGATCAGAAATAATTTATTAACAGCTAAAGTAAAGATTGCAAATAATTTTTTCCATAAATTAGAACAGATTCAAGGTTATCTAAATATAGTGTTTTTCCTAAAATGAAACTTTTACTGGTCAGCACATAATGATTTTTTCCTATAGCATTCCCTTCTTGCACTCTAGTGTTTCTAAGCAGAAGAGACTAAAACCAAAACCAAAACCACATTGCCATCTAGTCAATTCCAACTCATAGCGACCCTACAGGACAGAGCAGAACTCCTCCATAGGTTCCAAAGAGCGCCTGGCGAATTCAAACTGCCGAGCTCTTGGTTAGCAGCCGTAGCACTTAACTACTATGCCACCAGGGTTTCTAGCGGAACAAGGGGCCTGGAAATTGTGCATCTCCTGCACTGTATCTCTCCCTTGTGACTAGTCACGATGAAGGACTGCAGGTAGAGGAAGGTGTAACAACATGCACTCCAGCTTCCACCCGACTGGCAGATTCTGGAAGCGGCCAGCTAACTTGCATTCTCAAAGAGCTCCAGGTGATTCTGATTTACCTCCCCTTCCCACCCAAAGGGCAGTTCTACTCTGTCCTATAAGGTCGCTATGAGTCGGAATCCACTCAATGGCACTGGGTTTGGTTTTTTTTGTTTTGGTCCCACCCAAAACACTACCACCAACAACCTTATTTAACGAAACACTCACTATACTTGAGTTTCCTCAAATCCTTGGTCCCATGCTGGGTGTGTGTCTCACACGCATACAGAATCTACCGTATAAATTAATAAAACTAGAAATACTCATTACAGAGACAGATCCTATGTAGACCAGCCAAAGTAAAAAGTTCCACCAGAAATCTTCAGTTACAGTTTACAATAGTGCTTAAAAGCAGAGACTCTGGAGCCAGACTGCCTGGGAGTTAATCCTAGCTCTATTACTTACTGGAACCCTCTATCATTTATTAGCTTTTCACCCTTTTATTACCAGTTTCAGCATCTCTCAAGTGGTGATAATGGAATCTTCTCAAGAAGGTAGGTATGAAGGTTAAATAAGACATTACAAGAAAAGAGCTCATAGTAAGCATGCAATGTACGTCAGTGTATGTTTGTCATCACTACTTAAGTCTTACTTTGAATAAACAGCAACTCCTTCCTTCAAATTTCTCTCTCCAGAACTTTAAGATCACAGGTAGTCCTAACTTACGATTGGTTCCGTTCTGACAATTCTGTCGTAATGACAATTTCATCGTAAGTCAGTTCTAACATAAGTAGGATACCTCATTAAAAAAATTTTTCATCATTACTGCCTGTTATTATCAGTATCTTTATAAATCACAACACGGAACATCTACGAGTGAACTGAGAATAACATCAGCAAATTAAGGACTACAACACTGTAGGTACTGCACATTACTAATGATAAGATGCACACACAAAAAAGAAACGTCATAGTGTGGGTCATCATAACTTGACTATGTCCTAAGTCATGGCCTGACCTGAATAATGATGTTTTATCCTAAAACGAAACTTTCACCAGGCTAGCAAGTAATTATTTTTTTCCGAAGTCCATATACCACATCCCATTCTGTTCTTGCTTATCCCCCACAATTTTCTGTCCTAAAACTTTGGGGTCAGATGTTTCTAAATTCAGATTTCAGAAAAGTAATAATGGTACAAATGCCAAATATTATGTAACACACTCAGCGGTTTAACAGTTCTTCGGTAAAATAAACGAATATTAACGCTAAGTAGCATAAAGACTAAACAACCTCTCATCAGTTCAGGTCAGGTTTTGCCTTTGTAGTTTTCAGAACTTCCTAAACTGCAGTTGCCCTTATCCCAATGCTAATTTGTTTTACACCCAAACACAGACACACTTCTCAATACTTTTAAGACACCTTTTCCAGTGTCTTCAGTCTGATTTTTCCATGACTGGTAACCAGGCTATTATCTCAGAGAAGTATACTAAGCCCCTCTAGGTATTTCTCATGGGAAATCAAAACAAAACAACCTTTAAGTCAGAGAGGTGTACCAGAGGTTGGGTGTGATGTATATGTAAGCCAAACTATAGGGCTGACAGTAATCTCAATTCTACCATCTTAAATTAGCTAATTTATTTTGATAATTTGTTTAAGGATTACACATTTTGCAATACTTACGTCAGGGTTCTATTCCGGTTCTGATGTAAGTTGAATTTTTTTTTTTTTTTAAGTTTTCATTATCTTGCCTTTTATTATCAGTGCCTTTATAAATTCGATCTTTTGTCTTCACGGGTTACAAACATTACATATAAACTTACAGGTATATCTTAATACCTAAAAAAAAAACCATTGCTATCTAGTCAATTTCAACTCACAGCTATACTACAAAAAAAAAAACAGGGAAGAGTAAAAAGTTAAAACTGTCACATAGTATTTCCAAGGAGTGGCTAGTGGATTTGAACTACTGACCTTTTGGTTAGCAGCCGTAGCTCTTAACCACTACACCACCAGGGCTTCTCTTAACACATACATACATAAAAACAATACACAAATCACAAAAATTCACTCCAACCCTAAAGAGTTGGATGACGCTGGCATTTTATCAGCTGCAGTAATAACTCCACTTGTGGCAGATTTGGATCATTTTGGATTATCCCTGGGAATGGCGATGGTGTTCCCAGTCAGAAAACTAGTGAGAATTGTCTGTATGGTACTTTTCTTTTTTTCTTCATATATCTTGCAGTAACATCTCGCTGCTTCCCAAATCTGCCTATAAGTAAGTGATCAACATTTAGGTCCATTTTTTCCAGCAGCCAAAGCCTCTAATTTAGTTTAGAAAAAACTTCAGCTAATCCTTCCGCTGTAAAAATTTTCTGACAACTTCTCCCTTTCCTCTTCTTCATTCTCTCTCTCTTCTTCAGCATTTCTTTCCTCTTCAAAATCCATTAAGTCCTGATCTGTCAGTTCCCCTTCTTTGTGATCTATGAGCTGTTCCACAACAGCAATATCAAGTTCTAAATTCAGTGTTCCTGCCATACGGACGATTTTTCCACCCATCTCTTCCATCACACTATCCTGATCAAATGCCTGGAGCACGTTTACATAACTCAGCAATTTTTTCCATATCCCCTGCATGGATTTTCCTGTAACTTCCCCCAGGAAGATGTAATGTTCCAGATACACTGAAGAACATTAAAATTCTTCCAGAAATCGGGTAATGTTACCGTACCACCATCTGTGGCAGCTACTGCCTGAGTAAACATAGTGCATAGGTAGTATGCCTTAGAGGGGGCACTGCACCTCGATCCATAGGCTGAATCACAGCTGTCTCCTGGAGGTAGGTACACTGTAAGTGCTGTTCATCGTTGACTCAAACATAGTGTTAGGTCGAGCACTACCTGTACTTAATTTTTATTTTCTTTGATTCTCAGTAAATATGCCTCTGTGGACAATTTTTAGCTTATTTTTGGCAGACTAGGAGCCACCAGAGGCATATGAGGTGGTGAGAGATAGCTACACTACTTCCTAACACCCTCGATACAGATATTTATTAACCAAACATTTATTATAAACAGGCACAGAACAGTTCTCCAGCCAAGAAATAAAAGTAGAAATAATTCAACTAAATAACTATGACTCTTCTGCCGAATCAAGATTGTTACAGCATATTGGAAAGAAAATGAATAAATTTCTATGCAGATAAAATAATCACAGTTTTAAAAATGGCTAATTCAACGTGCTTGAGATAATTACAATTTTACCTCATAATTCTTCAAAGGGGCTAATTACGCACAAGAAAGTGATGATTACAGCAAGCATTTTACCATTTCTCAACCACCCAAGAAATACCAACATTTAATACAGCATAGCTTTGGACATGATTTAACTTTGTTTTTTTTACTGTATTCATTACACCACTGGACACTGAACAGAAAGACAATTCACTTCCTAGGGGCTCAATAACAAATCAGAACAAAAAATAAAAATTTTTAGAAGGAAAAAAAAAGTAAACACAGCAGATTAGAAGTTATTGAGTTGATAACATTTAACTATCTCATTGCCATCCATATGCCTCAATTACATTATCAAGTTGAAACTTTTTTCCTCCAAATAAGTTGTTATAAATCAGTATTATAAAGGTGACAATCACATCAGCAAAAACTGTCCAATCTTTTGGAAACTAAACTTGAAAAACTTAGGTGAAATTTTTAAAACAGTTATAAAAATCCTGTGGATTCCACTGAAAAGAATGATGATCCTAGTGTACATAAAAACTTCCTCCCAACCATGGGTTTTGTTGAGATCTGTTTTTGTGGGAGAAAGTATAAGCAGTGCAAAAAAATATTTTGGGTGAGATCTGAGTATGAAATGTCATACTGCACTGCAGATAAGGGAAAAACTATAAATCCTAAGACACTAACTTATGAAATTGTAAAACGGAAAGCATATAACTACTCCTTACCAAAACAATGAAACACCCTAAAACTCAGGCTATTAAGCCATGATTTCTGTCTTTTTTCCTCTGCCCTAAATGCACCCATGCCCTGGTGACACAGAGGTTAAGTGCTAGGCTGCTAACTGAAAGGTCAGCAGTTTGAACTCACCAGTGGCTCCCCGGGAGAAAGATGTGGCAGTCCGCTTCTGTAAAGATTATAGCCTTGGCAACACTATGGGGCAGTTCCACTCTGTCCTATAGAGTCACTATGAGTCGGAATCAACTCGACAGCAGTCGGTTTCATTTTTTTTGAAATGCACCCCACTCACCCTGCCCCCACTTAAATAACCTCCTAGTAAAGGCTAAGTCACTTCGAGACCTCTTGAAGACCTTCCCAGAGCTCCCAGCTTACATCAGGCCCCTCAGCAGCTCCCCAGCACCACACACTTCTCTTCGCCTCACTCATCACACCCACTCATAGTGTCTTCCTGCCAAACTCCATTAGTACAGGAATCATACATGTCTTAACCACTGTCATATAAGCACAGGCACAGCACCTAATAGTTAAGAATTCAAATAACAAATTACAGAAAAAACAAATTTCAAAAGCAAGGAAATTTTATACAACCAATTTTCTGCACCCAGATTTTAAAAAGAAAATTGTCGCCCCTGAGGTTTACCCTTCAAAGATTAGACAGGCTCATAAAACAAAACGAGACTAAACGGGCACACCAGCCCAGGGGCAAGGACGAGAGGCAGGAGTGGGCAGGAAAGCTGACAACAGGGAACCCAAAGTCAAGAAGGGGAGAGTGTTGACATGTCATGGGATTGGCAACCAATGTCACAAAACAGTATGTGTATTAATGGTTTAACGAGAAACTAATCTCCTCTGTAAACCTTCACCTAAAACCAAAACCTAGTGCCATCGAGTCGATTCCGACTCATAGCGACCCTATAGGACAGAGTAGAACTGCCACATAGAGTTTCCAAGGAGCACCTGGTGGATTCGAACTGCCGAGCCTTTGGTAAGCAGCCGTAGCACTTAACCACTACACCACCAGAGTTTCCAGCAAACCTTCACCTAAGTACAATTAAAACAAAACAAGAAAATGGTTCCAACAAGATCAGCTGTATTCAACAGTGCTAAAGCTACCTCCCAGAACACTTTAATAGCTCAAAATTCAACCTCATATAATCATAGCCAGTTGTCATCAAGTCAGTGCTGACTCATGGCGATCCCATGTGTGTCAGAGCAGAATTATGCTCCGCTGAGTTTTTAATGACTAGTTTTTTGGAAGAGATTGCCAGACCTTTCTTCCGAGGCACCTCAGGTAGACTCAACTCAAAACTTTTGGTTAGCAGTAGAGGGTATTAACTGTTTGCACCACCCAGGGACTCCCATATAATTGAAACCCTTATATAACCAGAAGTTTCAATTATCTGTAACACAAAAAGTGTTAAAACTCAGGTCCTCCCTCTGAACTTATCTGATCTTATTTTAGATAACTCTGTAAGTCTAACTGGCCAGTAGCTCAGTTCACAGCAGTTTAGAAAAATACATGCTTGGATGAGAAAGAAGAGGTACACTCTGTGTCAAGGATATACCGAAGACAGAAAGTCCTGAGAAAGTCAGGCTCAGAAATGTTAAAATGAGAGGGGGGTGCCATTGAGGGCAGGACAAAGAGGACAGCAATAGACCCCAAAGGCAGAACTTGAAAACCCTCAATCAGTACAGAGGTAAGCTCAGGGCCCAGACATCATACTAAAACCAAGCCAGTTGCTACAGAATCGATTCTGACTCATAAGACCCCGTGTTTTGCAGAGTAGAACTGCGTCCATAAGGTTTTCAAGGCTGTGACCTTTCATAAGCAGACTGCCAGGCCTTTCTTCTGTGATGCCTCTGGGTGGGTTCAAACACCAACCTTTTAGTTGTGAGTAGAGCGCTTAACCATTTGCACCACCCAGGGTCTCCCCAGACACTTTAGACAGAGAAAAAGAACACATTTACTACAGGAATAAAACAAGTTTTAAAGCTTGAAAAAGCAAGCTTCAGTTATCTAGAACATACTGTTACCATTTCAGTGGTTTAAGGTCCCAATTTTCTACAGAAGTCATACATCCCCAACCTAAACACACATGAATCCCATAAAAACTCAAAGGATACCCTATAATGCATTATTTTTATACAGGTATCAGGAGAACTATAAAATTGACAATAAAGGTCAAAATACATGCTTTTCTCCAGACAGTGCTAAGCTAGTAACAGAAACAAATTCTTGCTCAAATAAACCTGGTTGAAATGAAGCATAAACTTTTTTATAAGCACCTCCCTTCTCGAATACCCTCCATACCAGGGCGCTCCTGCTTTGTTAAATGAGTACACATCTAAAATGAACAGAATACTTACTGCTTCATTACGTCAGAAGAAGAAAGTATCTACCAGTGCAGTGGGCAGAAACCTGTCCTACAAACTCCAGGTTCACCCACCTAGGACTGTGCCTGTCACATAGGAAATACAATTAAACATTTGGAAAATTAAACTGAAAACATAAAGCCATTTGTTTTGTTTACACACTGCACAGGAAACTCCTGGCAAAAGGGCCCAAACTTCCATCTGTCCATTTGCTCATAAGGAGCTTAAGCCTGGTACTGTCATTACTCGGACAAGCAGTTGCCAAGTCAATGTTGGTTCAAAGGCTCTCTTTTCTGCAGGAGTAAGGACTCTCAGAGATCAAGAACAGCAGGCCTAAGGCACATGAACGCAAGCAGAGGAGAAGGAAGACAGCCTCTGATTTACTGCTAAGTAAAAATCACCCCAAACCTAAGTTCTTTAGGGAACGGGAACATGGGAACACTTCTGAGGGCATGTACCTTCTGGCTTCCTAAATAAGGGCACCTACCTCAAAATGTAAATATTTCAGGGTTAACCTGAAATAGATGTAAAAGCATCAGGATTTGACTGTGTGCGGCCCAATTCCCACTTACACTACCCTCAAGACAATGCTTGTTAAGGGGAAAGAGCAAGATGCAGAATAGTGTGTGTGATATATTACAGCCCATATATAAAAAAGGAGGAAAAAATCTCTCAACGTATGTATATAGACACAGTATCTCCAGAAGGATACAGAGGAATCACTAACTGTGGTTTCCACTGAAGCGAGGACCTGGGTAGCTGGGAGACCGGGAGGGGAAAAAGACTTGCTTTTCACGCTCTACCCTTTTGCACTATATTACATATCCATGCTTTGCCTACCCTGCTCCGCTCCCCACGTGAAATATTTTTAAAGCCCCAAAGGTAACAGTATTTTGAAAGGAGGAGGACTGCACCTCTGGGATAGGAAGAACATGTTTTTTATTATAAACCTTACTGTATTTTATTTTTGTTGTGTGCATATTTGTTTACAAATAAGCTTATTAAAAAAAAAAAAACTAATTAAAGAGAGAGAATTTTAAAGCCTTTCAAGGAAATGTTTGGTATCTTGATTGGCCGGCGATTACGTGGGTACACGCATTTATCAAAACTTACCAAACCAACACTTAAAATGGGAGCATTTTATTGTATCTAAATTACACCTCAATACAGGTGATTTTTAAAAAACTTCCCAAGGTGATTCCAATGTGCAGATAAGTTTGGGAACCACTGTTACAAAGCACCCCGGACCTAGTCATAAACCTTACTCTAGCCCCCAAGAATTAGCTCTTAGAGCACTACCAAAAACAAACAAACAAAAAACTCTATCCAAAATAAATGAGAGACATGTGATTATTAGGTACTATAAACTGTAACGTGAATGGTACAAGCTGAAGGGCTACATGTCTGGCACTGGGCTCAGCACTTCATTCTGAGTGAACTCTGATAGCACTGTTACCATGCCCCTTCTACAGAAGAGGAAACTGAGTTACAAAAGGGTCACATTACTGGCCAGGGTCACAAGCTATTAACTATCAGAGCTAGTACTTAACTATCTACCAGCCTCCATGCTCTTAACTAGATGCTATATTGCCTTCCTTTTCTGAACTTAGGGCTTACAAAAGACAGATTCTCAGAAAAAAAAAAAAAGCTTCCTGCTGAATAACTGTAAACGTTAAAGAGATCTCATCCAGCAAAGAACTTCTCCACCAAACTATGAAGACGGTATTTCCAACAAAGCTGCCAAATCATGTATTAAGATTTATCTCCTGACAAAAGAAACTATATGTTAACAATGTGTACGACACATTCCGCTATGTGTCGGAATCGACTCGACAGCACTGGGTTTTGGGTACGACATTAAACACCCTTTTTAACTTAAATTTATTTCCTTAGGCTGTCAAAGCCTAAACTGCAAACAAGGTTAGGTAAAAAGTACCCCAGAAAAGGGGCAGAGCATTTGCCCTATGAGTCCACAGAACAGGCAACAGAGAACCACCAACTCATCAGCACCATACAGACTTGTACACACACAACTGTCAGAACACAGTAAAAATAACAATGCACACATAACCAAAGTGGAATTTTCAACCATATGCTTAAAGACAAAACATTAAAAAAAAAATTTTTTTTTTTTTTTTTAAATATTGGAACTGGATTCCTGTGTATTAGAATAGCCAGAGGCTTTAGAAATTAAAGTCTATATTCTTTTGTTCTTCTCTCTTGCAAAAAACGCCATCAGTTTCTGTGTGAGGACAGCTTTCTGGGGCACACTATTAAATTGACAGACTGGCTCAAAACATTTCTACACAAGTTTAGGAAACTATGGTCAGGATGTGGACTTAGTAAAATTGGAAAGCTTAATTAATGAAAAATATAATTTCTAAAGAATAACTAGCCTGAAGAGATAAATGAAATATGTGTAACTGGTACATGATGGAAATAAATGTTTCTGACTTCATGATTAAAGACTCTTGAGCCACAGTCCTGCCGCAGCTGGGTGGCATGGATGACAAGTTGTTCAAGAACCTTTTAGTCATAAAAGATGGTAGTAGCAGGCAACAGTGGGGAAAAAAATATCCACCCCAATAAATCTGCCTTTCATGTCCACTTGCTGGAGAGTCCCATCTCTGCTATTTACTGGCAAACTAACTCCTACCGTTAAACAGAAAAAAAAGACAAGAACATGAAAACACTGTTTTTATCCTGATCAGTCAAGCAGCAGTAATTTTTAAGCCTGCTACCAATCAAATCCTTGTCATTCTGAAGGCAAGCAGTTGCTGTATAAAATACAATGCACTAAAAAGTATCTTCAAAAAACCTCTCCTCTATCAGAGTCAGGGCGTGTGTTTCTACCAAGAGAAAATGAATGTACACTGACCACTTCATACATTATTTCACCTAAAACTGCTACGAATTGGATGCTATTTGTTTTACAGATGTAGGTCCTGAAGTTCAGAGAAATAAGATAACCTGCTTAATATGACACCACTTTTATGGCAAAACTACCTTTGTAGTTATAGGGCCATCAGTATTTCTGGTAAAGAATCTCGCTTAAGCAAACCTACAAAGCAAAAGTGTAAACTTCTTTTTTTTTAATGCAGAAATAACTGAGAAAGCAGCTTTGAAACACAGTCTGCCCTCTTATACACAAGGCCATCAAACAAATACCCTGATGTATATACTTAAAGCTACCTGGAGGAGTCATTTCAAGCCTCAGGGAATAGCAACACAGTATCATGCTGAGGTTCCACTGGACTGGCTCAGGTGTCCCCTATGCCCAGCAGCTGCATAGGGCTGATCTCTGGCCATGGATCAGAACCCTAAGAAGCTACATCTCCAATTTATCACCAAAGCCCATCAGCACCCATTTACATAATACATCTGGAATCCCACCACTTCACACCACCTCCATTGTTACCTCTCCTGTCCAGGCTACTATTATCTGCCACTAGACTTAAAAGAGCCTTGAAAATACCTGTGCTTCTGTTTTTGCCTCCCTGCAGTCTCATCTCCATACAGCAGTCAAAAATATAAATCAGATCGCATCACTCCCGTTATAAAAATTCTTTGATGACTTTCAATGCACTCTGAATAATCTAACTCCCAGCTCCTACATGATCTGGCCCCTGCCTACTGCTACAATTTATTTCTTCCACTCTTTCTCCTTGCTCTCTGGGCTTTAGCCATTCAAGCCTTTTTGCTGTTCCCTAAAAATGGCAAGCTCATTCCCATCTCAGGTCTTTGCACTTGCTAAACTCTCTGCTTGGAAAACTCAATCCCATCCTTTGTATAGCTTACTTCTCCCACTTTTGTCCAGGTCTCTGACCATATGTCACCTTCTAAAGGTGACAAAGGTACATCTATCTGCCTAAAATAGGTAGATTTTCCTTACCCCACCCCTTTTCCAAATGTTGTTATTCTTAATAGGAGTTATCATCTGGTAAGTTATACTACATGAATAATCTGTTTACCAGTCTATGATCAGTCTCTCCCCCTAGGATGAACACTCCAATGAAGGCAGGGACTACCTTTGTTTTCTTCAGATGTGGCCCAGAGCAGTGTGTGGTATAACAGCTAATCAGCAACCATTTGTTGAATGAATGAATGAATGAATGAATCATAACAAACCCACAAATTAGCTTAGCCATTCTACTTAACATGCCACGGAGGAGGTCAAAACCAACTAAAGCCAAGATGCCTCGCTGCCCAGCAGTCCATCTCACCAAATGAGAACACACATTTCTTTTTTAACTTGCATGGTTCTCCATTTACAGAGCTCCCTCAGAACCAAGAACAAGAAGAGACAGCCAAAATGAGACCACACCAGAATGTTTATTATGGTAATCAATTAAATTAAAAAACCTCTAACCATTCCCCTTATCTGTAACCCTTTCAAAGCACATGACTAACCCCTGGATGGGCTGTTACACATGCCGTTGACAATGTTCCCTCCCAAGCCAGCGCCACTGCTGACTACTCAGGTTAAGAGGGAGAAATGCTCTCTGATCTTCATTCTCTAGTTGGTTCATTTGGTATTGATAATTAGATATGCCCAGAGAATGGAATCCCTGGGTGGTGCAAATGGTTAAGTACTCAACTACTAACTGAAAAATGATAAACAGGGGAGATAGATGGCTTTCTAATGAAAAACAAATCCAGAAGGCAAGTACCTGTGTAATATGGAGTCTATCTCCTTAAAGACTAAGTAAGAGAGAAGTTAGGAACTGCATCTTCGAAGGAAGGAAGTATTGCTTGAAATAAAAGAAAGAAAGTTAGAGGAGTATCTTAGGGAGCTGTAGGAAAATAAGACTACAGTAAAAAATTCTGGAATAAGATAAAGATCTCACCTAATTGGTACACAAGAGACTTATTAATAGTGATGCACTCCCCCCCCAGAAAAGCAGAGGGACACACAAAACAAAGGATATTACCTATCAGATCGATGTTCTACTAAAAACCATCTGTATGAGTCCAAAAGGTCAACATTTAACCTAAAGCAAAGACGAGAAAATAAGGGGACAGGGAAACTAGAGTACTAGAAGTGGAACAAAATCAGAATACGATTAAAGAAAATGTTGACGTACTGTGAAAAATATAACTGATGTCACTGATCAATTTGTGTGGAAACTGTCAAACAGGAACCTAACCTGCTGTGTAAACTTTCACCAAGAACACAATATTATTTTCAAAAAAAAGTGATGCACCCACATTTCCAGAGGATGTACATTAATAAGCACCCCTCTTTCACGGCAAAAGGGAAATGGAAGGAGGCTTCTATTTACATACCTTACAAATGTGCTGCGAGATGCCCGGCCTGTGTGGCAGAAGTTCTACAAAGTACCTTGAACTTCTCAGATGAAAGGCACTACAAAAACATTAAAAAAAATCATGGATTATGTCCCTTTATTTTACACGGAAAACACAAAGCACAAGATGTAGATGGACTTGCCTACAGTTCCATTAAGTAATTTAGAGTCCAGGAGAAGAAAAGACTACAGAATTTCTAACTGACATATCACACAGTTTATCACATTTATATAATTCTTGGCCTCCTTTCACTTAACGCAAAATGTACGGGATCAACCTTATTTTCTGAATATTATAAATTAATGTTTCCCCTTTAAAAGCAAAAATCAAAATGCCCAATGAATTCCATGTGAATTAATTTCCCCCAATATTTTACTGTGAAAACTTCCAAACACACAGCAAAGTAGAAAGAATTTTACAAGGAACACCTGTACCTCCATTACCTAAACTCTACCATGAACATTATTTTAAATTGTGGTGAAAATATACATAACAAAACATTCAACAATTCAACCATTTCTACGTGTATAATTCAGTGACACTGATTACCTTCTTTATGTTGTGCAACCATTATTGCTACCCTTTTCCGAATTACTGTACCATACCATGAACAATTTAATAACTTGTTTTATCAAATTACATTTCCTTTTTAACGTAACCATTACAGAGAAATTACAGAAAGATAACTATCAGAAAACTAATGACTTCATAAACACAGGGTGAAGTCACTAGATGAAGGAATTCAGAATATCAGGAAATCCTAATATTTTTGTAAGAAATGATCAACATTAGAGTGCTGGTTAAAGTCAGAATGGACATATCTATTCCTATTCACAGAAAGTCATTGTAGTTTTGTTTGCTTAGCATCAAATCATGTCATTTTCTGCTAAAAAACATCTAATGACTTCCCATGTCAGAACAAACCCAAGGAACTTCCCACGTTCTAAAGACTCTATATGATCTGGTTCCTGCTCACCTTTCCAAACTCATTTATCCTTCTCACTTTTCCCTTCACTTACTCCACTCCAAACTTAATTCATTATGTGCTTATGTTCCCATATTTCCCTTTAATTGAATAAATATGCCTAAACATATTTATTTTACCCACCCACTCAAGAAAAAAAAAAAAAGCTCCATTTTGTACAAACTACAAACTCAGCTCTCACATTTTGGTAATGTTATAAAAATGCATTCAGAATCATCTGGAGGAAGTATCAACAAAGACCAACACCCAGAGTGAGCAGCTTCAGTGTCTGATTTTCAGTCACATGACTACCATAACTACCAGTATACAAGGCCATCACTTAATGCTGCAGCACCTCATATTAAAAATGAGTCACTTGAAACAGAAGCACTTGAAATAGAGATTTTACAGTACTCACTAACTTTAAACTGTCTTTGAAATTTTAATTTATTGATTTCACAAATACTTAACAGTGGGCATGTCCCCAAAGAGCAGAGTATGGTAAAATACATATATTTAACACTAACATGCTTAAACTTAGTTACATTAATGGAAGATGCAGTCAAACTGAGTTCCACTGACTAGATGCATAAGGAATAAACTAAATAGTAAAGGAGAATACGATATTTAGGAACCTTTTAAAACTACAAATATATGGCCATTTTAAAATCCACTGATTATGCACCATTTATCATTATCACTAGCAGCCGTAATGCTTAAACTCAAGCTGCTATCTACAAAAGCTCATCAAACCCAAATTAAAAAAACCTCTTAAAAGCTGAAATACCAGCCTGTCTCCTGGCAGAGTTAACACAAATCTCTCCGCTCTAGGACAACTAAGAAGACCCTAAGTAGCACCTCAGCTCCCGCTGTCACTGCTTGGTCGGACCCCACCCCATGGACAGGAAACACCTGAAGATCTGCCTGTTTTACTCCCCTAATAACTTTTTTTTTTTTTTAATAACTTACACCACCATATGACCAAAACCAAACCCGCTGCCGTCAGGAGTCGCCTCCAACTCATAGGGACTCTCTAGGACAGGGGAGAACTGCCCCATAGAGTTCCCAAGGAGTGTCTGGTGGATTCAAACTACTGATCTCTTGGTTAGCAGCTGTAGCTCCTAACCACTAAGCCACCAGGGTTTCCCCACATGACCAGGACAAACTTTTAAAAGAGTTAACTGACAAAGAATCAGGACTTTGAAAAAACTCCAACAACAAAACCACTCTCACACATGCACATGCACTGTTTACTTGATATGAGCAGTTTCTCCCAAACCCACTCCAAATCAATACTCAAAAAGGCCCACAGTTACCTGATAACATTTTAGGCTGAACTATGATGGATTTGGAGAAAGGAAGTCTGGACTCCCCTCTGGAAAAAGTTGGTTCATCAAGAAGACCCAAATACCCAAAGCCAGGACTAGGCCAGCCACTCACCCTGCACATTCATTTATCTGCATCATTTAACTGCTACAGGACCATCCAGATACAGAGGAGAGTGTTGTGAAAGCCAAAGAACTGTAATTTGTTTGACAATTTTTTTTAGACTCTCCTAAACCAAAAAAAAAAAAAAACCCATTGCTTTCAAGTTGATTCCGAGTCATACTGACCCTACAGGACAGAGTAGAACTGTCCCATAGGGTTTCCAAGGAGCGCGTGGTGGATTCGAACTGCCAGCTTTTTGGTCAGCGGTCAGCTCTTAACCACTATGCCACTAGGGTTTCCAAAGGCAACCAGCAAGGTGTAAAAGTGGAAAACACTGGACTAAGTTGGAAGCCCTGGATTTTAGCTGACTCTAGGCCTGATACTCGGGAGTGTGTGGAGAATACCTTACAAAAAAAAATTCTAATCTGCTCCCCCAACAAGATACGTGAGCTTGGTAAATTTACTTAAGTCTCTGGGACTCAGTTTCCTCATCTACAAAAGGGAGGGGAAAGGGTTGGATTACAAGTCCTGAAAATTCCTTCCAGGTCTAAAATTCTGGTTCTATGAAGTCAGTTGATAGCTATATTCCTACTCTCTTCTCCCTCCAGCACAGATCTCTTATGAGAACAGAGATCATAAGTCTCTAGGACTAAAATCTGACTCAAAGCGCAAGTTCCATATCATATTTTTTGTTACATTCCCAAGAGCCATCAGTGATCTACCACAGTAGATAGGAACTATCCTTAATACAATTTATCAGAAGATAACCTCAATAAGTCATCTTTTACAATTCAGAAAAAGTCTTGTATTTTCAGTGCAAACAACGTCACTTGTGCCAAGCCCTCAAAATAATATGACCACCAATTCAGTCATGTCTAATGGAAACCCTGGTGGCATAATGGTTAAGAGCTACAGCTGCTAACCAAAAGGTCAGCAGTTTGAATTCACCAGGTGCTCCTTGCAAACCCTATGGGGCAGTTCTATTCGGTCCTATAGTCAGAATCGACCCAAGGGCAACGGGTACAGGTAAGGTGACAATCATGTACATGTCCAGACTACACATTTGTGTGGGGGACACTAAAACTCAAAACAAAACTAAAAGTGGTTCAAAAATTCTCACCACATACAATATTTAAAAAAAGCTTTTAATACAGAAGTATTTTTTTCCCTCATTTTTGGCAGAGAAGAATATAATTGATTACACGCCTGCAAGAAAAAATTTACTTCAAAAGGGTAAAGAAAAAAAGAACCGACCAGATCACAAACAGGTAAAATTCTTAAATCAAAACTATCAAAAAAAAAGTGTCATTTTTTACCTTCTTCCTCAACTCTGAGGCAAAAAATATGTCATTTTTCCGCCATAAACTACTAGACATGGTTTTTGATCAAATCGATTTGAGCGCAAATAATGCTATTCAATGAAGACTACCTGTAACTGTGGATCCAATCAGTAACCAGGGACAAATGTTTAGATGCTTCCTAATCAAAATAATAAAAAGGACTAATTAAAATTGCAAATTAATACTCTATTTTGGTGGAACATAGATCATAAAAAATGCTCTTTTCAAGCGGAAAACGTCCTCACTTTTTCTTATTTTACAATACAAAAAGCCCTGATCCCTAAGATTACAACACAATCTCCAAAAACACTACATTAAAAAAGGAAATGTACCCCAAACACTGAATTCAAACAGCATAAAACATTCATATATTACACTGAATGTAAAAAAGCAAAATGGAGTTGTAAAGAGTAACTTTCCCATTTCAACTCCTACAGCCACGCGCGAGTCGCAAAGGCCGGCAGTACCGCGCGGTCGCGGGGCCGGATCCGGAGCCCCCGCCCTACCCGGCGCGGCCGCCGCGACTGCTGGGCGGGGAACCGGCGCGGCAGTGAGAGGAAGCGCTGGGGAGGGGCGGCGGACGAGCAGGCAGCTTGGGCTCTATCTACCAGGCCCGACCGGGCGGGGGAAGGGGCGCGGGCGGCGGCGGGGCGCGCTTCCGGGGCCTGAGCGGGCGGGGCGTCGCCTCGGGGCGCGGGGCCGGGACCGAGAGCCGGAAGCCATGGGCCGGGGACCGTGGACCGGACACCGGGGGCGACCGGCTGGAAGCAGCAGGTGGGGCGCGGCTGCGGAGGGGCAGCAGGCGGGCGACCGGAACGGTGCCGAGCGGGCGGACCAGAGGCGCCGCGGCGCTGGGAGTGAACCCTCCCGCTCACCTTTGGCGGCGACTCCGAGTCCGGCCTCTTCGTGGCGAGGACGCCGCTCCGCGAGTCGCGAGCTCGGAGGCGCTGGCTGGTCGCTGAGGAGGCGGCGGCTGACTAACGAGAGAACCGAGGAAGGACGGCGGGCGGCGGGCGGGGAGCTCGAGCGAGCGAGGGCGGGCGGTGGCGGGAGGGCGGGGAGCGACGTGCGCGCCCCCGGGCGCCCGGCGGGCTCGAGCCGGCCACAGTCGCGGCCCCGCGCACGCGCGCGCACTCACAATTCAGCCACGATTGCTCAGGAGCGTGTCCACGCCCTCAGAGCAAGGCGCTTAACCAATCATTGCAGCCGCACGGGGCATCACGGGAACTCTGGGGCTATAAAAGACCTGGTTGCTATTTTATACCCCTCGAGTCACTCATCCTTTAAGCCGGGTGGGTCTAGGTGCGCGTGCGCGTCGTAAATACTCCTCCCCGAACTGCCAACTCTTCGCGCAACCGCGGTAGGCCTTCCCCGCCTGGGCTCACGCGTGCGCACTAACCGGCCTGGCCCCGGAAAACTAGACGCCTGCGCGGTGGGGACTACAGTGACAGTCCCTGGGGTGGGGCGCAGGCCAGTCATGGCGGAGCCTTGGTCCGGGCAGTCCTTGCAGGCTCTGCCGGCTACGGTGCTGGGCGCACTGGGCGCCCTGGGCAGCGAGTTCCTGCGGGAGTGGGAGGCGCAGGACATGCGCGTGACTCTCTTCAAGCTGCTGCTGCTGTGGTTGGTGTTAAGTCTCCTGGGCATCCAGCTGGCGTGGGGGTTCTACGGGAACACGGTGACCGGGCTGTATCACCGCCCAGGTGAGGTTCCCCATCAACCTCCGCGGGCCGCCCGCCCCCAGCGGACTGTACGGCTCCCCAGGATCTCCCTAGACTACCGCTGGTTCTCCGAGAGTCTTATCAGAATTTAACGCTGAACCCATACTGTTTAATGCCACCATATCATTTCACGCCAGAATCCCCACCAGCCCACCCATCGCATTGTAACGTTCCCCGAATTCCCACCAGACAATACCGCTAATCCCTTAGGACCCCCACCTGACTCTTCACCAAACAATATAACTGGTTCCTAACCTAACCTGGGCTGATGCCTGCCCAGAGCCCCACCCCACAGCCTGCTGCAGCTCTGGCTGTGTTCCTGCCCCCAGGTCTGGGCGGCCAGAACGGATCCACACCTGATGGCTCCACGCATTTTCCTTCCTGGTGAGTATCTGTCCCCACCCCAGCCCCATGCTTGGCAGGCAGAGGACGTTCCTGTGCCGGAGGTGGTGGGAGGGGGCTCTCGGGGTGGGAGTCCACCAGTTTTAGTGGCCTTTGCAGCAAGCTCCAAGGTGTACAGCCAGAACTCAGGCTTCAAGCTGGGGGTGACGCTGATACCTGGACAGCTTCTCTAAGCATGCTGTCCAGCAACCTGTGGAGTGGGTGGTAGGGACATTATCACCATTTTACAGATGAGGGAACAATTTCAGAGAGATGAAGTGACAGGTCTGTTGCATTCCTCTCCAATGTAAGCCCCTCATTTGGGAAGCCAGGAGTCTCTGTCCTTAGAGCACTGACTGGCCTCATCAAGGCCAGCCTCCTGATGTGTGAAACATGAACTCACTAATCAGGCAGTCATTCAGCTAATCTGAGCTGAGACCAAATTCTGTCTTAGTTCCCTGGAGCTGCCGTAAAAAACAGTAATTAATTTCTCACAGTTCTGGAGACTAAAAGTCTAATTAAGCCATTTGGGGTCGATTCCTTATGTAGGCCTCTCTCCTGGTTTCTGGTGGCTGCCAGCAATCTTTGGCTTTTCCTTGATGCTTATTGATGCATCTGCTTCCATTGTCACATGGCATTTATATTCCCACTACATGACATACTCCCTTTTTATAAGACACCCCTCAAAAGAAATTAGGACTAGGGCCCACCCTACTCTGGTTTGATCTCATTTGACCCAGTTGATAAGAAAAGAGAAACTATTTCCCCAAACAAGGTCATATTTACAGATAACAGGGATTAGGACTTCAACATAACTTTTTGGGGGAAACATTTAATCCATAACACTCTATCCTCTGTCTACCCCAAGTTCCATTTCCTTCCCATGTGCAAAATACGTTCATCCCATCGCAAAAGTCTTAACCCATTCCAGTGTCCACTCTTAAGTCCAAAATCTCATCTTTTGAATCATCTAAATCAAGTATGAGTGACACTCTGGGTGTTTTCCAACCTGGGATAAAATTCCTCTCCATCTGTGGACAGATGAAACCTAGAATACAGGTTATTTGTTTCCAAAATATAATGGTGGCCCCTATAATACATAGGAGCTTAGAAATTAGCTGAATGAATGAGCATATGGAGAGGAGGGACCTGTAGGGCCTTTATCCTAAGGTCCAGGAAACTATTGAAGGACTCCAGGAGGTGGGGCCTGATCTAATTTGCCTTATAACTGCCTGTGTCATGGCAAGATGAAGCAGTCCAAGAGTGAAGGCAATAGGCTAGTTAGGAAGCCTGCCACTGCCCAGGTTTCTGTCTTGTGCAACTGGGGAAGGATGGTGGCACCATAAGGTGGGGACCCAGGAGGAAGAACAGGTCTGCAGGGGGAAGGTGTTGAGCCCAGTGTGGACTGTGGGGCCTGTGAGGCACTAGAATCTAAAGCTCAGCAGAGAGGTCTGGATCGTAGTATGGCATTACTGAGCCCAGCTCAGCTCCCAAGAAGGGTCTGGGATGAGCCAATCCCAGGGACTGCTCTGCTGCCCATGAAATAACGCCTCTCTTCTCTCTCTCCATCACTTTCAGGGAAACTGCAGCAAATGAACCTCTCAAAACCCACAGAGAATAAAAGAAGGCAACAGGGAGTCTCCTGGCTCCCACATTGGGTTCTCCTGCTGCCAAGTCCTGTGGATGACTACAGGAGGATTGGGGCTGGGGACAGGGAGTACCTTAGCACTTGCAGGGCTGGGCCTCTGCTGCCCTCAGCCCTGCCTCCAACAGTCCCAGGCATTGGGTCAGTGAACTTTGCCTCTACCCTGATCTGTGTGCCTTAAGGGGGAAAAGTATGCTGTTCCTCTCTCAGGGGTTGGAGCTCAGGAGAAGCCTTTGGATTGGGGAAGCCAACAATCCATTTTCTGTCCTATATCTCCTGGCCCTCTTCCCATCCCCCTGTGGTATGACCCCATAGAGATTTGTCTCCTTGAGAGGATGAGGTTGCGGTTGACCAGCCATGGGATTTGTAAGGAAGTCTGTTCTCCCCTAAGCCCTGGGTTCCCTGGATTCCTTTGGTTTTGCTTTGTTGGCAGGGAGCCAGGGTATCCTGGCCTGGGCCAGGCTTTATACTCTGGGGCGGCTTCCTGCCCGCACTGCTGAAGTGCCCGTGGGGTCTCAGGTCTGCACCCTGCTCCCTCACTGGGAAGTATTGAGAAGTTACTTAGCTATTTAGATATAAGGTCCTATGGCAGGGGGAGCTAGCACCATTCAATCATGGAGGCACTGAACACCATCTCCCTGGCCCATCTAGATCTCTTTAGGTATGACCCAGGCAGAGGAAATTGTCATTTCCGAAATGTCCTATTCATATTCCTCAGTCTTTCTGGAGGGAAAATTGGGTGCCTGAAAGGGGCAGAGCCCACCAGCTGAGCTCCTGGGGTGGCCTCCCACCCCCGGCACTGAAGTGTCTATGGGTCTTGAGTATGTACCATGTCCTTCACTGAGGTACTGGGCAGTTAGTACAGAGCAGCCCCATCATGCACTGCATCCTCATCACTTCCCACCTTGACCTGGAACAACAGGATCCTCATCCTAAGAGCCCCAAGGCTTAGCATCTCCTCACCAGCACCATCTCAATGCAGAAGAGCCACAGGTCAGGCAGGCCTGCCACCTCCACAGCAGGCCAGGGGAGCTTCCAAAGGTGTGTGTTGCAAAACATCCCCAAAGAAACACTGGTTGCTGAAAGCAGTGAGGCCCTGTACCTGCCTCACTCTCTAATGGCAATATCTCTGCCTGCCTCTGCTGGGCTACCAGCTACCTCAGTGTCCCACTGCCCTCTTCCTCCCAGTTAGAGGTCACGTTTCGATATGGCAGCCTTTGCCTAGGCCATCCTTAAGGCAGAGGGGCATTGGAAGTGGGGGCTGTGATGAACACACTCCAGAGATATCTTCTGGCTAGCAGATTAATGGTCTTCCCAGGTCCACCACACACAGGCTCAACTGAAGACATGGCTTATTAAAAATGGAAGTGGATCAGTCGTGTGGTTATTCAGACAGGACAAGGCCATGCATGCACAGGGGTAACTGAAGTGGGAACACCCAGGGCGGCGGGGGCTGTTGCTCTTCAGGACCCAGAATGCAATGGTTTGCACAGGTGAAGAGATGATGCCAGCTCCTTAGAAAAGTGATCGTGGGGTGCCCAAAAGGAATATCCCCATCAGCCCTTTCAGGCCTGGCCCCTCTCAAGGAGAACCTATTCCAAGCCTGATCATGGAGGTCAGGATGGCAGGCATTGGGGTAGCACCCCAGGAACCCTGTGGATAAAGCACAAAGAAGCTAACAACTATGACAAGCAAGGAAGAAGGAAGCTCATTTAATTTTTTCAGGAGTCAGTATAGTCCAGTAATGGGCCCCAGGGGCAAAGGTCAGCTCAGGGTAAGGCAGATCCAGGAGGAGACCCACCCCAGCCCTACAGCAGTCCTGGAGCTCAACAGGTGGTGAGCTTGGCATGGTTAGTTTGCTACTGGGTGGCAGGCTGGGCCAAAGCCGGAATAAGGAAGAGTGAGCCCATGGCCTCCCAGCCATCCCCGAGTTTACACATAGGCACGGCAGCCCTGCCGGGCCAACCCTTAGTGAGTCAGGAATCATTGCTGCCCAGAGAAAGGCCACAGTTTGCATTTGGGAAAAGCAAATTGGAGGAGGTGGCCTAATCTGGCACTGCCCAAGGTAATAGCCTTTGTAGTGTGAGAAACAGCTTTGAGAGGTAGGTTGGGCAGGGTTTTGCTTTCCTGCAAAGGTGAGCCTTTGCTCCACAGCCAGGACCTGGCAGAGTGGAAGGGAGAGATGCCAGAACTGGTGTTTCTCACAGCCTTCCAGCGGGTAAGAGGGGTCAGTGGGAGCGTGGGCTGAAACAGAGTATTGGGTAAGCTGGTATGTTGCTCAGAAAAAGGGTCCTCAAGTTGGAGTGGCACTGGGGAGTCGGGGTGGGGCAGGAGAGAATAGATGGAGCAGACTTCCTCAACCAGATAACTAAAGCCAGCCTCCACCTTTATACTCCCCACCCCCGCCCCCACCCTTCTTTTCTGTCTCAGTTTCCTAACTAACCACTTATAGAATGCCCTCCAGGGCAAGGCTGTTGGAGGGGAGGGCCCTGTCCCCATCCACCCTCACTTGAGGGTATAGTAGGTTGTAGGCACAAAAGGCATCTTGCTGACCACAGCTGCCTGCCGCTTCCGCCGCACTTCTACCAGCACCAAGGTCCCTGGCTGACTGTACTGGCTGGGCACATAACCCATCGCCACATTCTTCTTCAGGCTGGGCGAGGGGCAGCCACTGGTCACAGTACCTGTCCCGACATAGGCCATGCATCAGCACCAACCTCCCAGTCTAGCACCCCAACACCTCTGGGGAAGTTCCAGAACAAGGGCTCCCCCGCCTCCCTGGTTCACCTACCAATCACAGTACCCTCTGTGCTCAGGATGGGGCTGTGTGCCCGCATCGGGGGCCCCTCGCACATCAACCCCACACGCCTTCGCTGCACCTTGCCCTTAAGCTGGGGAACGATGACCTCAGCTCCAGGGAAGTCCATGGCAGCTCGGCGGCGCTTCCCTGGAGTGTGACACACCAGGCATAAGTCACAGCCCATAGGAGCCCTGGCCACAGGAAGTCCTAACTACAAGGACCCCAAGTGACATCCATCTAGCATCGAGGTCTCTTCACTCAGGCCTCCCCAGGGCCCATTCCTCCCCTGCACTGCAGTCAGTCAGCCACTGCTTCCTGTCCCCTGGCCCAGAAGTTCATGCTGCCCACCTTGGCCTGCCAAGGGTCCTCAGCTTCTAATGAACGGGGCACAGGGACATCTCCAAGGAACGGAGGCTCAGGAAGGCCAAGTCACTTGCTTCAGGCTACACAACCTTTGGAGTTGTCAAGGACTGGCTAGTCTCACGAAGGGCCGTTCCAACCTTCAAGACCCCATCCTTGAGTCCCAACCTAGCTCACCTAATGTCCAGCTGAGGCTGCCCTCCACAGGTGTGGTGTGTTCATCAATGTCGTTTCCGTACAGGCAGAGGCCTGCCTCCAGGCGCAGGCTGTCCCGCGCTGCCAGGCCTGCCAGCTTCACCTCCGGGTTTTCCAGCAGAGCCATTGCCAGGTGGACTGCCCCTGCTGCCGGCACTGAGATCTGCATGGGACACCACAGAGCAGATGGGCAGCTGCCCCAGAGTCCTGTGCCTGCAAATGCCTGTGCCCACTGCTTGACAAACCTCCACACCATCTTCGCCTGTGTAGCCACAGCGGGTCACACGGCAGCCGGACACGCCAAACACCTCCATCACAGCACTCGTCATGAAGGGCAGCTTCCTCAGGTCATCTGTCACACCAGCCTGTAGCACCTGGGCCGCAGTGGGGCCTGGGCCCAGAGAACCAGTAATCAAGCATCTAAGTCCCAGAGCCCCTCAAAACCAGGCCATAGCCCTTAGGGACCAGAACAAGCCCTGAGATGCTTATTCCTTCTCTGCAAGTGAGAGAAGACACATTTGCCCTCAACTCATGGAGCCTTGTGGGGGAGGGGGAGGGCAAAATACAAAATTAGAATTATGGCTCACAAATACCACACAATCCACACCTTCCTGGCCCAGCCTCTGTGCTGAGCAGTCAATGAAGCCAGGAAGGCAGAGGTCAGTTCCAACACCAGGCTGGCATTCTCACCTTGCAGGGCCAGCAGGGCATTGTCCACCACCTCCAAGCCCACATCATTGCCCATGTTCTGAAGCTCCCTGACCTTGTCCTGAAAGAAGAAACGGAAATACCATTTACTGCATACCTACTATGAAGCGGACACTACACAGCTGGGCAACAAGACAGTGGGTTGCTTCCCATCTTACAGATGAGGAGGCTGAGCCTCAGAGATGGTGGGTGACTTTCCCAAGGTCACATAGCTACTAAGCGGTGGGGATGCCAGCTCTCACACCAGGTTCCAGACTTCTACCCGCCCCAGAGGATGCTCACTCAGGAGCCAGGGTCGGCTTCACCTGCCCGGCTCCACATCACCAAATCCTGGCTTATTCCAGGAAGGGTCTGCTCTGAGTCTCCCAACTGTTTATTCACTCAAAGAGCCATTTTCTGAGCCTCTTGTCCATGCCAGGCCTGTCCTGGGCACCAAGGTTGCCACTCTGTGAAGAAGGAAGACAGGGTGCCTAGGGCATGGAGGGGCTGTACCTGCATGAGGGCCAAATCCTTGTCCCAGCAGCCAGCATTGGACACCACATACAGGTGCCCCTCAGAGGTGTTGATCACAATCAAGTCGTCTAGGATGCCTCCAGCCTCGTTGGTAAACAGTGACAGTGTCCCCTGGCACCAAAGTGGAGCGTCTTTACCTCCAGGCCCAGGAGATCAAGACCAAGGGTGAGCCAAACACGACTTTGGGCCCACACAGCTACTACAAACTCACCAACCCTCATGCACAGGACTAGGGGTACACAAAGTGCAAGGCTGGGTCAGCCAGGGCCTCTGCCCAAGCCCAGGGTCTTTGATCCTAATGCAGTGAGGAAATTTTCACCCCCTTCCCACCTTGGGGGACTTCCCCAGTCTGGTATGGCCTCTGCATCCCTCCCCACTCAGTCCTGAGAGCCCCATCTCACATTTAACACAGGACACCTAGGACCTGCTGCTTCATCCCACCCAGACTGCGGACAGCTCAGCTCATGCCCTAATCCCCAGGACAGAAGGTTCAAAAGTCCATTCTGACCATCCCACCAACTCCTAGAGCACTCTAAAGCAATGCCCATGAATTTACTACCAGGCTGGACTTGGCCTCCCGCTGGATGAAGAGCCTGAAGCTCAGAGGTCACGTGAATCTCCTGGGGAGCTTGTTAAAGTGCAGGTTCTGATTCCACAGGTATACAGCAGAGCCCAACAATGTATTCTTAACAAGTTCCTGGGTGATGATGAGGCCTCTGGTTTAGGGACCATATTTTGAGTAGGGAGGAGTCAGGTGGCATGAAGTTTACAGAACAGTACATGAACTTGTGTTGACGGGGCAAGGCTGCAACAGGCCCCTCCCTGCAGATGGCTGGGTGTCTGGACATGACTCAGGGACTCCACCTCCCCAAGACTGTGAGCCCTGAGAAGCTGTGTTAATCCATCTCTGTACCCCCAAGCCCACACTAGGGGCTCAGCCCATGTTTGCTGCTCATGGCTGAGAACACCCACTGAGCAGAGGTAAGAGGGGCCCACCTGGTTTGGCCTTAGCTCCGCAATGTCTCCAACCACTAGACTCTCCATCAGCTTCACCCGGTCACAACCAAATATCTTGGTCTGAGGAAGAGATCAAAAGCCTCAGGCCACTGCGACAGCTGCAATCAGAGAACGTGGCACCAAGCATTTACAGCACAGTCCAGCCCAGCTGAAGTGCCTGACCCATCTTTTGGTTCTGCGGGTGGCAGAAGCCCCACCTTCTGATTCTCCTACATCCTCCAGCACGTGGCGGGGCTCATTGGGGGAGGTGATGGGAAGTTAGGGAACTGGAGGAACCAAGTACCTTCCTGAAACATCCCTTTTCCAAACCAATACCCAGGACCATTGATGAGGGTGGGTGCCAGTCCTGGAAACGCCAGGATGTTAAGGCATGCCACTGAGTAGAAAAGGCTGGATAGAAGGGGACAATCAGGAGATCCTCTGAGTGAGTGTCCCAGGGCCACAGTCAGTCTCATGACATGCCTGAGACATCCAGCTCTTCTGAGAGGTTGGCCCTCAGGATCCAGCTCCCAGGGAACAAAGCCGAGGACGACACCACTGTAAACGGGCAAGAACACTGGCTTTGTTTCCTGGGCTCTCCCCTGGCTCACCTGCAGCATGTGGGATACATCAAAGAGTGAGCAGTGCTGGCGTGTGTGCAGGTGTGAGTCAATGTGGCTATCCCGGTACTGCACAGGCAGGCTCCAGCCCGCGAACGCCACCATCTTCCCGCCATGGGCCAGGTGCAAGTCATAGAGCGGCGTCCTGCGGAGTGCATCCTGCGGGCGACCAGACTCTGTGCTGCCAGGACCCAAGACCCCCGTCCGCCTCCCTCCCCCGCCCTCCAAGGTCGACACCCCGACCCAGCACCCTCTATCCCACCTGTGCACAACTGAGTGATCGCCCCAGGGTCGAGGGGGGCGCCTGTAGGCGCAAGCCCAGCCAAGCCACCACGCTCCCTGCCCGCCTCATCGTCGCCTGCAACCGGTGCAGCCGGCACTCAGAGGCCACCACTGTGCTGGGCACGCCGGGAGATGTAGTCCGTCCGGCCCCTGCCTGGGCAGGTTTTTATTCCCTGTGGGCCCCCAGAAGAGGAGACAAGCAGCCCCCAGGGCAGGCCGGGCTTTCAAGCAGAGTGAGCTCCAAACCAGAGGAAACGAGCCCCAGGCTCTTCCAGCTGACTGATCAGGGCAGTTTGAGCTGCCCAAAGCCACAGCTGGGACCTAGGCCTCCCCCTGCTGATTGTCCCGCCTCCAAAGGGTCAAAGTTCTGCAAAGGGTTGAAAGGACTGAATCACAGACAGGACCCTTGGAGTGTAAGGTCAAATAGCTGGGAAGGGATAAGGCAGCCACAGGATGGTGGAGCCAGCCCGACAGACAGAGCACCATGGTAACTGGCTTCATGTGAGGGTCCCCAGCCCTCCCACTGGGCAGACACAGGCAGCCGGCACAGTGATGCATTTCACAAACATTTATTGATCTTGCTGCACACGAGGCCCTGTGCTGATTGCTGGAGGCACAGTTCTGAATGAAGCACAGTCCCTGCCACCCCAGTGTCCTCTCCCCTCAAATACACACATACTGAGGGTCACTGCTCCCTGAGCATAGGACTTTGGTCATCGCCCTCTCAGTAAAATCAGAGTGGAGCTAAGTTTATGACCCTGCAGGCAAAGACACCAACCGCAAGAACTCTGATGGATGAGAACAGAGGGCGCCACCAGAAGGTGGCTAAACTTTCCCCAGAAAGTTGTTGAGCCTAACATACATCTGATTTTCCAGGTCCAACACACCAGCAGTACTGGCATAGTAGCTCCCAGGGGCAAAGTCAAGAAGAACCAGAGGGAGGCAGGATTTCTGTACAAGCTGATGGTGAAGGATGAGCAGCCTGCCTTATTTAACGACCAACCTGGGATTGTGAAGGACCTCAGCCTCTTAAGAAGGGGCAGGGATGTGCTTTGGGTTACGTCAGATAGCTGGCAGGTCCCAGGTCTTATTCTCAGGCTCCAGCCTTGCCAGAAGCACCTGCTCAGGTCCGACAGGCAGGCCCATTTGGAAATACATCCAGGTAACAGCCCAGGAACTGAAGGACTCAGACTGCCCAAATCCCCAGCTTTGCTTCCTAGGCAGGCAGCAAAAGCGTCTAGACAGGAAAATGTGTGCGTGTGTGTGTGGGCATAACACAAAGGGAAAGAAGGCCACTAGGTGGCCCAGAAAGAAAAAAAAGGAGGTCCTATTTCTCCCTCAAGCTTCCAACCAGCAAGAGTGCCATGGTGGCAGCAGCCTTCCTGGACTACATGGGGTAGTTCATCCCAGCCCACTGCACTCAGGGTGAGGGAGCAGGCAGAAGACAGGTGTGTACATGTTGGTGGGAGGGGTAGAGGACATGTGGGGATTCTTACTAGTTAAACTGGAATGTTTTTAGGATAGGAGAAGAAGGAAGAGTTGGGCTGCATCCAGGCGAGGACAGAGTGCACTCATCTGGTGCTCATGCTGAACCAACATAGTGAGCCCCTGAGAATCTGGAATCCGTGACGGTGGACCAGACAGGATGGGCATGGAGGCGGCACTTGGAATGCACAGTGACTGCACTTCAGCCTCTGGTGGCTCAAACCAGGTCTGGGTGAGCAAAGAAAGGCCACGGTCTTGAGTGGGGAGCCATGGCTCAGGTGTAGGAGAGCAAGTTCAAGTCATAACAGCCATCCACCTGTAATGCAAAAAGCCATCAGGTCTGACTTGCTCAGGGCAATGCAAGCCAAGCAGAGGGAAACGATCACTCACGTCAAAGCGGCCGATCCGTGTAGAGGTTTGACTGGCCCGGATCATCTCTGTCAGCGCCCACATCTGCTGCACCTCGGAGGATACCCTGCCGGGGTCTGGGAGACCCTGCTCCAGAAGGAGGGGTCAGTGGCTATGTGTCTCTCCCCAGCAGCGCCGTTGGGGCCCCAGGGAGGCCAAGCCGGGCTATAGGGCTTCCCAGCTGAGACCAGTAACATTCCCAGATGACTTGTGAGACATGAGTTTGGGGCCTGATATGCAGTAGGCAGCCCAACTCCACGCCAGCAATGCTTCAAATCCCATGATCTAAGAGCAAGTAGCTAGTAGGAAAATGGCAAAGACCGAGCTGAGGGCCTTGGGGCCAGCCCCAGATTCTTGCAGAAATGGGCCCACTGGGGCCTGTCCTGAACACTAGAGCCATTCACAAATGGTTCTTGCACAGGGTAGGGCTTACCTCAAGGAGAGGAGTGGGTTGCTCACAGGGCACTGGGTGGGAAAGCCACTTGGGGAAGGCCACAGAGGGACTCTGCAAAGCAAAGGCATATAGCACTGATGGAGGCAGAGTGGGACAGTCCTGGGACCAGATTCCAAGGTTGTGGGAGCAAGGTGGGGGCCCCTGAGCTTCAGACACTGGAAAAATCCTGTTCAGGGGCCCTCAGAAACTCAAGGGGGCAGTCAGGCTACAGAAGCTCTCCTACTGTGCAGAAGGAGGCCCCAGCAACACTGTGACCAACCACAAGCAGAAGGATCTCCCAGCAGCTGAAGGCTCCTAACTCTGGGAGTGGCAGGTCCCCCCAAAGGTCAGGAGATATGGGGACATGGCCTGAACCCTTATCATGAGCTTCTGTCATTTCTACCCAGCTAAATTCCATGAAGGGCTACTTCTGGGTCTCACTATCCTCACCCATCCCCGACCCCTAGCTCTCCCAGCCATAGGTGGGAGCCCCCTGGGGAAAGGGCTGGCCAACAGCTCTTAGCCAGTTGCCTACCTTTGGTCCCTGCTGGTAGAACTGCAGCTCCTCCACTGTGAAAGACAGCCACAGTGGTGATGGCTGCCGCAGAATCAGGCGTAGTTCCAATACCCTGGCCATGTCACACAGCATCTGATACACACACACAAGGACCCAGCGAGGACCCAGCTCACTGCCAGGGAGCCTCCCCATCAGCACTGAGCCAAGATGTTGCCTCCTCAGGCCTTTGGGAAGCAAGAACAATAGTCCCTCCAAGATGCTCATAAAGCCACAGCCCAGGCCAGCCTTGCCCCTCCTCTTCCCTCCTGGTGTACTGGCCCAAACCCCTGGCCCCCTGTAGGCCCTTGTCTAGGCTTCCCTGGCCATGCTGAGGCCCAGCTGACCTGGTGCTTGAACAGCGATACATACTCCTGGGCCCCCTCCTCACTGTGTGGGTCAGGCATCAGGCAGTAGTTCCGCAGGCAGGTCACCCACTTGGCTGGTGTGTGCATCGCGGTGTGCTGGCGCACACGGATACTCAGAAAAGCTGTGTAGTAATTCTTAAACATGATCTCCTGCAACTAGAGCACACATAACCCACCATGACAAATCAGACTCAGGCCCAGGGCCTAAAATGCTCAAAAAACACCATCTCCCCTCCCCGTAGGAATGTACTCCTACTAAACTAATAATTTCAATAAGCATCTACTACGGCCCAAAGATAATGTTGTTTTCCCAGAAGAGCTCACAGTTGAATAAGCAGGTCATGCAAACAAACCACAACTACAGATCTTGCCAGATGTCCAAGACGCTGCCAGAGCTCAGAGCCCTAACTCTGGAGAAGGCAGAAAATTATAGATGACTCCTGAAGGAGGAAGAATTCACCAAGTAGACCAGGAGAGGTAAGAACAGAAAAATAGTATATATAAAGGAGCACCAGAGGATGAGAGACCTTGGTGCACTCCTGGAACAACGAGTGATCCAGCCTGGCTACAGCAGTGGTTATCATCCCTGCACATTCATTAATCGCCCACAGAAATTTTTTTTTTTTTAATAATTTTTATTGTGCTTTAAGTGAAAGTTTACAAATCAAGTCAGTCCCACGGAAAGTTTTTAAATACGTGTGTCAAGGCTTCATCCCAGATCTACTGAATCAGGATCTCCAGGGTTGGGTCCTCTAATGAGGCTGATAGGAAAGAACAGCTGGGAGAAAACCACAAACTTCAGCATAAAGTGCATGGGGCAGAAGCCTGAGAGGCAGGCAGGGCACAGATGCAGACTGGCCCTGAATACTAGGCCACTAGAAAGTGGACTTTATGCTCTACATTGAGGTCATGCAGTGCCCAGTCACTCTACCAGCTGATGTGGAAGTGTAATTGGGCACTGGAAACTGCAGTCATTGGGAGGATCCTGATCGGGGATGAGTTGGGCCTGACTTCCCGCAGGGATAGCAGGAATGGGCAGGAGCCCGGTTTAGAGGCAACTCATTGTCTAACGATCCTAAGCAGACACCAGGAACAAAATGATCCCTCACCTCTATTTGGTTGACACCTGTATTTCCAGCACCTAGCCTACTATCTGGCACCTCCATGCCTGGGCTTCCCTGGACACAGAGAAGAGACACTGAGGAGCACAGGACAGGAATCTGCATTCTAGTAAATATGTATTAACTGAAGGAATTAATAAATGGAGGTTAACTGAAATCACAGAAACGCGACACTGCAGAGGTTTTCTGTAAAAGATTAAAGGTCCAGGACCCGCCTGAGTTCCCAGGTTGGCCCCGCCCCGGAGGTACGGTCGCGCCTACCCCACGGGGCTTGCTCACCTCGAAGGGTGCGGCGCTGGGGAAGGTGACATCGATGACCAGCACGCCGGGCCGGCCGTGGGAGGTCCGCACGTCGCCAACCTGCAGAGCCACGGTGCCTTTCACATGGCAGGGCACTGACACGCGGGACATGGCGCCAGCGGCCGCGACCCAATACAGCAGCCACCCCCCAGCCTCTGACCACCGGTCTTCCCCCGCGACCCCAGCCAAGCCCCAGGAACTACAACTCCCGGGAGCCCTCGCGCTTCGGCCAGCCCAGCCAATCAGCGATAATCAGAGCGATCCGCGAGCCGGAAGTGCCTGCGAAAATTCTTCTTCAGCCAATCACTGTGCGAGCCCCAGAGAACCCAGCGCGAGCGGATTCCAGCAACAGTCGAGCTTCCCAACCGCGTCCTTCTGCTTAGAGAGCAACTGTCCAGAATCTGACGAGCGCTTATAGTCTCGCTGTTTCTGCGTCTGCGTAGGGCGGTCTTCAGTTAAAGCATGACAGTGATGAGCACAGTGACTGGTCGATAGTAATTACAAAAATAAATTATTACTATTATTTTTAAAAAGGCAAAAGATTTGAACAGATACTTCACAAAGGAAGGAAACCCTGGTGGCGTAGTGGTTAAGAGCTATGGCTGCTAACCAAAAGGCGGGCAGTTGGAATCCACCAGGCGCTCTTTGGAAACCCTATGGGGCAGTTTTACTCTGTCCTATAGGGCCCCTATGAGTCGGAACCGACTCCACGGCGAGTTTTTTATTGTCGTTGTTTCACGAAAGAAGATAAACAAATAGCCAATAATCACATGAAAAGTTGGCTAACATCATTATTCATCAGGGAAATACAAATTAGAGCCCCTACAAATTAGAACCCCTACACATCCACTGAAGGTCTCTAGGTGGTGCAAAGGGTTTACATTCCACTACCAGCCCAAAGGAAACAGTGGTGTAGTGGTTAAGCATTACGGCTGCTAACCAAAAAAAAAAAAGTCGGCAGTTTGAATCCACCAGGCACTCTTTGGAAACTCTATGGGGCAGTACTACTCTGTCCTATAGGGTCGCTGTGAGTTGGAATCAACTGGACAGCAATGAGTTTTTTTGTTTACTATCCCAAATGTTGGCAGCCTCAACCCACCCAGTGGTACTGTGGAAGAAAAGTCCTGTCCCTAGGCTTCTGTTAAGTGCTTCTAACTCTTGGCAGCTGCAGCCAAGAAAATCCAATGGAGCATGTCATGGATTGAATTATGTACCCCCCCCAAATGAATCGGTTTGGCTGGGCCGTGATTTCCAGTATTGTGTGGTTGTCCTCCATTTTGTGATTACAATTTTATGTTGAAGAGGATTAGAATGAGACTATAACACCCTTACCCAGGTCATATTCCTGATCCAATGTAAAGGGAGTTTCCCTGGGGTGTGGCATGCACCGCTTTTATCTCTCAAGAGATAAAAAGGAAAGGGAAGCAAGCAGAGAGTTGGGGACCTCATACCACCAAGAAAGCAGCACTTGGGAGCAGAGCACATCCTTTAGACCTGGGGTCCCTGTGCCTGAGAAGCTACTTGACCAGGGAAAGGTTGATGACAAGGACCTTCCTCCAGAGACAACAGAGAGAAAGCTGTTCCCTGGAGCTGACACCCTGAATTTGGATTTGTAACCTACTAGACTGTGAGAAAATAAATTTCTCTTTGTTAAAGGCATCCACTTGTGGTATTTCAGTTATAGCAGCACTAGATGACTAAGATAGAGTGGTTCTACTCTTTTAACACTTGGGGTCACCATGAAGTGAAATCAACTCCATAGTAACCCCTACCACCACCAACATATCCAGTAAACTAAAATTAAGAGCTAGTGAGGGTGTAGAGTCCTTGGAACCATTATCCACTATTTCTAGCCACTTTGGAGAACAGTTTGGCCATTTCATAAAAAGCTAAATTTATACCTATGATATGATCCAGTCATTGCCCTCCCAAGTATTTACCCAAGAGAAATGAAAGCGTATGTCCACCCAAAGGTTTTATTCAGAATAGCCAAAATTGGAAACAACCTAAATGTCCAACATATGAAAACAAACTAATTGTGGTATATCCATACAATGGAATACTACTCAGCAATAAAAAGGAATGAACAACTGGTACACACAACACCAGGGGTGGATCTCAAAAGCATTACGTTAAGTGAAAGAAGTCAGATACCAAAGAATGTATACTGCATGAGTCCAAAACCCAAACCTGTTGCCATCGAGTCAATTCTGACTCATAGGACTGAGTAGAACTGTCCCATAGGATTTCCAACAGGCAGCTGGTAGATTCGAACTGCTGACCTTTTGGTTAGCAGCCAAGCTCTTACCTCCTGTGCCACCAAGGCTACTGTACTAGTCCACTTACATGAAATTCTTGAAAAGGCAAAACTAATCTGTAGTAATAGAAATCAGAACAGTGTTGCCTGGAGTTAAGGTGAGTAGAGGAGCTTGATAGGGAGGTATAATGGAACATTTTGGGATGATGAAAATGTTCTATAATTTGATTCTAGTACTGATTATATTTGTCTAGACATTTGTCAAAACTCATTAAACTGAATACTTAAGATGTATGCTTTTTATTATATCTAAATTATACTACAACAATCATGATTTAAAAAAAAGTAAAGCAAAAGATAAATATTAAACCATCATGTTTGTTATCATCATCCTTTGAGGTATTTGTGGAAACAATGCCTCAGAGATTGTCAGTTAAACCTGTTTTACAGATGACAAAGCTAGCTAGAAATAGTCCAGTGATTCCTCAAACCAATAAAGCAGTGTGGAGTAGAGCTGGAACCAGGGTCTCTCTTGAGCTCCCATTTCAAGGCAAGAACTCTCCAGGCAGCGTCAGCTTCTGGTAACCTGTACTTTCTCTATGTTGAGGATCCCAGAGATGCAGGCCTAGAGCAGCTTTCAGGGTAAGGGGTCAAACAGGCCCAAACTCCAGGCCAGCCCAAGAAACCTGGGAGAGGTCATGTTCCATCTAGGCAGCTTTTTCAGCCCAGGCCTAGAGACTGTCAGTGACAGGCTATGGTTTATACCTCCTTGTTGGCTGTTGTCAGCAGAAAACCCTTTGTACACTCAGGTCTCCTGGACAGGTCATTGCCATTTCCATTTGGACTCAGGCTAATGTCTTACTGCCCGAGCCCCTCCAACTTTCTGAGAGTTTCCCCACTAGACAGTCCACCCCTTGCTGGACCACCAAAAAAAAAAAAAACCTGCTGCTGTTGAGTCAATTCTGACTCATAGCAACCCTATAGGACAGACTAGAACTGCACTGTAGGATTTCCAAGGCTATAAATCTTTACGGAAGCAGACTGCCACATCTTTCTCCCAGGGAAGAGCTGGTGGGTTCAAACTGCCAAGCTTTTGGTTAATATACTAGTGCTTTAACCACTGCACCACCAGGGCTTGGGCCTCCTCAAATACCAGACAACTGTAGTCTCCCTGAGAGTCAGGAGGATGCACATAGGCTCTGGTCTTTGGCCCTAGCTCTGAGACCACAGCCACCAGCAGATGCAACGCTCTGTGGCCCTTCATTCCAAAGGAGTCTCACCTCATATCTTGCTCTTTAGATAGTTCCAGCCCTATTTCTCTCACCTGGTGGGCAGAAACCTCCAGCCCAGCCCCTCCAGTCCATTACCCACATTGTGCCAGAGTGACTTTTTCTTTGTGAAATTCTCGTGAAGCCCCTGTGTCTCAGGGTCAAATCCAAAAACAACTGACAGGTCCATGGAGCTGGAATGTGAGTAGCCCCTGCTTAGAACCTGTTCCCTCCACCAACCCTGGCACCTTTACTCTAGTTTCTTCTACATGCTGCCTTCTCCCTCCCTCTAGGCCTGCTCACATCTACATTATACCCAGGATACTCTATACCTCACTCCTCTTTTCACTCTTCGGTTCTTGGTTTAAATTTTGATTTTGTAGGCAGGCCTTTCTGGATCCCCCTAGACTAAGTCAGATCACTGTACTTGATCAGAGCGCTCTGTGCATTTTTGGTAATCATCACCTAAAACCTGTCTCCCACACTGGCCGATGCAGAGTAGGAGGGCAGAGATTGAGTTAGCCTGCTTAATGGCTGTGTCCCACATCTTCTACCATTGTGCTGGGCATAGTAGGTGCCCAATAACTATGTTAAAAATGAACAATATATTGTTCAATTTGAGGAATTTCTACTTCCAGCCAAGATGGAGTAACTGGGACAAGATTTACCCTCCCACTTGACTCAACTACAACAAACAAACAAAAAAACAGAAAAAAATATGTGAAACAATGGTTTTCAGACATTGTACATGAGACAGCACAGGACAGAGATTCCTGAGGTAGGAGAAACAAACAAAATGAGCTCAATGATTGCCTCAGCTGACTGGAGAGACTTTCCAAGTGTAGTGAGGAGGAACTTAGGTGTAGACTAGCGACTCCCTGAATTGAAGAGGCAAAACTGGGACTTGAGAGAGACAAAGGTAGCTGGAGGCTAGAGAGAATAGAGCTGCACAGAGAGATGACTCTGGAGATCTCCAGGTTATTCCCCTTGAATCTTCAGCTGAGTACTAATAAGCATATGCATGTAAAGAAACTACCCAAGTCTAGGGGAAAAAACACCCAAAAGGGCTAAGAGGGAACAACCACCAAATCTTACTCAGAGCAGGAAATAGCTTTGTTCCCAGCAGCCAAGGTAGAAAATCTCCTAATCCATGGGGCCATTGCGTAAAAAACCCAGTGCCGTCGAGTCGATTCCGACTCATAGCGACCCTATAGGACAGGGTAGAACTGCCCATTGCTTCAATAAAAAAAAAAAATAGTAGATAAAAATTTGCCCTACGCTGAAGTCTGCTCTGATTCGTCTAACAAAACTTAAAATCAAGCCTCAAAAAGGCAAAGATGTTTGAATGCATCCCAGAACAAAGCTCATGAATATTGATAGGAATGCAATAATATCCAGCATCTACCAAAGTAAAATTTACGATGTCTGGCATCCAATCCAATGTTACAGTCATACAAAGAAGCAAAAAAATATGACCTGTAATGAGACAAAACCAAAAACCCATTGCCATCGAGTAAATTCCGACTCATAGGATTTCCAAGGAACACCTGGTGGATTCGAACTGCCGACCTTTTGGTTATCAGCCATAGCTCTTAACCACTACGCCACCAGGGTTTCCATATTGAGATAGTGAGGAGAAAAATCAAAAGATAGCAACAGACCAAGAAATAACAGAGATGATAGAATTAGTAGATACGGACAGTAAAACTGAAACATAATATATTCAAGAAAGTAGAGGAAATATTGAGCATGTTAAATAGATATGTGGAAGATTTTTTTTTAAAAAGACACAAACTCCTATAGATAAAAAAAAATTAAATACAATGTCTGAGATTAAAAAAAAAACACTGGATGGGATTAACAACAGATTAGGCACAGCAGAAGGAAAAATTAATAAACTTGAAGACATCCAAAATGAAAAAGAGGAAAAAAAGACTCAGAAAAATGAACAGAGCATCAGTGAGCTGTGGGTCAACTTCAAGTGGCCTAATGTATAGGTCATTGGAGTTCCTGAAGAGGAGGAAACAGAAAAAAAAAAAATTCAAATTTAAAGAAAAATATAAACTCACACTTCCAAAAAGCTCAGCAAACCTCAAGCTCAAGAAATATCACAAATCAGAGAACTGTCATCACTGTAGACGCTACAGATATTGTGGATTTGAAAGACGTACAATCAGGGTGACTGCGGACAATTTGCCTTGAACTACTTTTGCATAGGAAGCTCCCAGTTTGCATTTAGATTATATACGTATTTGGGTTCTTTCCATTCGGATGCTTAATAAATACCTCAACCATAAGGTGTCCAAAACAGAACTTTTAATATCCACCCCCAAAACCACCCCTCTCCCAGTTCCCCCATCTCAATAAATGGTATTAGGGTGTTACTAGGTGGAAATCCTGTCAGGTCCCTGGATGCCTCTCATTCTGTTAACACCCACATCAGTCCATCCATCAGCAAGTTCTGTTGGCTCTACTTTCAACGTACGCCGTGAATCAACCTCTCACCACCATCCTGCTCCAGGATGCCATCATCTCTTGCCTGGACAACTGCAGAGCCCCTCCATGGTTTTCCTGTTTACACAGTCCTTGGTTTCCTTGTCTGTTTTAAAAAACATGCTTATTTATAACACATATGAAGAACTGTGGCTAAAATATAAATGTACAGTTTAAAAATTAATTATCAAGTAAATACCCAAGTAATTATCACCCAGGTAAAAAACAGAACAATCTTGTGCCCCAGAAGCCAGCTTGCTTGTCCCTTCCCAGTTACAAATCTATTCCCCTGTCAGGGATAACATCATCCTGACCCCTGTGATGAATATGGTTTTGCTATTTTTTTGTTTTAGATATCTTTATCTCCCGCATATGCATTCCTATTGTAGTGGGAATCATTCTTTATACGCTATTTTCTGTCTTGCTTCTTTCACTCAACACTATGTCTGTTAAGATTCATCCATGAGATTGTGTTCATCTGTGGTTTGCTCATTTTCATTGCAGTGTGGTGTTCCAAAAAATGAATATACTACAATTTGTTTATCCATTCTACTATTTACGGGCACTTGAAATATTTCCAATTTGGGGCGCTTGTGAATAATGCTGCAATGAATGTTTTTGTGTCTTCTGACACACATCAGCATGAATTTCTCTAGGACAGGGGTTCTCAAAGTGTGTCTATAGACCCCTAAGGGTTCCTTAAACTCTTTCTGGGGGACTACAAGGTCAAAACTATTTTCATAACAATGCTGTTGTTGTTAGTGCCGTCAAGTCAGCTCCAACTCATGGAGACCCCATGTACGATAGAACAAAATGTTGCTTAGTCCTGCACCATCTTAACAATCATTGCTATCTTTGAGACCATTGTTACAGCCACTGTGTATTTTGAGTGACTTCCAATCCAGGGGGCTCATTTTCCAGCACTATCATATCATAATATATATCAATATCATAATATTACTAAGATGTTATTTGCCTTTTTCACAGTGTTGACATTTTTCTGATGGTGCAGCATCATTGGTGGGTGTCATGGATTGAATTATGTCTCCCCAAAATATGTGTTAACTTGGCTAGGCCATGATTCCTAGTATTGTGTGATTGTCCTCCATTTTGTGATCTGATCATCCTCTATTTTGTGATGTTATAAATCCTAGCCTCTATGCCTGTGTTTATGGTCCATTTGACAGTGAGCTGTCTATTATGTTAATGAGGAAGGATTAGGTCATGTTAATGAGAATTAAGCTATGTTTGTTATGTTAATGAGGTAGGATTAGGGTGGGATATATCTTGAGTCACTGCCCTTCACTACCCTAAAAAAAAAATTAAAAGCAGAGAGAAGCTAATAGAGAGAAAGGGACCTGCTATTGCCAAGAAAGAAGAGCCAGGAGCAGAGCACTTTCTTTTGACCCTGTGTCCCTGAGCTGAGAAACTCCCAGACCCAGGTTAAGATTGATGACAAGGACCTTACCCCAGAGCTGACAAAGGGAGAAAACCTTCCCCTGGAGCTGGCACCCTGAATTCAGACTTGTAGCCTCCTAAGCTGTGAGAGAAAAATTTCTTTTTGTTTAAGCCACCCACTTGTGGTATTTCTGTTACAGCAGCACTAGATAACTGAAACAGTGGGTAAAACTGCTGGTATCTTAGCATGAATCAAGGCAGTGGAACCAAACGGTACTGACAGTCATTGTATTCTGTATTTTTCACTGCCATACACTCACAGTCCAAAAAAAAAAAAGCCAATCTCACTTAAGAATGTCCTTGATGAAACAATAAAAGTTAAGTTTATTCATTCTCCCCCTTGAGCACGTCTTCTAAATATTCTGTTTAAAGAAACAGGAAGTAGGCATAAAGCATTTCTGCTGCAGGCTGAAATGTGGTGGTTGTCTTGAGGAAAAGCATTTGTGTGAGCGTGAACTAGACTAGTTTTGTTTTTCACGAAACATCACTTTTACTTAACAAGCGGCTGACAGACAAACTATGGTTACTCAGACTTTGGTACTTGGCAGACATTTTCTCAAAAATGAACAAAGTGAGCCTGTCACTTCAAGAAAAACGACCCAGGATATTTTTTGCCAATGGTAAAATTTGAAATTTTAAGTGAGAATTAGAATTCTGGAAATTTTGGTTTCATCACCAAGAGCTTGAGAGTTCCCAGTGCCTTAGGACTTTTCTAATGTGGTAAACATCCACAGACATGCCCATCGTAAATAAAATCCTTCTGGAGTCCTCAGTAATCTGAAGAGCGTAACGGGGTTCTGACACTAAAACTTGGAGATTCACTGCTCTGGGGTTTATTTCCGGGAGTGAAATTGCTGGATCATAGCTATGGGGAACTGCATCTCTTTAATTTTAATCAATAATGACAAATTATTTCTGAAAGTGGTCATACCCGATGATCTTCTTGCTCCTAGCTCCTCTGTTACACCCTGCTCACCCATCTGCCCTGGCCACACTGGCCTCCACCCTACCCCAGGCTCACAGGCTTATTCCCACCTATTGGTTTGCTTTGTCACTTTACTATTGTCACCTCCCAGCCCAAATGTCTCCCCACTTGACATCATATTGCACATTTATTTGTTTATATGTTGATTTTCTGACTTAACCTCTAAACACCACCGTCCAATAGAAATATAACGTAAGCCATGAATGTGAGCCCCATACATAATTTTTCAATTTCTAGTTGTTGTTGGGTGCTGTCAAGTCAATTCCGACTAATAGTGACCCTATGTGACAGAGAACAGCCTCATAGGATTTTCTTGGATGTAATCTTTACGGAAACAGATCGTCAGGTCTTTCTCCTGCATAGCCGCCGGGTGGGTTCAGACCCCCAGCCTTTCGATTAACAGCTGAGTGCTTAACTGTTGTGCCACCAAGGCTCCTTAGGGTTCTTGCCAAAATGTTAAAAAAGCAAAAGAAACAGGTTCAATTAATTTTAATAGTATGTTTTATTTTACCCGATTATGTACCAAATATGATCATTTCAACATAAAATCGATTATAAAAATAATTAGTTTATTTTTTTTCCACACAAAATCTTTGACATCCAAGGTGGGTTTCACACTTGCAGCACGTGTCAATTTGGACTCGCCACATTTCAAGTGCTCGGTAGTATTTTGTGGCTCGTAGCTATCGTACTTGGTCTGTCTTGATCCTGGCGAAATCCCCAGCACCTAGAAAAGCGTCTGGCATACAGTAGATGTTTGTTGAAGTAATGCGTGAAAATAGAATGGCTCTGCACGCCTTGGGCTCACCACCTCCTGGGGCTGAGGTTCAGCCCTAGACCTCCCAGAGCCAGTCTCCTAGCTGGCGATCCTCAGGCAAAGGCCGGACAGCAGCGCCACCTGCTGGAGAAAGGGAAGTCTCTCACCCGTGAGACCAGGCCCCTCACCGTACCAAGGCTCTTTGGGGCTGGCACCAGGAGAAGGTGGGTTCTGGATGCCTGGGAAGATGTTTCTTACTCAAACTTGGACCCCCACCTTCCCAAGGCTCTTTTCTAGCCTTTATCCCCTGGTATTACCAAGGCGACTATCGTAGCAAGAATCCCATCAATCATCAAAAACTGAGTCTGTGCCAGGCTCCCTTCCTCATGGTCCACAACCAAATTCAGGAAATGGCTGCCTGAAAGTCTTCTGCAAGCCGGCAGTCTGCCCAGCCATTCTTAATCTCTGTTGGGTCTGGGCCTTTTGAGAATTTGATGAAAACCAACTTTGTCCAATAAGTTGTTCGTAACGTCTGTTGTTGTTAGGTGTCGTAGAGTCAATTCTGACTCATAGCAACCCTATGTACAACAGAACGAAGCATTGCCTGGTCCTGCGCAATATTCATAATCGTTGTTATGCTTGAGCCCATTGTTGCAGCCACTGCGTCAATCCATCTCATTGAGGTTTTTCTCTCTTTTGCTGACCCTCCACTTTACTAAGCATGATGTTCTTCTCCGGGGACTGGTCCCTCCTGATAACATGTCCAAAGTATGTGAGACGAAGTAGGGTCTTAAATGCTAGCAAGCAGCCATCTAAGATGCATCAATTGGTCTCAACCCACCTGGAACAAAGGAGAATGAAGAACACCAAAGACACAAGGTAATTATGAGCCTAACTGACAGAAAGGGCCACATAAACCAGAGACTACATCAGCCTGAGACTGGAAGAACTAGATGGTGCCTGGCTATAACCAATGACTGCCCTGACAGGGAACAGAACAGAGAACCCCTGATGGAGCAGGAAAGGAGTAGGGTGCAGGCCTCAAATTCTCGTAAAAAGACCAGACTTAATGGTCTGACTGAGACTAGAAGGACCCCAGAGGTCATGGTCCCCAGACCTTCTGTTAGACCAAGACAGGAACCATTCCCAAAGCCAACTCTTCAGACAGGGATTGGACTGGGCTATAAGATAGGAAATGACACTGGTGAGGAGTGAGCTTCTTGGCTCAAGTAGACACGGGATACTATGTGAGTAGCTTCTGTCTGGAGGGGAGGTAAGAAGGCAGAGGGGGACAGAGGCTGACTGAATAGACACGGGGAATACAGGGTAAAGAGAAGGAGTGTGCTGTCTTATCAGAGGAAGAGCAACTAGGAGTACATAGCAGAGTTGTATGAGAGACTGGCTTGATTTGTAAACTTTCCCTTAAGGTACAATTAAAAAAAAAAAAAGTATGTGAGACGAAACCTCCCCACCCTTGCCTCTAAGGAGCATTCTGACTATACTACTTCTAAGACAGGTTTGTTCATTCTTTTGGAAGTCCATGGTGTATTCAATATTCTTTGCCAACACCATAATTCAAAAACATTAATTCTTCTTCAGTCTTCCTTATTCGTTGTCCAGCTTTCAGATGCACATGGGGCAATTGAAAACATCATGGCTTGGGTCAGGCACACCTTAGTTCTTAAAGTGATATCTTTGCTTTTTTACACTTTAAAGAGGTCTTTTGCAGCAGATTTGCCCAATGCGATATGTAGTTTGATTTCTTGACTGCTGCTTCCATGGGTGTTGATTGTGGATCCAAGTAAAACGAAATCCTTGACAACTTCGGTCTTTTCTCCATTTATCATGATTTTGCTTGTTGGTCCAGTGTGAGGATTTTTGTTTTCTTTATGTTGAGGTGTAATCCATACTGAAGGTTGTGGTCTTTGATTTTCATCAGTAAGCGCTTTAAGTCCTCTTCACTTTCAAAAAGCAAGGTTGTGTCATCTGCATAACCCAGGTTGTTAATGAGTCTTCCTCCAATCCTGATGCTGTGTTCTTCCTCATATAGTCCAGCTTCTTGGACTGTTTGCTCAGCATACCGATTGAATAAGTATGGTGGAAGGATACAACCCTGATGCACACCGTTCCTGACTTTAAACCAGGCAGTATCCACTTGTTCTGTTCCAACGACTGCCTCTTGATCCATGTACAGTTTCCTCATGAGCACAATTAAGTGTTCTGGAATTCCCATTCTTCAAAATGTTCTCCATAATTTGTTACAACCACACAGTCAAATGCCTTCGCATAGCCAATAGAACACAGGTAAACATCTTTCTGGTATTCTCTGCTTTCGGCCAGCATCCACCTGACATCAGCAATGGTATCCTTGGTTCTATATCCTGTTCTGAATCTGGACTGAAGTTCTGGCAGTTCCGTGTAGATACATTGCTGCATTCGCTTTTGAATGATCTTCAGCAAAATTTTACTTGCATGCGATATTAATGAGCAACGTCTAGGGATCCAGGAGGCTATCCACTCCTGCCTTCAGAATAAGCACATTATACATTTGTGCTGATGGGTGGCACTGTGGTCCAATGGTGTATTGTGCCTCCCATAGCAATCAGGTCTCTGAAGGAATGGTACTGAGGTGGGAAAAGCTCCTAGCAATGTTGAATGAACAAAGCAGGATAATAGTAACAACAATAACAACTGCTAGCATGTATTCAGCATTTACTATGTGCCAGGTGCTTCTATGAGCTCTTTACCTTTGCTTCATTTTCAAAACCCACCCTTTTTGAGGTAGAAATCACAATCATCCCGTTTAAAAAAAAAAAGACAATTGCCATCAAGTTGGTTCTTACTCATAGCGAGCCCATGTATGTCAGAATAGAACTGTGCGTCATAGGGTTTTCAATGACTGATTATTCAGAAGTAAATCACCAGGCCTTTCTTCTGAGGTGCCTCTGGGTGGACCTGAGCTTCCAACCTTTAGGTTAACAGACAAGAGTGTGTTAATGGTCTGCACTGCCCAGGGACTCCATCCCCACATTACAGGCAAGAAAACTGAGCAGAAGTCTGAATAACTTGCTCAAAACCACATAGCTGATGAATGGCCAAGCTGGAGCTCAACTCTGGCTGGGGGATACCATGTTCTGTGTAGAATCTGGTCTCAATTTGTATGAGTTTATTTATTTAACAAATATTTATGGAACACTTTTCTCACACAGGCATAGAGCAGTAAACAGTCTCTGCCCTCATAGAGCTTTCGTTCTAACGGGGGAGACATGACAAATAAATCAATGCTATGGATTGAATTGTGTCCTCCAAAAATATGTGTTGTAAATCCTAACCCCTATACCTATAAGGAAACGCTTTTGAATTGTGTCCTCCAAAAATATGTGTTGTAAATCCTAACCCCTATACCTATAAGGAAACGCTGGTGGCATAGTGGTTAAGAGCAACTGCTGCTAACCAAAAGGTCAGCAGTTGTAATCCACCAGGTGCTCCTTGAAAACTCTATGGGGCAGTTCTACTCTGTTCTATAGGGTCACTATGAGTCAGAATCTACTCTATGGCAACAGGTTTGGTTCTTTTGTTTGTTTTATACCTATAAAAAAAAGGGGGGGCTGATATAAGTCAACATGACCATAGTTGTTTATACCTATGAATCACAATCAACTTGAGAGCAATGGGTTATACCTGTGGTTATAATCCCATTTGGGAATGGATTTTCTTTGTTACGTTAATGAGGCAGGGTTAGCATAGAATGTGTCTTGAATGGAGCCCTGGTGGCACAGTGATTAAGAGCTGAGCTGCTAATCAAAAAGTCAGCAGTTCAAATCTACCAGCCGTTCTTCTTCGGAAACCCTATGGGCCAGTTCTACTCTGTCCTATAGGGTCGCTATGAGTCAAAATCTACCTGACAGCAGCAGGTTTGATTTGGTTTGGTGTCTTGAATTAATTTCTTTTGAGATATAAAAGAGCAGATTATGCAAGCAAGCTGAGATGGGGGAGGAGAGATCCCAAGCCATATGAAGATCTCTAAGAAACAGAAGCTGAAAAAAGACAAGGAACTTCCTCCAGAGCAGAAGAGACAAAGACTTCCCCTAGAACCAGCTCCCTGAATTTAGACTTCTAGTCTCCTAAACTGTGAGAAAATAAATTTCTGTTCGTTTAAACCACACACTTGTGGTATTTCCATTATAGCAGCACCAAGTAACTGAGATAATCAGTTTATGGCTAGTAGTGATAAGCACTCTGAACAAAATGGCAGGAAACACATCCAACAAACTCTTGCTAGGATTCATCCAGGCCACTTTGTTCAAGGCCTCCTGAATCCTAGGGCAAACAGCAATTCTTTCCTTATCTCCTGCTGTGGGTTCAAAGTTGGTGGCAGAAGGCAAGAAGTGACTACCAGGCCTCACCTGCAGGTGGCTGCACTGGGCAGTTTAACAAAAGCCCTAAAAGAGCAGAAGAGGGACTCAATTCCAAGGAAAGGTCAGGTGGGTAGGTAGTCCAGGCTGGGGAGGACAGGGGACTCAGGCATGACACGGAAGCACAGGCCTGATTTGGACTAGTTCTATGTCCACCACAAGGCCTGTTACATAGTTGTTGTTATGTGCCATTGAGTCAGTTCTGACTGATAGCGATCCTATAGGACAGAGGAGAACTGCCCCATATGGTTTCCAAGCAGCGGTTGGTAGATTCAAACTGTTGACCTTTTGGTTAGCAGCCAAACTTTTAACCACTCAGCTACCAGGGCTCCTGGTACATTAAAAAAAAAAAAAAAAACTCAAACCCATCGCTGTCGAGTTGATTCCTACTTAGTAGGCGCTCAATAAATGTAGTGAATAACTGACTGATGGAGCCAGTGAATGAAAACAAAAGCAGGAGGTTTGGTGATAGGGAAGGGTATGAATGAGAGCCCAGATCCCTATAACCCTCTAGGGACCCACAAGTTGGCTACCAGGCGTGTTTGGACAGGCAGAAGGTGGGGGAGCAGTAGATACTCCTGGGAGTCTGGAGAGGCGTCATATGAACGAGACAGACAGGTACTGGTGAGTGCAGGCCTAGGTTCTCAACTGGGTCTGAAGCTGCTCTTTCTTTTAGATTGTCTCCAATAGGATCATTTGCAGTAGCTCCAAAGAGGTGGTGGATTGGGTGGGTAGGCCCCTTGAGGCTCCCCTAGCCCAACCCCTCTTGAGGACAGTGCAAGCCGAGATGGCCAGGAGCTGGCCCAAGACTCACAGCCAGGAAGGGCAGAACCATCCTGGAATTTTTCTGACCTTAAGCACATTGCAAGCACTCCATATTTGTCAGAGGCCCTTTGAAATTATAAGGAGCCCCATAGGTGGCTCAAATAATTAAGCACTCAACTACTAGCCGAAAGGGTAGCAGTTTGAACCTATGCAGAGGCTCCTCGAAAGAAAGCCCTGGTGATCTACTTCTAAAAGTTGACAGCTTTGAAAACCCTGTGGAGTAGTTGGCTCTGCGTGGATGGGGTCCCCACGAGCCAGAACTAACTCCACAGCGACTAACAACAACAAAGTTAACCTGACGGCTGGCAGATTAAAAAGATGGAAACAAGTGCCCATCAACAGATAAGTGGATAAACAAGCTATGGTGCATACACACAATGGAACACTACACAATGATAAAGAACTATGATCCACCTGTGAAACATTTCATAACATGGATGAATCTGGAGTGAAATAAGTCAATCACAAAGGGACAAATACTGTCTGAGACTGCTATTATAAAAACACACGAAAAGGTTTACACACAGGAAGAAGTAATCTCTGATGGCTATGAGGGGATGGGTGGGAAGGGAAAAATATTAAATAGACAATACAAAAAAAAAGAAAGACCCATTCCCACCATGTCAATTCTAACTCACAGTGGCCCTATAGGAACGCCCCCCATAGGGTTTCTGAGGAGCAACTGGTGGATTCAAACTGCAGACCTTTTGGTTAGCAGCCAAGCTGTCAACCACTGTGCCACCAGGGCTCCAACTAGACAATACATAAGTGGTAACTTTGGTGAAGGATAAGACAGTGCGCAATACTGGGGAAGCCAGCACAACTTGACCAAGGCAAAGTCATGGAAGCTTCCTAGACACATCCAAACTCCCACAGGGATCCAGTTACTGGGCTGAGGGCTGGGGACCATTGTCTCGGGGAACATCTAGCTCCATTGGCATAACATAGCTTATAAGGACAATGTTCTATATCCTACTGTGGTGAGTAGTGTCTGGGCTCTTAAAAGCTTGTGAATGGCCATCGAAGATATGTCTACTGGTCCTACTCCAACTGGAACAAGGGAGAATAAAGAAAACCATAGACATAAGGGAAAGATTAGTCCGAAGAACTAATGCACCACAATTACCACAACCTTCACCTGAGTCCAGCACAACTAGATGGTGCCTGGCTACACCACCAACTGCTCTGGCAGGGATCACGATAGAGGGCCCCAGAGAGAGTTAAAGAAAAATGTAGAACAAAATTCAAACTCACGGAAAAAAAAAACAAAAACAAACCCGACTTACTGGTCTGACAGAGACTGGAGAAACCCTGAGAGTATGGCCCTTGGACACCCTTTTAACTCAATACTGAAGTCACCCCTGAGATTCATACTTCAGCCGAAGATTAGACAGGCCCATAAAACAAATGTGAAGCCCTGGTGGCATAGTGGTTAAGAGCTCAGCTGTTATCCTAAAGGTCTGCAGTTTAAATCCACCAGCCTCTCCTTGGAAACCATATGGGGCAGTTCTACTCTGTCCTGTTGGATTGCTATGAGTCGGAACCGACTAGATGGCACCTAATAACAACAACAACAACATGAAACAATTACACAAGCAGTTCAACTATGTATACAAGACTAAATGGGAACACCAGCCCAGGAGCAAGCATGAAAAGGCAGGAAGGGACAGAAAAGGTGGATGAATGGAAATGGGGAACTCAAGGCAAAAAAGGGGGGAGAGTAGACACATCAAGGCTTTGGCAACGAACGTCACAAGACAATATGTGTATTAATTGTTTAAGAAAAACTAATTTGCTCTGTAAACTTTCACTTAAAGCACAATTAAAAAAAAAATAAATAAAGTAAAGGTTGGCAGTTTGAACTCACCTAGCAGCACCACTGAAGAAAGGCTTGGCAATCTGCTTCTGCAGGGATTACCAAAAAACCAAAACCAAACCCACTGCTGTCAAGTTGATTCCGACTCATAGTGACACTATAGGACAGAGTAGAACTGCCTGATAGAGTTTCCAAGGAGAGCCTGGAGGATTCAAACTGCCAACCTCTTTGTTAGCAGCCATAGCACTTAACCACTACACCACCAGGGTTTCCTCTATAGCCAAGAAAACCCTATGGAGCAGTTCTACTTTGTAACACATGGACTTGCCATGAGTTGGAATTGACTTGAGAGCAACGAGTTGCAGGTTTAAATTATAGGCAGGGTCGTGGCGGGTGGAGGTTGGGTAGCAGGGGAAGCTATTCTAAGGAAATAGTCAGTTGCTCTTTTAGCTTATAGAGGTTGAGAAGGCTGGGGGCCCTGCTTTATGACAGGAAATCCATGGTACCCTCTTTCCAGGCTTGGTCTCTAGACAGGCCCCAGCAGCTGCCTTCCCAAGCATTGGCTAGCAGCCCACACCATCTCCCTTGAGACTTGACATGGAGTACCCAGCCACCGCCATCCAGAACTCTGTGTGTGTCCATTCTAGGGGATGACCAGAAACAAAAACCTGCAGTTCTTAGGGCCTGCTGGGCCCATCTGGGACTTGGAGCAGCTTCCTGCAGCTGCTGGGAACCAGGAGCCAAGGAATGTTTGTGCTTCCCCAGCTTTCCTGGGAGCCTCTGTCCTGACACTGAAGTGACTGGACTCTACCAGGCCCCACTGTGGGCCCTACTGCCAGCACATTTTATCCCAGTATGAAAGGAATCCAGAAAGAGATGACTCTGGGGTTGGGCAATGTAAGGCCCAGCTGGAGGCTGCCTAGCCAACTGCCTTGTCAGGCCCCCTTCCCCCTTCTCTTAGCTCCCCCTGCCTGGCCCCTGTCTCCAGGCCATTCTGCTCAGAGTCAGGCAAGTTCTAGCAAAGCCCGGGTTGCCTGGATGCTGGATGCCTCATCGTTGGGACCTGCTCAGAGTGTTACCTCTTCCCCATTGTTGCCAGTCTGGCCAGGCTCAGACAGGCCCTGCTGCTGCTGAACCTCTTCTGGGAATTTACCAAGCCGTTAGGGGACTCCCCTCCCTGAAGATCCAGCAGCAGTGACACTTTCTCCAGGTGACCTCCAGGACAGGCTGCCTGACTCCACTCCCCACACTTCCTTGTTTCCCTTGTACAGTCCCCCTACCCCCCAGGAGCTGGAATACATGCTGCCTTTGGCTTCTCCCACGGGAAACAGAGTAGGTGCTCAGTAAAGAGCTTCATGATTGAATTTGTCCACCTCCCTGCCCTCCCCCGCAGTTCCTTACTCTTTACTAATCAGGACTGAGGTGGGCTTAGAGTAAACCCCAGAATTGCAGAAGACTGTGTAATCAGACCATCCTGAGAATATCTCTAAGCACCAGCTTTCTTGCTGTTCTTTGAAGGGGGGGGGGTTGCTGTTCTTGGAAAGGGGCTGGGCAACCTGGAGACCTCTGCCTTTTCCTCTTTATTGAAGCTGCCCTTCACCCTCTTCCTTCCCTCACTGATCTCTAATTGCTCCCACAACTCAGCAGTTGAGACCCCACCAGGGTGAGGCCAGGGTGGCCAAGGTCATGTACCCAAGATGGTAGTGGGGGGTGAGTAGTGACCTGGCCCTGTTTCTCCCAAGTTGGCCTGGAAGTCCCTTCAAGGCCCATGTGTCATAGGCCCTAAGGACCTCCTCCAGAGCTGACAGAGAAAGCCTTCCCGTGGAGTTGATCCCCTGAATTGCGACTTCTAGCCTACTGGGCTGTGAGAGAATAAATTTCGCTTTGTTAAAGCCATCCACTTTTGGTATTTCTGTTATAGGGTCAGGCACCAGATAACCAAGACAGTCAAGTTGTGCTGACTTCCCCTATACTGTCTGTTGTCTTTCCCTTCACCAAAGTTAACACTTGTCTACTATCTAGTTAGCTATTTCCCCTCTCTACCCCTCCCCTCCCTCGTAACCATCAAAGATTGTTTCTTTCTGGGTGTAAACCTTTTCTTAAGTTTTTATAACAGCAGTCTTACACAATATTTGTCCTTTTGTGACTGACTTATTTCACTTAGCATTAGAGGTTGATTTTTTTTTTATTGTGCTTTAAGTGAAAGTTTACAAATCAACTCAGTCTCTCACACAAAAACTTGTATATACCTTGCTACATACTCCCAGTTGCTCTCCCCCTAATGAGACAGCCTGCTCCCTCCCTCCACTCTCTCTTTTGTGTCCATTTTTCCACTTCTAACCCCCTCTACCCTCTCATCTCCCCTCCAGGCAGGAGATGCCAACATAGTCTCAAGTGTCTACCTGATCCAAGAAGCTCATTCCTCACCAGCATCTCTCTCCAACCCATTGTCCAGTCCAATCCCTGTCTGAAGAGTTGGCTTCGGGAATGGTTCCTGTCCTGGGCTAACAGAAAGTCTGGGGGCCATGATCACCGGGTCCTTCTAGTCTCAGTCAGACCATTAAGTCTGGTCTTTTTACGAGAATTTGGGGTCTGCATCCCACTGCTCTCCTGCTCCTTCAGGGGTTCTCTGTTGTGTTCCCTGTCAGGGCAGTCATCGGTTGTAGCCAGGCACCATCTAGCTCTTCTGGTCTCAGGCTGATGTTGTTTTTAGGTGCCGTCGAGTCGCTTCTGACTCATAGCGACCCTATGCACAACAGAACGAAACACTGCCCGGTCTGAGCCATCCTTACAATGGTTGTTATGCTTGAGCTCATTGTTGGAGCCACTGTGTCAATCCACCTTGTTCAGGGTCGTCCTCTTTTCCGCTGACTCTGTACTCTGCCAAGCATGATATTCTTCTCCACGGTCTGATCCCTCCTGACAATATGTCCAAAATATGTAAGACACAGTCTCGCCATCTAATTTTCCTAGATTCATACTTCGTACATTCCAGGTACTGATTATTAACGGATGTTTGCAGCTGTTTCTTCTCATTTTGAGTCATGCCACATCAGCGAATGAAGGCCCTGAAAGCTTTACTCCATCCACGTCACTAAGGTTGACTCTACTTTGAGGAGGCAGCTCTTCCCCAGTCATCTGTTGAGTGCCTTCCAACCTGGGGAGCTCATCTTCCAGCACTATATCGCCTCTCTCCAAGGTGGGATGCAAACTGTTTTCTTAATAGATTTTATTATGCCAATTGACTTAAATGTCCCCTGCAATCATGGTCCCCAAACCCCTGCCCCTGCCTCACTGGCCTTCGAAGCATTCAGCTTATTCCGGAAACTTCTTTGCTTTTGGTTTAGTCCAGTTGTGCTGACCTCACCTGTATTGTGTGTTGTCTTTCCTGTCACCTAAAGTAGTTCTTATCTACAATCTAATTAGTGAATATCCCTCTGCTACCCTCCCTCCCTCCCTGCCTCGTAACCATCAAAGAATATTTTCTTCTCTGTTTAAACTATTTCTTGAGTTCTTATAACAGTGGTCTTATACAATATTTGTCCTTTTGCAACTGACTAATTTCACTCAGCATAATGCCCTCCAGATTCTTCCATGTTATGAAATGTTTCACAGATTCATCACTGTTCTTTATTGATGCGTAGTATTCCATTGTGTGAATATACCATAATTTATTATTTTTTTTATTTATCCATTCATCCATTGCTGGGCACCTTGGTTGCTTCCATCTTTTTGCTATTGTAAACAGTGCTGCAATGAACATGGGTGTGCACATATCTGTTCATGTAAAGGCTCTTATTTCTCTAGGATATATTAGGATTGCTGGATCGTATGGTAGTTCTATTTCTGGCTTTTTAATGAAATGCCAGATTGACTTCCAAAGTGGTTGTACCATTTTACGTTCCCACCAACAGTGTTTAAGTGTTCCAATCTCTCCACAGCCTCTTCAACATTTATTGTTTTGTGTTTTTTGGATTAATGCCAGCCTTGTTGGAGTGAGATGATATCTCATTGTAGTTTTGAGTTGTGTTTCTTTAATGGCTAATGATCGTGAGCATCTGCTCATAGATCTGTTAGCTACCTGGATATCTTCTTTAGTGAAATGTCTGTTCACATCTTTTGCCCATTTTTTAATTGGGTTATTTGTCTTTTCGCAGTTGAGTTTTTCCAGTATCATGTAGATTTTAGAGATCAGGTGCTGATCGGAAATGTCATCGCTAAAAACTTTTTCCCAGTCTGGAGGTAATCTTTTTATTCTTTTGGTGAAGTCTTTGGATGAGCATAGGTGTTTGATTTTTAGGAGCTCCCAGTTATCTAGTTTTTCTTCTGCATTCTTAATAATGTTTTGTATACTGTTTATGCCGTGTATTAGGGCTCCTAACGTCCCTATTTTTTCTTCCATGATCTTTACCGTTTTAGATTTTATATTTAGGTCTTTGATCCATTTTGAGCTCATTTTTGTGCATGGAGTGAGGTATGGGTCTTGTTTCATTTTTTTTCAGATGGGTATCCAGTTATGCAGAGGTTGAGGTTTTAATGCAACTGTCTACAATCTTCACTCATTCAACAAGCATCAATGAAATTCCTACTGTGGGCTAGGCACAGTGAAGACTACAAATATGAACACAGCTACACAGCTTGGTCACTTGCTGGCTATGCTACCTCGGGTAAATGGCTTAACACCTGGGCCTCAGTTTACTCATCTGTATCATGAGGTCAATAATAACAACTGCTCCAGAGAGTTGTTGGGAGGCATAGTGAGTTTTTGTGTGTCAAGGGCACAGGACAGAGCTCAAGGATGATAGCTCCCCTTATTAAGGGCAACCTTTGCCCTCCTTGAGATCTCATAGAGACAAAAGAGAGTCAGATGCTGGGAGGGCTTGGGAGTGCTGTTCTTGAGTGGGATGGGCAGGACTTGGGTAGGTGGATGGAGAGGGGCCCTCAGAGATGGGCCTCTGCAGGGACTGAGGAGAGGGGAGGATACTAGGAAAGGGGCCTTGACCAGTCAAGAACGGGTCCCTCATGCTCTCGGTGGAGTGGGACCTAAGTTTATCCTGCAGGTGAATGGAAATTCCTGTAGGAGTGCTGTTTTTTGAGGATTGAGCTCCAAAATGCCAATTGGACTCTCTGGGAAGTCTGTCCAGAAAGCTACAGGTCCCCAGCACAGAAAATGAGACTCCAGGAGACCTCATTTTCAATCAAATGTTCACTCACTCATTCCAATTTTTTTAGGCACTTTGTAGGTGCCTGGCCCTGTCTCAGGAGCTAGAGCTCCCCAGGATCGGGGGAGAGAATAAGTAAACACAGATGCTCCAGCCTGCCCTAGGGATAAACTTTACATCAGACATAATAATATGGTGGGCTAAGTGGGTGTCCAGAGCAGGGCCACCCTGCCCAGGCCCAAAGCTGAGACCAGGGTATGAGCAGGAGTGAGGTAGGCTGAGTGGGAAAAGAACACTGTGGGAAGAAAAGTCAACTTGTTGGAAGGCTGGAGGGGAGCTAGCAGGAACCTGGCATGTTTGAAGGAACTTAAAGAGGCTCTGGCTGGCTGGGGTCATGTGCGAAGAAAAACTGGGGTGAGGTGTGGGGAGAAGTTGGGGCAGAAGCAGGGGCAGGGTAGAGAGGGGTAAAGAGGTGGGGTAAAGGGAAAGGAAGGGGCCCTTGTCTTCTGTCAGTGAGAAGCCAGAGAAGAACGCTGAGCAAGGCTGGGTCACAAGTAGGTTTGGGTTTGGTAGGAGCTCAGGCTGCTGCTTGAGAACTGGATCAGGAGTGGTGCTGAGGGTCAGGGTTTCCGGGAGAGGACAGGAACCTCACAGCCCCTCTGTGCTGCAGGGCCATTGTGCTCTGGGAGAAAGTGCTCAGAAGACCAAGGCCCAAGAAAATAAGGCAGACAAGGCTGGTACCTCACCCTGGGGCTGACAGGGGGGTGGGAGACCTTGGTTCTGGAGGATCCTGGGAACAGCAGCAGCTGTTGCTCCTAGGGAGGACAGAGACAGCCCACAGCTGTGGTGACCAGTAGGTGCCAGGATTGCCAGGATTTGAGGTCAAGGACGTTTGAATGGTGGGGCTGTGGGTGGGCCAGTAAGGCCATCAGGGCAAGGGAGGAGGAGGTCCTGGCAGTTCAGCCCCTCTGATCCAGCTGTCTGAGAACAGCTGCTCGGAAGAGGAAGGGAGGCAAGACAGCAGCAGGTGAGGAAGCACCCTGGCTGCTGAGCCGTGGGAATGGATGTGAGGGCCAGTGGGGGTAGGAGGGCATTGGGGGAAGGGACTAGGAGAGACCTTAGGGAAACAATGATGGAAGCATTTACATGCCAACCACCTGCCTGGCTCCCTCAAATTCAGATGCAACTGGAATTTCTGGGGGAAGGAAGGTGGGGGGGTGCAGGGAGAGTGCCAAGTGCACTCTTTCAGCTTTCTGTGGTTTCCCTTAAGACCATTCTCCTAGGCTGTATTACCTCCCTCAGGACACCTCTGGAGCCCTCCCCACCTCTGCCCCTTGGTTGATTTTTTCCCCCCTCTCCCCACCCTTCTCTCTCTACCTGCTGCTGTGTTCAGCCCCTCTCTTACGAAGGAAAACAAACAGAACTCTAGATTCCAAAGGGCCCTTCTGGAGAGGCAAAGGTGTGTTTGCCAAGGTCCCCCAACCCTTGGTCCCTATCAGACCCCATCAGAGACAAAAGCTAGTGGTCCTGGAGCACTCCAGGCTCTGTCTCCTGCTAGCTGAGAAAGTGAGGCTGTCCTGGTGGTTGTGGGTGTGGTGAGAAGGTCTTCGGGCTACCACTTCTCTGCCTAGCTCTATATCACGGGCTTACCATGGCTGACCTTGGACCAAATGCCAAGGCCCAGGCAGGAGTATGGGTACAGGGAGGTTTCAGGCCTTCTTCCCTGAGACACCTCCCATGTGGGAGGAGCAGCTATGGGGCCATGGCTTGAACCCCCTCCCTCATGTCCCCACCTTAGTGTTGTACCAGCTGTCACATTCCCTATCTGCTCAGGGGTGTGGAGATGGGATTGGGGGAGGCGGAGATGAAATGTTTCCTTTCACCTTTTCTAGAAAAGTCCTTCACTTGAACCATGAATAGGTCTTTGTGTAGCCCTGAGGACACGTCAGTGCCTCTGCAGAGAGGCTGCCACCATGCTTAAATCCAGTTGTGCCCAAGCCCAGAGGCCCAGAGATCTGGTCTCAAGCTGGGGTGTCTCTCTCACCCTCAAGGACCTGTTTTAAGCTCAACCCCTAGTCCTTCCCTTTCTAGGCCTCCCTGGTCCCTGGAATAGGGACCAGGTCCTGCCCAGTGAACCCCTCTGATAGAGACTCTCTGAATAGACAGCTGCTGGTGCACAGTGACCTCAGCCAGGACTTCAGTCCAGCTTGGGTGAGTGGCAGCTGCAGGGAGAAAACTTGGAAGGTCACTGGCCCAGAACAGCAGGGAGATGCACATCTTCCTTCCTCCAGGAGGTTGGCACTGGGCCCTCTTGGCCTGTACTTTGGGTGGGCCATGCAGGGTCTTCCCAGAAGCTCCTACATGCATCTCATACCAGAAGCTGCTCAAACCCACAAAAGCCCTTCCCCCTATCATAGGGGCATCCCCTCCTCCTGTAGACCTTCCTCTGCTGAGCCTGGAAGGAGGGGAGCAGCCTCTCAGCATTCCAGGGAAGGTGGAGGCAGGGAAAGCAAGAAATTTTCTCTCTAAATGCTTGTTCCGACCTGACTTCCGTGGCGCCTGGTGTTCCTTCCCCGCATGACCCCACTGCTGCCCCCCACCCCACCCTTGCCCGCTCTCCCCTCTCTCACCGTTCCTCAGCTCTCTCACCTCTCTTTCCCCACCAGTCAAGGGAAGGAGGGCCCATAGGGCAGGACAGGGCTGTGGCTGAGACTGCAGACTTTCAGCTGCGCCCTCACCCTACCACATTCCTTCCAGGAGGCCTGGGGGCACCATTCCCACTCCCCCCCTCCTCCCTCTCACCCTTCACCTTCCATGCCCCTTGCTCCTGGAATTACACAAGTCTGGCAAATACTAAAAAAAAAATACTAGCTTGGTTAAATTATCCCCTGGTTTCTGCACTCCGAGGTGCCCACATTTCAGGCCCCCACCATTCACTCTCTCTCCATTGTTCACTGTTCCGTTCATTGCTCCGGCCACAGTGATCTCCTTCAACCTGCCTTCAACTTGCCCGGTACCCTCCCTCCCGGGCCTTCATCACAGCCATTCCCTAGGCCTGTTCCAGAAAGCCTAGAAAACTTCCCCCCTCACCTCCTGGAGGTCCTGCCTTCAAAGAGAGGTCTTTAGGATGGCCTGTACCATACAGCAGACTCTCACCACTCTTTTATTTACTTATTTATTTACTGTCTATGTTGCTACATTACAATGTTAGCTCTACAAGGGCAGGACTTGTCTTTGATTCCTCTCTGTGTTCCCAGCATACAATAGCCAGTTACCTGTGAACAACACATGGGTGATGTTTCACCCTGGCCCTTACTCAATCATGTAATGTGGTCTTCCGTCACGTTCAGTGAGCAGGCAGGGCTGCTGCCCACACAAATGGCCACTTGATGACGGGGGTGACCAAAGGCTCAGGGAGGTCACATAGTGAACCCTGCTCTGCATCCCTCAAAAAAAAAAACAAAAACCAGTTGCAGTTGAGTTAATTCTGACAATGATAGAACTATGCTCCATAGGGTTTTCAATGGCTGATTTCTTTGGTAGTAGATCCCCAGGCCTTTCTTCCAATACTCTGGGCCTCAGCAGGGGTTTATTTCTCACATGGGTATACTGGGAGGCTTGGCTGATGAGCTAATGTTCACCCTTTGTTGGATCGGCTCATCTTAAGATGGCTGCAGGGAACCCCCTCTCAACCCCCTAGAAATTTTGGGGATTCCCCAGACCAGAGGTGAGGCTCCCAGAGGCTCTGCCTGTCTCTGTCAGCACTTAACTTGGAGTGAAGGTCATCTGTTCACTTGGCTCCAAGAGTTTACAGAGCTCCAAGGGCATGCTCTTTAGCCAAGAGAGCAGAGTCAGAATCAGTGATTGATGGGCAGTCAATGTCTTTGAATTAAGGGCCACTGAGGGGAAGCCCAGGTTGATGATCTCAGGCCAGGTCTGAGAAGAAGAGGCGTTTCTACTCTGAAGAAGCCCCTGGTGGAACCCTGAGCCAGACATGGACATGTGTCTGAGAGCAGAAAAGGAACTCTCCATCTGGCTGAAAGGGCTTCCCCCAAGACTCTGGGTTTAGGGGCTAGCTGGTCAGTGACTGCAGAGAATTAACAAACAGGTCCCTCAGCTTTGCTTGGCTTTCCCTGACTGCCTGAGCTTACCAGATCTAATCTGGTGTTTAGTCCATTGCTCAAGGCCACAGGCCAGTGTTTTGGGAACCGCTGCCCAAGTCGTGCTTGGGGGACTGTCAGCAAAGAATCGAATGTGGCTGAGGAAGAGGGTCACTGATGTGTGTGTCCTCCCCTGGGAAGAGGTATCTTTTAGTTATTCAAGCAACACTCACCTTTGCTGAGCAGTTCCTGTCCCCAAAGGACTGTACGTTCCTGGAGGACAAGGTGTGGAAGCTGCTGCCTAGCTGACTGGAGGAAGACCCTATGTCAGCCCACAGCATGCAAGAGGGGGTCTGGTAGACGTGCTGGAATGGAGGGCCCTGTAAGGGAAGAAACTGGCTTTTGGGAAGACTAGTGGTAACCAGCAAACACGCCTGCTGGCACTTTCTCCCGGATGAACTTATCAGCCCTTTACTTCTGCCAGAGCTGCCAAACAATCTGCCTTCTGTTAAATCCAGACAAAAGGGACCTCTCCCTCACTCTGCCTTGGCTGGCCCTGCTTGCCAGCCCACTGCCTCAGGCAGGCCTGGAGGCCTGGCATTTAGGTCAGGATCCTCCACCTTCGCCCAGCGCTGGCCCCTGACCCTCTCCATCAGGCCTGGGTGGGAGAATCAGCAGCAGGAGCCTCTCTCCTTCTGGAAGTCTGGAGCTGGGTACTGGCCATCGGTTCTTGGTTCTTCAGGGACATGCCAGAGGAAGAAGCCCTGGAATCCTAGGACCAGAGAAAAGTTTGGCCCATATAAGTGTCCTCTAGATTTGATCTGAGCTGGAACCAAGGCCTCAGATTAAATTATCCCAGCCCTAAGGGAAGAGTAGGCCATTTGCCTTGGGTCTTACACAGGGCTTGAACTCTTGAAGGTGACTGCATCTGGGAGGTGAGGCAGACAGACAGCTTCCTTCCCAAAAGGAAATAGAGCATCTATTGTATGCAGGCTGTTAGGTGCCATTTGCAATGTGGGGGTGGACAGATTGGTCTCTGGCCTCATAGGCTCACACTCCAGTGGAGGAGGAAAACTTAACTGGACAATCTCCCTGGAATCTGAGGCTGGGGGGCTGAGCAAGAGAAGCACTAGAGGTAGGTGGGCCAGGAGTGCTGAGGGCTGACTGTCACGGCTAAAAGAGCCCTACTCTCAGCCTTTTGAACAGTCCTCCCCAGGCCTATATCATGTGAACCCTTTTAGCAGCTGCTCCTGGGCATGCTCTGGGCCTCACTCTTGGCCTTGCCCTCCAACTGGCTGTGAGCAGCCAGCCTGCCTGGGATGGCCTAGGAGCTGCTGGGCTTCCAGAAAGGCCCCCAAAGATGCATCACTGGGGACCTTGTGCTGAGCCCCAGGGTAGACTGTGCCAAGTCTCTGGGAGGGGAAAGATTTTGACTCTCAGCCTCACCCAACCTAAGGGGCCATGAAGACAGCTTCTTACCCTCCCTCCTATGTATGGGCTCTGATGGGACGCTGGTCCATCTCTGGCCAGCTAGGCCTCCTGCCTTGCAGGGCCCGAAAGAACAGGAGGTTGGGGAAACCCCAACTCCAGATAAAAAAGAAGAAAGCCAGGAATGAGGCCCAGAGCTGAGGGCTATTCTAGCCCGAGGAGAGGAACACAGGGAGGATCCAGCATCAGAGCCAGCAGGACTGCAACACCTCCAACTAAGCCTCCAAACTGGGGAGGAAGGAACTGTAAAGAATTTAGGTTTAAGGGTTTCAGGTAAACTCTGGTTCCTGCTCTTTGCTTCTAGGACTAGGAAGGGACTCTCCCACCACTGGGTACCAGTAAGTTGAGATAGAGCCCCTCCCTCAACCAGAGCTCTGGGGGGACTTGGACATGGGGTGCCAGGACCCTGGAGGCCGGAATGGGAATTGGCACCTCATGCAGCACGACCAATGCTAAAAGGAAGAAGGGGAGAGTGGGTCTCCTGACAGCTACTCAGGCATCCATGGATGGCTGGTGAGGTCTGAAGAGCAGTCAGCAGTTTCTTTGCAGATGCAGAGGACTTGTGAGGCCTGTAGACGCTTTAAATACCCAGCAGAATCTAGGGTTGCAAAGGAGTGCCTGGAATGTGTTGTGGGTGGGGGGCAACTTAGTAAACTGAAAGAGTGAGTGAGTTAATAAGAAAATATATTTTTGTTTAGGAACCAGAATAACTTTCTGCATTCTTAGCCTTTTCAAAGCAGCAACATTTTAGAGCTGGATTTGAGAGGTTATTCTTTTTTTTTTAAATGATTTATTCTCCTATGTGTCATATGCCCCATCTTTTGTTAGGAGGCAAGCCCAGTTTCTGCATTTGTACGAGCTAAAGCTTAATCAGAGAAATTTAGACCCAGAACTGCAGTTTCAACAACACACAACAGGAAAGGTAGGAAAGAGGCTACTGTCTCAACCCACAAGGAAGTCATTTCTGGAAGTCTATACAGTCCAGAAAGTAGTCCCAGAAGTTTTGGCTTATGGCTGAGTTCTGTAAGTCTACTGGTGGGAAGTACAATCCCTAGTCTGAGCTAAAGAGAAAGTTCTATCTGTGAAAATACATCTAAGGGATGATTTGGGATCTTTTCCTGGTTTTCAGTTCCTTTCTTTTCTAGTCTCTGTGAAAGACGGTTGGAGCTTACACGCTTAAACATAAAAAATCGCAAACAGATATGTCTGTTTGGTAGGCAGGACATTCCTTTCTACTCTTGCTGAAAGTTCCTTCTCCCACACTCTCCTGAGGAGGAGGAGAAAGTATGGGAGATCCAGAACTGTCTGGGATTCAGGGCCAAACTCTGGCAGTGAACAGTTCTGTGTTCACAATGTGCTCCTGGACAAGTGTCCTGGCCAGAATTCAGTCTGGCCACAGGCTCCGGAGGGAATGGACCCATCCTGCCCGATATCTGTGGACCAGGGGGCTCAGAGGCCACCACAGGTCCCAACCCCATTCAGTAACTGACAGGTTCGGGTCCTCTGGGGTGGGGGGCGGCAGGTAAGCGCTGGGGAGGGCTAGAGCGCTTTGATGACCTTCGTTTGACGGAGAAAGGAGCCCAGCAGTAACCCCTGCCCCTTATTACCCAACCCCCAGAAAGAATGCGGGCCATAGGGAGTGATTGACCGGCGCCAGTGGTCAGAGCTATTTCAGGCGCCTGAGGAGGCATCGGATTCCAGGCGTTCCGGGCAGGGAGAGGGGACCGGGGTCAGGCCCGAGGCGCTTCTTGCACGCTCTGGCCTGCTGTGGGCAAAGCCCTCGGAGAGAGGTCAGCTTCCCCCTCTCCCGGCCCTGGCCTCAGTTTCCCCACCCGTGTAAGGGTCGGGCAGCGAGGCCGTCATCCTTCCCAATTCAGAGGACGCTTCCTGATTGTTTCACGGCTTAGAAATGATGTCTCTTGATTGGAGTTCGGGGGAAACTAGGAGGGCCCAACGCAGCCGAGGGCCAGTTGTGGCCGGACCGGTTCTGAGCCTTATCGCCCAGTGGCCCTCGGTAGCGTACGCGTTTCAGAGGCTCAAAGGCCTGAGGTTGGGCGGAGTGCCCCTCCCCCACCCCGGTCCGGAGGGCTCCTGGAGACCGGGACTGGCTGGGGCGTGTTCCGGGGACCGACCTGGTAGGACTCGGGGGAGGAGCTCCCAGGACGGGGCGTGGGTTCCGGGCGGGGGGCGTGGCCAGCCAATGAGCAGCAGGGGGGGATCGGGGGCGGGGCCTATGCGCGGGTGCGGCGCGCTGCGGGGCGGCGGACGCTGGCAAAAGCGGGTAGTGCGCGGACGGCCGGTCGGCGCCGCGCGGAGCTGGCAGCGGGATTGGTTGCGGCACTCGCGTGTCAGGCGGTTGCTAGGCTCCGGCCGCGCGCCCCGCCCTCGCGCTCGGCGCCCTCTCACCGCCCGGTACGTGCTCGCGCGGAGGCTGCGGCGCGGCGCTCGCGCTCCTCTGGCTCGGTGGCGGTAGCGGCGGCGGCGGCGGCGGCATAGCACCGAGTCCCCGGGGAGCAGTGGCGGCGTCCTGCGGCCCAGAGGAGCAGGCACTTGCCGCGGCCCGCCCGCAGGCGCTCGGTGAGTGCGCCGCCGGTCCCCTGCCGCCGTGCCTGGCTGCCCGGGCCGCCACCCGCGCCGCTGGCCGGGCCTTTCGCGGAACACCTGCTGCTGCTCGCTGGTCGGCCCGGGGCGGAGACACGGCCGTGAACGTCCTTGCGGATGAGGCGGCGGCGCGGTCCGGGCGGAACCGCCCCTCTGCTTTCGGCCCTGCAGGCGACGGCTCGGGACGCTGGCCGACCCGGCCCGGGCTGCGCGCCGCGGCGCTGAGCCAGGCCTCAGCCCAGCCCGCGCTCCCGGGAACGCGGGGCCTGCTCATCCGCCGCGGGCGTGCGCGGCCTGTGGGCGGCTTCTTGGGCTTCCAGCGGGGGTCGCGGCCCATTTGGGCCGGAGCCAGAGGATGGGGTTTTCAGCCCCCGCCAGAGGCAAGGAGGGGTGCCGCCGCCACCGCTGTTCGGTTCTGCACTTACTCTTGGGTCCCCCGCACCTCCCGCCCACTTGACGTTCTTCGGAAGTTTGCTGTCTTTTCACCTTTTCCCTTGGTATTTGTAGGACCAGGCTTCACGCACGGGTATTTTTGGAGGATGTCCCCAGAGAAAATGCGCTTTGGGTTCAGAATCCTTTTATTATAATTCCAAGTTAATTTCTAACAAAGTCAACTGGTGATTTAAAATGCATGTTTTGCTCTCAGTAACTTGAGAGGCAGGAGTAAATTGTTACTTCAGAATTAGTTTTAATAGTGATTTTGTAATTTGCCTTGGTCGGAGCTAGAGCCTGGGACAACACGTTTATAGCCTAGAGGTCTAACTTAAGAGCCTAGCCTGCTGTTTCCCTAAATAAGCTCGGAGAGGTGATTCCTGGCATGGAACCCAGACTCTGTGAAGGGAGTGTGGTGTTTATAGGACAGAAGTCCAGATAAAGAGCTGGATGTGCTTCCAGGTGTTTTGGAATTTCTAGTGTAGATTGGGTATTGTAATTCTACCAAGTTGTTCTGTGCTTACAGTTGAGAGACATTGTGATAATTTTGGAATGTCTGTGTTAAAAAACAATTTGATCTTAACATCTTTTGGAGGTATAAAAATCCATAGTTTGACTCTTGATAAGTTAAATTGAACTTTGTTTGCTTTGGAGCTAGGAAAGAACTCATGTCCTGTGTGCTTAGAGTAGGCTGAGGAGTGGTTTCATGAAGAAATCATATTTAAGAAGAGTTGGATGTGTAGTGGGAGCCTGTACCAGGCCTCTGGGATACAGTCTAAAAGTAGGAGTAACCTATAGTTCTGCTTAAAGGTAGGAGTAAGCAGAACTATATAGGTAACAAACATTTGGTTTGAACTTGAAAGCTGTGTTGATATGTGCCTCTGTTGAAAGAGGCAGAGGGCAAGTTCTCACTATTCTGAAAAATTGATTTGGTGAAATGCATTCATTCATTTAATAAATGTTTGGCTTTACTATGTGCCAAATTCTCTGGTAGGTCCTGGCGACCCACATAAGAGAGACTGGTTCTGCCCTTAAGGAACTCAGTTTGGAGGGCAGCAGACATGGAGGATCCAGTGATTAACAGTGTCTGCCCACTGAGTGTGTGCACATGGTGCTTCGGGAGCCTGAGGAGAGGGGATTCCTGAGTCGTAGCTTGCAGGGCTAGCAGGAATTAGTTGGGGAATAGAGAGGTGTGGACATAGGGATCCACATGTACACACGTTCCTAAAATAGCACCAGTGAGTTCTCCAGCTTGGCAAGTGGGAACCTGGGGCTTTGCTGGTTGCAATCAGGAGTTTTAGCCTTGTAATCGAGGTGCAGGAGCCAGGGAAGGCTTTTAATCAGTGGAGTAGCATGATCCAGACTTGTGTTTAGAAAGGTCTTGTTGGTGGCCACAGAATGGTGGGAAGGGGAGGGCGTCAGGACATCTAGCAGGGAGATCAGCCAGCAGAGGAGAGATGGGAGGGAGGAGGAACGATTTGAGAAGAGAGGCAGAAAAGGTAGAGCAGAGGGGATGCCAAGCCAGGACAGGGGAGGAGCCTGCATTCAGAAACGTGTGGGGGGAGACCAAGTATGACCAAAGATTTGAACCACCTCTACTGTTGGAGCCAGATGTGGTTGCCATGCAAGTTTGCTGGTGTCTCTTCAACATTGAGAATGGTGGAACTGGGGAGACACTGGGGCCATTTTGTCAAATAGACTGGGATAGTTGCCTGCAGAAGGAGAGACTTGGCACTTGATTGCTTAAAAACTTATCTCTCACCTCAACCTGTGGGACATTGCATTTCATTTTGGGCAGGGCAGATGTCTTAACCGCTGAGAGTAAATGTGTATTCATTTTTATTGAGGCAAATGAGGGGATGTTCAGTCCTTTACCTCACAGCCGTTCTAGCCTCTGCTACTCCTTAGGCTGGTGATTTGATGAAGCAGGGCAGCTGTATTTGAGGCCCACCTGTGTGCCTGTTCTGTGTGCACTATCATTACTGATTATGAAAACCCTTTATGCAGAGGCTAAGGAAACTGAGTCACGGAAGACTGATCGTACTTAAGGTCACACAGCTGTCATCAAGTTGCAGAGTCAGAATTTGAACCCAGATTGAATATCTCGTTACACCCATCTGCATTTCTTTTGCATCAAACTGACAGAATGGCCTCAGTTGGGTGCTTCTCTGGCTGAAGATCAAGCCTAGGTGTCTGGTGATGGGTAGAGAGGCAGGACAATAAGAGCCCGACAATGGAACTCTGGAAACACACTGTAAAGGACTATTCCCAGGAACCAGGGCTCATCAGAGCCTTTCTGGGGCCTGTGCAGGTGCTGTGGGGACTATGCTGAATTAAGCCAAGGGAAGGCACACTTTAGGGGAGGAGCCTGTATTTGAGATGGACCTTCAAGAAGGGTTAATGGTTTGACTGGTGAAGGAGTAGCAAAGGAAGGTCACACCTTGGGAGGAAAAGAGGTTAGGGGTGGGAGGAGAAAAATGATCACCTTTTCTGTGTGTTCAATTGGGTTGGGGCCAGAATGTCACATGGAGGAGTTTGGAGTTGTATAGGAACAGGAAACTTTGAAAGTCTTAGAGCACAGCTGTGGTGGAATCACCTCTTGGTTTTAAAACACGAGCCCTCAGTGTTAGTGTGGAGACTGGACTGGAGGACAGTTGGTTGCTGTTGTGGTCCAGTGGGGAGATAGTGGACCCAAATGAGGATAGTGATCAGCAGTGGGGTGAAGAGGGCAAGAAGGTTCAAGATGAGTCAGTTCAGTGACATTGGGCCTGAATAGTGCTGGTACCAGCAGGGCCCTGCTGTTGAGTGGAAGGGGCAGGAGGTGATAGCAAGAAGATGAAGACATAAGATGACTTGGAATAAAGAAGGCCCCCGGGCTGCAAATAAGAAGATTTGAGCCAGCCTTTGTGGCAGGCAGGCGAGACTAGTAGAAAAGGTGAGCAGAAGAGGGTGGAGGAGCGGAAGACCATAACACGTCTGAGGACCAAGGGGTGGATAGGCTAGAGCCCGAGGAGTTGTCCCCTGGGGAAGAGTGGGGCGTAAGATTGACCTGAAAGCCAAGGTGGGCCAGCGAGTAGCCCCTAGAAATTCTGAGTAGGGTAGGGTGGTACCTATGCCCCTGGCAGGAAGGGGTGGAGAAGGCAGGAGACCAGTTTTGAGTCTTTCGTAGGGGTGCAGGTGAAGGAGGCAGACCAGGGTGGCAGAAGGTAATGGTGAGGAAGAGGGGTACTTATGATGGAGATAGGATTTAGTGTGGTGGGGCAGGGGACCAGTGTGTTTAAAAATAGCTCCACCTTGAGAGACTCAGAGAATCAGGGTAGGTGATGTGGCTTTAGGTTGTACCCTTTGAAAGACGCGCCATTGGCTTGTAGGTTTGAGCTGTGTAGGGCAAACCGAGGGTGGTCCATGGTGATGCAAAGTCGGAACCCCCTTGCCTGTGCTTTCGTTTTTGAGTTGGGTTTATTTTGGTCGTGGCCTTCTTGATAAGAGCCATACAACTAGCCTAACTGAATGGCAAGTGATGATAGAACCATTTTGTGGATGGTCAAAAATAAGAGTGAGGTTTGTGTATTTTTTCTAGCCCACGTAGGAAGTCAGCAATGAAAAATTTGATTGACTAGTTGGGTTCCCTTGTGTGTCATATAGACTGAGTCAGTGTAGAGCATGACTGGGGGCTGGAGGCTTTCATAATATCAGGGAAAGTAAGAAATATTGGTGTGAACATCAAAGAGTCCCCATATGGGGCCTAGAGAGCAAGTGTTGAACCTCAAGGGAATGTGAAATGGGAATAAATTCAAGTAGCATGTTTCAGTGCTGTGCTTTGTGTAGGTCAGGGATTTCCTTATCCTTTTCTGGAGTAAGTTGTCTCCCCCCTGCACAAATAAGGAGTGTTTCTGCACCTTTGTCAATGTTGTGCTTTGCTTCTTAACCCTCCATTTTTCTCTGCATTTTCGATGTTGACAGGTACTCCAGGCCAGGAGATACTTCCCCTTGGAGTAAGGTTATAGCGGTTTTAAATAATAAAACTGGTTACTAATTTGGCCGTTTCTCAGTAGGTCTTTGTATGTTCTTGTCTTTGGGTATCAAAGCTATCTTCCTAGGATTCACAAGGAGTCCTGGTGGTGCAGTGGTTAAGGCGATCGACTACTAACTGAAAGGTCAGCAGTTTGAACCCACCCCTGCTCTGCGGGAGAAAGACACCACAGTCTGCTTCTGTCAAGATTTACAGTCTTGGAAACCCTTTAGGGGCATTTCTACTCTGTCCTTTAGGGTCACTATCAGTTGGAATCAACTTGGCAGCCATGGGTTTGGTTTGGTTCCTAGGGGTCACATAACCCGCTTTGTCTTTTGATAGCCTCCATTCTGATTATTAGTAATAATGCTCAAATAGCAACTTCTATAAGGAAATTTTTAGAGTAGTTTACAAAATTACACCAGGCAGAGGGCTTAATTTAGCCTTAACAAACAGGGTTTCCCATTTTTTAGGTTTGATAGCTCAGCGTTTTCTTACCTTTACTATGGGTCCAGGTGGAGAGATAGATGGGACGTAGTGGTACAAGGTCATAGACTGAGGGTGTCTATGAGTTGGTGAAGCTGTGCTATGTTGGAGTGTTAGAAATCTGAACGAAACTCTAGCACTGTGTTTATTTAATTTATATTTATGTTTTAAAAGCAGGATCTTAATGAGAACAGCCATTTGAATATTTAAAAAAAATCACTTTTTTAACAGAATGTCCTTGTCTTCCATATCATGGGTTGTATTCAATAGTGTTGAGATTTTGCTTCTCAGTTACCCCATTTTTTAAAAAAAAAATTATTTTTGTTGTCGAGGATACCCAACAGCAGAACACGTACCAACTCAACAGTTTCTGTGTGTACAATTCAGCAACATTGTATTCTTTAAGTTGTGTACCCATCCTTATCCTTCCTTTCCAAATTGTTCTTCCTCCAAAAACATAAACTCACTGTCCCCCGAGTTTCCTATCTAATCTTTCGAGTTGCTGTGGTCAGTTTGATCCCATATAGTTCTTAAAGAGCGCAATGGTCAAGGCAGGCGTTCTTTACTAATCATGCTAAATTATTCTTTGGTTTAAAGAAGACTTTAGGGGTTGTTTTTGGTTAAAGGTTTAAAGATTATCCCAGGTCAATAGTTTTAGGGTTCATTCAGCCCCAGTGGATCCAGAAAGTCTGGAGTCCATGAGAATTTTAAACTCTGTTAGGCATTTTTCCCCTTTTGATCAGGATTCTTCTATGGAATTTTTGATCAGATTGTTCAGTAATGGTAATCAGGCACCATCCAGTTCTTCTGGTCTCATGGCAAAGGAGGCATTTGTTTATGAAAGCAATTAGCCACACATTCCATATCCTCCTCCTATTCCTGATTCTCCTTCCTCCGTTGCTCCAGGCAAATAGAGACCAATTGTTGCGCCTTGCCACTTGCAAGTTTTAAGACCCCAGGCGCTGCGCAAGGAACTAGGAGGCAGAACGGAATCAGTTACACCTTTTTGAGTTAATTGTTTTTAAAGCACTGTCTAAAATATAGACATTGGAATTAATTTTGTATCTGAAACTTTATTATTTTTGGTCTTGGATTGACTATTGGGTCTTCTGTACAGAAAACATTCCATTTTCGTAGTAGTGACCTTTGGCAAAGAAGAGTGACTGATTAGTGGTGTGGGCAGGAGACTGAGTGGCATTTTGCACTTCCTTTCGGGCTGGTCGTTGTGGCATAATTCTGTTTCATTTGTGGATAGTCACCAATTTTGGTTCCTTCTTTTCCTGTAGGGTCTCTGCTCTCCAGGAAGATAAAGCTTTTTAAAGCAGCCTTGCACTAGAAAGTGAGGTAAGGTAACTGAAAAGAGAGATGTCTGCAGAAGAAAGATGATGGGTAATCATGTACTTGGCAAAATGGTTAATCTCAGAATTTTAAGATGCTTATAATGGGGGAAAAGCTGTATCAAATAACATATTTAAAATAAGAAATGTGACAGATACAAGTAGAAAGGAAAGGAAAAATCCCTTGTTGCCCAGTTTTATTCTTTCTTTGAATAGGAAATGCCAACACATGGTACAAATTCAAAAAGTTCAACAGGATTATGTAGGGCAACAGCTTCTTCCTTCCACCCTCTCCCCATAGCCCATACTACCCTTCCCTATAAAAAAAAAGCAGCCATTATTTCCTGATTCCTGAGTGTCCTCTGGAAATCCTGGTGCCATAGTGGTTAAGAGCTACAGCTGCTGATCAAAAGGTGGGCAGTTTGAATCCACCAGCTGCTCCTTGGAAACCCTATGGGGGAGTTCTCTGTGCTGTAGGATCGCTATGAGTCAGAATCGACTTGACGGCAACAGGTTTGGTTTGGTTTTGGTTTTGGTATCCTCCAGAGATAACCCTTGAGCAGCGTTTTTACTGAAGTTAGGTCAGAGTATAGATAATTTTCATCCAGTCTTTCCCCTTCTAGCATTATAGATGAAGTTTGTTCTATAAATACATTTCTAATAGTTAACCTGCCCCTAGTTCTTAGACAGTTGTTTCTTACTTTGGTTGTAATAGATAATGTTGCAGTTAACATCTTTGTGCATAAAGCTTTTTCTAGAATCTTTTACATATCATTGTTATATTAAGTATATGTAAAGCTTTTGACAAAATAAAAAAATGGGATGTGACTTACAGTTTTGCAGGAGTATATCTGTAAAGTCAAGTAAGGCAGGTTTTTATTGATTTTTATTTTTAAGCACTGTATATACATTATCCCCAGTCCCTTTTCTGTGGCTTGCATTGATTTGAAATTTTTATAGCTGCTTAGAGACCCAGTCTCAGTGTTCCCTGCACTGTGGGTTATGTGTGCAACCACAGATTCATTCTTCCTGAGACAGTCACGGCCCTACGCGAAATACAGAGGAGTGTGCCAGCTGGGGGGAGCTCAAGGACTGGTGGAGCATTTGGAAGGATGCAGGGAAGCAGGGGCCAGTGCCCAGTTTGGTTCTCTGTATTGTCGTCTGCTCTTCATTTCTGTGGATGTTAAGTTTTTATATATGGAGTGTGGAAATATACAAGCAAGAGGTAACTCTTACAGAGTTCTTTCTAATAATTGGTATATACTATATATGCATTGAAACAGAATAGTGGAATCGAAAGGTGTTTCTCATTTGATTTTTGTGGGTGTTCTGGTCATCTCTGTTTTCCCTCTTCATCGTGCTCCGAGCATTCTACCAGGCACCCAGGGTTGATAAGGGATTGCTTTAGAAGATTCCCCAGACTATCTGTGGAAGAACTGAACCAGTTTCGCCTTGGTTGGTATAAACTCCTCTCTTAATTAGCTCAGTTGTTGTCCATGGCTAGGTTGATTCTCTAGCCAGTTTTTGCCAAGAAAAATGGTGTAATCAATAATGGAATTCCAAATAACATTTCCTTTTTATTTGGCTATTGATCAGAACCTGGGACTCTGCTTTCTGGGCCGTTATTTCACTGTGGAATACTTCCATAAAACATGCGTCTCATCTCCCTGTCTTGTGTACACGTGACCTCAGGGAGCCTCGCTTGCTGATTTTTTAATGATGGAGCCCAGCCTGGTGAGTAGCCCTTGAGCAGGGGTGGATTCTGGGTCTTGGGGGGAAATGAGGAAGTGTAGAGAACTCTGCTGTACCGCTTCTGTGAGTTTTGACTGAAGAAGTATCTTTTGTATTTTTAGATTTGTGAGCGGTGTTGGAAAGGTTGAATTGCCTTGTGGAGAAATTTGGTAGGAGACTAGAAGAGAAGCTCTTTATTAAAGATCTAAAAATAGAATTCATTAAAGTCACAAATAGATAACAGTGGGATTCCTGACTCACTCTCGCCTGCGCTGGGTTTGTGCTACTGGATGTTGCTTTTGCTTACCTGGAAAAGATCACAATATTTTGTCAGAAGGGTCAGCAGTATAGACTTAATACACTGTGCTTGTCAGTCTGAAAATGTGCTTTTTCCTGTTTTAAAAGTAGTTTAAAAAGTGACTGGATTCGTTGGCGTAGGGAAGAAATTCTTAGCAGAAGAAATTGATTCTTCTGCTTGCTGTGCCAGTCCTGAGCTGGCAGGGCCTGTGGGGTCCCCGGTCTCCTCAAAGCCCTGAGCTTCGTTCCTTCTAGTTGGGCATTGTTGACTAGATAGGGGACGCCTCGGCACGCTGGCCAGCCCACTTGATTTAATCACATGGTACCTCAGGTCTCTTCTGATTTTCTCAGGGTTCCTGTTTGATTCTAGCAGCTGGAGAGGAAGATGGTTGCGCATACTTTCTTCCTGTGCAGGCCTCTGATGCCCCGGGCTGCCCGTGCCCTTTCCCTCAGTGTGAGGGGGTGGAGGAATGTCCTGGCTTCCCCTCTTGCCTCCCTCCACCGGGCTTCCTGGGAGAATGGGGCCCATTGTGGGCTGTAGCCTTGGGAGGGCCCTCCGCTTCAGTGTCAGGCCTGCCTTGGCCTCTGTGTCCGGTCTGCTGTGGTCTTTGGGGCTGGAGGGACTGGCAGCCCAGCAAGCCCTTGTTTTCTTCCATGCTTCCTTCCCTGCCACCCAGGAGTATTCCAAGGGCCACTGCTCATGCTTTGTTTGCCCCAGATCTGCCCTCTGATTTTATCAGCTTTTGATGAGCATTTTTGTGGATCCCTTCACAGGCCTGAGGTTTCTTTTGCAGGATATTCGAGGCCATATTTGGAGACCCAGGCTTGCCGCTCCCATGGACAACTGAGTTCACAGTCACAGGAAGCTAGGCACTCCCTTGAGGCCTTTCCTATGTTCTGAATCCACTGAAAAGTGTACGGTTAATCTTTTTTTTGCTGTTGTTATTTCGGCCTTAATTTTTGAACTGGTTGAAGATGTGAAATTCCAGGTAGGGGAAGCCACAGGGACTCAGCTTTTTTAAAAACAAATTTGTTCTACATATGGGTGCTCTCCCCTGAGTTCAAGCTGCCTTGCCCATGCCTTACCTTGGGGCAGTTCTCCTGATCCCAGGCCAGTTGTATTCCTGGAAAAAAAATGTGAGGTACTTACGGTTTCTGTGAGTAGACAGATAGAGACCATTGGCCCCTGCTTTTTCAGGGAGCCGGATGTGTGACCAGATGTTATACTTCTGTGAAGGGTAGATGAGCAAGCTGGTGGTGGTGGGGCAGGGTGTGGAGAAGTCCTGGTGAGACCCCCCTGAAGTTGTCAAAAGGCTTCTCTACATTAGAGCCATGTGATGGCATGGATGGCTGGTGGGGAATTTGTTCCCTTAAAGTCCAGATAGAATGATCCTGGAACTTGATCTTGTGAGTAAAAAATTCCATTCTTTTGATGATGCTTCAATATGTACAATTTCTCTGCCTCCCGTGGAAGTGTCTTGTGAAAGGAGCAGCTGGCATTGGTACTTCCCCCCACCTTTTTTTTGTTTCATTTATTACAGAAAAAAAAAAAAAATCCTGTCTTATCCTTCTGCCTGAGCAGAGTGATACATTTCTTTCCCTGTTTTAGGCTTGGGGGTGGTGTTTTGTTTTGATTAAATAAAGGAATAAAACGCACTCGCCATGATGCGATCACACTGCAAATGCCAGCACTTGTTATAAGATGGTATTGAATTTTCTAAAGAAAGCATCTTCTTTTAGATAAGGCCTGGTCATACTGTGGTATTTTAGATCATGACTTCCCGAGAGGTGAGGTCTGCCCTTGGTTTTTGGCAAGACGGGTAAGATTTTTGGCATAAGCCAGATGGGACTGGGCAATGAAAACACTTGAGTGTCCTCAGAGGTAGAAACCTGGGTCTGAGGAAAGAACCTACCAGTGGTACTGAGTCTCCTGTGACTCTACTGTCCTAGCTCGGCCTTAAGTAAGGCTCTTGACCTGTTAGCCTCAGGAAATGGGGACGTAGTATGCTCGCCATAGGCTGCTGAGAAGGAAATGATGGGTCACTAGTAAGGTGTCCGCAGGGTGCCTGGCAGCCCTCCATAATTTATACTTGTTATTATTACATCTGCCTTTTTTTTTTTTTTTGGTGTAAATTAACAGTCTGCTATTTAATGAAAGCTGGGCATGTTTCTTAGGTCGAGTGATGGGTTCTTGGGTTTTTTAAATTATGCTTTATAATTACTGACATAATAGGTTATTTTGTATGTTTCAAATATCTTTATAAAACACAAATAAGAAAATTTAACATGAGTCATTGGTACCTCCCAGAAAGCTGCTCTAGCTTGACTACTTGAGGGCGCTTTTGAGTGATGGCAGCTTCTTGCCACGGCAGGGTGGCCCCTGGCAACACGCCCCCTCCCCCAACCTCCATAATGAGTAAAGAACTATAATAGTTTGAGGGTCATGGTTGCTGTTAACTAGATGACATTGTTTAGATTTTAAGGAAGTTTCTTTGGAGATTCTTTGACGTGCCCAGGTCTGTTTTCTCAAACCTTACCTGTGAAGTACAAGAGTATAGACCAGCAAGATTGCCAAGTGAGTTCAGAATTAACTGGAAAGTGCTTTGTTTTCTTTTTTGGTATAATATTTATTTCTGTTCGGGTTATTAATAGCAATGCATGCCTGTTGTGAGAAGCCCCTTTGTTTTCAAAGAGCAATCCATATACTTATTTTTTCCCCCATATGACTTTCTTACTGGGTAACTTATAATTTAAAACTTCGGCTTTTTGGCCAACAGATGCCTTTTGAGAGACCTGGAACACGTTGGTGTTCCCAGTTGAATGTTAGGCAGCTGCAGATTCTGTACCTGGAAATGTAATTTGTTTTTACTACTGAGCTATAATTGGAACTCTTTAGAGTTGCATCTCTTTAAAACAGGAATTTTAAATGTTTCTTTGCTTTTTTAATTGAATGAACTTAGTATGGAGTGTTTGAACCTTACTCTGTGAAGCTGACATCCTCCGTTGAAACCTGGACTGTTCTGGGCTTCCTGACTCCTTGAGGAGCAAACCAAGCACAGGGCATGTTGATGGGCTCTGGGGTTTGAGGAAGACAAGGGTACAGGCACTGGTGCTTGACTTGTGAGCAGAGAGTAGTTGTCCTAAGCACAGAAGTTGAGTTCCAGCCTCTTAGGTGATGAAGGCACCATATTGTATGATTCCATGCTGGTGGGGAGCTAAGCTCTTGGTTTCCGGTGAAGAAGGCTCTAGGTGATTTTCACATAGTAGAAGCATCTTGTGTCTGACCTTTGTGGAGCGCACTGGCTGTTATTAGATAAGAAAGTGACCATGATACCACCAGAGGGGAGCTGAAAATAAAGCTCTAAATGCTCATTCTAAGTCCTCTGATAGGCTAGAAGGGAAACAGAGCCCACAGGGCTACTCCTAGCCCAGGAGTGGGGCAGGGCAGTGCTGAACAGGCAGGAGGCTGATTAGGATCTCAGGAGAAATACAGGAGACGCCTGTGTGGAAGCAAGTCCCATTTCTACTGCAGGTGCTGGACTCCTGGTTATCGTGGGGGGATTATGGACCTTGACAGTTGTATTTCAGATATGGCTCTGGGGTGGAGAAAGCAGGACACCAGTAGTGTACCGAACGGATGTCCGTGTTTCGTAGCGAATGTGTTCATATACATCTAAGCAGGATATATCACAACAACAAGAGATCATGTGTGGCTGGTTTAAGATTATTTGTATTCCGTTGGTACATTTATACTTTTTAGAGTGTTTATTCTATGCCAGATCCTTTTCTAAGTGTTTTACATGCATTAGCTTACTTAACGAATCTATGTTATATTTATAACTGGAAAAAAGTAAAAAAAGAGGAATTCGATTTAGAAACTGTTTCAGTGTAATGACTCTTAAGTAAAGTCTCTGGGTGGTGCCAACTGTTAACATGTTTGGCTTCTAACTGAAAGGTTGGAGGTTTGAGTCCACCCAGAGGCACTTTTGAAGAAAGGGCTGAGGATTTGATTCTGAACAATCAGCCATTGAAAGACCGAATGGAGCACAGATCAACTCTGACGCACATGGGGTCGCCATGAGTCAGAACCAGCTCAGCCACAACTGGTGCTGATGAGCAGCCTTATAAGACAGACTGTCCAGTGGACTATGGAGGGGAACTGGCTGTGGATACCCAGGTAGTGCTGGGTTTGAGTTATTTGAGTTCATTCATTCAGCAGGTGGTTTTTGAGTCATCGTCATGTCCTGGGCACCATGCTAGACTTTGTGGATGGATCTGACAATAGATGAGACAGGCATGGGCTCTGCCCCACCCTCCAGAAGAGGGAGGAGGAGGAGTGAAGATTGTTTCCCCTCGAAATTTTTCAGAAGAGAATGTGGTTTAGAGAGACCAAGGTCCTGCCCCTGGCAAATGTTCTCCAGCAGTCAGTGTGTCTCTGAGAACTGAAGGTAGGGGAGGCTTAGGCCCATTTCAGAGGGCGATGTGAGGAATCAGTGAGAGGACCTTGGAGAGATGACAGGCAGTTGTCCTAGATTATCTTCAAAGCTAGGCTGACATTTGGGCATACACAGGTGCATCTGTGACCTGTTGGGCCATTTTCTGTCCCTAGTGCAGAACCTTGAGTGATCTTGGTTGGGCCTGTGAGGTGGGGTTTCAGAGACTGATTGAGGGTCCTCTTGGTTTGGTGATGTTTTGGATAAGGGTTGGGTAGGGCTTTGGGGGATAATTAGGGAAGCTGCAGGAAGAGATGAGAGGGGGATTAGGGAAGGTGAGCCTTGGAAAGGGGAAGAGAGGGAGGAGATAACTCACAGGGAGTGGAGGAGCTTTGCTGGGCTTGCTCTGTTTATCCCCAAATCACCCCGAGGAGGCAGGAGATGGGGGATTACTGTCTGGGAAACATCGAAGGGTGGGGGCTAGAGAGCACTGTGGGACCAGGTCTAGGGTTGGCAGATGGGTCTGGAGACTTTGGCCAACCCTGAGATGATGGAATTGTGGTGGTGTAGAGCCAGCTTCTGAATGGAAACTGAGGCAGTGAGGCTGGCCCAGATTGAGGAATGGTAGGACCTCAAAGGCAGTGCTGGTGTGTTTTCCCGGAGGAGCAAGTTTAAAACCATTCGGTCTGAGGAAGTCAGGAAAATCTACATTAGAGGGAGTTATCACTGGATGGAACATGTTGGAATTATGGAGCATCAAATTAAAAAACGAAACCCAGCCTTTATTTCATCCCTGGGAACCAGTTGAGTGATGGACAAAGGAACCAGGCAGGTGGTAGTCACAGCATCAGCTTGATAATTGACAGAGCTGTTGGAGAATGAGAGCTGGGTGAGCGGCCACTGGGGACTTCCTAAGGCTGAATCTCAGAATTTTATCTTTTTTCATTTTTTTCATTTTGTTGTTGAGAATATACACAGCAAAACACACACCAGTTCAACCACTTCTACATGTACAATGCAGTGACATTGATTACATTCTTCAAATTGTGCACCCATTCTTACCCCCCTTTTCTGAATTGCTCCTCCCCATTAACTCACTGCCCCCTAAGGTTCTTATCTAAACTTTTGAGTTGCTGTTGTCACTTAGATCCCACATAGGTAGTTCTTAAAGGAGCATAATGCTCGAAACCAAAACCCAAACCGAACCCATTGCTGTCGAGTCAGTTCCAATGCATAGCAACCCTATAGGACAGAGTAGAACTGTCCCATAGGGTTTCGAAGGAGTGCCTGGTGGATTTGAACTGCCAACCTTTTGGTTAGAGCTGAACTCTTAACCACCATGCCACCAGGGTTTCCATAATGCTCAAGGCGGACTTTTTTTTACTAATTAAGCTAGACTATTGTTTGTTTTTAAGAAGACTTCAGGGGATATTTTTGGTTTAAGGTTTAAAGATTATCTCAGGGCCATAGTTTCAGGGGTTCATCAAGCCTCTGTGCCTCCAGAAAGGCTGGAGTCCATAAGAATTTGAAATTCTGTTCTGTATATTGCCCCTTTTGATCAGGAATCTTCTATGGAATCTTTGATCAAAATTGAACCCCAGAATTTGAGAGACGTACTCATAGTCACCTACAGGGCCACCCTCTGTTCACCCTTCCTGGCTGGACTTCCAGGCCCCATACCCCTCTACCCTCAAGGCATTCTATCCCCTCCCTGCATGTGCTGCTTTGGAAAGTCTCCAAGCTCCTCCAGGGTTGGTTTTATAACTTCCTTCATCCTTTTTTTTTTTTTTAAATATATATTGAACTTTTTTTTATTAATGTAGAATAAAACAAAAATACAGAAAACAATAAAAAAAAAAAAAACTTAATGAGTTTTAAGGTCAAGAAATAGAGCTTTGTGTAAGAAGACCAGACTTAATGGTCTGCCTGAGACTAGAAGGACCGCGGAGGTCATGGTCCTCAGACCTTCTTTTAGCCTGAGACAGGAACCATTCCCAAAGCCAACTCTTCAGACAGGGATTGGACTGGACTATCGGATAGAAAATGACACTGGTGAAGAGTGAGCTTCTTGGATCAAGTAGACACATGAGACTATGTTGGCATCTTCTGTCTGGAGGGGAGATGAGAGGGCAGAGGGGGTCAGAAGCTGGCCAAATAGACACGAAAAGAGAGAATGGAGGGAAGCAGTGTGCTGTCTTATTAGGGGGAGAGCAATTAGGAGTATATAGCAAGGTGTATATAAATTTTTGTGTGAGAGACCAGCTCGATTTGTAAATTTTCACTTAAAGCACAATAAAAAATTAAAAAAGAAATAGAGCTTTCCCTCCACCACCGGCCCCTTCACGCCCCATCCTCATCACAGCCCCCTCCTTCCTCCTTTCCAAAGGTGACCCTTACCCTGACTTTCTGTGTTTGTTGCCTTATGTTTCACTATCGTTTATCTCCCAAGTATGCACCCTTAGGCACTGTATTTTAATTTTGTCCATTTAAAAAATTTGACATCATTTAAGTCTCTTTAGTCTAATTTCTCCCATCTATCCCTTTTCTTTGTAGTTATCCATTAAAGAATCTGGGCCCTGGACCTGTGGAGTTTTCCACAGTCAGGATTTAGCAAGTTATATCTCATGGTGGGTTGTGTATTTCCTCAGGAGTGCTTCCCTCAGAAGTGCTGCCTTCCTCTTGTCCCACACGTTGCTCAGAGCAGGTACCAGAGTACTACTTCTGTGGGAGGATGGTGGGGCCAAGGAGAGGTCAGGCCCAGTACAGCCTTTTATGGGCTCTGCAGTCCTTGTCAAACCAGTCTCCCTGAGTGAGCAAGCAAGCGAGCGGGTGTGACAGGTGTTGTAAGAGGAGAAGCCCATACGCCTCCTCTGGCCTGATTGACTGGGATGGGTTCACAGCTTTGTCCGGTGTCAGGTCTCCCCTCTGTCCTGTTTGTTACTCTGTCCTTCTCACCTAACTCCCAGCTCCCTTGCCTTTTATTATCTGCCCGCTGGCTTGTCTCCCCTCTCCTGGTTTTCCTCCCTTTCCCTCTTTGTTTATAGGGGATTCTGATGGAAAGGTTTTTTGAGGGTTAGGAAAGAAGTTCTTATCTGCTGGATTGCTCCCCATCTGGGACACTAGGGAAGCCTGTTCTCCGTCTGTAAGATTGGGGGGAGGGGGTCTGATGGTTTAAATCAAACTTTATTGTTGTTGGGTGTCATCGAGTTTGCTCCGGCTCATAGCGACGCTATAGGACAGAGTAGAACTGCCCCATAGGGTTTACAAGAAGCAGCTGGTGGATTTGAACTGCCGACCTTTTGATTAGTAGCGGAGCTCTTAACCACTACGCCGTTCTGTTTCACAAATTTTCTTTGTATTTGAAAGTTCTTTTGGAGGGTTTTACTGCTTTTTCTAATAGGGCACAGCCCCAGCTGTAAGGAAATGAGGAAGTGGGTGGGGCTTAGGGAGCAGCCAGAATCTAGTTGTACCCTACCCGTATCTTTTCCATTAGGCCAGGTGGCCTGTGTGAGTAGTGGGACGCCCAGTGGGCTGTGGTCATGGCCTCACCTGCTGGTCTCTCAAGCTCTGAGTACAGAGACTTGCCTCCTTTACAGAATAAGGAGGCTTCTTGGCTGCCGTGCTGTCGCCCAGCTGGCAGGTTGCTGATGAAGTGGGAATGTGGAGGGGCAGGGAATGTTGCTTCATTGTGAGGCAGGCTCAGGCTCCAAGCCCAGGAACTTGTCAGCTTATTCTGGCTGTTCTGATGTGTATGCCCCACCCCCAGCTCCTGCTAGAATTTGTCAGGGAACCCAAGCCTGTGTCTGGTATGAGAGGCACTTTAGAGAAGGTGTGCTCACCTCAGAGAAGGAGCTGCTGCCCACCTGATTGGCTCTTGCTGTCAGGATCTGTGATAAAAGGCTATGCCCCTGGTCTGCTCTGTATCTCTGTTATAAGGACTCTGGAGCCCTGGTCATCTGAGCACAGGCGGGGGTTACGCCTGAGTAGGTATCTTGTGATGCACCAGGATTTATCAGGCCATTCCCAGTGCCTGGACAGCTAACGGGTGCCTGTGGTGTTTTTGTTTGTTGTGCTGTTGTTGCACACATTTGAAATTTTTATTTATTTTATGCTTATATAATTTTGAAGTCAAGTAACTTCTGATTTTTGCATTTTATATGTCTACCAAAGTTGCTTAGGCCTGGGGAGGTAGACCAGGTTTTGTTTTTCTTGTTTTGAACCCAAGTTTGCTGAGGCTTGTCCTTTAGGGAGAAGAATGTAAGGAATTCTAGAGTCAGGGAGGTGTGGGCTGTGCTGGTGGAAGGGCTGGAGAGGCTGCTAGCCACTGCTCAGGAGCCGCCTCTGGGAGTGGGGCTGCCAGTTGCCAGATCTGGGCATAAGGGCAGGGCTGAATCTCCTGTACAAGACACACTGCTACATGCATTTAAAAATTGAATTACTTAGAATTTGATGAAGTCAAGATCACAACAATGGCTGGCTGCTGAGACTGCGAAGCAGGAGTTAGAGGCCCTGTTTTCTAGTATGGGCTGCTCTTTTTTTTTCCCCTAAATTTTATTTATTTTGTTGTTAAGAATATATATAGCAAAACACAGCAATTCAGCAGTTTCTACATGTACAATTTTAGTGCCATTGATTACATTCTTCAAGTTATGCAACGGTTCTCACCCTTCTTTTCTGGGTTCTTCCTCCCTCATTAACATAAATTCACTGCCTCCTAAGATTCCTATCTAATCTTTTTGAGTTGCTGTTGTCGATTTGATCCCATATAGATAGTTCTTAAAAGAGCATAGTGTTCAAGGCATACATTTTTACCAGTTAAGCTAAATTACTGTTTGGTTTTAAGATGGTTTCAGGGGATATTTTTGGCTTAAGATTTAAGATTTTCTTGGGGCAGTAGTTTCAGGGGTTCTTCCACCCTCCATGGCCCCAGAAAGTCTGGAGTCCATGAGAATTTGAAATTCTGTTCTGTATTTTCCCCCTTTTATCAGGATTCTTCTGTGGAATCTTTGATCAAAATGTTCAGTAATGGCAGCAGGGCACCGTTCATTTTTTCTGGTCTCATGGCAAAGGAGGCAGTTGTTCATGGAGGCAATTAGCCACACATTCCATATCCTCCTCCTATTCCTGACTCACCTTCTTCACCTGTTGCTCCATCTGAATAGAGACCAATTGTGCCTTGAATGACCACTTGCAAGCTTTTAAAACTGCAGGTACTACTCAGCAAACTAGGAGGGAGAACAGAAGCACTATACATTATTTAGGCTAATTAACTGGGATATCCCATGAAACCATGACCCTAAACCTCCAAACCAAGGAACCAAATCCCATGAGGTGTCTGGTTGTACATAAGCAGCCTCAGCAACTACTCTTTTGTGTCTGTGTCATTGTTGTAAATATGGAGTTCTGGTGGTACAGTCGTTAAGAGCTCTGCTGTTAATTAAAAGGTCAGCAGTTCAAACCCACCAGCCACTCCCTGGAAACCCTATGGGGCAGTTCTTCTCTGTCCTGTAGGGCCGCTCTGAGTTGGAATCGACAGGACAGCAACAGGTTGTAAATATATCTATCACACAACTTTTCCCAGGTGTACCACTTATTTACATCAGTTACAATGGTCAGCTGTGCAACTATGCAATCAATGTGATTTTTCCATCACTATTATCCCCCTTCTCCACTTCCCTCCTGCCTGTGGTAATCACAATACTTTGGTCTCTATATAGTTGTCTTTTTATATAAGTGAGGTCATACAGTATTTGTCCTTTTGTGATTGGCTTTTTTCACTCAACAGGTCATCAAGCTCCATCCGTAGTGAAGCATGTATCTAGACTTCATTTCTTCTACTGGCTGAGTAGTATTCCATTATATGTATGTACCACATTTTGTTTATCCATTCATCTGTGGTTGGGCATATATGTTGTTTCCACTGTTTGGCTGTTGTGAACAGTGCTGCAGTGAACATGGGTATACAAGTCTCTTCTTGAGTCTCTGCTTTCTAGTTTTTTGGGTAATTACCTAGAAGTAGACTTGCTGGGTCATATAGTAGTTCTAGTTTTAGTTTTTTGAGGAACCACCACACTGTTTTCCACAATGGCTGTACCATTTTTCATTCCCACCAGCAATGGATAAGGGTTCCAGTTTCCCCACACCTTCACCAACATTTCTTGTTTTCTGTATCTTTTTTTTTTTTTTTAATAATCTTAGCCATCCTAGTGGGAGTGAAATGGTATCTTGTTGTGGTTTTGATTTTCATCTCTCTGATGGCTGATGACGCTGAGCATATTTTCACGTGTTTGGTGGCTGTTCGAATGTCCTTTTTGGTGAAATGTCTATTCAAGTCCTTTGCCCATTTTATGATCAGGTTACTTGTCTTTTTGTTGTTAAGTTATTGAAGTTTTATATATATATTGGTTAGTAGATTCTTGTCAGATAATATGGTTTCTGAGGATATTCTCCCAGTCACTAGCTTGTCTTTTCACTTTTTTGGTAAAGTCTTTTGATGAACAAGTTTTTTTTTTTCTTTTTTTTGTAATTTTTATTGTGCTTTAAGTGAAACTTTACAAATCAACTCAGTCTCTCACACAAAAACTTACATACACCTTGCTACATACTCCCAATTACTCTCCCGCTAATGAAACAGCCTGCTCCCTCCCTCCACTCTCTCTTTTCGTGTCCATTTCACCAGCTTCTAACCCCCTCTACCCTCTCATCTCCCCTTCAGGCAGGAGATGCCAACATAGTCTCGGGTGTCCACCTGATCCAAGAAGCTCACTCCTCACCAGCATCCCTCTCCAACCCATTGTCCAGCCCAATCCATGTCGGAAGAGTTGGCATCGGGAATGGTTCCTGTCCCGAGCCAACAGAAGGTCTGGGGGCCATGACCACCGGCGTCCTTCTAATCTCAGTCAGACCATTAAGTCTGGTCTTTTTACGAGAATTTGGGGTCTGCATCCCACTGCTCTCCTGCGCCCTCAGGGGTTCTCTGTTGTGTTCCCTGTCACGGTAGTCATCGGTTGTAGCCAGGCATCATCTATGAATAAAAGTTTTTATTTTTATGGGTTCCCGTTTATTTATCTTGTCTTTTGCTGTTTGTGCTTTTGTTATTAGATAATCCACTGTTGAAAGCTAGGCCTGACTGCATTGCCCCTGCTTGTTCTCATAAGAATTTTATGGTTTTAGTTTGCACATTTAGGTCCTTAATCCTTTTTGAATGTTTTTGTGAGGCATGGATCCAGTTTCATTTTGCTGCATATGGAACTCCAGTTTCCCCAGCACTGTCTATTGAAGAGACTCTTCTTTCCCTATCAAATGGACTTAACCCCCTTGTCAAAAATCAGTTGACCATAGCTGTGTAGGTTTATTTCTGGATTCTCAATTCTTATTCCATTGGTGTATGTGTCCGTCGTTGTTCCATACCAGCTGTTTTGATTACTGTAGCTGTATAAACCAACTGCCATTGAGTCGATTCTGACTCATAGTGACCCTACAGGACAGAGTAGAACTGCCCCATAGAGTTTCCAAGGAGCACCTGGCGGATTCAAACTGCCGACCTCTTGGTTAGCAGTCGTAGCACTTAACCCCTACGCCACCAGGGTTTCCATAGTATGTTTTAAAGTCACGAAGTGTGAATTCTCCTACTTTGGTTTTCTCTTTTAACATCGTTTTAGCTATTTGGGAACTCTCACTATTCCATATGAAGTTGAGGATTGGTTTTTCTGCTTTGTAAAGAAAGTTGTTGGAATTTTGATCAGGATTGCATTGAATCTGTAGATCGCTTTGGGTAGTATTAACATCTTAATATATTAAGTCTTCCAATACATGAACATGGAATATCTTTCCATTCGTTTATGTCTTCTTTAATCTCTTTAAAGAAGTTTTTTATAGTTTTCGTTGTGTAAGTCCTTCATGTCCTTGGTTAGATTTATTCCTAGGTATTTTATTCTCTTAGATGCTATTGTAAATGGAATTATTTCTCTTTCAGATTTCTCGTTACTGGTGTGTAGAAATCCAGCTGATTTTTGTTTGTTGAACTTGTACCCTACAACTTTGTTAAATTCCTCTATTAGCATTAGAAATTTTCTTGTGGACTTTCTGGGATTTTCTATATGTAGGATCATATCATCTGTGAATGGCGATAATTTTACTTCTTCTTTTCGAATCTGGATACCTTTTATTTCTTATTGCTCTGGCTAGGACTTCGTATATGATACTGAATAGAAGTGAGAGTGGGCACCTTGTCTTGTTCCTTATTTCAAAGGGAAAGCACTTAATATCTTTCTTCGTTGAGTATAAGTTGGCTTTTTATATATGCCCTGAATCATATTGAGAAGTTTGCCTTCTATTTCAATCTTCTTTAGGGTTTTCTTCAAGAAAGGGTATTAGATTTTATCAAACGCTTTTTCTTTATCAGTGGAGATGACCATGTGGTTCTTTGTTCAAGTGATGTGATGTATTATGTTGATTGATTTTCTAATGTTGAGCCATCTCTGCATTTCTGAAATAAATATTACTTGGTCATGGTGTATAACTCTTTTAATATGCTGTTGGTTTCTGTTTGCTAATATTTTGTTGAGGATTTATGCATGTATATTCATTCATAAGAGATACTGGCCTGCAGTTTTCTTGTGGTGTCTTTGTCTGGTTTGGGTATGAGGGCTGTTCGCTTCCTAGAATGAATTAGGGAGTATGCCTTCCTTTTCTATCTTTTGGAAGAGTTTAAACAGTATTGGTGTCAGTTTTTCTCTAAATGTTTGGTAGAATTCCCCAGTGAAGCCATCTAGTCCAGGATTTTTTTTTGTTGGGAGGTTTATGATCACAGATTCCATCTCTTCACTTGTTATGGGTCTATTGAGGTTTTCTATTTCCTCTTGAGTAACTTTGGGTAACTTGTGTGCTTCTAAGAATTTGTCCATTTCATCTAGGTTATCCAGTTTGTTGCCATATGGTGGTAGTTCATAATATTCTGTCATAATTCTCTTTATTGAGTCAGTTGTAATGTCCCCTCTTTCATTTTTTATTTTGGTTGTTTGTGTCTTTTCTTTGTCATTCTAGTTAAAGCACTCTGGTGTTTTTTGGTGTTTGTGGTTGGCCAGCAGTGAAGGACCTCAGAGGGTCCCCCTGCATCCACACTGGGTGTCGGTGGGTGACAGGCAGGTTAGCAGGCCTGACCAAGATCACCCAAGACCAGAGACTGAGTTTTCTCATTTTCAGACTTTGGAAATCAACTCTTGTGTAGATATAGATGTTTCATCAAATCTTCTGTAACAAAGTAGTGTTTAATTTTGTTTTCACTCTTTTAAAAAACTGAAGGATAATTTGCATATAGTAAAATGCATAAATCATAAATGTAGAGCTTGATATATTTTTATCTATGTATATACCACTCAGATCAAGATATAAGAACATTTCCAGAAGCTTCCATTGAGCCTTTTCCCAGTCAGGTAACCACTCTTCTGACTTGTCACTATAGCTTAGTTTTGCTAGTGTAAGTGGAATCATAGAGTATGCATGTGTTTCTGTGTGTGTGTGTCTTCTCTTGCTGAACATAGTATCTATGAAATTCATCTGCGTGGGTCTATACAGCAGTTTGTTTTCTTGTATTGCTATATAGTGCTCCACATATGAAAACACCACGATTTATTGCTTTTCCCGTTGGTGGACGTTTGGATTGTTTCTAGTTTTTGACCATCATGAGTAATACCGCTATGAATGTTCTTCTCCATGTTGTCTAGGTATATGCCTTAGAGTGAATTGCTGGGTGTATTTGATATTTTAATTATTGGGAATTTTGTTTATATTTCTGTTGTATTTTATTTTTGAACTTTTTATTATGGGGAATTTTAAATACACTTAAAGACAATATGTGTAATGAGTCCCCATGTACTTATCACCAGCCCCAGCAACCATCAACCAGTGGCCAATCCTGCCGTATTCACACCCCCAAACATTTCCCCATTCCACATTATTTTGAAGCAAACCTCAGACATCCTGTCATTTCATCCATCCACATTTTTGTGTGTATCTCTAAAGGATAACTACAACATCTGCTGAAGTAATTCATGTTCCTTCTCTCTGATACTGGTATTCCCTGGGGTTTCATATCTTGGTCCCAGTGGTGGAGTGTAGCTCCCAGCTTCCATCATTTCTTATTTTGGAGCTGCCTAGGTCACCTGGTTTTTCCAGGCAACCTTTGGACCAGGAACTGATACTGTGTAGTGTTGGGGGAGCCATCTTGGAACTTGGGAATGTCGGTTGCTGTGTGGGCATCAGTTCCTACTGGGCTGATCTGAGAGAAAGATGAGAAGTGGGTACGTCCTTTCTGCTTAGGCATTTGACTGCCTGTCCCAGATGGTTGCACTGGCCTAGAACAGACAGTTCTTTCCCCAGTGCACCAAGAACATGGAGGGTACAACCTCTGAAACAGCAGGGCACCAACATTCTTCCCAGACCTTGCCCCTCAGTTGGAGGACAACAGGTAACAAGTTTAGATTTGGAAATGGGTATATTAAGGTTTAGAAAAGGTTAATGTTTCTTAGAATAATGAACCCCTGGTATAAAGATTAGACTTGGGAGCCCAAAAATACTCTCTAGTCTCCTTCTGTCCTCCTGTGCTCAGCACTTGTATCTATGTTCCATTGCCTTGAGCCCAGAGTTCCTCTCAGCTTGGCCCAGAAGGTGCCTTGATCAGAAGCCTGGGTCAGAGGAGACCATTCAAGGATGTGACAACCAGAGTGAAGAGTACCACAGATACCTTATTACTTGGTGTAATTAGCCTATAAATTCTCTATAGCAAGATTTTCTTCTCAGCTAGTCAAGCTTGACTAGAAAAACATAGCACTATGTTTTGATTAATTAGTCCTCTCGATGCTCACCCTCCTGTATTCTTACGTTGGCTGGCTATTAAGTGCCATTACTCCCGTCTTGAATTTATGACACTTACTGCCCATCATGCCCATTAATCAAGCCATCCAAGAGGGGCAAATTGTTATTTCATGCTATTGTAACCTGACCCACGTTCCTTCTCTTCCATCTCACATTATTAGCAAGAGCGTTTACTAGTAACTCAATATTGATGAAAGTAAGGGAAAAGTCACTTACATCCTTAGGTGAGAGTGTAAATTGAAGAACAGTTTGCCAATATCTTATCACATCCAGTGTACATAGGCTTTGACCCAGCATTCCACATCTAGGATTTTTATCCTCACATTTGCTCCCAGAAGAATGTAAGGATGAGTGTGTGAGAACAAAACACATGGGACATTTAGACGCTTCAATGTGCCCCACACAGCAGGAGGCTGCTCCACACTAGTGCTGAGGTTTCCCAGTTCTAGTAAGTTAAAAAAAAAAAAAAAAGGTAACAATCATGAAGTATGTGATTCCATTTAAAATTTAAAAATTAAATAAAAAGGAATGTACTTGTTTGTGTGTTTAGAGATTTAATGTGCCGCTTGTAGAAAACTAAGGAAGAAACTGAGCCTGCTGACCTGTGGGCCTGGGAGAGACCTCTGCTTTTCTCTTGTGTCCTAGTTTCTTATTTGAATTTATTTTACCTCTGCGTGAATTACGTTTATTGCATTAAGTCAAAAGGGGAGGACCAGGCATCTGGTGGCATCGTTATGAGGCTGACTCTGCATCTTCTGAGTCCTGGGAATGGGGAATCTGATACTGGGAAGCATTGGATGCAGCCTGTCCAGGTCGTGCATTTAGCTCTGGGACCTCTGAACTCAGTGATAGTCTGGTCTGGGTTTTTTTTTTTCCTCCAGGAGGGAAGGCTTCTGAGAAGGGAAGATGAAACTATTTTTAATCTTGAGCAAACAGCCCAATGTAGTAATTTCAGGCCCCAGTGTGACATTTTCTTCCATTATAACCCAAGTCATTTTTAAAACAAATAAACAAAGTCCTTTTTTTATGCATTTTGTGTTTGTGGTGTTTCTGAAGGAAAATGCTTTTAAACTACCCTCATTCCCCCTTGCAGACTTTGAGAGCCTGGGGGCCTGGTAGGGTGTGTGTTTTGGATCATGTAGTCTGGGGGTTTGTCTAGAACCTGGAGTTCTAGTGGACTAAGTGCTGGGATGTGAGGTAAGTGCTGAGGTTTGGGTTATATAGGCTGTCACAGTTTACAGAACTCCTGACTTTGCTTCACAACTTTTGATAAATATCCCTGAGGTCCTGAGATAGGAGGTGGACCATGCCCCACGTTCCTTCCTGTTAACACTTTTTTTTGGTTTTTATTTCATGTGGTGTGTATTTTTGTGTATCGAAAAGGTCATCATGTTTGGTAAAGTAGAAGACCAACAGAAATGAGGGAAACCCTCAGTAAGATGAAATGGATTCAAACATACAAATGATAATGAAGGTGGCACAGGGCTGGGCAGTATTTCATTTTGTTATACATAAGGTTGCCATGATTCAGAGCCAAGTTGACAGCAACTACCACCAACATATTTTTGTAGCTTTTTATTTTGATATAATTTTATACTTATTGGAAAAATTGCAGTAGTACAAGGAGCTCCAGAATAGTTGTTACCTAGATTCACCATGTGTTTACGTTTTACCTTATTTGTTTTGTCATTCCCTCTCTCTCTTCTGTATATATACATTTTTTTCCTGAACTGTCTGTGAGTAATTGGCAGATATTATGCCACTTTAAGGAGCCTTGGTGGCTCAGTGGTTAAGAGATTGGCTGCTAACCAAAAGCTGCTCCTTGGAAACTCTGTGAGTTCTACCCTTTCTTGTAGGGTCGCTATGAGTTGGAATCGACTTGACATCAGTGGGTTTGGTTTTTTTGGTTTACTCCTAAATCTTAAATTTTGCATTTCCTAAGAATAAGGACATTCTCTTAAATAACCACAGTAAACCAGTTGTTGTTGGGTCAGCTCTGACTCATAGTGACCCATGTGTGTCAGAGTACTGGAATTGTGCTCCATATATATATATTTTTTTTAGTTGTGGTGAAAATGTATGCAGCAAAACATTCGCCAATTCAACAATTTCTACATGTATAATTCAGTGACATTGATTATATTCTTTGTGTTGTGCAACCTTTATCACTCTCCTTTTCCAGTTTATTCTACCACCGTTAACATAAACTCAGTGCCTCCTAAACAAAAACTGCCCTTTTCACCTTCCCTCTCTCAGCCATGATAACCACTAATAATTTTTGGTTTCTGTACATTTTGCTTGTTTCATATAAGTGATCATATAGTATTTGTCCTTTTGTGATTGATTTATTTCACTCAGCACAACGTTTTCAAGCTTCGTCCATGTTGTTGCCTGTATCAGGACTTCATTTCTCTTTCTCACTGAATATACCACATTTTATTTATCCATTGATCTGTGGATGGACATTTATGTTGTCTCCGGCTTTTGGCTATTATGAAAAGTGCTGCAACGAACATTGGTGTACAGGTTTATGTTTGCATTCCATGGGTCTTCAGTGGCTGAATTTTTGGAAGTAGCTTGCTGGGCCTTTCTTCTGAGGTGCCTCTGGGTAAACTCGAACCACTAATGTGTTGGTTAGCAGTGGAGTGTGTTAACCATTTGTACCACCCAGGGACTCTATAACCACAGTACAGGTATCAAAATCAGAAATTTTAACAGTGGTATAATACTATTATCTAATCCACAGTCCATATTCAAGCTTCCTCAATTGTTCCAATAGTATCCTTGATAGTCCTACATGAGGAGGTACAAGATGCTGGTTTGTTCCAGTGATTAGCTCTGGTTAAGGAGGAGCTTGGAAATTTTCTCCACTGTAAAGTTGCTGGTTTTCCCATTGTAATTAATAAATGACTTGTGGAATGATACTTTGAGACTATGTAAATATTCTGTCCATCATCAAACTTTCACCCTCTAGTTTCAGCATCCAGTGATGCTTTTCTAAGTCCATCATTCCTTCTGTACTAGTTATCTTACTGTAAGGAAGAGCTTTTATTTATTCACAGGTTTATTTCATTAGCTCATATTGATAACTTACTCAGTGTGGTATAGTCCATCCTGTCATTATTCATTTTGATCCCAGATTGTCCCAGGTTTGGCCAGTGGGAGCAGCTTCAGGCTGCCTTCTGTGTTCTTTTGACATGTCTCCATTGTTCTTTGAGTGCATCTTGACTTCCTGGTACAACACATTCCAGGCTCCCTGCTCCTACCTGGTATCAGCCCTTTCCACAAGGACCCTTGATCCCTTTTAGTTGGAGTGGCATTTTGAGACCAAGTGGGTGCATGGTACATATTTCTGTTTGCTGACAATCTCTTGAAATAAATCTAATTTTGTATTTGATTACTTAATTATGTTGCAGTTGAATAAAAGACTTTTGTGGGTGTCCAGTTCTTGATTTTTCTTTTAAGTGGGGGCAAGTTAACACATGATACTAGCAGAATAAGATAGACTTTATAAACAAAATAAAAGCAGGCCCTGCCTGCCTCAGAAGGAATTTGTTTCTACTTAATCAGTGGGGGAAATTATCAGAACTACTGAGCTGATTTCCAAAGAGGAAGGATATACTTAGCATTGATGCCAGGGACCCTTACTCTGGGCTGTAGGGTGCCTAAAGACCAGCTCCGTGAGGTAATGCCCATGGTGCTGTTGTCAGGGCTTTGAGGTATTGGTGTAGTGTACTTTGAGGCTGTGAAGTGGGTGTTTCAGGTGGCCTTGACATGGTTCTCTCCCAGGTGGGTACCACTGTCATGGAAGATGTGTCTGACTTGTGTCCACCTGTGCCATCATTAGACCATATGAGCAAATCAGACCTGGTCCTGCTCTTAACTATTCTGAGAATTCAGTGAAGAAGGAAAGGTGTCAAATAATGGGGGCCCTAACTCTTCAGACAATTTTTTTTTTTTTAACTCTTCAGTCAGGGATTGGACTGGACTGGACTATGGGATAGAAAATGATACTGGTGAAGAATGAGCTTCTTGGATCAAGTAGACACATGAGACTATATTGGCATCTCCTATCTGGAGGGGAGATGAGAGAGCAGAGGGGGTCAGAAGCTGGCTGAATGGATATGAAAATAGAGAGTGGAGAGAAGGAGTGTGCTGTCTTATTAGGGGCAGAGCAATTAGGAATATATAGCAAGGTGTATATAAATTTTTGTATGACAGACTGACTTGATTCATAAACTTTCACTTAAAGCACAATAAAAATTAAAAAAACAAACAGTAATGGGTACCTTAGTTGGACAACAGGTTCCTGGGGAAGTAGCAATTAAGGGGCTGAATGAGAGTTGGAGAGTGAGATGAGTACTTTTTTTGTATCAGGCAGTGAGAGTGGTACAAAGAAGGGAAGCCTCAGCACACCGAATGTGCAGGGAGCAGTGTGATGGTGCTGTCTGAGCTGGGGGAGGGATGTGTCAGAGGGCTGATGAGTGTAGGGGCTTCAAGTAGAGGTGACTTCAGGCTTTAGAGCAGAGGAAGGCTTACAAGGCAATATGAAGAGGAGGTGTCGGTGTGAAGCCTGGGTTGTCTTGGGAGGCCTGGGTGCCCAGGAAGTTTAACAGGTGACCCAGTGGTCTGCCCTTGCCCAGTCTTGTAGGGTCTTAAGCCTGGCAAGTGATTGGACTTGATTCATGGGCAGTCGTCATGAGCTGCCTGGAGTGCAAGAACTGTGTGATGGCAGATGTGGCTTGGGCAAGTTAACCTGGCAAACCAGGCTTTGCCCCTTACTTGGCGTGGATCTGTTTCTTCAGGTCATAAAGGATAACATTAGATGTTCAGGAGCGTCATTGTGAGGAACCGGGTCACATGTCAGCTGTGTGTGTTGTGGCATTCGGAACATGATACTCCTTGTTATGGCTGTTGAGTGCAGGGTAGAACATAGTATTGAAAGAGGCAGTCTTTGGATTGCTTAATCTCTGCAGGTGCTGGGATGGATAGGCTGATATGTGACTTCAGTTCATCATGACCTGGCCCTGTGAGGTGAGTGACAGCATGGTCCAATCTCACCAATGAGAAAATAGGCTTGGGTAGTCCTGGTGGCGGTACCTGAAGGGTAGAACCCTGCAGCCTAACTTCGGGTGCCTGAACTTATGCCGTAGAATCAGCGTGGAGCCAGAGACTGCTGCAGCCACCACGACCCTGAGGAGGGCTGGAGGCAGGAGAGAGAACAGGCACAATACCACTCCTGGGTGCTGCATGGGGCACCAGTGCTGCCTCTGAGCAGCACTTGGCTCCTGCCTTTGCTGGGAGATGTGGTGTTTTGGGAGGGGGCTAGGACGTCTGTGAGAAACTCAGAAGATAATTTGGGCTTTTGGATCTGAGGCTCAGGTGTGGGTCTCAGTGCAGGAGACCTTAGCCTGGTGGGTGATTGGTCAAGTGTGTTGGACCAGGAGTGAGTCCCTACATTTTTGAGCCCCTCTCCTCGACTGAACCAGTTCTCAATTCCTTGTGTACCTGCCAGACCTGTAGTCTGGCCCTAGAGCCATATCTGTTTCACCCACCTCCAAATCTGTTTCAGAGCTGCTGTGTTTCTAGAGCAGGGTTTACAATTGGTTGGAATCTGTGCCCCCAGTCAGTGACATCAGAATCTTTGGGATTGGAACCCAGGCATCAGCTCTTTTAATCCCCTGCTAAGGTGATTCTCATGTGCAGCCAGGGTTGAGAGTCACTGTCCAGTGCTTAACAGAGCTTGTGCCCTCAGCTGGGTTGAAGTAAGAAACTTACCCTGTCTCATAGAGGCAGAACTGGGCATTCAGAAGGTGCCAGTGAACCTGCCTGTTAGATGGTCCAAAGCTCACCTGAGGAAGATGGTCACTGAGGAAGTGAGCTTAGATGGTCTTGGGTAGCCAGTGTATCAGAAAAGGGTAACTTCTGCTTCCCTCTTTCTGGGAACTTACATACTTGAAGCGAGTAACCTGATGTTGGAAATGTCTAGGTTGTTTTGAAGTGGTAAAGAGAAAGAATAGACTGGTATATAGCCACATTGGAGGAACATATTGGTTTGCACTAACTCACCATCCAAATATTTATTGAGCACCCGTTCCATTGAAGGAATGGGCTTAGTGTTGTACTAAGTACTAGAGTTAGGTGGATCATAATTTTGCTGGTGGATCATTATTTTTCTGTAGGAACTCCTGTGGCTTTGTGTCCAGGAGAAAGTGTTACGGAATGCATACTCATTGTTAAATGAGTGCCAAGGACTGGGTATGCTTGGATAGGAGAAGGAGAGGTGAGAGAAGGGTGGTCTCTTAGGAGAGGAGGACTTAGAGCCCAGTCCTGAAGATGACTAAGAGGGTCTGAGGGTTAAGTTGATGTCTCTGAGCTAGGCAGTGGTGCGATATCCTCTGGCACCTTGTAGGGGAATGAAGTCTGGAGCCCAGAGCAGAGTGACCAGAGGTCAGATTGAGCCAGTGACCTTGGATGAGGTACTGACTGAGGCCAGTGCTGCTGGGAGTAGAGAAATGACAGATGAGACAGAAGGGGCATGGAAGGAAGAGAGGTGGGAAAGGAACAGTGTTCTCTCATGTCTTTGACCTATTGAACTTCACTAGAAGATTGAGCCTTGACCCACATCATTGGGTGATGATGGTGTGCCCACTTCCCAGGGAAGGTGGCAGGGAAGCAAGCGTCCACCCTGGATGGACAGATTGATGCAGGAAGTAGAAGCCAAGCTCTGAGCCTTGGCTTTCTCTTATTTGTGCTGATCTAGCTATGAGTCGGAATCGACTCGAGGGCACTGGGTTTCTGGGATGCTCTTCTCTACCCTAGCCAGGCCCTACCGCCCCAACTCACCTTGAGCCAGGTCCTGATCCCAGGACCCAGGTGAATTAGACCCTGGTTTAGCCCTCAGGGAACACCAAGTCTAGTGAGGAAAGTTTTTATTGAGAAATTAGAGAATCTTATATAATTTTACTTGAGATTTGAATCCTCTAAGAGCAGACCTTTTCATTTTATAATGTTCTTCATTTGTGAAGAGATTGAAACGATGATGGAATGGAGTTGGAATTAAAGAGCAGATGGAAGGGGGGAGATAGAACTGACAGTATCTGATACTGAGTAGGTGGTCAAAATTGGTTGAATAAAAATAGTCAAGGAAATATTTTATTTGAATTCCTATTGTGTGTTTCTTCGTTAGAGTAAGGTGCTACACAGAAAGAAGAAAGGTAATTACTGTAGAAGCAAACCGTAGGTGTTTCTGTGATACTTACCTAGTCAGTACCTTTCATACAGAGTGATACAAACACTAAGAACCATTATTTGCCTAAGTTATCTGTTTATGTTGTTGATTATTGTTGTAGCTGGTTTTATTTCTTTCCATATTTGCCTAGAAAACAAGGTTTCTGAGGTACACTTGGATTTATAAAATAATAAAAACAATCCCGTCAGCCAGAAAAATTGCTGTTGCTGCATGGTCTCGCTGCAGCTTTGCTCTCTGGAGCACTGGGCCTTGGGAGCAGTGACTTCTTGGCCTACCCCACACCCAGAGAATGACTACACTTGGGGCTCTGTTGGGCAGGGACCACTGCTTTCAAACATGTTCCCTCTTCAGAATGTTTTAGAAATGATTACTTTGAAGCTGACTCTGTCCAGGCCCATAATGAATGTAAGGCCTTGGTGCTCAGGTGCTGGGCTTGGTGCTGTGGAGCCACTCAGCAGGACATGAACCACAGGGAAGTAACCGGTACCAGACGGGTGTATGTGGGTCCTGTGCAAGGTGCTCGCTGACTCTTAGATGCCTATGGAGATTGAGGCGTCATCACTTCTCTCAGCCCCATGGTAAGTGTCACATTCAGTATTAGTAGTCAGTGTGTAAAATCAGCAAAAGAGACCTGAGATACCAAGATTTGCAAACTTTGTAAGTAGTCTTCTTTGAATTAGCTGCAGTTGTTTACAGGGCAGACCCTCCCGGAAGCTGCTGCTGGAGGTTGCAGCTACACTAACCCTGGGGGTGTAAGGGGGTGGAAACAGTTATTTTTTTGTTCACTCTGGTGTTACTACTTCCTGCTTCTTAGTCCTTTTGCATGTAGAGAGCTCCAGTGACTTTTTGAGGTGTTTTTGTAGATTATGAGTTTACAAAGAGAACTTGGGCTCTTAACTCGCCAGTCAGATGCTACTGGTAACTGGTGAATATGCTGTGTTTTTAGTTCCTTGTTCCGAAGAAGTCTTGGGTTTTCCTTTAAGTGGCTGAGTATAGTGGGTAATAGTCCAGGGAGGCTGACAGAGGACTGGGGGCTGCCCCCTTCTTTGGGATGAGAAGCATCTCCGAGGGGCGTGTAGCCTCCCTGTTTGCTTCCCCTTCAGTTCTGAGGCAGGTTGGTAGGTGGCACAGCTACTTGGGTTGTAAGAGTCATCAAGATCCTGATTCTACAGAGGTCACGAATGAGGACTACCAGGTAAGAAGTGTCTCAGGCCCAGCATGTCTTCATGCCTTAGGATGAGCAACTTGGCGGGGGTGTGAAAGGCACTCTCCTCAGGGCCTTGGTCACTGCCCTGACTGTCTTATCTCTGTATCCCCCACTTCTCCATACAGAATTGTTATCAAGAGATAACTAGGTAGGAGGGGGAGCATTCCTTGAATTTATAGAGAGAGGCCAAATCCTGTTTTATCAGGCAAGCTCTACAAGGCAGCTTAGTCTGAGAAGAGAGAATCACAGCTCCATCTAGTTGCCTCGTGCTCTTTCATTTGCCTACAACCTCTCTTTTAGTTGCCTTCTTGTCCTTTTTCTCTTGACTGGCCAAGTAAGTACTTAGCAGGGAGGGTAGTGGCTGCCCCCATGGCTCTGTGACAAGCAAACCTGTTAGAAGGACTGTGTCACCCTGCAACCCCTCAGAGTCATCTTTATCCTGTGCGTGAGATAAATGCAAAGAGGAGGTCCAAGCTGAAAGAACTAGGTCTGGTTTTTTTTTTTTTTTTAATTTTACTTGAGCTTTAGGGAAAGTTTGCGGTGCAATTTAGTTTCTCGTTCAGAAATTTATACACAAGTTGTTTTGTGACGTTGGTTGCAATCCCTGCAGTGTGTCCAACACTCTCCCCCTTTCCCTTTCCACCCTGGGCTCTCAGTGCCTGTTCATTGAGTTTTCCTGTCCCTTCCTGCCTTCTCGGCTCTGCTTTCGGGCAGGTGTTGCCCACTTGGTCTCATGTACTTGATTGAACTAAGAAGCACGTTCCTCATGTATGTTACTGTTTGTTTTATAGGCCCGTCTAATCTTTGGCTGAAAGGTAGACTTTGGGAGTGGCTTCAATTCTGAGTTAGCAGGATAGGTGTATTCTTTAGACCACAGAACTTCTAATTTAAGATTCACTGGACAGGTACGCAATGAGAAGGTATAAAATTTCGATTTATGAAAGAGCTCCTTTAAGTAGTTAGCTCCCAGGTACAACTAACGATTTACATAGAGAGTGGGAAGGGCGGGTCATCTACCTACTCACATTAGGAGCTGGTTGAAGATTCATGAGAAATGAGGATAAAGCATCTGAAGAATTCAGCTGTGGGCGGCGGGATCCTGCCCGCTTGGGCTGTGGGGATGGAGGCCTGTGCCTGACAATGGCCCAGCTTGGAAATTCAGGAGAGCTGGGACTGTTTGGAAGAAAATGACTCTCCATGCATCAGGAGACCACCACTGAAGAGTGCTTTATCCCATAATACTTGAGAAGATACGAATTATAGCTGCACCCTTTTGATGAGACAGACGATCTCTTGCATTTGTCCTTCAGTTATCCCTTTTTGCTTTTAATTTTTAATCCTTGAGTTACAAGATGCAAGAATTAATTTCCAAATAATTACCACATAGTGGAAACCCATGTTTTCCTTTGTGCTAAGGGAGTGATCAAAGACTGCCAAAAGAGGAGGTGGAGAACAGCGGGAGGCGAGGGCAGGGCATCTTCAAGTACTTCTTCAGCTGTGTTGACCTGGGAGCAGCTTGGGACTCCCTGGGGCTTTGATGAGGAGAGCACTTGGAGATGGGTTTTCTTGGTCTTCTATGACGTGGAGGTGGTTGGACTGGACGCAGTTCCTGAAGTTGGTGCTGTGGCCCTTGACGGGGAGCCCAGCATCCTCTGCCAGGGAAGGCCGGGAATGTGGGAGTCCATGAGGCCTGGCCTAGGAGCCTTGCCTTCACCAGTTCACCAGAATCTGATGCTGTCAGGTGCCTTTCTTGGTAAGCCTGAATCTGAGGTCAAGCATGGTGGGCATCTCTGTGCTGGCCTTGCCCAGTGCTTCACTACTTGCTTGTAGAGTGGCTGTGGCTTTGCAGAGCAGGGCTCTGAGAGTCTGCAAGGCCATCTTTTGGCTGTTTGCTCTAGCCTGTGGAAGCACACCCGTAAAATCTGCCTGAGAAGTTGGTGGTTGTTCAGATTTTGCATGTGTGGCAAGGCTGAGGCCAGTAAAAGAGCCAATTAGAGCCACATGTGGGAGGGAAGGACTTCCTGAACGAAGGGAGTGGGTGCTAGTTGTATCTTGTCCTTTTTATAAACAAGGTGTGTTGATCTGGCAATTTCTGGCATGGTAGAAATGCTCTTGATGGTTGAACCTTAATATCACAAGAATGTGGCCAAGAGCAGGTCACAACTGTAGGCGTTGAATTTGCCCAGGTAAACATTTGGTACAGTGGCATCTTACAGTGAAGGAAAGGCCAGGACTCCCAGTCACCAGGGGCCAGGATACCCCCAGTTTGGCTCTTGAGGCAATGGGCTCTGAGTCCCAGCTGTGTGTTGCTGGCTTTGTAGTAAGGGGGAGTCTCAGCAGGGCCCCCTTGTCTTGGAGTCTGATTAACCTATTGGGTCAGGAAGGCCAGCAGCCAGCGCACCTTTTCCAAACTTAATTCATTGAAGCTGGATTAGTATATTAGTCTTGAACTGTGGGTCAAATTACTTTTTTCAAGGTAAGCAAGAACTTTTATTTAAAATTTTCTTTTTAAGTTAAAAAGACCTGGCTTGTCAGAAAAGAATGTGATAGTTATAGGCAAAAACATATTTCATATTTTAAACATATATTATGAAGAGAGAAATAGCACCATGGCAAATGTTTTATTTGGGTGAAAGCTGACTAGATTTTGCTAGTTTTAGCAACAACACTTTCTCAACTCACTGCTTATACTTTGTAAGTTAAAATAGTAAGAATACTACCGCTTTAGGTTCACAGTAAGTATTCGGAGTGCAATCTAAAGTTTAGGTCAGTTTATTTTTAATCTTTTGTAGTATAATGGAAAAAGTATCAGAGAGTGCAGCTTTTACTTCACCGTGTGAAATGTGGTGATTACTGACTTTGTGCTTGGTGAATCATTTCTGGGATATAGTGGGAACCCTTTTCCTCTACTTGGCAGATGTCTGCCCAATGCCTGCTTGGTACCAGGCATCTATCAGGGGAGAGAGCAACAGTGTGCCTGCTGCCAAGACCCCAGCAGTGGACTTCTTCTCTCACTTTTCCTTTCCTGGCATCCCTCTTTGTCCAACCTTGACCCCCAAATGCATTGGGCATCCTGCCGCACTCTCAACCTTTGTACTATGATGTGGGCAGTGAGGGGAGGGCGGTGTTGGATCTTCAGGGAGAGTTTAAGGAGTTAGAAGGCAACTTTTAGTTTCCAGTAAGCATCTACTTGGAAACACCTGTTTATATTAGTAGAGCTACTTAGTTTATTACTTGTGTTTTATGATTTAGTAATGTATGTAGATCTTGCTTAAATATTTTTGTATGAGGTGTGGAAAGATGGCACACATAAATAATGAAGCTCACACCTAGCACGGGATAGGTAGTAAATATGTGCTGAAGTGTTAATTATTGTTGGGCTGTCTTGAGATAATTGTAGTTTGCTTTAATTGGGTTCTTGTGTACCACGTGGGTGCTCAGATATGGTAATTCATTCCCAGTTGGTATCTGCTGAGGCTGGCCTCCCACTTCTCACACTTATTCCCTCACCTCCCACTCCAGCTGCTGCAGACAAGTGGATGATTAGGCCTGACCCTTGTCTTTGGGCTGAGTTTGCCCTGTTCTGTCCTCAGTGCCTGACCTGGGCATCAGTGACTAGAAACCTGGAGGACCATGTCATCACTGGGGGTTTGCTCCTAAGCTTTATACACTTTTTTTTTTGAAGTCTAACTTGTGTGATTCTGAGTAATGTTTAACGGTGATGTTTAACGCTGAGCATATGGAGTTCAGTGGAGTGTTGAAGGAGCTGTGTTTCAGGGAGCTCCCTCACTTAAGATGTTGAAAATCCACCCAGATTAAAAACCACAGTCCAGTGAAGAATGGACATTTCTGCCCTGTGTTTTGAACCTTGTCTTTCTTCCCTCCCTCTCATATGTCATTGCGCCTGCGTGAGTTTCTACCCAGGTACTACACTTTTGCTTCCCTCCCTGCCTCTGTGGAAAAAACCCATCATCAGCAGAAACCTCTGCCTTTCCTGAACCTCTGCTTTTGGTGTCTGTGATAAGTGAGAGTTGCAAATACGTTCCATATGAGTAGTGTTCTTAGTAGCTTTTCTGTCTGATAGACTTGTATAGCATTTGTTTATACATTTTTAATTTTTTTCTCCCATATAGTTTCTTCCTTTTAAAAGTAAATTATGTTTGGTGGCAATATCTACAACCAAACATGCATTCATTCACATTTTCTACGTGTACAATTCAGTGACATGTATAGTACAGTGACATGGTTACATACTTTTCACATTGTGTCACCCATTTCTCACCGTCTCTACCCATATTGTTACATCACTGTTAATTTAGACTCTCTGCCCCTTAAAGTTCTCGTCTGTGCTTTATATGAACTGTTGTCAGATAATTCTTTGTAAGAGTGTAGTGCTCAAGGCAAACATTGTAATTGAGCTAAACTGTTATTTAACAATGACTTCATGGGATAGTTTTGGTCCCAGGTTTAAAGATTATTTCTAGGCAGTAGATTTGGGGGTTCCCCCAGTCTCGTTGGATCCAGTAAATCCGGTTTCCATATGAACTTGAAGTTTCTTTCCCCGATTTTCCTTTTTTAAAAATTTAACAATTGGGTTTCCATACGAGCCAGTTTCAGCGTACCGCTGGGCCTAGGAGTGGTAAAAGCTTGGCTGCTACCAAGCTTCAGGTTATCACACTATACTTTTTTTGTATGTATGTGAAAATACACACAGCAGAACATACACCCATTCAACAATTTCTGCATGTACATCTCATAGGCATTGGTTACATTCTTCACTTTGTGTAATCATTCTCACTAGCTCTACCCATATTGTTTTACCACTATTGACTTATATTTACTACCCCCATGAGTCAGAATCATGGGGTTTGTTTTTTTTTTTGGTTAAACTTCTCATGAAGGGAGCCCTGGTGGCACAGTGGTTAAAGTACTCAGCTGCCAACCAAAGGTTGGTGATTAGAACCCACCAGCCACTCCATGGGAGAGAGATATGGCAGTCTGCTTCCATAAAGATTAGCCATGGCAACCCATTGGGGCAGTTCTGCCCTGTCCTGTAGGGTTGCTAAGAGTCAGAATCAGCTCGATGGCAATGGGTTTAATTTTTTTGGAAACTTCTCATATCTGCTTTAGAGGTACTATTGTTAGTTTGATCTCATATAAATAATTCTTTAAGGGAAGGCAGTGCTCAAGGTAAACATTTTTATTTTACTAATTTAGTTAAGCCATTGTTTAGTTTAAAGATGACTTCAGGGTTTAAAGATCTTCTCAGGGCAATTTTTTTACTTTTAAATCATTGTTGTGTATATGGTCCTGGCCCCCATAGGTTTGTTCCCCAGCTCCCTTCATGGGCCACCCTCATGCCTCTGGTGATATCTCCATGGAGCCGAGTCCAGCAGGCCAGGAAGGAACTTACCCATGTCAGGGAAACCTCATCTGCCTCCTGAGCTTTAAACAATTTTAGGGTGACACCTTGAATCTTTACCAGAACTTGGCTCAAGACCTTCCTCACCTGATGCCAAAGAGTGAAAACGGCCTGTTTTTAACTCGAAGCAGAGAAATCTGCCTCACTTTTTGGCATTTGGAGCCCAAATAAACAATGACTTCACACCATTGTTTTCCATTGTGTTGAGTATATCCTGTTGCCCATCACGCTACGCAGCTTTAGACTAAGTTAACTCTTCAGAATTTTTATATTATTTAGATTGACATTTAATATTTAATTCAAACTTCTGAGTTCTGGACAAAAGCCTTTTTGCAAGATGGAACTTAAAGTGGTTGTTTTAATTAAAATTTCTGCTTTTGACTTTTCCAAAACCATTTAAAATAGGGACATGGAACTTTATTATTTTGGTTTGGTTTTAAAAAGAAAACACCATTTTTCTTAAATGTTTTAATTATCGTGGTAAGTGGTGGCAACTTGACACTTTACTCTTTCTAGGGTACATAGCTGTTGGAGAATGGGGGTTCCTGGGTGTGGTGGGCGGGCTGCCTCTGCCTCATTTGGTACGGTAATGGGTTGAATCTGGCAACTTGTTTGTTCATTCCTGGAGAGTAAAAACTAGTAGGGAGCCATGCTTTTGAGTTTTCAGGTAAGATGTCTTAAAAGTTCTGTTCCTTGGGTTTTTTAATGTATGAGGAAACATTAAGTTTACTGTGAATTGACTTGGAATCACGTATGTGTATGCTCCTCAAATTTATCGAGTGGACTGCATTCGTTGACTAAGCCTCCTGTGTGCTGGAATACTCATTAGCTCTGAGGGAGGCAGCCTGAGCATAACAGAGCTGCTGCTCTCCTGGGGCTGGGATTCCAGGGGAGACTCTTTTCAGGTCCCAGGGCACAAGCTGTCAGGACAGAGTGGGGTCATCAGACTTTGTGCCTCGTAGGCATCCTCTGCCCCCTCTCCCTTGTGCATGGCACATGCTTGGGTCTCATCTAGGTGGGAGATTGGTATTGGTGATGGGTAGGACCAGAGAAACTGTAAAAATGGCATGGTGGAAGCATCTGACCTCCTCTAACTTCATAAGGGAGAAGGAGAATCAAGATCAACAGCCTAAGTCTGATTCCTGTGAGGTAGATGCCTCCTTTCTCCGCCATCTTTACTGATTCTGACACCATCTGCCCCTCCCACAGTTAAGGGCTTTATTAGGAAAGTAACAGGTTACAGTTCAGCTTCGGGAACATTCAGGATACAGTTCTTCCATCAGAACAGCCTCTTCTCAGCTGTGCCTGCAGGCAGGCCCCTTTTTGGCCCTTGACCTTTCCCTACTCAGGCAAGTGTTATAAAGGTCTTTTAGCTCTCCCGATAAGTACTCAGAGGCACTCCACTCTGCCAGCAAGTCTCTTGCCCAGAGGCACTCAGCTTTCTTGCTCCATAGGCTGGGAAGCCTGCCACACTATCTTTTGCCAGTCTCCTGCCGTTCTCCTGGTTCTGCTGCCTCTGCTGCTACCATTTCTCTGCCGCTGCTTCTCGCTGTCTTGTCGTCTTCAATGTTACAGCTCTCTCTCTGTCTTCTGGGTCTAGGAGAGTCTCAGTGCAGAGATCCCAGGTCCAAAGGACACACTCCACTCCTGGCTCTTCTTCCTTGGTGGTGGTGAGATCCTCTCCTTCTGCACCTGAGTTGGCTCATTTTAAGCCTAACAGGATCACAAAACTGACCAATCCCCTTGGTGGGCCACAGTTACCTTATTTGCATAGTCCCACCCCATCACTTGGGTGTGAGTTACAAGGCGAGAAAGTTCACATAAAAGCGATCCCCCTTCCTCAAATGCCTGGGGTCCTTGCCAGTCTCCAGTCACTGTATAATGCCTTTGGGTCTCTAGTTGTGCCCCTGCTGACTGATCTGGTAAGCTTGAAATGCACCTGCCTTTTATGTGTTTTGATTTACATAGGGCACCACCTTTTAGCCACCTCTGAAAACTTGACTTTTTACATCCACCCATCACTGGAGAATTCCCCTGGTAACAGCTGGGAAAGGGAGCATTGGAGTGGCCATTGGCAGACATGGGCACCTGCCGGCTCTGGTTTCCCAGAGGGCACCTCCTTGCAGTGAGTCATAGGGGCTGGGGCTCCTTGAGCTTCTTACCCTAGACTGCCCGTTCACTGTTGGTGACTCATTTCCTAGGAGCCTGGTGGGGGTCCCTTGTTCAGATATTCTTCCTCTACGCTCAGCTGGCTTTCTGTGGAAGAGCTGCTTCAGTGCTGAATGTGCACTTGGCCCAGGGAGGGGTGGGGTAGGTGTCTAGGGTTCTCTGGAGCTCTTTTCCTTGGTGTTGGTGCTCTTGGGGCAGGAGCACAGGCTTTTACTGAGAGAAGAGGGAGTAGGACAGCAGTGACCCCAGGGGGCTGTGCCATGTCCAGCCTTAGCAGGCTGTAGCACTTTTAAGGTTTCTCTGCCCCCTTGGGTGAAACATCCTGGACTAAGAGATGGAACTGCTGCCCAGCAGCTGTCACCATCTATCACCCTGTATGCCATGGCTGGTGGGCGTGTGTTCAGGGGGTTCACCAGTGCTCTGGGAGAGTCTCTCTTCACAGAGTTAGATTTTACTGGCAGCTAGGACAGTGCTGATCTTGGACTTTATGGGGAGCACTACTCTGGGTGCTGGCATAGAGGGATGCGTGCCCCATTTCAAGTACCTGTTTCTCAGTACTAGAGTTTTGGCAGCTCCAGTCAGCCAGGCAGTGGTGACTACAGCTAAGATATGTTCTCGGGCTGCTCTGAGCAGTGTCTTTTGTTCCAGAGGGTGTTGGCGTGTGTGTGTGTGTGTGTGTGTATAGTGTCATATTGGGTGGCTGTGTTAGGGAGACCAGGTGACTCTAGCTATAGTCTTTCTCTGGTTCCTGAGTGCCTTTTCCTCCCACCATGTTCTGGGCACTCACTCTTTGCCTGTGGTGGGCTTTGGCCACTGAAAAATTACGAGGAGGATCTCTGCAGTGCACCCATCTCCGAATGACTGAGTGTGTGAATATGAGGCTACATTTAAAAACCTACCAGAAGCGGTGGGGTTACTCCTAAACAAGTCCTAATATGGGTGTGGGCATACAGCCTGCCAGATTCCTAGTATGGGCAGATGTGTCCCTTGCTTATAGAAAGTAAGGAAGATACGAGGCTTCTTTTAGCCAAGTTGCAAAAGGATCTTTTCTCCCCAGAGCATGGAAAACCAACACAGAGGAGTTGGAATTGTGCCCCAGACATTGCCTGCCTGCTCAATGCAGAGCACTTACTCATGCCCATGAAACAGACACCGCATGTAGTCATGTGTACGCAGATAGCCAACTGACCTTATGCTCCTGGTAGGGCAGGGTGTGTCTCATAACTGATGCCGTTTTCAAATAAGCTGAGACTTATAAAATGAAAAACAAGATTAAAAAAGTAAAAGATTAATTGCCTTTAATAATAGAGAAGTAAGTAAACTGAGGAATAAAGACATAGGAAAAAGCTAAAAAAAAGTCTGCCTGGATTCATTCGTTAGGTGTGTATCTGGCACTATGCAAGTGCTGGGCATATATCAGTGATCGGGGAGGACACGTCCCTGCTCTCTCACAACTTACAGGCTTGTGGGGTATTGATTGAGCTGAGCCGTTGACTGAATAAGAGTTAAAATGTATAGAAAAGAAAAAGGTTATTGATTTCTGCTCTTTGTCGTTTCCTTCCTTCTGCTTGGTTTGGGTTTATTTTGATCTTGTTTTTCTAGATTCTTGAGGTGGGATCATAGATTATCAGCTTGAGACTTTTCAAGTGCCTTTAGTGCTATGAATTTCCCTCTAAGCACTGCTTTAGCTGTGATCCACAAATTTTCATATGTTGTATTTTCATTTTCATTCGGCTCAATATAATTTTTTATTTCACTTGAGACTTCCTCTTTGACGTAGGGATTGGGATTATTTAGATGTCGTTTTGTTTTCAAGTGTCTGAAGATTTTCCTGTTACCTTTCTGTTACTGATTTCTAGTTTGATTCCATTGTGATCAGAGAACATATTCTGTATGATTTCAGTTCTTTTAAATTTGTTGAGCTTTGTTTTATGGTACTTGATATGGTCTATTTGGTGTATGTTCCATGGACACTTGAGAAGAATGTGTGTTCTGCTGTTGTTGGGTACAGTGTTCTATGAATTTCAGTTAGATCTGTTGGTTGATGGTACGTTTAAGTTCTAATGTATCCTTGCTGATTTTCTTTGTAGTTGTTCTATCAGTTGTTGAGAGAGTGGTATTGGTTCTAACTATAATTGTGAATTTGTTTATTTTACCCTTCAGTTCTTTTTTTTTTTAATTTTTTTATTATGGTGAAATGTATGTAACAAAACATTCCAACCATTTTTGTGTCTAATTCATCGACATTAATTACATTCACCATGTTGCGCGGCAGTCACCAGTATCCATTTCCACATGTTTTCATCACCCTTAACAAAAATTCTGTACCCCTTAGGCAGTATCCCCCTCCACCCCTCACTTACCAGCCACCAGTAACCACTAATAACTGGTCTCTATGCATCTTCCTATTCTTCTAAGTGGGATCATACAGTATTTGTTCTTTCATATCTGACTTACTTCACTCAGCCTAATCAGTTCTGCCCCTCAGTCCTATAGGGTCGCTATGAGTTGGAATCGACTCGACAGCACTGGATGGTGTTTTTTTTAATCAGTTCTATCTGTGTTCTATCAGTTTTTGCTTCACATATTTTGCAGCTCTGTTGTTTGGTATATACAAACTTAAGATTGCTTTGTCTTCTTAGTGAGTTGACCCTTTCATCGTTACATAGTGTCCCTCTCTGTCTCTAATAATTTTTTTTTTCCACCCGTTGTCTAGAGAGAGCAGGCTTGTGTTGGGGCTTTTTTTTTTTTTTTTGTCATGCTGTTGGCATTTCTTTAGTTGCCAGCTTCTTTGACTCCAGTTCTGGGATATATGAAGCAAAAAGAAAAACCAGATTACTCACCGCTGTGTCGTTCCTCAAGTCCTGATGTCCCTAGCCAGTCTGCCTTTTTCTCTCTACCTTTTACAGTCATATATATATAAATGTCCAGGCTTTTTAGTTGTACTTAGTGGGAAGGATAGGGAAAAATATATCTATTTCACCATGCCAGAAGTCCACTTGTCTTTTTATGTTGTGTGTGTATTGATAACTTTTAAATGCTTTCTTATCCTGACATTTTAGTATATTTTCTTCTAAAAATATAAAGTTTTGCTTTTCACAATTGGGTACCTAATTTACTTGGATTTTCTTTTATTTGTGATGGAGAAGTGAGGGAGGAACCTAATTGCAATTTTTTTCCCATAGATGGCTACTTGTCCGGAGTTTTTGATTGTTGATTTTGTTATTATTGATTTGTGACTTACGAGAAACCATGTGTTACAGAGTAGAATTGCTCCATAGAGTTTTCTTGGCTGTAATCTTTATGGAAACAGATCACCAGGCCAGCTTCTTCTGTGGTGCCACCGGGTGGGTTCAAACTGCCAGCCTTTTGGTTAGCAGCCAAGCGCGAATCATTTGCGTCACCCAGGTACCTTGAACCTTTGATTGAATGATTCCTTTGCCAAGTTAGTTTTGGGCTCTCACTCTGGTTCCGCAGTCCACTTGTCCACCTGCCATATGTAACATTGCCTTAATACAGTAGTTTTATGATAAATCTTGATGTCTGGTAAGGCAAGACTACCTCATCACTTTCTTGGTCTTTGGCTCTTTCTTCAATTTTAGGTTGAATTTGTTAAGTTCACGAGTCCCTGGGTGGTGCAAACAGTTAAGATTCCTCAACTGCTAATGAAAAGATTGGAGGTTTGAATCCACCCTAAGGCTCATCAGAAGAAAGGTCTCTTGATCTACTTATAAAAAATCAGCCATTGAAAATCTTATTGAGCACAGTTCTACTCTGACACACATGGGTCACTGTGAGTCAGAGTCAGTCAACTCTTTGTCAGTAGTTTTTGTTTGTTTTGTTATGTTGAAACATAAAACAAACAGAAACAGGAACAGCAAGATCAACAACAAAAAAACTGTATTGGAATTTGCTGTTCTTTTCAGTGGCCTTGTTTTCCTTAGCAATTTTGAGTTTATTTACTTCGCATTACCCAGGTCGAAAGATAGCATGTGGCCTCTAGGCAGCCTAGGTTTAATCCTTTTCCAGAACGGGAAATTGCACGTGATGGCTATGGTCACCTGTGGGCGCCCTCGAGCCATCAAGTCCCATAAGGCATCTGGGCGTCAGCTAACCTAAGCCAAGTGTCATGAGCTGTAAATCTGGGATCCAGCCAAGATGCACACACTGCATCTGGGTACTGTCTAAATCTAGAACAGTCTCCTTGCTTTTAGTGATGCTGACATTTGGCGTGACCAAGCCATTCGTTTTATAGAAGGTCCCACATTCTGGATTTACCTGATTGTCTCTCATGGCTCCTGTATTTCCTGTAAACTGGAAGTTAGGTCTGGAGCAGCCTTGCCTAACAGAAATGTAATGTTGAGTCTCATATGTCATTTAAAATTTCCTGCTAGCCACATGAAAAAAATAAATAAATAAACCAGTGAAATTAATTTTGATAATGTATTTTATTTAACTCAGTATATGTAAAGTGTTATTTTAATATATAATCAGTATTTAAAAAGTATTAATGAACTATTTTATGTTCTTTTTTTGTACTAAGTCTTCGAAATGTAGTGTGTATTTTACACTTAAAGCATTTCTCAGTTTGTACTAGCCACTTTTTAGATCATTAGCCACATGTTGCTGGTGACTTCTGTGGTGGATAGTGCAGTGTAAGAGGCTTGATTTGACTCAGAGTAGAGGTTTTTGGCAGGAACACTTGGGGGGTAGTAACTAGCTGTATATGTCTTTGAAACCATGGGAGTTGCTGAAGTCTGAGTCTGTTCTTCTTCTTTTTCAGGCTCTGGGTGCTCTGGGATGGAGCAGATGTGCAGAGGGTGAGGACCCAGCTCTGGGACTACGTCGCTCACTTCCTTCCTTAGAGAGATTACTGGCTTGAGCAGATTCAGGCCCAGGACGAGGATGTCTGGGAGCCTCTTGCTGCTGCCCCCACTCTGGGGGAGGACCTTTCTCCTCCTGCTCTTGGTGGCATTGGCTCAGTCCCGCTGGCCCAGTGAACCCTCGGAGACCGTCAGGGATTGGGAGAACCAGCTTGAGGCGTCCATGCACTCGGTGCTCTCAGACCTCCGTGAGGCTGTTCCCACAGTGGTTGGCATTCCTGATGGCATGGCTGTTGTTGGACGCTCATTTCGAGTAACCATTCCAACAGATTTAATTGCATCCAGTGGAGAAGTCATCAAGGTGAGACTGGTATAAAGCATAAATGAGGAAGAGTTCTCATCTTCCATTTTGGTTCTGATGGCCTTTTCCTTCTCAATTCTAAACTTCAGCAGTTCTGAACTCAGTTCTTCTAGGGCTTGTAAAGTGCCCCTTTGGAGAGGGACAGCTACTGATGTTTATAAAAAACCCGTTGCAGTTGTCGACTCTGATCCATAACAGCCTTATAAGAGGATCTTCATATATCTCAGAATAGCATCCTAAACCTTCCTGCTACCGTTTTGAGAATGTCATCATTAAAAAGCCTTTATACATCTATACTCTGGAAGTTTCTCCTTGTCACTGAGTTAGAGATTTGGTGGAACCTTTGTTTTTAATGAGGGATAAATAAATACAGGGGCTGTTCTCTAATTCGGTGATTATGTTTACTAATCTTGTTTTTAAAGTAGTATCTTGCTGTGTTTTAGGTGAAAATTTACATAGCAAATTAGGTTCCCATTTAAGTTTTTATACAGATTGTTCCATGCCATTGATTACAGTTTTCACAATGTGTCAGCATTCTCAGTATTTCCATTCTGTTTGTTCTGTTTTCATTGATCTAGCTTCCCTTCCTTTTTGTTTTTGGGTAAATGTTGTCCGTTTGGTCTCGTATAGTTGATTGTTTAAGCGAGCACATTACTCACAGGTGATACTGTTTATTTTATAAGCTAATCTATTAGAAATAGTTTCAGTTCCAAGTTCAAAGGGTATCTTAGGGCAGTAGTCTCGAGGGTTCCTCTAGTCCCTATGGGTCTAGGAGTTCTGGACTTCTTTTAGGAATTTGAATTTTGTTCTACATTTTTCTCCCATTCTATCCAGGACCTTCTATTGTATTCCTGGTCAGAACGGTCAGTAGTGGTAGCTGAGTACCACCTAGTTCTGGTCTCAGGTTAGAAGAGGCTGTGGTTCCTGTGGGGTATTAGTTCTGTGTACTAGTTTCTTCTTTGAACCTTGGATTTCCTTCATTCTCTCTTGTTCCATATGAGTAGAGACCAATATTTGTATCTTAGGTGGCTGCTCACAAACTTTTAAGACCCCAGACACTTCACCAAAGTAGGACATAGAACATTATTTTTATAAACTGTGTTATGCCAGTTGACTAAGTTGTCCCTAAGGCTGTGGTCCCAAGCCTTTTAACCCAGTAAAACAATCCTGCGAGTTGTTAGGATATATCTAGGAAGCTTCCATAACTGTGCCCTCTATGTACTTTGTTATATATATGGATATATGTGCAGCACACACAAACATGTACAAGTGTCACCCGCTTTTCAAAAGTTCACTGTATGTTACTTTGCTGTTACAAAAGACCTACTCTAGAACCTGTTTTCACTAATTGAAAAAAATCTGAAGAGGATTTTCACTTTTATGAAAGAGCGAAAAGGGGAAATAGCATTCAGCATTTGTTTTGCAGCGAGCCAATAAAGAGGCACTGTGCCCCCCAAGCGGTGACAGTGGCATTACCAAGCTCTGTCCCTGGGAACTACACTCAGCATCAAGCTGCCATAGCTTTGAACTATGTCTGTGAACGTCTGTGCTTTATCCTGATTTATTTTGTGCATCTTTAGCAAGATGTGTCCTAAGGTATCAGAAAATCCTAAGAAAGTTCGTAAGGGTTTTATGTGTTATTTGGTCGGTTTTTTTTTGGGTCTGGGAATGCTCAAAAAACTTTCCCGTATAAAGTAATGGTAATTGCTTCTTCACTTTACACCATTTTGGCTTATGAAAGGTTTCATAGGAACACTCTACTTTCAGATAGCAGGGGAAACCTGTGTATTTATATGCCTACAGATACACCTATACCTGCCCATGCATTTACTCGCATATGCCTCCCTATACACATATATGCATACATATCTTCCTAAGTACCCACACACATTTTTTGGTGGTTGTTACAAAATTTTATATGTTGTAGGATTTACTGAAATCGTTCCTTGTGTACTTCTTAGTGTCATTATTTACCTTGGTCAAGCTATGTTGACTTCACCCATCCCCAAAAATAACAAATGTCTACTATCTAGAGAGTGATTTCCCCTCCCTCTCCCCTTCCATACCTGGTAACCATCAAAGAACGTCACTTTCTGTGTGTTTATCTATCCTTGACTTTATATAATAGTGGGACCATACAATATTTGTGCTTATTTCACTCAGCATAATGTCTTTCAGATTCATCCATGTTATAAGGTGTTCAGTGAATTCCTCATTTTGCATTAGAACCCTGCCCCATCTCCTTTTGGGGAACAACCCAGAGAATAAGGGTGTCTTGGCTGACCCAGGATAGGAGTCAGGTGAAACCGTAGGTTTTTCTGTGAAGAAGGACCATTCCTCTATCTAGGTCTGTGGGGCCTTGGAATTTCCCTTAGATCCTAAGTTGGTCTGCATGGCAGTGGGATGTGCACCCCTCAAGGTATGAACATCTTTTAAAACAGTTACACGTTTTCTCAAAAGGCCAGATAGTAAATATCTTAGGCTTTGCAGGCTATACTGTTTCTGTTGCAGCTCTTCGGCCCTGCTGGTACAGTGTGGAAGTAACCATAGATAGTACATACGAATGGTCTTTCCACGGGCACTGTGTTCCAGTAAAAGCTGAATTGTGGACGCTGAAACTGCAATTTGAATTTCATATAAATTTTACATGTAACAAAAAAGTATTCTTCTTTTGATTTGTTTTCAATCAATTTAAAAATGCAAACACCATTTTTAGCTCATGGGCCATACAAAAACAGGTGGCAGGTCAGACTTGGTCCAAGTTTATAGTTGCTGACCTCTGCCCTAGAGTGTTCCTTCCCTAGAGGTGTAGCTTGAAAATGAACTAAAAATATTTCAAGGCCTATACCTTGTCATGGTAATTTTTACTGCATTTAGACTTCTATGCACACACGCACGCACGCACACAACACACAGTGTTCTGGCATCTGTTGGTGTATAATAAACTATCTCAAAACTCAGTGGTTTAAAACACCAACTTTTTGTCATGTTTTGTGGGCCAGGAATTCAGGGCTTATCTGGGAAACTCATCTCTGCTTCACAAGACATTAGCCTGAGCAGCTCAAATGGGGATGGAGGATCCACTCTAAGGTGTCTCACTCATGGCTGGCAAGCTGATGCTGCCTGCTGCCTGGGAGCTTAGTTGGGGCTGTTGGTCAGGGTCCTTCGTTCTTCTCCATGTAGACCTCTCCGTGGGCTGTTTGGGTTTCCTCACAGCCTGACAACTGGGTTCCAAGATTGGGTATTCCAAAAGCCAGGAAGTAAAAGCTTCTTGCTAAAATCCTGGGCATTTAAACTGGCACAATGACTCTTCTGTTGTACTTAATTTGTCAAAGCAGCCACTGACCTGGCCAGACTCAAGGGGAGGGGACATAAACACCTCTCAGGGGAAAGAGTGGTATAGAACTTGTAGCCATTTTTAATGTAGACTACTAGGGCTTGCAGGTCAGAGAGGGGCAAGCTGGCAAGAACCCACCATGGAGCCTGTGTGTGCCTGTGCCTGGCTCTGGCTCAGAGAGGACCCAGAAGGAGGAACCAGGACCACGGAACCACTTTTCTGGGCCTGAGCAGCTGGAGCTGACCACAGCAGAGTCCTTTGGAGATACTCCTGAGGTAGACAACAAAATTTGGTTATCTGTGAGTGATGGAGATAAGGGAAAGAAAAGAACTGAGGAATCAAGAGCATCATAATAAAATATCAGAAATAGGGTCTCAGCTGCAGGCAGAGAGACCTCGGGGCTTTCACTGATTGCCAAATCTCTCAAAACTTTGTAGACTACAAACACGTTCACCTCAACTGTTGATTAAAAGCATTGTTTTGAGGGATTTTTTTTTGGTTTAAGTTGTTGACAGTGCTACTTAAGGCTGTGGCATGAGGAAGAATTGCTCCAGATCCATGATTAAACCTGCCTGCGTGAGGAGTGGAAACCCTGGTGGTGTAGTGGTTAAGTGCTACGGCTGCTAACCAAAAAGTTGGCAGTTCAGCTCCACCAGGTGCACCTTGGAAACTCTATGGGACAGTTCTGCTCAGTTCTGTAGGGTCTCTATGAGTCAGAATCAACTCAATGGCAATGGGCTTGTTGTTTTGTTTTTTCAAGGGAGGAGGAGAGCAGTGGGTGGGGCTGGGAATGAGGTGGGCATATAATAGGACTTGTTTGTTACAGTATTTTTTGCTGACAGAGGAGAAGGTAGAATGGGACAGGCAGATGCCAAGAAGCACCCAGGCTTGAGATAACCACAGACAGGCCAGGTGTGAACTTGGGTGAAGTAGCTGGGCCTCCTAGTGGACCCCCTCATTGCCTGTATCCTCTTTGTACTCCCTTCCTCTTCCCTGCTGGCCCCCTTTCCTTTAGGTCATAGCTTATTCTTAGGGTGGTCTTGGGATCTCAGAGGTGGCCATAGTTCAGAAGATCCTGATCCATGTAGCACCTCACTTCCACAGAGGTCTTTTTAGTTTGCAGAGCATTTGCCCAGGGTTTCCGTGTGACCTTCATAATACCCCAGCGAGTTGGACCATTAGATGAAGAGCAACAGTTGTAGAGGGTGCATTTCTTTTCCAGCTTCAAATTTGATTCTCTGAATACCCAAACCCTGCAGTGGCTGCCCTTATCCCAGTGGCCACTGGAATGGTTTGTTGGGTTAGTCCTGATCAGAGATGTTTTGAACTGATACGTTGAGCCAGGTATTTGCCATTATCTGGCAGAGAGACTTAATCAGCTTATTCACCAGCGGAGTAAAGAGATTTTCCTGGGAAAACATGCTTTATCTGAGCATATATTTATCTGCATATGGAAAACAGACCGGTTAGTAGTTGATTAGCCTAGAAAAAACGGGGGTGTGACTCTTCACCCCCAGCAGCCTTGCTGTCAGGGCTGTGTGGGGCAGGGAGTCAGAAGGTCCAGAAGGCCTGACCTCACTCATTCCAGGAGCTTTGGTTTCCATACCTGTAAAACAGGGTTGAAAAGATCTGTATTAAAGGAGTTTTCTTCTGTCATTATAGTAATGATGCATAAATGTACACTATAGAAAATAGAGAAAAGGGAAAAATAAAACCTCTTATAGTTCTGCCACACAGGGTGAACTCTAACATTGTCTTCTGTGCCCACATGCAGACTGGACTTTTTTTTTTTTTTTGCTGACTACTTGTTGCCAATGAGTTGACTCCGATTCACAGCAGCACTGTAGGGCAGAATAGAACTGCCTCATAGGTTTCCAAGGAGCAGCTCGTGGAGTCGAACTATCGACGTTTTAGTTAGCAGCAATAGCTCTTAACCACTGTGCCACCAGAGCTCCTGGACATGTTTTTTAACCTTTTTTCATTCACTGTAGCTTGGGTCTTTTCCCCATGGTCGTTATGTATGCTTTGGGAATGTAATTTTTAATGATTGTCCGATATTCTTGCCTATGTGAGCAAGATTTCAGCTCTCAGTCTCAAAGAGCCTTGTTGGGGTGACCCCCAAATCATATCCAGGGTGCATCATTGCTGCCCTCATCTAAGCTGCCACTGTCGCTCATCTCTTCCCAGGCCTCACCTCCATCCTTGAGTTCTCAATCAGTTCTCCACACTGAGGCAAGAGACATTTTTCTTTTTAAAGCTTAAATCTCTTCAAAACCCCCCTATTACTGAGCCTCACTTAGGATCAAACCATACGTGATGCAGTCTCTGGCCTCCTCTCCCTCCCCACCTTTCCTTTGCATACTGTACCTCTGCCACACCAGGCTCAGGCCCACCCCAGGCCTCTGGCCGTTTCTTCTGTCTGCATGGGCACAGCGCCTCTTTTGGGCTCACCTTGAACGTCATCTGGGGCGTAGGAGCTCTTTCCTTCCAGCTTTCCCATAAAACCCTATGTTACCTTCCTCTTAGCAAATTGCTGTACTTGAAATTCTTGTTTGTTGTTAGTCTGCGTGTTTGCCTCCCCTGACACAGTGGGCTCTCAAATGTTTGTGGACTGGCAGAAAGAATGAGGGCCCCTGTAGCACCCATGAAGCTGCTCTGGGTTATCAGACGCTACTCAGTGCCCAGCCCAAGTCAGGAGCAGCAAGAGACTTAAAGCCTTGTACGACCCTGGGCCCTATGACATACCCCCCCACCAACACACGGCTTCTTGCTGTATTTTCTGCATTGGGAAGTGGTCCCAGCCTGTCCCCCTGACGCTTAGCGATATGTTTATTTATCCATTGTTAGAACAGACTCACTGTTTCCTGGTTTTTAATGGATTATAACTTACTGTTGCCCTTAATTATTGTGCTGTTCAAATTGTCCTGGATTTGGCTATTAGGGGTTCCTTTAAGCTGACTCCTATGTTCTTGTGATAGGTCTCCGTTAGTTTTTTAAGCTCTTCTTACTTTCTGGCATAAGAAGATACTCCAGGCTCATCCTGTACACACTTTCCCTCAGTCATTTCTCCGAGGACCTGATTTCTTTGTGGGGAATGATATTAGGGACCAAGATCTGAGTGCTAGGTAAGTTCATTGCTACTGGGATTTCTTTGCTCTTGGGCCCTTCAACAGTGTGGCTCCATTTTTAGATGACAAAGCTTTCCTGTAGGAACAGAGTTAGCTTGGAAGGAGCCCCTGAAAGGCTTCCTGATGAGCCCTGTGGTTTTATAAGGTCTTTGGGTGACTGATCTGTGTTTATTTTGTATATCAGCATGCTTTGGAATTGTAACTTAGTGCCTTGTGTTAGTTTTAGATGACTACCCCTCATAGTTGTCTGATGTCTCTCACTTTGCAGGGCTGAGGAAAGGAGAGACTCTGGGCCTGCCCTTGGCATAGATGATGTTGTATGTGATGGGACAAGGCTGTGGCACAGCCTCCTTGCACAAGGGCATCTTTGAACCAGGGCAGAAGGTGACCCACCATGGGGCCCCAGAAATAGTTGTGAAGCAAGTGGCTGGTTTGTGCTTCTGGCAGTTGGGAGGGAGCCTGTGAAGGTTGTAGGGCTAGGGGTTTGGGAGACCAGGGTTGACCCTGGCTATGTAGTGAAAGGCAGTGCCTGGCTGGTGGGGTGTCCAGTGTTCCCAGTGCAGTGTTCTAGGTACTTGGCACAGGGCTGATTTAAAGTAGGTGCCCAACTCAAGTCTTTTTTGTGAGTTATAGCTTTAACAAAAATGGGACAGTAAGGGGAGGAGTCATGTGGTAGTGGTGGAGGGCAGAGCTGCATGTGAAAAATTTGAGAAGAAGCTCTCAGGAGGATGTGGAGGCGGGCTCTTGGGCAGACAGAGGCCGATGCCTACTCAGCGGGTGTTGTTGATTTGGGTGACGAGTGGGGAGAAAGAAGCAAGCCTGTAGGAGAGTCTGCTGGGGCCTTTCCCAGATGCCAGAGGAGGAAAGAGCTGGTGAGGAATTGAGGCGAGAGGTGCTGGGCCTGGCCCGGCATCCCCCCAAGCCTTACATGGGCTTTCCAGGTGAGGGTTGGTGTTTTAGCTTTCTTGGACATGGCTAAGTTGCCTAATGAGGATGCGCTGATGTAGTGATATGTCCTGAGATCTGGTGAGATTAGGTGGCCTGGTTGTCATACTTGCTGACTGGTCAGGGGATGTGCACAGATGGGGATTGGTGGTGGAATAATAGTTGCAAAATAGCTGTGAATAACAGGCTGTTGAAGGGGCAGAAAATTAAAGTCTAACTGTAAGTGAGCTGTGCCAGTTGCCTGCAAAGCCTTGTTTAGTTTGTGTGGGCTGTTAGTTAGGCTGATAGTTTTAGGAGGTTGTGGCAAGGCAACTCTGGGAGTCCTGGTAGCTGTGGGTGTGGGGTCAACCAGATATGCTCATTGGTGTGCCCATCAGGTAATATCAGCTCCTAAAGCAAAAGCTTGCTTGCACTTTGTACATCAGCTTGCAGGATAAAGAAGAGGTACCTACCTGCCTGGAGGGTGCTGCCCTGAGAGCCTGCATCTTTCCTTCTACCTCATTTCTGACAACCTTTCGTGTCCTACCAACCCTTGTCCAGCTTCACCTTGGCTGGCACTTGCTGCTTCCCCTTTCGTTTTCCAGCTCTGCCTCGAGAATCAGTTGATCTGCTATTATTGAGCCCAGGAAACTCCCAGGTGGGCTTTGTTGACCTGATTTCATAAGAAGGGGCTGTGGGCTGCTTCCAGGCCCTCATCCAGCATGGTCTTCCAGGGAGACCTGAGCCAGGAGGCTCCTGTCACCTCTCTCATGGCCTCAGGTGTCCCTGGAGCAGATGGTCTTGGCATGTCCTGCCTTGGACCTGACTGGATTTCTGTCTGCAAAGCTTATCCCAGGTCCTGACAATCATTCAGTCCCATAGCTGTTTATGGATCCAAGAGCATCCTCCCTCCCGCAAAGAAGCCAGCTTTGCCTTCGCTCTGCCATCCTGGGCTGGCCACAGTGTAAGTCACACATCTTGACTCTTATCTCCCTCAGGATTTGCACTGGCTCCCTGCAGGGACCTTTCCTCTGACTTGAAGTGTGGGACTGGCTGAGGAAGGGAATTTTTGCATGTCATGAAATGACTGGTGGGCTGCCCCTCTAGAGTCCCCTCAGATGTCTCGTTTTGGTAGGGCCTGTGAGGATGGCTTTTCATGCCTGCTTCCACCTTGGCCTCTTTGCCTGGAGACAATGTGGACTTTCCCTCAGCCCAAGATACTACCAGGCTGGGAGTAGCCCTTCTAGGACTGTGCTCTCGGCTGCTGGTGTGGGCCCTGATTGTTGCCCCAAGAACAATGGGCACTCTTTTTGGCCAGGAAAGGGAGCTCATGAAAGAAGCATTTCGTTGGATGCTTGACAGCTTTGTAGTGATCTCGCCTGCATGAGATGAACTACAGTTTCTTCCTCCCTCAAGTGGGTGTTCCCTGGCTCTGAATGGACCCCTTGTGAACACAGCACACCGGGAAATGCCGGTTGGCGATGGAAGGCATTGTTGGGGGTGGGTTGCAAATAGCATTTGCCCATACTCATCAACTCAAATACTTACTGAAAATATAGGCTCCTGTTAAAAAAAAAAAAAAAATTATTGGTAAGAACTGAAAGAGAATGTGACAAAGTGAAAGCAGATGATGTCATGGCTTGGAGTTGAAGGATTGACTGAGAATTTTAGTGGCTGTCTGTGTTAAGCTGTTCCTTACTTTGGGGAGAAAAAGATTAACTTTTGTTTTTAGATGAGAACAGTTAAGATAGATAAGATGCTTCATAGCCCAGACCACGGGGGTATGGCCTAGGCTGGACAGGTTGTGTTCAGAACATGATCCTGTGGCTTTGGCTTCGTGGTGGCAGCTGTGTTTGAGGTTTCCAAACCTTCGTGGGCATGGCTCTGCTTTACTCTGCAAAGTAAAGGTCCCCATACCTACTTCCACCATGGTTCCTCACCTCATGTGGGAAAGGGCTTGGCCCGCATGTAGTCAGAGGTTCTATCTCCCAGCATCCTCGCCATGTGACTTAGTGCTCATGGGTTTCATTTGCGGAAGCTGAGCTTGGCCACAGAGCAGGTTTGTCTCTTTAAAATAGTCCATAGCACAGACACAGGATCACCCTGAGTGTGAGTCAGCATCATCAGGGCTGTGATAAAGCCCAAGTTCTTTTGGTTTCAGAAGCCAATGGTCATATAATCAAATAATTAGGCCCTAATGTCTAAGGAGCCCTGGTGGCACGGTGGTTAAGCGCTTGGCTGCTAACTGAAAGGTTGGTGGTTCGTCCATTAGCTGTTCCATGGGAGAAAGATATGGCAGTCTGCTTCCATAAAGATTTACAGCCTTGGAAACTCTATGGGGGCCGTTCTATTCTGTCCTACAGGGTCGCTGTGAGTCAGAATCAACTGGATGGCAGTGGTTTGGTGTTTGGTAGTGAGAGTCCAATTCTTCAGTTTTAGCTTTGTCTAACTGGCTGGCTCAGGCAGTGGGTGGAAACCTGCTTTTTGATGAAGGACTAAGTAATGGAACCCCTTCTGCCCATTTGCTGACTCCAGGTGTGGAATGGGGTTAGAGACTTTGCTTGTGTTTTATGGTGCTTAGTGCCTATAGGTGCTGTATCTATCAAACTAGGTGTTTGATGGTCTACTGTCCTGGAAAGGACACCAGCAGATGAGCTAGAGGGAGTGTCCCCCAACTGAAGGGGTAGTCAGTTACTGGTCATCTGGTAGTACAGACTGAGGAGTGACCCACATCTCCAAATTTAGCCGTCTCGTGTTTGGTGGTCATGGTAGTTCCTTGTGGGCATCACTGGTGTTTAGAATTCTGTATGGGCCTACCCAGGTTTTGTGTTTTTGATTCTTAATGTTTTTGGATACACTTTATGGATCAGGATTTCTGAAGCTAGGTGTACGGCTCTGTGAGATTTTGTTTTCCTCGGTGCTGGGCTTGTCTTCCATCTCAGAAGCATTTCCTCTCTGAGGGTTACTGTAACTAGAAGGGTTTCTGGCCCTTTCTGAATGCCTGTGAGCTTGACCCTGTGATCTTGTTAAACCAGGCTTCATCTTGCAGTTTTTCCATCCAGCAAACATACCCACTAAGTGGCTGAAGGCTCCTCTTCGAGGTGGGACCTTTATAAGGTCCATAGGCCTTGACTCCTACAGCTCCACAGCATGTTGGTGTTTGGTAATGGAAGGTCAAGTGACCTCCAACCCTGGAGGAGTTCTGTGGGTGGGACCAGCCTGTCACTTGAAATGCACATGCTAGTGATGATGAGAAACTCACATGGAGCCCCGATTCCAGCCTTTTGGCTGCCTTTCCTGGCCTGGTGGCCCTTAGGGGGTTAATTGCGGGTGGTTATGGTACAGTTAGGACAGAAATTTTTATATGGAGTAGACAGGACTCTGAGGGTTGTCAAAATCCTGTGTGTAAATATGCCAAGATTGAGGACACTGTCTTAGACCAAAGAGGTGGATGCTGGTCTTTGGGCTATTGCTTATCGCCTGCAGTGAGTCTTCCCCTCCCCTAATGCTCCCCAGATTTTCATCCACTCCTGGCAGATAGGTTCTGACAGTCAGTCAAGTTCCTGAAGGGTTCTCAGCCTTGGCCTGCACCCAGCCTCAGTGGCATCAGCCTTGTTCTATAGGATCCTGGCCTCCCTTGCCTTTGGCCTCCCTGCTTCCCTTTGATGATTTGAACTTCTGCTTTGAAGTATGAACAGGGAGACAAGCCCCCACTGTGTGTTGGATCCAGAGCCAGTTGGGAAGGAGGACTGGGGAGAGGAGGCTGGACGTGCCCTGGGCCTGTTTGTGCTGCAGCCGCACGTTGTACACTGGGTCCTCAGAGCCCATAAGGAGCAGGTGGGAACCAGCACTGATGGAGACTCCAGTGCGTGCTTGATGCTAGAACCACAAGGATGGAATTATTTCCTCAATATTACAGATGAGAACACTGGGTCCAGAGGTTGGGTCAAACCTCAGCCTGCCTGGAGCTGGGATTTCAGCCAAGTGTACCTAGAGTTGGGGGCTTCCCATCAGGTGGGCTATTGTTAGAAGGATGAGTCCTGGCTAGTCCTGGAGGCATGTCTCTCCGAAGGAGCTGTCATATCCCACCTTACCCTTAGGCCTGAAGGGAAGAGAAGTATTCCAGAGCCTGTAAGCTTTGGAAGCTGGGGAAGGTGTCTGGGGTCCCCATGGCTGAGGGAACTATACGCTTTATTAGGGTGGAGCAGGTGTTGTACCTCCGAGCGCCTCCCTGGTGAGCTGGGCCCTGAGCTGAGTGCCCTTGGGAGGGAGGAGCCTCTTGGTGTCTAGTAGAATCTGTGGGGGAATATAGACACCGCCAGCCCTTCAGGCATGTTCATACTTCCCAGATCAGGGGCTTTCCCCAAATGGCCTTGAAAACACAGAAGTGCCAGCTTGCCTGTGACTTGGCTAGGTTCCTTGTGGAAGTTGGGTTTGTTTTGCTTCCTGTGGCCCTTCTATTAAAATGAATCATTGGCACACGAAGTGCTGTCTGGACCTGACGTTCCAAGTACCAAGATGCCCAGAGGTGCTAGGTTTAGAACTTTGATGAGTGCCTGTCTTTCTTGTTTGAGGATCAGAGAAGTACCCAGGACTCTGGGGACTGCCTGTTTCAGGGCTGTAGATCCAAGATGGACACCTTGCCTTTGGCCAGGGTATGACTGGGGCTTGGAACCCCTGAGGAGCAAGAATCTGCAGAGGGGAAGGTGATGTGCTGGTTGGGGAGGCTTGGCTATTTTTCTGGCACGGCCTGCCCCAGAAGTCTGTAAAGCTGTCGGGACAGGATAGTGAAAGAATTGATTCTTAGTAATCAAAATAAAGGTACTAACTCTCTTCTCCTGTCTCCCAGTTTGAAATTGAGCATTATAACTTGCTTTGATGAAACCTGGGATTTTCTTTAACGTTTGTTACTCGCCATAGCTTTAAATAAGTGTATGTCTTCCAAGTGTGGCTATATGGGAGCCTTGGCCAAGGAGTGGCCTGTTTTTATTCCATAGGAAATGTCTGACAACAGAACTTTGGCTGTTGGGTCAGCAGAATAGGAAGTGAGCCAGGCTGGGAAGCTTCGAGGAGGTGGAGCCCTTCTCTGTTTACTGTGTTATGAAGAGCCCACATGTAGCTGGAGATAGATATGCAGGAGCACCAGAGCTGCCCTGTCATCTGTGCTTATGGACACAGGGCTGAATATCAGCCTGGCTAGCTGACTACTCAGGAATGTCCCAAGGGCCTTGCCAGCCAGTCAGCACCAACTTCTGGAGCCTTTTCTCTCTCCTGGTCCTCTCATGGTCTGTCCAGCCTCCTTTGCAGGTAGCTTCTCCTTGGCTGGCTTCACCCAAAGCTCCATCCCAGGCCCTCCCTCTGCCAGGTGAGCTCTCATCCCATGTGGTTAGGAAACTCTTAGGTGTCCATACCCTGGCTCACTGACTCCTCACCTCTCAGGACCTCCACCCTTACGCCATTTCATAGTTCCCAGAACACTCCATTTTGGCCTTACATCTTCGTTTCATGTTTTTGCAAAACAAGAGCATTCAACATTTGCTTTATGTGTTCACGTGCAATTGTGACAGTTTTCATATTTAACATAAATGAACTGAAAAAAATTGAAAGCGTAGGTCTTTCAGCCCAAGCAGTTGAAATTAGTGTTACTTTTGTAGTTAAAGGAGTTTTTTTTTTTTAAAGAAAAATACATTTACTGTTTTTCGTGGATTTGAAGAAATCCATTTTTACGGATGTTTAACATTTCTGATGGTGACTGCAGTGGATGGGGAGTGACAGGGTGGGAATGATTCTTAGTGGTACATTAGATGATGCACCTTAGATGATAGAATATGATGTTGCAAAGAAGTGTTTACAGACCCTCAGTGAGTGGCTCAGAAAACAATCAGGAAAGGACAGCCCCATTAATAATAAATTCTAATAATGTCAGTCATCTTCACGTGAGTTTTTGCTGGAGGTGGGAAACCTGTTGAAAGGGGGAAAATCTCTGGTCTCTGCTGAGGTTTGTGGGATTACATGCTCTCTGGACACCTGGGTCCTGGCTGGAAAGAGCAGGTATGACCCAGGATCTTCTCCTCAATCACCCAGACCGCTGACTCTTGGCAGGAAGAAGCCTGGGGAACTGGAGTTGTTGGGGAGCCCCTTGCCACAAGCGGGGAAGTACGTCATTGTCCCTGTAGTGGCAAGCACTGGCCAGGAAGGGGGTGATCCCTAGGCTGAAGCTGGCAGTGAGATGTGCTGTCTCTTGGCCAACTTGTCTCTGGACTCAGTGGGACAAGACAAAGGAGCTGAGAGTGTCTTTGGGCAGACCAGAAAACAAATGCCACCTTTTTGCACCCGGGGCAGGAGTAGGTGGACACCAAAGATGAGAGGAGCTGAAGATGGGGCTTGGGCAGAAGGCAAGTCTTATTTCACTCTTGTCAGCTGATGCTGGAAGCTTCTATGGTGACATCCTTTTGGTGCCTTGAGTATTACCAATTATGTCCCCATGGAAAAAGACTTCTATACTGAAATGAGTCTGGAATGTGCTACTGGGTGGAGCAAGATGATAGGTTCTTTAAGCCAGCGGCCTACTTCTGTGCCTGGGCTCACTTAGGGCAATGGTGGACCCTGTACGTTTCCCAAGCTTGTCTGACTACAGAACCTCTTTTACAGAGACCAGAGGTCCTTGGGATGCCTCTGGTAAACACTATTCTAGAATTATCATTTCTAGTCCCCTCACCCTGAGCGCCACAGTTTTTCTTGAGGCTTGAGAAGCAGGGTTAATTAAGATATCATTCACAACTGATTGTATTTGCTTTGCTACACAAATGTGTCCCGCTACACTTGAATGTAACGTGATGGTCATAAAATGAGTCATTCAGGGGCATCGGGCCTTCCCATGTACCCAGATCTGTGTGCCCAGCTCTGGCTTTCACTTCTGGTGAGGCTGGAGTGAGACACTCAGACTTAATTCTGCCAGCAGAGTGGGTGAGTAAATAGCAGGGTGTGTCACTGGAATAAAAGTCTGTGACATCCAGTGAGGCCCGTGGCATCAGTTCTCTGGGCTGAGATGTATGTTTGAGTGCCAGTGCAGCTGTCTCCCTGCTGTGGGACCTTGAGTAAATCATTTGCCTTCCAAGCTAGCCCACCTGACAGCCCCAGTCTTTCATGACAGGTGAAATGGGTTGGCTGTTCCTCTCTGGGGTTGGGGAGTTGGTTCCCCCAATAGGAGTTCCTAGTTATACCTCAGGCCTATCACACACTTCAGGCCAGGCCAGTGATTAGCTATAGGGATCATTTTCAGGTTGTGTGGACCATAGCACTTATAACTTGTGCCCATGTCTCTTCTAGGTATCAGCGGCAGGGAAGGAGACCCTGCCGTCCTGGCTGCACTGGGACCCGAAAAGCCATGCCCTGGAGGGCCTTCCCCTCGACACTGACAAGGGTGTGCACTACATCTCGGTGAGTGCTGCACGGCTGGGGTCCAACGGGAGCCACATCCCCCAGACCTCCAGCGTGTTCTCCATTGAGGTCTACCCTGAAGACCACAGTGAGCCGCAGTCCGTGCGGGCGGCATCACCAGAACCTGGTGAGGTGGTGGCATCTACCTGTGCTGCCGATGAGCCTGTGACTGTCCTGACGGTGATTCTGGATGCCGACCTCACCAAGATGACCCCAAAGCAAAGGATTGACCTCCTGCACAGCATGCAGAGCTTCTCGGGAGTGGAGCTTCACAACATGAAGTTGGTGCCAGTGGTCAATAACAGACTGTTTGACATGTCGGCCTTTATGGCTGGCCCAGGAAATGCAAAAAAGGTGGTGGAAAATGGGGCTCTGCTCTCCTGGAGGCTGGGCTGTTCCCTGAACCAAAACAGTGTGCCTGACATACGTGGTGTGGAGGCCCCTGCCAGGGAGGGCGCCATGTCCGCTCAGCTTGGCTACCCTGTGGTGGGTTGGCACATCGCCAACAAGAAGCCCCCTCTCCCCAAACGCATCCGGAGGCAGATCCATGCCACACCCACCCCTGTCACTGCCATTGGGCCCCCAACCACGGCCATCCAGGAGCCACCCTCCAGGATCGTGCCTACCCCCACATCTCCAGCTATCGCTCCACCGACAGAGACCATGGCTCCTCCAGTCAGGGATCCTGTTCCTGGGAAGCCCACAGTCACCATTAGGACTCGAGGTGCAATCATTCAGACCCCAACCCTAGGCCCCATCCAGCCTACTCGAGTGTCAGAAGCTGGCACCATGGTTTCTGGCCAGATCCGCCCAACGATGACCATTCCTGGCTATGTGGAGCCCACGGCGGTTGCTACCCCTCCCACAACCACCACTAAGAAGCCACGAGTATCCACCCCAAAACCAGCCACGCCTTCAACTGACTCCTCAACAACTACAACTCGCAGGCCAACCAAGAAGCCGCGGACACCCCGACCACCACTCCGGGCCACCACCAAAGTTCCCATCACCAGATTGGAAACAGCCTCCCCACCCACTCGCATCCGTACCACCACCAGTGGGGTGCCCCAGGGGGGAGAGCCCAACCAGCCCCCAGAGCTCAAGAACCACATTGACAGGGTAGATGCCTGGGTTGGTACCTACTTTGAGGTGAAAATCCCACCAGACACATTCTACGACAAGGAGGACACCACCACCGACAAGCTGAAGCTGACCCTGAAGCTGCGGGAGCAGCAGCTAGTGGGTGAGAAGTCCTGGGTACAGTTCAACAGCACCAGCCAGCTCATGTACGGCCTGCCTGACAGCAGCCACGTGGGCAAGCATGAGTATTTCATGCATGCCACAGACAAGGGGGGCCTCTCAGCTGTGGATGCCTTCGAGATCCACGTCCACAAGCGCCCTCAAGGGGACAGGGCTCCTGCACGGTTCAGTGCCAAATTTGTGGGCGACCCAGCACCAGTGGTGAATGATATCCACAAGAAGATTGCCCTGGTGAAGAAGCTGGCCTTTGCCTTTGGGGACCGCAACTGCAGCACCATCACCCTGCAGAATATCACCCGGGGTTCCATTGTGGTGGAATGGACAAACAACACACTGCCCCTGGAGCCCTGCCCCAAGGAGCAGATCACAGGGCTGAGCCGAAGGATCGCCGAGGATGACGGGAAACCACGGCCGGCCTTCTCCAACGCTCTGGAGCCCGACTTTAAGGCCATGAATGTTGCTGTGATGGGCTCAGGCAGCTGCCGGCACCTGCAGTTTATCCCTGTGACTTCACCCAGGAAGGTGCCTTCAGAGACACCGCCCACAGAGGTGCCAGACAGGGACCCTGAGAAGAGCAGTGAGGATGATGTCTACCTGCACACAGTCATTCCAGCTGTGGTGGTCGCAGCCATCCTGCTCATCGCCGGCATCATTGCAATGATCTGCTACCGCAAGAAGCGGAAGGGCAAGCTCACACTGGAGGACCAGGCCACCTTCATCAAGAAAGGGGTGCCCATCATCTTTGCGGACGAACTGGATGACTCCAAGCCCCCACCCTCCTCCAGCATGCCACTCATCCTGCAGGAGGAGAAAGCCCCCCTGCCCCCTCCCGAGTACCCCAACCAGAGCGTGCCCGAGACCACTCCTCTGAACCAGGACGCCGTGGGAGAATATACACCCCTGCGGGATGAGGATCCCAATGCACCTCCCTACCAGCCTCCTCCACCCTTCACAGCTCCCATGGAGGGCAAGGGCTCCCGTCCCAAGAACATGACCCCATACCGGTCGCCCCCTCCCTATGTTCCCCCTTAACCCACAAGCTCCTGGGTGGAGGCAGGGGTAGGGAAGGGGCCTGGAGACAACACGGTGTTGTCTGTGGAAACCGGTGGCCTGCAGACCATCGCCCACCGGAAGCCGACACCTGACCTAGCACACACTGACACACATGGGGCCTGGACAAGCCCGCCCTCTCTGGTCCTCCTAAACCCCAAAGCAGCTGGAGAGACTTTGGGGACTTTTTTTTTTTTTTTTTTTTGCCTAACAGCTTTTTGTTTGTTCATAGAAAATTCTTCGCTGCGTTTTTGATGGCTGGCTCTGAAAGCACCGTTTGGGGTAGAGGTAGATGGAGGGAGCGAGGAACCGTGAATGAACTCGCAGGCAGTGCTGGGTGGCTTCCCGGCTGTCTGCGTTTTGCCTTTAACACTAACTGTACTGTTTTTTCTATTCACGTGTGTCTAGCTGCAGGATGTAACATGGAAAACAGTAGCTAAAGATTAAATTCAAAGGACTTTCAGAAGTTAAGGTTAAGTTTTTACATTTAATCTGCTGTTTACCTAAACTTGTATGTATAATTTTTGGGTGGGTATGGGGAATTGCTTTGCTAAAAATAAGCTCCCAGGGTGTTTCAAACTTAGAGAAGACCAAGGGACAGTATTTTTTATCAAAGGAATCCTATTTTTTCACACTACGTACACTTGGTTGCTCTGATACCCCAGAGCCTGATCGGAGGCCTCCTGGCCCTGCCTAAGGGGCCAGGGCCCTGGTGCTGGGCTTGCTCTCCTGCTGTTGCCAGGGGCCAGAAGCTGGAGGGGCCTCTTGGGCCGAGGACACCCCCACCCCACGCACGCTGTCGGCCCACCACCAAGGGGTCTTCATTTCCAGGGAAAAAGGACTCCAAGAGGCAGCGGTGGCCATGGCCCCAAACCTAGGTGCTCCAGGGTGGGCCAGCTGCTTGTGGGGGTTCCTGGGGAGGTCAAGGGACTCGACCACATCACCCTGCTTTCTTTTTTCCTTCTTTTGTGGTTTTTTTTCTCCCCTCCTAAAAGGTATCATGGTTTTTGAAACACTCAGTGGGGGACATTTTGGTGAAGATGCAATATTTTTATGTCATGTGATGCTCTTTCCTCACTTGACCTTGGCCGCTTTGTCCCAACAGTCCACAGCCCTACCCCACCCCTTTTCTCTGGCGCTCCAGTCCCAGGCCTCTCGGGTCTGAATGGCTGGAAAAGGTCTGGTGGTTGGGGAGGAGTGCCAGCAATAGTTCATAGTTAAAATCTGTGGGCTCTCAAAGCTAATTTTTTACTAAAGTTTTTATACAGCCTCAAATTGTTTTATTAAAAAAGATTAAAAATGGTGACGCTGACAGCAGTTTGTACAAGCTCTTAGTGTTGATCCATGGAACTGACGGCTTTGCTCATTTTGATTTTTTTTCTTCCCCCTTTTCATAACAGTTTAAATCCTATGATTACACTGGGACTTCTTTTGCCTTTTTTAGCAGAACGTCCTTCCGTCCATTTGCATCTCTGTCCCATGACTCAGGGGCACCCACTCTGCTTTGATTCTCCTCCTTTGGAAGAAACTATTTTGAACCTGACTTTTCTTGACCATCTGAGAGTCATTTTGGGTACCTTTTAGGGAGGAATGCCTTTTGCAATAATGTTTTCCATCCCTGATCTGGGGTGGGTGGGTGGACCCAGGCTCCCTTTGCACACTGAGCAGCCACTTCTAAGCCATATCGACAGTTTTGTAGAGGGTTCGTGTGTGCTGCCTCAGGAGGGCAGGGCCAGCAGGAGGGTTGGAGGCCTCCATCTACCGCTCACTGGAGGGCATTCGGCATTGCGCCTTCTTCCACAAACCCTGGCCCTGCTCTCCTGCCTTGGTGCAGGAGGGTACTCTAGAATGAGCAGTGCCCCCGTGGGGGAGCCTGTAGATGAGGGCTCGGTGGAACACTGTGACTGGGCCTGTGCCTCCAAGCCAGGGTTTCCCTGATGCCCCAGAGTCGGGAGCACAAGTGGGATCTGACCTGGTGAGATTATTTTTGGTGACCTCATCAAAAAATAAACAATTCCCAGTGTTCCAGGTGAAGGCCTTCCAAACAGCTCCGTTGCCCCTAGCAACCCCATCAACGGGCACTGCCATGCAGAGACATGGTTGGCCCAGAATGGCCTGTTGCCATAGCAACTGGAGGAGAAGGGGCAGTGAACAGAATAACAACAGCAACAATGCCCTTGCAGGCAGCCTCCTCCCCTGAGCACCAGGCTGGCAATGGCCGCTGGACTCTGTGAGACAGAGAGCCAATCTCACTTCCAAGTGTTCACCAATTACTGACGTGTTTTTATTTCCTTCTGTATGATTTTAAGATGTGTTTTCTGCATTCTGTATAGAAACATATCAAACTAAATAAAAGCAGTGTCTTTATTACAATGCCGCTGCCTCTGAGTATCTATTTTCTTGCCCCCTATGTGAGTTTCAGGACATGAGTGGCGAGGGCTGGAGTCCCTCTGACAGAAGAAAGAAGGGTTCCAGCCAAGCCCTATTTGAGGTGGCTTTTGAGTAGCTGGCCCAATGGCCTCCACACAACTTTATCATTTCTGTGCCCCTGGGAGGTTTGGGGATGTGCCCCAGAAGCTCTGCCAAAATACCAGCCCCCTATAATGCCTCTTCTGCCTATGGAACATGTTTTGCTTGAGCCTCGGTTTCCTCATCTGTAAGGTGAGATGTCAGAGAAACCTTCCTGTCCTGGGCAGGAAGTTTGGTGGGAAAGGTCCTATCACAAGCTCCCCCAGAGTAGGTAAGCTCCTGCAGCATCTGGGCAGGGGTCTCTCAGGCTGGGCATCTGTGAAGATGGGGACCTGGGAATGTGACTACGGTTGGTGCTGTACTGCCTGTGGGCTTGGGGCTAGGCAGTCTCTCAGGCAGTCTAAAGGTAAGGTTTGGTCTTGAGGCCAGGGGGAGAATGATTTCTTGTGCTGCCTTGGGTGACCCTGTAGGTCCCAGGAGGGTGCCCCCAAGTGCCTTGCCTGGGATGGACAGGCCAGCTGAGTAGTCTGAGCATGACTCAGTGCCCAGGAAGGGGCAGGTGGGTTATCCTGGGACACTGCCCTGGAGTGGGAGGCAAGGGAAGCAGCAGCTGCGTCTTCAGAGGCAAGATGGTCACGGAACAACTGGTGCCTCTACTGGGCTCACTCCTGCCCCCCCCCCGGGTCCTCACCCATCTCCCCCTGCAACCCTCAGGCTGCTCCTTCTCATCCTGCAAGACCTCAAGCAGAGGCTGGTCTCATATTGCAGATAGAGCCGAATCCCAGAGTGGGGAGTGATTGAAGGTCAAACAACTACTTGAAAAGCTAAGAATTGAGTGTGCGCCACATTGATAGTGCCAGAAAGGGCTGTCCCTAGGCTGTTCCTCTTGGCCTAGTGGCAGGGGCCCAGGAAATGACTCTACCTTTCAGCCACCCTTTGTTCTCTCGGCCTCAGGAAGCTCTGCGTGACTTCTTTAGATAAGTCACTGGGTAATGAACGAATTTACTGTCCTGAACTGGAGTGAAGGGGATCTTTGGTCTCAGCAGAGAACAGTAAGGTCAGCAGGGCGGGAAGAAAAGAGATGGACCTCTTCCCTGCCCTGCTTTCCTTTGAGGAGAGTTGTTTGGCCCAGCAAATCCTGCCCCATGGCACCCCTGCCGAATTTCTGTACCTGTTGGTGGGAGGGTAGAGAGGGGGGGATGTAGACTACTTTTGAGCTGGAGAGGGTGGTGGAAGGAAGGAGTAGGAAGGGAGGGAATGGGGGGTAGGGGACTGTTAGGCCACAGGAATCTGCCCTCATGCCTCTGATCCAGAGCAAATTCCCGCGATCCTTGGCTTTCCCATCTGTAAGATGCGGCTATGCTGGCCTCCAAGGGACTGGGGGATAGAGTTAGGATAATACATCTCAGTGGGTCTGCTTGCCTGCAAAGGAGGCAGAGAATCAGAGCGGATCTAGAGGAAAATACACTCTTTCCTGGTAAAAAGGTGCTGCCTTGGGCCAAGATCCTTAGGCCAGGCTTGAGGCAGGACTGCTGGCTGGGGAATCATGGGGTGCCTGGGAGCTCCTGATAGCCTGGCTCTCTAGAATACCACCAGGCTGATGGGGACTGGAAGCTCTACTCAGCTTGCCTCGTGCAGCCCCCAGCCTTGCCTTCCCTTGGTTCCAACAAGCTGAACAAACTCTTGGAAGAGGCCCCTCCCCCAGCTCCTCTAAAGCATGGAAGGCCCCACTCAGACATCAGTCTTTCCAGGGTGAGCTTTGCTGCTGTCTGTATTACTGTATCAAAAACCCAAATCGGCTGGTGATTTCCTCTTTCCCTGCTTTGTTCAGCTTACCTTCTCAACCACCATTTTTTTTAAATGTTTTATTGTGCTTTAAGTAGAAGTTTACAAATCAAGTAAGTCTCATACAAAAATTTATGTACATCTTGCTATATACTCCTAGTTGCTCTTCCCTTAATGAGGCAGCACACTCCTTCTCTCCACCATTTCCATGTCCATTCAGCCAGCTTCTGTCCCCCTCTGCCTTCTCATCTCCCCTCCAGACAGGAGCTGCCCACATAGTCTCATGTGTCTACTTGATCCAAGAAGCTCACTCCTCACCGATTACCATTTTCTATTTTATAGTTCAGTCAAATCTCTATCTGACGAGTTGGCTTTGGGAATGGTTCCTGTCTTGGGCTAACAGAAGGTCTGGGGGCATGACCTTCAGGGTCCTTCTAGTCTGAGTCAAACCATCAAGTCTAGTCTTTTTATGAGAATTTAAGGTCTGCATCCCACTCCTCTCCTGCTCCTTCAGGGGTTCTCTGTTGTGTTCCCTGTCAGGACAGTCATGGGTTATAGCCAGGCACCATCTAGCTCTTCTGGTCTCAGGCTGATATAGTCTCTGCCAACCGCCATCTTGAGGCAAGGCGACTGAGGCGCAGAGAGGGTAAGGGAGTTGGCCCAGATTGTTGCGCTACCACAAGGCAGGTTCAGATCTGTGACTCAAATGCTTCAACGGGTTTTATAACATTTTGTTCATAACAGAGAGCACCAAAGAATTATTTGAAGGCCCCACTGGAGGATGCTGGGTACCAATTCCCTGACAGGCACCTTAGAGGGCCCAGAAGGGAAGACAAGATATGAGGTTTACAGTGGGGGTGCCCATCTTTGGGAGTGCGGTACTCCTGCAGGAAGGTAGGAAATCTGGTCCCAGTGCCCACAGCTTTGATGGAGGAGACCCTGGAGTCTCAGCTGGCTGGGGGGTTGGAGGGTGGGAGGGGGGAGCGAAGTCGGTCTGTCCGCGTCTCTATGTGGTCAGGACGGTGCTCCTGAATGGGTTCCGGGGCGGGGGATGGGGGCGGCTCTCAACTTTGGAAGTGGCTTTAGGTGCCCTCTAGGTGACCCCAGAGTGCCAGCCGCTCTGGATCGAGTAGAGAGATAGGGGACAGTACCCGCGGGTTCCCAGGAGGTGGCAACAGAGATCTTGTTAAGACAGCGATGGACTGGGTTGTGGGCGGAGTTAAGTGACTTCGCCGCTTGGGGAAGACTAAGTTAAGAGAGGCCGGCAGTGGGCGGGGCTGAGGCATCTGCGGGAGGACTCCGAAGACGTAGGAGAAAAGTGGAACTGAACCGCGCGGAGACGTGACTAAGGCCTAGGGAACAGGCGCGATGAGCGGGGCTGTGGGCAGAGCTAAGGCCGTAGGGCAGGCGGATCCCGGCTGCGGACTGGTGGCGGAAATGGGCCCGTCTCCGCTCGCTCAACACAAGATGGAGTCCTGGAAGAATCCCTGAAGAGCCTGAAGGCATCCGGAGGAGGATAGCAGCGGTTCAGAGCCTGTTTTTTTTCGGGGGCCCTTCTTCTTCGGAAAGGAAAGCCCACAGGGAATAGGAGGGGCGAAACTGGGGCCCTGGCTTCTGGATGGTTTTTGCTTCTGAGGCCCGCCAGCAAACCTCGAATTCGGATGGATGTTGGCAGGAACCAAAAAGAACCCTTCTCTGCGCCCTCCTGCGCCTCAGCTTTTGCTGAACTTCGTACCCCGTGGCGCCTGGCGCAGGGGCTGCACACAGTAGGGCTCAGAGCTTGGTAGATGTTCTCTGGGTCTTCTTTCCCTGCAGCCTGAGAGCTCCTGAGGTCACAGTCCAAAGGTGGGATCTGGGAAGGTCCTGGGTGCCAGCCAAGTACCTCCCGTTGTGTGGTTGGGGTCTCCCTATTTTGTGCCCTTGGGATAAGACACTTGGCAGTAGAAGCAGAGAAGGATGCAGAGGCTGGTGACCCTTCCCCTGGGTCAACCCTGGAGTGGGGGCACCCTGAAAGCCCCAAGAACACCTATCCCAAAGCTGTCTCCAGAGCCCCAGAATCACACTGGGACAGTGAGAATGTCCAGTGGGCAGCTGGCCAGGGCTCCCAGGACTGAACATGCTGTTGTCTTCTGTCTTCGTAGTGTCACAGTCTCAGGCTGTAGAAGGCAAAGGCTAAGTTTGGTGCCAAAATAGCTCCGAACTTGGACCAGGCCAGCTCCTTCTCCAGGGACTAGGATCTAGGGGTCCAGAATCATACCCCACTTCCCTCAGAACCGTCATTACAAAGGGCCTTGGGAGAGGGAGGTGCAGAAAGGGACTGGCATCAGCCCATGACAGCCAAAGCCTGTGGGGTGGGGGGGCTTCCACTGGGAATTGGCAGCAACTTGACTCTGGGTGTGCTTTGGGGATGGGACCAGCTTCGTTCTGGCTGAGCTTACCATCAGGGAAAATGTGCCTGATTGGGCTAGACAAGGAGCTGGGCCTGGGGAATGCTGAAGGAGACACACGTACTCCTGCACTTATTTGAGAAGCATATGGGGGTGTGTGTGTGCGTGTGTATGTGTGTGTGTGTGGCCGGGGAGGGCAGCTCTGCTTTCCTATATCCAGTGTAATGATTAGAGGCTGAGGAGGCATCAACTATGACCCCAATAGCTCTGACCTAGCAACCACTGTGCCTCCAGGCCCTGCCCTGGGCCCCAGGCAAGATATCCGCTTAGTCCCAGACCTCCAGCCTCCTCAGAGAGACCTGGGGCTAGGCAGGGCCAGAATAGGGAGTACCCATTTTGTGAATCCCAAGAGGATCACTGGAGCAGAACTAGGAATGGGGGTGGGTTTGGTTTGAGTCAGCAAAGATAGTTTGGGGGGGGTAGGCTCAGATGGCCATGTGGCCTTTCTGCTCTCTCAGTGGCAGATGGTGTCCTTTGCCCAGCGTTGCTAGGAATTCCTTGGTCTGCACTGTCAGCTCATTGTCAGAAAGACTGCTTTCCCAGAAAGCTGATGCCCATGCTAGGCCTCCCAGCTGGAGGGGTTATTAATACATAAACAGCAGTGGTAACCCAGATGTTGCTCCTCAACTGATACCTACTGCCACACATCCCAGAACCTGGGGGAGCCAGGAAGGGCTCTTGCTAGTCCTCCTCAGACTACCTTGATGCCTGCAGTATGACTTCAGTCCTCACAGTCTGGCCTGGTGATGCTACAGCCACACTGCTGCTGTAGGGCAGGGCTGTGATCCTGCACTGAGGGCCAGGGGTCAAACCCTCCAGGTTCAGGGAACGGCAGCCAGGCAAAAGCTTGTCTTGGAGACAGCATGCTCAGGGAGGGCAGACTGGACTCGACATTTAGTTTCTGATGCATCCTTGGGGCCTAGCACAACGCTGTCCTCTTCCTAGGGCTTAAAAAGTGCCAGTCAAATTTAACTGGATTGAAACCATCCATCCTGACAGAGGCTCAGGGAACTATGGACCTTTCTATTTGCTCCAGGGTTTTGTTTCACCATCGGAGAGCCTTCCCCCCGCCACCCGCCCCATTCTATTCATCTTTCCTGGGAGGCAGAGGATCTTCCACCAGTTCCTGGGAGCTGCCTGGGCACTAGGTAGAGATGAGTTAGTCTCCTATCACAATCTACTCTGACCAGACAAAGATGGAGCTCAGGATTGCTCAATGGAGAGCGTGGCTATGTCCCATGGCCCGAGATCCCTGGTGGTGAAGGATGATTCTCAGTAAGGTCCTTGGGTTTGCAGTAGTAGAGCCATACAGGGGTCAGGAGACAGGACCCTTTAAGATGCTTCTCTGCAGACATCTGGAACTAAGCCTGACGGAGGTGCTGCACAAGCTGCCCCTTCCCCTGGACTGTCCAAGTCATGTCTGAACCTCTGTTGCCTGGAGTAGAGCACATGGCTGGTCAGGAGAAGGCACAAAGGTATTACCTTCCACCTAGACCTGTTCTCCTTCCGTCCATGAAACAGAGGTGGGTGGGAGACACCATGGAAAGTGAGATACTAGTGGGAAGTATCGGAATAGGGATTGAGGTGGCATCTTCTACAGTTTATCTCTCTCCTTCTGCAAACCGGGCTCCTGGTGGGCATGCCCCACAGTCTTCTCTGAACCTTGCCTGGATAGGAGTTGGGTACGTACTGGCTGAAGCAGAGAATAAGTGACTGCATGTGTGAGCAAGACAGGCAAAACCAGCCCGAAGCCCCATCTGTGGGAGTGTAGAGGGGCAAGGAAAACGGCATGTTTTGACTTGGACGCTTACACCTTAGAGAAACTGTGGCTTCATTATTTTTTGTTGTCATAACAAGCCTTCAGAAGCTCTTAACTCTAATAACAATGGGGCTTAATTAGCCTTCTTGGGAGCAATGCATGGGTGGTGGGATTAGGCTGGTGGTAAACATTTCTGACAATTTTTTCCTGGCTTTTTTCCCCATAATGCAAGTAAGATAGTAAGATTTGCACATTGCAACAGGAAAAGAATTATGCAGACAAGGCATCAAGCAATTTCTATACCTTCCAGCCTTGTTCCCTTTTCCTACTCTACCAAGGGCCATAGACCCCCCAGGTGAGGGCCCTACTACACAGGCAAGGTTGTCCAGGCCAGCCCAGGTGAGCTGCTGCAGGATAAAGATTGGGTCTCTTATTTGTAGCCTCATGCCAGCCTGAGGCTTGCTTGGGGAGCAGCCTTATCCCCCATGCTAGTGGGTGGTGCCAATAAACCTCAGCCAGGAAGGAAAGCCTCTGTTTCTTTGGGCTTCCTTCCTTCCTTTTCAGTTCTGTTTCTCCTTCCCAGAGGAGGAGTGGGGGCAGGGAGCCAATTTCCTAAGTTGTTTCTCATTGGAAGGTGTGACAGGCCTCAGCAGCACTATGGCAAAAAGGATACAGAGCTCAGGGTGCACCACAGATCGGAGCTGGCCCTCCCAGCTTCTCTGGTACAGTCCAAAGCCCATGGTACCACATCATCCAGAACTGTCCTCAGTCATTCTTCTCTTCCCCTCCTTCCTTGTTCTCTTCCACCTCCACTCACTCTACCTCTTTTCTTGCCTGCAAGGTTTGTCATTCTTCTTCACCCCCATTGGCATCTTCATCTTTGGATCCTGAGCCTCACTGTCGAGGCTTCCATGCTTAATGCATGAGCCCAGAATGAACTGGACTTTGCGGGGAAGCAGAATAGACCCAGTCTGCACTCTGTCTCTCATGGCTGATTTGTGTGTTGCCTTGCCCATTTCCCAGCTAGCCTCTGGGTGTAGCTCATGGGTCTCTACCATCTCTTCATTCTCTTTAGATTTGCCTTCCAATGACTGATCATATCCATCAATCCCAACCGCAAGCTGGCTCTGGCTAGGCCTTTTCCTACATGGATGGATTTTTTTATTCCATTTTCTCTCTGACCCTCTAATGTATCTGAAAGCACAGGGTGAAGAAGCACAGTGGACATGTCCATCCATCAGTTTTGTTTCAGTGTGTAAACTGATTCTCCTCCTATCCGGTCTTTCTTCGAAATGGCTGCCACATAAATACCTTCAGCAAGTGAAGTTTTATGGGACTGGGAAATTCCTGCAGGGTCTTCATGTCCATCCAGTTTCTGGTGGGGCAGCAGCTAGACTCAAGAGGGAATGGTATCAGGCACACCACACAGCTGGTTTGCACAAACTGAGGGGAAGAACCATTTGTTCACTTGTTATAAAGAACAGTCCAGCCTAGTGAATTCTCCTAGGTAAGCGCATACAGGTCATTGACCACCCTGCATGAGGAAGAACTCTAGATGCAACTGCTATACCCTCCCCATTACTTATTAGGTAAACAGCCAAAATGCAGTGATGCAAGAGCTGCAGCTAAAAAGTCCCTCTGGGGTGCTTTTAAACCTGGTAGTTGGTGGAACCCCTTGGAATCGAAGGTGAGGGAAATACCCAGAATACCTTGGAGAACCCATGCTGTGGCCTGAGGGCCTGCTGAGGGCCAGTCGAGGGTATACAAGTTAGACAAGGCCCTGCTGTTGAGGAGCCCCCAGTCTAAGTCAACAGGAAGGAAATGCCCCTAGAGTGAGTAAGAATGGGAGACTGAATCAGGGCCCCAGACAACCAGAGGCTGGCACCATCCCATGGCTGGCATGTACAGTGGCTGTGCAGGAGCCCCTGAGAGTATCAGAGGTGGATGTGGACTGACAGACATGTTCCCCTAGGGATGCTCCTCAGAGGAAGCAGAACTGGGAGAGTTTGAGAGGAGGGAAGGGGCACCACTAACCCTCATTTTCTCCTGGGTCCACTGTGCTATGCCCTTTGTTACCAAGGCAGCAGAGACCCTGGACGTCTGCTAACAGTTGGAATCTACTCTGAGAAGGGCAACTCCTCAGGCCTGCTGGCTAAAAAAAAAAAAAACAACCCAGTGCCGCTGGCTGAGTAGGGCTAATTATTCCCACAGGAACCAGGGGCATGCTGATTTAAACCTGTGGAAAACGCAGCTCTTGTGGCTTTTGCAAAAACAAACAAACATCATTTTTCTCCTTCCAAGTAGCCCAACTCACACTGACAGGTGTCTGTGAAGCCAAAAGGGCCTGGTATGGGCCTGGGTCAGGCCACTGGCCTGCAGGTAGTAAAAAAATATTATTCCCCAGGAGCAAAGGCATGGCTCGAATCCCAGACCACTCTACTCTCGCCACCTCCTATGTTAGAAGGACTACTATTATTCTACATGGTTGTTGTTGTTGTGTGCTGTTGAGTCAATTCTGATTCATAGTGACTCTACAGGACAGAGTAGAACTGCCCCATAGGCTGGTGAGTTCTAACCTCCGACCTTCTGGTTAGCAGCTGAGCACTTAACCGTTGCATCACCAGGGCTCCTTATCCTAACTTCACAGGTTAGGAAATGGAGACTTGGATAGCCTGTCAGTTGCCAAGGTCCCAGCCAGGAAGTGGTGGGGCTGGAATGAGGATCCATTTGGAGCCTACGCTAGATGTGCATGATAGTCACCAGACACTACCGAAGTTGACATAAACACCCTGTTGCACATGGAGGAAACACAGCAAGGACCACCATAATGCAGACAGGGGGGCCATCCTTGTCTCAGGCAGTCCAGCAAGTCTACCAGCAAGTCTAGGCAGCTTAGCTCAAATGACAGATGTAAGGTCAGGAGAAAACACCAGGAAGTGGGGTCCCTGCATTTCCTGCATTACACATTCCATCCCAGAGTTTGGGAGGATCAGCTCAAAGTGCAAAGGGGAAGGCCTAGCCAGAGTCCTGAGCCCTCCTCCCCAGAGTGATGGACACAGCTCTGGTCTGTCTGTCAGTCAGGCTTGTCTATCAGAGTTCACTGGGATCCCTGGATTATGTGAGGTCACTTTAAAACTGCTGACATTTCATTTGATATAGTATCATTATCATCATTAGGAAAATTAAATGGGTTTGTAAAATGGGTCCAAGCTTACTCAAGCTTACTTTTACACAGTCATGATCCATGAAGCCACAGATAGTTTGGCATATAGTCTGGGTCTTCTAGGCAATTATTCTCCATCAGGAAAGCACAGGCTCCTCTGAGGAGCTATTTGGAAGAGCATCCTAGCAGTGTGCAAACAGTAACATCTGTAAAAGTGAGAGAATGGAAAAGTAATTTGGTAAACTCTCAGACAAATGCGGAGACAACCTGCAGCCCCTGATCTAGACAGTTCCTGGGAGGCACAGCTCCAGGCCTCTCAAAATTTCAACTCTTCTCCATCCTCAAAGTCACTGTACCAGGCCTGCTAATACGGCCTCCTAGCGAGCTGCAGGCCAGCCTGGACACCCCTTCACCTTTCCCGGTCCACCTTGGTCCTGTGCCGTGGGACCAGGCGTCAGTCTGAATCCCCAAAGGTTTACACCACCATTTGGATAAGTCCTCACTCCCTGGCTGGCCTTGGGGACTCTCGCAATCCCTCCTCACCGCCTGTCACCCTCTAACTCTCCGTCCTTTCACGACCTTGCGCCTCTGAACATCCTTATTTCTTCGCCTTTCCAGCTCCTGCGCACCCTCTGAGGTCACACGCGGATGGCCCCTTTCTGAGGCCTGCTCCCACGACCCCGTCGCTGCGGCACTGAGTCTACCGGGAAAGCCCCCACTCTCGAGCTCTCCAGGGGAGAGTGCGCCGCGGACTCCAAGGCACTGCTGCGCACTGCCCCGCGATTTCTTCTCAGGGCTGGAGCCCTGCTATTCCCACCCCGCGGAACGCTCCAGCCGCTGAGCCCCGCCGTGAGCTTCCACCGGCCGCTTCGACCCCGGCGGGCGCATGCGCGGACACCAGCGGCTGTTTCCCGACGACCTCGCGGCTAGCGCGTGGACAAACATCCTTTCGAGCTGGCGGGAGCGCGCGGGGTTGTGGGGCGGGGCGGGCGTGTGCGGGGAAGGGGGGGGGGGGTGCGTGAGCCGCGCATGCGCAGCGGGAGGGGGTGGCGCGAGCCGAGCTGGGAGATGGCGGCGGCGGCGGCGGCGGCGGCGGCGCGGAGCTTGTGAGCAGCCGCCCGGGAGCCGCCGGCCCGGGTCCAGCGCCACCCGGACACCGCCTGCCCGCCCACCCACCATGGGCAACGAGGCCAGCCTAGAGGGCGGCATTGGCGACGGGGCGCTACCGCCCGGAGGCGCTGGCTCCAGCCCCGGCCCCGGCCCGGGCCCCGGCACAGGGAAGCCGCCTTCAGCACCAGCCGGCGGCGGACAGCTCCCCGCGGCGGGCGCGGCGCGGGCGACGGCCGGACCCCCAGGTCCCGGCCCCGGCCCTGGCCCAGGCAGGTAAGCGCGCGTCCTGACGCCCGGGGGGCCGGGAGCTGCAGCCTGAGACTGGGGCCCCGCAGCCCCACCATCTAATGCGGAGAGCGAGGTCTAACGTTCGGCTGCACTTTGAACCCTACCTATTCGGCTTGAGCCGGGTGGCCGCTGGAAGCGGCCCTCGTTTCCAGCCGCCCCGCTTTGGCGAGGCAGGATGGCAAGTGCAGGGTCAGTCAGGGCCTGCAGACCGTGACTCCGTCACGAACCCCAAATTCGCGTCCTCCCAACGCCTGGCCGGACCACTCAGGAGGGGCTTATGTAACCTCAGTCTGGTGCTCAGCACTGGGTAGCAGTGGAATGGAAAATGTTCTCCCGTGTCTGCTGGTGTTTGCATGTGTCCATTGTGTTGGGCCAAGGAAAGAGCACAATGGGAGTGGCTGTCAGGGAAGATAAGTGTCACTGCTAGGAACCAGAAATAAGGAAACAGTTGAACCGTGGACTTGGTCATGCGCTTTCCCTGGGCACTTAGTGGCTATAATCATCTTTGTAGGAAGGAAAAATGCCCACTGGACACCAAAAGGTACTTATTTAGACCTAGCAATATTGACAGGGTTATATCCTTTCACCAAGGCTTAGTGAAATGCTTTGGGGTGAAGGAAAAATGCTATTGAGTGATGTAGCACCAAATATTTTCCTGTTGCCTTATGATTTAGATTATGACCTCAGTCCATTGAAAAAGCTGAAACCCACATGGAATGCCTTAAACAGAACATATCTTATCAAATACTGTGTAACTGCTTATTTAAAATGTATGCCAACAGAGATCCTGCAAAACAATCAAATGGCAATGAATGCAGTGGAGGGAAATGCCGATATATTATAAATCAGTAGACCAAAAACTCAGGAAAGCTACCAAGAGACATCAAGATAAAATGGAAGGCATCATTTTTACACCAAATGAGCCTGGGGAGTAGCAAAACTGGGTGGTGGGTGGGTGGGGGAGGGCTGCTTCTGGCTCCATGTGAATCTGCTGATATATGCTGCTGTGGCTTTTCTGTGTGGGAGCACATAGCCTGTGAGAGAAGATAATTTTTTATTCTTCAGCTGACCACCTGTGTCTCATGTGTTTATCTCTTCAGGAGTCATTTCTTAGACAACTAACAGTAGTGATGGTCTCTTCGTAGCATGATACCTGCTGCAGACAGGCTGGCCTCTGAGCATCCCTTCTAGAGATGAGATTTGTCCATTTTATGTTAGCTATTACACTTTTTTTTTGTATTACACTAATGCAGTTGGTAGCACACAGCTCTTCGTACTGCAAACACTGTCCATTTTGCTGCGTGTTGAGCTGCTGTTTGGGTTTTAGCTTGAGGGAGGCTCACCCAGGCTTTAGTACTGTCCCTCCAAAGGAAAGCGTCTACAGCTGAATGGGAGAGTGCTTTGGTATTGGGAGTTCTCTGTATGGGGGAATTTGGCATTTCTCTTCCTGTAGTCAAACAGGCTGCTTTGCTGGTGGTTTATCTGATGTTGCAGAGTCAAGCATATGAAATTTTGGAAAGATTTCGGCAGCTCAGAGGGACAGAAAGGAGGCTGGTGTCTACTGCTCATATTCCCTTTTAGTGTTTACTTCCTACCCTATGTGTGATTGCCACAAGGCAGACCCACAAACTGCTGCGGGTAAGGGGAACCATGGGATCCTGCTGGCCTTAGTAGTCACAGAATCTCTCACCTAGCTGTGGGAAAGGCTTGCGCATGGGCCTGTGGTGCTGAGGTCCAGTGGCTTTCCGGCTCAGGGGGGATGGTCTGGTTATTTATCACCAAAGCTCAGAACTGGGGACCCTTAGGAGGTGGGATTTACTCTTCTAGTTGTTATTCGGCTTCTTCCAGCACCGCAGCTGAGTAGCACCTCCATGGTCTGTCTCTCCCTCGGCATCAGAACAGCTTCTACTTCCTCCCACCAGAGCATCTCAGGTACCTGATGCCAAATTTAGCATGTTCTGAGATGCTGCTGAACAGTTTGGCTCATTGATGGAGAAAAAGCCCTGGGCATGTGCTTCTGGGGATTCAGGAAAGATCATTGGCAAAGGGTTCTGTTTTTTTCAAGCAAGCTTGTGAATTTTGAGGCAATTAGAAACCTCTTAGAGGTGGGTGAGGGCCAGGTAAGGGGGAGATCATTATATTAAACTCAGAAGGGAAACAGAACTGAGGTTCTGGAGAAGTTGAATCCTGGATCTTTCCTGTTGCAGTAATACCCCTTGTCACCCCAGGCTGTTAGTCTTTTCATCCTCATACTGAGCTGACTTGGACTTTCTGAGGGAGCCACTCCAGCATTTGCAGCTAAAGAGCCTGACTCAAATTCCATGAGTAGCAGCCTTGCCACACCCATAATGCTGCCTTTCATATCATTTGAATGGGATGGAGCTTTGGACATCAGAAAGTCCCCTCAAAGTAGGGCTTTCTGGCTCTGGTTTCAGGGTCTCCATTTAGGTATGCTGTGCCTTTCCCAAGGAGTGTCAAATGGGCGGGGGGAGAGGCCGAACCCTAGCTCAAGCTCTGTTCTCCAAGCTGTATGCCCTAATGTGGGTTGCATCCTCCTAGAGGGAGGGATGGCTTTCATTTGTTTACTCATTCATTGACTTATTTTTATGGAGGTATGCATCCCTGTGGTGTCATTTCACATGTTCCTCTATCCCATATTTTTCCTGTAAAATGAGGGTTGTATACAGAGGCTATTCTGATTCACATTCCATTCTTTTGGCAAAGAAACTCTAGCTTTTTAAAAAAGGGTTTGTTAAGGGGATCAGGCATGGGGAGACTGGGAGTTCGGTGACTGTAGAGCCAGGCTTTGGACTAGTTCGGGAATCAAAGAAAGATGTAATGGATCACTCTTCTGTACTTTTTCTAAAGGTCTCCATCCTCTGAGTAGGGTTGTTCTGAGGTTAGGAAGGGAAGTTTCAGAGGCCCCTGCGTTATGCCTTTTCCCCCGAGTTTGGAGCCTTCTCCGGATGTGAATAAGCAACTGCTAGGAGATAGGATTTGGGGGCTTCAGTGAATCCTCTCCCTTCTCCTAGGTCCTGCATGCCTGATTAGGGCCTTTTCCCCTTGTTAGTAATGGGAGTAGGGAGGGGCAAACCCTGCTATATGTTGACTAATTGAGGGGAGTCTGTTCCTGGAGCCCGTGGGTCATGTGCAGTAAGTGGGGGCTGACTGCGGAGGTAGGTCGGCAAAACTGTCATAGCAGTCGTAACTACCATTACTAGGTACCTGCTTCATCACAGGCACTCTGCTAGGTGTTTTACACATGAATTCATCACTCTCCCTGCCTGGCCATGCAGCTCCTGTAGGCCTGGTTTGTCCTTACTTGTCCTTCCCGTTTGGGGACTTACTTTTTTAAATGATAAATGGAGCTGAGACCTGAATTCCTGCAGCAAGGGCTGAGTATCACTTTAGGACATGAGGCCCTTTGGTAAATTGGGACTTGGTAGACAATACAGCTGTTAGGGCTTCTGCCCCAGACTTCTCATTTGGGGCATGTCGTGCTGGTATTGATACTGCATTCTCAGGACTTGCTCAGGCTCTTTCCTGCAGAGTGCTCTGCCATCTCCATTCATCACCACAGTGGTAGAAGCTATAGCTGGGGAATGAATTGAGACCCTGCCCTTGGGACCTTGCCTGTGATAGGGAAGGTGGAATTCTGATGTTCCTTCCTTGAAGATTGGGCCTCTGGTGGTGTCTCTTGCCCCCTGGCATATTCCTAGCCCATTTGTTTTGCACTTTAGGTTCTGGTCAGCTGTACCTATGGGGATGGAGCTGGGAGCATGCCCCCTGACTCATCTGGGCTGTGCCTTGGGCCCTGAGGCTGGTCACAGGGCTGCTCTGATCTTTTTTGGGTATCTGGGATCCTGCAGGGAGGCTTGCTTTGGTAGAGGGTCCTTACTTGTATCCCTACTTCTTTCTAACAAGAGGGTCATGTGGCGGCACATTGGTAGCTTCCACGGAACTCAGCGTTGCCCCTGGGATCAAATTCAGAACTGCTTGGAAAGGCCCGGGTTTCTGTTCATCAGGGACAGATGAAGAAGAGATTTTCTTTGAGAGGAAGTGGAAGGGTTGGCTTCTGGGGCTTGGTTCCAAATGTTAAGGAGATCAAAGAGCTTCAGCAGCTTGTCCGGGAGCTCCCATCCAGGACTGTCCCCTACACCCAGAGAAGCCCAGGCTCTCCAATGCCACTGGCTTGAGGAGAGAGCTGTCTATCCCAGGAATGCCGGAAGAACCATTAAGGTATTTGAGTGTTTGGAAGGAAGGGGAGCAAGGAAATTTCCTGGTAGTCACACTGATACATTCGTGCCTACTGGTAGGTAATGAGGGTCATCTGCACTTTTTTTTATATGGGAGTGGTTGTAAGAGATTTCTGCAGTTAAATTCTACTTAAAGTAGAAAGATTGTTAAGTGACACTTTATCCATGCATTCAGGAAACCCTTTGCTCAGCGCTTACTGGATACCTATCCCTGGGCAAAATGTGATGAGGAACAAAGGAAGGAGCACAAAATAGGGTCTGCCCTTGAGGGGCTCACAGTCTGGTGGGAGAGAAAGAGACACTTGTCCAGATCCTCTTCCTTATATTAGAGTTTGTTCGTGCCTTCTCTTTGTCTCATAGAGTTAGGATAAATGACAGCATGATTAAAAGAGGTTGTATTATTTCATATTCTAAAATAGTGAGTATATATTTGTATGGTGTTTTACAGCTTACAAAACACATTCACAGTGTTAACTTATTCTACTGGGAGCTCCAAAGGCCTAAGATGAGAGATTTGGAAGAGCAGCCAACTAGCCGACTGTAGCAAACTGAAATGCTGTACACTGAGCACAGCTGGAGAACCGCATTACTTCCCTGCCTCCCGCTCTGTGAAGATGGAAAATTTAGCAAGAGGATGGCAGGGCTTTGAGAAGGGAAAGGAATCAGGAAGTAGGACATTGGAGGAAAGGGCAGGATGGGGGTGGGTTGGGGGATGATGAATACAGTGCAAGCATCCTGGGTAAGGTCAGAAACCCAGGTCTTAATCCTAACATTGCCCGAAATTGGCTGTGTATATTAGCCAAGTCCTCATTTTTTTATCTGTAAAATGAGAGGTTTAACTAGATGATCTGCAAAGTTCCCTCCACCTTTTACAGATTATTTCTGTAAGATGGGTAAAAAGGAAAGGCGATGCTTCCCATTTTTATTCAGCTGGATTGAGACTAGGAAACAAGGTCATGAGTCAAAAATACAACACGAAGCCTTTAGATTAGTTAGAAAAGAGGATTGCACTTCCATAGTGCTCTGGATCTTTCCGAGTGGACAAGATGACCGCACAATCAAGCCTGGAGCTGGGAGAGGGGCTGGTTGGCACCCTACCTCTGGACTGCTCCTGCTAGGGAGAGGCTCTCATAAGGCTGCTGGCCTTCTTGTGCTGGGCTGACTGGCTGGCTGGTAAGGCTCCCACCTGGGCCTGCAGAGCCTGCTGCAGGCTCCCTGCTCTCAGCCATGCTCAGGGCTTCTCTTCTGAGAGTTGTTCCACCTACATCCCACAGATGCTCTGGCAGCAGCCAGTATGCCCATGATTTCCAGGGAAGCTAGGGGCTGGCAAATACTTCATGATGGGGGAGGGTGGGGAGTGGAAAGGGCTGGCTTGAAAGAGGCTTTATTTCCGGCCCTTCTACTTGTTCGTCCTGTAAAGTTGGACAGACTCCTTCACTTGTTGAGTGAAGTGCTGGACGTGGTGCTCTCTGCAGCTTTTTCCACAGCTCTGTGGGTTCTGCAGGCTCAGAGTAGGCCTCCTCCAACGTCAGGGTCTGGCATGTGAGGCCTCTTCTTCAGGAGCATGGTTAGGCTCTGTCTGGCTTTATTTTGAGCATGTAATAGAGTTGCTATGAGTCGGAATCGACTCTACAGCAACGGGTTTGATTTTTTTGGAATTTGACCCCTAAATGGGTGCCAGAATGTCTGCTTTCACATTCCCTGCAGTCAGGAGCTTTGCCTTGGTGTGAACGCCTTAGTGGTTGGTGACCTTCAGTCCCTCCCAGAGAGGTGACTCCACTATTGGAAAGTTCTTCCTTCTTTCTATTTGTCTGAAATGAGTTTACTTATACCTCTTATCTTTTGGTCCTGACTCTGCCCCCTGGCCTTGCCTACTTATCTGCTCACAGGTTTAGCAGGTGCTCACTGTGCCTGCTATGTGCCGGGACTAAGGTTGCCTATGCCCTCACCTCCTCAACCTCGATCTTCTTTTCTGGACCTGAAATCTCTAGCTCCCAGGGCTGTGATGTGATTCTGGGACCCTTTGCATTCCTGGGCTGCCCTGCCCAAGGCTGTCAGTATCCTAAGGACAGAGGCTCAGAGAACAGAGCCTAGGGCTCAGCATGTCACTCAGAGTATGAGTGATGTGGTCTGAAGGATGAAGGGACTTCACTTCTGCAGCCTGAGAACACCTTCCTACCCCTTTCTTAGAGCTCTCACACTTGTCTCACCTCATGCTGGGCATGTCAGCACGAAGGCTGGGGTCCCTTCCATCATGGGCTTGTGTACCCTCTGTGTAAATCCATGGGGATGGCATAGGCCTCTGCAGTGTCTTCCCTGGTTGTACTCGGAGATCCTTTCCAAGCTGATAAGACCTTTTTGGATGCTGACTCTTTCTCCTGATGTCCTGACTCCCTTCCAAGAAATTTAGGAGTTAGAAATGAGCAAAATCTTCATCCCAGATTGGGACTGAGATTTGTGGAAAGAGGGCAGAGAGCAAAAGCGCTTTAGTTTATTCATTTATTCAGCCTACTGTATGATAGGCACTGTGCTCGGAGCTGGGGTTGCAGCAGTGAATAAAACAAGCAAAGATCCTTACCTTCATGGTGCTCACATTCTACTGAGGGGAGACAGACAATAAAAAAACAAGTGAAACACATAGGATGTCAGATGAGAATAAGTACTAGGGAGAAACATAAAGCAGGGATGGCCTCCAAGGAATGCTGGGAGAGGGGAGTACCTGTTCTAAATGGAGTGGTCAGGCAAGTCTTCACTAATACCTGACATTTGAGCAGGGACCTGAAGAGGCAAGGGAGGGGCCCTGTGGATGTTTTGAAGAAGAACATTTTAGACACAGGAAACAGCTAGTGCAGATGTTGGCGGGGGCGGGGGGGGGGTACAGGCAGGAAGTAGGCCAGCGTGGCTGTAGTGCATGAATGAGATGAAAAGGTAGGAGATAAGGTCAGAAAATGAATGGAGAGCTCCCATGAAGGGCTCTGCTGGCCATGGTAATAACTTTGGCTTTTACTGTAAGTGAGATGGAAATTCGACAGTTTTGAGCAGAGGAGTGACATAGTCTGAAACAGGGAGACCAGTTAGGAGGTGAAGGTGGCTTTGTCTAGGGCAAGAGTGGAGTGGTGGGAAGTGATTAAGTTCTGGATTTGTTCTGAAGATAGCGCCACAAGATTTGCTGGTGGGTTGGATGTGGGGTATGAGAATCAGGGCCATTAAGGATACCAAAAGGATACCGTCAAGGAATTAGCTTTTCTTCCTACAAAAGGTGACAATGTGGAGGGTAATGCTGATCTACATCTCTGTAGAGGACAGACCGGAAGCAGATTTTAAAATTTATCTGGAAGAAGAGGTACCTCTAGGGCGGTGGGTCATTCCCAGAACTGTTGAACTGGGGGTAAGAACTAGGGCAGTGTGCTTATTTCAGGAACCATTCTGTGTGGCCTTCTTCTTCTCCTTTGGCTGGGTGAGCCTGTTTTCCAAACCCATGTATTTAACCTTGAGTGTCCAGTGTTGAACTCTCAAGGCCAAGGCCTTGCCAGCTCAGGTTTGGGACGGTGCTAGCTAAGATCAGTGGGAGAGGCAGGGCTGGATTGAAGAAGCAACCACCCCTTGCGCACCAGCCATAGCAGCTCCTGTGTACTGCAGAGGAAACCCCTGTTTAGGCCTGTCTTTTTCTGGTGGGTCATGTTGTGCAGGCCTCTCCTGGGGGCACTGTTGGCCTTTGGCTCTGTAGGGTAAATGTTCTCAGGAGAAGCAAGTGCTCTGCGGATGAAAATTTCAAACACATATAAAAGAAGAAAGGATAATATAATGAACTCCCTCACTCAGCTTCAACAGTGATCATCCTTTTGCCAACTTGTTTCATCTATAATCTTCAAAAAACATTTTTTTTTTTTTTGCCAGAGTGTTTTCAGTACAATCCAAACATTATTTCACTCATAAATACTTTAGGATGTACCTCTAATAGCTAAAAAAGGTTTTTTTTTTTTTAAATTGAATCCAGTGACATTGTCATAGCCAGCAAAGTTAACTCTAATTTTTTAATATAACCTAATATAACCAGTCAGTGTTCAGTTTTCCTTGATTGTCTTAAAAGTGACTTTTTAGAGTTGTTTTTTTTTTCAAATCAGGAATCAAACAAGGTCCGCACATTGTATTTGGTTGATATGTTCTCTAAGTCTTTGACTCTAACGGTCCCCTTGCTGCTTTTCTTCCCATGCCATTTATTTGATGAAGAAATCAGGACATTTGTCCTGAGACTATCTCCCATTTTGGTTTTGGCCAAATTCTTCCTCATGGTGTTATTTTACTTGTTCTGTAGTCCCTGTTCATAGTTCTTGCAAACTGTTGGTTAGATCTAAATCAGAATAGATTCAGGTTCAGTCTTTTTTGGCAGGAATACTTTGTTGGTGGTGTTGTGTACTTTCTATTGCATCCCTGAAGGAGGCACTTGTCCCACTTCAGTGATGAAAAGATTGATCAGGGGACTCAGGTATTATCAGTCTGATTTATCCATTATGAAGTACTCATCAAAAAAAAAAAAATTTTTTTTTTTTTTTTGCTTGATAGTGTTAGTATTCAATGATGATTCTTGCCTAGATCCATTATTTCATTAAGGGTTGCAGAATTAACTGAAATTCTTCTATAAAGAAAATTTTATATCATTTGATTAACATGGAATTGTTTGTATAAAAAAGTGGGATAAATTCTTCCCCCGTTATTTATCAATTTTTAAAATAATGAGCTGAGCACCCTTGTTTTGTTTTCATATCGTTATGAATTCACAGATGTAAACATATTTGATATATTTTAGTCCACTGCAGTTATTCTTTTTTGACGCTGAAATTGTTCCATTTTTGGCTAGTGGTAGCTCCTTGAGGAGGAGTCCCTACATGGCGTAATGGTTAAAGCATTGGGCTACTGACCAAACAGATGGCAGTTCAAACCCACTCAAAAAATGCCTCAGAAGTAAGGCAATCGATTTCTGAAAGGTCACAGCCTTGAAAACTCTATAGAACAATTCTTCTCTGAAACACATAGAGTTGCGATGAGTCAGAATTGACTCAACAGCAAGAAGAACAACAGCCTCTTCGGGTTAGTTCCTGCACCCTTTTGACAGGATTCTAGTAGTTTTTAAAATAACTTTATACTTTTTGGCACAACAGTTGTCCCAGTTTCATCTTGTACATTTCCTGCCACAGACTGGAAATCAGCCATTTCTCCATGGAGCCCTGGCTCTTTTTAGTAGGAGATATGTTTGGAGACCACAATCTGGGCATGAGGGATGCTCATTGCTACTGGGATGTCATTGTTTATGTGCCCTTTATTGTATAGATGTGTGAAATATATGTATTTTTAAAAAATAATTTTTATTGTGCTTTAAGTGAAAGTTTACAAATCAAGTCAGTCTCTCACACAAAAACCCATATACACCTTGCTACACACTCCCAATCACTCTCCCCCTAATGAGACAGCCCACTCTCTCCCTCCATTCTCTCTTTTCGTGTCCATTTCGCCAGCATCTAATCCCCTCCACCCTCTCATCTCCCCTCCAGGCAGGAGATGCCAACATAGTCTCAAGTGTCCACCTGATCCAAGAAGCTTACTCCTCACCAGCATCCCTCTCCAACCCATTGTCCAGTCCAATCCATGTCTGAAGAGTTGGCTTCGGGAATGTTTCCTGTCCTGGGCCAACAGAAGATCTGGGGGCCATGACCACCGGGGTCCTTCTAGTCTCAGTCAGACCATTAAGTCTGGTCTTTTTACGAGAATTTGGGGTCTGCATCCCACTGCTCTCCTGCTCCCTCAGGGGTTCTTTGTTGTGTTCCCTGTCAGGGTAGTCATCGGTTGTAGCCGGGCGCCATCTAGTTCTTCTGGTCTCAGGATGATGTAATCGCTGGTTCATGTGGCCCTTTCTGTCTCTTGGGCTCGCAATTGCCTTGTGTCCTTGGTGTTGTTCATTCTCCTTTGGTCCAGGTGGATTGAGACCAATTGATGCACCTTAGATGGCTGCTTGCTAGCGTTTAAGACCCCAGACGCCACTCTTCAAAGTGGGATGCAGAATGTTTTCTTCATAGATTTTATTATGCCAATTGACTTAAATGTCCCCTGAAACCATGGTCCCCATACCCCTGTCCCTGCTACGCTGGCCTTCGAAGCATTCAGTTTATTCAGGAAATTTCTTTGCTTTTGGTTTAGTCCAGCTGACCTCCCCTGTATTGTGTACTGTCTTTCCCTTCACCTAAAGTAGTTCTTATCTACTATCTAATTAGTGAATACCCCTCTCCCACCCTCCTCCCTCCCCACTCTTGTAACCACGAAAGAATGTTTTCTTCTCAGTTTAAACTGTTTCTCAAGTTCTTATAATAGTGGTCTTATACAATATTTGTTCTTTTGCAACTGACTGATTTCACTCAGCATAATGCCTTCCAGGTTCTTCCATGTTATGAAATGTTTCACAGATTCCTCACTGTTCTTTATCAATGAGTAGTGAAATATATGTACTTTTTGAAAGATAAAAATAGATCGTAAGTTCATACTGATATTTCCAAGTAGATTCCTATAGATGGGTTTTTACTTGATTTCCTTGGTTTCAGTTCTCTCTTTTCTCACATGGGGTCTCCATGAGTTGGAATCTACTAGATGGCAACTAACAACATCTCTTAAACGAAAAAAACTCAGCTCTTAAAACATTGGCATTATTGCCTATATGTGTTATTCTAGATTGTGTGTATATATACCTATGTGTATGTGTATAGGAGCCCTGGTGGTGCAGTGGTTAAGCACTCAGCTGTTAATCAGAATATCAGTGGTTCAAACCAACCAGCCACTCCACAGGAGAAAGATGTGGCAGTCTGCTTCTGTAAAGATTTATAGCCTGAAAACCCTTTGGGGCAGTTTTACTCTGTCCTACAGGGTCACTATGAGTTGGAATCGATTCGACAACAATGAGTTTGGTTTTGGTTTTGGTTTTGGGTGTGTGTGTATGTAAATATAGATATATGTATCTGTTTTTGTTTCAAAGTAACAAATAGATATTTTTGCTAACAATAGTACTTCTAAGTGTAGTTTAAGATTTCCTTGTGGTTCTTTTTGTCCTTAGGTTGTATCTTTCTAAGAATGTTTAGTCAAAGTTCTATGTGTTTTAGAATTATTAGAGATGATTCTTCTCCATGAGGTTATGCCATTAAGAGGATATAAAATTAGACTTTTTTCCCCCAGTTTGTGTTCAAATTGTAAGGCTTGCTTTTTGATCAGTTATTTTTGCCACCATCACACTGCACAATAAATCAGCCAAAACTCAGTTGCTTCAAACAGCTTTTTTTTTATTCTTATTCACATGTCTGCATGCTGGCTAGAATTCACTGATCTAGGCCGGGCTCAACCAGTCTGGGCTCTAGACTGTTGATGGGTCCAGGTCTGACCGGCACATCTCTCATCCCCCTTAGACCAGCTGGCTAGCTGGGGCATGTTCTTCTGGTGGTGATGACAGGCATACAAGGGTGCATGCCTAGTCACAAAAATACATTTCAAGTCTTTGTCTGTAACACATCTGCTAACATTACTTTGGTCAAAGCAATTCATGGCTAAGCCCAAAGTTAAGGGTTGGTGTTGCAGTTACTGTGGCTGTATATCACATTACTGCAAAACCTAGTGGTATAAAACAACCACTGTTTTGCTCACGGATTCTGTAGGTCAGGAATTCAGGCAGACAGAGATGACATACTTCCACTCCACAATGTCTGGAGCTTCAGGTGGAAGACTTGAAGACCTTTAGACTAGAATCATCTGAAGGTTCACTCACATGTGGCAGTTGTCTCTGACAACAGTTGATGCTGACTCTTAGCCGGGAGCCTCAGTGCCTCTCCAGGTGATCTCTCCACATGGGCTAGTTTGGGCTTCCTCACAACATGTTGGTTGGGCTCCAAGGGAGAATGTCCTGAAAGGGGAGACAGAGAGAGAGAGTGAGCCAGGTGGGGGCTGTACCATCTTTTATGACCTCAAAAGACATGCAGTGTCACTTGCAGTGTCACTTTTGCCACATTCTGTTCATTGAGGTAGTTGGAAAGTCCAAAAAGTTCTGCCCAGGTTTCAGAAGAGGGTACATGGATTCCATCTTTTCGTTAATGGTAATGTTCAGGCTCTATAAGCATGTGGGACTGGAAATCCTGCTGAGACCGTTTTTGGAAAATACACTCTGCCACAGCTGGGAAAATGTAACTCTACCTCCATTGGGAAGAACTGTGAAGTCACCTGAGAAAGGGTGGCAATCCACAGAAGGTAAAGAGTTGAGAACAATAATGCCATCTTACCTACATGTGAAGATTGTTGAAATGGCACATGTTTTGTTACATATATATTTACCACAATTAAAAAAACTATCTCCCATACTTTTTTATTTAAATTTTTAAGTATGGAAAACTTATATGTGATTCCAAAGAGAAAACATTAAGTTATACTGAGAGAAGTCTACTTCTGTCTTGTTCCCTCTACTTTATTCTCTCAAAAAATTTCTTTAATAAAAAAAAAAAATTTCTTTAATCAAAATTTTCCTTTTTTTGAAAATATATATTTTCAATATATATTTGTTTATCTGTCTTTTTTTTTTTGCTTTTCTAGTACTTTTTTTTTTATTGTGCTTTAAGTGAAAGTTTGCAAAATCAAGTCAGTTTCTCATACAAAAACTTATACACACCTTGCTATGTACTCCTAGCTGCTTGCCCCCTAATGAGACAGCACAGCCCTCCTTTCCACCCTGTATTCCCCATGACCACTTCAACCAGCTCCTGTCCCCCACTTCCTTCTCATCTTGCCTTCAGACAGGAGCTGCCCACATAGTCTCATGTGTCTACTTGAGCCAAGGAGCTCATTCCTCACCAGTATCATTTACTGTCTTATAGTCCAGTCCAATCCCTGTTTGAAGAGTTGGCTTCAGGAATGGTTACAGTCTTGGGCCAACAGACGGTCTGGGGACCATGACCTCTGGGGTCCCTCTAGTCTCAGTCAAACCATTAAGTCTCATCTTTTTACGAGTACCGGTCTTTTTAATATAAAAGGCAGCAGACTCTAAAAGCTGTTTTGTACTTCTTTTTTTTTTTTTTTCCACCACGTGAGAGGACGGTGGTTGGATGGGGGTGGGAGAATTGGGAGAGAGAGGGAGCAGAGATGGGAGTGGTGAAAAATGTTCAACTTCTGAATTTATTCTGAAAGTAGAGCCAGCAGGATTGCTGAAGGGTTGGCTGTAGAGAGTTAAGAAAGAAAGGAGTCAGGGGTGGAGTGAGTGTAAGATCAGAAGTTTGTTTCTGGACAAGTTGCATTTCAGAGGCATCCAAGCGAGATGTTAGATATTCAAGTCAGGGCTGGAAAAATAAAGTAGCACTTCACCTGCAAGTGCTTTAATATTAATGACACCTGGTTCCTACAAGTGCCTTGAGAAAGAGAGAAGGAAGAGGAGAAAATTGAGGCAATACTGGGGTTACAAGAAGTGGAAATCAGGTACATGCAATTCAATAAACATTTATCTTATCAAATGCTAGAAATGAAAGCACTCAGCATGAGACCTGGCAATAAATGCCTATTAGTTTGTGCCAGGTTCTGTGTCCAGGACTGAGGCTATAAAGGCAAACAATGTAGATTAGCATTCCTAGTGCCTACCATAGAGCAGGCAAGTTTGAATGATACCTGATTAAAGGTGTGGTTCCTGCCCTCTGGGAGCTCTAACCCACTGTATTCCAGCCTCTGCGTCTTCATACACAGATTCTAAAATAGATACCTGACTTGGGGTTCAGAATGGAAAGTTTACAACTAGTCAGGACTGAAGCCCAGGCCACCAGAGGCCACCAGAAACAATAGAGCACACCCCTCACTATGGGAAGAGTCATCACTTTGCCTCTTTTGGCCCTCTGCTCCTATTCATGAAACTCTAGAAAGCCTTGCCAAGGATGTTAGCCTTGAGCTGGAGTAACAGTGGGGTGGGACAGGGTCCTCTTGGCAGATTTTGGGGGTTAAGAAGGGGGCAGGAGGAAGAAGCTCTAGGCGAGGAGCCGCTGCTCTGGCGTTGTGATCTCCTGATGGGCAGCAGGCGTAGAGGTGCCATAATTTGACTCTGGGATGTGTACTTTTCTGGGCCCAGGGCTCAGGATACAGGCTGTAGCACATGGGGCTGGCTGGCTCAGGAGCCAGGAGAATAGAGGAGTTTACCAATGACCAAGCATTTGTCCAACTTCCCTCCTGTGCTGAGGGCACTTTTGCAAATGACATTGCTTAGTGCTGATTGCCTAGCAGTCTGAAATATACCACCTAGTGAGCAGGGTCAAAGGGGCTGTCCTGCCACGGCACTTTCGGAAAGCCGGAGAGCTGTGACACAGTCCGAACCCTTGGGAGGAAGGGAGGAAGGGAGTAGACAGAACAGGGCAGCTTGCTGCGGATGCTTCCAACTTTATGGAGGAGTTCTACTCTGGGATCACTATGAGTCGGAAGCAACTCAATGGCAGCGGGTTAGTGGCTAATGACATTAAGTATCTTTTCATGTGCTTGCTGCCCATTTGTATTTCTTCTTTGGCGAATGTCTATTCAAGTCCTTTGCCCGTTTTTAAATTGGATTGTTGATCTTTTTGTTGTAAATTGTAGGAATTCTTGTTTACAATAGCAAAAAGATGGAAGCAACCAAGTTGCCCATCAATGGATGAATGGATAAATAAATTATGGTATAATCATACAATGGAATACTATACAATGATTAAGAACAATGATAAATCTGTGAAACATCTCATAACTTGGAGCAATCTGGAAGGCATTATGCTGAGTGAAATTAGTCAGTTGCAAAAAGACAAATATTGTATGAGACCACTATTATAAGAACTCTAGATAAAGTTTAAACACAGAAGTAAACATTCTTTGATGGTTACGAGGGCGAGGAAGGAGGGAGGGGAATCTTGACTAACTAGTAAAAAAAAAAAAAAACTAGTAGACAAGAATTAATTTAGGTGATGGGAAGGGCAACACACAGCACAGGGAAAGTCAGCACAACTGTACTAAATCAAAAGCAAAGAAGTTTCCAGAATACAACAAAATGCTTTGAAGGCCAGAGTAGCAGGGATGGAGGTCTGGGGACCATGGTTTCAGGGGACAATCTAGGTCAATCGGCATAACAAAATGTATTAAGAAAACGTTCTGCATCCCACTTTGGTGAGAGCCCTCTGTGGTCTTAAGCGCTAGCATGCGCCCATCTAAGATGCATCAATTGGTCTGAACCTACCTGGAGCAAAGGAAAATGAAGAACACAAAAGATATATGGTAAAGATGAGCCTAAGAGACAGAAAGGGCCATGTAAACAAGAGACTCCGTCATCCTGAGACTGGAAGAACTAGGTGGTGCCCGGCTACCACCGATCGCTGCCCTGTCAGGGAACACAACAGAGAATCCCTGATGGAGCAGGAGAACAGTGGGATGCAGATCTCAAATTCTCATAAAAAGACCAGGCTTAATGGTCTGACTGAGACCGGAGGGACTCTGACGGTCGTGGTCCTCAGACCCTTTGTTAGCCCAAGATTGGAACCATTCCCAAAGCCAACTCTCCAGACAGGAATTGGACTGGACTATAAGACAGTAAATGATAAGGGTGAGGAGTGAGCTTCTTGGCTCAAGCAGACACATAAGACTATGTGGGCACCTCCTGTCTGGTGGCGAAATGAGAAGGAAGAGGGGGACAGGAGCTGGTTAAATGGACACGGGGAATACAGGATGAAGAGGAAGAATGTGCTGTCTCATTAGGAGGAGAGCAGCTAGGAGTGCATAGCAAGGTGTGTATAACTTTTTGTATGAGAGACTGACTTGATTTATAAACTTTCACCTAAAGCACAATAAATAAATAAATGCAAAAAATTGTAGGAGTTCTTTATATAATCTGGATGTTAAACTCTTACCAGATAAATGCTTCCCTCAAAATTTTTTCCCTATTTGTAGGTTGTCTTTTGACTTTCTTGATAAAATCCTTTGATGAACAAAAATTTTTAATTTTGATGAAGTTCCATTTATCTGTCTCATCTTTTGATGCTTGTGGTTTTGATGTCATATCTAAGAATCCATTGTAAGTCCTGAAGCAACACCCCCATGTTTTTCTCTAAGCGTTATATGGTTTTAGTTCTTATATTTAGGTCCCTGATCCATTTTGAGTTGGTTTTTGTATATGGTGTGATTTCTGTATTCTTGACCTCCATGCTTTCTGTTTGTTTTTCTGCAACCTGGTGATTCCAGCTTTTCCAGGCTGCCTGGTAGGACTCTCTCTTCACTCACAGCTCACATGTCCTAGCCCCTACTTTCCTTTTTCTCCCCATTGCAGATTTCCAGGAGGAGAGACTCTGAGAGATTCAGCATGGGCCAGAGGCCAAAACCAGCTCTGACCCACTGTGCAGCTGGGGCTGCATCATACAGAATCTCTGCAAGGCCCCTCTGCAGAACTGGGGGTGGTCTGTACATTCTCTAGGCAGATGCCCCGAAAGGTAGCCTCTAAAGTTGGCCATTTTATTCTACTTGGATCAACAATCAATGCCCATGGAAGCAACAGTAAAAAAAAATCAAATAATGTATTGCATTGGGCAAATCTGCTGCAAAAGACCTCTCTAAAGTTTTAAAAAGCAAAGATGTCACTTTGATGATTAAGGTGGGCCTGACTCAAGCCATGGTGTTTTCAGTCACCTCGTATGCATGTGAAAACTGGACAAGGAAAAAGGAAGACAGAAGAGGTGATGCATTCAATTTGTGGTGTTGGCAAATAATATTGAATGTACTGTGGACTGCCGAAAGAATGAACAAATCAGTATTAAAAGAAGTATAATCGGAATGCTCCTTAGAAGGAAGGATGAAGAAACTTTGCCTTGCTTACTTTGGACGTGTCATCAGGAAGGACTAATAGCTGGAAAAAGATAACACATTTGGTAAAGTAGAGGGTCAGCAAAAATGAAGGAAACCCTTGAGATGGATTGACATGATAGCCACAACAATGGACTCAAACATGCCAATGATCAAGAAGATGGTACAGGACCAGGCAATATTTTGTTCAGTTATATGTAAGGTCACCAGGAGCTGGAGATGACTCAATGGCTACTAACAACAAAGTTGGGCAGGAAAGACTAAGATGGGAGGATATGAGCTTGGGGAAAATTCTGAAAGGTGAATTCATCTTCCCTATTAGTTTTTCTCAGTACAAATCTACCAGGTGCTCTGTGGAAACCCTGTGGGGCAGTTCTACTCTGTCCTTTAGGGTAGCTATGAGTTGGAATCAATTCGATGGCAACTGGTTTGGTTTGATTTTTGTATCCATTTTTCTTTCCCTTTCCCTCTTTCCTCCTCCACTCACAAGGCAGCATTGACCCAAAGCCACCTTCCCAGCTGTTTATTTTGCAGTGATCTGTTCATTCTTTTCTAGTCTGACCTCCAAGGGTCTCAAGGCTTTCAGTTCCTGTTTGTTCTCTGAGCTCAGCCCTGCTTCACAGTTGGACTTGCAGGGCTCATCTTGGTCTCTGCTTTCATAGACAGTGGGATTGTGGTGCTCTTGCCAGTCCCTTTTAATGGTTGGGGTCAACTTTCGTTTTTATGACCTCCTCGGATCCCTCAGAGGCAGGTGTGGAAGAGAGGAGGAAGGTCAGTGGACAGGCCGCCTCTGCTAGGTGCCTCTCTTGGGGATAGCTCTCAGGCAGACTTAGGGCGGCCACCAGGCTCATGAAAACTTGTCCATTCTCTCTTTCCTAGGTCCTGTGCCAGGCTGTGGGATATAGTGGTGAGCAAAACAGGCACAGTCTTTTTCTTGAGGAGCTAAGGGCCTAGTGGAGGGGTCACACAGTCACACACAAATTGAAATGCTGTTGAAGGACTTGGACCAGAAGCCATGAGAACTAGGGCCCTCAGGAAGTGATGCCAGGGTGGGGAGATGGGAGGAAAGTCTAAGGGGTGAGTAGGAGTCAAGGAAGCAGGTGAGTGGAAAGGCAAGGTGTCCGAGCCTTCTAGGCAGGAGAAGCCACTCATGCAAAGACCCTGAAGTTCATGTTCAAAGAAGCAGAAGGTTCCTTTTCAGTGGAAGGTGAATCAGAAGCATGGATGGGAGTAAAAAGAGTGTGTTCTGGCAGTAGTGCATATGGCCTGTTTCTAGCCAGGACATCTCCCTGCTGCTGTTGCTGGGATTGTTTTTCAGATGGAGTCTGCTTCCTGCATCTCTCTGGCCACTCCTTGCTCTTTCCTCTGGTCTCTAATAGGAGCTCACTGCCTCTGCCCAGTTCTGGGTTGTTTGTCCAGCTAGCCGCCCCTGCCATCATGGGAGTACACTAGAAAGCTGCCCCCTGAGGAGAGGTAAAGAGGTGGTAGCATTGCTTTTTTTTTTTTTTTTTTGTAATTTTTATTGTGGTGAAATATATGTAACAAAACATCGTTTCAGACATTTTTGCACATACAATTCAGTGACATTAATTACATTTACCATGTGCAGTAATCATCACTATCCATTTCCTAATTTTTTCATTTCCCTTAACAAAAACTCTGTACCCCTTAAAGCAGTGCCCCCCTCCCCCCCCACCTTAGTATTACTTTTTAAGACACGTTTTCAAATGCACAGTCAAGTTCCAGTCTTTCTCCCAGGATTGGAGGCACCGTCAGGTTGGCTGCTGACCAGTCATAATGCCCCCTGTAAGTGGAAAGCTCACTGTCCACCCTTAGAGGTCATCTGCAGGATCCCTGCGGTTGGCCGGTGTGTGAAAATGCCCCTTTAAAACCTCTTCCGTGTTCAGCCTTTGTGGCTTTATCTTATACTCTGGAAACCTGGTATCCAGGTGAGACTGAGAAGGCCAGGTGAGCTAGGGTTAATGCCAGGGCATGTGCCCCAAAGAGTGGCTATCTTTGCCTGTGACTGATGCCTTAGTCCAAAAGCTTGGTGCTGGAGTAGAAGCAGGGTGAGATTTGCTCCCTCCTTTTCTCATGGCAGAGCATTGCTGAGCAGCTATCAACAGCACCTGGAGCTAGCTTCCTTATCAGCTGAGGTTTAGACTTCTCAAGGGCTGGAGCTCTGTCTCACCGTTCAAGGAACACAGCGAAGGAGTGAGGCTCAGAATCGGCCACAGTGAATCGTAGTCTCCCTGTGAAGAAGCCTTGGCAGAGGGTGGGACCCAGGTGTTTCTCCTGGAGCTGGGGGCTTGGTCTGGTCTGTCCTGCTGGGGACTCCCCTAAGGATGTTGCCAACTCCTCCTTCCTGGGCAGAGTATGCAGTAAGGGGCACCCTGGAATGAACCCAGTGGTCTTCACTGGTCACATCAGCCTGGGCCGGAGCTTGTAGACTTCTGTTGCCAGTTTGGCTGCAGAAGAAGCCCCTTGAAACCCCACCAGCACATTCCATACCCTTGGGAAACCGAGAACCTTCTTCTTCAGACAGACGCAATGGAGACCCGCAGACCGACCACATTGATCTGGCTGAGCTCACAAAGGGAGGAGAGACATGGAGGGGAGGGAATGGAGGTGAATTGGAGGGTGGGAGCAGGAAAGCCTATAAGTGGTGATTTCCCTCAGGTGACTGTGACACCAATGACCACGGGGATAACTGTGTGGTTGCTCAGCATGACTGAGGCATGGGGAGCAAGTTTATTACGTTCTTGTCACAATGGGGCCTTGGCCTCCTGAGTGCCCAGTGGGGAGGGACATGCTGGGGGCACCAAGAATGGTGATGGACATTCAGCAGTGACTTTGGGAAGGAAACTTGCCTGGGTGGGACTCTTGCCCCTCTTTGGGTTCTGCACCCCACTTTTCAGCGATCTTAGCTGAGCAGGACCCTCACTGCCAGTCGGTTTGTTCTTTGTCTTTATTCCCGTGCTTTTTTTTTACATTCCTTTTTTATGTTACTCTCCTGAATTCTAAGTTTTTACTATGTTGATGAGATTTTTTCTGGAATCTTTGTTGTTGTTAGAAAATTAAAAAAAAAAAATTATAAATGGAAGACACGAACACATTCTTGATGTAAATATTTAAATAATTTAGTCATAAACTGAATAAAACTCCTGCTTGGCCTTCCTCTGCCAGCATTATTACTTATATGTGCATCCTTCTAAGATTTTTCTCCATGTGGTAACATCTATGCATCTACTATGTATGTACACACACATACTTTTTTAAAGAAATGGGATCATGCTGAATATATTGCTTTGCAGCCTCCTTTTTTTCACCCTCCCACTTCTTAGAGATTCAGAAGTTCTGGCCCTAGATAACTTGTTTTTACCTCCTCCCTCCCTGAATCGATGCCATCTGTGGTGGCTTCAGGGGACTGTTGGCTACTGTTGGGTTCCAGGCCTGTCTCCATGCAAGCTTCTAGACCCTCTGTCCTAGCTAGATACCTACCTGTTTGAGGATAACAGGAACTACAATAGCACCCTGCATGGGTAGGATAGCAACCTTGTCGTTGAGGCTTTACCTCTGGACTTCAGAGAGCTGTCAGGCCCTTGTCCCTCTTTCTGGCTAGGGCCATGTCCTGAATGCAGAGGACTCTGGGAGATTCCTGGGTTGTGGTTTATTATTCATTTTGCTTTATTCACACCTTCTGTAGCCTGCTTTGCTCAGATTCACAATCATCTGAGCAGAAGACTGCTTGCAGAGGTTCCCTGGGAGCAGGGCCACGTTCGGTGTGAGAAATCACCTGCAGCTGGCATCTTGCCTTTCCCCTTGGTGCCCATGGCACCCTGCATTAGTACACTCTGCCTATGCCCCCTCAAAGACTCAGGCCCAAGTGTGAAGGAGGGTAGTCCTCATCTCCCTAGGTCTCTTCCCCTTTAAGAGCTTTGGTATTTGGAATTTTTTTCTAGTGCATCCCACCTCTACCTTGGATCAGACGTCCTCTCCAGGGTATCGTAGTGCTTGGGGTTATTCATTCATTAAACAAATATTTAAGTAGCTACTTAAATGGCAAGCACTGTTTAGGCAGTCCTTAGTGTTGGCTACTGAGTGCATCCTGCTCTCAAATTTCTTCTGTTTTTCTGGTTTCCCCACTGCTCGTGGGAGGCTTCTGCCTCTAGGTTTGCCCCAGGATCATGAATTCTGAATTTCTAACCAATCAAATCTCAAAAATTGTCCCTGCCTTTTAACTCAAATTCTATCCTATTAGGAACATTTTCATCTTCTATGAAATGCCAAATAGCCAGGAGGTATGTTTCCTAGAAACTGGCCCTCTTGGTGTGTTTCTGAGGAAGCGCTTAGTTTTATAGAGTTGGTAGTGTAAGAGCAAGGAGCCCTGGTGGTGCAATGGCTAAGCACTTGGCTGCTAACCACAAGGCTGGTGGTTCAAACTCACCTAGCAGCTCCGTGGGAGAAAGGCCTGGTTATCTGCTACTGTAAAGATTTAAAAAACCCATTACCATTGAGTTGATTCCAACTCATAGCGAACCGATAGGACAGAGTAGAACTGCGCCATAGGGTTTCCGAGACTAAATTTTTTCAGAACCAGGCTGCTATGTCTTCTCCCATGGAGTGACTGGTAGGTTCGAACCACCAACCTTTTGGTTAGCAGTCAAGCGCTTAACCACTGTGCCACCAGGGCTCCTCCCATAAAGATTAGAGCCTAGAAAACCCTATGGGGCAGTTCTACTCTGTCACATGGAGTCACTATGAGTTGGAGTTGACTCAACGGTTCCTAACAGCAGTGTGAGAGCAGGGCTTGGGTGTCGTAAGTTCCAAGGCCAGGTCCTAGCATTATTGCCTCCTGTCCTGATGACCTTAGGCTGCTTTGTTTCTTTCATTTTCAGTTTTCTATAGGAAAAGATGGAAATGGTAATATTATTTGCCCTGCATAGCTGTTAGATTAAATTACGTAAAGGGAGAGCCTGGCAAATAGAGTGAGCTGAGAACATAGTAGCTGCTGGGGTGGTGGTGTTACCATTCTGACTCCCAGGAACATAAGGGATGGAAATCATTACCTGTTTCATCAGCCAAAATTTTATTTTCCTTTTGTAATCACTTTTTATCTTCTAATATTGTGAATGCTTAATACATTAGTATACTGGTACATTCTTAGAAATTAGAAATAAATGTTGCATATTTGAAGGGTACAGGCTCATATATTCCTTTTTTTTAACATCCTTTGGAGATGTAATTCACGTCACACAATTCACCCATTTAACTATTCAGTGGTTTTTAGTATATTTGGAATTGTACAGCCAACACTACAGTCTAAGTTTAGTTTCATCACCCAAAAAAACCCTGTATCCATTAGCAGTCACTTCTCATGCTTCCTCGGCCTCCGGGCCTAGGCAACCATTTATCTATCTTTATAGATTTGCCTACTCTGGACATTTCATATAAATGGAATCATCCAATTTGTGGTCTTTCGTGACTGGCTTCTTTCACTTACATGTTTTCAAGTTTCATCCATGATCTAGCATGTAATAGTACTTCATTCCTTTTTTTGATTGGATCATAATCCATTGTATGGATAGATACCACATTTTATTTATCCATTCATCAGTTGATAGACATTTGCCTTGTCTCCACTTTTTGGCTTTGCCTATTATGAATTATGCTGTGGAGCAAATTCAGTGAGGAAAATGGCACTACCACCAGGGCTCTCGGCTCTGTTTGCAAGCTCTAGCTTTGGCTTCACACTCCACCTTTTTTGCTAAGACATGGAACCATAAAGTGGCACTGACGGAGGTACTAATCTCAGAGACCAACTGCAAAGAAACCACGCTCTTACCAAAATCTCTTTAGCCTTCCCATCACTCGCACCATCTCCATGAAGTCGTGGAAAGGAAAGCAGAGCCCACTGGGCACTGCCGTTCCCATGAGCAAAACTAAGTCTCCTTAACTTCTGTAGATCCTTGGGAGGAAAATCTCATGTGTGATGTTCAGGCAGTTTTTACGATTGCTACCTGCAGTGCAGACTACCTCTTCTGTCCCTCCAATTTTCCTGGCCATACTTCCAGGTCACCTCTCCCTGGCTGGCTTTTCCCTGGAGCCCAGGGCCCTCCCTACCTCCCTTCCTCTTGTCATGGGGTCAGTGCCAGAATTTTCCTGACAAACCTCAGCAATCTTCAACAGCTCTTCTGCTGCTTTTAGACTCAAGTTCAAAGCCTTTAGCTTGCCGTTCTAAGCCCTCTACCACCTGACCTGACCACCCCACTCAACCTCAGCTCCAGAGAGCCCTCGGTTCAGCCCTCTCTTCATCTAGACTGGCCTCCTCAGAGCTCCTGCATGCTCTACAAGCTCTCCTGCTTTCACTGTCTTCCTTGCCTGCGGCGCCATCCCCTAACCACTCCCTCAGGCCCTGCCACCATCCCAGGCCAGTTCTTCAAAGCCCAGAATCTTGGATCCCCAATTCCTCCTCCTGAACTAGCACAGCTGTCGTTGTCAGCACCGTCTACCCACCATTTAACCTGCAATTCATACATTACATCCCAAGTGACTTGGTGCTGGGCTCCTTGCTTCCCACTGAGGTTTCTTCTGACTCCTGGAGTGCAGAGGGCCTCCCCCTGTGCAGTCCCCTGCAGCAGGCCAGGGTCTAAGCATAGCGTAGGCCTACCTCGGTGTTTATCTGGGGAAGCAAATTCAAGGTGTCTTGCTTCTCTTTACTTCACTGGGAAAATCCTTGAAAGCACAGTCAATGCTACCCACCCCAGAAAATTCTTAGAATAAGGTTATGCACATAGTAAATACAAACTGATGAGGAAGAAAAATGTTTGGCTTTATACTAATTAGTTACAGTATAATTAAAAACAAATGGGGTCAAGACTTCCAGAGTGCGCTTAATTGGAGAAAATTATAAAGAACAATCATTTAAAGTCTCTGCAAATTGACCTAAGGGTATACAGCAAATAAAGAAACCTTCACTCAAGGAATTCTACTGAATCTCGTTAAGAACAGAGAGTCTGTGGTGTTTGAACCACAACTTGCTCAGAATTGCTGGTTCCCATGATAACCTGTGTTTAACATTTTGAAGAACTGCCAGCCTGTCTTCCAAAGTTACTGCACCATTTTACATTCCCACCAGCAGTGAATTCCAGTTTCTGCACATCCCTCGCCAACACTTGTCATTGTCTTTCTTTTTGATTGTAGCCATTCTAATGAATGTAAGTGGTATTTCCTTGCGGTTTTGATTTACATTTCCCTAATGACTAATGATGTTAAGCCTAATTCCATGTGCTTATTGGATATTCAAAAATATATCTTCTTCAGCAAAATATCTATTTAAATCCATCATCCTCTTTTTAAAACTAGGCTTTTTTTTTTAGTACTGAGTTACAAAAGTTCTTTATATCTTCTGGATGATAGACACTAATCAAATATATGATTTACAAATGTTTTCTCCTATTCTGTGGGTTGTCTTTTCACTTCCTTGATGATACGTTTGTAGCACAAAAGTTTTTAATTTTGACCTAGTCCAGTTTATCTGTTTTGTCTTTTCTTGTTTGTGCTTTTGATTTCATATCTAAGAAACTGTTGCCTAGCTCAAGGTCCTGATGATTTACTCTTTTTTTTTTTTTTTCCTAAGAGTTTCATAGTTTTAGCTCTTACATTTAGAAGTGGTGAGAGCAGATATCCTTGTCTTGTTCCTAATCTTAGGTGAAAGTATTCAATATTTCTCCATTAAGTATGATGTTAGAGGTGGGTTTTTCTTAGACGTCCTTTATCAGGTTGAAGAAGTTCCCTTCTATTCTTAGTTTGTTGAGTGTTTTTATCACGAAAATGTGTCCAGTGCTTTTTCTTGATCTATTGTGATGATTGTTTTTTTCTCCATTATTCTATTAATGTGATACATTGTATTAATTGATTTTTAGATGTTAAAACAACTTTGTAGTCCTGTGATAAATGCCACTTGGTTATTGTGTAAAATTCTTTCTATATGTTGCTGGATTCAGTTTGTTAGCATTTTGTTGAGAATTTTTGCATCCGTATTTGTAAGAGATATTGGTCTGTAGTTCCCTTGTGATGTCTTTGTCAATTTTTGGCATTGGAATAATACTGGTCTAATAGAATGAGTTAGAAGTGCTTCCTCCTTTGTTTTTTTGGTAGGGTTTTTGAAGGATTGATATAAATTCTTCTTCAAACGTTTGGTAGAAGTCATCTGGACCTGGGCTTTTCTTCGTTAGAAGTTTTAAGATTACAAATTCAGTCCCTTTACTTGCTACAGGTCTATTTCTGTTTTCTATTTTTTCCTGAGTCAGTTTTGGTAGTTTGTGTGTTTCTAGGAATTTGTCCATTTCATCTAAATTATCTAATTTGTTGGCATACAGTTGTTCATAGTATTCTCTTACAATTCCTTTTAAAAATTTTCTTTAAGACCAGTAGTAATCTCTGTTAGGGTTAAACAAGATAATAAAGTGTCTTGCACAGAGCCTGTGATTTAGTAAACGCTCAGTAAATACAAGCCCATCATCATCATCAGTCGTCTCATCCAGTCAGAATTCTGAAGCAGCCACAGACTTGACCTTGGTTGCACAAACATGATAGAGCCCTTACAGGCTAAAAGACTAGAATCATGCTGTAAGAAAAAGGAAAACCAGGAAAGAAGGAAGGAAGGGAGAAAAGACAAAAAAGCAGATACCCTAGTAATTCAGGCAGACTTTGCTGAATTTTTCTCTTTAGTGCTTTTAATTTAAAATAACATTTATGTTTCATTAATTTGTCTTTATTCTCTTTATAGTTACAACTCTACTGTGTACTCATTTGCCATTTAACCATTTTCATCCCACTTGGTCATGGTCTGTAATCCTTTTAATATGTTGCTGAATTTAGTTTATAGCATTTTGTTGAGAATTTTTGGATCTGTATTTGTAAGGACTGTTGATAGGTAGTTTTCTTTTTTTGTGGTATCTTTATCTGGCTTTGGTATCATGATAATGTTGGCCTCATAGAACAAGTTAGAAAGTTCTCTTCTTTTATTTTTGGTTAAGTTTGAGATAGATTGGTGTTAATTCTTCTTTAAATGTTTGGTAAAATACACCAGTGAAGCCATCTGATCTTGGACTTTTCTTTGTTGGGAGATATTTGATTACTGATTCATTCTCTTCACTTGTTACAGGTCTGTTGAGATTTTCTGTTTATTCTTGAGTCAATTTAGGTTATTTGTGTGTTTCTAGGTATTTGTCCATTTCATCTCGGTTGTCTAATTTATTGACATGCAGTTGTTCATATTATTCTCTTATGAATTTTTTTTTACTTCTGTAGAGTCAATAATAATGTCCACATTTTCATTTCTGCTTGTAGTTATTTGTGTCTTTTCTTTTTTCTTGTCAGTTTAGCTAAATGCTTGTAAATTTTATCAGTCTTTTCAAAGATCCAACGTTTGGTTTTGTTGATTTTATCTATTGTTTTTCTCTTCCCGTTTCATTTATTCCTGCTATAACCTTTATTGGAGCCCTGGTGGCAGAGTGGTTAAGAGATTATAATTTTCTTCCTCCTGATAGCTTTAAGGTTAGTTTGTTCTTCTTTTTCTAGTCTCAGGGTGTAAAGTTAGGTTATCGATTTGAGATCTTTCTTCTTTTAGTGTAGGTGTTTACAGCTATAAATCTCCCTGTGAGCGCTGCCTTCATGGGCTGCTACCAGTTGAAGATAGCCATAATGAGTGCGGTGTGGGAGAAAACTAAAGATTTTCCACCATTTAGTTGTCATCTTTTTCTTTATTTGGTGTTCACTTAGTTGATGTAACCCTTTGACTGGTTTCCAAAGAATTACCTACATAGTTACCTTTACTGGGAGTCTTTTGTGTGTGTGTGTATAGATTGCAATTACTTTGTGGTGTCACTTGCTTTCAGCCTGAAGAACTTCCTTTATTATTTCTTGTAAGGCAAGGATGCTATCAATGAATTTTTTCTTCTTTTGTTTACCTGGGAATATCTTCATTTTGCCTTCATTTAAAAAAATTATCTATTTTTACAGGTATTTTAAAGCTCACTTTATATTTGTTATTAAAAAGATCATTGGCTCTGATAAGGTGGGGAATCAAAGACAGAGAGTAACGTTATGAAATGATGAAATATCAATGCATTTCTTAATCATAGTTTTTCAAAAATGCTAAGCCAATGGAGTAGAATAATTTGAGACATATTTGATATATTTTTAGTTGAACTAATTGTAGATTTACATGCAGTTGTGAAAAATAATAGAGATTTCTTATACATTCTTCCCAGTTTCCCCAGTTGTGACGTTTTCCAAAACTATTGTATCACAACCAAGATACTGACATTGATATAAACCACAGCCAATCTTATTCAGATTTCCCTAGTTTTACTCATTTGTGTGTACACTTATTACGTTGTATACAGTGTTATCACCTTGTAGGTTTATGTATTCACTATCACAGTCAAGATACGGAACAGTTCCAACTATAAGAATCCCTCGTGTTGCCCTTTTATAACCGCCCCCCTACCCCGCCGCCTCCATCTCATTCCTCCCCTCTAGCCCATCCTGAACCCCTGGCAACCACTGATCTGTTCTCCATTTAAAAAATTTTGTCATCTCAAAATGTTATGTATGTAAAATCATACCGTATGTAACCGTTTGGAATTGGCTTTTTTTCACTTACTGTCTGGTAGAAAAATTCCTCCCAGTTTATTCTTCTTTGACAAGATTATTTTAGTATTGTATATGCCTTTTCAGATAAATTTTAGGTTTGTCTATGTTTGTAAAAAAAAACTCTGCTGGAATTCCAATAGGAATCGCATTAAACCTATCTTAGTTATCTAGTGCTGCTATAACAGAAATACCACAGGTGGGTGGCTTTAACAGAAATTTATTCTCTCACACTCTAGGAGGCTAAAAGTTCAAATTCAGGGTGTCAGGTCCAGAGGAAGCTCTTTTGTCTCTGTCAGCTTTGGGGAAAGGTCCTTATCAGTCTTCCCCTGGTCTATGAACTTCTCAGTGCAGGGACCCGGGTCCAAAGGACACGCTCTTCTCCTGGTTCTTCATTCTTGGTGGCATGAGGTCCCTCTCCTCTTTGCTTGGGTCCTGCTTCATTAACATAACTGCCTCTAATCCTGCCTCATTAACATCACAGAGGTAGGATTTACAACATAGAAAAATCGTATCAGATCACAAAATGGTGAGTCACACAATACTGGGAATCATGGCCTAGCCAAGTTGATACACATTTTGGGGGGACCACAATTCAATCTATAACAACCTATGATACAATAGTTGACATACTTTCTATGTGAAGTCTTCCAGTCTATGAAAATAGTATGCCTTTCCATTTATTGACATAGATCTTCTTTGATTTCCATCTGCACTTTAAATTTTTTGGCATACAGATCCTCTAAATGTCTTTTACTTTTATTCGTATTTCATTTTCTTTGGAATGATCGTAAGTGGTATCTATTGTATTTTTCATTTTGATTTCTGCATGTTTCTTGTTACTATATAGAAATGTGATTGATTTTTACGTATTAATTTTATGTTCTGCGACCTTGCTGAACTCAATAGTTCTAGGGATGTTGTTTTGTAGATTCATTGGGATTTTCCTCACAGATAATCATGTCATTTGCAAGTATATACCTTTTTATCTCTTCTTTTCTAATCTCTATGCCTTTTGTTTCTTTTACTTGCTTCATTGCAGTGACTACAGCTTCCAGCACTATGTTGAATAAGAGTGGTGAGAGAGGACATCCTTGCCTTGTTCCCAGTCTTACAGGGGAAGCATTCAGTATTCGCCATTAAATGGCCTGTCTGCTTAGAGTTCTGTCCTTAAGGAGCAGAAATGCACTGGGGATAGCATTTCTGGAGACAGAGCTGGGAGTGGAGAAGAGGGAGCAAGTTGTGGTTCAAACACCACAGACTCTCTGTTCTTAACGAGATTCAGTAGAATTCCTTGAGTGAAGGTTTCTCTATTTGCTGTATACCCTTAGGTCAATTTGCAGAGACTTTAAATGATTGTTCTTTATAATTTTCTCCAATTAAGCGCACTCTGGAAGTCTTGACCCCATTTGTTTTTAATTATACTGTAACTAATTAGTATAAAGCCAAACATTTTTCTTCCTCATCAGTTTGTATTTACTATGTGCATAACCTTATTCTAAGAATTTTCTGGGGTGGGTAGCATTGACTGTGCTTTCAAGGATTTTCCCAGTGAAGTAAAGAGAAGCAAGACACCTTGAATTTGCTTCCCCAGATAAACACCGAGGTAGGCCTACGCTATGCTTAGACCCTGGCCTGCTGCAGGGGACTGCACAGGGGGAGGCCCTCTGCACTCCAGGAGTCAGAAGAAACCTCAGTGGGAAGCAAGGAGCCCAGCACCAAGTCACTTGGGATGTAATGTATGAATTGCAGGTTAAATGGTGGGTAGACGGTGCTGACAACGACAGCTGTGCTAGTTCAGGAGGAGGAATTGGGGATCCAAGATTCTGGGCTTTGAAGAACTGGCCTGGGATGGTGGCAGGGCCTGAGGGAGTGGTTAGGGGATGGCGCCGCAGGCAAGGAAGACAGTGAAAGCAGGAGAGCTTGTAGAGCATGCAGGAGCTCTGAGGAGGCCAGTCTAGATGAAGAGAGGGCTGAACCGAGGGCTCTCTGGAGCTGAGGTTGAGTGGGGTGGTCAGGTCAGGTGGTAGAGGGCTTAGAACGGCAAGCTAAAGGCTTTGAACTTGAGTCTAAAAGCAGCAGAAGAGCTGTTGAAGATTGCTGAGGTTTGTCAGGAAAATTCTGGCACTGACCCCATGACAAGAGGAAGGGAGGTAGGGAGGGCCCTGGGCTCCAGGGAAAAGCCAGCCAGGGAGAGGTGACCTGGAAGTATGGCCAGGAAAATTGGAGGGACAGAAGAGGTAGTCTGCACTGCAGGTAGCAATCGTAAAAACTGCCTGAACATCACACATGAGATTTTCCTCCCAAGGATCTACAGAAGTTAAGGAGACTTAGTTTTGCTCATGGGAACGGCAGTGCCCAGTGGGCTCTGCTTTCCTTTCCACGACTTCATGGAGATGGTGCGAGTGATGGGAAGGCTAAAGAGATTTTGGTAAGAGCGTGGTTTCTTTGCAGTTGGTCTCTGAGATTAGTACCTCCGTCAGTGCCACTTTATGGTTCCATGTCTTAGCAAAAAAGGTGGAGTGTGAAGCCAAAGCTAGAGCTTGCAAACAGAGCCGAGAGCCCTGGTGGTAGTGCCATTTTCCTCACTGAATTTGCTCCGTAGTGTTACTTTCAGAGTGAAGGCTGATTCTGAGTTTAGCTTGGTTTATGTCCAGTCTCAGAACCAAAACCAGTTTTCCAGTATCACTAGCATGGTTTACTTCTGAATAATTTGTTTTGTTTTTTCAATAACATGTAGTTATTAGGTTTCTGAAAACTACTGGATTTGTTTTAATGAGTCACTTAGCATTTAACTGAAATAGAGAGGACTCCATCTGTTGCCTTTGCGTGGTCCCCAGTTCTGTTCTCTGTGACTGAGCTATAAGGGAAGCAGGAGAACTTACTGTTCCTGGAGCTCACAATTACTGGCCCTGCCTGTCAGGCACAAAGCTTGTCTGAATAAAAATATGGGGAAATTGACCCTGCAATCAATCAGCCAGCCCATTGTGTTTGGGTGGGTGGGGGTAGGGAGCAGGAGCCAAGGGTTTCTTGTCCACTGATTTCTGCCACTTCTTTCTTTGGAGCACCCTTTACGCCTATCATTTCAGGTACACCCTTCTGGTGTCAGAAAGAGGCATATCTGCTGCAGGGCTGGTTTCCTTGAGTCCTCTTGGCTTGCTGTGCCCTGATGCTCTTCTCTGTGACCCTGAGGTGGCCAGACAACTCATTCTGACTGCATTGGCTCTCTGAGAGTAGGTGGCAACACCTCAGGTCAGGAGGGGTCATGGGAGCATGAAATAGCACAAGGGGAAGGGCACAGGCTTGGGAGAAGAGAGACCGAGTTACCAAACCTGGCTTTGTCTTACCCACGTCACTTCCTCTCCTTAAATCTTGGTTTTCTCATCTGGACCTCCACTACAGAGCCATTGTGAGGAGCAACTGAAATGATAGATGTAAAGTGCCTGGCACATGCTAAAACATTTACCAGTTTCCTTACCCTCTCTCATGGTCTGGCTACTCTCTTGGGTGTACTCTCCTCTTTCGTCAGCAACAGATCATTCTCATGTACAGAGTGAGAAGAAAAGTGTGGGATTCTGTGAGTCAGGGACATCCTACACAGTGCCCCATGGTGGGGCAGCAGCTCTGTGGGTATAGGAAGGACAGGAGCCATTTGCTCCTGGAGCCTCATGCTCTAGTGCCCAGACTAAGACCCTGGGTATCAGCAGATTGGCTATTTGCATATCTGCTTCTCTTTGGGAAGCTGAGACCTGGCCTTCCACACTTGTGGAAGGGCCTGGGCCCAACAAGTCATGCCCCTCCACTGCTGGCCCCTGCAGAACAACCAGCCTGTGAACAGGGGCCTCAGGCCCTACTCTGCTGCTTTCCTGTTCTGCTCTAGTCCTGGAGACATCATTCTCTGAGCTGTCACAGGAAGTGCCCTTGCTTCTGTGACTAGCTCTCATCTCTGCCTGTTGGTGATGTGCTGCCTAGCCAGTGTGGGACCTAGGTTGGCTCTTCCTGCCACTTAAAGTAGCTGCTTGGCTCTGTACGACTAGCTTTGCCTGACTCCTTTTTCAGTTTCTCAGCTACACAGGGCATTTCACAGGGTAGCCACCCTAGAGAGCACAGACTAGTTGGATTACATCATGATTACTGAATTAGCAGGTGATTGGAGCCTTGTCCAAGAGGGCCCCATGTGTGAGGAGTTCTGAGTGAACTCTGCTCCATTGCTGGGGACAGACCAGAGGTTGTTCCCTGAGGTGATGCCAGTAGCCCTGAAGGCCAGGGAGACAGATTTCCTGTTAGCCACTCTTTAGCAGGTCCTTGGTGAGCCATGGCTGCTGTCACTTTGCACTGAAGCTGTAGTCCTGACTCAGCCCAAAGAAGTGACCCACTGACCTTGCCAGCTCCCAGCTATGTCAGAGCCCTCACACCCAGCTAACTTTTGTTTTGAGTTGGGTGCTTCCCTTTCCAGGTAAGTGCACAAAGTGGCTTCTCCTTCCCACAAACCAGCATCACTTCACTTTGACCTTTGAAGTGGAGTTGAGACCAACAGCCACTGACCAGGCCTGCATCAGCCTCCCCAATCTGCTTTAGCTTCTAAAATTTTAGCAAAATAAGATAACCCAGGCTTGGCTAAAGCCCATACTCTGGACACCAGGGAGGCTTCTTGCTTCTAAATTGGTCATTGTTTCCAGGCCTTTGTAGTGGACAGAGTTAGGAAGTATGCATTTTAAAGGAAGATAACAATAAATAATGAATTTGTACTGATATTGCCAATTCCAGTTTAAGATTACAGGGGTTTTACTTTATATATGTCTCTTTTCTGTTATGCTAAAAGCCTTGGTTCTTAACATTAACATAATTACTTATTTGATTTTTCCTACTTTCTTTATATAATGATTTCAAATTAATATCAATATTATAACTAACAATAAAACTTCTGAATGTAGTTTATAATTTATGGGTATGTCCTTACAGTATATCTCAATAGAAATGTTCAGTCAAAATGTCATGTTTTAGAGTGTTGGAAATAGTTCATTTCTGTGCAGTTATATTGCTTACTTGATAGAGACTTAAGTATATTTGTTTCTGTTTTTTTGTGAGGGAATTGTTTTGTTTTTGTTGGGGAGACTGCTTTTTTTAACTTAAGTTTCTATGTTAATTTACATAGTTCCAACATAAAAACTGAAATTACACAATAACACCAACTCTGTCCCTGGCCTTGTGCCTCTGATGGTATATTCTGGGAATCATCCAGTGGCAGTCCATCGAGACCTCCCTCATCCTTTTCACAGCTGTGTAGAATTCCATGATGTGACTGGACCACAATTTATTCAGCCAACCCCTGCTGAGGATATTGGGGTTGTTTCCTGAGTTTTCCTGTTACAAATAGTTCCGCGGCAAAATGCCAAGGGCGTGTGTCTTATATTTTTGTTTCTGGATCTTTATAAGCTCTGGGTCCATGTCTAGTTTGGGCTACAACTTGCAGAGAGGAAAACATGTTTTTGGAGCGTTTGAGGTTGGTACTATAGATATAGACTGTGCTACAGATATTTAAAAGATTGATAAATGAAGTTCATTTAAAAGGGAAACATATATTACAGTAATTTTACTTGAAGTAAAAGGGCTAAATAAATTGGTTGAAGTAGAAAAGTCTGAGGGGTAACTGGAGGAACAGATAGAAGGCTGCAGGAGGACCAAACTATGAAGATGGAACGCACTCCCTGGTGTTGGGTCAGGGGGAGAAGGAACGTCTACAGGTTTGTCAGTGAATGAGGTGGAGGCTGCCTCACGGCCATGACAACACAAATAGAGGGGGACCTCTGCAGCCCTTAGAGGCGTTCTTTGGTTTTATGCAGGGGTTTTGGGGGAATTCTCGAGTACTGCAGCAGCCTGGGGGACAGTTAGAGCAGAAACATGTACCTGATACTGAGACGAGATACCAGCAGCAGGAAGGGGGTCCAGAAACATGGTCTGCTCCCATGTCCCAGGCCTCCTGGATCTCCTCTCCTGCATCCTCCCCACCCACGCCTCTCGAGCCACACTGGCCTGCTTGCTCTCCCCACCTGCCATGTACACTCCCACCTTAAAGCCTAAGCCCCTGTTCTCTTTTTCCCCTGGGATGCACTTCCCCTGGGCCTTGGCACAGCTTCTCCTAGGATGCTTGTCTGGCTCTGCTCAGGTGTCCCCTCTTCAGAGGTGCCCCCTGATCCACCAGCATAGTCTCCCTCCTTCCTCATCCATATCATTCTTCAAAACACCCATCATACCCTGAACAAATCAGGTTCATCTGTTTGTCTTCTTGGTTTTTGCCTGTTTCCTGCATCATAAGGTGAGTTTCATGAGATGAGTGGTCTTGTCTGCCTTGCTCACTGCTAGATAGCCAGAGTCTGCAGTGCAGCCTGGTGCCAGGCGCCCTGTAGCTCCTGATAAGCATCTGTGTTCAGTGAAGCCTCACACTCACGCTGTTCTGACTGTCACTGGGGCTCAAGCCCTTCCGTCTCCCCCTCTTGTATTCGGATCTGTAGTCACCACGCCTTCCATCCCAGATATCCTCACCTTGTTCTGGGTGGCTTTCTCTGGAACTCCAAAATACCCTGAGTCCCCAACATCTTCTCCAGATGTTTCCTCCAACTTCTTCCAGGTGAGAGTCTGACCATGCCTGAGCACACAGCATCCCCCTTAATGCTCTCAGCAGGACTGTCCAGACCGCATGTACTTGCTTGGTTCCACCTGGCCAGAGGGCAAATGTTTCAGTCTGCTGCTTGAGCCCAGCTCCTCAATTCCTGTTCCCTCCTCTCATATGATTCTACTGCTTTCTCTCCCTCAGCATTGCCTGCTAGACTTTTCACTACTTCCCCGTTTCACTGAAAAATTTGGCATGAGAATCCCAGGCTTCCTTCCCAATCCACTTGCTGCCAAGCCAGGGAAGGAAGAAAGGAAGGAAAGACCTAATGTTTTTCTCAGTGCCTACTGTGCACCTGGCACTGCCCTTCCTCAGGCTGGAGGTGGCCCTGCCCCCTCTGTTGGCTCAGTCTGGTCCAGCACTCTGTGTGTGGTGGTTCAGGGCTTGGGTAGTTCCTCAGATGTTTGCCCTTCCCTTTGGGAGCAGGTCTCTTTAGCAACGCCTTACTCGTTACTCAGAGGCTAGCCATGTGCCATGGAGAGGGTGATCACACACACCCGGACATGCTGACACTCAGGTACACCACACATATGTGTACACAGCGTCTCATCATACTTTTATCTCGGAGCATAAGAAGGTGTTAAATACCACTCTCAGACCCACAGGCAGATGTTTTCATTATGAGAACACCTGTCTTGATAGACTTTGAGCCCAAGTAGGTGAGCATAATGCTCTCAACATGAGAAAATCTGTCAGATAGGAACATGGTATGCCCCTGCTCCTCTTCTTCCCAGACGCTGAGCACTGGGAAGAGGAAGGGAGCCAGGGAGGGAGCTCTCACCTGGGGGAGAGCCTCTCCTGACCAGGACTAGGTCCAGCCACCTGAAAGGGATTGATAGATAGCTCCTGGATGGGAGTTTTTGGAGTTAGAGTTACACCACATCTGGCTGAGCAGTGAGGCAGTCTTAGGATCAACCCTGAGGCAGAGGGATGAATAGGAAGGTGGGGTAAGGAGGACCTGGGGAGGGACAAGGTGGCCCCTCCTACAGGAAGTCTCCCTGGTCCCTCACCCCATTGGGAGGCAAGCTTCCTGAGGGGCCAGGTGGGTGACTCGTCCACAGGGAGGGTCTGAGAATGAATCCCCAGCACTGCTCCAGCCCCCACAGCCTGAGGGAGAGGCAGGGATAGGTGCTTCACAGGTGAAAATTAGATTTCTCCTTCTGACTTAGACCCCTCAGAGGTGAGAAGCGAGGAGGCTACAGAGGAAAGACTGCAGAGTTGGCAAAAAAGGAAAATAAGCCACCGGCCACGTACATTTTTCTGCTAGGCTGACACGGCGTGTGGAACAATGGACATGGTAAAGATGAAGGCTCGAAAGGTGGTGGACAGCTTTCCTTTTTAGATGTCCTTTAATGTTGCAGTGGGTATGATTTAGAAGAGGGGATGTCTTTCCTGCTGGAAGCTTGAGTCTCATGTACCATCATGAGATGACACATTGTCGTTCTGATTTCCACAAGCCCTGTAAAGAGCTGCAGTCAGTCAGCATGTCCTGAGCCTCAGCATTGTCTGGCATTGGGCTCCTGCCGTGTACTAAAAACTGAAAAACCAAACCCATTGCTGTCGAGTCAACCATATAGTACAGGGTAGAACTGCCCTACAGCATTTCCAAGGAGTGCCTGGTGGAGTCAAACTGCTGACCTCTTGGTTAGCAGCCCTAGCTCTTAACTGCTATGCTACCAGGGTGCTGCATGCTGGTGAGGGGAAAGGGTGAGGCCAGAAAGTACCCCAGGCACCACAAGGAGCTCTCCCTGTGTGAGCCCATGAGGAGTCAACAGGAAGGCATGGTGGATTTCTGGGAGGGTCTGGGAAGGCCCCATAGAGGGCTGGGCATTGGAGCCAGGTTTTGAAGGTTGAATTGGGTTTTAAGGAAGCGGCCTTCCAGAAAGAGAGTAGAGCATAAGCTGGTAAGAATGCAAGTCAGTGAGGAGCCTCAGGAATCCCTTTCTGAAGGCAATGCAGGGAGAGGGGTAGGAGGGCCACATTGTAAAGCACTTTGAAGGCAGAGGGCCAGTGGATCCAGGGTGGGGTGGTAACCCTGGGTTGCAGCTGTGCAGTGTCACCACCTGTGTAGGGTGAGACTGGTGGCGTTGCCCTCACATCTCATTGGGCAGGAAGAGCCAGCACATAGCACGATGTGGTCTGCAAGAAGCTCTGAGGGTGTAGCTGTGATCATGGCAGCTGCCACTAGAAAGCCAGGCCTGTTTCAAATGGGCTTCCCAAGGGAGACTCCTGGTCAGGGCCTACCGTGTGTCTCTATCGAGTCCTTTCTCCCCCTAGACCTGACAATCATCTGCCTGAGAAGTCTTGTAGGCCCCAGGATTGTTCTAATGGCTCCCATCTCTTCCATGCCCAGTGTGTCGGCCACCACTACCACAGAGAGCCTCTGATTTCCTAATCAGTCACATCAATCCCTCAGTCATTCAGTCTCCAAACATTTACTGAGCCCTGCTCTGTGCCAGGCGCTATGCTGGGCTTTGAGGACCCAGTGGTAACCATGTGTGGAGGAAAGCCAGATAGCTCACTCCTCTCTGAAACCACTCCCCTTCCCACGTGTTGTCCTCCAGGGCTTTCTCTAACTGCCAGCCCGCATTCATTTCTCCTTTTCTAGCCACCACTGCCAGTGCCCATCACACATACACACGCACATACTGAAGTATACACACACGCACACCCAAGTTCTAATTATTCTGCATGCGATGGAGCTTTATGTGTGAGAATACTTGTTTTGAATTCTTTTGATTGGAATAAATTTGAAATTACAAGGCAGAGGTAGAGGTTCAAAAGGTTTTGTTCTCATTTTATTACTTATTTTCAATGCCAGACATTGCCTGGCTCCACACTAGTACCAGGGATAGGTGGGGGCGGGAATGTTCCAACCCCTTCTGTTTTTTCACTCAGAGCTGAAACTAAGAACTATAGGTGATCCCCAATCACAATTTTCTTGTACCATTTTTGGGTCATAGATAAGTTTCTCATTATTCTTGTATAAAAAAACCCATTGCCGTCAAGTCAGTGCCAACTCATGGTGATCTTATAGGACAGAGTAAAACTGCCCCATAAGGTTTCCAGGGCTGAAACCTGTGGAAGCAGACTGCCACATCTTTCTCCCACAGAGTGGCTGGTGGATTCGAACCACCGACATTTTGGTTAGCAGCCATGCACTTAACCACTGCACTACCAGGGCTCCTTGCATAAAGACATAAAAAGCGAGCAGGCCCAATTTCTGGTTTTTAACATGGGTGAGCAGATGTTACTTTGGTGTTTCTTTCTCCCCGAAAATAGACAATAGACATAGTCTGAATTCCATTCACTTCCCGTGAGAAAGGAGTCTCAGGCCAGGAGGGGGTTTCCTTGGAAGTCTCACAGACCAGGCTCCGAGAAGCCTCATACGCTGGAGTATTTCCAGGTACATTCCTATACCCTGTGCACAGCAGGGGTTCAGCCACTCCATGCATTAATGATGCAGACACTGAGTTATCTCACTGGCTGCATTGTTGGCCCCTGTCTCCCTCCCTGCTCCTGGAGCAGGGCTTGGCATGCAGTAGGCCCTTAGCCATCCTTGTGGGCTGAGGATGGGCCCTGGCAGCCTGCTAGGGTAGGCTCAGTGCTGAGTCTTTCCTCAGCACTGGGCCTAAAGACAGGGCAGGAGTTTGCTAATGTTTCTGGGCCAGAGCCCTGGCTTCTGCCTGTTGGCAGCTAGGGTGGAAGGAGTGAGGAATGCTGCCTCCACTGGTCATAAAACCTTGCAGTTTTCACTTATCTCAACTTTCTGGTTGCAGCAGAATTTAGTAGACAGCTGACAAGTACAGCACTGTCCCCTTGGTAAAGGTCTATTGTAGTAGAATTTGCAGCAACTGGAACCTGGGAAAAACTGGCTCAGCTTTATGTAATGACTTCCCACTTCTGATTAGAGCTTCCTAGCTTCAGGAGCTCCCCCCTGAGTCAGAAAACTAGGTTGCTGCACAGCTCAAAGCTGGCCCCACATGGGGTCTCAATGCAGCTGTCCAGAAGTCGGGCTGGGTGGGGAGCAGGAGCCTAGGTGGCTTGAGCAGAATCAGAACTACTGGGCCACACTCGGGAGCCACCTCCCTGCCTCTTCCTCCCTTCTCTGGATCTCTTGGCTCCCCGCACTGGCCCCTCACCTCTCCTGGCTTCCGCAGGAGTCTCCTGCTGATGAGATGTTACCCAAGTCTGATGAATAAGTGGGAAAAAAAGACATGAGAGCGCTAATAGCAAAGGAATAACATTTCCTCCTTCTACTAAAGAAGCCAGCTCCTTTACCATGTTATGGTAAAACTCAATCTTTGGATCCTTTCCCCTTGGAAGTTGTGATAATTTGGCTAAATCAGATCTTTGTAAAAGATGAATGGTAGAAATCTGACTGTTTTACTCACCTAAGAGAAAAAATTGCTTTCACGTTTTAGCAGGGTCATTTCCTACAAACCATGCCCAATTGTGATTTATTTCCCATCAGTTAATTAAAACAGCCTGTGGAACTTCTGCTTCCTTCAACTGGCAAGCAGGGCTGCACCCACATTACATTCTGGGAGCCCTTGCCCTCATGGGGTACTCAGTCTGATCTGAGAGATAATAAACAGATAGTGCCCTGCAGTTGGGCAGCACTGGAACCAGGCTGGTGGGGGGCGCACAGGGAAGGAGACCAGGGAGGCTCCACATCTGAAGTCAGGTCCCAATGGTGCTATGGAGGTATCTGACTAGCCCTCTGGAAGACCTAAGGAGCACTGTTTACACAGTGGTTAAAAAAAAACAAACCCACAGTGGTTAAGCACTTGGCTATTTACTCAAACGTCAGCAGTTCAGGCCCACCAGCTACTCCTCAGGAGAAAGATGTGGTAGTCTGCTTCCATAAAGATTACAGCCTTAAAACCCTGTGGGGCAGCTCTACTCTGTCCTGTGGGGTTGCTATGAGTGAGAAATGACTAAATGGCAGTGGGTTTGGTTTTTGTGTGTGTGTGATGGAGAACCTGTGGGCACGGATCAGGAAAGGAATTGACTTGTTGGTGAGCATCTAGGCCTCAGGTAAGGCCTGCACACAGGGTGTATGTGGGTGACAAGAGACAAGATGGGCAATCGGCAGGGGCCCACTGGTTAAGGACCAAATCAGCCACTGAGGAGTTTGACCTGCATAGGTTTCAGGAGGTCTGGCTACCTACTGAAATCAAACAGAAATGTTTATGGTTATGTGCAGTTTTTCCTAGGGACGAGATCTTAGATTTTAAATCAGATTTACAAAGGTACCCATGCTTTAGAAAACTCAGAACTTGCACAGTTGGAAGGTCAGAGAAAGAAAGCATTTATTTTGGGTTGTAAGATGTCTTCTAGTTAAATATGGTGAATTAGAAACAGCTCTCTGTACTTGGATCAGGTGGACACTTGAGGTTATGTTGGCATCTCCTGTCTGGAGGGGAGATGGGAGGGTAGAGGGGGTTAGAAACTGGCAAAACGGTCACAAAAGGAGAGACTGGAAGGAGGGAGCGGACTGACTCATTAGGGGGAGAGTAAGTGGGAGTATGTAGCAAGGTGTATATGAGTTTATATGTGAGAGACTGACTTGATTTGTAAACTTTCACTTAAAGCACAATAAAAACTAAAAAAAAAAAAAAAGTCAAGGAAAGACTGAAGAACTGCCCAAGACTGGAGACTGAAGAGACATAAAATCTGAATGCAACGCCATGATTCTAAGCGAGATCTTTTAGCTATAAAGGAACAATTGTCAAAACGTGAATGCGGTCTGAGTATTACGTGGTAGTAATGTACCAATGTCAATTTCCTAAGTGTGATGGTTGTATGGTGGTTCTGTAGGAGCGTATCTTTGTAGAAAATGTACACTAAAGTACTCAAAGTGGTCATGCATCATGTCAACAAATGGTCCAGAGTAAAAAAAGTTATTCGTAAAAAAAAAAACAGCTCTCTGCTCAGTCTTCTTTCTGAACTAACTGAAAATGGCAAGAAAAACAAGAAACAGAAAACTCTACCTTCAGCAAAACTAAGAAACACGCATACACCAAAACACAATAAATAAAGAATGGTTTCCAGGTATAGGGAAAATTATTCCAGAGTGAGGGAGAATCTTAGGAGGGGAAACTTGCCTCTGTGCAACTAGGGCAGAGAGGTTAGAATCTCAAGGTTCCAAACAAATAATTCACTTCTTAGACTGCTAGCAAAGCCAACATATGTGGAGAAGCTCAGGGAGTATTCTTGAACCCTGTGTGCTGCCAGGGAGTTACTAGGGAGATGGGGTTATCAAAGCAATTGAGGAGAGTATGGCAGCTGGAGGGTGGGGGAAAGGGAGAACTGTGGGTTACCAGCAGCCCTGCAGACAAAGGAAATCAAAATAAGCATAATTGGTATCCCTGGAAAACTGAACAGAAGAAATGAAACACAAAAAAATATTCAGAGGTATAATAGAAGAAAACTTTTTTTCCCCCTGAAATAAAGGACCATATAAATCTATAGTTTAAAAGTACACAAGAAATTTCAGGAAAAATAGGTGAATTTTTTTGTTCTTGTAAAAAATATATATGTATATATTACATATATGTATATGTGTAACACAACATTTGCCAATTCAAAGTTTTACATTTTCAGATTTACAATTTAGTGATATCAATTACATTAATCATATTGTGCAACAGCCACCCATAATCATTGCCAAATTTTCCATCACTATGGACAAATATGGTTTCCTAAACAATGGCTCCCTCCCCCCGCCCCGTTAACCAGTAATAAACTTTGATCTCTGTAGTTGCCTATTCTTGTTATTTTGTATAAATGAGATCATACAGTATTTGTCCTTTTGCAATTGACTTATTTCACTGAGCATAAGGTTTTCAAGGTTCATCCGTCTTGTAGCATGGACCAAGATTTCATTTCTCTTTATGGGTCAGTACTATTCTGTTGTATGAGTGTACCACATTTTGTTTACTCATTTATCCATTGATGGACAGGTAGGTTGTTTCCACCTTTTGGGTATTGTGAATAGTGCTACAGTGAACACTGGTGTATATGTGTCTGTTTGTGTTGCAGGTTTCAGGCCTCTTGAATATATACTTAGGAGTAGAATTGCTGGATTATATGGTAGTTCTTATGGTGCAGTGGTTAAGAGCTTCACTGCTAACCAAAAGGTTGCAGCTCAAATCCACCAGCCACTCCTGGGAAACCCTGTGGGGCAGTTCTGCTCTGACCTATAGGGTCACTGACTCAGAATTGACTTGATGGCAACGGGTTTGGTTTGGTTGTGTTTTTATGGTAGTTTTGTGTTTAACTTTTTGAGGAACTGCCCAACTGTTTTCCATAGTGGCTGTACCATTTTGCATTCCTACCCTCAATGAATAAGTGTTCCAATTTCTCTACATCCTTGCCAATATATGTTATCATCCCTTTTTTTTTTTATCCTAGTGGGAGTGAAGTGATATTTCATTGTGGTTTTAATTGGCATCTTTCAAGTGGCTAATGGGAGCTCTGGCAGCGCAGTGGTTAAGAGCTTGGCTACTAACCCAAAGATCAGCAATGCGGATCCACCAGCCGCTCCTAGGAAACCCAATAGAGCAGTTCTACTCTGTCCTATAGGGTCTCTGTGAATTGGAATTGACTCAGTGGCAATGAGTTGGGTTTTTTTTTTTTTTTTTTGGTTAACGGCAAAACTGAGCATTTTTAATGTACTTTTGGCCATTTGAATATCCTCTTTGGTGAAATATCTGTTCAAGTCCTTTGCCTATTTTTTGATTGGGTTGTCTTTTTGTTGTTAAGTTGTAGTTTTGTATCTTTTAGATATTAGCCCTTTGTGAGATATATGGTTCCCAAAGATTTTCTACCAAACTGTAGATTCTCCTCACTTTTTTGATAAAGTTCTTCGATGAACAAAAGTATTTAATTTTTATGAAGTCCCATATCTATTTTGTCTTCTGCTGCTTGTGTGTGTGTTTTTTTTTTAATAATGCCTGATAATCCATCATTAAAAACTAGACCCAATGGCTATATCCCTATGTTTTCTTTTAAGAATTTTGTGGTTGTAGTTTTCACATTTAGGCCCTAGATAAGGAATATTTAACCTTATATCTTGGTTAAGTTACTGACTTCAAAGAGAAAAAAAAAGAGTTCTGTTGCTTTGAGAGGAAGGGAGGTAATCAGGCTGACCCAGAGCTTTCCAGAGCAGTAGTCAGTGCTAGAAAACAAAGGGGCTTTATCTGCAAAGTCTTCAGGAAAAGAAAATGTGAACCCAGAATTTTATATCCAACCAAGCCTTTGTTCAAGTTTAATGACCACAAAGATATTTTCTGACTTCAAGAACTCAGGAAACATAGCTCCCATGAGGCTTTTTAAGTGAATAAATGAATGAGTGAATAAATGAAACTAGTAAAGTTCCATAAGATATAAATGGTGAAGTTATAATTAAAGGACCAGTAACCCCTCAACAGAGTCCCTGGGCTAGGGAAATTGCATCCATGCTCCCTTGCCCTCAGGTGAGCTACCATTCACACACTTACAGCCTGTTACGAGAACCGTGGTGCAAGAGACATTCAGTCTTTGGGAGGCCTTTCCTGATGCCTTCCAAAGTTACACTGAGCTTATAGCATTTGATGCTTCAACTGACTGATGTCCACATACCCAGGATAAGTGCCAACTTGACAGCTCTCGTGGCTTTGGGAAAGCCATGGGATGGAGGTAAAAGTGGAACTGAGGAGAACTGGTCTCTCTCTGGTGACTACATACATTCACTGCTCTCTTTTTGGTGAGGGGTAAATTTGGCCTGTAGTAGGCCTGGTCTAATTCCTGGACTTCCAGGAAGCTGAATATCACTTGAAGCAGGTCTAGGAGTCTGGTTTCGTTCTATGTCATAAATGACAAGTCCATGGCTTTTGTGCTAATGTGCCTACTTCTGGGTCTGTGGTAGATATCACTAATTGATGACAGCAGTCTTTCCCACTGATCTTTCCCAAACCCAGCCCTCCAGTCTGCACTATCAATTAATTAGGGTTACAGGAAAGTTACTTCTATTTCTTATCCTTGTTCTGGACTCTGGAGACTGGCTGGGCCTAAATGGAACCAAATCAGATTGCCTTGAGAGATGCTCTCAACTTAGTGGACTCGCTTGGGCCTCAGGGCTAGGGAATGAGGTCCCCAGGGCTTGCTCTCATTGCAGTTGTGGCCTGGCTCCCACCTCACTCCCATCCCCCTGGCGGTCTCTTCTCTTGCATTGGCAGCTTCCTCTGACCTGTGTTTGATGGCAGCAACTCTTGCTTCTACCACATTCTTCCATCTTCCCTTTTGCCGCATTCTCCTCCTTTCTGACCCATGTGCAATCTCATCCCAAACTCTTTCCTCAGAAACAGCAAAACAGCCAGAGCTCATTGCTTTAAACATGTTCTATGCTGGCCCATACAGGCCTTCCTTGGACCAGGTGAGGCTTGTTGTTTGGTCACAGGAAGAGTCCTAACTGTCAGACATTCCTGTATGGATGGCATGAGTGGAGGTGGTGGGCACCCAGGTAACACTAATGGCTTCTTCATGTGGGTTTGCCTGTTCAGGGTTGTGAGTGCTTGATGCCCCCGTGCATCAGTACATGCCTACTGTAGAGACTGTCATCAGGCTGGCATGGTGTCTTGTCCCACCTGTACTTCTGATCTTGAAACCGCAACCTCAGTGGGACACAGCTTCAAGGGGCTGGAAAGTTAGAAAGGAAATATGCCAGTCTCTTGGGGAGCTCTGCTTACATAATGTCCCCCACCTTCCCAGGAGCCTTGGGTGTGGCACCTTCCCTCCCCAGCCAGCATGTCATCCCTTGCCTCCAAGAAAGCATCTCAGAAACTCATGGTCTGGTTTCCTATCCAATTACAGGCTCCTTCTGAGTGCTGTGGCTGAGCATTATGGAAAGCCTCACCTCTATGCTGTCATAGTCAGCCTTCCATGACCTGGGTCCTCCCTGTCACCTCTCTAAGTACACCTTCCACAGGGGAGTGCTGGCGGCAGGAGAGAACCTGGTTTGGTCAATCAGCCAGATCAGGGTTTAAGAATTTCCTCAGCTGTGGCCTCCAAACTGGTGCATGCTACAGGGCTTGGCACAAGGCAGCCAGCTGAGGCATGGGGAGAAAATATGAAAACTGCTATTTACATTTTTTTTTAATCTCATCCTTTAAAACTTTTCGATTTGGGATGGTATGTTTTATCAAATATATATGCATACAATTTATGGATAAATATTCATATATTGGGGATACACAAATAGATTTTATTGATGGGGGTACATGATCAAAAAGACAGGAGGGAAAGGGCCACATAAACCAAAGACTCCATCAGCCTGAGACCAGAAGAACTAGATGGTGCCTGGTACCACCAATGACCGCCCTGACAGGGAACACAACAGGAGTCCCCGATGGAGCAGGAGAAAAGTGGGGTGCAGAACTCAAATTCTAGTAAAAAGATCAGACTTAATGATCTGACTGAGACTGGAGAGACCCCGGAAGACATGGCCACCAGACTCTCTGTTAGCGAAAACTAAAACTATTCCTGAAGCCACCTCTTCAGACAAAGATTAGACTGGACTATAAGACATAAAATGATACTCGTGAGGTGTATGCTTCTTAGCTCAAGTAGATACATGAGACTAAATGGGCAGCTCCTATCCGGAGGCGAGATGAGAAGGCAGAAAGGGACAGGACCTGGTTGAATGGACATGGGAAATCTGGAAAGGAGGAGTGCGCTGTCACATTGCAGGGAGACAACTAGGGTCACATGACAATGTGTGTACAAATTTTTGCATGAGAAGCTAACTTGAACTGTAAACTTTCACTTAAAGCACAATAAAAAAAGAGGGGGTGGGAATACAAGAGGCCACTGGCATAAAGGCTGGGATGGTCAAGAAATGTTTTCTTTTGTGAGAATTGGGATTTTTTTCCTAAGCCCAGACTTTCTGAATGCTCACATCCATTTCTGAGAGAGGAACTCTAGGACCTGGGACCAGGACCCTGGCATCACCATTCTGCAGCTGCTGCTTCTCTGCCTCAGTGCACAGGAACCATTGGGGTGGCATGATGGTTCTCCCTGGCATCAGCCTCAAAGGAAAAGGACAACCCGCAGCATTTGCCCAGCTGTAATTGCCTATTACAGAAAGGTCAGCCATAAATTTATCAAAACCTTGTTTGAAGCTGTGGGGCTCTTCCACTCTGGCTTAGAGAAACAGTTTCCTTAAGTTCACTCCCCTCTCAGTGAACAAAGATAGCCATTTATTGGTGTAAAACTTCTCTTTCAAATGTTCTACTGGAGGTGGCGGGGGGCATGCTCTAGAATGCTGCTGTGTGGACCCCAGCTTGGTTTCCCACTGGAGCCTGCACTATTTCCATCTTCCCTGCTTTTCCTTCCAGCCTGCTTCAGCCTGGACAGACCCACCCTGGGTAAAGTGACCAGAGGAGCACCAGGCTCCTTTCCACCATTGACCAGGGCAGCCATGTCTCTCTCTAGTGGCCCTGCTCCTTGTGGATGTGCTTGGTGTCTGGAGTACCTTTTGCTTTCTGGAGCATGTTGGCCTCATGTCTTTCCTGGGGGTTTCTGATAGTAGGGACCCCGGCATCTAACCAGTACAGTCTGGATTACCTCCCCTAGTCGTGGTCATGGTATGAGACAGGAGGCCACAGAGACACTGAGGGTTGCTGAGGGGGAAGCTGACTGAGCTGGCTCTGTGCCCTCTCACCAGCAGTCCTCCAGTGGCCAGGGGCTTCTTCCTGTGGTGGCACACAGCTTAAAGTTAAGATTCCTTTCTCATCAGTTAATGGCCCTAAATGCAGAAAGAAGGAGGGCTAGTAGAAATCTGGCTATTTCTAGGTCTTCTACCATTCTTGGTCATCTTCAAAAAATTATTTATCCCTAGATAAGGGATTTTTAGTCTTCCTGTGCTCAGCTGTCAGGCCTTTTGGAGGCTGTGTAAGCCACTTCTTCACATCTCTGTCCTCTCCCTCCTTCTCCATCAACTCATCCTCCTGTGTCTTTCTGCTCTATGGCAGTGTCCCTCTCCCCTCATCAGTCCTTACCCCTCCCCCCCAAAAAAAACCAAACCCATTGCTGTTGAGTTGATTCTGACTCATAGATGAATCCTTACCTCAGCCCTCCCCAAGTAATAGAGCTCCCTGAGGCTGGGAGGAACATTGGCCTCACGGGGCCTCACTGCTGCTGATCCATGTGCACGAGAACAGGTTTTCCCTGGGGTTGAGCTGGGTCCTGCCTGTGGGCACCTCCTCCCTGTTTCCTTGCTGTCTTCTCTCTTCTGCCCAGCAGTCACACTTTGGTGGAGACCTTTATTTGTACTCCTTAAGGAGAGCCTCCTGGAGGGCTTGCCTCATCCATTCTAAGGAGACCCTAGGCTATTCCAGCCACCTTGGCTCCCTTGGGACCTATGCCCAGGAGTGTGACACAGTCATCCCTGGATCTTCTGTCATGGACCAGCCCTTGTGTTCAGCAGGACAGGAATCTGCCCTCTACCAAGCTGGGCTTGGGCATTCATGGTATGTGGCCCTCCTGGGTGTAGCCTTCTTCTCAGCCTAGGTACCTTAAACTCATCACAGCACATGGTATTGTTGAATGTCCCACCTCATGGGAACTCCTCCAACCCTGTGTGGTCATTCTCTTGTTCTCCTTTCAATGACTGCTCTCTTTCTGGAATCTCCTTCGCTTCCATAAATGTTGGTGCTCCCCACAGATCTTTCCTGGACCACTGCTTTCTGTGTGAGCTCATCTATCTCTGAGACTCACTCACCTGTGAAATGAACCCTCAACTCTATCGGATAAAAATATCTAGACTTACCCCAAATTGAACCCAAATCCTGACCCATATTTCCTAATGTCCCTTGTTGTTGTTAGGTGCCATCGAGTTGATTCTGACTCATAGCGACCCTATGCACAACAACAAAACACTGCCCGGTCCTGCCCTATCCTTACAATTGTTGCTATGCTTGAGCCCATTGTTGCACCCACTGTGTCAGTCCATCTTGTTGAGATGCTGATGATGTCTCTTGTGCACCCCCAACTCAACAAAGCGAAACACAAACTTGTGGTTTGCTGTTTAACTCCCTGACTTCCCCTGCCATTGACTTCTCTCTCTGGCTTCCCCATCTCAGTTAATAGCACCTCTCCTCCCTGGACCTCAGAACCCTTACTAGACCTTCCCTTCCTCTCACCCCATGGACTGTCACTTGTTTCCCTGCCTCCAGCCTCTCCTTCTCCTCCTCCTTGACACAGAACCAGCACACTCCTCTGTTTGAAAACCTTAGAGGCCCTGCACTCCTGGCCCTTCCCATTTTAGCTCTGAGCTTCCCGACTTACTTCATGCAGTTCAGCACACAGTTGCCAGGAACTGTTCTAGGTGCTGGGAATGGGAAGGACTTAGACCTGTGGTGCCTGTCATGCACAGCCACCCGGCAGAGCATGTCCTGGCACTCCTTAGGGCTTTTGCATGTGCTGTTCCCCTGCCTGGCTTTTATTCAGGGATAACAGCCCAGTTAGATTGTCTCCTCACCCAAGAAACCTTAGAACTACCTACAGGAGCCATCTGCCCCTCCCCTGGACCATGTGGCAGTTTGTCTTACAGTGATTTGTTTGCACATCTGTCTTCTTTCTAGACTGGGGACTCCTAGAGGACTGAATCCCTGTCTGATTCATTTTTTAAACAGTTTATTTTAATGAAATATTAAATAGGTACTTACAAAGGATATAATAATACTTATAAAATATGTATAGGATATAAATGAACACCTGTGGACTCATCTCTCATTATAAGAGATAAAATTCCTTTATGCCATCAGTATCTATCACAGGGCCTGGCACTAGTCTAAGCGTCAGTAAATGTTTGTGAATGACTGAATATTCAAATGAATGAATGTAGTTGGAGTCATTTTCTCTGTGAGCCTCTCAGTGTTACTGGGCAAGCTCCTTGTTAAGTGGCAATAACTAAATGATGTCACTGCGCTAATTCAACCTCACTTTGGGAGCTCACTGTACTGTTGACGTATCTTTCTGTTCACTCCACTCATATATGCCTATTGATTGTCCACTCAATGCCCAAGTGTGGTGTTGGATCCTGGGGATATAATGAAAAGCAAGATTGTCAGAAACTCTTCCTAGGGAGATTCCACTTAAACAACTCTTCAGAAAAAAAAGAATCCAAGGAACCGGAATCCCAGTGCCTCTCACTGTCTACAGCTGCACAGTGCTCACCCAGAGGGGCACTGTGGGGCAGTGGTTAGGGAATGGTCTGGTGGCCTGAATGTTGGAATCTCAGCTCCACTAACTTAAGATATGACACCCTAGTAAATTACTTAACATCTGTGGGCAGCTGTCTCTGTAAAATGGGCAAAATGGTTCTTATCACATGGGTTTGCTGTAAGGCTTAAAGGAGTTAATATGTTACAGGTACTTGGCACATGATTGGGCTCATGGTGAGGGCCCAGTTGATGTTACCAGTGCCATTGTTAGCAAAGTGCTCTGCGTGTGGGGCTGGGGTGGGGCTGGTGACCAGGGAGGACCCCAGGTATTAATCTCTGCAATCCTCTCCTATGTAAGATCAGATCTGGGGAAGGGCGGAGGGCCTTGTCAGGTACATACCTTGTTTCTTCAGTTCTAAAACACCTTTGGGCCATATTTTACTGTTTCTAAGTCATGATGTGTCTGCAGTCCAGCCATTAAGGAAATACATGATCGTCCAGTGAGTGCCAGGCACTGTGCTGGGCACTAGGACACAGTTGTGAACAAAGCACACAGAGGCCATGACCTCAGAAAGCTGGCAGTCTAATGCAGAGATCACAAGTGGTACACAAAAGCAATAAATACATTATACAATGAGCCAGAAGATGCTTAGGGCCTTGGAGAACAAAGGCAGGAGGACAGAAGCTGCAGTTTTAAATAGGATGGTCAGGGAAGTCATCCCTGAAAGGATGCCACAAGGAACTGAGGGAGCACGTGCCAGCAGAAGGAACAGTAAGTGCAAATTCCCAGAGGCACAAGTGGACCTGGCATAAGGGAAGAGGAGTGAGTGAGGGAGAGAGTAGTGGGAGATGAAGCCAGAAGGAAAGAAGCCAAGTCTTATGGAATCCTGTGGGTTATTGTGCAGCCTTTAGCTTTTCCTTGGGGAGAAGAAGGGGCTGTTGGAACGTTTAAGCAGAGGGTTGATGTGGTCTGACTTACCCATTTAAAGGATTATCCTAGCTATTGTGTAGAAAGACTGTAGACAGGCAAGGGTGGAAGCAGGAGTAACAGTGGCTTGGACCAGGTTGGGTGAGGAGGCAGTGAGAGTGGTCAGATGCTGAAGCCTACAGAATTTACTGATGAGTTGACATGGGATAGGAGAGGAAGAGAGGGGTCAAGGATGACTCTAAGGGGAGACTGTGGGAGGAGGGTCAAGGATGACTCTAAGGGGAGACTGTGGGAGGAGCATGTTTGGAGGAAGATCAGGGGCTCACCTTGGACATGTCAAGTTTGAGATGCCCACAAGACATCTCAGTGAAGATGTGGAGTTGGAAGTTAGACAAGTCAGGAGTTCAGGGGAGGTGTCTGGGCCAGAGATATGCATTTGGTAGTTGTCAGTGGGAGATGGGATTTAAAGCCTTGAGACTGGGTAAGCCTTGCAACTCAGGGACTGAGTATACTCAGAGAAGCTAATTGGTACAAAGGCCGAGCCCCAGGTCCTCCAGTGTAAGAGGTGTGGCTCTGGGGCTGGGAGATGAGGAAGAACCTGGAAAAGAGATTAGGAAGGTGTGACCAGGTGAAAGAAGAAACTTGGCTTCCAGTGGAGAACTTGTTTCAGGAAGGAGAGAGTACTCAGTGGTATTGAGTGCTACCGATGGTGAAGTGAAGAACTGAGAAGTGACTGTTGGATTTGACAATGTGGAGGTAACTGGTGACTGTGACCTGAGCAGTTTCTGTGGAATGATGTTATTTCCTCCAGCCTGTTGGAATGAATTGAGAGAGAGGGAGATGAGGAACAGGAGGTGGTGAATGGAGATAACCCTTTCAAGGAATCTTGCTGTAAAGAGCAGAGAAATGCGGCAGTAGCTGAAGAGGGTCAAACTTTTTTCTTTTTTTAGGATGGGGGAAGCATGTTGGTATGGTAATTGAAATGATCCAGTAGAGAAGGAAGTGGATGCTTAAGGATAGGGGAGAATCTGTGAAGGTGAGAAGTGGGCCTTGGAAGCAGGAGGCAGGCAAACATCAGGAGACAGAAGCTGGAGGGCCGTGAAAATGCTAGTTCCTCGCTGTTGGCTCTGCCTTATCAGTGAGAGGGCAAGCCAGTTATCAGTGACGGTGAAGAGACAGGAGGCTGGGAGATGTTAGAAGCTTGATATGTTAGTGTCCTAAGGTTGCCATAACAACATACTACAAACTGGTGGCTTAAAACAACAGGCATTTATTCTCTTTTGGTGTTAGCAGGGCCATATTCTCTCTGAAGCTCTAGGGGTGGAATCTTTCCTCGCTTCTTCTAGCTTCTGGTGGTCTCAAGAGCTCCTTGGCTTGTAGATGTATCACTCCAGTCTCTGCCTCCATCTTCAGACGGCCATCTTCCCTTAGTGTCTGTGTCTTTTCTTTTTATAAGGACACCATTTCATATTGGATTAGAGTCTACCCTACTCCAGTATGACCTCATGTTAACACGTTACATCTGCAAAGACTCTATTCCCAAATAAGGTCCAAATTCACAGATACCAGGGGTTACGACTTGAACTTGTCTTTTTGGGGAGCTCAAATCAACCCCATAACATGTGAGGACCAAGAATGTGTGAGGAACCATCCAGGAGGATGAGAGAGTGAGGGCCCATGGGCAGGTAGTGGGATCACCAGGTGTCACGGTGGCCACTGTGTGGTATGTAGTCACAGTGGCCACATCAGGCCTGCGTGCAGGGAGCATTGTCCTCGCAGTGCAGACCCTGCCAGGTGCAGGAGGCATTGTTTGTTCACTCACTGTCTACACAGCTGAGTTGAAAATTAACTTAAATTTGGATCCCTAATTGTCACATAAAATGTTTCCAAAAAAACTATGTTGTGATGCAACATTGAATTAAAAAGTCACTGTGTCCACAGAATATTGCCTGTCACGTACCAGGCAATACAAATACAGTGAAAATTGCAAAATTTCTTTGAAGAAACCATGGACCTTCACTGCCTGGGGAGGGTGCTGCAGTCATGTAATAAAGGCTGGAGACGCTGTGGTCACTACCATTCTGGGTCTTGTGACTGGTAGCAAAGATGGCCCAGAGAAGCTAGTCTCACATTCTAGTCTTACTGAAGAAGAAGGTGGCTGGCTGGTCTGTGAGTGGAAGGATAGGTGTATATTGTTCGTGGATGAAATACAGAGATGTTTGATGGAGATTTAATGCAGTGTTTCTTTTTACTGGAAGTCCTGTTATTAGACTAAGGGTATGTCTCTCCACCAGCATTTCCTCAGAAAGGAGGAAGAACTGCAAGTGACTGTCTTGGAATGAGGGTTCCCTCCCAGCCTCTCCTGTCATGGGCCTGACACACCCTCCAGGACAGGCTGGGCCTCCCTAGATGGGCTTCGGATCTCCCTTCCGAAATGGCTTGTTCTAAGGTACCTCCTTACCACTTGGCTCCTGAATCTTTCTGGCAAGAAATGTCCTTCATCTGGGGGCAGCAAACTTAGAATCTCCTCCTGTTAGACCCTGCAAGGATTGGGGGCACTGGGGCAGAAGGGTCCGGGGTAGGCCCTGCCCCACGCAGCTGTACTGGGCCTCTACAGTGGCTCTTAGCCAGGCTGCCCTGTCTCCTGGGTACCAGCATGCCCCCAAATGAATATAGACTGAAGCAAGGGCAGCAAATACAGACTTTCAGAGAAATAAGATAAAGCAGTGCTTCTGGCATTTTTTGCTCAGACTCTTTCAAATTGGAAAAGAGGAAAATGGCAAAAGTGAACTAGTTTGGGTAAAAGGAGAAGGAATATAAGGGAATTGAATTTCATTCAGCCTGTTGGTTTGCCTACTGCTTTGTAAGACTCCCCAGCTCTACTGGCTCCTGTGCAGTCTGGCAGGCTGGGGTGGAGGTGGAGGAAGACACACTGAACTTCTCTTGGTGGTTTCTCAAGGGCTGGATCCCAGGATTCTGACTACAGTCTCGCACTAGTAGAAAAGTAACACTTCATCACATCTTGAGGGACTTTGCCTGGCAACAGGCCTACTGGAGGGATTCCAGAGGAAAGTTCCTTTGTGCCCTGGCAGGCCCCTGCTGGGGACAGCATTAGCTAGGCATTGAGATATGCCCCATCCCCAGTTCTTTGGGGTCAGCCTCTGAAAGGGACAAACCAGGATATAACAGACCTGCCTGGGCAGGGTTCTGAACTTGGACTGCGTGTTGGACTCATGTGGGAAGGAAAAAGTACTGATACCAAGGTTCCACCCTCACAGATTCTGATGTAATTCATCTGGGGTATGATCTGAGCATCAGAATTTCTTTTAAAAATTTTTATTGTGCTTTAAGTGAAAGTTTACAAATCAAGTCAGTCTCTCACACAAAAACTTATACACACCTTGCTACACACTCCCAATTACTCTCCCCCTAATGAGACAGCCTGCTCCCTCCCTCCACTCTCTTTGTGTCTATTTCACCAGCTTCTAACCCCCTCTACCCTCTCATCTCCCTTACAGACAGGAGATGCCAACGTAGTCTCAAGTGTCCACCTGATCCAAGAAGCTCACTCCTCACCAGTATCCCTCTCCAACCCACCGTCCAGTCCAATCCCTGTCTGAAGAGCTGGCTTTGGGAAGGGTTCCCGCCCTGGGCCAACAGAAGGTCTGGGGGCCATGACCACCGGGGTCCCTCCAGTCTCAGTCAGACCATTAAGTCTGGTCTTTTCACGAAAACTCGGGGCCTGCATCCTGCCGCTCTCCTGCTCCCCCAGGGGCTCTACGCCGCGTTCCTGTCAGGGTAGCCATCGGCTGTAGCCAGGCACCATCCAGTTCCTCCAGTCTCAGGCTGATGCAGTCTCCAGTCCACGTGGCCCCCCCTCCGTCCCCATGGCTCACAATCACCCCGTGTCCTCAGTGTTCCCCACTCTTCCCGATCCAGGTGGGCATCAGAATTTTTAAAAACATCCTAGGTGTTTCTAATGCGTAGGTTTAAAGCCTTGATACTCAAAGTGTGCTTCGTGGACCACAGTAGAGTCATCACCTGGAAGCTTCTTAAAAATGCAGACTCCTAGACCCTACTCCAGATCTACTAAATCAGAACCGCATTTTATCAGGTTGTAAGAGGAGGCACTCGTGATCTTGCCACATGGCCTGGTGCTGAGGGTTCAAGTGAGAGACATTTGTTGGGGCTCAGCACGGGACATAGTCGGCACTCAGCAAATGGTGGCTTCGTTGATACTGCTGGATAGGAGGAGGAGGGTGGTGATGGGGCTTGGCAAGGTCACCCAACTTGGTAGAGGTCTTTGCAGGCTGCTTCTCTATGATGTGTCTCTAACGCACAGTCATTTTCAATGTCATTTCAGTGTTTCCCGGAGACTGGACACCAAGGAGCCCCTGGGTAGCCAGAGAGCAGCTTCCCCAACCCCGACGCAGGCTTCTGCTACTGCTCCCGGCCATGAGAGCCCCCGGGAGACAAGGGCACAGGGCCCAGCAGGCCAGGAGGCTGATGGCCCCCGCAGGACGCTGCAGGTTGACAGCAGGACGCAGAGATCAGGGCGGTCCCCTTCAGTGTCACCGGAGAGAGGCAGCACCCCCACATCACCCTACTCCGTCCCCCAGATTGCCCCCCTTCCCAGCAGCACCCTGTGTCCCATATGCAAGACCTCGGACCTCACATCGACCCCCAGCCAGCCAAACTTCAACACCTGCACCCAGTGTCACAACAAGGTCTGCAACCAGTGTGGGTTCAACCCCAATCCTCACCTCACCCAGGTAACTACCCTCTCTGCTGCCTCCCCACTACCTCATCACCACGTCTCTCCTGGTTCTCATTACCTTTTTAACCAACTCTCCTTTCCTGGTGGTTTCCCTTGGGCACCAGCTCCTGTGTCTTTCTGGGGGTGTGTCCTGGCTCTAAGATGTAGGCAACAGAGAACAAGGCCTGGCCCCATATCTCCTGGGGGATTCCTATACCCCCTGAAAGCTTGGGCAGAGCCTCAGGTAGTGAGTGGAAGATGCTTTTTGACTTGGTCCAAGTTCAGCCTGGAAAAATGGACTTGGTTAGGGTCAAAGACAGTCTTATGGACAACTTTTCCCCCATGGATACTTTTTTTGGAGAGAGCCATGAGCAGCCAGAGGGCCCAAATGGAGGCATATTTTCTTGGCCCTAGGCCGGCCTCTGCCCCTGACTGTGGGCCCTGGAGGGGGATGCTAGTGAGAGGAGCAAGGTTTTAGGGGTAGCAGGAAACTTCCAGCTGGGCTCTGGGAAGATCCTTTGGCCTTCATTTCCGTTTGCTAAGGACCTAAGGTAGCAGAGCAACCACCCTATCCCTAGAGAGATGACCTTGGGGTAGAGACCTAGGTCAGGGGCATTCACCCAGGTTGACCATGCTCTGCACTCACCAAGAGACCACTGCAGGGCCATCTCCATGAGACTGGGCCTCTCGACTGCCCCAGAGGAATCTAGGTCCACAGCCTCATCCTGGCTTTGTTCAGGATGCTTTGAGTTGCTGCGGGATGCTTAGCCAAGCCCATGGAGGCTCTCTTTGGTGACCTGGAGCCTGGGTTCTCCATGCCTGAATGCATCAGCTGCCTTTAAAATGAACTGAGCAGGTTTGTTGGCTTCCTTCCTCTCCTCAGAGGTGACCCATGGAGGTCACTGGATGGGACTCTGCCCTCAGGATGGAGAGGGGCTGACTGTAGGTGTCAGCATAGCCACCTCTGGGATCATCAGCAGCAGGAGTCATTCGGACCACGGGGGTTGCGGGGGTGAGTGAGAATAATTATTCACAGGTCGGGGTCTATTTGTGACATGAGGTGTGCTGCGGGTGTGGGATGTGTGATTTGCAAGAGGTAAGTGTGAGATTCCGAGGAAGGAGCAGCGGCGTGGGGAGATGACTCAGTGCATTTGGAGTTGCTCCTGGAGTGTGGGGGCTTCTGAAGTAGGCGTGCAGACTCGTGATTATTGCATCTGTGATTAGAAACAGGCCCATCCCCACACTGATCAGTTAGGTAAGTGTTTGTTGTTCAGTATTTAAAAGAAAAGTGTGATTAAGGCCAGGGAAGCTCACCTGTATATGTTTCTGCCAACAAGAAGCCAGAAGCACTGGGCCTCACTAGAGTAGGAAGGGTTGTCAGACAGCCCATTCTGCTGTGGGGTGAACCTGCCTTGTGCTGGTCTCGTCCCTCCAAGTCCCAGCTTCTCTGAGATGCTCCCTGGAGCTGCAGGAACTGGACAACTCTGGGTGGGGTGGACATGGGTGAAAGTAGAGCCACACATGGTGGCATCAGTCTCCTGGTGGGCATCCCAGCCCTTGCCACGCCGCAGGTTTTGCCTCCAGGCTTACCCAAGCCCAAAACCTTCAGTAAGGTGGGAAGAGAGCCAGTGTGGCTGTGCCTGGAAAAACAGCAGAGTGGGAGGACCTTGGAGATACTCAGTCCATCTGCCTCATTGTGCTGGTAGGAAGCTGAGGCTCAGGGCCAGGAGGAAAGGGGGGCCTCAAACTTACTGCAGATCTACACCGTTTGGTGAAGAGCAGGCCTTTCAGCCAAGTACTTTAGGAAAATGCTGGACTGGACAAATGAGATTGTTCTCTGATGTGAGACTTCTCAGGGCCTTCAGCATCTAGAACTCCAAGATAGAGCTGTAGCCAGCAGCCTTTCACAGACTTGTTTTCACAGATCACTTTAGAGGCTGCTGTTCCATGGCACCCAGTTTGGGAAATACTGACCTAGTCCATTCTCTGGGTTCTCACCTTGTCGGTACCCTTTTCTGCTGGGGTCTCCAGGCAGAACTTTTTCTTTCTGTGGTTTGCCTGTCAAAGAAAGTGTTCCTTGGCACATTTTCCTGAAGGGCTGGAAAAGCTTAATTCTCGAGCTGGAGAAGTTACCCTTTGTGGTTATACCAAGAGCAGGTTTACCACCCTGCTCATATTTCCAAGAGCTGAGAAAACACATTCATAAGTTTTGCTCACATACCTGCTGATGGATCCACCTTGGTCAGGCCATATCTGCCCTGGCCACTTCTCTCTCAACATGCTCCTTCTTGATTCTAAGATTGCTCTGGTGTTTCTGGGTGAACCTGCCTGGCCTGAGATTCTAGGCATGTGCAAGAGGCTGGCCCTAAAGGCAAAAATGTCTGGATGGCAGGAACTTGGGAAGAGTGACCTTTCCCAGGAAACCCAGCTTCAGCACTCACTTCCTTTTTTGGTTTCTCACTTCACAGGAGTGGCCTAACTAAAATGGAAAAGGGTGGGGATGCTGCCAGTTCCAGAAGAGATGTGGTACAGACGCTGGCCACTGGGGAGCATCACGGGGGCCCTGTCTCAGGAGAGTACCTATAACTGCTAATGTGGTAATGCTGAGCCCTGGGCTCCCGTGTCCTGCCTTGACGATCACCAAGGCCTCATTCGGGCATGTCAGCAGGCTTCATTGCTTCTCAGCCTCCCACTAGACAGAGGGAGGAGTATAGCAGGCCAGGAGAAGGATGAGGACATGGAGTGTTCCAGGGCCTCTTCGAGAGGGCTGATGAAGCTGCTCTTAGATCTTTCGCGATATGACCACGGAAAATGGGACTTTTTTGTGTGTGTCACAAGTAGAGAGAGAATTACTAGCTGGTTGTACTCAAGTTACAAACTCAAATAGGAGCATGACAGAACTGTTGTGCTGAATGGGAGCAGAAAGGAGAGAAAGAACTTGGTACTACTGGGCTAGTGGTCACCAGGACTCAGTGTTTTTGTTTTTCTGTCTCACGATATCTCTCAGTGTCTTATTCCTTTAGCTAGGTCCTGCAAAACAGAAGACTAACCTGGAGATAAGAATCACACACACAAGTAGAACAGTCAGCCCCATTTGGCCAGAAGCAGTGTCTGAGATCTGGAATCACTGCTTTTCTGGCTGGTGGGCCAGGGCCCGAGCTTCTCCTGCCAGCCTCAGGGCTGCCAGATGGGTGCAGCACTCACACAGACATGGTGCTTGCTGTTCTGCCCAGGCCCAGGTTGGCCAGCGCTCAAGGCTGTAGAGAGAGGAGGCTGTCCTCCCATGTACTTTGCTGGGTACCTAATAGCCCGGAGCACAGAGACTGGATGGAGATTGGGGAAGGAGGACTCCCTGTTTGCAGATGAGGAGAGTAAATTTTGGAAAGTCTTGCTTTATTTTGGGTCATTCTGAGGCAGCAAACCCAGAAGCAGTGGCTAGGCCTCCAGTTTTCCTACCAGCAACTCCCAGCCTCACCTTCCCATCCACAGCCCGTTTTTGCTCAGGCTGAGGATGGCTCTGAGCAGAGAGGGCTGTTCCAGCCACTCTTCGTGGTAGAGATCGTTTTCTTCTTGGAGTTGCCCATTCCTGGTAGCTCAGGGCAGGTGAATAATTTAACATGTTTGAAACCACAGTAAAGGACTGGGGGTTTCCTTTTGAGGTCCAAACATTTCCTACCACCCAAAAGAGACCCTCCCTGTGAGGATGCACTGACACCAGGAGGCCAGAGGTGTGGTGGCTCTGGGCTGTTGACATTTAAGCCCATTTAGTGCCCAGTGATAGCATGAAGGCAGGAAGATGGTTTTCCTCTCCTCTCTTTGGATGTGGCTTCTTCAACAAATATCTTAAACCTCCTGAACCTCAAATTTCTCTGAAGAAACAGGAGTACAGAGATTGGCCTCAGTGGCTTTGCTGATGCCCCATGCCTGCTCAGGCTTGTTAACCGCCCCCTCCAATCTTCAGTGCCTTACATTCAGGCCTGCCACCCCTTTCTCCACCAAGAAGGGAGGATCTTGTTGCCCTGTCAGGCTTCTATGCTGCTAGCTGAGGGTAGGAGACAAGGCGTGGCCATAAGCCAGCTGGGCGGAGGGTGGGAAGTCCAAGGTTAAGGTGGACATGGGGGATAGGAGTAAGCTGCTGGAGAGTATGAGCAGTGGCCTGGGGCAGGCACAGTCAGTGTCTGTCCACTCAGAGCAGCCGTAGCAGCATATTCTGACGTGGAGCTCCTCCAGATTGAATCTGCCCTTACCCTGGGAATGGCTCCTCCAGACTGAATCTGCCCTTACCCTGGGAATGGCTCCTCCAGATTGAATCTGCCCTTACCCTGGGAATGGCATCACAGGAGTGAGTGCTGTGTAGAGGGAGGGCTGACTATATGCCTGTGCTCCCAAGTCAGATCCCAGAGGCCTCCCAGAGCACCACCTGAAGTAAGGCTGCAGACTGTAGCTGGAAGGCCCACCCTTCACCCAGATGGGGAATGGCAGGGGCTGCCACCCCACCCCTAGCCTGCTTCCACCTACCTTGCTCTAGTCAGAATCACTTACAAACCGCTTTAAGAAGACTACAGAGAGTGAGTGTGGTCTTCCCTCACCTATTCCAAGGTCTGGCCTTTGCTAAGACCAAACTAAACTCCTTAACCCACTGTACCTCTCCCTGCCGCCCACCCCCCCCCCCCCCCCGCCGCCACAGTGGGAAGCCTTGGGCCTAGGAAGTTACCCAGGGTGGGTGGTGTGGAAAAGAGAGGGAGACGATACAGTGGCTCTGAGCCTTTCCTCTACTGCCTGCATCCCACTCCTTTCCTGCAAGGGCGGGGGCGCCAGATGGCCCGGGGATGGTGCCGTGAGTGCAGCATGAATTCCTCCACAGTTGTTGCCAGCCTCACCCCCACCCTGTGCTCCTTCCTGGCCATACTGCTGCCTGGGCTACAGAGGAGTGAGGAGCAGGTGTTTGAAGGACATAGGACCACTGGCAGGCTGAGGAGAGATAAAGGTGTCCTCCCTGCTGGGCCCAGGAGGACGCATCTGTACATGTGCCCAGCCGCCCCTCCCTACCCCCAAACAAAATGGAAGTGGATCTCTAGGTGGCAGGCCTTTCTCCCTCCCACCATATGTCTAGTCTTTGGGCAGTTTGCCTTCCAGTAGCCACCTTGACCCAAGCAATCCCTGCATCAATAAGAAAATGTCCCCCAAGCTTCAGTTAGTCCTGGGGCAGCCAACCCTGCTGCCAGCCACACTTCTCAGCTACAGGACCTTTGGCCTCTTTGCTGGGACCACAATAGTGTGGAGGCTGGAGCCACTGGGGCCAGGTGCAGAAGGGCAGCCTTGTTGGAGTGGAGGCTGCTTCATAGCAGGAGCCATCCGGCACGAAACTCTTTTGGCTATAAAGTTATCTAAGAACTGAATGTAAAATTAATTTGGGCAGAAAATATGGAATTTGGTTCCTAAAACACTTGCTTCTATACATGAGGGCGAAGGAAAAAGAATGAAAAGAAAATGGAATAAAAATGGAAGATAGAGAAAAAGAGAAATAAAGTGGGGGTGGGGAGAAGGGGAAGAAGGCATAAGAGGAGAGAAGGCAGAAAAGGGAGGTGATGGAGAAAGCCAGAAGCAGAAGGAGGCAGAGAAAAAGGAAAGCTCGTTAGAGTAACCAGTTGCTTTTGCTGTTTCTACTATTCATTAAGGACCCTGGTGGTGCAAAAGTTAAGGACTTGGCTGTTAACTGAGAGGTTAATGGTTTGAACCCATCCAGCAGCTCTGTGAGAGAAAGACCTGGCGATCCACTTCTGTAAAGATTAAAAAAAGTGTAAAGATTACAGGTTGAGAAATCCTATGGGGCAGTTCTCTGTCACATGGGGTCACTATGAGTTAAAAATCGAGTTGATGGCACCTAACAACAGCAACTATTCATTTAGCCCTTCTTTGGTCTAGACAGGCCTACTGGTATCTACTTGGTCAGAGGGTGGCCACTCTCCCTCCTTCCCATCCTTCCCTCCCTCTACAAATGCTTTTGAATCTTTGTGATAGCCAGGAACTGCCCTGGACCCTGGAGAGCCTGGCAGAGCTGAAGCAGATGTGACACTTAGCCCCTGTGGAGCCTCTGGGCCAGTGGAGGAGGCAGCCCTCCAACTAATGACCATATAAACAAATACACAGCCACACCTGGAGCCAGGGTTGAGGAGAAAGCCTGGGGGCTTGGTGTGATTCTGTGATAGGACTCTCAGGAGCTTCTCTGAAGAGGGGATATTAGGCAGCAGGATGTTAGACAGGAGCTGAACAGGAGGCAGGTGGAGGCAAAGTAGACCTGAGGAACATGCTTGTTTCATGTGAAGGGCAGGGAGCAAGCCAGGGCCATGGCTGCTGGGGTGCCATAAATCAGGACCAGAGGCATGGAGATCGAGCTGGGCTGGATTGGGTCTCTAGATGTAGTGTCAAGGGTTTTGGAAGGTGGCAATGAGGTCAGATGTGCATTTAAAAACACCCTTCTGGATCATTGTACAACATGGTAAACATAATTAGTGTTATTGAATTGTGCACAAAAATGGTTGAAATGGCCAACTCCAATTTTTTTTTTTTTAAGTAAAAAACAAAACATCCTTCTGACTGCTGTGTGGAAAACAGCTCATAGAGGGCAGGGGTGAGGGCCAGGAGCCTAACATGCCAGGGCTGGGATGGCAGTGAAGGCAGTGGGGAGCCGAAATACATTCCTGGTGTATTTTGGAGGCTAAACATACAGGTTTTGGAAAAGGGTTGGACATGAGGATAAGGGATAGAGATGGAGAATCTTTTTGTTTGAGCCACGTCAAGTTGAAGGTACCTGTGAGACATCCAAGTGGTAGAGTTCAATAGGCTGACGAATCTAAAACCCTGGCACACAACAGACAGGTCTGGAGTGGAGATCTGCATCAAGGATTCGCAAGCATATACTGACATATACGGGGGCCTGTCTTCCACCACTCGTCTGTTAGTCATACTGTGATGGCTTATGTGTTGCTTTGATGCTGGAAGCTGTATCACTGGTATTTCAAATACCAGCAGGGTTACCCATGATGGACAGGTTTCAGCAGAGCTTCCAGACTAAAATAGACTAGGAAGAAGGACCTGGAAATCTACTTCTGAAAAAGTTGGCCAGTGAAAACCTTATGAATAGCAGCAGAACATTGTCTGATATTGTGCCGGAAGATGAGCGAGTCAGGTTGGAAGGCACTCAAAATATGCCTGGGGAAGAGCTGCCTTCTCAAAGTAGAGTCAACCTTGATGACAGGTATGGAGTAAAGCTTTTGGAACCTTCATTTACTAATGTGGCACCACTCAAAATGAGAAGAAACAACTGCAAACATCCATTAATCTGAACATTGACTGTATGAAGTATGAGTCTAGGAAAATTGGAAGTTGTCAAAAATAAAATGGAATGCATAAAGATTGCTATCCTAGGCATTAGTGAGCTAAAATGCATTGGTATTGGCCATTTTGAATCAGACAGTCTATGCCAGAAATGACAAATTGAGGAGAAATGACATCACCTTCATTGTCAAAAAGAACATTTTGAGATCTATGTGGAAGTACAGTGCTGTCGGTGATAGGATAATATCCATACCCCTACAAGGAAGACCAGTTAATATGGCTGTTACTCAAATTTACCCACCAACTACTAATGCCGAAGATAAAGAAATTGAAGATTTTTATCAACTTCTGCAGTCTGAAATTGATCAAGCATGCAATCAAGATGCATTAATAATTACTGGTGATTAGAATGCAAGTTGGAAACAGAAGAAAGATCAATGGTTGGAAAATATGGCCTTGGTGGTACAAATGATGCCAGGGATCGAATGATACGATTTTGCAAGACCAATGACTTATTCATTGCAAATACCTTTTTTCAGCAACATAAACGGTGACTATAGACATGGACCTTGCCAGCTGGAATACAGAGGAATGAAATTGACTGTGTCTGTGGAAAAAGATGATGGACAAGCTCGATATCATCAGTCAGAACAAGACCAGGGGCTGACTGCGGAACAAACCATCAATTGCTCATATGTAAGTTCAAGGTGAAGCTGAAGAAAATTAAAACAAGTCCACAAGAGCCAAAGTACTATCTTGAGTATATCCCACCTGAATTTAGAGACTATCTCAAGAATAGATTTGATGCATTGAACACTAATGACTGAAGACCGGATGAGTTGCAGGATGCTTTCAAGGATATCATACATGAAGAAAGCAAACTCAAAACCCAAACCCACTGCCATCGAGTCAGTTCCAACTCCTAGGGACCTCACAGGGTTTCCAAGGTTGTAAATTTCTGTGGAAGCAGACTGCACATCTTCCTCCTGCAGAGCCACTGGTGGTTTTGAACCACCGACTTTTTGGTTTGAAGACAGCAAAAGGTCGTTAAAAAGACAGGAAAGAAATAAAAGACCAAAATGGATGTCAGTAGAGACTCTGAAACTTGCTCTTGAACATCCAGTAGCTAAAGCGAATGGAATAATGAAAAAAAATAGAGCTGAAAAGAAGATTTCAAAGGGCAGCTCAAGAAGACAAAGTGAAGTATTACAATAAAATGTGCAAGGACCTGGAGTTAGGAAACCAAAAGGGAAGAATGTGCTCAGCAGTTCTCAAGCTGAAAGAACTGGAGAAAAGTTCAAGCCTTAAGTTGCAATACTGCAGGATTCTATGGGGAAAATACTAAACAATGCAGGAAGCATCAAAAGAAGATGGAAGAAGTACACAGAGTCACTGTACCGAAAAGAGTTGGTCAACGTTCGACCACTTCAGGAGATAGCATATGACCAAGAACCAATGGTATTGAAGGAAGAAGTCCAAGGTGTGCTGAAGGCATTGGCAAAAAACAAGGCTCCAGAAATTGACAGAATATCAATTGAGATGTTTCAACAAACGGATGCAACACTGGAAGCACTCACTCATCTATGCCAAGAAATTTGGAAGACAGCTATCTGGAAAACTGACTGTGCCCATTCCAAAGAAAGGTGATCCAACAGAATGTAGAAATTGTTGAACAATATCATTAATATCACACACACGTAAAATTTTGCTGAAGATAATTAAAAAAAAAAAACAGTTGCAGGAGTACGCCAACAGGGAACTGCCAGAAATTCAAACCAGATTCAGAAGAGGTTGTGGAATTCAGAAGGGATATCATTGCCAATGTCAGATGGATCTTAGCTGAAAGCCTGAAAGCAGAGAATACGAAAGAGATGTTTACCTGTGTTTCATTGACTGTGCAAAGGCATTCAACTGTGTGTGGATTATTATGGATAACATTGCAAAGAATGGGAATTCCAGAACAGTTAATTGTGCTCATGGGAAACCTGTATGTAGACCAAGAGGCAGTTGTTCGAAAAGAACAAGGGGATACTGCATGGTTTAAAATCAGGAAAGGTGCACGTCAGGGTTGTATCCTTTTACCATACTTACTCAGTCCGTATGCTGAGCAGGTAATCTGAGAAACGACTACATGAAGAACACAGCATCATTATTGGAGGAAGACTTACTAACAACCTGTGATATACAAATGACACAACCTTGCTTACTGGAAGCAAAGAGGACTTGAAGCACTTACTGATGAAGGTCAAAGACTATAGTCTTCATTACGGATTACACCTCAACATAAAGAAAACAGAAATTCTCACAACTGGGCCAATAAGCAGCATCATGATAAATGGAGAAAATATTGACGTTGCTGAGGATTTTATTTTACTTGGATCCACAATCAATGCCCATGGAACCAGCAGTCAAAAAAATCAAATTGTATATTGTATTGGGCAAATCTGCAGCAAAAGACCTCTTTAAAGTGTTACAAAGCAAAGATGTCACTTTGAAGCCCATGGTCTTTTCAGTCACCTCAAATGCATGCAAAAGCTGGACAGTGAATAAGGAAGACAGAAGAAGAATTGATGCCTTTGAATTATGGTGTTGGCAAAAAAAATATTGACTGTACCATGGACTGCCAGAAGAACAAACAAGTCTGCCTTAGAAGAAGTACAGCCAGAATGCTCATTAGAAATGAGGATGGTGACTGAGACTGGAGGGACCCTGGAGGTCATGGTCCCTGGACCCTTTGTTAGCCCAAGATCGGAACCATTCCCGAAGCCAACTCTCCAGACAGGGATTGGACTGGACTATAAGATAGATGATAATACTGGTGAGAAGTGAGCCTCTTGGCTCAAGTAAACACATGAGACTACATGGGCAACTCCTGTCTGGAGACAAGATGAGAAGGCAGAGGAGGACAGGAGCTGGTTGAACGGACACGGGGAATACAGGGTGGAGAGGAAGAATGTGCTGTCTCATTAGGAGGAGAGCAGCTAGAAACTTTCACTTAAAGCACCATAAAGAAGTAGATAAATTAAAAAAAAAAAGGATGGTGAGACTTTGTCTCATGTACTTTGGACATGTTTTCACAAGGGACCCACTCCCTAAAGAAGGACATCATGCGTGGTAAAATAGAGGGTCAGTGAAAAATAGGAATACCCTCAATGAGATGGATTGACACAGTGGCTGCAACAGTGGGCTCAAACATAGCAATGACTGTGAGGAGGGCGCAGGACTGGGCAGTGTTTCATTCTGTTGTACATGAGTCAGAACTGACTGGACGGCACCTAACAACAACAAGGGGCCTATCTTAGTTTCTTAGTGCTACTGTAATAGAAATACCACAAGTGGATGGCTTTAAAAAAATTTTTTTTAAATTTCTTACAGTTTAGGAGTCTAGAAGCCTGAATTACGCATGTGACTAATGGGACATCCTACCTTGTTTATTTCTACCTCTAGTAGCTGACAGTCAATGGAGTTCCTGGGCCTCTAGATTCTTCTGCATCTGTCATCTTCAGTCAGTGTTTGTGCTTGCATGTGTCTTTGTCTATGCCACTCTTTATATCACTCAGAAGGTTTAGGACACACCCTACACTAATATGGACTCATTACATTAACATAAAGAAAACCCTTTTCCCAAACTGGATTACATCTACAGGTATAACCAAAAACCAAACCCATTGTCTTCGAGTTGATTCTGACTCATAGCAACCCAGTAGTACAGTGTAAAACTGCCCCATGGAGTTTCGAAGGCTGTAAATCTTTATGGAAGTAGACTGCCACATCTTTCTCCCACAGATAAGCTGGTGGGTTTGAACCACTGAACTTTCAGTTAGCAGCTGATCTCTTTAACCACTGAGCCACCAGTGCTCCTTATTTCACAGGTATAGGGGTTAGGGTTCCAATGCATATTTTGGGGGGACACAATTCAATCCATAAGAATGCCCTAGGAAGAGGTACAGACAGAGAGGAGACGGAGTCGGTATCTGGGTTTCCAAACACTCAGAAGAAGAACTCAGTAAAGCTGGAAAGGGCAAGCCAAGAAGAGGAGAAAGGCCAGCAAGTGGAGGGCCAGCAAGTCCAGGACAAGAGAGTGTCCTGGGGCGGGGGTGGGAGAACCTGTTAGAGGAGCTCTCAGTGCTTCTCTGGGGTGGAACAACAGTACAACCAGGTGGGTGGACAACTTTTTTCCCCAACATTTAATTATGAAAAATTTTAAGCCTACAGAAAAGTTGGAAGATTTGTGCAGGAAACACAGATCTACCAGCTAAATTCACAATTAACATACAACTCTCCTGGCTTTATCATATATCCATCCTTCCCTCTGTTCATTCATCTCTCTGTCTGTCCATCTATCCATCAATCTTTCTGTTGAATTTCAAAGTACTTTGGAGACATTGTTATACTTCCCACTAAACTCTTAAACAAGTATATCATTAACTAAAAACCAAAAAACCAAACCCATTACCATCGAGTCGATTCTGACTCACAGGGACCCTATAGGACAGAGTAGGGTTTCCTTAGGGTTTCCAAGGAGCAGCTGTAGGATTCGAACTGCTGACCTTTTGGTTAGCAGCAGAGGTCTTAACCACTGTGATACCAGGGCTCCATATAATTAACTAGAGTTCAGTATTTAAGGTTTTTTTTAAGGCAAAATTTACATATAATGAAATGTCCAAAGCTTAAGTGTGCCATTCCATGAGCTTTGACAAAAGCATGCACCTGTGTCACACAAGCCCCTCTATCAACATAGAGAATATCCCGATCATCTCAGAAAGTCCCTGAAGGCCCCATCCCTATCCATCCTCGTCCCTGAATCAGAGACACCCACTGCTGTGACTTTTATCAACTACAGATAAAGTTTGCCTCTTCTAGAATTTCATATAAATGGGGTCATATAGAGTGCACTCTTTTGTATAAGGCTTCTTTCACTCAGCACAGTGGTCTTGAGGCTCATCCATGTGAACAACTCTTTTGAGAACCTTGGCTGAGAAGAGAAGAGAGCACAGACTAGCTAAGGAGGTGTGTAGACAGGAGAGGGAGACAACAGTACCTGTATGAGATCTGAGAGGAGGGAGTGCCCATATCCCAAGGATATGAGAGGTGGAGTGTGATTGAAGGAGCGAGGCCCCAGATATTCAGTTTGGAGGACTCATCCTCTAATTTGGTTACTCTTTAACAAATAGGAAGCAGGGCCATCAGCTAAGCCAGAGGCAGGGAAGTGGAGGGGGACAAGAGAAAGTGGACCAGCCATTGCGGAGAGAAGCTCCCTGGAGAGATGAAATGAATTAACCAGGTAGCTGTGGGGGTCCAGAAGAGATTGGCAAGCATAAGTCAATATATCGTGGAGCCCACATGCCTGGTGCCTACTCAGCTGTTTGGGTGGAGGTATGCTAGATTAACCACTGTGCCACCAGGGCTCAGTTGAGTTGAGTCCAGGGATGAAACAGACACATGTCAAGGGAGCCCAGACATTTAGCAGAGTGGAACTGGAGTGACAGACCATAGACACAGCTGGGTAGGAAAGGATGTGAAGGCAGAGGAGCTCATGGATGACCCAAAAGCAGAGGCTCAGCGGGTCGGAGGTCTCCATAAGACCTAAGGGCTGCCACACCTGGAAAGCTAGAGGAGGATGGGTACAGGAGCAATTTTGAAGAAGGTGCAGTTTGGGGTGAGGTTGAGAGTAAGGCTGAGGGATGGAGTTGTTGGGCAGGTCAGCCCCATAGAGGATACAGGTCTCCTGCAGTGATGGTGTGAGTCAGTTCAATGGAAGCCTGGGAGACAAGAATCAAGGAGTTTTGAGCACAAGAGGCCAGGATGAAGGAGTCAAAGACAGCAGCAGCCAAGATGGAGGCTAGGAGGCAGACAGGTAGTGGGAGGAAGGATGGGGAAGACAAGGGCTGTGCTCCAAGGGTTCCAGGGATTTTTAAGAGGGGTGGCACAGCCACGTCGTGAGGTCCAGAGAGTGTAGCTTCTCCTGGAGAGGGTAGCTGGGGACCAAGAGGAGTGTGTGAAAGATAGTGTGTACGGGAGTTGACGGGTCATGAACTGGGGGTTTCACAGGGCACAGAGGACAGGACTGGGAGGGAGGGGAGGCTATCCAGAGCAGTACAGGGGGAGTTGAGGGACAGTGGGAAGTGGAGAGGCAGATGTGCCCAAGGATCAGCAAGAGGATGGATAGTTTCCCTCTCATGGAGCTCTAGACCAGTGAAGCCTTTCAGACCAAGCAGTGAGTATGTTCAGCCTCGCCTTCCCAAGTCCTGGTCTCAGATGCTGGGCAGGTCCCCGGGGTCTCCCTCAGGGTCCTGGCCTGGTGAGATTCACATCGACCTCCTTGTAGGCCACACCTGGCTGGCCCAGCTCTGGGTCAAGGTGTTCTTGCCCCATGGAACCCTGTGGTGTATGCTCCCTAAGCCCGAGGTCAGCCAGCTGAGAGTCAGTGGAGCTGGGGGAGCCGGGCGCTAGATCGGGCAGGTGATGTGTCCAGTGCTGTGAGGCAAGTGAAAGCCCAGGCCAACCCTGCCTCCCTTCTACCCGCCTGTCCTTGTGGTCTAGGGTCCATACTAGAGTATGTGCCTCCTAGAGAGACCTGGCCAGTGACACACAGCCCGGAAAGGCTTGAAGTCAGGGTGCCCAGTGGGGCCCTCTGAGGAACCTCTGGATTTGGCAGAACAGGCAGGGTGCCTTTATAAGCTCGTTCTGTGATGTTTCCACTTGTACCAAAATGGAAAGCATGAATGCGCCATCAGGCATGATGTCAGTGCAGAGTGATCTGACACACTGAATGCCTGCATTCTGGGGGAGAGGCGGGGCTCAGAGGCAAGCTGCCGCTGCTCTCGACCGGAAGGAAGGCTAAGTGATGTCTGCACCTCTCCCTCTTCCTGGGGGAGGAGGAAGAGAACCTGTTACTGTGGGGGGCCCTCAGAGCTGCCCAGCAGCCATGAGGTGATATGAGTCAGGCTTCACCCTGAGAGCAGGAACAGACTCACTCACTGGGAAGCATCCTTTGAGGCCAGATATGGCAAGCAGGGCTGGGTCGTACCCTCTGAGTCGAGATGGAGGTTCATAGATCTCAGTGCTGTCAGTGACCCTGCAGAGGAGATGTAGAAGCCCCTCCTAGAACTTCGCCCACTCCCCTTCCTGCCCCCAGGCCCAGTGAAGGAAGCATCAAGGAGTGGCCACTGCAGACAGGCCATGGCTGCTCATTCAAGTTGTGGTTCACAGAGCCCCTAGACCGGTTCCCAGACCTCTGGATCCTAGGTGGGTATTGCCCCTTTAGCTGCCATTCTGTTCCCTGAACAGTTCATGTAAGGAGCAGCTGGGAAAGGCTCTTGTGGGGGAGAAAGTCACTTCAAAGCCACAGAGCCCATAAGGCCCTGCCTTTCTGTATCCCCTGTAGTCTCCTGGCAGAATGGGCAGTGGCTTCCTACGGGAAGCTTCTGCTTCCCCCACGCCCAGTCTACCTCTTGGCCCTGTGTACCACAGTGAGCCTTCCCACCTTTATTGCTGCCTAGTGCCCACTGGGCTGGGGTGCATAGCCATCCATGGAGGCCCCGCCAGCCTTCTGAAATGGGTTTCCTTGCTGGCAAGAAGGGTCAGCTTGACAAAAGCTAGTGTCTCGCAGAGCTGTCTGTCTTGGGGGAGCCCACCTATGCCTCCTGGGGACATACCTGTGGCTGGTGGCCCACACATCTCCTGGCCATATGCCAGGTCAGACTCATGAAGGTATTGGTCAGCAGGACTCTAATAGAGGTTTTCTGTCACATTGGTAGAAAGCTGTTCCCCCTGACTCTGGTGGGCAGCTGGCTGGGAGGGTGCCAAGGAGCCACAGGGGGCCTTCTGAGCCAATTCCCCTGGCAAAGAGGCATCACTGTGTGTGGCTGAGAAAGGCTCTAGCTACTGCTGGTCCCAGGGCCAGGGGAGTCTGTCACAGGCTTGGCATGGATACCAAGCCTAGGTGGGCAGGTGGGCCAGGGGTGCACAGCCATTTCTCTGCCTGCCTAGTGTGTAACCCCCATCCCGCAGCACAGGTGGATGATCTTGGAGTAGGGAGGCAGAGGCTGAGGATGGGCCCTTCTCAGCAATCTCCTGGGGATCCAGAGAGGGAAGGCTTGCTGGGGCCGGGGAGCTTCTCAGCCTGTGTCCTCCTTAGGAGGCCTGGCGTGCTGGGCCCATCTGCCTGGACCTGAGCGGGGCGGGGGTAGAGGGATATGGTCAAGGCTCTTCATCATCGTCTGGAAGAGGCTGGATAGAAATAGCTGCACCCATCTGGGCGATGAGTCACTAAGGGGTGTTTCAGCGTTTCTTGGAGAGGTTCTATTTTAGGTGAGTCGCCTGTGACATAGCCTGTGATGTGTAAGGACTGGGGAAGGGAAGGTTCTGGTGCTGAGTGCAGGAGTTTTAGCACATGCCTTTGTCTGGTCATGTCTAGAACCCAAGGGAGGGTCACCCTGAAGTCCTAGGATAAGAAGTCTTACCACCAGATACCTCTTCTCAGTAAGTCCCACCTCAGGACATGCTTGGGTGTGGGCCTGGCACTTACTGTAAGAACTGAGTCTGTAGCTTCCTCTCAACCAGAGGCTGGGCCTCCTTCTAAGGGGGCAGGCCCTTCCCAGGGTCCCTCTCAGGATAAGCAGAAATGGCTTGCCCACGGAAACTTCAACTTTGATGGAAGTAAGCCCCCCTCCCCCTAAGAATGACCTTTTTAAAAGGGTCTTTTGGCTGGTTGTCAGGGACAGAAATTGTTTGCCTTTGTGGCTCTCTCTGCCCAAATGTAGACAAAGCAGCCTTGGGTCTAAAAAAGCACCAGGATGAGTTAAAAGTTCCCAGCTGGGGGGATGGCTTCACATCTCAGTGCCTTGGCACCACAGTCCTTAGGGGTTCTAGAAGTGGCCTTGGTCTTTGGGGGTTCTGCTAGTGTTTTATAGGGGTGACTGCCAGACCTGTAACTTGGACTACATGAAGCTGAGTGGCCTTTAAAAGGTACAGGAATGCAGGGACCCCAAGCCCTAGATCTCAGCAGAGGGCACTAGGCTCCAGGCTGCCCAGCCTGTGGAACAGGGGTTAGGCAGGGCTGTAAGGGCTGATCCTGCTGGCAGCACCGCTTCCTAGTTGAGTAACCCCAAGAGCCTGTCACAAAACCATCACAGACTTTGATTTTCTTTACCATTAGGAAAAAATGAGAGGACACCTGTGAGCATGCCCTCTGTGGTGCCTGACACAAGTGGGTGCTCACCAAAGGGCAGTAGCCGTCCAGCTCCAAGGATGCTGCCTCTGGGCTTCTGGGGCAAGACAGCCAAGTCCAAGCTTCCCAGTTGACAAGTCATGCATAGCAGCAGTGCTACTGTGTGGTCTCAAGGCAGAGAGCAGGGCTGGAGACTCCGCCGAGGGTAGACAGAATGGGTCTCCTGCCCTAGGGACAGAGATTAGACCTTTCTGTGGTGACTGGGGTGTCATGGTGCATTCGGAGCCTCTGGCAACCACAGGCAGGGGAGCAGCCTTGGCCCCCAACCTTAACTGTGGCCATGCAGGAGGACTCTGCCTCATTCACGCACAGTCCTGTGGCTTCAGCCTCATGGGAGCTGTGCCCCATATTAATAAGTTGTCAGGACTAATTCCACAAGCAAACCTCTCTGGGTTGAGCCCTGCTCTGTACCCCTGTGCTAGTCCTGAGAACACCCTGTCAGCCGGCTCACAGGCTGAATGGGGAGACAGGAGACACAAAAGTAAATTAATAGATAGTTTGGGATAGAATACACACTGAAGAAAATAAGCTAGGTAATTTTATACAGAGGACCTGGTGGGAAAAGGGGGTGTATTTTAGACTGTGCCAGGGAGGTCCTACTGGGGAAGTGATACCTGAGCTAAGACCTACACAACAAGCTGCACAGAGTGTTTGGGGCAGAAGAAATAGTGAGTACAAAGGTTCTAATGTAAAAATAAGCTCAGAGGACCACTTGGCCAAACAGGAGGCCCAGTATGTCTGGGTCAAGGGAGCCAAGGAGAGGTGGCAGGGAAGGAGGCCAGAAAGAGGCAGCTTGGGGTAGATCATGGGGCCTCCTGGGCCGTGGTAAAGAGCTCCCATGGTAAGTGCGATTGGAAGCCACTAGAGAGGTTTGAGCCTGTAAGTGATGTGCCCTGTTTTACATGTGGGTGTTTTTGGACCAAAAAGAAGAAAAATTATTGGCTCATGTAACTGGAAGTCCAAAGAGTAGACTCAAGGCATGGCTGAATCCAGGGAATTAAATGAAGTCATCAGATCTCCTCCTTTCTCCGTTTCTTGGCATCACTTCCAGCCATCTACGGACTTCATTTTTAGCATCTCTCTGCATGTTGGGAAAGGCGGCCACTGACCACTCCAAGGCTACATCCTTCTGACTGGCAGTCCAAAATGAAGATACTCCCTCTTCTATTGTTCATTTACCAAATCACATGGAAGGGCTTCAGTTGGCCGTTTGCGTGGTCACAGGCCCGTCCCTGAACCACTAGCTGCAATCAGTGAGTGGCCTGGCTTGAGTCCTGTGCCTACTTTATCCAGAGAGGGGCCAGTGATAGAGAAAAGTGACGTGGCTATCACACGAACAGCAACATGTGTCTTGGTTGTTCTGGAGGCACATATTATCCCACTTTGTTTAAAAATCTGTCTTCATTAAGGAAAAAAAAAACCTTGTATCATTCTGCTTACATCAGTCACTCATCTTACATTACTTTGCTCTCATTTTGCCCTCAAGTTTTTTTCATATATATCTTATCTCCACATCGAGACTGTACGCTTCTCCAGGAATCATGGTTTCTCTTTATTCTCTACGCTTTCCTCTCCCGCCTATTACTGCTCACTTATTTATTCTTTCTGCGAAAATTTTATTGAATACCTGTTGCATATTGTGCTAGGGCCATGTTTGGGGCCCTTGATTCCATGAAGTTCTCATTCAGGTCCTTGCAAAACCCAGCCACACTTTGCCTCCTGACTTTTATTTGAAAAGATTACGCTGGCTACTATTTGGAAATGGCCTCAAGGGGGCAGGAGGGGAAGGAAAGTGATCAGTTGGAGGCTATTGGGGTCATCCAAGCAGGAGGATGAGAGTGTTGATTGTGTGAAGCAGGACTTGGAGATGGAATGACATACACGGATCTGGGGCATGCTGAGGAGCAGCCAGTGGGCTGTTGGGGAGAACGCTGGAGCAGGAGGGCCTGGGCAGATGGGTTGGTAGTTGGGAGCGAGGCCAGGTGTGTGGCTGCCTCTACTCTGCACAATACCTGGCAACTCCTAGAGAGCAGGGCAGTATCATCTGCCCTTTTCAGCCCCTTTTACTTCTTTCTCCCTGGCAGCCTAGAAACACCTGAGCAGAGCTTGGTGCTCCTGCCTGTGCTAGAAGCCGGCTCTAGCTGCCGTGGTCCTGCGCTGGCCTGGGCTATGGGCACAGCCAAATCCTGGCCACCCTGCTGACCACGGTGCTTTTCTCCTCAGGTGAAGGAGTGGCTCTGTCTGAACTGTCAGATGCAGAGGGCTCTGGGAATGGACATGACCACTGCACCTCGCTCCAAGAGCCAGCAGCAGCTGCACTCCCCAGCTCTGTCTCCTGCCCACTCCCCAGCCAAGCAGCCCCTGGGGAAGGGGGAGCCAGAGAGATCCAGGGGCCAAGGAGGACCACAGCCCAGCCCCCGCCAGGCTGAGCCGGCCAGGGCGACCTCAGTGCCGGGGACTGCCCCAGCAGCTGCCCCTCTAGAGGTAGGGAGGGTGTCTCCTCAGCCCTCTCTCCCCATCAAGCCTTCCACAGCTGAGCCCAGGCCGCCTGCAGGAGAGGCCCCGGCCAAAAGTGCCACTGCAGTGCCCTCTGGGTCTGGTGCTGCTGAACAGACACAGGAGGGGCTCACTGGGAAGCTCTTTGGCCTCGGTGCATCGCTGCTGACCCAGGCAAGCACCCTCATGTCTGTGCAGCCTGAGGCTGACTCCCAGGGCCAGCCTTCTCCCAGCAAGGGGCAACCCAAGATCATCTTAAGCGATGCCAGCAAGGAGGCTGGTTCAAGACCTCCAGGCTCAGGGACCAGGCCTGGGCCAGTACCTGGGGCCAAAACTGAGCCTGGGGCTAGAACAGCTCCTGGATCAGGGCCTGGAGCCCTGGCGAGAACTGGGGGAACAACCAGTCCAAAGCACGGCAAAGCAGAACACCAGGCAGTGTCCAAGGCTGCTGCCAAGCCAAAGACCATGCCGAAGGAAAGGGCCACCTGCCCACTGTGCCAAGCTGAGCTCAATGTGGGCAGCAAGGCCCCAGCCAACTATAACACCTGTACTACCTGCAAGCTCCAGGTGTGCAATCTGTGTGGCTTCAACCCGACACCCCACCTGGTGGAGGTAAGCTGGACCAAGCATGTTCCCTGGGCCTTGGTAAGAGGCCAGGGCCTGGGGAAATTGGGGGCATGGGAGCCAGGAAAGGCTGTGGAGATCTGGGTCTGTGTCGGGCGTAGGGCTGCCCAGACAGTTAACACTGCAGAGGGACTGCTCTCCCTTTTATGACCCTGCCTCAGAGCTAGGTATTGCCAGGACATTGGTGGGCACAGCCCCAGTCCTTCCACTTGGAGAAAGAACTGGCACAGTGAGGGGTGGGGTAGTGGTGCTTGCTGCCTCTATCTGACTACCAGTGCCCTGAGGCTGGTCCCAGAGGGAGCCAGGCTCAGGAGGCCCCGAACTGGCCTCCCTACTTTTAGTTACCATGGGCATGCCCCAATGAAAGACACCAACCTCCCCTGCTGAAGTAGGAAGAACCTGAGGTACCACCCTGCCCTCACTCTGTGACGCTTGGGGCAGGGGTGACTACAGGGGAGGGGAAGTGAAGGGCTGTGGGGCCGAGGCCTGTGTTGCCCACTGTGCCCCATGCCCAGGGCGGGGTGGAAGCATTCTCACAGTTCTTAGAGCGGGACAGGCCATGTCCTACTGCCCAGGCCCCGGCCCAGCCGGGTGGTATTCACCCTGGATTCTGTCTTCCAAGGTCATGGTATTGAAATCTACCTCTCAAAGCCACAGCCTCTGGTCCATATATTTTCCCCTGTCAGGTCTGGGCTCCCCTTGTGCTTGCTTGTGGAGATGCTTAGAGGTGTTCGTCTTACCCATGGGAAAGTTCGAGGGAGAGCCAAGGTTGGGGACTAGTCTCTGCACTCCTGGTTCCAGCAAAGGGCACTAGACATTGTACAGAGCTGGCCAGACGGGAGCAGGAGGCCCAGTGTTTTCCGGAAGCTTGGAGCTCAGCCTGGAGTCTCAGAGGGTATGGAGCTACCCTGGCAGAACTTGGCCAACATGGGCCTGGAGGTTGCTCTAACACCCACCCTCACCCACTTGCCCAGGGCTACCCATATGAATCCCACCGTGGCTGCCGTGGGCACCCTGGGTGTATTCTCTTCCCAAGAGTGTCCTTGAGATTTGAGTTTGGATCATCCTGGCAGGTGGATGTGTTTCCCAGATGTATTATGTCAGGAGATGGTTGAGCCAAGACCCCTGCCTCCTGCACACAGGCAGCCACATGAGCCCTTTGGACTCCCTGGCTGAGCCATGCATGGGCAACAATAGAGCAGGGGGTGTGAAGTGCAGACCACCACTGGCCCAGAATGGGACAAGAAAGGTGAGTATGTATCGCTGTGACCTCTGTGGCACCTTGTCCTGATCTGTCTTGGGTCAGGCACCCATGGGAGCCACCATGGAAACCTCCTAGTACAACAAGGACTGTTTTGACCACCACAGGCCATACTTTCCAATATGCCTTAGGGAAGGGCAGCCCTAAGCAAGACAGATGACCTCCTTGTGTGGTGCCCGTATGGCCCTCCAGGCCCCACTCTGCCACTTCCCCAAGCTCTAGGTTCAGAGGCTCACTGGGGGGCAGCTGACCTGAGTGGCTGGATGGGAAGCATCAAGAGTTCATCAGACTCAGTGTTCTGCTGACTGCTTTGCCCAGAGACTACTCACTGCTGTTGGGTGGGGCATCTGATGCTGAGGGACCATGAGCCCTGTTGGACTGCTGAGCTGGCCAGCCTGGAGGAACCTTGTCCCCAAGAGACCTCCCAGCCTCCTTTCCCTCATTAAGGAGGTTGTGCACAGAGGAGAGGGGAAAACTGTCCCTGTCTAGAAGCATAAACATTCCTGACAGCTCCCTTCAGTGGCCCCTGAGCCAGGCCACAGGAAATGCTGATTCAGCCCAAACAGAAGCGTTTCAGTCATGTGCAGACTTTGGCTGAGGTATCCAGATTCTGATCTAAGCCTCTCGTTAGCTGCTTGGCCTGGCCTTCCTGAACTTTGGAGCTTCTGCCACTCAGTGATCAGCATTGCCTCCTACCCCACCCTGCACTGTGTACCACTGTCCCCATGGCCTGCCCCACTGCCATCTCCTTGGCCAGGACAGCCTTAGTTCCTCAGGGTCTGATGCAATCCATGGGCCTGCCCATCCCCGAAAGCAAAGCTGATGGCTATCTCAGCTCCTCTCCACCTCAGACCCTCTGCTTGTCCTAACAGCAGTCATGGCCCAGTGTCTCTGACCTCATTCTCCTCATGGCTCTGTCTGTCAACACTGCTGTCCCCAGAGGGCCTATGGCTTCTCCTGGGGGAGATGTGGGTGGGCAGCCATGATGCCCCCCCATGGTTCCTACTACAGAGACTGTACCACCATTCACCATCAGAGACTCCAGCCAGTGGCCTGGGTCATCCTCCTCTCTCCCCTTAGCACCCATTCCATAGACTAAGCCCTGCCACCTCTACCTCCCCACTGTCGCATGAATCTGGCCTCTCCTTTCCATCCCTGTGGCCACAGTCCTAGTCAAAGCCCTTGTCCTCCCTCATCTAGTCAGTGCCCAAAACCTTCTTTCAGTTCTTCCTGCCTTGGGTCTTTCAAGGGCTGGTGGGGAGGGCCTGGTGCTTAATGCCGCTTTTCTTCACTGAGGCCCTTTAACCAGGCCAGAGGCCTTCTTTGATCTCAACGCAGACAGTGGCCACCTGGTATTCTGAGGAATTTTGTGCTTCCCTGTGACCTACTTTTTGTGTGCTTGGTTAGAGGCTCCTGATTTCTCAACAGGTGCTACAGACACTCTTCCTGCCTTAGGAGCAACGTGGCAGGGCCAGCAGGCCCTTCTCTAGGTTCTAGAGGTCAGTTCAGCCCTGGCTGCCCCTTGCCGTACTTACTTGACTGAGGATAGCCTGCCAGGCTTGGGATGACCATGCTGTGTCTTTGTATATGGTGTGAGGCAGTGTCTGCATTCAGGCTGGGAGCCTGAGGGAGGGACAGACTAGGGGAGCCCCACTCATATCTCCCCACACGCTGATTAGACCTACTGTGGTTCTGCCTTAGACCAGAGCCAACCACTGGATTCAATAGGTTTAGAATTTTTCTCAGTATCTCTGAGCAGACAAAAACCTCTTACCCCCTTTCTAGAACATACAATAGAGGAAGCAGCAAAACTGGATCCCTTTTTCCCTTGAAACTTCCTCTGAACAAAAAAAAAAAAAACCCACAGTGCTATTTAGTGAGTCATTTCATAATTAAGAGTTGTTGATTCCAAATTTTTTACCTGTTTATCTTTTTGCAGTATAATAGTACCCTTGGCTTAATTTTTAATTGGCTTTCAGTTCAAAACAGAGTTCGTGAAGAAATTAGTAGAATTGGAATTATTATAATAACACTGCCAGTTTCTTATTGTAATTGCCAAACTTCCAGTCATGCCCTTGAGAAGTCAGGCCTTCCTGGGCAGAGGGCCTGGCACCTATAATCTGTGGGCCTGGGCTGGACTTATGCCGTGCAGGGGCGAGGGCATCTGGGCGAGAGGCCAGCAGCTGCCTCTGCTCCAGACCTGCTTCTGGGCTACCTCTGGGGGTAGTCATCTCAGGGAGCCCTGCCTCCTCCCCTATGCAATGGGGGCAATAATACCCCCTCTTAAGTTTCTGTGAGAGCCAGGTAAGATGATGTACCTCAGATGTTTATGGAAGGTCCAACACACAGTGAGCCCTGGAGCCAGGAAATTGGAACCAAAGTGTCATAAAAGAGAGTCTCTGTGGGAAAGGAAGAGTCCCGCTCTAACCCCTGACTAGTTGTGCATTGACCCTGTGGTAAGTGTGAGGTCACGGCCTTGCAAGGGACCCCACAGGGAATGAACATGTTTGGTGCTGGGGCAAGAGGGGAACACAGCCCAGCCACAAGGGTGCACATTGGGGGCACCAGAAGGATTCCTTCTATGGGATGCAGAGACCCAGAAAGGAGGAGCTTAGGCGTGTCTAGGGATCAGGGAAGGGCAGGGTCACAGAGTCTAGAGAGGAGCAGCAGCACCATCATGGCCATGCCCATGGTCCAGGGTCCGAGTCTTAGGCCCTTTACCTTGGGCATCCTCTTCTCTGGAGTTCTCATCCACTGCTCTCTACTCTGGCAGTGGGGCTGGGGATATGTAGGGTCAGGCAGCTGGCCATAGAGTGTTGGTCAGGATGATGCCACTGTAACCAGACTGACATGCAGGCTAGCTCCACAAGTAAAGAGCTTGTGTGAGATGTAGTTTCATTCAGACAGTGGCAGACAGTGCAGGGAAATGCCCAGCATCTATTACAGCTCTGCTGGCTCCCCTAGCCCAGGGGGCACATTGGTAAAGGCAACAGGTCTCATCTGCCTATGGGATGCCCCACCAATGCTCTCAATCAACTCCCTTCTCTTCCTCATTGTAAATAGTGGCACGCTGAACCCACCTGGCTCCATCTGAGGCCATGCGTATCTACACCTCTCACTTACCTTTAGGTAATTATTGCCTTTGGGGAATTCAGACCTTCCTACCCCCAGAATGGAACTGGACAGAGGGAGGTGAGACATAAGTGGTCATTAGGACCTCCCCATTGTCCATTTCCAAGTCCTGTATCATCTCCTGCCCATAGCTGAAGTGGGCAAGCAAAGGGGCAAGCAGGCAGCAGCTTCCCCAGGTCTGGGGCTGGCTTGGGCTGAGTGAACAAGAGTGTGAGAAAGAATGTGCAAGTGAATGAATGAATAAGGGAGTAAACACTAAAGTGAGGAAATGAATGAGTGAGTGAACAAGTGAGTGGAAGACCAAGAGAGTAAATGAGCAGGGCCCTCGTTCTAGCCCCTCGAATATTATTCAACCCTAAAAACGAACTGCTGATACATGCTGCGGCATGGATGAACTTGAAAACTTTATGCTAAATGATTCCACTTATATGAAATGTCCAGATGAGGCAAACCCATGAAGACAGAAAGTAGATAAGTGGTTGCCAGGAGCTGTGGTTGGGAATGGGTAGTGCCTTCTAACAGGTATTAAGTTTCGCTTTGGGGTGATAAAAGTGTTCTGGAATTGGATAGTGGTGATGTTTGCACAACCTTGTAAATATACTGAAAACCACTGAATTGTACCTTTTAAGAGGGTGAATTTTTTTATATGTAAATTATATCTCAGTTTTTTTAAAGTAGAGATTCAATATATTTCACCACTAGGGGGGAAACCCACGATGGAGGGGCAGCTGGCAGGGCTCTCAGCCAAGGAGACCCTGGTGGGAAGAGAAGGCTGCCCTAGCCCATTTAACAGGGTAGGTCACAGCTTCCTGAAGGACGGGTGGGGGTGCCCAGGACACAGTGTAAGGAGAGGAGGGGTGGGGGCTATCAGCAGCTGGACCAAAGGGCACACACCAAAGCAGGCACCACTGTAACTACACTGTCAGTCCTCTGCTGCCCTGTACCCCAGCCCTCCGAAGAGGGCTGAGGAAGAGCCTCCAGCAGCCAGGTCAGATGTTTATTTTTAGCTCCTACCCTCACATGCCTCCTCCCGCCTGCCCACCCTTCCTCGCTGCCTACTATAGCCAGGAGCAAGAGGGCCGGCCAGCATCTCCTTCGGTAGGCTGGCTGCCTGCCTCTTCCAGCAAACGTGTGAAGGAGCTCAGCCCTGGGGAGCTGGTGATCACAGGTGACATGCTCTGCTGAGGGATGGGCCTCTGGGCTCAGGTAAGCAGCCTGATGCAGAGGCTGGCTCTGAGCATGTGGCATTAGGTCAACCTCCTCTATCCAGACCTCCTTCAACTCCAGCCCCTTCCAAGGTGCCCTTGCCTCATTTGGACTCTTTGTTTCTGGGCTGGCACCTGCAGGCCAGAGGTGAAGATCAGGGCTTGCCAAGATACCAAGGTGGGCCAGGCAGATGACCAGCCCCTTTGAGATGCCTAACCTGGAGTGGCAGTATGGAGTGCCCAAGGTCAAGTCAGGGCAGTGTTCCTTGAGCCAACCCCTTGCCAGGGCCCAGATCCTAATCCTGTCCTGCTGATTCTAGGGAAGGAACTGTTTGCTTACTTTCAGAACTCTTTCTTGACTTCTGATTATGTAGACAGAAGCCAGCACCCATGGGCTCACTGGAGTTTGTGTGGGGCAGACATAAAACTTCAGATAAGCTCCAAGGGAGTCAGCAATGGTACTAGGGCTGGGCCCTGTAGGAAATAGGGTGAGTGCATGTAGGGCCTCTGAAGTACCCCCCCCCCACACACACACAGCTGGGCCCCACTGTCCCGTCCCTCTGCCTTGGGTGTAGGACTGGGGTTTGGGGCAGAGCACGAGCTCCAGGGCCAGGGATGCAGCCTCAAGGTCCTGAATAACAAGCCCATGGAGCAGACTTATCCCCCAGCACACACCAAGGCCCTATCACCTGCCCAGTCCGACTTCTGCTGGGACCTAGGGCAGAGATGTGTCACGTGGATCTTGGGACAGGAAACCAGGACAGAATCATTGAGTTGGCACTTGCCATGGTGGCCTGAGGATGCCAGGCTGAGGGCAGTCCACCTTGGGGGTACCAGGCTTCCAACGTCCTGCCAGGTGGGCTATGATCTGGCTTGGGCCCTAGGGCAGTGTGTGAGGTAAGGGTGCTGAGTGCTGGCTGACCTGGGGCTAGCAAGGGCCAAGAGCTATTTCCTCTCCTTGTCCCCTGGCTCTGTGACCCACCATGTGGTCCCATGTTTCCCATAATGGCCCATTCTAGTGGCAGAGCTACTGGTGGGAGCCTGAGTGTCTAGGCGCCCAGGATGAGCCACAGCAGAAAGGTGCCAGACGCTCTGCACCTACAGAGTGAGAGCAGGCACAGATGTCAGTGCGGCTAGACCCCTGCCCTGGGCTGCACTGTAACCCCTCTCCCTACCACTGTCTGTGGGCCAGGGCAGGGCTCAGATCCTGTCAAGGAGGAGCCCCAACCCTGGAGTAGGGTCCTGCAAGACATGCTGACAGCCTCACACCTGCAGTAGGTATCACTCACTCAGGATCCTGAGATTCTTGGATCTCCACCCCTGCACAGGCTGCTGGGGCTGGGCAACTTAGACTTGGTTCCTGGTATTCTGGGAACTTCACCATTGATAACCATGTCACACTTGCGATGACCTATTTGGGACTGACTTAAAAAAAAAAAAAAAATTTTTTTTTTTTATAGGCTCCAGGACTCATGCTAGCCCCTGTCTATCTGTCTTAGTCATGACTTTGTCCAGCCCCCGTACTGGGCCTGACACAGAGCAGGTAACCTTGAGAGTAGAAGAATGACTCACAAGCACTTGATCCCAGCCCAGCTCTGAAGGGAGCAGGGCCTCTGGCCCAAGGGCCAGCACATAAAGTCTGCATGAGAGGAACAGCCCAGAACCCTGTACAAGGCTTAGAGGAGGCTTCCAATTGCGGGTCTTTGCTGTCCTTAGACTGGGTGACTTGGGCCGAGGGTTGTGAGGAGGGGAGGCTGCTCAGGTCCTCTCCCCCAGGCAGGGCTTCTTCCAGACAGCCTTTCCTAGTCTCAGGAGTCTGCGTCCTGCCCAGCACAGACCTTACTTGGGGAAGGGTGTGGAGAAATCAGGTGTCTGCCGCCTGAGAGCTAGGAGGCAGGGGAAAGACAGTGTATCCAGGAACTCTTCACATCTGGACCCCATTCCTGGTCTGCAGGACACTCAACTGCTGGACTCTAAACCAGCGCCCCGGAGGCTGTTTTCTTTCTGGGTGTTATGGATTGAATCGTGTCCCCAAAAGTATCTGTTGTAAATCCTAACCCTTATACCTATGGTTATAACCCCATTTTTTTGTTATGTTAATGATGCAGTATTAGTGTGGGGTGTGTCTTAAATCAATCTCTTTTAAGATATAAAAAGAGCACATTGAGCAAGCAAGCAAGCAGAGACGGGCGAAGATAGATGCCACACCACATGAAGATCACCAAGGAATGGGGAAACAGAAGCTAAGAAGAGATAAGGACCTTCTCCCAGAGCCCTCAGAGAAAGAAAGCCACCCTTTTGTGGTATTTCTGTTATAGCAGCACTAGGTAACTAAGACACTGGGGGTGGGCCGCCAGCTCCCCATCTTCTCCAGACCCTGTACTGCTTTTGTATCCCCACCCCACCCCCCGCCCACACACAGTACTGTTCTTTTTTTCTGGCGGGGCTGAAAAGTTCTTTACGGACTAGGGAAGGGACCCGTGTTTTTAGTTTGTCACTTGCATTTTAATTATGGTGCATCTTAGTTGTGGAGATGTTTATCATTTGGGGGCAATAAATCAGTTTTTTTCTTCTCATGCCTTTGGTGTCATGCTTTGAAAGGCTTTCTCCTCCCCAAAGTTACAGAAATAGCCATCTTAGTTTCTTAGTGCTGCTGAAACAGAAACACCACAAGTGTGTGGCTTTAACAAATAGAAATTTATTTCCTCACAGTTTAGGAGGCCAGAAGTCCAAATTAAGGGCGCTGACTCTAGGAGAAGGCATTCTCTCTATCAGTTCTGGAAGAAGGTCCTTGTCTCTTCAGCCTCTATTCCCCAGTTCCCTGGCAATCTTCATGTGGCCCATATCTTCCCCTCTGTTTGTGCTCGTTTTCCTCTGTGTCTGATCTGCCTTTCACAGAGTAAAATCTGCGAAAGCTGTGTAGTGTGGAAACCCGTTAGAGGAGGAAATCTAAAATATTTTCCACTAATAGTGAGTGATAGAAAAGTGGTAAGACTGCATCCTATCAAAGGCTGAAAACTTGCAAGACCTGGAAAAACAAGGTGGTCCCGTGGAGTTCCAGCTCTCATAGGGTTTCACTATATCTCAAAAAGGGATTGGTTTAAGACATACCCTACACTGATACGGCCTCATTAACATTAAAGAGAAAACCCTAGTCCGAAATGGGATTACATCCGCAGATATGGGTGTGAGGACTTACAATAAATAATTTTGGGGACACAATTCAATTCATCACAGTCATGTAAATATTTTCAAGTACTCTGTGATTTTCATCAACCCCCTCTCGTTTCCTTCTAGAAAACCGAGTGGCTCTGTCTGAACTGCCAAACTGAGCGGTTGCTGGAAGGCAGCCTGGGAGAACTGACCCCACTGCCGGTGCCCACGTCACAGCAGCCCCCTGTAGGGGCCCCTCATCGTACAGCTGGAACAGCCCCTCTGAAGCCGAAAGGGCTACCAGCGCTGGGCCAGCCATCAGGCCCCCTGCCCACTAAGGCTGGCCCCCTACCTGCCAAGGCCAGCCCCCTGCCTGCCAAGGCCAGCCCCCAGGCCAAGCCCCCCAGGGTTTCTGAGCCCAGTAGGACCCCAAGCAGTGCCCAGGAGAAGAAGGCAGGAATCCCAACTAAAGCTGAGCCCGTGCCGAAGCCACCTCCGGAGACTACCCCACCCCCTGGAACTCCTAAAGCAAAGAGTGGGACACGGAGGACTGAACCTGCCACCCCTGTCAGCAAGGCTGTCCCGGAAGCCCCCAAGGGTGGGGAGGCGGAGGTTAGTCCCATTCACGTCCCAGGGACCCTAGCTGTCAGGTGAACAGTCTCAGGAAGGGCTTGCCTCTCCTGGGGGCTGAGAATGAAGGCCTAGGGCCACAGGGGAGGGCAAGGACACTCCAGCAGGAGCAAAGCCTGGATGAGGCTCTGGTGGGTCTGGAGCCTGTGAGTTTCAGCCTGGCTCTGAGTCTAGTATCTTGTTGGATCCTTTGCTGGGTCTTGCTACCATTAGATCTAGTGAAGTTTCTCTTTGAGAACCTAGGGCTGCTGGGGGTTTGCCATGGAACCTGTAAGTTATTCGAGGCCAGAAAGATGGGGTGGGTGATAGGCCCTGAACCCTTGGGAAGTAGAAGGACCCTTCCCCAGGGCCCTGGGATTCATGGAGAAGGTTGGGTTTCCTGATGAGCTGTCTGCCATGGAGAGTCAGTGACTGCTTCTCTCCCTACTGCAGGAGCTGGTAGGCAAGCCTTACTCCCAGGACCTGTCGCGGAGTCCACAGAGCCTCAGTGACACAGGCTATTCCTCTGACGGCATCTCTAGCTCCCAGAGTGAGATCACAGGTGTCGTGCAGCAGGAGGTGGAGCAGCTAGACAGTGCAGGGGTGACAGGGCCACGCCCACCCAGCTCCTCAGAGCTCCATAAGGTGAGGAGCAGCATGCGGCCCTTGCTGGAGGCCCAGGGCCTGGCCCCTAGTGGCAAGCAGAGCAAGCCACTCAGCAGGAGCAATGGCAAAGAGCAGAAGCGGCGGCCACACTCCTTGTCCATCATGCCTGAAGCCTTTGACTCTGATGAGGAGCTTGAGGATATCTTGGAGGAAGAGGAGGACTCTCTTGAGTGGGGACACCAGAGGGAACAGAGGGACACTGCTGAGTCCTCAGATGACTTTGGCAGCCAGCTGCGGCATGACTATGTGGAGGACAGCAGTGAGGGTGGCCTGTCCCCACTGCCACCCCAGGCCCCAGCCCAGGTAGCAGAGCTGACTGATGAGGAGTTCATGAGACGGCAGATCCTGGAGATGAGCGCTGAGGAAGACAACCTGGAGGAGGAGGATGCTGCCACCTCTGGGCATGGCCTGGCCAAACATAGTACCCAGAAGGGCGACAGGCCCAGAGCCGAGCCCACCCAAGAGTCAGTAGCACTGCCGAAGAGGCGCCTGCCCCACAATGCCACTACAGGCTATGAGGAGCTGCTCTCTGAGGTAGGTCCAGCTGAGGCCACTGAGGGCAGCGGGGCCCTGCAGGGAGGGCTCCGCCGCTTCAAGACCATCGAGCTCAACAGCACGGGCAGCTACGGCCATGAGCTGGATCTGGGTCAAGGTCCTGACTCTGGACTGGACCGAGAGCCTGAGCTGGAGATGGAGAGCCTGACAGGTTCGCCTGAGGACCGCTCCCGTGGGGAGCACTCCTCGACACTGCCTGCCTCTACGCCCAGCTACACATCAGGCACCTCTCCCACCTCCCTGTCCTCACTAGAGGAGGACAGCGACAGCAGCCCCAGTCGCCGGCAGCGGCTGGAAGAAGCAAAGCAGCAGCGCAAGGCCCGGCACCGCTCCCACGGGCCCCTGCTCCCCACCATCGAGGACTCCTCTGAGGAAGAAGAGCTGCGTGAGGAGGAGGAGCTGCTGCGAGAGCAGGAGAAAATGCGGGAGGTGGAACAACAGCGCATCCGAAGCACAGCCCGCAAGACCCGGCGGGACAAGGAAGAACTGCGGGCCCAGCGGCGACGTGAACGTTCCAAGACGCCACCCAGCAACCTGTCACCCATTGAAGACGCCTCCCCTACAGAGGAGCTGAGGCAGGCAGCAGAGATGGAGGAGCTGCACCGCTCTTCCTGCTCTGAATACTCACCTTCACCCTCCCTCGACTCAGAGGCTGAGGCCCTGGATGGCGGCCCCTCCCGGCTCTATAAGTCAGGCAGCGAGTACAACCTGCCCACCTTCATGTCCCTTTATTCACCAACTGAGATGCCCTCTGGTGGCTCCACGACTCCTAGTTCTGGCCGGCCCCTCAAGAGCGCTGAGGAGGCCTATGAGGAGATGATGAGAAAGGCAGAGCTGCTCCAGCGGCAACAGGGCCAGGTAGCAGGGGCCCAGGGGCCCCTTGGTGGCTCCTCTCAGCCCACGGGCCCTCGAGGCCAGGGCTCCTTTGAATACCAGGACACCCTGGACCATGACTATGGCAGGGCTGCTCAGCCTGCCTCAGAGAGCACGTCAGCCAGCCTGGGGGCAGCTGTGTATGAGGAGATCCTGCAGACATCACAGAGCATCGCCCGGATGCGGCAGGCCTCCTCACGCGACCTAACCTTTGCTGAGAACAAGAAGGAAAAGCAGTTTCTGAATGCTGAGAGTGCGTACATGGACCCCATGAGGCAAAATGGCGGCCCTCTTACCCCTGGGACCAGCCCCACCCAGCTTGCTGCTCCTGTGTCCTTCTCTACCTCTACCTCCACCTCCTCTGACAGCAGTGGAGGCCGAGTCATTCCTGATGTCCGTGTCACTCAGCATTTTGCAAAGGAGCCTCAAGACCCCCTCAAAATACACAGTTCTCCTGTATCCCCCAGTTCTGCTTCCAGGGAGGTTGGAGTGCCCTTTTCCCAGGGCTCTGGAGTCCCAGCAACCACGGCTCTGGCTCCCTGTCCCGCTAGTCTGCCTCGTGGGTATGTGACTCCAACCTCCCCAGCAGGCTCTGGGCGCAGCCCTTCGCCATCTTCCACAGGCCACAGCTATGGACAGAGCCCAACCACTGCAAACTATGGGTCCCAAACTGAAGAGCTGCCCCAAGCCCCCAGTGGCCCTGCTGCTGGTGGGCGGGCTGCCAGAGAGAAGCCCCTTATAAGTGGTGGCCAGAGCAGCATTTCCCAGTCTTCATGGGGATATTCCTATTTCGTGGGCTCCAGCCCACCCCTGTCCCCGTCTTCCCCCTCAGAGAGTCCCACTTTCTCCCCTGGCAAGCTGGGCCCAAGGGCCACAGCAGAGTTCTCTACACAGACGCCAAGCACAACCCCTGCCTCAGACATGCCTCGTATCCCCAGTGCCTCCACCGCAACACCCATGGTGGCCCAGGGCACACAAACACCCCACCGACCCAGTACGCCTCGCCAGGCATGGCAGCAGTCCCCTCAGGAGGCTCCCTTTATGGTCATCACACTGGCATCAGACGCCTCCAGCCAGACCAGGATGGTCCACGCCAGTGCCTCCACCTCCCCAGTGTGCTCACCTACTGGCTCCCAACCCACCACCCACAGCTACAGTCAGACAACGCCTCCAAGTGTGGCTCAACTGCCTCCAGAGCCACCTGGGCCACCTGGCCTTCCACGGGCACCTAGTGCTGGTACGGATGGGCCCCTGGCCCTGTATGGCTGGGGTGCCCTGCCTGCTGAGAACATCTCCCTGTGCCGGATCTCCTCCGTCCCTGGGACGTCTAGGGTTGAGCCAGGCCCCAGACCACCTGGCAGTGCCGTGGTAGACCTTCGCACAGCTGTCAAACCCACACCCATCATCCTGACTGACCAGGGCATGGACCTGACGTCTCTTGCTGCGGAAGCAAGAAAGTACGGCCTTGCCCTGGATCCAGTCCCAGGACGACAGTCGACTGCTGTGCAGCCTTTGGTTATCAACCTCAATGCCCAGGAGCAGACCCATGCCTTCCTTGGTACTGCCACCACCGTGAGCATTACCATGGCCTCATCTGTGCTCATGGCTCAGCCAAAACAACCTGTGGTCTATGGGGACCCTTTCCAGAGCAGACTCGACTTTGGCCAGGGTGCAGGTAGCCCTGTGTGCCTGGCCCAGGTCAAGCATGTAGAGCAGGCTGTTCAGACAGCCCCATATCGAGGTGGGCCCCGAGGAAGACCCAGGGAGGCCAAGTTTGCCAGGTATAACCTGCCCAACCAGGTAGCTCCTCTGGTCAGAAGGGACGTTTTGATCACACAGATGGGCACTGCCCAGGGTGTTGGCCTCAAGCCAGGCCTAGTGTCAGAGCCTGGTGCCGAGCCCCACCAGGCCACCCCTGCAGACCTTCGGCCACATGCTCTGCCAGGTGCCAGGAAACCACACACAGTGGTGGTGCAGTTGGGAGAAGGCACAGCAGGCACTGTGACCACACTGCTCCCAGAGGAGCCAGCGAGTGCCCTGGACCTCACCGGGATGAGGCCTGAGAGCCAGCTGGCTTGTTGTGACATGGTCTATAAGTTCCCCTTTGGCAGTAGCTGCACTGGCACCTTCCATCCTACCCCCAGTGCACCTGAGAAGGGTGTGGCAGATGCTGCCCCACCTGGGCAAAGCAGTGGCCCCTTCTATGGTCCCCGAGACCCTGAGCCTCCCGAGCCCCCTAGCTACCGGGCACAGGGAGTAGTTGGGCCTGGACCCCATGAGGAGCAGAGGCCCTACCCACAGACCCTCCCTGGCAGGCTGTATTCCTCCATGTCTGACACCAATCTGGCGGAGGCTGGCCTCAACTACCATGCCCACCGCCTTGGACAGCTTTTCCAGGGTCCCCGTCGAGACTCAGCTGTGGACCTCAGCTCCCTGAAGCATTCCTACAGCCTGGGCTTTGCAGACAGAAGCTACCTAGGGCAGGGCTTGCAATACGGCTCATTCACAGACTTGCGTCACCCCACAGACCTTTTGACTCACCCGCTTCCCATGCGGCGCTACAGCTCAGTGTCAAACATCTATTCAGACCATAGATATGGCCCACGGGGAGATGTAGCAGGCTTCCAGGACGCCAGCCTAGCCCAGTACAGTGCTACGACGGCCCGTGAGATCAGCCGCATGTGTGCCGCCCTCAACTCCATGGACCAGTATGGCGGGCGGCACGGCAGCAGTGGTGGTGGCCCTGATCTTATGCAGTACCAGCCCCAACCGGGGCCTGGGCTTAGTGTCCCACAGGGTCTGGCACCTCTCAGACCTGACCTCCTAGGGAACCCTACTTTTCCAGAGGGCCATCCCAGTCCTGGGAACCTAGCCCAGTATGGGCCTGCAGCTGGCCAGGGTACAGCAGTCAGACAGCTGCTGCCATCCACAGCCACTGTGCGTGCAGCGGATGGCATGATCTACTCGACCATCAACACCCCAATTGCTGCAACGCTGCCCATCACCACCCAGCCCACGTCAGTGCTGCGACCCATGGTGCGTGGCGGCGGCATGTACAGGCCTTACGCATCTGGTGGGGTAACAGCTGTGCCGCTCACCAGTCTGGCACGCATGCCCCTGATTGCCCCCCGGATACCCCTTGGGCCCACAGGGCTGTACCGGTATCCTGCACCAAGCAGATTTCCCACGGCTTCCAGCGTCCAACCTGCTGAGGGCCCTGTCTATTTGGGGAAACCTGCTGCTGCCAAGGCCCCAAGAGCTGGGGGCCCGCCAAGGCCAGAGCTGCCATCAGGGCCTGCACGGGAAGAACCGCTTTCCACAGCCACCCCTGCTGCTGTTAAGGAGGCTGCAGCAGCCCCAGCCCCAGCCCTGCTGACTGCCCAGAAGCCACCAGGAGATGCTGCTCCTGGGCCTGGGAGTGGGGCGTTGAGCCGGCCAGGGCACGAGAAGGAGGAAGCGTCACAGGAGGAAAGGCAGCGGAAGCAGCAGGAGCAGCTACTACAACTGGAGCGGGAGCGGGTGGAGTTGGAGAAGTTGCGGCAGCTGCGACTGCAGGAAGAGCTAGAGCGGGAGCGTGTGGAACTGCAGAGGCACCGTGAGGAAGAGCAGCTGCTGGTGCAGCGGGAGCTGCAGGAGCTGCAGACCATCAAGCACCATGTGCTGCAGCAGCAACAGGAGGAGCGGCAGGCTCAGTTTGCACTGCAGCGGGAGCAACTAGCACAGCAGCGCCTGCAGCTGGAGCAGATCCAGCAGTTGCAGCAGCAGCTGCAGCAGCAGCTAGAGGAGCAGAAGCATCGGCAGAAGGCCCCCTTCCCTGTGGCCTGTGAGGCACCTGGCCGAGGGGCTCCGCCAGCTGCCGCTGAGCTGGCCCAGAATGGCCAGTACTGGCCACCTTTGACCCACGCAGCTTTCATTGCTGTGGCAGGACCGGAGGGGCCCGGGCAACCTCGTGAGCCTGTGCTGCACCGGGGCCTCTCCAGCTCTGCCTCGGACATGTCGCTGCAGACTGAGGAGCAATGGGAGGCAAGCCGCAGCGGCATCAAGAAGCGGCACTCCATGCCACGCCTGCGGGATGCCTGCGAGCCTGAGTCGGGGCCCGAGCCTGGCATGGTCAAGAGGATTGCAGACAGCAGCATGCAGACAGACGACGAGGATGGGGAGAGCCGCTACCTCCTGACTCGGCGGCGCCGGACACGGCGGAGTGCTGACTGCAGCGTGCAGACGGATGATGAGGACAGTGCCGAGTGGGAGCAGCCAGTGCGCCGCCGCCGGTCTCGCCTTTCCCGCCACTCAGACTCAGGCTCCGACAGCAAGCACGATGCCTCTGCATCCTCATCGACCACCGCCGCTGCTTCGAGGGCCATGAGCAGTGTGGGCATCCAGACCATCAGTGACTGCTCTGTGCAGACAGAGCCCGATCAGCTGCCCAGGGTCTCTCCGGCCATCCACATCACAGCGGCCACTGACCCCAAGGTGGAGATCGTCAGGTACATATCAGCACCAGAGAAGACTGGCCACGGGGAAAGCCTGGCCTGCCAGACGGAGCCGGATGCACAGGCTCAGGGTGCGGCTGGACCACAGCTTGTAGGGCCAACTGCCATTAGCCCTTACCTGCCTGGCATCCAGATCGTCACCCCAGGGCCCCTGGGCAGATTTGAAAAAAAGAAGCCAGACCCCCTGGAGATTGGGTACCAGGCTCACCTGCCCCCTGAATCCCTCTCACAGCTTGTGAGCCGCCAGCCTCCTAAGTCCCCCCAGGTCCTGTACTCGCCAGTCTCACCCCTGTCCCCACACCGGCTCCTGGACACCTCCTTTGCCTCCAGTGAGAGGCTGAACAAGGCTCACGTGAGTCCCCAGAAGCACTTCACGGCTGACAGTGCTCTCCGCCAGCAGACGCTGCCTCGCCCCATGAAGACCCTGCAGCGGTCCTTGTCTGACCCTAAGCCCCTCAGCCCCACCGCGGAAGAGTCTGCCAAAGAGAGGTTCTCCCTCTACCAGCACCAGGGGGGGCTGGGTAGCCAGGTATGGGCACAAGGGCTGGTCCAGGGTGGGACAGGGGCCAACACCTAGCCTGGGGCTTCTCTTGGGGCGGGGATGGAGTCACCTTGGCTCCAAAGGCCCAGAAAAGGGAAGCAAGGAATGGACCCTTTTATATGCACATCTAGTGGAGCCCACATCTCAGCAAGGACAGCCTGGGCATATACAGGTGCACACACAGGCCGCATCCAGACACCCTGCTGGAAACTTCCACCTCTCCCTAGCACTGTCTCTTCCCCTAGCACAGAGGTCCCATTGGCTGGCCATGTTGGCCACCTCCTCCTTCAGGCCTCCTCAGCTCTCACCTCCAGGCTGGGCCCCTCCCACTCCAAACCTTATCTGTGGATGTCTCCTGGGAAAGTCGTTTTAACATAGACCTGGCTTCAGTGCTCCCTACTTCCCAGCCCTGGCCTGGCTTCCATTGCCCCACGAGGAAGCCCAAACCCTTTGGCCTACCTAGCACACTGCAACCTAGCTGGCTGTAGCCTGTTCTCTGCCTCATCTTGTTCCCTGCCCCTGCCTGGCCCTCAGTAAGTCTGTTACACATCTGTCTCCCAAAGACAGGGACCCCTGGAACATAAACTTGTCTGTGTCTGTGGCCTTAGTTGCCAGTGATATCTTGGGGCTTTATGAGGTGGCCTAGCTCAGGCTGCAGTGGAGGTGAGGGTAGGGAGTTGTGGAGAGCCTGACACCAAGAACTCTGAGTGTTAGGCTGAGGAGGGTGGGCTTTTCCTGAAGGCTCTAGGAGCTTCTGAAGGTTTTAGGCAGATGAGACAGGACAAGATGGGTATTTTAAAAAGCCTCTTGGGCAGGGTACGGGCTGGTGGGCTAAAGGAAGCCATCATAGCAGTAGCCCTGGGGAGAGGAGGTTGGAGCCACAAGCATTATGAGGTATACATGCCCATTTTCTGGGCATGATGCAGAGAGGAGATAGGGCTTTGGGGTGAGGTTGCAAAGGTGATGAACGGGGGATATGAATGGTTCGGTTCGTGGTGTGTGCAGACCAGATAGGGCTAGGGATGGAGCAGGAATCTGGGCTGGCAGGGAGGGACAGGTCAGAGAGGCACGGTGGTCTTGGCTCCAGACTAGGGTAGGACGGAGGTCCCGTGGGCTGGCCATGCTGCGGACAGGCTGTGATGGATACTTGTGGGTATGTGGCCAGAATAAGATGAACAACAAAGTAAGAAGTTCAAGCTAAATTTATTCCATTAAAGGCCCACCCTTCACTCTGAGACTGGGGCGACACTGTCTTCCTTTTATGACATACAGTAACAGTAGGTGAGAGCTTCTTATGTAATTACCTCGCAAGGTAGAAAGTTAAAAGCCTGACATTAGTCCGCAGTATATTTTTGGGATTTGGGTGGTCCATAAAACCCAAAAGCCTGGGGCATCTTGGGAAAGCTAGGAGTAAGAGCAAAGGGAGGACCAAGGGTATACCTTTAGGTAATGTGGAGCACCTGGGGAAGGTGAGGAGGGTCCCACAGTGGGCAGTGTTACAGCACCTTAAGCAGGAAGACATGCAGATGGAGCCAGGGCTAGAGAGGACCTAGAGGTCTGCTGGTGACCCCAGGGAGCAGTATCAGGGTGACAGAGGGATGCAGAGAAAGCTAGGGGCTTGGCCAAAAGCAGAGCCCAGAGGGTTTGACAGAGGGTGGTGGGCAGGCAGCAGAGCAGTATCACTTTAGGGAGGAGTACAGGAGGCAGAAGACTCTGCTTGTAGCAACTGACATGCAGTCAGCATTGGACCCTTCCCATGATTCTCTAGGGAGTTGGTAGGCCCGGGACCCACTCCACTCCTCCTGTCCATGGCCCTCCTTCACCCTTGGTCCCCGTCAGCTGCCAGGACCCAAACCCAGAGCTAGACCTGTACTCTTTTACATAGTCTCCTCACCTCAGTGGAAGGTGGAGGGTGGCAGGCCACTGGAGATAGGGCTTCTCAGAGCCACATGTGGAAACTCACTGTGTGCCAGACCAGTGTTGGTCCAGCACAGAGGAGAATCTGCCCCATTCCTATCCTCCCACTGCCCAGAGTGCTGGGAAGGAGAAGGCCTGTCAAATGATGACAGGCCTTCCCTCCATGGCAAAGAAACCAAGACGAGTGGGTGGGCAGGGCAGGCCTGCAGGCTGCATGGTGAATCAGGGTACTGATACTGCGGGGCCTGGCCCCTGCCCCAGTGCAGGCCTGAGCTTGTCCCCCCTACAACCCACCAGGCCGCCCACACCTTGGGTCTCAGTGCTGCCCGCCCTTCCCTCTGTCTCAGGTGTCGGCGCTGCCACCCAACGGCCTGGTCCGAAAGGTGAAGCGGACACTGCCCAGCCCCCCTCCAGAGGAGGCTCACCTGCCCCTGGCCAGCCAGGCCCCCCCACAGCTCTATGCGGCCAGCCTGTTGCAGCGTGGGCTGGCGGGACCCACCGCCGTCCCTGCCACTAAGGTTAGCCTGCTCCGGGAGCTGGACCGGGACCTGCGGCTGGTGGAGCATGAGTCCACCAAGCTGCGCAAGAAGCAGGCAGAGCTGGATGAGGAGGAGAAGGAGATCGACGCCAAGCTCAAGTACCTAGAGCTGGGCATCACACAGCGCAAAGAGTCTCTGGCCAAGGACCGGGGTGGCCGTGACTACCCACCCTTGCGTGGCCTTGGAGAGCATCGTGATTACCTGTCAGACAGCGAGCTCAACCAGTTGCGGCTCCAGGGCTGCGCCACTCCCACTGGCCAGTATGCGGACTTCCCTGCTGCTGCTCTTCCGACCGCCCCCTCCGGCTCCACTGCCTTCCAACAGCCCCGGTTCCCACCTTCAGCCCCTCAGTACTCTGCAGGCACCAGTGAGCCAACTCAAAACGGTTTCCCAAGCCAGCAGGCGCCCACCTTCCCTGGCCCCGGCACATACCCAGCACCTGCGTATCCTGCTGGCACCAGTTACCCGGCTGAGCCTGGGCTGCCAAGCCAGCAGGCTTTCCGTCCCACAGGCCACTATGCAGCCCAAACGCCCATGGCAACCACACAGAGTACCCATTTCCCGGTCCCAGCTGACAGCCATACCCCCCACCAGAAGCCACGCCAGACATCGCTAGCTGACTTGGAGCAGAAGGTGCCCACCAACTACGAGGTGATTCCCAGCCCTGTTGTGGCTATGTCTTCGGCCCCCTCTGACACCAGCTACAGCGGCGCAGCAGTGAGCAGCAACTATGAGCAGGGCAAGGCTCCTGAGCTGCCCCGGGCCAGTGAGCGTAGCAGTGTGAGCCAGAGTCCAGCCACCACCTACCCCTCTGACTCACACTACACCAGCCTGGAGCAGAACGTCCCTCGGAACTATGTGATGATTGAGGACATCAGTGAGCTGACCAAGGACAGCACCTCCACTGCCCCTGATAACCAGCGCCTGGAGCCCCTGGGGCCGGGTGGCAGTGGACGTCCAGGGAAGGAGCCTGGAGAACCAGGTGTCCTTGAGGGCCCTGCACTGTCCTGCTGCTATGCCAGAGGGGAGGATGAATCTGAGGAGGACGCGTATGAGCCCCGTGGGAAGGGTGGCCATCACCGCAGCATGGACAGCAACGGCCGACCAGCCAACGCCCACTACTACAGTGACAGTGACTACAGACATGGAGCTCGAGCAGAGAAGTATGGGCCCAGCCCCATGGGGCCCAAGCATCCCTCCAAGAGCCTGGCCCCGGCTGCCGTCTCCTCCAAGCGCAGCAAGCACCGAAAGCAGGGCATGGAGCAAAAGATCTCCAAGTTCTCACCTATTGAAGAGGCCAAGGATGTGGAGTCAGACCTGGCCTCCTACCCTCCACCTGCAGTCAGCAGCAGCCTGGGCTCTCGGGGCAGGAAGTTCCAGGAGGACATCACCTATGGGCTCAAAAAGAATGTGTATGAGCAGCAAAGGTACTATGGGGCATCCAGCCGGGACTCAGTAGAGGACGATGACCGCATGTACGGCGGGGGTAGCCGGTCCCGGGCAGTGTCTGCATACAGTGGGGAGAAGCTGTCAAGCCACGACTTCAGTGGCCGGGGCAAGGGGTATGAGCGAGAACGGGAGGCTGTGGAGCGGCTTCAAAAAGCAGGCCCCAAGCCCTCCTCCCTGAGCATGGCCCATGGCCGGGCACGGCCCCCAATGCGGAGCCAAGCCTCGGAGGAAGAAAGCCCTGTGAGCCCCTTAGGGCGGCCCCGCCCCGCTGGGGGGACCCTCCCTCCTGGGGACACCTGCCCACAATTCTGCTCTAGCCACTCCATGCCTGATGTCCAAGAGCATGTCAAGGACGGACCGCGGGCCCACACATACAAGCGTGAGGAGGGCTACATCCTGGATGACTCCCACTGCGTTGTTTCTGACAGCGAAGGTAATGGCAGCCTAGGGTGATTTCTGTGGACGCTTAGCACCTGGGGGGCCTTCCTGTCTGTGGGGCCCTGGGCCCCGAGATGTCCCAGCAGGGATTCGCCTGGCACCTCACCCAGTGAGCCGTGCTGCAGGCTGCCCTCCTTGGCTGACCCACCAATGCCCCTGGCCCTTGGTTGTGGGAGGGTGGGCTTGGGGCTCCAGTGCTCTGTGTGTGGCCGTGGTGCACACTCTATGGTTTCCCTGCATGGCTTCAGCTGGGCCTCCCCCTGTGGCCAGCCCCAGGGGTTGATGGTGTTCTGTTTTTGGTCTCTGAAGCATATCACCTGGGCCAGGAGGAGACAGACTGGTTTGATAAACCCCGGGATGCCCGCTCTGACCGGTTCAGGCACCACGGGGGCCACGCAGTCTCCTCCTCCTCCTCCTCCCAGAAGCGAGGCCCTGCCAGGCACAGCTACCATGACTATGATGAGCCCCCTGAGGAAGGCCTGTGGCCACATGATGAGGGTGGCCCAGGCCGCCACACCTCCACCAAGGAACACCGGCACCACAGTGACCACGGGCGGCACTCAGGTCGCCACACTAGTGAAGAGCCGGGCCGGCGCGCTGCCAAACCACATGTTCGGGATCCGGGTCGCCATGAGGCCCGCCCTCACCCTCAGCCTGGCCCTGCCCCAGCCATGCAGAAGAAGGGTCAACCTGGGTACCCCAGCTCTGCTGAATACTCACAGCCATCTCGCACTCCATCGGCATACCATCATGCCCCTGATAGCAAGAAGGGCTCCCGGCAGGCACACCCTGGGCCCCCTGCACTGCAGCCAAAGCCAGAACCCCAGCTGCAGCCACAAAGTCGGCAGGCACCTCTAGGGTCACAGCAATCACAGCCGCTACTGTCCAGGCCAGGGCCCTCAGCAGCAGCCTCACGCCAGCCACAGACACAGCAGCAGCAGCAGCAGCCCTCCCAGCAGGCCCCGTCGCAGGCTCGGCTGCAGCAGCAGGGCCAGCCAGCTGCCCGGAGCCCAGCCCCTGCTGCCAGCCAGCCAGCAGGGAAACCTCAGCCAGGGCCCACAACAGCCACAGGTCCCCAGCCAGCGGGACCGGTAAGTAGGACCCTGGTACATGGAGTGGGGTAGGGGTCTAGAGCATGGGTACTACCCAGGGCTGGCGCTGCACCTGCAGCGTGGACATCCCATGGGCTCCAGGCTGGGCATGGACAGGGTTGACAGGTGGCTTCTAAGATGTGGATTCTGTGTTGCAGCCCCGGACAGAACAGGCAAGTGGCTCTAAAGGGACAGCCAAAGCACCCCAGCAGGGGAAGCCTCCTCAGGCTCAGCTGCCTCCAGGACCTGGACCTGCAGGTGAGCCCACCCCCCAATACCCTTGGCTGTGGCCCAGGGTACCTGGGCTGCCCTCCCAACCCCCTTGCTCCCTGAGTTCACCCCTCTATATGCCTCCATTGTTCCTTGAGAAGGTGCCCAGTGGGCTGCAGACCTCCCCAGCAGAAAACGAGGCTGGGGTTAGAATTCTAGAGCTGTAGTCACCAGATCTGGGGCCTCAGAGACCAGGCAGCTCTGGGCAGAGACCTTCTAGGTACCAGTGAGCCCAGCACCAGGACCTTGGCTTCTTCCTCTCTCTCCCTCCCCCTCCCCTCCTTTCCTCTGCCCTTTCATCCTCTCTGCCTTTTCCTTCCTTCCTCTTTACCTTCTTCATCCTCCTCTTTTTCTGCTTCCTCCCACTCCCTCTCTTCCTATTCTTATCTTCCTCTCTTTATTTCTCCATCCTCCACCTCACTGTCCCATCTCACAGGGTACCTGGCTTCAGATTCCCTTATGGCTGCTTTCCCACCAGACCCTGCATGGTTCCTGATGGTGGTTTCTTTCCCTTTAGGCATGAAGGCTGGAGCCAGGTCTGGTGGGACCCCAGGGGCTCCTGCCGGCCAGCCAGGTGCCGAAGGGGAGAGCGTATTCTCTAAGATCCTCCCTGGTGGGGCAGCAGAGCAGGCTGGCAAGCTGACAGAAGGTATGCACTGCCCGAGGCTAGGTCCGTGTGGGCCGCTGCTCTGGAGCCCTTCTCTGGTAGAGGTTTGGTCTGGGGGATAACTCCAGGCACAGTCACCTAGCCACAGGCCAGTCTGAGGGCCTACGTGCTGAAGGTATGCACTGCCCAAGGCCAGGTCCGTGTGGGCCACTGCTCTAGATCCCTCCTCTCCTAGAGGTTTGGTCTGGGGGATGATTCCAGGCACAGTCACCTAGCCACAGGCCAGTCTGAGGGCCTGTCTGCTGCTGTGCATGGGCCTCAAGCAGCCCCTGCCCCTCTGCTGAGCTTGGCTTCTCTATGTCCAAATGGCCCTACTGGGAGAGGGATCTGGCCCAATTTCCTGATGCCTCTCTTCTGTTTCCATGTCACAGCCGTCTCTGCTTTTGGCAAAAAATTTTCCTCATTCTGGTGACCGCGCCCAGCAGGGTAAGTGTGAGCTGCCTGTCCTGGCCTCCCCTGAGAAAGGCCTGAGGTGCTAGTATGGGGGCTGTAAGTCCCAAGGGGTCCTCTGAGTGGAGTCTGGTCCTCAGCCATTGGTCCTCCCTACAAGTGTGAGAGGAGGATGAAGCGGAGGAGGGACACTACACACAGAGCCCCCAATATGAGGCCTGCTCAGTAGAAGTCCCCAGCAACGAGTAGGCAGGGCGAACATCCCCTTATCCTTCTCTACCACTTCCTTAAAGCACCCACCCCAGGGCCCTCACAGCCTCAGGCTAGCAATGGGTTGTCATAGGGACCTCTGGGATGGAGTTCCTCCCCAACCTTCCGCTGTAAATGCTCCACAGGCTCTTGAAGAGATGAAGGAATATAGTATCATTGCTGTGGAAAAATCTCTGAAGTCTGAGGCTTGGGCACAGCTCTGGACTCTGTGTATAACAGTGAGTATCAGGACTAGGGTGCTATGGAGCAGGGCTGGGTGAGATGAGGCCAGGGTGGGGCGGGAGGGGTGGGTAAAGTGCCCGGGCCTGACTGACCAGACCCACCCAGTTCCTTCTAGTGTGAACTGGGAGGGGCCTGGTGGGTTCTTTCACCTGTGACAAGACGAAGCAGGGGCCACTGAGCTGCTGAAATGGTGGCAGATGACTCAGGCTGTACCTCTTCGGGGAGGACACAGCAAGTGAGTGTGTTCCACAACTTGAGGTCTGTGTGCAGGGTCCTAAGTCCAAGCCATTCTGGAGTAGAGGGTGGCCTGTGGCTCCTGGGGCGTAGGAAGCATGCCCCTTACTTAATGCTTTTGCACCAGCCAGTTGGGAGAAGCTGGAGCCCCAAAACCCTGCAGAGCTTAGCAGCCCTGGGCATGAAGTCAAGACACAATTGGCTTCACAGGCTGAGCTCATGGCCCACAATATGGAAGAATAGAATGAGTAGAAAGGCAGACAGAAAAGGGACAGAGAAGAAAGGGAGGTCACCTGAACAGGCAGACTCGGCCCCAAATTAGGTCAGCCCAGGGAGAAAGTAGAAAGGCCTTGGGGTGGGAGTCCTGGACCTGTCTGGGCTGCAGTGGCCAAGGCACTGCAGGTGGCCAAGGTGGGACGCCACCTCTTGGAGCCTTTCCTGACCCAGCCCTACCCTTGTGGGGAGAAGGGACAATATCCAGAATGGCTGGGAGGGACACCTGGCTCTCAGTGCTCTGTGCACAGCCAGGGACCACCTCCTCCCACCATCCCATAGCCCTGGAGCTCTCCCCCTTTCACCTCCTTTGCCATTTCTAGGCCACTTCTCATGGTGGGCAGACGTGTGTATGTGGCATCTGTGGCCAGGGCCAGGCAATCAGCAGGTCACTTTGAGGAAGCCTTGGGGCCAGCAGGGGTCCTTGCCCAGGCCAAGCTTGCTCAAAGCAGAGATGGAGTTGGGTGTGGTGCCTCAAGGGCAGCCTGTCTCTGGAGGAGCAGTGCTGGAACGAGAATGCTCAGTCTTCTCCTCCATCCACCCATTTATTCAACAAATGTTTGTCAAGTCCCAGGTATGTCCTGAGCCCTATCCCAGGTGCTGGGAGTACAGCAAACCATGTCCCTGCCCTCCAAAGCTGACTGTCTGTTAAGGGAGACAAAGAATAAATAAATTAAAGAAAAATAAATAAAAAGTAATTTCTGAAGGTGAGAAGTTGTATGAAGCCAGTGAAGCAGGGTCATGGGGCAGCGGGGTCTGCTCTAGAGAAGGTGGTCAGAGCTGAAGGGCTGAAGGTGTGTGAGGTAGGGCCTGATGGAGAAGAGGCTGCTGTGGGACATGCCTGGGTGTGGGGACAGCCCCCACAGAGGTTCGGGATGAGACTGGTGGCCTGCAGGGACAAGCAAGAGGCCAGCACAGCTGAAGCCACAGTGGAGGACAGTCAGGGGTGAAGTCAGGGGCAGGAGCCAGCTGGGGTGGTCATTGCAGGCAAAAGTAAAGAGCCTCGAATTATTCTAATTACAGTAGCCACAGTGCAGCACCCCCAGCGGTCTTCCTGCCTTCACTCCATGACAGCAGGGTCCCCGCCATTTTCCCACTCAGCTGGATTATTTCCTAGGAGTTGCCTTGGAACAGATGTGAAATCAGAAGTGGTGCTGAGGGGAGGGGAATGAGGGGCCACTGTGCCCAGTTTCATGGCAGTACTGACCTTGGGTTTGGGCCCAGGGCACTGTCACTGGGGAGGGAAGGGAACCACAGGAGTGGCTTTGTTCTGGGTCCTGCCACATGGTACATGTGGGCCACTGTGACCACTGACTTTGTAGTTAAAGGAATCCCCCTCAAGTTTTGGCATTTGGCTAATGATTGGGCCAAGTAGTCAGTGCTACTGTGAGTGTCTTCTCCTGGTATCTTTTGTGGCTCTTCCAGAGGTGGGCTTGGAGTGGCTTGAGCAGGGAGAGGCTTGCCATTTAAACAAAATCCCACATTTGCTCACTCTTAAGCAAAAAAAAAGCAGCTTTTGTTACATTGAAAGAAATGCCCCTTCCTGACCAACTGGACTCTTTCTTCTCTCTGTGACCTCAACCTGCCCACGCACTGCCCCTCCCTACCCCCCCACCCCCCCCGCCAGCCTCAATGGTTTGGGAGCCTATGGTAAGGAGTTAGGCTCCAGAACAACACTTGGCAGACTCGGCTGAGAGGAGTGCAAGGGTGGAAAGCAGCGGTCCACAGTTCTTGACAAAATCCTTTTTTCTTTCCTTCCTTCCTTCTTCCCTCCCTCTCTTCTCTTTCAAGCATCTACAATCTGGCAAACCCTGGCCCCAGGACTCAAAACGGGTGAGACGTGGCAGGCAGGTCCTTGGTCGAGGACAGGATGCTCTAACAGCAGCTGCCTATGGGAAGCATCTGCTGGACAAGTGAGACCTCCAGCCCCGGGGGGCTTTGATTGTCTTTCTGGAGACCTTCCTCTCCTCAGGGCCCTCTCTGGAAACCCTGCCACCACCTGGTTGTCCTGCCAACCTTCCCACAGCCGCCTTTCTGCAGCCTGGCCAGCCAGGCTTCCAATGAGTTATACACAGAGTTTGGGCGCACACTGCCTGTTTCTGACAGACACTGCCCTCCCTCCACGACACCAGAAGTTTTTCCACAGCCTTGGAGAGGGGCTTTGACTGAGGGCTGGGGGCCCTGGGCTCCGTTTCCTTCACATTCCAGCTGGCCCGGATCCCTCTGTGGCCACAGGGCACTGCTCCCTCACCCTGCCCTCTGGGTGACTGTGGGGGCAGACAGACCTCCATGTGGCCAGTGTGGGGTTGGGAGAACTTTACAAACATTAGGACCTAACACTGTCTCATTGCTGAAATAAGAGGCCATAGCACCGAAAAGCAGTGTGGGCGCTGGCTGAGGCTTTTCCTAGCCCATGGGTGGCAGTGTGCCACCATCTCAAAGCCATCCCCCCACCCCCAGCCATTGTGAGCATCCCGGCGGCACCATCATTGTCTTGACCAGCGGGCTCCTCGTCAGTACCCTGGGGATTTCTTTTGATTTCAAGAACAGCCTTAATCATTCCAGCTTGATTTACATGTATACCTCATAAACATTTTTCTTTTGTTTTTCTTTCTCCTCTTTATCTCTCTTTGCTCACCCCCTTGCCCCTCTCCTCCACCTCCACCTTGTGACTGATGGTTTGGTTTCCTCTCTGCTCTGCCCCTGCTAAGCACAGGGAGATACTGAGTTAGAAGCAATAGTGGGCAGCAGGCCACCAAGAGCACAACCCCAGGGCGAGGTCTAGGGAGGCCCCTTAGCCCGCCTCTGTTTACTGTGCAATTCTAGTCCTTCTTAAGCCATCACCAGTGGGCATGCTCAGAGCAGAGGGGCCAGGGCTTCTGCCAGCCAAGGGAAGGGCCCGGAGCCCTGTGTGCGGAAGCGTGGTGCCGTCTATCTACCTGGTGGGCTGGGCGAATTCCTCCCAAGGGCCCTTTCCCAGGGGGACTCCCTTCATCTTGGGGACAGCCACAAGTCTCTAATGTTCTATGCAATGAAATATAAACCCTCAAAGACAACTGTTAATATTTAATAAATTCCATGTTATGTATAAGGATTTAATTGCAAACATGCAATTGAGAAACTGGATGGATACGCTCATATCACTCCCCAGCCCCCACCCTGACTCCCACCGTGTGTGTGAAGTTCTCAGTCTGTGGCATGTTTGACCTGTGGCAGGACTTGCTGCTGCCAGGTGAGTCACCGCCTGTCCCACAGTGGAGCATGCACAGCTTGCAGCCTCTTTGCACGATTTCATCCATTTTAAATGCTTGACCCTCTTGCTTGGAGTTCTTTTTGCCTCAGAACTTTTCCTTCAGGAGTTATTCTAGCTAACTTCTGCACGAGCTAGTGAGGACCTGCTGGAATTGCTGCCTGAGCTTGCCAAGCTGTGAAGCAGGCAGTTCGAGGCCTCATACACCCCTGCAGGTCTCTCTGACCAAGAAGGGCAGGTGAGAAGGAATCTCTGGAGTTGGCACCCCAGCAGGAGCCCGCACAGGATGCATGTGTGTGAGTGTTCTAAAAGCGTGCTGTAGGATTTCTATCTGTATCTGGTTGCTCCTCCTGCCCCAGCCCTGAGCCAGGGGCATCTGGTTGTACCTTCACAGTGGGGCAGAGCTGGGCTGCATCTGCGGACAGAGGGGTGGCAGCCATGGGCAGGGCCTAGCTGTGTCCTAGGAACCCAGTTCCCGATTGCACCTGCACCGTGCCAATGCCCCTGAGGTTGGGAGGCTCAAAAATCTTTGAGCCAGGAGATCTGGGCTGGGGTCAAGGGGCCAAAGGGTGTTCAGGAAAAGCCGGGCCTTTGGTGATTGTTTCGAGGACAGCTGACAGTGTCATCTGGGACCAGAGCAGGTGAGCTGTTCACATACACAATGGCTTCAAGCTGAATTTCCTGGGAAGCATCTCAATGACAAAACTTACAGAAGGTCCTGTGTGACCCTCTCTGTATCAGTCCCTAGGACCTATCATCCCTGCCTACCCTATCTCTGAAGCTGTAGTGTTCCACTGCTTGTTAGATTCTCTGACACTGAGCCAGGAGTGCAGCAGGCAGTAGCTGCCTGACTCCTTGCAGCCTGGCCTTCCTCCAGAGTGCTCTGGTTTGCACCATGCATTTCTCAGGGGTCCATATTTCTCATGCTTTCCTATAAGGTCTACATGCCCCCTCAGAAAGGGATCCTGGCCTACTTCTGGCAGCTGTAGGTGGGTCCCAAGGCTGCCAACCTTGGTGGTGGACTGAGACCCTGGCCTCATGGGATTGGGCCTCATTCAACCATGGGGCGTTAGGCCTGGACCATCTGAAGCCAGCTGAGCAAGGGCTGAGGGGGACCACCATCGAGCATCTCTGAACACCCAAGTTCAGGTCTGTGTGGGGACATGCCTAGTGGGCTGGATACTTGGAGGACCAAGGCAGTAGCCCTTTATTTTAAAGGCCAGGGGATAAGATCAGGAGAAGGGAACAGCAGGGGAGATGGCAGCAGAGCAGCCTCCAGCATGCCAGGTCTCAGGCTCTGAAGTGTTGAGTTCTCAGCAAATTTCCTTCCTGGCCAAGCCCTCTGAGTTTGAAATTTCTGACATCTGTCACACTCCCACTCTCACCCTCCACTCTACTCACAGGACACGTTATTGCCCCTATGTGAGGGTGGCTAGAGCAGGCCTCTGGGCCACGGGTATTCTGGCCCTTGTGTGGATACAGCTGTGGCTCCAGGGCCACTGCAGCCAGAGGCTGAGGGACCAGCATTTGGTGCCTGGGGCAGTGGGGAACAACAGGTGTATCTCCAAACGGGCAGGGGGTCTCTGGGATGTGGGCCAGGCTTTTGCCATACCCTCCCCAGCATCACAAGCAAGGGCATTTCTTCTGCCCACATCCAGGCCCAAGGTACTCACTTTACAGCCAGCCCCTGCCTCCAGCCCTTGGGCAAAGTGTGCGGTCTCAGCGCCACTATGAGAGGGCAGCAGAGGCAGCAACTATGGCCTATCTTCTGAAGCCTGTGGGGGATTTTTCCAGGTCTTTGCCATGGCAATACAGTCCTGCCCTGCTGGCCCCTCCCCTGCTCCCTTACCCACTGCCCCCTCATGCTGTAAATACTCATCAGCATAGACTTTGTCAGGGTCAGAGGGATAGGCTTAATCCACTGAAACTCCCTGGAGATGCCATCTCTGTCTCCCTGGGTACCAGCAGCCCTGCTGCCATGTGCACTGGGGTGGCATTGGAGAGCCATGGAAGTCATGAGACATTGTGTGTGCACGTGAACATGTGTGTGAGTGTGTGTGTGTGTGTGTGTGTGTGTGTCTGCCTCCTTTAGCCTCTGGGATCAAACCAGCTCCTTCTCTCCAAGTGCAGTGCCCGGAGAGTAGTGGCAGCCCAATGCCTTTCCCCTGCTAGCTTCCATGTCTTGTTTTTGCTTCCCCCTCCTTCCTCCCTGCCTCCCTTTCTTTCCTTCTCTCCTTTATTTGAGGGGGGAAGAGTGCTGTACAAAGTCAAACAAACAAGTTTACAGTTGTAAGTGCAATGACCCGAGTCCTTCACATGACCTTGTGAATTGTGTGCCGTCCTCCTGTGCTCTGTGAGAACTCGTGGTACTTCAGTGTCCCTCCCCCTGTATTGTGACATGGTAATTCTGTGGTATCAGAATAAAAGGACTTGATATAAACAACCTGCAGACTGTCTCCAGGGTGGTTTCTGAAATGGAAAGGCTTATTATTCTTAAGTGAGGGGGCTTTGAGACTGAGGAGAAAGTCCCCAAATTTGTGATAGTCCTGTCTGTTCAAGGCTAAAAGGAAAAGAGTGAAGGGCAAAGTTGCAGAAGTACCAGCTGCGTCCATACCAAACTGTCCAGACAGTGTGCCTCCATGAAGGCACCCAAGGAAGGTCCCAAGCTTGGACCTGCACAAGTCATTGCAGAACAATGCCTCCATTGCCTGTAGGTATCCAGGCTATTTCACACTGCTTCACAGGGCCAGGGCTTAGAGAGGCAGGTGAGTAGGTGCTGCCCCCTGGTGCTGCCAACAAGCTCTACACCTGTCTTCCCTCCAGTTCTGGCTCTGCCCACTCCAACCCTCAGACTCTAAGTCCAGACCTAAGTCCATCCCCAGACAGACGGGCGTACCTCCTTACCAGAGTTGCTAAAAAAATTTTTAAGTGCACACAAGCAAAAAGAATACCAGCCTCACCTCAGGCCCACCCCCCTCAGCTCATATTTTAATTCCTGTCCTTCCTTTCCTGTTTGTATTCCTATTTCATTTTTAAGAAGCAGCAGGAAGGTGCAGCCCCCATTTGTTTCTAGATGCTTATTCCAGGTACTTTACATGTTCGTCCTTAAATCCCCAGACTCCAGAGAGATGCACAGTGAGCTTATAGGCAGTCCACTGCATACACTCTGAGGGACAGGCACCATGTTCCCGGTTTTCCTATTCTGAACAGAACTGTGATGAACATCCCAGTTTCCAACCTTTCCGCCCAGGTTGGTGGCCCAGGCCACTTTTTCTGCTCCCAGGTCCTGGTCTTTTGGGGACACAGCCCTGCCCACTTTGGGTGCTTATAAATGCAAGTGACCTCAGAAAGTGGGGACTGTTTTTACTTAGCCAATCCAATGTGGTTGATGAGGAAGGGGAAACCGAAGGCCAGGCGAGTGAGAGCTCAGTCAAAGGCAAGGTGTGGCACAGGTAATGCAGAGGCGTGGAAGGCCAGCCAGGCTTCGAGGAGATGGAGAGTACATTCCTGCTAGCCTGACTGCTGCCTGGCCTCTGCTGGGGCTTTTCCCAGACCTCCACTGTCCCAGTAGCCCACTCAATCCTGCACCATGTTCAGGACTTCTTGGCCTTCCCAGGCTCTTCTTTCCACAGTAAGCTCCCTGGTTCTTGATGCCGTTTGTCCTTACGAGGTCCTATGTATCCAAGAGCCTGGACTGAGGCCTGGGGAGGCAGGCAAAGCTCCACTCGCTCACCATCCCAGCGAGGCACCACTGAGAGGGGCAGGTGAGGGCTGCGGGAACAGATAGCTTTTGGGGCAGGCCTGGTGGCCGATAAACCCAGGCGACATCGGGAAAACTTGGCACCCGCCCCTCTTTCCCTTGCACCCTGGGCTCTGCTCTTCGAGCCCCGCCCAGAGCTGACGAGCGCCCTCCTCTCCCCGTCTGCCTGGGAGCCGCGCCCAGAAAATGCTTGCCAGACCCAGGAGCCGCGGGAGACCCATCCTGGGGCGGGCCTTGGCCCGCCCCGCCCCGTGGCCCCGCCCCTCCACCAATCGGTGTCGTTGATGGCCTTCCTCACAGCCCGCAGTTCCCGCCCCACCCCGGCCCCGGCCCCGCCCCTCACCCTGAAGAGTTCTTCGATGGCTGCCCTCACAGACCTCAGCTTCTGCCCCTCATGCTCAAAGATTCATTGGTCCGCATTCCTTTGCACCCAGCCCTTTGGCTGCTCAGAGTCACTGCCGGTCCGACCTCGCTTCTTTCGCCTCACAGCCTTGTCCTAAGGGCTCAGCGCCTGCTCGCGTAGGCCCTTTCACTCTTCACAGATCTGTCCCTTCCTGGCCCGCCCCCATGTTCTCCTTCCTCAGGGCCACCCCCTCTCCTCGGAAGTCCCACACACTCCCCTCCCAGTAACAGGCCTGGGACCCGGCCCACAAATCCCGCCTCTCACCAGCCTGATCCTCCCCTAAAAGGGCCCGCTTCTTTCCTCGCTGTCCCCGCCCGCTCCCCTCCAGCTCTCCTGACTCACCCCGCTTTCTTAGCATAAAGGCCTCGCCCCTCGGTCAACGGTCCACGCCCTTTGGCTGAAGGCCCCGCCCTCCCAGGTCGCCGCCGAGGTCTGTGGCGGAAACTGGCTGCGCCCCAGGCTCCGCCCCTCTAAGTCGCACTTCCGGGTGCCTGCGCTCCCCGCCTGTCCCGGGCGGCCAAGTAGCAATTATGGAGCGGCAGGTGAGGGCTCGGCCCGCGGTCCCCGTGGTCCCCGCAGCCCGGACCGGGCCTGACCCTGGTGTGTCCCCTGCGCAGGTGCTGCTGAACGAGCCCGAAGAGGCGGCGGCGCTGTACCGGGGCCTTAGCCGCCAGCCCGCGCTGAGCGCCGCCTGCCTGGGCCCGGAGGTCACCACGCAGTACGGGGGCCTCTACCGGACGGTGCACACTGGTGTGTGTGTGGAGGGGAATCAGGGTGGCGGGCCCACTCCAGCACCGTGCACTGGGTTGGAGAGAACGGGAATGTGGAGGGCTGGCTACCTGAAGGTGTACACGGATGTCGGAGGAAGGTGGGGTTTGGGGGGGTGTGGGGATGGAGGAGTGTAGAAATAGGAAGGTATTACTGGTCTGTGTACACAGGTGTATGGGGAGTGTGTACTGAGCCGATATTAGATGGGGCCCATGAATGCATGGGGTGAGGCCACTAGAGTGTGCACAAGGGTTGTGGAGTAGAACTCTGACCTGGGTGTAGGGTGTGGGCCTTGTAGGGCCCTCCACCCTCCCATACACATGGGGCATGGGTGCACCTGGAGCCTCCATCTGGGGCAGCCAGGCTACCCTCAGGATCCAGGGTGGGTTCTGGGGGCAGTAGAGGGTTCTCTCCAAGAGAGGCCTGCACCCAGGGTATCTGGAGACAGATGAGGGGATGTGGAGCTGGGCTTTCCTGGGTGAGGGGCTGTGGAAGGGACTGTCCAGGTTGGGCAGCGTCAGGCCTCCCCTTGCAGAATGGACCCAGAGGGACCTTGAACGTATGGAGAACATCCGATTCTGCCGTCAGTATCTGGTGTTCCACGACGGGGACTCAGTGGTGTTTGCAGGGCCTGCAGGCAGCAGCGTGGAGACCCGGGGGGAGTAAGTGCAAGGGAGGAAACTTGTGGACAAGGCCACAGCCATCTGCAAGCCTTTTGTGAATGCCCACCATGTGCCCCAGTACAGGCAAGGTGTTGAAGAGAGGCCAGGAGCCAGGTTCATGCCCCTGGGGAGTTCATTTGGCCTCTGGTGACATGGCCTGATAAGCACTGGAGGCTTGCTCCAAACCCCTAGCTGGTCTAGAGCCTACGGGTGTGGGAGAGGCCGGAGTGGGTAGAGCCCCTGCCCCAGGGAGGAGAGGCAAGGCCAGCTGCCATGGTGGGGCTGGGCCAGGGGGCGGGGGGGTTGTGTGCAGGGGCTGGTGTGAGGCCAAAGCTTCAAGAATCTTGTCTAAGAGCTTGTGGCTAGTGAGGGGCCTGGGCAGGGCTGTTGGTGGGTGGGAGACAATCCCAACCTGATGCCCCATGTTCTCAGACTGCTGAGCAGAGAATCTCCATCAGGTGCCATGAAAGCTGTGCTGCGTAAGGCTGGAGGCACAAGCCCTGGGGAAGAGAAGCAGTTCCTGGAAGTGAGTCTGCATGGTGCCAGGGGGCGGGCGGCTGGGGGCTCAGCCCCACAGATAAGGCTCTGTTGGAGGTGGGGCAGCCTGACGCCCAAATATTCTCAGGTCTGGGAGAAGAACCGGAAGCTTAAGAGCTTCAACTTGTCAGCACTGGAGAAACATGGGCCCGTGTACGAGGATGGTGAGGCATCTGGTTGGTGAGCAGGCCAGGTAGGCAGGAGGGGCAGCCAGAGCCCTGGGCTCCCCCTGATCGGCCCTTCGTACACCCAGACTGCTTTGGCTGCCTGTCCTGGTCGCACTCGGAGACACACTTATTGTATGTGGCAGAGAAGAAGCGCCCCAAGACTGAGTCCTTCTTTCAGACCAAAGCCTTGGACGTCAGTGCCAGTGATGATGAAATGGCTAGGCTGAAGAAGCCAGACCAGGCCATCAAGGTGCTCATGGCCGTGGCCAGTCCCTGCAGGCCCTGCAGTGCAGCCCCGGGGCTCAGTGTGCTCCCTGCCCAAACCACCTGTCAGAACAGGGGATGCACTGGCTTCTGCAGGCAGGGCAGGGCCTTGCAGACAGGCCTGACCACTAAGTATCTCGTATTCTCAGGGGGATCAGTTTGTGTTTTATGAAGACTGGGGAGAAAACATGGTTTCCAAAAGCACCCCTGTGCTCTGTGTGCTGGATGTTGAGAGTGGCAACATCTCTGTGCTTGAGGGGGTTCCTGAAAATGTGTCCCCTGGACAGGTCAGTGCCAACTTGGTCCACGTCACTCCTGGAGCCTGGGGGCCCTACCTTAGCTACTCCCCCTTGCTCACACCTGTCCTGTGGTCTTGTTTACAGGCATTCTGGGCTCCTGGAGACACAGGTGTAGTGTTCGTGGGCTGGTGGCATGAGCCCTTCCGACTGGGTGTCCGCTTCTGCACCAATCGCAGGTGAGAAAGTGGGGCAGGGCAGGGGGCCCTGCAGCCCAGGCTGGTCTTGAAGCTGAGTATCTCTCTGGCGGTTCCAGGTCAGCCTTGTACTATGTGGACCTCGCTGAGGGGAAGTGTGGTAAGTGAGTGGTGCCCGCATGTGCTTTCCTGACGCACTCTGGCCTTGCCAGCCCATTGATACTGTTTCCATCTGGCCCAGAACTCCTCTCGGATGACTCCCTGGCTGTCTCTTCTCCCCGGCTGAGCCCAGACCAGTGTCGCATTGTCTACCTTAAGTACCCATCTCTGGTCCCCCATCATCAGTGTAGCCAGCTGTGCCTGGTAAGCTGGAGTTTGGGGTCGGGGGTGGGCATTGGACAGCAAGAGGAGAGGATGGAGGATGAGAGCTGAAGGGCCAGCATCATCTCCACATGGGCCCCACTGGATGCCCTCCTGTCCTGGTGCATGTCGATGTGAGTTCCGCCTGCGCTCTCCGGGTAGGGGCTAGGGGCTGAGAGCATTGGCATGGGGAATTTGCACCATCAGGGCTCACCACCTCGAGACCATCTTCTGTTTGTAGAAATGCCCCTCCCATTGATTTCTCATCTGCACATGACCAGGCTGTGTGCAAGGGGTTGGGATATAGTGGGGAGTTACTGACACACGGGAGTTGCAATAATCAGCTCAATGGCAGTGGCTGGTATAGAGTCCCAGTCCTCTGCCCAAGAAAAGCTCCAGGTCCCTGGTGAAAGTCAGAGGTATCTGCCTAGCTGAGCCCCTCTGGGCATCTTGTCCAGGTCACCAGAACGGAGGTGCATCAGATTCGGTTCACTCAAGTATCAGGTCCTCCCCTTCTTCCCCTGAGACTACCAGAGATGGGGACTGATGGTAGAGCTCTGTGCCCTGAGGGCAGTACCCATCCTCTGGTGTCCCTGACCATTGTACTCTCTCGCAGTATGACTGGTACACCAAGGTCACTTCAGTGGTGGTGGACATCGTGCCTCGGCAGCTGGGAGGTAAGGGGTACGTGGTTGGATGGGGGCAGTGGAGCCCGTGGCTCTGTATTTCCCTCCCATCTGTTTCTTCCCTGTTCGGGGCCAGTGCCCCAGCTGTTCCATCCTGGGATCTTTCCGAGGTTCCTCCCTCCCTTTTGGGCCAACTCCATGTCCAGCCTCCACAGGGAGTGGGGTCATCACCACAGGGAACAGTTCCTATGGAAGGGAGTTGGCTGGACCAAAGCTGAGATCAGAGGGATCCAAGCTGCTGGAGATTTGGATGATTTCATTCCTGTGCTGGAACTCATGTTAGATTTTTCTGGTTTTTCCAGTGGTTGGTTAAAGCCATGGCCCATTTAATGAATCTCAGAAGGCCACTAGGTTGGAGTGTCCTCCTCGACAAGTTCTGGGCCTAAGGGCACCGCATTGCCTTTCCCACCCCAGCAGCCTTTGTTCAGGCCAAGTCCCTGGTCAGCAGGGTCTCTGGGAGGGTGGCTCTTGGCCAACAGGCTTCAGCTGTGGTGTTAGGTGCTCACAGCTCTGTCTGGGGCCCTGAACCATCCCAAGAATGAGGATCTCTTGTTTTCTCGGGTCATCTCTCTTCTGGGCCCTCAGAGGCCTCTGCCCATCAGCCCCCGCGTTAGGAAGCTCCTTATCGCCAAGGATACCCTCATGTCAGGGACAGCCTCTCTACCACAAGTTGCAGGTGCCTGAGCAGGGGCCCTGGGTGAATTCCCAAAACAGCCCCACCTGCCTCATAGGCTTGAGGAACCCCCAAGCCTCCACTCCTGGATGTGGCTCCCAGCCCTCCCATCTTTGCAGAGGACTTCTCTGGGATCTACTGTAGTCTGCTGCCTCTGGGATGCTGGTCGGCTGACAGCCAGAGAGTGGTCTTTGACTCTGCTCAGCGCAGCCGGCAGGTAAGGGGCCCTGTCCGCGTGAGAGGCATCCCCTATGACATCCCTAGGAGCCTCAGGCCCCTGGGACATAGCACACACACACCCCTGGGTGGATGCCCAGCCGCAAGGTCCCACCAGCCCCTTAAGATCTTGCCTGCACCTGTCCTGGACTCCCTTCTCCTTTGTGGGGGTGGCTGCCCTGGTGCTCCCCAACAGAACCTTTGACCTTTTCTTCTGAGGCAGGAGTGCGACCCCTCCCAGGCATTTCCAGCTGGGGGAGAAGGGGACTGTAACCAGGGTGAGCCCCTGAGCACCCTGTAAGGGCAGCTGATGGAGATGGGAGTGAGTCCCGCAGGGATAGGGGTGGGTGCATCCACGGTATGCTAAGATCCTTTTGGGTATGGTATCACTTGGTCCTCATGCCAGCTCAAAAAAACATTCCATACCTTGCCCAGGGCCACTCAGCAGGTTGTGATAGGGCTGGGATTTGAATCTAGGGCCTGGGCTACTCCCTACTGCACTGAGTAGCCATCACCATAGCTGCTCACAGCACTAGCCCGGGCCCAGGTGTCCCTAAGAGGGGCAGAGAGGAGGTCGGGGACACTCACAAAGCTCAGGGTTCTTGGATGTGTTGCCACACCTGGCCTTCTCTGCTGCAGGACCTGTTTGCTGTGGACACCCAGACGGGCAGTGTGACTTCCCTGACCGCTGGTGAGCAGGGCTGCAGGGGTAGGGGTAGGTATATGAGCATGTGGGGCAGTAGCGGCACTCCTGGCCACTCTGCACTACTGACTGTTCTGCAGCCTTTACTGACAGTCTCCTGAAAGCCCTGCCCTGGCGGGACCCTTACCCAGCCACCAAACTACTTCCCCTGCTCCACTGCTCTTTAGCGCTCAACTCTACCCAAACTTAGCATGGCCCCCATCCCTGCTCCTGAAACTGTTCCTACAAAACTCTGGCCAAGATTTGCCAGAGTTGTCCCTCTGCCCTCCCAAACCTTTAGGGTACCCTACTTTAGGCAGAGACAGCTCTGCTCGCCCAGGGCTCAGGAGAAGCCCTGTGTTGGCTCCCCCATCTTCCTTATACCCGGGCCTGGTGATTCTGTGCCTGAAATGTCTTTTGAGTTCTTCACCTGCCCTGACTGTGCCTGCCCCTCCACAAAGCTGCCAAAGTATCGTTTCAAACGTGCAGCTCATCACATTTCACAGTCCTTGCTTAAGAATCATTATGGACCCCACTGTCCAGAATCAGCAACGCCCCCCTCCCCCCAGCCCTGTGGGCCCAGCTGCCACCCTTGCAGACTGTGATTCTTGAGGGGCAGATGTGCTGTGGTGGTCTGGTGTGTCCCCTGGCCCAGCTGGGGAGACACGGCCAGTGTCTGCCAGATAGGGGGACAGAGCAGGAGGTTCACCCAGGGCCATGTGCAGTTGGGCATTTATGAGAGGTATCTCTTTGCCCCTCAGGGTGGAAGGGGTAACTTGACATAGATTCTCCAGCCTGGAACTTGACTCTGCAGGTAGGAGATAGGAAAGGTGGTGCCCCCTGCTAAGTGGCATCTACCCTCCCCAGGGGAGCCAGCTGGAAGCTGGAAACTTCTCACAATTGACCTAGACCTCATGGTGGCACAGTTCTCCACGCCCAGCCAGCCCCCAAGCCTGGTGAGCATTGGTGAGCCCAGGGCCAGGAAGCAGTAGTTCCATGCAGGCAGATTCCCTGAGACAGTGAGCTGGTCCACGAGGCTCTGGCACCCATGGGGAGGAAGTCCTGGGCTGGGGTCTGCTCTATACAGAACAGGGTTGCCTGGGGAAGTGCCCAGTCCCCTGGTATTGCAGGACACAGGGAAATAGCAGAGCCTAGATGCTGAGGAGCTAGGTCTGTGTGTGAGTGTGAGTACCTTTGTATATACCAGCTCACAACAGGAGGCCATGCTGTGCTCTCTGGAAGTGGGTGGAAGGGCTGGTTTCTCACCCTGGGTAGAGGCAGAGGGAAAGGAAGCAGCTAAGCCATGTGTGACACACTCCTTCCCCTTGACAGAAAGTTGGGTTCCTGCCTCCTGCGGGGAAGGAGAAGTCGGTGTTTTGGGTGCCCCTGGAGGAGGCCGAGCCCATACCCGACATCCAGTGGGGCATCCGGGTGCTGCAGCCACCCCTGGAGCAAGAGAATGTGCAGTATGGTGAGCTGAGCCTGGGACATAGGCATGCCCACACCAGGTTCCCCAGCACACAGCATCTTTTTGTATCTCATATCGTGGGCTTTCCTGGAATCACCTCTAAGAGCTTTTCTGTCCCTCTTATGGGCGATCACGTCTAGGTGTCTGAGCAAGTGCTCGGGGTGCCAGAGCTAGGCACCACCAGGCCAGTTCATCTGTGGTAGAAAAACCAGGGCCCAAAGAAGACAGGCCTTACATGGGCGTCTGTGACCACACTTCATCCAGAATGCTGTCCCTGCAGAGACTGAGGTTCCCTGACTAGGGCAGGAGTGTGCGTCTCCCAGGGTCTCTGTGTCACAGTGTGGGCCACCTTGGCCAGGTCCCTGCATCAGAGGTTAGCCCCAGACCTGCAGCTATAGCTGAGGCCTTTGCTGAAGAAGCCCCTGGGTAGTTGCACTGGCCTTGCTGACCACTGTACTTTCCGTGCAGCTGGCCTTGACTTTGAAGCCATCCTTCTACAGCCCAGTGACCCTCCAGATAAGACCCAGGTCCCCATGGTGGTCATGCCCCATGGTAAGCATCTGGCCTAAGAGCCCCTGCCCTCCCACAGCCCCTCCTGGCTGGCCCTTTCACCCTCTGCTCCATGTCTGCAGGGGGTCCCCATTCATCCTTTGTCGCTGCCTGGATGCTGTTCCCAGCCTTGCTTTGCAAGATGGGCTTTGCAGTGCTGCTAGGTGAGTGAGCAGGATAGGGCTGTGGTGGGGTGATGAGTGGACCTGGTTTGCCATCTGCTTTGTACAAGCACCATGGGTGCCACCCTAGTCTCCAGGCCTCTCTGTAGCTTGGACCTGGTAACCACTACCAGAAACTGCCCTGGCCCAGCCTCTGGCACCACAGTATGGCAATAACGTGGACCAACTCAGGACTTCATCGAAAAGGTGCTCTGGTCACCGGGCAGCAGCCTCAAATCTCTCGATGACTTCCCCTTGACAGTCTGTGGTGTAGCTGGTCCTGGGGCCCACTTCACAGATAGGTGGGTGTCCCGGGAGCTAAAAATGTTATCTGACTACCACGTCTGGTCCCTCCTTGGCCTCCAGTGAACTATCGCGGCTCCACGGGCTTTGGCCAGGACAGTATTCTCTCCCTCCCAGGCAACGTGGGCCAGCAGGATGTGAAGGACGTCCAGGTAGCTGGGGGCTGAAGGGCAGGGGAAACAGCCTGGAAGGCGGGCCAGCGGTGTGGCTCCATCCAGCTGGGCAGGCAGCTGGCCACAGTGTGCTCTGCCCCACCCTGCAGTTTGCAGTAGAGCAGGTCCTCCAGGAGGAGCACTTCAGCGCAAGCCGTGTGGCCCTCATGGGTGGTTCCCATGGTGGCTTCCTCTCCTGTCACCTGATTGGTCAGTACCCAGAGACCTACAGTGCCTGTGTGGCCCGGAACCCCGTGATCAACATTGCCTCTATGATGGGTTCTACCGACATCCCTGACTGGTCAGTGTGCCCACAGGACCCTGCTCTCCTCCCCTCCACCCTGTAGGCCCCAGAGCCCTGGATGCCCACCCTGGCACTACATCAGCTCTGTCTCTTGCAGGTGTGTGGTGGAGGCTGGTTTCCCCTACAGCAGTGACTGCCTGCCAGACCTCAGTGTGTGGGCTGAGATGCTAGACAAGTCACCCATCAAATATGTCCCTCAGGTACGTGGTCCTCTTCCCTGTCCTGTCTGCCACCTGTCCACCCAAAGCCCAGGGCCCTGCTCACCACCACTCCCCATTCTTCCCCACACACCCAGGTGAAGACTCCACTGCTTTTGATGCTGGGCCAGGAGGACCGGCGTGTGCCCTTCAAGCAGGGCATGGAGTATTACCGTGCTCTCAAGGCCCGGAAAGTACCTGTTCGGTGAGTCCAGCAAGGGAAGTCCTGGCAGCTGGTAGGTAGGTGAGCAGGGGAGGATCCCCCAACCTCAAGCATTGCTCCCCCACACCTACAGGCTCCTGCTCTATCCCAAGAGCACCCACGGACTATCAGAGGTGGAGGTGGAGTCGGACAGCTTCATGAATGCTGTGCTCTGGCTGCGCACACACTTGGGCAGTTGAAGCTCTGCCCCCCACATGAGCGGGTCAGCCTGGTCACTCTTTGGGGGCCCCAAGGCCTCTCAGAGTAGCAAGAGGGTTCCCCTGCTCTGGACTCCATGGATAGGTGGACAGAGGAGTGTGGGCTCTATGGTCATAATAAATGAGGACATGGAGCCTGGTTCTTGCTGGTATTTTGTACCAAGTCATCCCCAACCCTCACCCTGGGGTTGGGAGACTCAAGGCTGTGGGTACAGTAGCCACGAGGCTACATCTACCTCCAGTGTGCGAGGGAGGAGGCAGTACAGCTTAGCCCCCTGCCTGTCCTGACTGGGACTCTCTACCGGGCTAGCTCCCTCTGCTGCAGCCCCTTCTGACAGAAACTGCCCTACACCACCCTTCTTCTCCCAAGTGTGTCTGAGGGACTTGTGAGACCCTCTTCTTCTACAGCATCCATAGGCTAAGGTAGCCCCAGGGTCAGCTCTAGAGAGGAGTTGCCAACTTGTTCCCTAGAAGCAGAGGCTAAGAAGCACCCTGCACAGGGGTAAAGAGGAAAGGTGGCTTTATGTCTGACAGGAAGCTTCATCCTCCCCCAAGGCGCATGGGGCCAAGGCCAGGCCTAGTCCAGCCGCATGACCTTATGAATCCAGTCCACAAACATGGAGACGCGCGTGAAGATGGCCGGCCAGCGAAGCCGTGCGCACACTCGGTTGGGGATTACGATTCCCTCCAGGACCCAGCAGTCATGGGTAAAGCAGGCAAGCGGGCTCCCGTAGTCACCCTAGCAGGCAGGAGAACTGGTAAGGGGACCCTGGACAATAGCAGAGACTAGCCCCCTTGGGGAAGAAGTAGTCCATTTCCAGCTCCCCGCACACTCCTCAGGCTAGCCCAGGGGCCCTACCACTGACCTCACAGGCCCCCACAGGGACCAGCGGGCCTGAAGTACACATCTCGCTCTCCTTTACACGTCCTCGGTGCTTGACATTACACTCCTGGTTGGAGATGACTCTCAGCGAGGCCACGTTCAGAACCATGCCATTACCTGTGCCTACAATGTATGTGTGTGCATCGGGGGTATGGGAACAAGAAGAGGGCTCTTGGGCAGGATCCAGAGCTAGGCCTCCTGGCCGGGAACCAACCATGCCCTTACACTGTGCTCCTACCTTTTGTTTCACCCCAGCCTGCAATCTCACACTTGGTCCCTGGAGGCACCACATACCGCTCAGGGGGCAGACAGATCAGGGCCACGCGCTGGTTCAGGGTCACAGGCCTATGGTAGGAATGGGGGCATTCAAGGCCTGAGACCACACGCCCAGCACTGCCTCATACCATCCCAACCTCTCCACACACCTCTCCAGCTTGAGCAGGACAAGCTGGGAGTCTGAGGGTCCGCACACCATCTTGGCCACTGGAACCCGCTGCAGGTCTGGCTCCCCAGGCTGCGGGTTCTGGAACATCATCCCCAACCACACCTCATAGCCCAGGAGAGGCACACGGCTGGGAGAGAAGCCCTGATAGGTCAGTCTTGTCTCCCAATCTGCTGCCTCAGGGAGCACCTGTTGGATTGTCTGGGTAAAGTGGCTGGCAGGGGACAAAGTCAGGTGGTAGGACTGTGTTCCAAAACCCAAGGGAAGCTCACCAGGAGGAGAAGCACTGCCGGGCAGTCAGCACCCACTGCTCCTTCACTAGGGATCCGCCACAGAAATGGTGGCCCTGCCTGGGGAAGGGACAGATAGGAGACACATGCTGGGCCTACCATCATCTGACTAGGATGCCTGAAGCAAGGGGCAGGTTTCAACCCTCCATTAGCATAACCCCAGAGGACACAGCCTCAGCTTTCTCCTGCGGAGACACGCAGTTGTGCCTCACCGGCTGCGCAGGCTGACTGTCCAGGGCGAGTTTCCAGGCTGGCCCCCTATCATGCGCAGCTTGGAGTGCCACTGGTCCGGCCGATCCACCCTCAGGCCACACTCCTCAAACAGCACCTGGTCTGGAGGATGGAGTCGGTGGGATGAGATCCCACTGGGGTAGGCAAAAGGGCCCAGCCGGCTCCTGGCCCACCTGCGCACCTGGGGGCTTCAAGGTGGACAGCGGCTGTTCATCATCTGAAAGACCAAGTTTGACCAGATTAAGAGAAGTAGGCTCTGTGCTAGGGACTAGGGGTGGGACCGCGGGGCACGTGGCAGCGCTCACCACAGCGTCGCAGTGCACAGTAGTCAAATGGGGTCCCCGGGTCTGTAGTGTAGCACCAGGGCCCGTGGCGGTCCCCATCTGGGTTCCGGCAGTAGTTCTCCTCCAATTTCACGTGTGGGCCCGAGGTGGGGGTGAACCTAGACAAGAGGGGGCATAATATTGCAGCAGGTCCTCCCAAAACCCTGCTGGGCTCTGTTCCCAGAACCCCGCAGCATACAGCCCAAGGATGGGCCTTAGACCCGGCATGGCCACCAGACCCCACCAGAGGCATGTGAAGGGGGGGGGGCAGAGAGGGGCATTTGCCTCAGGGCACAGGTCCAAGGGGGTGCCAGTGGGTCACTAGGGGTGTGCAGACCACACCAGGTGACACTGATAGAGGGGGTGACATCACACGGTCCAGAGATAAGTCCAAGATCAAACTATGCCGGACTTGAGCTGCGCCCAAAGCTCCTGCCGCTTCAGCCATGTTTCAGCGCTGCTCTCTGCTGCCAAGGCTCTCAGTGTCTGCCGGGATGATTCACCAGCCCGGAGGAGGCCTGGCCGACCCGGGATCCCGCCTGTCAGCCCGCCCACTGCCCAGGACACAAGCGCGCTCGCCTGCTCCTTTTCGTTTTTGCTATCAGTTTCTATTCGTCTTGAAATTTGGAGGCAGGGGCGCCAACTTAGAGATTGCCTCAGGGCGTTCGAGTGCCCCCCAATTTAGAGATTGCCCCTGGGCGCTCCTTACCCTCGCTACGCCCTTGCTCCCACCCGGGCCCGGATCGACTCACTGCGGCTTATGCGGCGTCTCCGCAGCCCAGCGCTGGCAAGGGACGCCCTTGCGGGTCTTGTTGACCGAGCCGCGGTACTGCTCGCCGGCTCCGTAGTAGCATTCTGTGGCGGGTAGGCAGCGCCTGTTAGCGCCGGTCCCCGCCCGGCCCTCCGGCTGGCTCCGCGCCTCTAGCCCGGGCTCGGTTCCCTCCGCCCGGGGCCTCACCCTCGGGCCGCACGTCGTCGGCGCAGCGCCGGATCTGGTAGCAGAAGGCCACGCGCATGCCGGGCCGCGACGTGAAGCACCAGGGCGCCTCCGAGCCGTCAGGGTTCCGGCAGAAGTTCTCCCGAAGGTCCCTGCACAGGTGCGCCCCTCAGCCCTGGCGGGGCCCCAGGCCGCAGGCTGGCAGCCTTGGGCTGGAGCCCGCCTCCGGCTCCCCCTCAGGCCCCGCCTCGGGACCGCCCCCTCCGGGCCCACCCGCGGGAGTACGTCCCCAGAGCCCCCCCACCACCACCTCACTTGCACGCGTATTTCTCAGGCGCAAAACGGTGCTGATGCGGGCTCTGTGCATCCCAGCGCTGGCAGGGCACGCCCGCGGCTGTAGTATTGGCCGTGCCCCGGTAGCCCTCGCCCTTCCCGCGGAAGCAGTTAAGCGTCGTGGCCCGGCGCGGCTGTGTCTCGGTCCCTTGGATAGACCGAGGCAGGTCGGACCCCGGGCAGGAACTGGGACTCAGGCTGGGTCCCAGCCCGGCCCTCGCGGGTCTCTGGTCCTCCTGGGATTTGCTCTCTGCCCATCTCCCAGTCAGGCCCCGCCGCCTCCAGGACACGCCCCCACAGTCCCCAGGGCCCTCCCAGGCCGGGCCTCGCGCCCTACCGCAGCTGGGGAGGTCACAGAACTCTCGCTCGACCAGTGGGTCAGTGGTGTAGCACCAGGGCCTCTCAGAGCCGTCCGGATTCCGGCAGTAGTTGTCGTCCAGATTTTTGTCGAGGAATCTGGGGGCGGTAGCAAGGCATGAACTAGACCCTGGGCCTCAGGCCCCGCCCGACCCCGCGCCTGGGGTCTCAACCCTCCCCTAACCCGGCCCCCAAGGGCGTCGATCCTGCCCACGCGTACTTGCTCGGCTCGAAGGGGTGTGGGTGCGGGTGTTGCAGGTCCCAGCGCTGACATTCGCGTCCTGACTCGGTGCGGTCCACCTCGCCGCGGTAATCCTCGCCAGTGCACCAAACACAAGTGGCTGGAAGTATGGGACCTGTGCGTTCGTGGATGGGCATGGGCCTACCCCCCTCGCCCCCCGCTGGACCCCGCGCCACTTACCTTCCCGGCAGGACTTGATGCCGCAGCTCTGGAAGCGCACGGCAGGGTCTGTCGTGTAGCACCAAGGACCTCCGGCGTCCCCTTCAGGGTTGCGGCAAAAGTTCTCCTCCAGGCCGTTTCGCAGTGTGGGCACGTACCTGAGGGAGTTGTATGGCTTTACAGTACGTGCTGCGGCAGGGGCCGGGCAGGGCCCGAGGGGAGATGTCTGTCTCACTTGTGATCAACCGGGAACTTGCGGTTCCAGCGCTGGCAGGGCAGGCCGCCCGCGGTCCTGGCCACTGTGCCCCGATACCCGGACCCATTGCCCATGATGCAGTTCCGCACGTAATCTGGGAGCAAGAGATGGACGGTCAAGGCAGCCTGAGGCCCGGGCTCCCCTATCCCCGCCCCCGCCCCTCTCTGCAGTCACTGGCCTTTCTTCTGGAAGAGATCACAGCGCTCTGAACGCTGTAGTCTTGTGTGGGGCGAGTACTGGGTCCATGGCAGCAGTTGGCAACCATGACTGCTCACGTTATAGTGGAAGGCCCTGGGGGGAGGGGCACAGGGTCAGCCAGCAGCCCAGACTCCCCTGCCTCAGCCTTATCTAGGTCCCATGGTCGCTCACCGGCAGTCCAGAAGGGGCCCACAGCGCCCGGCACACTCCTCAGCATCTGCCACATCCTCCTGCCAAGCCCCGGGCTTCACTGCATGTAGCAGGTGCTGCAGTTCTGTACCCCGGAGCACCTGGAAGTCATTCAGTAGCGAGCGCTGCCCTGTGGGATGGGGATGTGGTTGGCACAAGGCAGGTGGGCATGCATTTATACCCACATATGAGTATATCCACATGTCCACACTTTGTTCATGCAGTGGACCAAAGCTCCAGAAGGCCTCTGGGATGGACCGTGTGGACACATTCAAGGGCTGACCCCTTGCCCAGGGTAAGGGAAGCAAGCCCAGATGTGATACTTATCACCAGTGCCCCCATTTAGTCGACCAGGCAATGGGTTCAGGTCAGTCACATGCACTCCATGAAAGCAGTGGGTGATGGAGCTTGCCTCATCTCATCTCTCAGATAAGAATGCCAAAGCTCAGAGCCATCACATTGCCCAGTCCAGGCATTCTGACTTGACTCATTCAGTCTGGGCTCTCACAAGCATGAGGACATATACTGGGTTAGAGGAGTAGATCAGACTCAGGATGTGTGACTGCCTCATGTGGGCCTGCATCTATGTGGCCCCAACACTGCCTCAATGCTACAGCAGGTGTGTTAATAGAGACCTGGGTGGGTAGTTTGTATGTGTTTTCCCGAGGCTGCCCAACTCTACACAAAAGGCCAATGTCACTGTTCTACATACCCAGTAGGAAAGTGAGCTTCTGGCTCAAATGGCAGGATGGGCCTGGGGCCAACTCCCTCCTGAAGGAAGATTCAGATCAGGGAGGGAAGCACTCACCAGGGGCGCCTGAACACTGTGTCAGAAGCAGCAAGAGTGGGAGCCACTCCATCTTTCTGGCTGGAAGCTGCACTGTGACCCACTGCAGCCCCATCCAAGAAGTTGTGAAACTTGTCTCTACGGGATTGGGTGGCTCTGGCTCCACACCCCCACTGCAGGCCTGCTGGGGCCTGACCAGAGACCCTATGGCAGGAGGGGGTGGGGCCACACTCAGCCCCCCTGGGTCAGGTGCAAGGGACCTCACCCTAAACAACTAGACCCCTGAGAGACCTCCCTATGTAGTGGTCCTCTAGGTCAGGTGTTGGGAAAGTTCAGTGGCGGGGCTTGAGGTACCCTGGGGTGGGGTGGGGTGGAGCCCCGCTGCAGCCTCTGCTGCCCCCAGGGACAGAGCGATGAGCTACCAGAGGCCTGGATTCCAGACCCTGGGCAGCAACCTTAAACTTGCCAAGCCTCAGTCTTCACCCTGTAGAGAACGGTCCCTTCCCCCATCTCAGCCCCGCCTGCCCCTTTTGCTGCCTTATCGGCCGCAGCTGTGGCAGGTCAGGCCCACGCCCCTGACACCAGAGCCCAGGAAGACTCCCCTCAGAGGCGCCATCCCAGGAAGGGTGAGTGAGGCCTCCCATTGGGCCTGAATAAGAGCAGGGTTGAGGGTGAGGGGTTGTGGCGACCCTGGCAAGCGCAGCCCTTGCAGCCATCCTAGGGAACATCTGGGCAGGGCTTCCAAGTACGAGTAGGAGCCGAGGCAGGCGGCTGGGCTAGGCGCACGCCCCAGCGCGGGCGGGGACTGGAGGCGGTTGGGCAGGCGGTCGGACGGTCGGGCGGTCGGGCGGTCGGGCGAGGCAAAGGCCAGAACTTCTCGGTGGGAGTTCGTGGAGGGGGCCCCCTGGTGGAGGCTGGGCGCGAGTCGATGCGCGTGCGCGACGGGCGGCGCGGTGCGAGGGAGGCCGCGCGGTTTGGCCCTGGACGGGCGCCGTAGCCGAGAGGCTGGGCGGATGTTGTGAGCCGGGGCGAGGCCACCGAGGCTGGGGGTGAGTGAGGGGTGGCCAGGCTCCGAGTGGTGCGAGTCCCTGTGACTCCTCTCGCAGCCTCGGCCTGCCCAGTGCTAGGGAGCCCGTCGCGCGACGATCGCGGCCTGTGGTGCGGTGTCCCGGGTTGGAGCTGACCTGGAGGGTCCTCCGGAGCTTGGGGTCTGGTGGGGGCAACTTGGGGAAGCCAGGCGCTGCGTTCAGCGTCCTTGGGCCCCGGGACGGGGTCAGTTCGGTTCTGAGCCCGTATCCCTCAGCGGGGCTGGACGGGATGGCCCTGGCAGGGAGTCCCCAGGCAGCGTCAGGGTCTACCGTACACCTGGCTCCTCAGCACCTGACAGCCAAAGTGGGTGTCTGGAAGGTTTGCTGATCAAATGAATGACCTCGTTTAATCAGCCCTGCACCTGCTCTGGTCTGAGGGGGGCAGCGGTCATGGACGCGCGCTGAGGGGCCTCGGTGGGCGGCAGGGTGAGGGAGTCACCTTCCCCAGGAGCAGGCGTGGTGCGGACTGTGGATGGCAAGAGTGTGTGGCGGGAACAGAGGGCCTGTGTGGGGCGAGATAATATAGTGAGCTGCAGATAAAAGGGTGCTGGCTAAGGCAGTGCTGGAGGGCCAGGCAGTAGACCGGCGCTAATAGAATTTTTGTGATAATGGAAATGTCCTATATGTGCACTGTCCGGCATGGTAGCTGCATGTGGCCATTGAACCCTTGCAATGTGGCTAATACAATTGAGGAATTGAATTTTTAATTTTTTAAAACTTTAATTGGTTCAAATGTATAGCCACATGTGGCTAGTGGCTACTGTATTGGACAGCATAGCTCTAGATCACAAAGCCAGCACCAGGGAATTAGGGCCAGTTCTGGAGCAGCTGCACCATCTACGTGGTATGTGAAGGATGGACAGCAGTAAGAAGTCCAGTAGGGTCTGTGATGAGGACTGGGCAAGGGTGGTGCCGGGAGAGGGTAGAAGGCTATATGTGTGTAAGTGGGAACAAGAAAACTCGCAGGCCTATGGACCAGGGATAGGAGGATCCTGGGGCTGAGGATGGAGGCTCCAGCCCTAGGGGTGTCACAGGGACTTGTGGCGGGAGATGATATCAAGCCCCCTGGTAGTGGAATGCTCTTGGGGGAATGTGGTGTAGGGTTCTTTGAATATAAGTTGGACCCAGTGTGGCTTACTGCTGAGATGAATACAGGGCCACCTTACTTTGGACACTTTGGTCTGACTTCCCCAGGGTTGAGGCATTTAGTTGTGGTTCAACAAACATATATCTGGCCCTTGTTCTTTGTCGAGCCTTGTCTGGGCACTGGAACACAGAGGACAACAAGACATGGTCCCTGTCACATGGTCTTAGGCCTAGTGCCCAGGGATACTAACCATCCTCCCCTGTATAGAAAGCCAGGAGCCATACTTTCCTCTGCCCTCGGTTGGTATGTGTGTGACTGTGCGTGCACCTATCCTCACCTGCCCCCAGGCCTTCCTGCTGTCCCAGGATTGGGGTCAGGTGTGGGGGCCCATGGCTGGCTTCATGCAGATGGGCTCTGCCTCTGGCTCAGCCCCCAGGACTACTGAGAGATGAAGGATGGCATCCAAGGGGACCGGAATGTCTTTCTCCCACAAAAGCTATAGGCTGACCTCAGACCCCGAGAAAGCCAAGGTCACAGGTAAGGGCTGGGAGGGGACTCCCTGTGATGGGGGAAGGAGAAGGAAGGGGCAGAGGTGGTAAAGCCCCAGCTCTGATGAGCCTCAGGCCTTGCTGCGCCCGTTTGTTTGTACTTGTGAGCCAGCTCTTCTTCACTGGTAACCATGGTGCAGTGCACCCAGTGTGGGTGCTCTTCTGACCCCTGTCACCGGCTGAGGACCTCTGGGGCAGGCAGAGGTCATGAGCTGTACTGACCATGTGACCCCCTTCTCCCTTCTGACTTGTGGCCCAGGTATCGTAGAGGAGAAGCTGCTGAATGACTATCTGCACCGCATCTTTTCCTCTCCTGATCATGCATCCCCTGCAGCCACCAGCAGGTATGGTCGGGTGGGTAGCCCCTTCTCACTCCACCAGACAGACCAGAGGCTGGAGGCTACAGGGGTTATGGGGAAGGGAAGCCTAGGCTCTGGGCAGGCTGGCTTGGGTTGCATTCTCATTCCACTGCTCTTATCAGAGACCTTTGGTCAGAGAGCCTCCTTCTGAGCTCTGCTTCTTCATCTCTCCAGATAGTGCTAGTCCCTTCCTCCTGAGGGCATTATGGAGGTCAGGGAAGGTGGTTCACATTCAGCACCCAGCAAAACACCTGGTACCTACTTCACACTCAGCATCTGGTCCTGTGCCCACCTGCCCACACCCCTTCCTCACCCTGGCCCCTTGTAGCCTCTGCCTGAATCTGTAAGTGCAAGCCCTGCCAGGCCCTTCTCCTTGCAAGCGTAATACACTTAAGTTTAATCTATATAAAAGTTACAAGTGTACTTTAGCAGAAACTTAGAAACAGATAAAAGTAGAAAAAGTGCCTGTCATTTCTATATGAGTGTGACTCCTTTCTGTCTCCTTTATGTTACAATGTATACCGTTTAGATAATGGTGTATAGGAAGAAAATTTTTATATTTATGTCTGTTACTTTCATTTCTTTTTTTTTTTAAAACAACCTTGTTGAGGTATAATTGACACACAGTAAATAGCACATATTTAAAGTGTACAGTTTGATGTTTTCACATATGCGTAACCCATGAAACCATCAGGGTGATGAACATTTCCCTCATCTCCAAAAGTATGTGGAATTTTGAATCCTATTTTTGTCGCCAAATGTCCCATGAGAGTTTTTTCCAGGGCTTTGAATTGGTTAGAATTTGTTACTTCTAACAAGTTCCCTGCCGAGGGTTTTTTTTTTTTTTTTCATTTGATTGTGTTTTAGGTGAAAGTTTACAGTACAAATTAGTTTTTCATTCAAAAATTTATACACAAATTGTTTTGTGACATTAGTTGCAATCCCCTGCAATGTATCACCACTCTCCCCCTTTCTTTTTACACTCAGATTTCCTTGTGTCCTTTCATCCAGATTTCCCATCTCTTCCTGCCTTCTCGTTATTGTTTTTGGGCAGGTGTTGCCCATTTGGTCCTGTATACTTGATTGAACTGAGAAGCATGTTCCTCACATGTATTACTGTTTGTTTTATAGGCCTGTCTAATCTTTGGCTGAAAGGTGAACTTCGGGAGTAGCTACAGTTCTGAGTTAGCAGGGTGTCCGGGGAGGCATAGTCTCGGGGGTTCCTCCAGTCTGTGTCAGACCAGTAAGTCTGATCTTTTTTTTTTTTAATTTGAATGTTGTTCTACATTTTTCTCCCACTCTGTCTGGGACCCTTTATTGTGATCTCTGTCAGAGCGGTTGGTGGTGGTAGCTGGGCACCATCTAGTTCTTCTGGGCTCAGGCTGGTGGAGGCTGTGGCTCATGTGGTCCATTAGTCCTCTGGACTAATATTTTCCTTGCGTCTTTGGTTTTCTTCATTCTTCTTTGTTCTGGATACAATACATGTATCTTAGATGGCCACTCGCAAACTTGTAAGACCCCAGACTCTTCTCACCAAAGTAGGATGTACAGTGTTGTCTTTATGAACTATGTTATGCCAGTTGACCCTAGATATCTCCCAAGATGTCTAGGTCTCCAGCCCTCAGGCCCAGTAACTCGGTCCCTTAAGGTGTTTGGATGTGTCAAGTTGTGCTGACTTCCCCTATATTATATGTTGTTTTTCCCTTCACGAAAGTTAACACTTGTCTACTGTCTAGTTCGTGATTTCTCCTCTCTATTCCTCTCCTCCCTCGTAAACATCAAAGATTGTTTTTTTCTGTGTGTAAACCTTTTCTTGGGTTTTTGTAATAGTGGTCTCATACAATATTTGTCCTTTTGTGATTGACTTATTTCACTCAGCATAATGCCCTCCAGATTTATCCATGTTGTGAGATGTTTCCCAGATTCATCACTGTTCTTAATCATTGGGTAGCATTCCATGTGTGTATGTACTAGAGTTTGTTTATCCATTCATCTGTTGATGGGCACTTAGGTTTTTTCCATCTTTTTGCTGTGGTGAATAATGCTGCAATGAACATGGGCGTGCATGTCTACTTGTGTGAGGGGTCTTATTTCTCTAGGATATATTCCTAGGAGTGGAATTGCTGGATCGTATGGTATTTCTATTTCTAGCTTTTTAAGGAAGCGCCGTATCATTTTCCTTAGTGGTTGTACCATTTTACATTCACACCAGCAGCGCATGAGAGTTCCAGTCTCCCTGCAACCTTGCCAACATTTGTTATTTTCTGTTTTTTTGGTTTATGCCAGTAATGTCAGAGTGAGATGGTATCTCATTGTAGTTTTGATTTGCATTTCTCTAATTGCTAACGATCGTGAGTGTTTTCGCATGTGTCTGTTAGCTGCCTGAATGTCTTCTTTGGTGAAGTGTCTGTTCATATTCTTTGCCCATTTTTTAATTGGATTATTTGTCTTTTTGTTGTTGCTGAGAATATGCATTTCTAACAAGTTCCCTGCTGAGAATTTGCATTTCCACTCCCAGATATACTGAATCGGAATTTACATTTTAACAAGATCCCCAGGTGATTCTTATGTATAATTTCCTGGGAACTCGTTTCAAATGCAAATTCTCAGCAGGGGTTCGCTTCGGAAACCCTGGTTTTTTCACATTACAAATTGATCTTGGTGGGCATCCTTTAGGCCAGGGGTCTCCTATGTCCCTAAGCACTGCCCTGGTTAGGAGGGTTTTTTTTCTGTTGTTAACAGTGCTGTGAAGATGCCCGGGGTTGGAATCATGTGATGAGAGCATTTGACCTGCAGTCACTTTTAAGACTGTTGCCAAGTTACTTCTTCAAAGGGTCATGTAGGTCCTCACTCCCTGCAGCGAGGCATGAGTGTCCTGTCTGTCTGTCGCTCACCAACCTCAGCTATTGTGTCTTTCACAGTCTTTGCTCACTGAGCAGGTACAAAAGACCTGTTGCATTTAAGTGGCTGTAGTAGTCAGAGGGTTCCTACTTGTGGAGGGCTACTACCCACCCCCATCCCCACCCAAGTCCTGGCCTGTTCCCAGGGCCATCTGATCCCTGCCTCATGTGATACCAGAGATGGTCCTGCTGCCGCCAGTGCTGTGGCCGCCAGGAGGGAGAGCAGGTGGCAGGGCCATCAGTCAGTGGTTTTGGGGATGCAGGGCCCTGGGCCGGGGCCTGGGAAATCCAGAAAGGGTACGCGAGTGCTGGGGTTGACCAAACAGGGTGCAGCAGGCATTCAGTGGAGGATAGGCTCAGGCTGGCTGCCCACAGTTATGGGCAGTCTGTTGCCAGGGACAGGAATAAGACTAGAGCAGCCCTCTCAAGCATGGGCCCATAAGAACTATTAAAGAAGCCTCTATTAAAGAAGCCTCTGTTATCCCTGGGTCCACTGGGGTATTCAGAGACAGGATTGGCTGCCGCCCTCCATGATGCTGGTTGGGGACCCCACTGTGGGGCCACTACCTGGCTTTGGCCTGGGGCACATATACCTCCACCTCCTGCAGCTCAGGGTCAGTAATGGCTCACAGGAAGGGAGCACGTGGTCCCTGAGCTTGGGCTGAAGTTACCTTGTCAGAGAGTTGGTGCATTGGCCCATCTGCATCCCTTCCCAGAGCCTCCATCTAGTCAACAAGTGGGGTAGGAGTCAGAATTAGAGGTGGATGAGCAGGTACTGGCAGGCCTGAGGGCTGGGCCCAGATAAGGCATCAGGTCTGTGCTTAGCCCAAGCCCTGCTGGTTACCACCACCTCACTCCCTGCTATTCTTAGCAGCTGAGCTCAGGACAGAGCTGGCCAGCATTATATGGAATCCTTTCTCCTTTGGGCATGTGTGTTGGGGGATGGGGCCACCTGGAGAGATTTTCCCAGCCCCTTTAAAAAAAAAATTTTTTTTTTTTTTTTCGGTGGGGGCAGGTGGCCATGCGCTTCACTGGCCATCCATGGGCAAATGGGTGCAGGACAGAGCGAGCCAGCCAGCAGCTCTGAGGGCAGAGAGCTGAGGCCTTTGTACTACCAGCAGGTGTCTGACTCAATACAAGGACTGCCCTGGCTGGTTGGTGGGTAGACTGGAAGTCTGCCGCTAAAGGAACCACGAGTCTGGGGCTAAGGAGTGGACTAGCTGGCCTTCCTCTTCCAGACAGAATCAGAGCAACCGTCTTCGAGAGCAGCTGTGTTGGGGGCTGTGCAGAGAGCGTGCATTAGTCTTTGTTTTCCACAGCAGCTCCCACATACGGCTGCAGTTCCCATTTGACAGGCAAGGGAATTAAAGCTTAGAGAGGTCTCCTATTTTCTAACAGTTGGAGGTACACCAAATTGGACTAGTAAGATTTTTCGTTTTCTGACCCCAAGCATGACAGAGTCTAGGACTGGGCATTACCCATTTTCTGGAGTTTAGGCAGCCACCTTCTAAAGCCCAGGGGAAGGAGGGTAGGAGAGGAGTTTAGTGTCATCTGGCTGGTTTCAGGGACTTGTAAACCCCTCACAGCCGCTTGCTCTCCTCAGGAAACTCCTGAATTTCCAGAACCTGCCAGAGCATTTGGACCAGCTGCTACAGGTGGACAGTGAGGATGAGGAAAGCCAGGGTACGTGGCAGCCTCTGGGGTGGGTGAGGGCTAAGGCTGAGACCTGGGAGGTCCTTGGGGTTGCCCTGGTGAGCTCAGTGCACCCTATGCATCCTGCCAGGCTCTCTACCCTGCCCAACCCCATACCCCTCCCCTTTTCAGGACAAGACGAAGGGCGGCTTGGCCCATCCATTGTGGTCCTGGACCACACAGGAGGCTTTGAAGGCCTTCTCTTGGTTGATGATGACCTCCTAGGGGTGAGTGAGGACAAGGTGTGAGGCCCCAGGTCCAAGTCCTTCTTAATACAGCCCGACGTTCTTCCTGATGTGGCCCTTGTCTCTGCAGTCACCTTCATGGGGCCCCATGTCCCTCCCATCATGGCCCTGGTCCAGAACCCCCCTGACATAGACCTTGCCCCTCCCACCCTGCTGGGGCACAGTGCAGTGTTAACCATGACAGGCAAGCACCGCTAGGGCTGGCTCAGGTGGGCTGGGGCCCTTCCCTAGGGAGGCAGTCTTTGTGCCTGGGAGGAGGCACACACCTGCCTACTGTTCACCCAGGTGATTGGACACAGCAACTTTGGAACTATCCGTTCCACCACATGCGTTTACAAAGGTGAGACCGTGCTCCGCGATGGCCAGGGAGTTGGGAAGAAGTTTGAGAACCCAGGCCTGAGTCAGGAGGCAATCTTTGTCCACCTGTGAGGTCCTAGCCTCTGACTCAGCTCTTTCCAGGAAAATGGGTCTACGAGGTGCTCATCTCCTCCCAGGGGCTCATGCAGATTGGCTGGTGCACCATCAACTGCCGCTTCAATCAGGAGGTACGCATCAGGTGGGAGCGCCTCTCAGGGCAACCTTCTGCTGCAGGCGTTACCAGGGCTCGGGCAGCCCCTCAGACTGTACAGGGCCAGGGTCTGCTCAGGACCCTCCTTCTGGAGGAGGAATGTGCCCCATCCCTCCCAGGGCACCCCGCCTCTCCTCGGAGTATCAGCCCCCTTTTCTAAAAGCGTGTAGGTCCAAGGTAGGTGGCTGGTAGACTCTGGCCCTGCTGCTACCCCCGGGACCTCACAGTCAGCTCTTCTCTAGGAGGGGGTTGGAGATACACACAATTCCTACGCCTACGATGGCAACCGGGTACGCAAGTGGAACGTGACTACGACAAATTATGGCAAGGTGAGGGCCTAGCTCCTGTGGACCACCTTCCTGTGTCCATCCCCTCAGCTTGGCTGGAGCCACTGGGCAGCTGTGAGGGATCAGAGGGCACTGGTGGGGAGATGGGAACTTAGGTCCTCTGTACTTGTGGCCAGTCTCCCCCGGGTGGCAGTGGAGACAGAGCGGAAGGGGCAGAGTGGACAGGTTGCTGGGCTTCTGCCTGTCTGTAAGACTCCCTCCCCTGGGCAGGCATGGGCGGCGGGGGACATCGTGAGTTGCCTGATTGACCTGGATGATGGCACTCTATCCTTCTGCCTGTGAGTCTCCCACCTCTGTCCACAGGCCTGGCCTCCCACTCCCTATAAGGGGGCCAGGCTGAGTGTGGTAGCCTGAGGGTGGGCAGCCCCAAACAAACTGGCCCATCTTGGCCACATTCTTCTTAGTACTGATTTACAGGCTTGCCCTTCTGCTCCAGGAATGGTGTGTCACTGGGCACTGCATTTGAGAACCTATCCAGGGGCCTGGGCATGGCCTACTTCCCAGCCATCAGCCTCTCCTTCAAGGAGTCTGTGGCCTTCAACTTCGGCAGCCGCCCCTTGCGATATCCTTTTGGGAAGATGGCTGTGGGCTGCTTGGGAGCTCTTGGGGGAGCTGGGTGAGGGGCTCCCTGCCCTAGGACTTGTGTGGGCTGGTGGCAAGCCCTGGCTGCAACAAGGAGTGACTAGGTTGCAGCTTGAGGGGGTACCGAGGACAGCAGTCCTTGCAACAACCTTGTTAGGTGGGTATCATTATCTCCGTCTCTCAGATGAAGAACCTGAATCAGCAAGGGAAATTACAGTCCATGGAGAATAAGTGGGAGGGCTGTGGTGCAAAGCAGGCCGTCTGACTCCATGACCTTGCCCTAGAGCCCCAGGCCCCTCCTCAGGGGTCTTATTGGAGAGGGGCCAGGCATGTCTAGGTCATAGATCAGGCACTGCTGGCTTAACTCTTTGGCACCTACCCAGTGGCGGGCTACCGGCCCCTGCAGGACCCACCGAGGGCCGACCTGGTACGGGCACAGAGGTTGCTTGGCTGCTTCCGGGCAGTGCTTAGCATGGAGCTGGACCCTGTGGTGAGCCATGGTCTGGGTGGGCAAACTGGTGGCCTTGCACAGCCCTCTGCCCTTCACAGCTTCCTCTCCTCCCCCGCACACAGGAAGGACGGCTAGTGGAGAAGGAGAACTCCGAGTGGCAGTTGCAGGGCCAGCCCACCATCCTCCTGACGCTGGCCCACATCTTCCACCACTTTGCACCCCTTCTGGTGAGGGGACTCTCGGGAGGGCAGGAGGCAGTTTGTGGTAGATATGTCCGTGCTAGGGGCTGGGATGCTGAGGCGTGTGAGGCCCAGGACCATCACCTGGCAGGGGCCCACGTGATCAGAGCCCTCAGACCCCAAGGATAACACCCAAGGGAGGAGGAGACGCTTCCAGCTGAGGGTATCAGAGGATGTCCTAGAAAGAAATTCCATGGGGGAATGATGCCACAGGCCAAGGGACTTGCATGTGCAAAGCCCCAGAGAGGTGTGGACAGTGGCCCTTCTTATCCTTCAGTCAGACCCTGAAAAAGGGCTTATCTCTGTGTTGGGGTTGCTTGAGGGGTCCCAAGAGTCCATCTGTGCCTGTGGCCTGAGTCCTCAAGCATTATCTTGGCTACATGCCAGGCCAGGGTGCCCTGAGTGGGGCAGAAGGCCACCACCTCATCAGCGCCCACCCTCTGGTGCAGCGCATGGTGTACCTGGTGGAGGCTGTGCTCATGAACTTCCTGCTGGGCGTTGTGGAGGCAGGCACACCTGCAAAGGCACAGTTGGTGGTGCACCAGGTCCTCGACCTCCTGTGGCTCTTCATGGAGGTGAGGCCCTTGATCCGGGCTCCCTGGAGCTCAGGCCAGGATGTCAGGTTCTGCTGGGGTGGGGGATACAGGGAGAGGCTTGGAAAAGCCCCCAAGAATGGCAGCCCTGGAGCCTGCCCTCCGTGGTTGGTGCACAGCCTGGTGTCTCTCCCCCAGGACTATGAGGTACAGGATTGCCTCAAGCAGTTGATGATGTCCCTGCTACGGCTGTACCGGTTCTCACCCATTGTTCCAGACCTGGGGCTGCAGGTAGGAGCCCCGACCCTTCCCCTGTCCTGAGTGTCCTAGGCCTTGCCTCCCTTACTCTGAGCACCCTCTCCCCACAGATCCACTACCTGCGGCTCACTATCGCCATCCTGAGGCATCAGAAGTCCCGCAAGTTTCTACTTAGCAACGTCCTGTATCCTCCCCTTGCTGCCAGGCAGGCCAGCATGTGGTACCTCCCAGAATCAGCAGAGACCAGGGAAGGCAGTGGCCATCTAACCACTGGTTCCTAGGGAAGCTCCAGAAGCCCTGTGAGTCCTGCATCCCCAGGCCCAGCCCTCCCGGACACTTTCTCTACAGAGCAGGGAAAGTACAGCAAAGAACCCAGGCCCACGGGCCAGCCTGGCAGGGTTTCCAGATGGCTGCAGACACGGGCTACGTGGAGGTGCAGGGGCCACCAGAGCCTGCTCTTTTCCGCCAAAGCACTGCATTCTTATCCACAGTCCACGGCGAGGGTTCCTACAAGACCATTAGGGAGGCAGCTCTTCCTTTCTTCTCCGAAAAGCTGAAACCTGTACAAGGAGGAGGGAGAGCCTAGCTTTAGGCCACTGGCTGGGAAGCCAGTGCTGTCACCCGTCTTCTGAGTCTGGGATTTTCCAGCCTCAAGGAGGCAGAAACAAAGCTGGGAGACACAAAGGCCCAGAGTTGGGGCCGGGGAGAAGCCACCAGGCCTGCTCACCAGCCTGTACCCCAGTCATCTGTTCTCATGATAGGCCTTTCTTGTCCACTTGGTGTGTATCGGGCCTGGTGGCCTGGGAGACAGCATGTAGCAACAATGGCACTTTTGGGGGTGGAGAGCTGTGGTGGGCACACCTGCAGTGTGGTGTTCGGGAGAGCTGATGAGAGAGGACAGAGGAAGGTGTACAGGGCCCCTTTGGTGAACAGAGCTCTGCCTTAACGACCACCAGCTTCGATGTGCTCCGGTCCGTTGTATTCTTTTACATCAAGAGCCCCCTGCGTGTAGAGGAGGCCGGCCTGCAGGAGCTCATTCCTACCACCTGGTGGCCGCACCGCTCCAGCAGAGAGGTGGGCAACCCCAGGTGGGCGGGCAGTGGGCATAGTGAGGGCTGGTCCAGGGTGTCTGAGCTACCTGGCTCTTAGCATGTGAAACTCCTGCCCCAGTTCTGGTCCCTGGAGTTGTGGGGGTGAGAGTGGGGTCTTCTGTCTGAAGTAGGCCTGGGTGAGCCCTGCTATCCCACCCCCATCCCTGCCCAGGGCAAAGAGAGCAAGGAGGTGAGGGAAGAGACTGCAGAGGAGCGGCTGCGGCGGCGTGCCTATGAACGGGGCTGCCAAAGGCTCAAGAAGCGTATCGAAGGTTGGCTCCCCGACTCAGGCACTGGGTAGGGGTGGACGGGGATACATGCACGTATGTCCCTGGGGCACTAGGTTGGGTTCAGGAAGCCCTGATGGTGGAGCCCCAACCAAGCCTGCTACTCCCTGTCCAATCCCTGAGAGCAAGGCCCAGCCTGAGGAGGGCTCAGCACCACGTCCCTTCTTCTCCTCCATCCCCCAGTGGTAGAAGAGCTACAGGTCCAGATCCTGAAACTGCTGTTGAACAATAAAGATGACAATGGGGTGAGTGGCCCCCTAGACCCCTGTTTGGGTCCCTGGTGGGGAGGGGTGCTATGTTGGACCCCAAGGCCCAGAGGACAGAGGCTGGCTCATGTTCCCATGGCAGGGCCTAGGGTCAGGTATGGTACTGAGCTTCCTCATTCTCAGCTCATCACTCATCGCAGCCTTGTTTTTCCTTCCCTGGAAGGGTGAAGCTTCCAGGTACATCTTCCTGACCAAGTTCCGAAAGTTTCTGCAGGAGAACGCTAGTGGCCGGGGGGTAGGTGCCCACCTGGCCAGACTCTGGCTGTGTTGCAGGGTCCAGGTCTCTGGCTTCTGGCCCCTTTCAGCCTGCCTCATTCCTGCCCAGCCTTGCAGCCCTTTGCTCCCTGCTCAGCCCAGGACCCTGGGGCAGGGCAATGGGTAAGGAGGGGGCTGGGCTCTGGGCTGGCACAAATCATGTCTTATGCCCTGTGCCCACAGAACGTGCCTATGCTCTGCCCTCCTGAGTACATGGTCTGCTTCTTGCACCGGCTGATCTCTGCCCTGCGCTACTACTGGGACGAATACAAGGCTTCGAACCCCCGCGCTTCCTTCAGTGAAGGTGAGTGGGGCTGGAGCCTTAGGTCAGCAAGGCCAGGCAGAGCCAGGCTTAGGGCAGCCCCTAGTATTGGTGTGGAGTAGGGGGGATGGTCCAAGCTCCTACCCCGCTGAGGCCCACCCCACCTATAGGCAGCCTCCCCACTGGGCCAGCAGGAGCCCACCTTCACACTGACTGTCCTCAGAGGCTCTGCCCCTCTGGGCTCCCTGCCTCAGTCCTAGCCCACCCAGCCGTTTGAGCAGCCCTTTGTACGAGCTGCCTTGGATGGGTTCCAGGGCGTTGGGGAGCCCTATTTTTATATAAGATGGAACCCCCAAGAGTCAGCAGGAGCCTCACCTGCCCTGGATTGGGGGATATTCCACAGGGCTGGGTCAGGACTCTCTCTCTTCTCCCGAGTGACCAGCAGCCAGTAATGTGCCCTTCATCCCAAGTTGTGCAGTTGTGGGCACTGACCTGAAAATTGTGGGGGAGGCGGAGCTGGGCTCCGACTACACTGTCTGCCTGCGCAGGTGGGTGGCCAAGGCCAGGGGGCCGCAGCTGTGCTAGGCAAGAGTGGAGGGGAGGTCTCTGGGAGCATCCTTATGCTGGGCCTGGATTGTTGACCTGGGCTTCTAACTCCTCGCAGAGGCCTACATCCCACCTCAGGTCTTCTATAATGGCAAGGTGGACTACTTCGACCTGCAGCGTCTGGGGGGCCTCCTTTCGCACCTTCGGAAAACCCTCAAAGGTACGCGCAGGTCTGGGGTGAGTGCGGGTGCTGAGCTATCGTGTGCCCACCAGAGGGCGCCCAAGGCTCTCCAGCTGCTAGAGAGGGGAGATGCTAACCAGCATCTCCCTGCCTGCGGTCTTGGGTCCACCATGCCCTTCCTGGAGCAGCCACCACAGCAGAAGGCTGGGGGCCCTGTAATGAAATAAGGGGGCAGGTATGTTGCAGAGGGGAGACTCTGGGATCCTGGTGGGGGTGCAGGTGCTGCCTGCTCTGCCTTCACGGGTGAGCACAGTTGCCCAGTGAAAAGGGCAGATGACATAGCGTCAGCAAAGGCAGGGACGTAGGCACAGCCCCACGTGGCCTGGAGATGGAAAGCAGTTGGTGTGCTGTTGTAGAAGACGAGGCAGGGGTGGTGGGAAGGCTACGGGTCTCCAGGTGGAGTCTCAGGGCCTTGCAGGCCACACAGCAGATGTGGACTTACCCCAGGACCAGGGACTGCAATAGAGGAGTCTGCATTTTGTTTTTTCAAATAATATTTTATTGTATTTTTGGTGAAATCTTACACAGCAAATTAGGTTCCCCTTTAACAATTTCTTCATAATTTGCTCAGTGACATTGGTTACATTTTTCAGTGTGTCAGCCTTCTCATTATTTCCATTCTGGTTGTTCAGTTTCCAGTGACCTAGTTTCCCTGCTCCCTTGTCTTCTCTTCTTTGCTTTAGAGTAAACGTTGACCGTTTGGTCTCATATAGATAATGTTTTAAAGGAGCATAGTACTCGGGTGATACCGTTTATTGTATGAGGGAGTCTGCATTTTAGGAAGCTCCCTCTGACAACTGTAGTGTGGAGAATGGGCACCAGCAGGGAGAGGGACTGCATGATGCGGCTGAGGTGACAAGTTCAGTGTTGGATTCAGTGTGATTGAGGTGCCCAGGGACACAGCTAGGAGCGAGGCCCGGACTATAGGCAGAGGTGGTTTGATCAGCTGTCAGCATAGAGTTGGGCACAGACCTGGTTAAGGCCCAGCTCTCTGGGGAGTGTGCGGAGGGAGCCGAGCACCCTGGGATCTCCTTTTGTTTATGGGACAGACAAAGGAGGGAGACATAGGGGAGGCCCTGGAGAATGTGAGGCCACGGGCACCAGTGACGGGCTGTCAGGAGGTTTGTGGTTGGAAATGCCTCCTGCTGAGGAGGAACTGTGAGACTCGGGGCCCCTGAGCTGCAGAGTAAAGGCTGGACTGGAGGGGTGCGGGGCAGGCACAGTGGTCAGCGGGCCCTGCAAGGCCTCCTGCCCACCAGCTGATACTTCCCTGCTGTCCTAGAAAGTTCCATCCGGTGGCCCTCGCCCCTCTCCTGGCCTGAGGACCTCCTGCCTTTCTCCCTAGATGACCTTGCTTCCAAGGCCAACATCCTGATCGACCCCCTGGAGCTCCAGGCGGCCACCATGGATGACTTGGATGAGGATGAGGAGCCAGCCCCAGCTGCGGCCCAGGTGCCGCGGTAGGGGCAGGTGGGGGGCTTCGTGTGGGGCTTCTCCTCTGTCATGTGGGCAGGGGTATCACACAAGACCATCTCCACCTCCATGCAGGCAAGGAATGTCCCTCCAGACAGGTTCCCTTGGCTGTGGGTGGAGACAAGAGCCCCCCCACCCAGCCCCACGGATCAGGGGAGGCTTGAGTGGGTCCTGGTCTTGGGGAGCTGAGTGGCCTCTGGCCTCCTCTCTCTACCGCAGCGCCCCATGCAGGCCCTACCCATGGGGGGGGCACTGCCCCTGCCCCGGCCCGGCTGGCTCAGTTCCCCAACCCTGGGCCGAGCCAACCGCTTCCTCAGCACAGCGGCTGTGAGCCTCATGACCCCACGGCGGCCTCTGAGTGCCATGGAGAAAGTGAAGGTCCGAACGCTGAGCGTGGAGCAGAGGACCCGTGAGGACAGTAGGTGCCAGACGGGGCCTAGCAGAGCACTGAAGGACCCTTGTACTGAGTTCAACCCCCGACCCTAGGCAAAGCCAAGGTACATTCCGTGCCCTTCCGGCCCTGTGGCCTGGCAGTATCTCAAGGGCACGGGAAGCACATTCTGAGGGTAGGAAATCGATGTTACAGAAATAGGTCCTAGAGTTGCCAGGCCTTGTCCTGCCCCCATGCTCTCCCTGCAGGTCCCTCCTTGGGCACAGGAATGGGGAGAGTGGATTCCCCTTTACTGTGAGGCTCATCCTGGTCCCTCAGGCCTAAGAGAGAGCTGAGATAGCCCCGGCCCTGACCCTGCCCTTCTCCCACCCCTCAGTCGAGGGTAGCCACTGGAATGAAGGCCTCCTGCTGGGGCGGCCACCTGAGGAACCAGAGCAGCCCCTCACTGAGAACTCACTGCTGGAAATCCTTGACGGTGCCATCATGATGTATAATCTCAGCGTCCACCAGCAGCTGGGCAAGGTCTTGCACCCTGGTCAACTACACACTTGTGGGAGGGTTCTGCTTGCCCAGATACGTGTGTGCACGCATGTGTGTACCTACACGTGCACATGTGTCTGCAGGGGTGCTGCGTGTGCCTGTGGCTCAGTAAGATTAGTTCTTGCTGACGCTGTTCAGGCCTGACCTGGTTGACTTGTGGGAGGGGAGGTGCCCTGGGCCTGAGGTCGGGTGCTTGGCAGGACTGGGGTCCAGACTGGCTCTGGAGGAGCCTGAGTGAGGTGCTACCAAGGGTTATCCTGGATGTGTGGTGCCCAATGCTCTAGATGGTGGGCGTGTCTGATGATGTCAACGAGTATGCGATGGCTCTGAGGGACACGGAAGACAAACTCCGCCGGTGCCCCAAGGGAGTAAGTCCTGAATATGCAGGTGGGCCTTTGGGGATGAGGGGAGAGGCAGCTTGCCCACTCAGGGTCCGCAGGGCAGCCCACAAAGGAACTCTGTGCTGCCTTGGCCCTGCCTCTGGGGACTGGCCCAGCATTCTTTGTCCCCACCCCCGCCCTGACCACACCACGAGTCAGTGAAGGGCTGGCAGCAGGGCCTGGCACGGCCTCAGCCCCATCAAGCTGCTGCAGCCAAGGTGCCCCCAGTCCGTTAAGTGCTGATGCACACCCACTCTCCTCATCAATAATGGATTCGACCCTGAGTGCTGCCTAGGCCGCCGCTTGCAGATTCAGCAGGAAGCAAGGCCTGGCTCCTCGCACACACTGGATCCCCTCTGCTGTGGCTGTCCCAGCCTGGGGAGTGGGGCCAGGCAGGCCCAGTCCGTGCTTCCCTGGCAGCCCCACCTGCCCCCACCTGTGGGCAGAGCCGTGGGCCCGGCCCAGGCGAGAACAGCCACTGGAGCTGCACTTGGGGCATTGAGTCCCAGGGTGCCTGGCTCGGGCCTTAGGACCCCCAGCTGGGTCTCACTTCCACCCCCTGAGGAGACGCCTATGCCCTGTTCTGAGGCTTGCCCAGGCTCACTGGCGGGTCAGTGGCAAAACAGGGTTTTGAAGAGTGGAGCCCCGGTCTCCCAAGCCCTTGCCTGCTCCAGGCACCAGCAGAGCCTCCCTCCCAAGACTGGCAGTGTGATGACAGACCTCAGGCCTGGGGGAACGGAGCTGGTGTATGGGGCTGTGTCCTAATTGTCTTCTCCCCTGGTGTGGCAGAGGAAGGACATCCTTGCAGAGCTGTCTAAGAGCCAGAAGGTTTTCTCGGAAAAGCTGGACCACCTGAGCCGCCGTCTTGCCTGGGTCCATGCCACTCTCTATTCCCAGGTGCCTAGGTGTGGCCTTGGCCCGTGGTTACTCCCCTTCCCAGCCGTACATTCTGGACCACATGTGACTGGCCAGTGGGGTTGGGCAGGGCCCCCAGCTGCTCCCTGCCCTGGCTCACATGCCCCTCCCTCATCCCTCACACTCCCCCCCAGCTCCATGCCCCTTCCTCTGTAACTGTTATGCCCCATGGACTTGAAGTGGTGCCATTTTTAGACCCTGGGTTCCCCTTCAGCTCCTAAATCCTTCCTTTGAGGAACAGGATCTGCCCTCTCCCCTGCCCCCGCTTCCAGTTCCTTGGTCCATCCTCCTCTCCCTGGGCCTCACTCCGTGTCTGAGTCTGCTTCTCTCTGACACACCTCCCACCCTCCAGGCCACTGTCTTGTTCCTCTCCTCACGCACTCATTCACTCACTCATTCATTCAACAATGTGTGCCTGAAGCCTAGAGAATGGCAGGTGCCATCGTGGGCACTAAGACACTGGTTAACCGGAAAGAGGAGCCTCAGGCTTCCCAGGGCACTTGGCCTCCTGGGATAGGCAGATGGCCAGACAGTGCACTCCCACTGTGACCGTGCTTTGCCCCCAGGCTCTAGACCCCCAAGTCCTTGTTGCCCCTTCCACCCTGCCTGGGGCCTCTTCCCACCAGTGATGTCCTATGGTTCTTCTGGGTGTTCTGTGTCAGCACATCTGCCTCTCTTGGGCCTGCTCCTCCCCCAGAACTGGGTGATCAAGGCCTGGGGCGGCCCCATCTCCAGCCTGCCGTCTTCTGCTTGGGTTTCTCGTCTCAGCCTTCTTCTGTGTCTTCAGTGCGCACTCTACTGCCTTCTTCTCATCCAGTTTCTCCCATCAAAGGGAAAAGCCCTCAAGGCCTTTCCTTGACTGTGTCTGCTTACAGCTACCACTGTCTCCTCCCTTCTCTGTTCACATCTTGAAGGAGCTGTGTCTTAGCTCCCATCCCCTCACGCTCAGCCCAGCATAGGCTTCTCAGTCTTCTAGGATAGTCTCGCCATGGTCTCTAATGACCTTCTTGTTTCCTCCTTGTGAGCACATCCCCGTCCTCATCGTGTTGGTCCTTTGGTGGCATCTGTCCCCTTCCTCAGACTCCGCCTTCTGTGGTAGCAGGCTCCTGCTGGGGCCCTCTGGGCTTCCTGGCACACCCTGACCTGGTGTGAAGTCCGGATGCTCTGGCTCCATGTCAAGAGATGCATATGCCTTGGGTCTGGGCGAGGGCCCGGGGCCTCATGCTGGTTGGCAACCCCTCCTGTGCCCTTTGGTGTCATCTTGACACAGGCTGTCTGAGAACATGGGAACCCCACCACACTGTGGGGGAGATTTTGCCCGTTTTTCTATGGCAGCTATGCCACCAGAGGCCACTCCCCCACTCACCTTTTCCTTTGAGCTCCAGACCCAAATTTTTTTCTGCCTTCTCACCACCACATTTTTGGGAGCATCTCCAGGCACCTCATGCTCCACGTGTCCTGAGCCACACTCCCCCTCCGCTCTGTGCCAGGCCTGCTTCTCCAGCACCTGCAACCTCCATGGAGGCTCCACTACTCCCAGAAACATGGGCCCCATTCTTGGCATTCCCATCAGTGCAGCCTGGAGGGGGCCATGGCTTCCTAACTGTCCTGCCCCACTTGCCCTGCAGCTCCTCTGCACTTGATAGCGTTCACACTCTTCTGGGCATGTCATCCTTTGCTTACCAACTTCTGTACTTTACAAAATACAAACCCAGGGTCAGGTGAGTCACAGTGCTGCCCTCTGCAGGCCAGACACCTCTGCCTCCCCACCCACAGGCCTCCCCAGGCCCCAGCAACACAGGCTTTCGTGCCCACCAAGTGTTCCTTGCCCCAGCCTGAGCTGTTGCTCCCACTTCCTGGAATCCAGGTCTCAGCTCTGATGTCATATTTGTGAGGAGGCCTTTCCTGACCTCTAGACCAGGTCATGCCCCCTGTGACCCTCCACATGTGCCCCCACAGGAGAAGATGCTGGACATTTACTGGCTGTTGCGCGTCTGCCTACGGACCATTGAGCATGGCGACCGCACAGGCCCTCTCTTTGCCTTCATGCCTGAGTTCTACCTGAACGTGGCCATAAACAGCTACAGCGCCCTCAAGAATTACTTTGGCCCTGTGCACAGCATGGAGGAGCTTCCAGGTGATGGGGTCACTTGGGCTGGGAGGGGACAGAATAGGCGGCCTTTGTCATGAGCTCTTGGATCCCTGGTCTGAGCCATCCATAGCCCAGCAGCGCCCATCCACGTTGGGGGGGATGAGACAGCCCCTACTCCTTTTGGCCTGTGTTAGACAAACATTTGCAAAAGCCGTACATGGCAAACCCTGCCCTGGGACCAGCAGCCACAGAACCAGCGGTCCCTCATAGTGCTGAGAGGGAAGCAGACAACATGGACCATGGGGTAGGGACCCTCTGCTTTCACTCCCTTCCTGCGGCTCCAGGAACCAGCTGGCCCCTGGCCCTGCTACCCTGGCACTGGCCACGATCTGTGGCCGCTTTTGTGGGGCAGAGTGGTTTATGTCTGTAAATCACAGTAGGTTTCTTGAAGACTACTGATTCCAGGCTGGGCTTTTTGGTTTATGTTTGGATCCGGGTGTGGGCTGCCAGGCCTCTGGTCTGACCCCCTGCCCCACCCCAGGCCCAGGTGCAGGCTTTGTCCCCAAAGACGGAGCTGTGGGGGACCAAGGGGCCTTGACTGCTGGGTCTTCAAGTGTGTGTGCTGAGATGGGTTTGCACTCAGGTCAGGACTCTGGCCAGGACCTCCCCCTACCCCCCACAGTGAGTTTGTGCCATAGTCCCTCACCAACTGCCAGTGAGTGCCATGCCCAGTGTTCCCAGACACCAGCCCAGGCCCAGACTGGCCCTTGGAGCCTGCTGCCCAAGTCTACCCACCCTGCCAAGGGACAGGCCTGCCTCTGGAGCCCCGCCTGTGGCCAACAGCTTCCACTACCCCACCTACCCTGCAGGCTATGAAGAGACCCTGACCCGCCTGGCCGCCATCCTTGCCAAACATTTTGCTGACACACGCATCGTAGGCACTGGTGAGGCACCCTACAGTGGGCCAGGGGGATTGGGCAGGATGTCACCTCTGGCTGGGTGGGCATGAGGCATGGGGGCCGGGGCCCATGCTAGGCACCTACTGAGGCATGACTTCTCCCAGCAGACATCCGTGACTCGCTGATGCAGGCCCTGGCCAGCTATGTGTGTTACCCACACTCCCTGCGGGCCGTGGAGCGGATCCCTGAGGAGCAGTGAGTGGAGCTGGGGTGGGGGGCATGCACCTGCCCTGCACAGCACCACAACCAGCCTCACCCTTTGCTCACCACCCTTTGCCCTCACAGGCGCATCGCCATGGTGAGGAATCTCCTGGCACCCTACGAGCAGCGGCCCTGGGCCCAGACCAACTGGATCCTGGTGCGGCTCTGGAGGGTAAGCTTGACTGGAGAAGTGGTGGCTAAAGCTGGCTGGAGGAAGGAGTTGTCCTGCCCCACTGACCCCCCACTGGCCCCACCCTCAGGGCTGTGGGTTCGGGTACCGCTATACACGGCTGCCACACCTGCTGAAAACCAAACCTGAGGACGCCAATCTGCCCAGCCTCCAGAGTGAGTATCCGGTCGGGCAGCTCCTCACCCACCGTGCTAGGGTTCTCTCAGACTCACCCACTTCTTCCAGCTGGACCCAAAACTCACTGACACTCTGGGACTACACCCCTTCGTGGGCCAGGGTAGTGTGGGGGACAGAGTGCCATCCTGTGTGTGCCTTTGGGCCCAAGTGCTCTGTGTGGGTCACAGTGGCAAGGGCAGCATCTTCCCAGGCTCATGCAGGGTGAGGATCCTGTCCCTTGCTCACTGAGCCACCTCCCCGACCTCCAGCCTTATCCCAGCACCATGTCGACCTAAGTCGGGGGGCGGGGCACGGACTAGGGGTCAGTCAGGCCTCAGGTGGTATCCATGAGGTTTTCTAGAAGCAGGCCCATTTGGTTGGGAGCGGGTACTGTGCTGTCCTGGGGCTGTGGTCCTGCAAAGCTTCGGGAGTCTGAGGACCTTTACCTAGGCTTGGCCAGGGGTCTCAAGCTGTGCAGCTTGCAGGGTCTGCCTGCCACACACTGTTTACCCCACGTAGTGGCTGTCCATGGCCAATGTGGTATATGGCTGCCCTGGTGGGCAGTGTTTTGGTGTGAGGGGTGTCCCCAGAGCAGCCGGGTGCCTTGGGCAAAGTCACACAGCAGGTCTTTGGCAGCTGCCTCGGTCCTGCCCTGGGCAGAACTGAGCTGCAAGTGGAGAAGCAGCATTGGGGGCAGGTCTGCGTCCTGCTGCTACAGGGACTATTGATTTGCATCAGGAGGGGTGGGGAAGGTATGCTGGTCCCAGCCTCGGCTGAGGGCTCTGGTTACTGCTGCCTGCCAGCCCCAGACTTGGCGCCCACCCCCTCTCCCATATGCCAAGGCCAGGCCAAGGGCAACAGAGGACAGGAGAGGGCTTACAGCAGGGTTCTAGTTCAGAGCAGACCCTCGGGGAAGCTGGCCTTGACCCAAGTGGCCCTGTTTAGGTCTAATCCCATTCGAAGGGTCCAGCTGGGGTTGTGTGGCTGCTTCAGGCTGAGGGGCCTGCAGGGGTAGGGGAGTGGTGTGGTACGGGGGCAGGAACAACTGCAGCTGTGGCTTGCCCCCACAGAGGGAGCAGTCAGATGCAGCCTCGGCCCCCAGCTAGTACAGCACCCTGTCTCCCTACCCTCATGACTTGTGTAGTCTCGGGGAGCTGTCTCGACGCTAGTGGCCCAGTGCTGAGGACAGAGGCAGTTAGGCAGGGGCCACTCCTCTGGCATCCCCGATGACACCACCCCACCGTGCTCTACAGAGCCCTGCCCCTCAACGCTGCTGCAGCAGCACATGGCAGACCTGCTGCGCCAGGGCCCCGACGTGGCACCCAGCTTCCTCAACAGCGTCCTCAACCAGCTCAACTGGGCCTTCTCAGAGTTCATCGGCATGATCCAGGAGGTGAGCTGTGGTGGGGTCTTGTAGGCCAGGGTGGTGTGGGAACAAGGGCTGGCCTTGGGGTGTAGCCAGGCCACTGACAGCTGCCTGCCCACCTGCTGGTGGCTCAGATCCAACAGGCGGCTGAACGTCTGGAGCGGAACTTTGTGGACAGCCGGCAGCTCAAGGTATGTGCCACCTGCTTTGACCTCTCAGTCAGCCTGCTGCGTGTCTTGGAGATGACCATTACACTGGTGCCCGAGATATTCCTCGACTGGACCCGGCCTACCTCTGAAATGCTGCTGCGGCGTCTTGCGCAGGTATATCTCTCTGGGCAAGCAGGGTGGGATCCTGGGGAAACCCCGGTGGCGAGCCTGCTCATCCACCAACGGGCTTCTGCACTCACAGCTGCTGAACCAGGTGCTGAACCGGGTGACAGCTGAGAGGAACCTGTTTGACCGTGTGGTCACCCTACGGCTGCCTGGTGAGGACTCAGACACCCTGCACCCCAATACCCCACGGGCCTTGGTTCCTCTGCCAGGAGCAGTGATGCCCTATCCTCCAGGCTGCGTCAGGACAGCCAGGCCTGCGCCCCAGCCTCAGTGTGCCCTTATGTGGGAGGAGAGGCAGGAGGTGGACAGGATCAGCGGGGCCTGGAGGCCCTGCAGCAGGTGTATGTGCGTGGCTCACGCCCTCCTTCCCTTCCCCTTAGGCTTGGAGAGTGTGGACCACTACCCCATTCTGGTGGCAGTGACAGGCATCCTGGTACAGCTCCTGGTACATGGGCCAGCTTCAGGGTGAGTGCTGGGGACAGTGGGCCCCATGAGAGCCAGGTGTGTCTGATGAAAGGGGGCTGAGCAGGGCCTCCCTGCAACTCAGCTCCCTCATCTGTAAACTGGACCCCAGTACCAGCTTCTCAAGGTGCAGGGGACATGGTGAGGTATGAACTGCCTAAAGAGGTGGCAGCAGCTCTAGGTAAACGCATCAGGGACCCCAGCAGGACAAGGTATCCTGGTCCATGGTCAGAGCCACTGGCTGTGGCCATGCCTCAGGCAGAGGCAGGGGAGCTAGGACTCTCAGGTCACCCTGCGATGGCTGAGCGGGGCCTGGTGGCACTGTGGGAGCTAAAAGGTGAACACACATACGCTGGTATCTGCATCTGCGAAGGCTCCAGCCATGGGCATATCCTGCCTTTATTGAGAAACTTCTTGACAAGCTGGGTCCAGGACACCCACAGGGGCCCAGCTCAGCCCCCTGCAGTGGGGGTGGTGAGATGCATGAAGGCAGGGCGCCACCTCAGTCATTAGGCTGAGACCAGCGCCAGCCCTTAAGAGGCTACTGCCCTCGAGGGACAGCAAGTTCCGGCTCAGCAAGTTCCCCTCCCAGCTTGGCTATGCCTGGCAGGCTTTTTGCTGCTGAAAAGCTGGGGTCACAGGTCATGGTGCCCCTCAGCACTGCCTTGTGAGTTGCAGCCATGGGGTGGGCCCTACACTCAACGGCCTCTAGATGCCCCTGGCCAGAGAGCAGGACCAGTCTTTCTGGGACTTAAGCCAGGAACTGTGCCTGCCTACCAGACTGTGGGTTGAGTTGTGAAGCTTTAAGTAGGTTGGAAGTTGGCGGACAGGGAGTCCTATTTCCCAAGAGGTCTTCCTTCGGAGCTTCCTCCTAGTTCTCTGCGGCCCACTCCCTCCTACGCCCTTGGGAAGGGGAAGGTGGTTATGCCTCAGCTCTTCGGTGCCACCCCTTGACAACTGCTGGGGCTCCAGTGCAAACGTTCTTCTAGATGAGCCTCAGCCCCCAATCCTGATGGGGCAGCGGGCACAAAAAGGCCCTGCTAGGGCCCGGGGCCTTTAAGTCCTTTGCTGAGGCAGAGCAGGAGAAGGCTGGGGACTCCAGCCCTCCACCAAGGAGCAGAGCCCTTGTGGTTCAGGCCAAGGCCAACCCAGTAGGTTGTGAGGCCAGGTCAGGGCTTCCCATCAGCATCTGGCAGTTATCTGGACTGCAGCAGGGAGCAGGGCAAGCAGCAGGCAGGGTGGTGGCCTGGGTAGGGGGACTCTGGGCAGCCTAGGTCATCACCGGACCCTCAGAGCCTGTAGAGCTAGCAGACTCTGAGCTGACCTTGAACTGCAGGCCCCCAAGGTTGCAGAGGTCAAAGTCCTCAGCTATGGCCAGCTGCACACGGCCATTGAGGCCCCTCCTGCCTGGCTCCAGAAAGACTACGTGCTTGTGGGTGCTGGCCTTGCGACTGGGTGCATCTGGTGATGTGGTGCTGAGCTCCGAGGACTGTGCACTGAGGTCCTGGAGAGGGCTGGGTGCTCGTGACCAGTGACGGCAGCAGCAGGCTTGGCGACAGCAGCGGCAGCAGCCACGGCAGCAGCCACGGCAAGGTGGCATGAACAGGTAGAGCAGCACCAGCACCAGGCCCACGGCACAGCCCAGCAGCGTGGTGTAGCTTGTACTGAAGACCTCGGGCTCAGGGCGAGGATGGTGCACGCTCACGTTGTATTCATGTGTCTGGTTGTGCAGGCGAGGCCCAGTGGCCAGGCACACGAAGATGCCCTGGTGCTGCGGCTGCACATTTTCAATGGCCAAGCTGCCATCAGCCAGCAGCTCAATGCTACCATCTCGGGATCCTGGCGCCAGAAGCAGCTCATGCTGTGGGGAGACCCAGGCAGTGCCAACGGCTGGGGCACTGGCATTGCAGTGCAGCCGCAGGGACTGGCCCACTTGCACGTGCAGCTGTTCTTCTGGCCGCTCCAAGCCACGGGCAGTGGCAACTGAGCAGTTCTCAAAGACTCGGGCGTGCTCGAAGAAGCGCACGCGGGATGCTGGTACCTTGAAAGCCAGGCACATGTAGTCCCGCGCAAAGTCCCGCACGGCGCTCAGGCCCCGCTGATGCCAGCGCAGCAGCAGGTGGTAGAGGCGGCAGTCGCAGGGCAAGGGGTTGTTGTGCAAGTAGAGGCCGTTCTTGAGAAAGGCCGGCAGCGCCGCCAGCTCGGGCACTAGGATGTGCCCCAGCTGGTTGGAAGAGAGGTCCAGAGTGCGCAGGCGGGCGGTGCCCAGACCGTGCAGGTGGTTGAAAGAGAAGAACGCGAGTTCGTTGCAGCCCAGGTAGAGCCTCCTGAGCGCTCCCAGGCCGTGAAAGGCGTGCTCATCCAAGTGGGCCAGGCGGTTATTGAACAGAAGCAGCATCTCGAGCGCCCCCAGCCCGTCGAGGTCGTGGCGGCCAAGCGCCCGCAGAGCATTAGATGATAGGTCGAGCAGCCTCAGACCGCTGGCGTTGGAGAAGACACCGCGACCCAGCGCACCCAGCTCGTTGTGGCCTAGGCGCAGCGCGCGCAGCCGGGAGAGGGGCGCCAACCAGCCGGGGTGCAGGCGCTGGAGCGCGTTGTGGCTCAGGTCAAGGTCCGCAGCAGCGACGGGTAACGCGGCCGGCACGTCCTGCAGCCCAAGGCCTGCACAGCTCAGCAGGTCGGCCGCGCAGACACATTGATCAGGGCAGTTGTGGGGCTTAGGGGACACAGGGGCATCGGAGTAGTCCGGGGTGCCTAACCCGACGCGCAGCATGCACAGCAGTGCGCCCAGCAGCATCAGCCAGGCCATGGCGGTGGCCACCAGGGATGGGGCAGGGCAGCTCCTGTGCAGGGCTCGGATCCGGGACTCACCCCCTTCTGCTCTGGCTCGACGTGCGCGGTGCCGGATGGGTCATGGCCGGGAAGCTAGGACGCGGGCTCCGCCCCGCTCGGCCGGCTGCTCCTGCTCTCCAGCTTCCAGGCAGCAAGGTGGGGCCGCGCCCCGCTCGGCACTCCCTTCCCGGGCTCCCCTCGCTCTCCCGGTACTTTCCTTGTCACCCGGCTAAATACTCGCCGAGGCTGTGGCTCAGGGGGCGGAACCTCGGCCCCCCATTGGTTCCTGTCGGAGGGGGCGGGGCAGCCGCGTCCAACGGCGCCGCGTGGCCGCCAGGGGGGGCGCGAGGGCGACCCCAACAATTATTTGACCAACAATTTTCCGCAGCCTTCATTTCCCCGGAGTGGTAGCCCGTCCAGGCACAGGCTGGGAAGCACATCTTTAAGCTGCTACGAATATTCCTTAGTTTGTATTTATTTGGAGTGATTTTGAAGGGTTAACGTGTGTCACATGGCTGGTGGACATTCATTGTCTTCTGGTAGCTCCCCTGAGACCCCTAAACTGGCACCCAGGCTGTATGGGTCTTTACTGCGATCCAGGACTTAGCAGACTGGTAAGAAACAGGGAGGTGGAGTGGGATGAAGGGGTCAGTATCGCAGTTGGTCTAGGTGAGTGTACCACCTCTTCAGTAGAGTACTTTCCCACCAGCGCTGAGCCCCCTGACACCACCCTTGCACCCTCCCCCAGGAAAGAGAAAGCCACTTCTGTGCTCCTGGCTGATCCCTGCTTCCAGCTCCGCTCCATATGCTATCTCCTGGGGCAGTCAGAGCCCCCAGCACCTGGCACGGCCCTGCCTGCCCCTGACCGGAAGCACTTCTCCCTGCAGAGCTGTGAGTCGAGGGAAGCACCTCTTCCTACAGAAATGAGGGCTGGGGCGTGGTAGCAGGGAAGAGGTATTTGGGTGGGGTTGGGCCAAGCCAAGGGTCTCAAGAGGCACAAAGTTCTAAGAGCACATTTGGCCACACACCTCCTCCCACCCTCCAGACACGGATTACGTCAGTGCAGAAGAGCTGACCCAGGTGGAACAGATGCTGGCACACCTGACCTCTGCATCTGCCCAGGCAGCTGCTGCCTCTCTGGTGAGTGTGGCCACAGCACACAGGCCCATGCCACCTGAATGCATGTTGGCATAGCACATGTCCACTTCTGTCCAGGGACCCAAACCCAGCCTGCCTTGCACTCTCCTCCCTGCAGCCCACCAGCGAGGAAGACCTGTGCCCCATCTGTTACGCCCACCCCATCTCTGCTGTGTTCCAGCCCTGCGGCCATAAGTCCTGCAAGTAAGGGGGCCCTGGGCACTGGAAGGCGGGTGGAGGCAGGGAGCAGGAGACTACGGGGCAGCCCTCATCCTCTCTCCTGTGGCAGAGCCTGCATCGACCAGCACCTGATGAACAATAAGGACTGCTTCTTCTGCAAGGCCACCATCGTGTCTGTGGAAGACTGGGAAAAATCAGCCAATTCAAGTACCACCTCCTCGGCTGCCTAGACCTGTCTGGTCCACACAGTCTGCGCCATTCTGGACCCTGCACCCTCAAACCCAGCCCAGGCTGGGCCCTATTTATGAGCTCCTCTTGCCCTATTCCCCAGGGTCCCCTGCTGTGTCCTCCAACCCCCATCTTGCCTGCGTGTAGCCTCATTGGTGGGAGCCCAGCTACAGCCCCAATTGTGCCTGAGCTTGACTTTCAGTCAGGGCCACAGTGAGCATTAAATTATTATTCCATACAGCCCTGGCCTGGGCTTCTTGAGGAGTGCGGTATTTGGGGTTCCCGCAGCAGGGATCCTGCCAGGTATGCCCACATGAGAAGGCAAGTGTCCAGCGTCAGCCTCATCCAAGCCCCCAGACAAATGGCAGGGCCTTCTAATGTGTGAAGCCAGTCCTCCCCTTGCTAATGGGGAAATGAGGGCTCCACAGGCCCCACAGCACGCTCTCACATGATGATGCGAGGCTCCGGCACTGACTCGCCAATAGACTTGTGGGGCAGCACGCTGGCCCCATTGAGGTAGAGCTCGTCGTTAACGATGACATCTTCGCCCAGCACTGTCACGTTCTCCATGCGCACCTTAGCGGGGAGGACCAGGCTATCAGTGAGGCAGATATGTGCCCTGCCCCTCTCTACCCACGTGGCCCAGCCTACAGACTTACCCACTGGCCCACGCGGCAGCGCCAGCCCACAATGCAGGACTCAAGCCAGGAGTGGGAGCGGATGTGGGCGTCCCGCAGCACTGTGCACCGCCGGATACACACGCCATCCTCCACTACCACACCAGGGCCCAGGCTCACATTGGGACCAATGCTGCAGTTCTGGCCAATGCGGGCACTCGGGTCCTGAGGGCAGTGAGGCAGATAGATTACAAGTGGGCCACTTATCCCGAGACTGAGAGGGTTAATGATAGGCTGAACTGAGCAAGGGCCTCACCACCAGCACGTTGCCCACAATGCCTGGGCCCGAGCAGAGTTGCTCAGGCTGCTTCTGTCGCAGTGACTGTAGAAAAAGGCACATGCCAGTGAGGAAATCCTTGGGCTGCCCGATGTCCATCCAAAAGCCTGTAGAAAAGGCTGCGTCAGGGGGCTCAGCCCAGCCACAGACCACCCCCGCACTATGGCCTCCCTGCCTCACCCTGCAGTTCCATGGCATACAGCTGCCCCTCTTTGGCCATTACCGGGAAGACCTCCTTCTCAATGGACGTGGGCTGCAGCTGTGGGAGTGGGCATCTTGTGAGCAGAGTCATGGCAGCGGTGGCCTGCCCCATCCCAGGCCACCCAGCAGCTGGCTCCCACACACCTGGATGCGCCGCAGCACCGCAGGGCTCAGAATGTACATGCCTGCATTGATCTTGTTGGACACAAACACCTGCGGCTTCTCCACGAAGCGGTGAATGCGGCCTGTGTCAGCCTCACATACCACCACACCATACTTGGAGGGTTCCTCCACCTTGGTCACCTGAGCGCAGAAGGACCTCAGGCCTAGTCCAGTGCTCCTGCCACTTGATATTCATGCTGTCCCAAAGCTCAGGGGATGTGCCATAAATGCTTAAAGACACATACTGCACACCTCTGCTCCCACCACGTGAGGTGACAGTTCAAGGTTGGGGGTGGAAGAAGCTGGCAATGGGGGTCTGAGTCTCAGACAAGAACTTACCACGATGGAGCCCTCCTGGCCGTGGTGCCGATGAAACTGCACCATGGCTTGGAAGGGGAAATCGCAGATCACATCGCTGTTGAGGACGAAGAAGGCGTCTTCAGTCTCAGACAGCAGGTCTCGGGCCAGTGCCAGTGGCCCAGCTGGGGGAGGGGAGCAGGTCACCACCTTGCTGGCGGGGGGTGGGGTGGGGGGGCGGTCTGACCCCTGGATTCAGGCTCAGCAGGCCCAGTCCAGGCTGGGTCTTGTTGCTTGCCTGGCCCTACACCCTCCCCAAGAGACCCTTCTCTCTTTACTGACCTGTTCCCAGAGGTTCCTCTTCATGGGACATAGAAATGCGGATCCCTAGCTGGAAGGGCGAAACCACAGTCAGGTTCCTCCCACCCAGGCGTAGGAGATTGAGCGGGAAGCAAGGAAAAAGGCTGAGTCCGCGCCTTACCTTCTGCTCCTGCGCCTTCATTTCCTTCTCCAACACCTGAGACATGTAGCTCACGGCCAGGATCACGTGGTCCACACCTGCCTGTCGGACAGAACAGCGCGAACTGACAGGCGGGCTCAACGGAAAGGGGCGGGAACCCCTGCCCTGCGGTCGCTAGCCGTCCCTCGCCCCACCAGGTCCGACCGACTCCGGCCCTTACCGCGGCCAGCGCCTCCACTTGATGCAGCAAGATGGGCTTGTTGCAGAAGTCCACCAGTGGTTTCGGGATGCTCAGCGTCAGTGGCCGCAGCCGCGTCCCATAGCCGCCCACCAAGATCAGTGCCTTCATCGCGCCTGCGGGCGGCGGGACAGTAAGTCCTGGCCTCCGACGTGCCCGGGCCCACCTGGCCGGCCCTTGCCGCGCACGCCCGACGCCATGCCCAGCCCCGCGCCCTTCACTTGCCAAACTGATGAACTCTGACTCCGCCTCGTCTGCCTGGTCTGCCCTAACGCGGGATGCGAGACCCCGCCACAAGCCAGGACGCGCCGTGGGACAGATCGCGGCTGGCTCGAAACTCGGGCTGGACCTGGCGCGACAGTGACGTAACCCTGGTGGGCCAATCGGCTGCCGCGTACGTGGCACGGCCGCCGGCGACGTAACGCTGGAGCGCGGCGCTTCGGCAGACGTAGCCAATGAGGGCCCGAGCGCGTCCGGCTGCCATGGGGACCGGCACCCGGACATGCGGGTCAGCTGTCCATTGGCGGATCCAAAGGCGGAACTGGCGCCAAGGGCGAGGCTTCGTTCCCGGCCAGACGGGTAAGGCCGCTTCCGGCCCCGCCCCTCCGCTCAGGTCCGCGGGCCGGACGATGGGGCAGGCAGTTTGGGGCGCGGGCGTGGGGCGGGCTGCTGGCCAGGACCCCCGGAGGCCGTAAGGCTCACAAACAGACGCGGACTCGCCTCCGTTTGTAGCGGCTTTATTTTGACATACACGACCTCAGACACAAGCGGGGCGGGCAGCGCCAGGTGCACAGGAAGAGGCGGGGCTCCACCTGAGCCTCCCCCTCTCCGCACGCGCGGTCCCGGCGAAAACGCAATTGCGCGGAGTCGGGGTCGGAGCCACGTGTAGCATCAGGGCGCAGGCCTCGGCAGCGTGGACGGGCTTGTTTAGCTTCCAGAAAAGAGGAGCAGGCAGCGATTTCCAGAAGGCGAGGCCTTACTGTTCCCCGAGAAGCAAAAGAACCAGGCAGATCTTTTCTAGGGGTCTCGATTTTTTTTTTTTTCATTAAAACATTTTTTAAATCGTCACAAAACGAAATTAACATAAGTTCAAAGCAATCTTGCTTCTAGAGAACATGCATGTGGCCAGGCGTGAGCAACGGCTGAAGATCTAGCCCAGACCCCTGGCCCCTTGGGGGAAATCCCCACGCGCCCTGCACAAGCCCTGAGAGGGGTGGGGCCCCTGGCAAGTTGTTACACTGGTCCCCTTCCTCTTAAGCACCGCCCCTGCTCGCCCCTCCCATACCCTGAGGGCTGGTGTCAGCTTGGCCCTGGGAAGCACTATGGAGAGGGGTCACCTGAGCGCCCCAACCCGTGATCCCGCGTTGCAGTTTGGTCCCAAGTTGGGGCTGGGAAGGCAGACCCTGGCAGGAACAGGGCTCTCTGGCCTGGAACGGAGTGGCGGGCGTGGAGGAGAGATGGAGAAACATCAGTGGCAAGAGCTGTGTGTGTGCACACAAACAGGCCCACCAACCCACCCCACCCTAGATTACAAGGTTTTGCCTTCAGATGTCCAAAGTGCTAAAAAGAGAAGCCCTGCCTTGGGGGAAGAGCAGCAAATCCCGGGCCCTTTTGCTCTTTTTAGTGCCAGGAAAACACTGAATGTTAAGTGGGTGCAGCCTCCCTCACTATGAGGAGCAGCAGAAGAGGGCAGCATCTGCTCCCAGAATCTTGGAACTCGAGAGGTCCCAGCACATGGCTAGGCAGGACAGTTTCAATCAAGGGAGTTCAGAGTGACCCCAGACCCCTATGTCTTGTCCTTTGTCCTGACAGGAAATGACTGTCTACACTAGCCAACAGTTACTACCTCCAGAATGGTACAAGAGAGAGAACGGTCATTACTGACCAGAAACAGGCAAGCTGCTCCTCCCAGCCGCAAGGAATGGGAACCTGCCCACCACTGGCACAGGGTCAGAAGGCCAAGAGATGCAGGGATGCAAGGAGCTCATTTAAGAAGTGAGGCTCCATCTCACTGGGAAGAGCTGGGAAAAATTAGCCCAACATTACCAAGCCCTCTCAACAGACACAGGCTGGCAGGCTTACCGTTAATGCCAAAACAGGGATGTGCCCTAAGTGACAATGGCAGTGGCCCTAGGCTTGGAAGTTAGGGTGCTCTGGATGGGTTGGTAATGGTTAGGTGGATGCAGCATCACCTGCTGATCATGGGCTTTAGAGTCAGGAGGTGTCTGTCATTAAAGGCTGGAAGCAAAAATGACTAAAATCATGGGGGAGGGGATTGCCACTTGGGCCTTCACTGCACCACTGCCAGTGTTGAGGGGGCCCACACACCAGGCCCACAAAGAAGGTGCTGAGCCAGCAGGGAAATGCCTCTTATAACTCTGTTACCAGTTCTTTATAAAAAGGTAAGCACCTGCTGAGGAAGGGCACAAGGGCAAAAGCTCACCTCAGAAAGAATGGGAATTTCGCTGAGGAAAGTATAGAGGAAAGCAGTATCTACTTATGAGCTAGGCTACACCTCCGAGGAGGGACCCCCAGAGATGGGCAAGCAGACGGACAAATGGACAGACGGATGGACCCCAGGTCTGATCAGACAAAGCTTTCATTAGCAGAATCCAGGTACCTACGTCCAGGGCCCAGACAGTGTCCCTGTGAGCAGACAAGAAAGTTCTTCCTCCAGGTCCAGAGCCTGAACCTTCTTCACACGGGCTGTGGACTTGAGCTCACCCTGGGGAAATATGAGACCCTGAGTGGATTACAGCCCTTGAACCCGGAAGAAGCAGCCCATTCAGAGGCAGCACAGCTGCCCACGTTAGAGGAAGACTCCCACCAACAGCACAAGAGCTGCAAACACTGTCTGGGCCAGAGCCAACAGAGGCCCTAAGGCCTGCTGGGACACTGCCTTTTCTCAGCAAAGAGAGCTGAACCTCCTTCAGGAGACAAGAGGGGGTGGTCTCTAAGGGCAGAGGTCTTAGTGAAAGAGGCTAGTTAGGGCACGACAGCAGGCAGAGGAACAGGTTCAAGTGCCAAGGAGTGCCTAGGGAACCCAAGGGCCTGTCCTCTGCGTGAGTGGCCTCAACCCAGATTCATGAATCTGGCCCCCTCACCAAGGTCAGAACTGAGGAGCAGGGTCCAGCTGTGTGCAGTCAGCCCAGTGGCACCCTGGGGACATCGGTTAAAGAGCTGGCTGACAGCCAGAACACTGGAAAGCCCTCAAGAGACAGGCACCCAGTCCTCTCTACGTCCGGGAAACAACAGACAAGTGGGCATGGAGAGGCCCTGTGTTAGCCCAGGGCTTCACCCTACAATCCCCAGGGCTCTACAGTCACAGACCCCAAAGACCTAGGCAAGAGACACCCGTGTCCAAGGGTACCCTTGTCCCTGGTGCCAAGCCCACCAGGGGCACCTCTTCCTTCCTACATTAGCCTGGACACAGCAGTCAGAGCGGTAGAGCTAAGGAGCCTGGCTGGGAGGATACGTGTTCTGCCCTCCTCACTTTATATATATGGATTCCAGGCTACAGCTAAAAACATTTCTTTTAGTTTACACCAAAGAGAAATATAACCCTTTAAAAGCAAAGTCTGTGTGTCCTCATGGCGAGTTCAGAGCGATGGTCCCTGCCTGTGGGTGAAGAGGAAGAGGTTCTGGGGGCCCGGAGCTGGGCCTACTGGTTCTCGTCCCGCATCTGTTCCATGATGCTGATGAGGTTCTCCAGGCCAAACACATAACCTCGGTCCGGCCCGTCATGCACAGTGGGGTCATCCCGGAAACCCTTGAACGTGCTGTGTGCAAAGTCGATCATGCGGACGTCCACCTTGGGCGGAGAGGAGGGGCCTGCCTCAGGGCTGGTGCTGCTGGGGCTGGTGCTGGAGCCACAGGGTGATGCCACCTCTGAGAGCCCCGTGTCCAGGTGCTTGTGACGCATCTCAGACCAGCGGTCCACATAGGGCTCAGCCCGGCACTCCTTGCCGTCATAGATGACCAGCAGGGAGCTAGAGTAGAAGCGGTAGGAGGCCTGCCGCTCCAGCACAGCTTTCAGGCCCTGCAGTTTGCTCAAGATGGGCTCAAAGAGGTCACGCCGCAGGTCCAGGCCATTGTGCAGGTACTGGTAGAGGGCGTTGCGGAAGCCTTCAATGGAGAGCCCGCGGCCATAATATTTGTTCCTGCAGAGGTAATGCCCTGTGTCCAGCTGGTACACCTGAAACCCCAGGAAACAGGGTGAGTGCCAGAAGGTCTAACGACCCCATGGTGTCCTGGGTGAGCACTGTTTGGAAAACACGTCTGACCAGCCTGAGCTTTTCTACTCCTCCCTGGAGTGGGGCAGATCATGTTATACCTGCGTTTCCCATGTTAAAGCCAAGACCAGGATTACAGGTTCCCTGCCATGGCTTTGGAACTCTCCTCAAAGCTGCCCTGGGGCATCTTGCTGACAGACAAGGGTCCCAGCTGCCCCAAGGTCAAGGCAGCAGGCTGTCACAGTGAGGGCTCTCGGAGAGGCCAGGGCCTGGTACTCAAATCAAGGTCAACCAGTAAGGACAAGAGGCCTCAGGGAATGCACCTGTAAGGGCATGTTCAGAATCCTGTGGCGGACTCATCATTTCAGAGGAGCCTCTGGACCGGTGCGGGAAGACGACACAGCATGGGTGGCAGGCAGGTACATGCACCTAGGCTCTTACCAGGGGCAACTCACCTGCATACCACAAACCCTGACACCCAGTGTAGCAGACGTGCTCTGCTCACACTTTCTCATCTGCCGGGCCGCCTTCTCAGCAGATGCATCATCACCGTGCTGCCGGGTGCCCATCTTCAGGTCCAGCACGCAAGGGTACTTGAAGTGGTGCACCACATTCTCAAGGAGAAGGAACTCTGGGTCACAGTCAAGAAGAGTGACAACCACACTCACCATTAACCCAGCCAGGAAAACACAACCAAGATTTTCTATAAAAAGGGGCAGTCCGCATTCACCTCCACTGACTCAAATGAGAGTTTCACACTAGTGACTTACTACTTTTATGTCATTCTTCAGAATTGTCTTGCAGGCAATACACAAACTAAAGACTTGGCAGACTCAGGCACATCCCTGTTACTGTTGATAAACTAAAGCCCTACTCAGGCCAGCACCTCACCCAGGCCTAAGAAATAAGGAAGATGTCTTTGCAGCACTACTACAGAAATGCGGAATCAGCTCCCTGAAGGACCGAATTACTAGGCTCTTACTCAGGGAACATCTAGCTCAATTGACATAACACAGCTTATAAAGAATATGTTTTTACATCCTACTTTGGTGAGTAGCATCTTGGGTCTTAAAAGCTTGTGACTGGTCTCACCCTGTCACGAGCACGGGAGGATGAAGAAAACCAAAGACACAAGGCAAAGATTAGTCCAAAGGACCAATGGATGACAACTACCAAAGCCTCCACCAGACTGAGTCCAGCACAACTAGAAGGTGCCTAGCTACCACTAGTGACTACTCTGACAGGGATTACAATAGAGGGTCCTGGACAGAGGTAGAGAAAAATGTAGAACAGAATTCCAGCTCACAAAAAAAGACCAGACTTACTGGCCTGAAAGAGACTGGAAAAACCCTGAGAGTACAGCCCCCGATACCGTTTTAGCTCAGTAATGGAGTCACTTCTGAGGTTTACCCTTCAGCCAAAGATTGGACACGCCCACAAAACAAAACAAGACTAAAGGGGTACACCAGCCCAGGGGCAAGGACTAGAAGGCAGGAGAGGACAGGAAAGCTGGTAAGAAGGAACCCAAAGTCAAGGAGGGGAGAGTGTTGACGTGTCGTGGGGTTGGTAACCAATGTCACAAAACAGTATGTGTATTGTTTAATGAGATGCTAGTTTGTTCTGTAAACCTTCATCTAAAGTACAAAAAACAAAACAAAACACTATGGAGCTCAGTTCTACTCTAACACTTGAGGTCACCACAAGCCACAACAGCCTTGGTGGCAACAGGTTTGGTTTTGGTTTGGTGCAAGGAATTGGACTGGTAGAGATATGACACACAAAAGATAAGACACATCCTTAGCCATAAGATCAGAAGAACTGGATGGTACCCAGCTACAATTACTGAACGTTTTGATGAAAGAGTCAATAGATGAATCCTGATCAAATGGGGGAAAATGTAGAACAGAACTTAAAATTCTTAAAGAATCCAGACTTTCTGGACCTACTGAGACTGGAGGAACCACCAAATCTATCACTCTGAGAAAATCTTCAAACCATGAACCGAAAAGACCCCCCTGAATTCATCTTCCAACTACACAACTGTTTAGCTAAATTAATAAAGAAATGTTGGCCACGAGCACTGCACTCTTTTAAAGAATTATCTCTATGAGATCAAATGGTCAACAATAACTTTAAACCACAGATGAAAAGTTTAGGGGATAGTCTAAGTCAATGGTGGTGAAACAATGTATCCAGAGATACTAAGAATGGTGACACAACCTGAAGAATGTAACCCATGTCACTGAACTGTATGTGTAGAAACTGATGAATGGGTACATGTTCTGCTGTGTATATTTTCACCAAAATTAAAAAGGAGAGAGAGAGAGATGACACAAATGAGCTGCTGCCCGCTGAGGTCACGTTAAGTGGGGAGGAATAACACAGAAAAGGAGGGTGAAACTGGTTGTACAACTTGAAGAATGTAATCAAAGTCACCAAATTGTGCATGTAAAAATTGCTGAACTAGAGTTATGTGCTGCTGTTATATTTTCTATAGCCAAAACAGAAATAAATTCTACTAAATTAAAAAAAAAAGGGGGGGGGGGAATCAGATACTAATATTTCCAAGTAAGAATCTCTGGAAAAAGCTGGATTTGAATTTCTACCTTGCCATTTTCTCACTAAATTTCAAAACAGGGAACTATAAACTTCTCCCTTAATAACGTCTAGGACCTTCTGCTCAAAACAGCTCTATGGTCCCAACCTTCTGGCATCTATGTCTGTGTCTTCATCTAAATCTACTGTCCACAACAATCTAATGTTTACTTGCACTTCTGGTTAAAGGTATAGGCTTGTCATTTGTCTGCCAAATATCACTGGTACTGGGCAATTCCATATTTGGGTGCTATGAAGCAATCATGGAGTCTTGAAGGACAGACGCACAGCATCATTCTGACGGTGAACATTTTAACATTTCCTAATTCCTCTTAAATTATAAAAAACCATTATATACTAGCCCAAGACCAGAAGAACTAGATGGTCCCCAGCTACCACTACCAACTGTTCTGACTGGGACCACAATATTAAGTCATGGACAGAGTGGGAGAGAAATGTAGAACAAAATTCAAACTCACAACTAAGACCAGGACTTACTGGTCTGATAGAAACTGGAAGAACCCCTGAGACTTTGACCCTTCAAAGTTGGAACTGAAATCACTTCCAGAGATCACATTATAGCCATACAATAGACAGACCTATAAAATGAACAATACCACCAGTGAGGGATGTACACCTCAGAATAACCAACTGTACAAGACCTAAAGGGCAGCATCTGCACAAAAGCAAAGTTCAGAAGGACAGGAGGGATAGAAAGCAGGGTGAACAGACACAAGGAACCCAGGGAGGAAGCAGGGAGAGTGCTAACACATTCAGGGGTTTGCAACCAATGTCACGGAACAAGCTGTGTGTAAATTGTTGAATGGGAAACTAATTTGCTCTGTAAACTTTCACCTAAACAACAATCAAATGTTCAAAAAAAATTCTACTGGGACTTTGATAAATCTCTTAGCATGCTGTAACCTATAAGCAAGTGATGATAAAACTTGAAGGTGGCTGCAGAAATAGCTTCCTGTGCTCCCAGCACAGGCTCTTGAATCCTGCCTCAGCCAATCACTGGCTCCTGACAAACACTCAACCTCTCTGTGCTTCCATTTCCTCACCTGTAAAATGTGAATAACCATCATTCCTCCCTCACAAGATTGCTATAAAGATTTACTGAGCCAACGCATACGAAGAGCTCAGCACACTTCCCGTCAGCTGCTCTGCATCATTTGTCCACTGCTTCAAAACACTAAATGATATAAAAATACCCATTCCATAAAACTTCACCTTTAATATCTTAAAACTATTCTTATGTTACACGCGGAGGGTTATTTATCTTTAAACCAAAAAAACCCCCACCAAAATCGAGCATATTACGTTTTAACTCCTGATTATCCTTTGGGCGGGGAGAAACAGCACGTGCGCGGGCACTTGCGCACACACAGCTCCCTTATTCTAATCACAATATGACAGCCGCTAGCCACATGGTACTATTTCAATTTAATTTTTAATTAAAATAAAAAGTTCAGTTCCTCAGTCACAGGTGTCATATTTCAGCTGTCAAAGTGGCTGGTGGCTGTTGGAGAGCACAGATATAGAACAGTTCCGTCATCACAGAAAGCTCTATTGGACAGCACTGGTCTAGATGGCTAAGTTTTAAGCTTCAGTTTTATCAGCCCCCAAAAACAGAAAAGACAAATTCATGTTGATGAAAGTAAGAAAGGTGACACCCAGAGGAAGAGGAACCTATGAGGAAGGAAGAGGAAAATAAAAGAGGGGTCCCTGCACAGAGAGGGGCCTTAGCCCTGGGCCTGGAGGGAGCCCCAACACAGGACTCGTGGTGCCAGTAGAGGACGCTGCGGCAGAACAACAAGGATACTGTAGAGCTTTCGGTCCTTGGACTCGGAGCGCATGCGGCTCAGCTGCTGCTTGTGGCACCGCAGGCTCCAGGGGTTGTGGCTGATCTTCTCAGAACTCAGACCACTGTTGCCATCCAGCATCTGGAAAGGGACATCTGAGTGGCTGTGTAGTTCCATCTTCGGACTCTTTGCCTCCTGGGAGCTAAAAAGGAAGGGGGGGAACATACACATCACTAAGGGGCTCAAACAAGTCACCCCCATTCTGGGGTCTTACTGCACAGGACAGGGGAAGCTTGGACTGGGACGATCCTGCCGCCAGAGACCCCGATGACAGGGGCCCCAGAGGCCAGGGCCAACAAAAGTGAGTAAATGGTATAAGGAATGTTCTTCCCATGTCTCTGAAGACTGTCTTTGAAAAATAATTTTTGTCCAATGATGTGGTGAAGATGCAGTTTCACACCAAACAAGCACAGGGTGGAGTGGAGCATGGGCTGCAACTGTCAGGACACTAGTAATTGTCCCATCTTTGTCCGCAATGTCTAGAATCACTTCCTTTAATAAGGCTTAAGGAAAGCATATGCTAACATTATGCTTATGGATGTCTGTCTTTGCCTCCAGGCCTGGAAAAGTTGAAAAACATCAGAAATAGCAGGACAGACTTTGCCCTGACAGGCCCTGGAGGTTCCCGTCTGTGGAAAGCACGAAGCCATTTGAGGGAGGGAATTTTACTTAGAAAACCACAAGGGGTTTTGGTGGGAAGGTGATTCATATAGAAAATACTGGAATTTTACCACAATTTCATTTTGCTTGAAGTAACTTGCAATGCTGCTTATCATACTGCTAGGCAAAGAAAAAAAATACACACAGTACTGGTGAAGCCATGTGTTCTGGCAATGGTAGAGCAAGTCTTGGGCTCCAAGCAAAGGCAGGGCACTACAGCAATGTCAAATGCCACCCTCACCTTCAGAACTGACTTTTCTTCTAACTGTAGAATGAGTCAGAGGGCTAGTATGCACTGAACATGCTAACTTCCCCCTGCAGGGTGGCTGGGTGATACTGGTTAAGAGGCAATGGCAGGGACCCCACTTCCCTTTAGCACGAAGTAGAGGAGCCCACCAATGACTCTTAGCATGACAAAGCCTGCATTTTCTTCTGGCAAAGACATTGTCTAGGCCATTCACAGATGCCTCATTTTATGATCCCTTTAGGAAACAGCAAGATTTTTTTTTTTTTTTACTAATTTTCCAAGTAAACCCAAACAAGTTCTCTGTACCTGGATGGGGCTCCTGTGGCACTTGGCACTACCATTGGTGTTGCAGCCCTGGTGAAGAAACAAGCACCATCCCCTGGGGTGACTTAAGAGGTACTGCTAACAGGCCAGACAGAAGTTTGGTCACTGCAGGTACAGCCTTGAGTCTGGGACACAGGCAGACCTTGACATTTTTCTGTGTTCACTGGCTTTTTACTAGATGACTCATGAAACACCTTTTGTACCTTTGGAGGGCAGAAGAAAGCTGACTCAAGAGAGTCATTGAAAGAGAGCCACCAACTGCCAGCCACGGCTTGGTGGAGTTGGGGAACATTTCTAGTCACCTGGACCAGAGTCGTCAATCAAGAGGATGCCCCTTAGGGGCAGGGTGGAGGGGGGCACTAGTAAAGTGCTTTTGCAGGCTAGAGTCCATTTGTCCACAAGAACATTCCACATTGGAGACCCTGCTCACTAAGTAGTGGTATGAAGCCCTCTCCTTACATCAGTGATGCAGACCTGGCCAGAGAGACTGGAGACACGGGAAATGAACCATCACACGCTCACCAGAGTTAAGTTCTGAAGAAAGCTGGAACATGTGGGCCCTTACAAAGCTTCAGCTCAGGGTGTAAAGCACGTGCTGCTGAACCGATCTGATGTCAGAGAGAAATTATCTGCTGCCGCATCAAAGAAAATTCCCAATTTCAACCTCTAAGTCAAGTCACAGAGTATTCTACTCACTGTCATTTTTTTTTTATAGATAACTTTATTTATTTTGTTGTTGTTGGGAATATACACAGCAAAATATACACCAATTCAACAGTTTCCACATGTACTATATAGTGACAATGGATGGATTCGTCCAGTTGTGTCATCATTCCCACCCTCCTCTCTGAGTTACTCCTCTCGCATAAACATAAACTCACTGCCCCAAGGTCCCTATCTTTCGAGTTCCTATTGTCAATCTAAGCCCGTATAAATAGTTCTTAAAAGAGCACTGAAATTTATTTTTGATGAAATTAATCATGATTATAATTTAACCACAAAATTTTTAATTTAAGGAAGTTCATGTTGTTTTTAATTCTTTTTTTTTCCTTTAAAAAAAAAAATCAGAGGTTTTTAGTACATTCACCAAGTTGTGAAACATCACCGCTATCTAATTTCAGAACATTTTCATCACCCCAGAAAGAAATCTCATGCCTTTCCTTCCTCCCCACAGCCTCTGGCAACCACTAATCTACTTTGTGTCTCTGTGGATTTGTCTACTTTGGACATTTTGTATAAAATGGAATCATACAACATGTGATCTTTTGTAACTGGATTATTTCACCAAACATAATATTTTCAAGGTTATCCATGTTATAGCAAGTACCAGTACGTCATTCCTTTTTATGGCCGAGTAATATTTCATTGTGTGGACACACCACATTTACTTATTTATTCATCATTCATTTCTACTTTCTGGCTATTGTGAATAATGCTATGAACATTCATGTATAAGTTTCTGTATGAACATATGTTTTCAATTTTTTTGGATATATACCTAGAGTGGAACTGCTGGGTTTAACTTTATGAGTTACTGCCAAAGTGCTTTCCAAAGCAGCTGCACCATTCTACATTCCTACCAGCAAGGGAGGAGGGTTCCAATCTCTCCACATCTTTGTCAACACTTGTTATTGTTCATCCTTTTGATTATAGCCATCCTAGTAGAAGTTCACATTTTTTGCATGAAATATCAAGAAACATGATTCTTCATAAAGACTATTTTTCTAATCTATATAATAAAATTAATTTCCAATGCAATCAACTAAATTTTATGTGCAGGGACAGGGTCCAAGGTAGACATCAGATTATCAGAGGGGTCTGATATCCAAAACGGCTAAGGACACCTGTCTGGATGGCCTCTCACAGCCCTTTGGCTCTCTCCTGTGTCAGCAAGAAACAGGAGCAGTACTGTGGACTGATGCATATCAACCTTATGCCAGAGACCCTGTTGTCACCAGCACAGGGCATCCCTGCTTACAAAGGGCTGAGAGGGCTTTACTCTTTCTCATCCAGCTACAGCTCATGCCCAGAATGAGGCATCACTGGGCCATGTGGCAGTCAGGGGGCTGGCCACACCTTTGTGGGTGGCCCCAGTATGACAGCTCAACCTTGAGCCGTGCTTCCCATGATGTGTCAGGACTCTAGAGATGTCCTGACTGCTTGTGCCAACAGGATCAGACACACATATGCAGCCCTGCTCACCAACCCCTTACCTCTCAGAGGTCTCCAGGGACAGGCTGGCTTTCTCCTCCTTGTGGTCACTGCCACTGCCCGACCGGTGCAGGCTCCGGCGGGAGTGTTTGCGCCGAGGTTGCTCCCGCTCTGGTGTGTCATCCTGCTCCACAGTCTCACTTTCCACGTAAGGATAGGCCACCAGGTTGATGTAACCATCACTGTCCCCCTCAAAACAGACAGACACCACGCCTATTGACAAAAAGGCAGCCACGTCAATGTTGGCACAGGCTGGGTCCACGCAGCACAGACTGCCACACTTCATCTCCCACAGCAGACAAACATTACCTGCCCTGAACCAAGTGAAGATCAATGTGGGAACAATGACCAGTGGACATCACCTCCCAGAAGAGAGTTGACCACCCACTCCCACTCTACATCTGCTCCTTACTTCTGATCCTGGATAAACCGATATTTATTTCCCACTTTCTCACCTAGCCATCTCACTCTCAAATACTGATTTCTGTACTATTCAGAAGAACTGTGTTCTCTAAGTGACATCCACACCTGATATTATTTAACACTCTACTTATTTAAACTGCCTTATGATGCTGCCAATTCCTGTCTGTGTCCTTTAGATCTGGTTTCCTTCTCCACAACAGTGTCACCCAGAGAGACATCAACACTTCTCCCTCCAAGACAGTCCCAAAATTATGTGTTCTGCCCACACTGAGCATCAGCCCATCCCAGCCTCACCACACAGAACTTCCACCCCACCAAACCACTGGCATCTTTAAGCTGAAACATCTTTCTGGTTTCCATGTTGTGCTTATAGAAAACAGTTCATTGTGTCCATTTTAACAAACAGGCTGGTCATAATTTCTTCTGGATCATTATCAAAGAAGTTAAAAAACAAACAATACCTAGAAACCTAGTTCAAAAAAGGAAGAGATTAAAAGGAAAAAAAAAAGGTCCAGGCTGTCCTTTGCCTACTTCTACACCCCACCTTCTGTCAGCTACATTTCTACTCTCAATATTTACAATCCAATAATTGGTTAGAAGTATTTATGAGTATGTCAATATGCCAGACCAAGAGTATCCTTCTCTTTGGTCCATTTCCTTCTCCAGGTCAGCGCTGCCCCCAATTCCTGGGCACATTTAGAAGAAAAAGTCTTCTAACACCAAGGTAAAATGGGTTTTTTTTCTTACATTCCCATCACACTTCTTAAAATAATAGCTCACTTTAGTCAGCTTCATATATGTGCTAGGCTTTCTTACATAGATGGCTGCCTCTTCTGCTGGTTACTATCTTTTTATCTTCTTCTCTTTGTCTTTAACAGAGCCTCAATTTTAAGCTTGATACCCTCTGGGGTACATTCCCATTTGTCTCCCGGACTCCCACTCATGCTCTGATCTAGACTGTTCTCCAGGCCTGGTAGACAGCTCCCATCTACTGCAGATGACCTGAGGTAAGAGTCATTCCTTCTAGGATCCTCTAGTTTTCCGCTTTCTCAGTTTATTCCTTTTTTCTCCACAGTGCATTTCCAAGTAAATTAAGAAAGAGTGTTAGGAAGTCATTTTTCTGAGTCTTTTGCATGACTTTATTCTGCTCCAACAATTGACTGAGAGTCTGACTGAAAACAGAATTCTATGTTGTCTGCAAGACAGTTTTACTTCTAGCTTTCCAATCTGGATGACTTCATTTCTCGCCTAATTGCATTGGCCAGAACCTCCACTACAATGTTGACTAGAAATGATGTGCATGGACATCCTTGTCTTGATCCTAATCTTAGAGGGAAAGCAATCATTTCATCGTTAAGTATGACGCTAGTTATAGGTTGCCCTTTATCAGGTTGAGGAAGTTTCCTTCTATTCCTAGTTTGTTGAGTTTTTTTGTTTTTTAATCAAGAATGGATGTTAGATTTTCTCACTTCTTCTGCATCTACTGAGATGGTCAGATGATTTTTTTTTTTTTAGTCTGTTAACACAGTGACTTACATTGAGTTTTTTATTGTGCTTTAAATGAAAATTTACAAATCGTCAGTCTCTCATACAAAAAGTTATACACACACCTTGCTATGTACTCTTAGCTGCTCTCCCCCTAATGAGACAGCACATTCCTCCTCTCCACCCTGTATTGCCCGTGTCCATTCAACCAGCTCCTGTCCCCAGCTTCCTTCTCATCTTGCCTGTAGACAGGAGCTGCCCACATAGTCTCATGTGTGTACTTGAGCCAAGAAGCTCACTCCTTACCAGCAACATTTTCTGTCTTATAGTCCAGTCCAATCCCTGTCTGGAGAGTTGGCTTCGGGAATGGTTCCAGTCTTGGGCCAACAAAGAGTGCAGGAACCATGACCTCTGGGGTTCCTCTAGTCGCAGTCAGATCATTAAGTCTGGTCTTTTTAGGAGAATTTGAGATCTGTATCCCGCTATTCTCCTGCATCAGGGATTTTCTGCTATGTTCCCTGTTAGGGTAGTCATCTGTGGTAGCCGTGCACTATCTAGTTCTTCTCGTCCCAGGCTGATGTAGTCTCTGGTTTATGTGGCTCTTTCTGTTCCTTGGGCTCATCTTTATCTTATGCCTTTGGTGTTCTTCATTCTCCTTTGCTCCAGGTGGGCTGAGGCCAATTGATGCATCTTAGATGGCTGCTTGCTAGTGTTTAAGACCCAAGATGCCACTCACCAAAAGGGGATGCAGAATGTTTTCTTAATACATATTGTTATGCCAATTGACCTAGATGTCCCCTGAAACCATGGTCTCAAACCCACGTCCCTGCTACTCTGGTGCTACTCTGGCTTTCGAAGCATTTAGTTGTATTCAGGAAACTTCTTTGTTTTTAGTTTAGTCCAGTTGTGCTGACCTCTCCTGTATTGTGTGTTGTCTTTCTGTTCACCTATAATAGTTCTTGTCTACTAACAGTGATTTATGACAGTTAAACCAACCCTGCATTCCTCAGATAAACCCAACTTGGTCATGATGTATCATCGTTTTAACTGCTAGGTTCTATTCACTACAATTTTGTTCAAATTTTTTATACCTAGGCTTATGAGTGGCTTTTTTCTTTTCTTGTAATGACTTCATAGAAGGAAGTGGAAATTATACCCTTTCAATTTTTTTTGGAAGAGTTTGTGTAGAACTGGGTCTTAGTTATCTAGTGCTGCTATAACAGAAATACTACAAGTGGATGGCTTTAACAAAGAGAAATTTATTTCCTCAGGGTGAAGTAAGCTAATTCAGGGTGTCGGCTTCAAGGGGAAGCCTTTCTCTCTCTGTTGGCTCTGGAGGAAGGTCCTTCTCTTCAATCTTCCTTTGAACTGGGAGCTTCTCCGCGCAGGAAGCCCAGGTCCAAAGAATATGCTCTGCTCCTGGCACTGCTTTCTTGGTGGTATGAGGTCCCCTGCCTCTCTGAACGCTTCTATTATACCCTAGAAGAAACCGGCTCCAGACACAATCCAATCCCATAGATTGAGTCCTGCCTCATCAATACAACTGCCACCCATCCCCCCTTATTAACATCATAGAGGCAGAAGTTACAAAGAAAAATCACAATGACAAAATGGCAGACAATCATACAATACAGGGAATCATGGTGCAGCCAAATTGATACACACATTTTTGGGGGACACAATTCAATCGACAAACTGGTAGTATTTCTTCCTTTAAACAGCTAGTAGAATTCACTAGTGAAACCATCTTGGCCTAGAGTTTTCTCTGTAAAAAATGTTCTAAACCCCAGTTTCAATTTGTTTAGTACACAGACCTATTCAGGTTATCCATTTCTTCTTGAGTGAGCTTTGGTAGTTTTTGTCTTTCGAGGAATTTGTCCATTTCACCTAAGTTGTAGAACTTATTGGCATAAAGTTCAAGATATTCTTATGTTTTTTAATATCAGCAGAATCTGTAGTAATGACACCTAGACCATTCCTGATATTGGTAATTTATATCTTCTCTTTCTTTCCCCCTGATCAGTCTGGGTAGAAGTTTACCAATTTTATTGATTTTTTTCATAGAAACATCTTTTGGTTCCATTATTTTTTCCCATTTTTCTATTAATTTTTTGTCTTTTTCTTATTGACTTACAGGAACTTTTGTTTTTGTTTTTTAAAATATATATTCTGTAAACTAATCCTTTGTCAGTTATATGTATCTTTGAGACAGAACCCCCACAGTGCTGTATTCTTTACTTGGCTTCCTCCCCTACAGTGTTATATTGCAAAATCATTTCCTTTGCTGAGCTATCCCTCACCCCCACCAGCTTTGCATCTGAATCCTGCTTTTGCTCTGAGGTTATATGTAAACCCCACGGTGCCTGCGTAGTATGATCAAGAATGTTGCTGACCTAACTTGTATGAACTCTCTACTTATAAATCCCTTTAAAAGTAACGTGCCTGCCCACCCTTCATAAGCAGTCTTGGCAGCAGTAAGCAGCGAATGACTCCATTTCCTTGTACAGAGAAATAAAGGTGCCTTTTTTATTCTCTCACCTGGGTCTCTCATTTATTGGCCAATATTTTTTTTTTTTTTAATGAGTCATACCGAGTAAGAACCTGGGGTTTCCACCTGGTAACATCTTTATCTCTTCATTTTTTTAAAGGTATATTTTGATTACCGTAAGTTTTTAATTTTATAAATAAAGTGTATTATTCCTTCCTTTTACAACTAGCTCTTTCTTACTTGCAGGGCCATCGAAAGCTACTCTGGAAACTTTTCACTCTCTACAGGAACATGTACTGGTGCACCCCAACATACCTCAGGGAGACACGGCAGCATACCTGAGCAGGAAAGAAATGGCTATGGGTAAAGGCAGGAAGATGCTCCCTTCAAGAGCAAGTGGGATTTGGTAACTGAGCCATGCAATCTACTTTTAGTTTAAAGACATTTTTTTCTTTCAGTATTTTTTGGTACTTTTTTTTTAACCTCTTCGCTTACACATATCTAGGTTAGAATACAGGTAGGAAAACAAAAACCAATATTCTTTAAATTCATCTGATATAAGCCCTCATTTTCTTGGCTTTTTTTAAGTTGATTTAAATAGACACAGGCTACCTTTGGGTGGAGGTTTTGCTATTATTTTAAAACAAGAAGCAAACAATACTGGATTTGAAGGAATAAATGTTTTACAGCTGCAAAATGAGAATCCAGAATCAAATGTACTACCTTCTCTAAGTGTCTAAGAAACAACAGTTACACTAACAAATGCAGCTTCAGTCACCTACCCCTCCACACTCAACAAATCCATGGCCAAACCTTCTGCTGTAAATATGCCAAAACCAGAAAGAACTGCAGGCCCTGTTAGCTAGCTCATGGAGTCCTTCTGATGCTAAGGAAGGACTTAAAGGTAGTCCAGCCCCAGCTCCAGAATAATGTTCTCTAAATCACAACTACCAGAATTGGGACAAGACATGTTAGAAACTCATGGTGTCTCCCAGGGAAGGATTCTTAGTCAGTGGCACTGTTCCATTTTCCCCTACCTTCTCTCAGATTAGGGGAACAGATGTCTTTAAAGGCCATAACAAATCCTGTTTTCCTTCCTCAGGCTGCCATTTTCACTAGGAAAGAATATACTTTCTCAAAAGTATGATTCCACAAAATTACAATTAATCCCTCCTTTCTAAGTCAAATGAGGCCCAATTTTTCACAGAAAATGGAAGTAAAAGATACTATTGGTCAAATTAATATATTTCAAAGACCTACAGCACAGGGTTTTACTTTTTATTTTGAAATATATTTAAAATGACAGAAAGGCTATAAAAATATTAGAGTCCCATATACCCTCCCCTAGCTTCCTCTAATGCTAACATCTTACACAATCATAGTGCAATTAACAATTATCAAAACCAGGAAATAACACTGATACAATCCTACTAGCTAATCTATATACTTTATTCAAATTTCAGTGCTTTCTCCATATTTTTCCTTTTTCTGGTCCAGAATCTCACATTACATTTAGTTCTGATGTCTCCTTAAGTCTCCTCCAATCTGGGACAGTTCCTCAATCTTTGTCTTTCATGATTTTGACATTTTTGAAGAGCACTAGCCATTTACTTTTTAGAATGTTCCTTACTTCGAGTTTGTCTGATGTTTTCTCCTGATTTGATTTAGGTTATGTATTTTGGGCAACAGAAGTGATCCTGTGTTCTCCTCAGCTCATGCTAGTAGGTACATTCCTTATTACTAGCGATGATAACTTTAATCACTTGGTTACAGTGGTGTTTACCAGGTCTCTTCACTGCAAAGCTATTATTTTTCTTGTTATAATTAATGAGCATCTTACAGGGAGATACTTTGAGATTCTCTAAATATCCTGCTTATTATTGTACTTTAGCCCACTAATTTTAGAATCCACTGATGGTTCTTGCCTGCAACAATTACTACCATATTGTTTGCCTAATGGTGATTTCTGTTTCCATCACTCCTATATTTATTAATCAGAACTTTACTGTAAGGAAGACACGCAGCAAACATGGCACTATAGACAGAAGCACCATGCCATCCCTCTATAGCAAAGACCCGCAAAACGAAGTAAAACAGATACAGACATCAACACCAAATGAAGGAATAAAGAACTCAATCAAGCACCAAATGGAATAAGAAACTGACAGAGAACAGATAACAAGGAGGGCTACAGAGCGGAGGTTTCCTACCAGCTAACATGGCACGGATTTGCCATCTTGGACCTCAGCCACCAAGGATCACAGACAGGGAGTATGGGACGCAACCTCTCAGAGCACCCAACAGGAGACAGAGTACTTGGTAACCAGGGACACATGCTTTCTCACCCCCCACTCTTCTTCACTGTATGAGGCCTCTGCCACTTTCCAACGGGCCACGGCTGCTCAACTGGAGAGAGACCAGATCGCTGCCACCCAGATTCTTCATCTTGGACCTCAGCCACCAAGGACTGCAGAGTACAGGAAGCACCAGGTAATGAGGGATACATGCTTTCCCACCCCACCCTTCTTCCCTATATGTGGCCTCCACCACCTTCCAACGGGCCTCGGTCGTTTGGCCAGGGAGACACCAGTTCACTGCTGCCAGGGTCCACCCCCGCCCCCGCCAGCCGGCCCCTTCAGTGCCATTTTTTTGTATATATATATATATATATATATACACACACACACACACACACACACACATTTTTTTTGCTTCTCTCTCTCTTCCTTCCTTTCCTTTCTCCCACCCAGTTAACCTCATGTGCCATCCCCCCGCCCCTTCTTGATGGGTTATGATTTTTTGGTTTGTTTGCTTTTTTCTTTTTTTTTTTTTTCTGTTTCTTCTCTCTCTCCTTTACTTTCTCCTGCCTACTCAGCCCTGTGCACCACCCCTGCCCTTTCTCAAGGGGCTGTGCTGCATCAATCAGCTGGAGAGTCACTGTACATGGCCTCCCCAGGTCTGTGCTGCCATCACTGACCGGCTCCCTCAATGGCATTTTATTTATTTTTTGTTTTTGTTGTTGTTTCTTCTCTCTCTCTCTTTCCCTTTTCCTTCTCCCACCCAACTAGCCCCATGTGCCACTCCCCGCCCCCTTCTTGGTGGGCTATGCTGTACTGCTCGGCTGCAGAGCTTCTGGCACATGGCTTCCCCAGGTCTGCACTGCCCCCACAGTTGGCTCCCTCAGCACCATTCTTTTTATTTTTCTTTATCTTTCCCCTTCTCCCTTTTCCTTCCCTCTCCCACCTAGGCCCTGCACTGCCTTCCTGATAGGCCATGCCATGCCACCTGGAGAAAGAGACATCAGCTCGCCAATTCTGCCCTGCCTCCAAGGGCTGGCTCTGCTACCACCATATTTTTTCATTTTGCTGTTGTTTATTTATTTGTTTGCTGGTTTCTTCTTTCTCTTTCCCCTCTTTCCTTTCCTTTCCCCCGCCCACCCAGCCCCATGTGCCACCCGTGCCCCTTCTCAATAGGCCAAGCCACCCCACTCAGCTAGAAAGCCATGGGCACACAGCCTCACCAGGTCTGTCTTACCCCCATCCATTGAATCCTACCACACCACCATTTTACTTTTTTCTTTTACTCCATTTTTTTCCCTTTTTTTAATTTCTCCTCTTTCACCCACCCACTCAGTTGTGCACATCACATCTTCTCCTTTCCCTCCTGCCTATCTGAACCATGCAACGAGCACCATGCCTCCGAGTGGCAGCAATGCAGTCCCCTGGACCCTACCCTGCACTAACCCCCAGCCATGCCTTATTAGCCCCAGTTCATGCTGCAAACTGCCCATCTCCACCCCTCTACCCCTGCTGGACCCACCCTGCTGCACCATAGCTGAGTTACCAGCTCTGCTCACCTGGACAAGGTGGTGAGAAGTATCGTGCCCACAGGCAAGCAAGCAACAAAACACACTCAGCCCACCTGCCCAGACATAACCAAATATATAACAAAAAAGCAGGATGAAACAATCAACTCAACAATCAATAAACGAGGAAAATAATTCCTAAATGTCCCAGAAACAACAGACTATATCAAAACATTAAAAAAAAAAAACAAAAAAACAGGAGAGGATACCTCCAGAAAGCGATCAAAATAAAACACTAGATGACCTTCTGACAGAGAATGTAAAACTCTAATATTTAGGGTTCTCCAACAGATGAAGGAAAATACAGACAAAAATAAGGACAAAATAGACAAAATCAGGGAAAACACAGACAAGGCAATGCAAGAATTCAGGAAAATAACACAGGGACAAAATGTCAAAATAAACAAACAACTAGAAATTATACAAAAACAGCAATTAGAAATCCAAAAGATAACAATATTTCAGAAATGGACAGTGCAACAGAATGTTTCAGGAGCAAATCCGAAACAATAAAAGACAAGATCAGCAAAATTAAAAACAAATCTTTAAGATACCACTGTGTTTGAGGAAATATGAGAGAAAAGAATGAAGAAAAATGAAGAAACCCTGAGAATGATGTGGAATACAATCAAAAGCAAAAAGTTGTGGGAAGTTGCGTGCGATAGGAGTTCTAGAACAGGGGAAGAAAATGGAAACCAAAGAGAAGATCATGGAAGATTTGCTGACAGAAAACTTCCCTAATACCATGAAAGACGAAAGAAAAGTCAACCTTTCAAGAAGCTCTCAATGAACCTCATATAGGATAGACCCCAAAAGAAAAACAAAAAGACGTATCATAATCACACTCACTGAAACCAAAGACAAAGAAAGAATCCTGAGAGGAGCACGTGAAAAACAAAAAGTTACATACAAAGGGCAAACAATAAGACTAAACTCTGCTAACTCGGCAGAAACCATGCAGGCAAGAAGGCAATGGAATGACATATAGAAAATCTTGAAAGAAAAAACTGCCAACCAAAAATAATATATCCTGCAAAACTCTTGCTCAAATACGATGGTGAAACTCTTGCTCAAATACGATGGTGAAACTAGGATATTTGCAAACAAACAGAAATCAAGGGAATACATAAAAACCAAACCAAACTTACAAAAATTAAAGGGAGTCCTTCAGTTAGAGACCCAACAACATCAGACAACAACCTGAATCTAGGACATAAACAGTATCAGCCAGATACCAACCTAGCTAATGAACTCTCAAGGATAAAACAAAACTAAAAAATTTACAACAGGGAACCAGAGAGGTCAATCTGTAAATGACAACAATGTCAGAATAATCAAAGAGGGAATAAACAGTGTACGTATAGAATATTCAAATGGAGAGGAAGTCAAGGAGTTATCAAGTAATAAAAGACTGTTTAAACTTGGGAAAATACGGGTAAATTCAAGGTAAACCACAAAGAAAATAAACCTACTCATCAAAATAAAGAAGAAAAACATAAACTGTCAGTAAACAGAGTCTACAAAAAAACAAAACAAAAAAACCCACAAACAAAAGGAATTCAGCACAGAAGAGGAACAAAGAAAATGTCAATACCACAAAAAAAAGTACTACAAAATGACAGCAATAAGCTCACACCTATTAATAATCACACTGAATGCAAATGGATTAAACGCACCCATAAAGAGACAGAGGGTGACAGAATGGATTAAAAAAAAACAGGACCCATCAATATTCTGTCTACAAGAGCACACCTTAGAAACAAAGATATAAATACATTCACAATCAAAGGATAGAAAAAAATATATCAAGCAAACAGCCACCAAAAAAGAGCAGCAGTGGCAATACCACTCTCAGATAAAACAGATTTTAAAACAAAACCCACTATAAATGACAAGGACATTATATAATGATTAAAGGGACAATCTACCATGAAGACAAGAACATAATAAACATCTACGCACCCAATGACAGGGCTCCAAAATACATAAAACTCTTAACGGCACTGAAAAGAGAAATCGACAGTTCCACAATAACAGTACAAGACTTCAACACCACTCTCAGTAAAGGACAGACCATCTAGAAAGAAACTCAACAAAGATACAGAAGATCTAAAGGCCACAATCAACCAACCTGACCTCATAGATAAATATAGAACACCACCCAACAGCAGCAAAGTACACATTCTTTTCCAACACACATGGAACATTCTCCAGAACAGGCTACAAAACAACCTTCAACAAAATCCAATACACTGAGATAATACAAAACATCTTCTCTGATCACACCACAAAAGTAGAAATTAGTAACAGGAAGAGGAAGGGAAAAGAATCAAGTACATGGAAGGTGAATAACAACGTGCTTAAAAACCAGTGGGTAACAGAAGAAATCAAAGACGGAAAACAAAAATTCCTAGAATCAAACAAGAATGAAAATACATCATATGAAAACCTCTGGCACACAACAAAGGCAGTGCTGCTCAGAGGTCAATTTATAGCAATAGATGCACACATCAAAAAAGAAAGGGACAAAATCAAAACATTAGCTACACAATTCAAACAAAAGAGAACAGCAAAAGAAGCACACAGCCACCTGAAGAAAGGAAACAAAGATCAGAGCAGAAATAAATGAAATAGAGAATAGAAAAACAACAGAAAGAATCAACAAAATCAAAAGTTGGTTCTTGGAAAGGATCAACAAAATTGACAAACCAAAAAAAAAAAAAAAAATTGACAAACCACTGGCCAATCTTGACAAAAGAAAACAGGAGAGGATGCAAATAACCCAAATAAGAAATGAAATGGGGGACATTACAACAGACTCAACTGAAATACAAAGGATCATAACAGAGTACTATGAAAAACTATACTCCAATAAATTTGAAAACCTAGGGAAAATGGACAAATTTCTAGAAACACCGTACCTACCTAAACTAACACAAACTGAAGGAGAAAATCTGAGAAGACCCATAAAAAGAGAAGAAATTGCAAAGGGAATTTAAAAAACTGCCAAAAAAAAAAGCCCTGGCCTAGATGCCTTCGTTGGAAAATTCTACCAAACATTCAGAGAAGAGCTTGCAGCAGTACGTACTCAAACTAGTTCAGAACACAGAAAAGGAAGAGGTACTTCCAAATTCATTCTATGAAGCCAGCATAACCCTGATACCAAAACCAGGCAAAGACACCACAAAGAAAGAAAACTACAGACCAGTATCTCTCATGAAATAGATGAAAAAATTATCTAGCCAACAGAACTCAGCATCATATCAAAAAAATAACACGCCATGACCAAGCAAAGGCTCACACAATCATCTCCATCGATGCAGAAAAGGCATTTGATAAAATCCAACACCCATTTCTGATAAAAATTCTCAATAAAATAGGTACAGAGGAAATTCCTCAACATAATAAAGGACATCTATGCAAAACCAACAGCCAACATCATTCTTAACAGACCAAACCAAAAACCAAACCCACTGCCGTCGAGTTAATTCCGACTCATAATGACACTACAGGACAGAGTAGAACTGCCCCATACAGTTTCCAAGGAAAGCCTAGTCAATTTGAACTGCCGGCCTTTTGGTTAGCAGCCGTAGCACTTAACTACTTACACCACCAGGGTTTTTATTCTTAACGGAGAGAGGCTGAAAACATAGCCTCTGACAACAGGAACAAGAAAAGGATGCCCTTTGCCACCACTCCTATTTAACATTGTGCTGGAAGTCCTACCTAGAGCAATAAGGCAAGAAAAAGAAATAACAGGCATCCAAATTGGTCAGGAAGAAGTAAAACTATCCCTATTTGGGGATGATATACTATACATAGAGAACCCAAAGGACTCCACAAGAAAACTACTAGAACTAATAGAAAGATTCAGCAGAGTAACAGGATACAAGACAAACATGTAAAAATCAGTTGGACTGCTATACACCAATAAAGAGAACTATGAAAAGGAAATCAGGAAAACAACACCATTTATAATTTAAAAATAAATAAATAAATAATAGCCCCTAAAAAAGTAAAATAGCTGTACCTGTTGCTGCCGAGACACTCCGACTCATAGCAACCCTACAGGACAGAACAGAACTGCCCCACAGGGTTTCCAAGGAGTGGCTGGTAGATTCAAACTGCCAATCCTTTGGTTAGCAGCCAAACACTTAACCACTGTGCCATCAGGGCCCCCCAAAATAAAATACTTATGAATAAATCTAACCAAAAACATAAAAGACCTATACAAAGAAAACTACAAAACACTATTGCAAGAAACCAAACAATACCTACATAAATGGTATGCCATGCTCATGGATAGGCAGACTCAACATTGTTAAAATGTCAACTGAACCCAAAGCAATCTTCAAATACAATGCAATCTCGATCCAAATACCAATAGCATTCTTTAACAAGATGGAAAAACTAATCATTAACTTTACATGGAAAGGAATGAGGCCCTGGGTAAGTAAAGCACTACTGAAGAAAAACAATAAAGTAGGAGAACTCACACTACCTGACCTCAGAACCTACTACACAGCTACAGTAGTCAAAACAGCCTCATACTGGTACAATGACAGACACATAGTCCAATGGAGCAGAATCAAGAACCCAGATATAAATCCATCCACCTACAGTCACCTTATCTTCGGCAAAGGCCCAAAGTCCATTAAGTGGGGAAAAGTCTTTTTTAACAAATGGTGCTGGCAAAACTGGAGGTCCACCACCTATTAAAAAAAAAAAAAAGAAACAAGACCCATACCTTACACCATACACAAAAACTAATTCAAAATGGATCAAAGACCTAAATATAAAACCAAAAACTATAAAGATCATAGAAGACAAAATAGGGTCAACGCTACACACCCTAATACACAGCATAAATAGCATACAAACACCAGAAGATAAGCTAGATAACGAGGATCTTCTAAAAATTAAATACTTATGCTCATCAAAAGACTTCACCAAAAGAGTAAAAAGAGAACCAACAGACTGGGAAAAAATTTTTGTCTATGACACATTAGGCAAAGGTCTAATCTCTAAAATCTATAGGAATATCCAACATCTCTACAACAAAAAGACAATCCAATTAAAAGATAGGCAAAAGATATGTACTGACAATTTACCGAATTTACCAAGATATGTACAATTTACCAAAGAAGACATTAAGGTGGCTAACAGATACATGAGGAAATGCTTGAGATCACTAACCATTAGAGAAATGCAAATCAAAACTACAATAAAATACCATCTCACCCGAACATTACTGGCACACATACAAAAAGAAACAGAAAATAACAAATGTTGGAGAAGCTGTGGGGAACTTGGAACTCTTATGCACTGCTTGTAGGAATGTAAAATGATACAATCATTTTGGAAGATGATATGACCATTCCTTAAAAAGCTAGACACAGAAATACCATACGATCCAGCAATTCTACTCCTAGGAACATATCCTACAGAAATAAGAGCCCTTTCACACACAGACATATATATGCACACTCATGTTCACTGTAGCATAACTCACAATAGCAAAAAGATGGAAAAACCTAAGTACCTATCAACAGATGAGTGGATAAACACACTATGGTACGAATGTACAATGGAATACTATACAATAATAAAGAACAATGATAAATCTGCAAAACTTCTCACAACATGGATCAATCTGGAGCACATTATGCTGAGTGAAATAAGTCAATCACAAAATGACAAATGTATGAGACCACTATTATAAAAACTCATGAAAAGGTTTACACACAGAAAGAAACAATCTTTGATGGTTACTAGGGAGGGGAGGGAAAAATACTCACTAGACAATAGATAAGTGCTAACTTTGGTGAATGGTAAGACAGTACGCAATATTGGGAAAGCCATCACAACATGACCCAAGGCAAGGTCACGGAAGCTTCATAGACACATCCAAATTCCCTGAGGAACCGAATTATTGGGCTAAGGGCTGGGACTATGGTCTCAGGGGATGTCTAGCTCAACTGGCATAACGTAGTTTACAAAAAAAAATGTTCTACATCCTACTTTGGTGAGCAGCGTCTGAGAAAGTCTTAAAAGCTTCTGAGTGGCCATCAAAGGTGCTCCACTGGTCCCACCCCATCTGGAACAAGGGAGAATGAAGAAAATCAAAGACACAAGAGAAAGATCAGTCCAAAGAACTAAGTGACCACAACTACCACAGGCTCAACCAGTCAGAGTCCAGCACAACTAGATGGTGCCTGGCTACCACCACCAACTGCTCTGACAGGGATCACAACAGGGGGTCCTGGACAGAGCTGGAGAAAAATGTAGAAAATTCTAACTCACAAAAAAAGACCAGACTTACTGGTCTGACAGAGACTGGAGAAACCCCTAGAGCACAGCCCCCTTTCACTCAGTACTGAAATCACTCCTGAGGTTCATCTTTCAGCCAAAGATTAGACAGATCCATAAAACAAAACAAGATTAAACGGGCACACCAGCCCCGGGGGAAGGACGAGAGGCAGGAGGAGACAGGAAAGCTGGTAACGGGGAACCCAAGGTCAAGAAGGGAAGAGTGTTGACATGTCATAGGATTGGAAACCAATGTCACAAAACAGAATGTGTATTAATTGTTTAACAAGAAACTAATTTGCACTATAAACCTTCATCTAAAGTACAAGAAAAATGAAAACTTAAAAAAAAAAAAAATTTTACTATAAGGAAGAACTATCCCTTCTCATAAAAAAACATAGATTTGTTTTGTTTAGTTATATTAGTGTGGACTTTGGGATATTAACTTTATTGCTCAAATTCTCCCACGTCTGGCTACTGGGAATCCTTTAATTTGGCACTTATGTACTTTTGACATGCACCTCTGTCATTTTTTACCAATTCTTTACTTTCCATCATCACAAGATGCTCCAGGCTCATCTTTTATTTTTTCCTGCCCCAGCCGAGAAACCAACTATTTCCTCTAAGGAGCCCTTTCCTCTTATTGTAGGAATGGTATTTTAAAAAGCCAGGATCTTGGCACTAGATGTGCTCATTGTCACTGGGATATCATTGCTTCTAGGCTGTTTCAGTGGACAGATCTAGAAAACGCTGTATGAATGAATACTAACCCACACATACACACGTATCTATACACATCTATTTATTTCCACAGCACAAGTATTTTTTAAAGTTGGTTGCACACTGAGGACAGATGATGTAGCAGACAGGCCACAAAAGGAGAACTGGGTAGAAAGCCACAGGGAGCTAAAAACCAAGCTAAGGAAAAGTATCCGTAATATCCCATACCTTGGCAGGAAGCTTAAAAGTAGATTTTTATTTATTTTAGTATGATCAGCTACAATCATCAGTGTTAATGCTCACACTGCTAAATGTGAAGTCCAAGGTTTCTGTATCCTTATGCAAATAAGCCCTTAGCGTCATTTCATTCATTTATCAAGTATTTACTGAGTATCTACCAGGTTCCAGGCCTTGTGCTCATTAGTGTAAACAACAGATAAGGCCAGGACCTTGATGGAGCTTATACCCTAATGTGAAAAACACAGTAAACAAATGCTTAGACAAAACACTTGTATTTTGTGACAAGTGCTAAGATGAAACTAAATAAGGTTACTCAAATAGAAAATAATAAGGCTTCCTGGGCAGAAAACTTGATATAGGATGATCAGGGAAGGAGTCTCTGGGAAGACCTGAAGGACTGAAGGATGAGGGGAAATTGTGGGTAAATGGCAATGGAAAGAACATTCCAGACATAAGTAAAGAACACTTGGGGTGTTCCACAAACTGCTTTACCTCTTTTTGCCAATTAAGAATTAAAGAAAAAAAATTAACACTGATAGGGATTGATTTTCCTTTCTAATTTCCTTCTAAATTGAGGAACCCCTAGTAAAGGACGGTGTCAACTTTGAAAAAGTTAAAAAGCAGAATACAAAAAAATATAACTTACACATTGACGGACAGTCATAAAAATATACAAACATAGTGACAAAGATCAGGTTCTAAAATAAAATGACTATAGAAAATCAATGTAAAGCATCAATTAATAGAACAAAGGAAAAGAATCACATAGTCATCTCGATAGATGAAGAAAAGGCATTTGATAAACTTCGGCAGTTTCATAATAAAAGCATTCAACAAGATAGGAATAGAAGGGACACTCTTCAATACAATAAAGGGTATATACGAAAAACCCACAGCTAACATTATACCTCAATGGAGAAACACTGAGAGCTTTCTCCTTAAGATCAGGATGCCCACTCTCATCACTACTATTCAACATTGCTCTGGAAGTCCTAGCCAGAGGAGACCAGAAAAAAATAAATGGTATTCAAATCTGGAAAGAGGAAGTCAAACTATCTCTTTTTGTAGATAACATGATCCTATACAGAGAAAACCCCAAAGATTCTACAAGAAAGCTATTAGAACTGATAAAGGAATTCAGCAAAGTGGCAGGATATGAGACCAACAAATGAAAATCAGTTGCGTTTCTATACATCAGCAAATAGCAGGCTGAAAAGGAAATTAAGAAAATATTACCATTTACAAGAGCATCTAAAAGAATAAAGTACCTAGGAATAAATTTGACCAGGAAGGTAAAAGACTAGAAACTAGAAAATGTTACTAAAGAAGACCTAAATAAACAGAAGCGCACTCCATGTTCATGGATTAGAAGACTTAATACAGTTGTCAATACTACCCAAAGTAATCTATAAATTCAATGCAATCAAAATTCCAACAGCCTTCTCTGCATAAATATAAAAGCCAATTCTCAAATTTATATGGAAGGGCAAGGGACCTCAAACAGCTAAAGCAATCTTTAAGAAGAATAAAGTAGGAAGACTCATACTTCCCAGTTTCAAGACATACTATAAAGCTATAGTAATTAAAACAGCCCGATAATGGTATGGAGCCCGAGTGGAGCAGTAGTTAAGAGTTTGGCTGCTAACCGAAAGGTCCAAGGTTTGAATCTACCAGACGCTCCTTGGAAACCCTATGAGGCAGTTCTACTCTGTCCTATAGGGTCATTATGAGTCAGAATCTACTTTCGGCAATGGGTTTTTGGTTGATAATGGTATAATAACAGACATATAGACCAATGGAAGAGAACAGAGCATCCAGAAATAAATCCAAACATCTGTGGTCAACTGATTTTCAACAAGAGTGCTGGCTAAGTTCATTCAATAGGGAAGGAAGTCTCTTCAACAAATGCCTGGGAAAATTGGATTTTCACATGCAAAAGAACGAATCAAGATCCATATCTCACACCATACACAAAAACCAATTCAAAATGGATGAAGGACCTAAATGTGAATACTAAAAACATGAAATTTTTAGAAGAAAATGAAGAGGCACATCTGTGGGGCCTAGTTTCTGAAAATGAATTATCAGGTATGACAATAAAAGCACAAGCTGCAAAAGACAAAATAGATAAATGGTACCTCATAGAAATTAAATACTTTGGTTAATGAAAGAACTTCATTAATAAAGTGAAAAGACAGCCTACAGACGAGGAAATAATTTTTAGAAACCACATATCCAATACATATGCCTGAAAAGTTGGACTATACGAAGAAGAACGGGGCATTAGGATTAGAGGACGACTCATTAACAACCTGTGATATGCAGATGACATAATCCTCCTTGCCAAAAATGAAGATCATTTGAAGGGCTTACCGATGAAGGTAAAAGACTACAGCATTCAGTATGGATTATACCTGAATGTGAAGAAATGAAAATTGTCACAACTGGGTCAAACATTATCGTGAAAAATGGTGCAGAAATTGAAGTTGTCAAAGATTTCATTCTACTTGAATCAACAACCAACGCCCACGGAAGCAGCAGTCAAGAAATCAAATGATGTATTGCTTTGGGCAAATCTGCTGCAAAAGACTTCTTTAAAATTTTAAAAAGAAAAGACGTCACTTTGATGATTAAGGTGCACCTGACCCAAGCTATGGTCTTTTCAATTGCCTCATACACATGTGAAAGATGGACAATAAATAAGGAAGACTGAAGAAATAGGAACGGTATTCAAATTGTGGTGTTGGCAAAGAATACTGAATATACCATAGACTGCCAGAAGAACTAATAAATTGGTCTTAGAAGAAGCACAGCTCCTTAGAAGTGAGGATGGTGAGACTTCATCTCACTTTGGACGTGTCATCAGGGGGAGCCAATCCCTGGAGGACAGCATGCTTAGTAGAGGGTCAGTAAAAAAGAGGGAGATCCTCAATGACATGGACTGACACAGCGGCTGCAACAATGGGCTCAAACATACCAACGACTGTGAACAACTGTGAACATGGCACAGGACAAGGCCACGTTTCGTTGTTATACATCAAGTTGTTACGATTTGGAGCCAACTCAACAACAACTGACAACATACCTGATAAGGGTCTAATACCCAAAATATATAAAAACTTCCAAAGGTAATAACAAAAAAACAAACAATAAAGAATGGGCAGATGCTTGCTGATGCTTTTGCTTAAACAAACATTTCACAACAGAGGGCATTCAAATGGCCAAAGAGCACATGAAAAGATGCTCAACATCATTAGCCATTAGGGAGATGCAAATTAAAACCACAATGATATATGATATACACCACCTTATCCCCATTACAATGGCAATGATCAAAAAATAAAAATAGAAAGTAACAGGTGTTGGCAAGGTTGTAGAGGAATTGGAACCCTCATCCATTGCTGGTAGAATTGTGAAATGATACAGCCACTGTGGAGAACAGTTTGGTGGTTCCTCAAGAAGCTGAACATAAAAATAAAAAAAAAAGAAGTTGAACACGGAAATACCATTATGACCAAGCAATCCCAATTCTAGGTATATACCCAGGAGTGAAAGCAGGAACGCAAACAAAAAGGTGTACACATGTTCACTGCAGCACTTTTCACAATAGGCAAAAGGTGGAAACAATCAAAATATCCATCAACGCACAAATGGATAAACACATGGTATATGCATACAACGGAATATTACTCATCCATAAAGAGAAATGAAGTTCTGATGCACGCCACAACATGGGTGAGCCTAGAAAACATTATACTAAGTGAAATAAATCAGTCACAAAAGGACAAATATTGTATGATCTCACTTATATGAAACAAATATATAGAAACAAAAGATCAATGGTTACCAGTAGTAGGAGAGAGGGAGAAAGGGGAAATTTTTGCTTGGGGGGCATAGAGTTTATGTAAATAGTGGTAGAATAATTTGGAAAAGTATAGCAATAAAGGTTGCACAACATGAAGAATGTGATCGGTATCACTGAATTTTACATGTGGCAATTGTTGAGCTGGTGAAGATTTTGTTGTGGATATTTTTACCACAATAAGAAAAAAAAAATGGCCTAAAGTTGTTGCTAAAAAATGATGGCCCTGATAGTACTTGAAAATTTAACCTTAAAATGAAAAACATGATTTTATACCTTGAAAAACAAGTATAAAAATCTAACGTCCATTCCTGATAAAAACTCTCAGCCAAACAGGAATAGAAACGAAATCCCTCAACATAATTAAGGGCATATATACAAAACCAACAGTCAACGTAATTCTCAACAGAGAGAAGCTGAAAGCATTCCCTGTGAGAATGAACCAGACAAGGATGGCCTTTATCATCACCCGTATTCAGTACTGTACTGGAAGTCAGTATGGTTAGAAAGCAATAAAGTAAGAAAAGGAAATAAAAGGCACCCAAATTGGTAAGGAAGAAATAAAATTATCGCTTTTTGCAGATGATATGATCCTATACATAGAATATCCCAGAGACTTTACAAGAAAGCTACTGGAACCAATGGAGGGATTCAGCAAAGTATCAAGGTACAAGATCGACATGCAAAAATCAGATTCCTCTACACTAACAAAGAACTCTGAAAAGTAAGTCAGGAAAATAATACCATTTACAAAAGCACTCCAAAAGATTAAATACTTAGGAATAAACCTAACCAGGGATGTAAAAGACTTACACAAAGAAAACTACAAACACTATTGCAAGAAACCAAGAGAGACCTACATAAATGGAAGAACATACCATGCTCATAGATAGGAAGACTTAACATGTGAAAATGTCAATACTACCGAAAGGGACCTATAGATATAATGCAATCCCAATCCAGATTCCATCAACATTCTTTAAAGAGAAAGAAAAACTAACCACCAGCTTTATATGGAAAGAGACGCCAGATAAGCAAAGCACTACTGAAGAATAACAATGAAATGGAAGGCCTCACAATTCCCAATCTCAGAATCTACTATACAGCCACTGTAGTCAAAATAGCCTGGTACTGGCACAACAACAGACACACAGACCAACAGGGCAGAACTGAGGACCCAGTTCCATCCACCTATGGACAGGTGATCTTTGACAAAGGGCTAGAATTCATTAAATGGGGAAGAGACAGTCTCTTTAACAAATGGTGCTGGCAAAAGTGGACATCCAGGAGGTGGGACCAAAATGGCGGAGTAGTCAGATGCTTCCTGTGGTCCCTCTTACATCGAAGACCTGAAAAAACAAGTGAATCAATTATGTTGACAGTCTAGGAACTCCGAACATCAAAGACAAAGTTGAGGAATTGGACTGAGCAGCATGAGGAGGGTGCAGATGGTTCAGAAGCAGCAAGGAGTTGCCAGACTTGACTCAGTGGGAACCAGCACCCTGCAGGTGGGAATGGCAGGTATGCATGGGGAGGCAAGCAGTGGCACTTGGGATGTGCTTTCCACAGCAGGAGACACCAAGTGGTGGAGGGTCTGCTCAACCCTCTAGAACCAGCAAGAAGTGGTACTCAACTGGCAAAAGGTGAGGACATGCCTCTAATCTACCGCATAGAGCCAAAAAACACCCCCTTTGGGAAGAACCTCTCTCCCATTTACCTGCACCCTCCCCACTCTGCACCAGGTCGGGCCAGCTTCAGTGACTGCCGTGTCCCCTGGGCGGGAATTAAGACCTGTTGCACGTCCAGAGCCATTCTCCCGGTTTTAGAGAGGGAACAAATTAACCAACAGGAAAAAATAATCTGCCAGCTCCCCTAAGCCAGGAACTCAGGGAAGGCACAGGCCGTTTGTCCAGGCACAAGCACAAGTGGTCCATGGACTCTGAATGCCTTTCACCCCTGCATAGATCTCTGTGGTGCCACTTCAACAGCGTAGGCCCTTATTAGCACAGTACAACAGGGTATATACCTGAAGCCTATTTTCAACTATATCAGCTATAAGGGGGAGTGGCAGATTTGTGACATTTGACATTGCTCTGCCCATTAAGCTGGGTCCTCACCTACCCTCATCAGGGGCTGGAAGACTGGTGGCTCCACCCATACCACCTAGGCACCCATGACAGGGGTCCAAGAATAAGTGATGCCTCCTGATCCTTACAGCCAACAGCACTGGGTGCCCATAGTCCAGGTGCAAAACCCACCCACCTCTGCACTCTAGCGAACAAGGATGCACTCTTCTCACAGACACTCAGGGGCAGCGGTCAGCCCCCTGGCCTTGCTCAGCACATGATACCCTACTGCAGCCAGATATCTGTGCCTATTCCAATCACCCCTGCCCATCTAGGACTGTAAGTCAGAGCCTGCACCACACACTTAGTGACTGACAACCTGGACACCTAAGCTGAATCCATACAGGAAAAGTAAACAGACTCCTGGGCTCCCATACCTAGTAACAGCTCTAACCACCTGGTGACAGGATGTGAGAGCTTCAAAAACACCAATAATCAAACTAGCTCACACAACCAGCCTATTTGGGCATATCAAAACAAAACAAGAAGCGAGGACACAGTAAGCAAACATAAAATAACTTATTGATGGCTTGGAGACAACATCCAATATCAAATCACATAAAGAGGCAGACCATGATGGCTTCAGCAAGTGCTCAAAACAAAGAATCAAGAAACCTTCCAGAGGAAGATAATATTTTGGAAATACCAGGGGTAGAATTCAAAAGATTAATCAACAAAGCTCTTCAAGAGATCAGGAAGATCAGGCAAAACGCAGAACAAGCCAGGGAATACAAGAGGAACTTAAGAAGGTTATGCAAGACCTTACTGACAAATTTAACAGGCTACAAGAATCCACAGAGAGACAGCAAACAGAAATCCAAAAGATTAACAATAAAATTTCTGTTAGGCATCTCAATAAAAAGTCACAGGTATAAAACTGAGGTAATGGAATTAGTGAGATTGAAGATAAAGCATTTGACCCCACCTTATCTGAGGTAAAATCAGATAAAATAATTTTCAAAAAATGAGAAAACTCTAAGAATTATGTGGAACTCTATCAAGAGGAATAACCCACGAGTGGATGGAGTACCAGTATGGGCCCGGCGGGGGGGCGGGGGGGAGTGGATAACAGAAAATACAGAGAGAATTGTTGAAGATTTGTTGGGAGATAACTTCCTTGATATTGTGAAAGATAAGAAGATATCTATCCAAGAAGCTCATCGAACCCCACACGAGGCAGATCCCAAAAGAAAGTCGCCAAGACATATTATAATCAAACCTGCCAAAACCGAAGATAAAAAGGGAATTTTAAGAGCAGCTAGGGATAAATGAAAAGTCATCTACAAAGGAGAGTCATTAAGACTAAGCTCGGACTACTCAGCAGAAACCATGCAGGCAAAAAGGCAATGGGATGACATATATAAAGCCTTGAAGGAAAACAATTGCCAGCCAAGAATTATATATCCAGCAAAACTATCTCTCAAATATGATGGCAAAATTAGGGCATTTCCAGATAAACAGAAGTTTAGGGAATTTGTAAATACCAAGCCAAAATTACAAGAAATACTAAAGGGAGTTCTCTGGTTAGAAAATCAGTAACATCAGATAACAATCCATAACTAGAACACAGGACACAACAACGAGATATCAACCCAGATAGGGAAGTCACAAGAATAAACCAAAGCTAAAACACTGAAAATAGGGAAACAGAGACGTCAATATGTAAAAGATGACAACATTAAAACAAAAAGGACGGACTAAATAATGTAGTTATAGATCTTACATATGTAGAGGAAGTCAAGGCAATATAAAGAAATAAAAGATTGGTTTAAACTTAGAAAAACAGGGGTAAATATTAAGGTAACCACAAAGGAAACTAACAATCCTACACATCCGAATGAAAAACGAGAAAAACATAAAGGCTCACTAAACACAAAATCAACAATGAAAATACATAAAGAAAAATGACTCAGCACAGAAAATTAAGTGGAACAAAGAAACCATCCAACAACACAATAAAAAATACATCAAAATGACAGCACTAAATTCATACTTATCAGTAATAATGCTGAACATAAATGGACTAAAAGCACCAATAAACAGACAGAGTGGCAGAATGGATAAAAAAAACACAATCCACTTATATGCTGCCTACAAGAGACACACCTTATACTTAGAGATGCAAACAAACCAAAACTGGACATCCATTTGCAGAAAAATGAAACAGGATCCATACCGCACACCATATACAAAAACCAACTCAAGATGGATCAAAGACCTAAACATAAAACCTAAAACTATAAAGATCATGGAAGAAAAAAAAAAGGGCAAACCTAGTGTCTTGGTTATCTAGTACTGCTCTAACAGAAATACTACAAGTAGATGTCTTTAACAAAGAGAAATTTATCCTCTCATAGTCTAGTAGGCTAGAAGTCCAAATTCAGGATGTTAGCTCCAGGGGAAGATTTTCTCTCTCTGTCAGCTCTGGGGGAAGAAACCTGTCATCGATCTTTCCCTTGTCTAGGGGCTTCTCCACACAGGAACCCCGAGTCCAAAGGACATGCTCTGCTCCTGGCACTGTTTTCTTGTTGTATGAGGTCCCCGTATCTCTGCTCACTTCTCTTTCATTTCTTGTAAGATAAAAGGTGATGCAGGCTATACCCCAGGGAAACTCCCAGGGATGTGATCTGAGTAAGGGTGTTCCAGCCCACCCTAACTCTCTTCAACATAACTCAATCCTACCTCATTAACCAAAGGCATAGATAAGGATTTAATTAATTAGTATTGATGTAATTAGAAAAATTACATCAATCATAAAATGGAGGACAACCACACACTACTGGGAATCATGGTCTAACCAAGTTGACACATATTTTCGTAGGACACAATTCAATTCATAACACCTAAGGACCCTAATTTATGGCATAAATAGACTATCAAACATAACTAAAAATGCAAATAGCAGAGGATAAACTAGATGACTTGGACCTCCTAAAAATTAAACACTTATATCCATCAAAAGACTTTTCCAAAAGAGTAAAAAGAGAAACTACAGACTGAGAAAAAAATTTTGGCAATGACACATCTGACAAGGGACAAATTTCTAAAATCTGTAGGAAACTTCAACACCTTAACAACAAAGAGACAAACAATCTAATTAAAAAATGGGCAAAGAACATGAACAGACACTTCACCAGAGACATACAGGCAGCCAACAACTACATGAAGGGATGCTTGCCATCGCTGTTGTTGTTAGATCCAAACACTGCCCAGTCCTGCCCCATCCTTGTAATCGTTATTATACTGAGCCCATTGTTGCAGTGACTATGTCATTCCACCTCATTGAGGGTCTTACTCTCTTTCGAATGATGTCCTTCTCCAGGGACTGGTCCCTCCTTATAATGTGTCCAAAGTATGTGAGACAAAGTCTCGCCATCCTTGCCTCTAAGGAGCATTCGGGTTGTACTCTTTCCAAGGCAGATTTGCTCAATCTTTTGGCAGTCCGTGGTATATTCTTCACCAACACCATAATTCAAAGGCGTCAGTTCTTCTTAGCCTTCCTTATGTATTGTCCTATTTTCACAGGCATATAAGACGATTGAAAACACCATGGCTTGGGTCAGGGGCACCCTAGTCCTCAAAGCGACATCTCTGCTTTGTAACACTCCAAAGAGGTCTTTTGCAGATTTTCCCAATGCAATACATCATTTGACTTCCTGACTGCTGCATCCATGGGCATTGACTGTGGATCTAAGTAAAATGAAATCCTTGACAATTTCAATCTTTTCTCCCTTTATCGTGATGTCACTTATTGGTCCAGTTGTGAGAATTTTTCTTTACGTTGAAGTGTAATAGATGAAGTCAGCACAACTTGACCAAGGTAAAGTCAAAGAGGTTTCCTAGACACATCCAAACACCTTGAGTTACTGGGGCTGAGGGCTGGGAACCATGGTCTTGGAGGACATCAAAGTCAACTGGCATAACATAGTTCATAAAGAAAATGTTCTACATCCAACTTCTGAGGGTAGTATCTAGGGTTTTAAAGCTTGTGAGCAGCTAACTAAGGTACAGCTATTGATTTCATCCTGTCCAGAGCAAAGAATGAAGAAAACCAAAGACACAAGGAAAATTATTAGTCCAGAGGACTAATGGACCACATGAACCACAGCCTCCACCAGCCTGAGCCCAGAAGAACTAAATGATACCCAGGTACCATCACCGACTACTCTGACAGGGATCACGATAGAGGGTCTAACACAGAGCGGGAGAAAAATATAGAACAAAATTCAAATCCACAAAAAAGATCAGACTTACTGGTCTGACACAAGACTGGGGGAACCCCTGAGACTATGCCCCCGGATACTCTGCTAACTCAGAACTGAAGCCACTTCCGAAGTCCACCTTTCAGCCAAAGATTAGGCAGGCCTATAAAACAATAACACATGTGAGGAATATGCTTCTTAGTTCAATCAAGGATATGAGACCAAGTGGGTAACACCTGCCAAAAAGCAAAGACGAGAAGGCAGGAAGAGACAGGAAAACTGGACAAATGGACATGGAGAACCCAGGATGGAAAGCAAAACGGGGAGAGTGCTGACACACTGTGGGGATTGAAACAATGTCACAAAACAATTTGTGCATAAATTTTTGAATGAGAAACTAATCTGCACTATAAACTTTCACCTAAAACACAATAAAAATTTTTAATTGGAATTTAAATTATAATTCAGATTAAAAGAAAATGAAGTATAGAAAGTTGCAAACAGTGCTACAGAGTCCAGAATTAAATAATGAAAAAATAAAATGACTTAGTTCTGCTATATATCCATGAAGAATTGATCCCTTTGAATTATGGTGTTAGTGAAGAATACTGAATATACCATGGACTGCAAAGAGAACAAACAAATCTGTCCCGGAAGAAGTACAGCCAGAATGCTCCTTAGAAGTGAAGATGGAGAGACTATGTCTCATATACTTTGGACATGTTATCAGGAGGGACCAGTCCCTGGAGGATATCATGCTTGGTAAAATATACGGTAAGTAAAAAAAAGGAAAGGGGAGATAGGAGGGTGGAGAGGGTTAGAAACTGGCAAAATTGTCACAAAAGGAGAGACTGGAAGGAGGGAGCAGGCTGACTCATTAGGGGGAGAGTAAGTGGGAGTATGGAGTAAGGTGTATATAAGCTTATATGTGACAGACTGACTTGATTTGTAAACGTTCACTTAAAGCTCAATAAAAATTATTAAAAAAAAAAAAAAAAGGAAGACCCTCAATGACATGGATTGACACAGTGGCTGCAACAATAGGCTCAAACATAACGATTGTGAGGATGGCACAGAACTGGGCAGTGTTTTGTCCTGTTGTATACAGGGTCACTATGAGTCAGAATCGACTCAATGGCACCTGTCATGGATTGAATGGTCCCCAAAAAACATGTGTCAACTTGGTTAGGCCATGATTCCCAGTACTGCATGACTGTCTATCATTTTGTCATCTGATGTGATTTCCCTATGTATTGTAAATCCTATCTCCACAATGTTAATGAGATGGATTAGCAGCAGTTATGCTGATGGGATCTACAAGATTACACTGTGTCTTAAACTAATCTCTTTTGAGATATAAAAGAGAGAAGTGAGCGGAGAGCGTGGAAGACCTCACACCATCAAGTAAACAGTGTCAGGAGCAGAGCGGGTCCTTTGGACCCAGGGTTCCCGTGTGGAGAAGCTCCCAGTCCAGGGGAAGATTGAACACAAGGATCTTCCTCCAAAGCCAACAGAAGAGAAAGCCTTCCTGTGGAGCTGATGCCCTGAATTTGGACTTGTAGCCTACTAGTAAACTTCTTTGTTAAAACCATCCACTTGTGATATTTCTTTTATAGCAGCACTAGATGACTAAGACACCACCTGTCATGGATTAAATTGTGTCCCCCCAAAATATGTCAACTTGGCTAAGTCATGATTCCCTTGCATGACTATATGATTGTCTACCATTTTATCTTCTGATGTGATTTCCTTATGTGTTTGAAATCCTATCACTGTGATGTAATAAGATGGATTAGCAGCAGTTATATTGAGGAGGTCTACAAGATTAGGTAGTGTCTTAAGCCAATCTCTTTTGAGATATAAAAGAGAGACGCGAGCAGAGAGACAGGGGAACCTCATACCACCAAGAAAGCAGTGCCGGGAGCAGAATACATCCAAGGGAAGACTGATGACTAGGACCTCCCTCCAAAGCCACCAGAGAGAGAAAGCTGTCCCCTGGAACTGGTGCCCTGAATTCAGACTTCTAGCTTATTGGACTCTGAGAGAATAAACTTCTCTTTGTTAAAGCCATCCACTTGTGGTATTTCTGTTACAGCAGTACTAAATGACTAAGACAGCACCTAACAACAACAACAATTTATACTTTAAAACAAATTATTTTCTCTTCAAAACTTAGGACCTTGAGGTTCCTGCCTTCTCTAAATTTCTTAACATCAATTCATTCCCCCAGCACATATAGACACAGGCTCACAGAGCCTCCTTGCCAGCCATTTCACAGCCATAACCTGGATAACATGCAATTCTTCCTCCTCAGGAGCCAAAGAAGTGCCACTCCCTTCTCTTCTAGATTTTAAGAGCAAACAGGGGAAACATCCTTGACTACAGCATGTTCTTCTCCACCAATGGGACTTAAGGGTGTGAATTCTTCTTAGTTTACCTACCAATGAATTCAATTTTCAAAACATAAAGACTCTGCTGATGCTTTCAGCCTTGCTGATGCTTTTGGTTAACAAAGTAACTCAGCTTCTTTGAGACAATGGAGACCTACAATCACATCACATGGCCAACAAAACAAGGAAAACTGAGTCAAGTGCCCGCAGGCTTGAGGCTACTGCTCTCACCAAACTGGCCAGCAACTGACCTTTGTACTCAGGGGTGAACTCCTTCATTTCAGGAGGGAGGGACTCATAGAAGCGCTGCTCCCGGGAGATGAGGGGCTTGCACACAGTGTGGTCGTCGTAGCGCATCATGCTGCTGTGTCCGCCCACCTGGTGGATGAAGGGTTCCAGGAGGACTCCCCGGTCTCCAGCCCGACTTGTGTTCTTGCCATACTGCCCCACTTCCATGGTTTGACAAACACACATTGCGTTGGGGGCCGGCTGCACACTGAGGGCAGAGGATGCAGCACATGGGCCACAAAAGGAGAACTGGATAGAAAGTCCTGGAGAGCTGAAAGCCAGTTGTCAGAGTCTGTTCAGCTTATTCTTATGTCCTATGGAAAGGAACAGAGGAAAAGAAGGAATTAAAACATCTGGCAAGATACAATCTCCCTGGAGTTCACAGAATATCTGCTCTGTGAGTGAGAACAGGGACTCTGTTTTGTTCCCTGCTTTGTGTATCCCCAGCACGTACAACACTGCCTGGTGCGTGAGAAGCAGTCAGTAAATTTTTGTTGACTGTTGCAACTCTGGGCCCCGTCGTCATTTTGTGCACAGAAGCCCACAGTCTCTTCCTTTTCTAATTCTTGGATTCCTTGTAAGTTGTCTAAAGGATTTTATTTTAGAGCTACAACGTTATAAACATCAAGAAGGCGACTAATTCCCTGTTTACCTCACAAAGTTGAAGAGTTCAGGAAAAAAAACAGGGGCAACACGAATTTATTCTGTTCAGATTTCTCAAGATATCTAATACCTGCTAAGGATCTCTCCCTGCCTCAAAGGAAGCATTTTTTCCTGAAAAATCAAGTAACAGTAGATCCCCAACTTTTGTGCTGAAGGTGCCAAGAACCAGGGTGGGACAGCCATTTGAGTTACAGAATCAAAAAAGGTTTTGCTTTTCTCGAAAGAATTCTGGTTTCATATCTCTTCTAGTTTAAATCTATGGCTGTCAAGTTATGACCGTGTCTAGCACCACAGAACTTCCCTTTTTGCCTGACTCTCTACTCACCAGTGGGAAAAGCTTTATCTTTGTGCTCAAACACCCTCCTTGTGACGCCAATTTTCTCTCAAGACAGTTAAAGTAGTTAGCAACTTCTTTAATACTGAGTATATTTTCTAAATTAGGTGTGTAGAGTTGGCAAGATTACATACATCTGAAAGATCAAGATGAGAAAAAATAAAAAATTTGCAGAGTAGGAATATGACTCTACCTGCAAGAGATAAACCACCTAAATGTCCATCAACAGATGAATAAACAAAATGTGGTATATACATACAATGGAACACAGCTCAGCTCTAAAGAGAAAAGAAGTGCTGATACATGCTACAACATGGCTGAACCTTGAGAACATTATGCTGAACAAAGTCAGCCAGCCACCAAAGGACAAATATTGTATGATCCCACTTATATGAAATATCTAGAATAGGTAAGTATATAGAGATCAAAGTTTGTTAGTGGTTACCAGGGACAAGAGGAAAGGAGAAAGAAGTCACTGGTCAGGGGTACTGAGTTTCTGTCAATGTGATAGAAAAATCTGGAAAGAGAGTAGTAATGGTTACACAACATGAATAGAACCACTGTCCCTCAATTGTAAATGTAAAAAATGTTGAGTTGGCAAACACCTTGTTTTATTTTTACCATAATTTACCAAAAAAAAAAAAAAAGCTTTCCTTCCAGTAAGTTCCTAACAGCTTTCCTGAGAGGTCAGAGATTTACTGAGAAGGTCTGCAGTCGCAACCATCCTTCAAGCTATAAGCAGATCATAAGGGTGTGTGTGTGTGCTGTACTGCACATGTCTTAAAGACCAAGCTCCTGGCTGAGGCAGATTGAGAGGAACTTCCCTGGCGGACCCTTCTCTGATTCCTGAGAAAGACATGGCCTTCTCCCCAGACTCGCAGGTGTTCATGCCTACACCTAGTTACAGCCAGGATGCAGCAGAATTATGAAGCCAGCCCATCACTTTTGCCACTGCCCACACAGAACTTGTCCACCTTTGGGGCTCCTGCTACAGAACAGGGTAGTAAAACTGGCACCAGGCCCTTTACTCGTGGTGCAACTTCAAGCAAATGGTCTCACCTATGTGTTGGAAGCCAGGATGATGATTATCTTTAGGGTGGACATGGCCTTCCCAAGAAGGCGGGTAGTACCTAGGAGAGGCACAAGGGGGCACGTCTGGAGTGCTGGTGATGTTCTATTTCTTATTCTGGGTGGTGGTCAGCAGATGTGTACACTTCTCTATATACATGTTACACTTCAGTATAAAGCTTATTTTAAAAAACTCTTAAGAAAAGAAGAAAACAGAAGGGAAGGCCATGAGAAGACAGAGGCAAAGACTGGAGTTATAAAGTTCTAACTCCAGGGAACACCAAGGGGTGCTGGCAGTCACCAGAAGCTAGGAGAAAGGCATGGAATGGATGTCCCCTCAGAGCCTCCAAAAGGAACCAACTCTGCCAACACCCTGATTTCAGACTTCTGTGAGAACTATGAGAGAATAAATGCCACCAAGTCTGTGGTAATTGGTTATGGTAGCCCTAGGAAACAAATACATTGTCCCTCTCCTCCATCCAAGGTCCGTCCAGGATCACGTACTGCATTTAGTTCTCATGTTTCTTCACTCTGGAACATCTTCTTGGCCTCTCTCCTCTTGTGATTTTTTTTTCCCCTGAAAAATCACTTCGCTTTATAATTAACACAGCTCAGATAAAGAAATTCTCTCTTGTTCCCAAAAATGTTCTTTGTTCCCTTAAATGCAACTGCAATTTCTCATTTTGCTATTTCTTCAAAAGCCTTGTCCACTCCTCTCATCAGGCAGTCACACAGGTTTCAGAAAAGAATTAGGGGAGCAGAAAGAATCCTCCCTTCCTGTGGACCTCGTAAGGTATGTAAATACTACAAGGACAATGGGACAAAAAGAACCTAACAGTTTAAAATGATGCCAAGAGACCAGAAAAAAGGGGTGGAGGGCAGGAGTCACTTCTTGGAATCACTGCTAAGCTGGACAAGGATAAAGAGCAAAAGGTCAATTAAGAGCCAAGTTGTTGTACTAATGTCACTGAACAATGTGTATAGAAATTGTCAAACGGGAACTTAATTTGCTGTGTAAACGTTCACTGAAAACACAATTAAATATGACTTTAAAAAAAAAAAAAAAAAAGCCCAGTTGTTCTAATTTCCCCAAGCTTCCGTGGGAAAGGTGCTTTACAAAGGCAGTATTTTCAAGCCCGAACAGGCCTACCTTTGAGCTGGCTTAGCCCTGGACAGCAGTCCATTCACGAGTAGCTCCTGCAAGCACCAACAATGCATCTGACATTCCACTCACAAACTAGAGAACCTTTTGTCTCCAAAGCAATGAGTCACCTGGAGGCAGCTGAAGGAAAGCAATGCCCAGGTTTATCCCCGCCCCCGCCCCCCCACTCTGGAATTAACTGGCAGTTAAAAAGCCTCTGCTGTAGAAGATCCCACTGCAACTGTGATCTCTGTAAGCCATGACTTGACTATATCTCCAGTGACTCCAGATACTTCTGCTCCTGGCTGTCACTGTCAGTGACTTCTGTAACTGCCCAGAATGCCATCACCTTCAACATCTTCAACCTCATCAGCCCTCTGAGCTATTCAGCTGCCAATGCCACCTAGAAGATCACGGTCCGACAGTCTTTCCCTGTCACCAGCACTATCATTCTAGGCATTAACGACAGCTATCCTGAAGCTCTTCCAGCACAAAATCCAAGTAACCAAGCACGATGCCAACCAGCAAGGCAGAGAGCACTTTCTTTCTCCCTGTCACTTTCTCTCAGAACAGACCAGAGAAATCCCAGAACAGCATCATTTCCCCCAGCATGGAGACTATCCATTTGGCCCAAACATCTTAAAAGATCTTTCAGTACATCCAGCAGAGTTAGGCAAACCTGTACAGTGTAAACTGTTATGGTGTGTAGAGTCTAGAGGACAGGAAGAGACTTGTTCTGCAATTCCCTCCCCTGTTCCCCAGCAGTGTCAGAAACTTGTGACATACCAGATGAAGGGCAGGAGCGTAATCAAGTGTCTCCCTGCATTTCCACATCTCAGAGTGGTTCCTTATACAGGGAATTGTGATTAGCTGTCCAGGAGCAGGAGGACATGTCTGCAGTGAGGAGGGCTGTAAGCTCTGGGCAGAGGGAAATCTAAATGGAGACGTGTGTTTTACAGTGTTTCTTCCTGGAGTCTATTATCTGAGAGATCCATCACTACAGAAATCATGACCAAGTTTTCCCTAGGTAGAATTAGTCCCAAGTACTGTGTTCCCAAGTCACCTGTCTTGTTTGGCTTTCCAAATAATACTCATTACAATTCTCTCTGGAAAGGCAGAATCCCTATGGATACACACCTCTACGCTGGGTGTCAAGTAAAGAAATAAAAGGTGGTAACCTGAATGTTACAAAACAGCTACTTCAATTCCACCCTTCAAATGTGTCTAGACCCAGCCACTATAGATGTGGAAGAACTTGTAACCTATTACCACAGTTTTCAAGACTGGTAGAAAGCTGGCATTTACTAAAACGGATCCCCAGGAACAAAGAGGCACCTAGTCTCCCCAGTGATTCTGATGGCCCCCCCCCCTTTTTTTTTCCCACAAAAGTAAAAAGCAGCTGCAATTAGTACTTACTTTCTATAGCCTAATTCTTTGACATGCAAGTCTGAGGTGGCATTTGCCTAGATTCAGAGATGAAGGGGAATTTCTAAGTCTTTCTCCTCCCTGCCCCTTTCATCTGTGTGGCCTTAAGGAGCAGCTGCAGTGCGAAGCATCCCTAGGGTACTGAGAAGGATCCTCAGGAAATCATGATCAGTGTTTCAAGCTCTGCTTCCAGAGTACTTGTTCTTTTTCTGATGAGTCTTCACCCTTTCAGTGATGACTTGGTAGCTACTGGGTGAGGAAATCTTGTTTTTATTAGAAGAATCTTGTACTTTTCTATGGAAAGTACTGTACAAGCTGTGTGTGTACTAGATAGGAAGTTCTTTTAAATGTTTAAAAACAGGGAAGTTCGTACTGGTGAGGCCTGTCCAACACGTTAGTATGTAATAGTAAAGCTCCTTTCTGATGAAACAATCTTGAAAAACAGAAATGAATCAAGAATATCATCTAGTACATCAGATGTTTAACCCACTATGTCTGATTTTACTAGGTTGTTTGCATTTGGGTCTGAATCAGATCTTAGGGAAGGGGGAAAAGGATAGCACCAAGATAGGTTTTAGTTTCCCAAAACAGATACTTTGTCCAAGAAGAAGTTTTGGGTTTGGGCAAAACCATACTGTTATTAAAACTATCATCTCTAGAAGTCAGCACACTTGTCTAAGGCAAGGCCATGGAAGCTCCAGAGACACATCCAAATTCCCTGAAGGACTGAATTACTGGGCTGAGGGCTGTGGGGACCATGGTCTTGGGGAACACACAGCTCAACTGGCATAACATAGCTTATAAAGACGATGTTCTACATTCTACTTTGGTGAGTAGCATCTGGGGTCTTAGAAGACTGTGAGTGGCCATCTAAGATACTCCACTGGTCTCAACCCACCCAGAACAAGGGAGAATGAAGAAAACCAAAGACACGAGGGGAAGATTAGTCCAAATGAATGATGGACCACAAGTACTATGGCCTCTACCAGACTAAGTCCAGCACAACCAGATGCTGCCTGGCTACCACCACCAACTGCTCTGACAGGTATTACAATGGGGAGGGTCCCAAAAAGAGTCGGAGAAAAATGTAGAACAAAATTCTAACTCACCAAAAAAAAAAAAAAAAAAAAAGACCAGACTTGCTGATCTGACAGAGACCGGAGAAACCCTCAGAGTATGGCCCCCAGACACTCTTTTAGCTCAGTAAAAAAATCACTCCTGAGGTTCACCTTTCAGCCAAAGATCAGATAGACTCATAAAACAAAAAGAGACTAAACAGACATACCAGGCCAGGGGGAAAGACAGGAGGGGACAGGAAAGCTGGTAACAGGCAAACCAAGGTCAAGAAGGGGAGAGTGTTGACATGTCTTGGGGTTAGCAACCAACGTCACAAGACAATATGTGTACTTACTAACTGCTTAATGAGAAGCTAGTTTGTTCCATAAAACTTCATCTAAAGTACAATTAAAAAAAAAAAAAAAACTGAGGGAAAAAAACGCTATAATCCCTAGTAGATAACTCCTATGTCCTAAATACAAGACGAGGTTCCAGTTCTTTTTCCTTTTATTGTGAATGGACCATGGCCTAACCAGGTGAATATTGACTTGACTTATGGGGTCGTTAACGATGACTGCATTCTTTCTTCAACATTGTCACCAGCCTTGTGAGAATTATACGTGGTTGAAAGGGAGCAAGTATGGATGTTAGATTAAGAAGGACTAAAGTGACTGCCTACCACTCATCTGTTAGTTTGTTGTGCTGTGGTGACTTACATGTTGCTGTGATGCTGGAAGCTATGTCACTGGTATTTTAAATACCAGCAGGGTCACCCATGGTGGACAGGTTTCAGCTGAGCTTCCAGACTAAGACAGACTAGGAAGAAAGACATCACTATCTACTTCTGAAAAAGTTGGCCAGTGAAAACCTTATGAATAGCCGCAGAACGCTGTCTGATATAGTGCCAGAAGATGAGCCACTCAGGTTGGAAGGTAATCAAAATATGGCTGGGGAAGAGCCGCCTTCTCAAAGTAGAGTTGACCTTAATGATGTGGAGAGAGAGTAAAGCTTTTGGGACCTTCCTTTGCTGATGTGGCACAGCTCAAAATGAGAAGAAACAGTTGCGAACATCCATTAGTAATCAGAATGTGGAACGTGTGAAGTATGAGTCTAGGAAAATTGGAAGTTGTCAAAATTGAAATGGGACGAATAAAGATCAATATCCTAGGCATCAGTGAGCTGAAACGGACTGATATTGGTGCATCTTAGAAAGAGCTTAATTACATAGCTTAATTAGTTAGAAATTCATAACAAAGAAAAAATCAATAGTGTCCCCTTGAACCAGCAAAAACAATTAGAAAATGAAAACTGTTTAAACGATCCCATTCACAACAGCATCCAAAACTGTAAAGTACCTATAAATCTTTGAAAATTACGCCAAACCAGAGACGTTCTTCACAGAGTTGCCGTGGTCTCCTGCTCCAACAGTGTTTGAAATGAACCCTGCGCTTGCCAAACTTCCCCCAATCAGCAGCTCCCAGCCAGCCCTCTGCCACCTCCTCACAGCAGTGCCCGTTGACGTTCCAAGGTCTCTGCCCATGCAGCCTCTTCTACCTCTCCTCAACTGCCACCATGAGCACCACATCCCTGTTGCAGGTGCGCCAGAACTACAATCAGGACTCGGAGGCTGCCATCAGCCACCAGATGAACCTGGAGCTGTAAACTTCCTATATCTAACTGTCCGTGTCTTACATGTCAACTGCGATGAAGTGGCTTTGAAGAATTCTGCCAAATAGGGAACATGCTGAGAAACTGATGAAGCTCCAGAACCAACAAGGCAGCCAAATCTTCCTTCAGGGTACCAAGAAATCACACCCTGACGACTGGGACAGCGGGCTGAATACAATGGAGTGTGCCTTACACTTAGATAAAAGCGTGACTCACTCACTACTGGAACGGCACAAACAGGCCACTGACAAGAATGACTCCCACTGTGTAACTTCACTGAGACGCCTCACCTAAATGAGGTGAGATCCATCAAAGAACTGAGTGACCACCAATTTGCACAAAATGGGGGCCCAGAAATCTGGCCTGGCAGAGTATCTCTTTGACAAGCACACCTTGGGAGAGACTGATGGAGATAGCTAAGCTTTAGCCTGGCTTCTCCATAGCCACAGGGGTGACTTCCGTGGTCACCAAGACAGCACATGCATGTTGGATTTACCTTTACCTTTTCTATAAATTGTACTAAAACATTCACTGAAGTTCTTTTATTTGTACCATTCCTTCAAACCAAAAAAAAAGAAAAAAAAAATTATACCAGACCAATAATAAAACTTTTCTGAAGGACTTAAAAGACATAAATACACTATTTCATTTGTGGGTGGGCTCAATAATGAAATATAATGTAACTTCAATCAAAATTCCAATGTCATGTACTGCACTGTAATAACTGATACACAGATACGAATAAAATTGTATCACTGACTCTGACAACACCCACAAATTCTCAACGAATTAAGAACCTAAATGTGCGAAATAAAACTTTAAGATAATCAGAAAAAAATGTGAATGCCTTTTAACAATGTTGTTATTAGATGCCATTGAGTTGGCCCCAACTGATGGTGACCCCATGCACAATGCAATAAAACACTGCCCAGTCCTGCACCATCCCCATGATCAGCTGCAGATCTGACTGTTGTGCCACAGGGTTTTCTTTGGCTGATTTTCAGAAGTAGATTCCCAGGCCTTTCTTCCTAGTCCACCTTAGTCTGTAAGCCTCACTGAAACATGTTCAGCATCATAGCAACATGCAAACCTCCACTGACAGACGGGAGATAGCTGCACAGGAGGTGCATTGGCTAGAATCAAACCAAAGTCTTCCACGTGGAAGGCAAGAATTCTACCCACTGAACCACCAATTTAGTAAGACATTAAAATAACAAACCATAATTGAAAACACCGATGCATTAGAATTTTTAAGTTTTAATTGAGGCATAACGTTGTTATTGTCAGTTGTCATCGAGTCAGCTCCAACTCATGGTGACCCCATGTACAGCAGAACAAAATATTGCCTGATCCTGTGTCACCTTCGAGATCTTTTATATGTTCAAGTCTATTATTGAGATCACTAGGTATAAACCCTGGTGGCATAGTGATTAAGAGCTACGACTGCTAACCAAAAGGTCAGCAGTTTGAATCCACCAGGTGCTCCTCGGAAACCCTATGGGGCAGTCCTACTCTGTCCTATAGGGTAACTATGAGTCAGAATCGACTCGACAGCAACGGGCTTGTTCCACCCCCACCCCTCAACCTAGGGGGCTCATCTTACTGCATTGTATCAGACAGTATTCTGTTGTAATCCATAGGGTTTTCACTGGCTAATTTTCAGCAGTAGATGGCCAGGCCCTTTCTGTCTAATCTGTCTTAGCCTGGAAGCACCGCTGAAACCTGTCCACTGTGGGTGGCCCTACTAGGATTTGAAATACCAGTGGCATAGCTTCCAGCATCAAAACAACATGCAAGCCATTACAGTACAAAACTGACAAGATAGGTGGTGCGAGGCATAATTTACACGCCGTAAAATTTACTCATTTAAATGTACAGTGTAATGATTTTTAGCAAATTTGAAGAGTTGTACAACCATCTCCGCAATCCAATTTAGAACATTTCTATCATCCCCAAAAGATCCATTGTGCTCACTTATAAATCCCCTCATTCTAACCCCCAGCCACATTAAAATTCATTTTTTGTATAAGAGAGCCATAAATGAAGATAGAGTCAAGCAGACTAGATGAAATTTTAATCAGCAAAAAAAAGTGGTAAGAACACCTATAAATTAAAGTAGGAAAAAAAAAGTACAAAGGCAAGTCACAGAAGAGGAGACTCGGATGGCCAATAAACAAGTAAAAAGATGGCCCACTTCACAAGCAATCAGGGAAACGCAAATTAAAATAAGAAATCATTTCATTCCTATATGATTGGTTAAAAAAAAAAAAAAAGTCTGGACATACCAGGCATTAGCAGGGCAGGAAGAAATGGCTCCACCTATTCTACTGATGGAGCCCTGGTAGTATAGTGGTTAAGAGCTCGGCTGCTAACCAAAAGGTTGGCAGTTCAAATCCACCAGCCACTCCTTGGAAACCCTTTGGGGCAATTCTACTCTGTCTTACAGGGTCGCTACGAGGGTCAAAACGAGTCTGGTTTTTGTTTTTGCTATTCTGCTGATGGCAACCCAAAACCAATGATGAACACCCTCCACAATCCAGCACATGCTCAAGATGGCAGGTTCAAGGATGTTCACTGCAGCATTGTTGTAACAGAAAAATTGGAAATCACCTAAATGTCCATCAAGGGGGAATGGATAAACAAATCCATAAAGTGTACAGTATTGAATTGAATGACTACATATACCAACATGAATAACTTAAAAAAAACAAACTGGAAAAAGCAAGTTCAGGAATGATATTTCTAACATGATGTCACTGTAAATTAAGTACATAAAACAATACTATATTATATATAAATTTATGAACACATACACGTATTAACAAGAACAACAACATGGAATGGAAGAATATGTACCAACTTTCAAGGAGGAGAGAAAAGATGGGGATTGGGATCTAGGAGGGGAAGGGGACTTCAGTTCTACCTGTAATTTTTTTTTCAAGTTTGAAGCAAATGTAGTAAAATGCTAACATTTTAAAATCTGTGTATCAAGTACATGCTATTCTCTGAACTTTTATTTCATAAAAGAACAAAACTTCTATAGTGCTAGAAGTCTGATGTCAATAAACGGCAAATAATAGATGAAAGAACATACTAGCAATAGTTCCAATGTGGGGTATGAATACCACTGCAGTACCCTGGAAGTTGGTAAGAAAATATTAGAATTCCTTGATCTGTTTTCTTGACCTGGCCTCCAAGCACCAACTCTCCTAGTCTTCCTGTTACTCAATCTGTTTTGCTGGTTCTTCCTCCTCTTCCCAACCTCTCAAAGTTAGACGTCTCAGAGCTCAATGCTTGGTCTTCTCTTGCCTAGCTACACTTGAGTTCAGTCCTCCCTCTTGAATACCAGATTCAAATATCCAACTGCCTACTCAGTCTAGGATGTCTAAATTTAACGCAGTTCAACAGATTCATCTTCTGCCTCAAAAACTCTCTCTGCTACACCCTCAACTCCATTTTAACATCTGTTCTCACCCAAATACTGACAGTCATTCTTGATTCTTCTCTTTCTCTCATACCCCGTATCATGTAATCCTATAGCTTCTACCTTCAGAACATATCCAGAATCCAGCTACTTCTCACTACCTCCACTGCCACCATCCTGTTAATCCCCAACACCTCCCATCTCCTAACTGGCCTCCCTGCTTCTATCATGGCCCTTTTGCAGTCTGTTCTCAACACAGCAGCCACAGTGACTGTTAAGCTGAGAGTCAGAGCATGTGACTTCTCTGTTCAAAATCCTGCGATGGCTCCCAACTCAGAGTAAAAGCCCAGCTCCTTACCACAGTCTATAAGCATAAGGCCCCACAAGACCTGCATCCTCCCTAACCCTCATCACCTCATTTTCTCTCTGACCTCATCTCCTTTACTCTAGCCACACTAGCCTCCATGCTGTTCCTCAAACAACCAAGCATATTTTCACTTTGGGGTCTCTGCACCAGTCATTCCCTTTGCCTTGAACATTCTTCCTCCAGATATCCATATGCCTAAGTCCCTCATCCCCTTCAAGTCTCTTTCTCAATAAGCCCTGCCCTAACATTATTTTAAACTGCAACTCCACCTGCACTCTCCATCCTCCTTAATCTGCTCTTTTTTTCATGGAATTCATCTCCTTCTGACATATTACATGCTTTACTTATTCAGAATGTCTATTGTTTCTTATTTATTATGATGTCAGCATAAAAGTAGGGCTCTTTGTTTTGTTCACTGGTATATTATCCTAAATGCCCAGAACAGGGCTTAGCAAATGGAGGCCAGATAATTTACATAATTAAGTGAATAAATGTATGTTTACGATATACATACATAACAGGTGTCTATAATAGACACATACAGGAGATGTACACATGTATATAATTGTATAGTATATAACTTACACAAAAAATGTTTATGGAGGGATAAGTTCCTTTTTTTTTTAATATTAGGGTTGTAAATCAAAGAAGTTTATATTCTTCTAGTCTAGGGCTACCAAAAACAGAACCAACAGCAAATGTGGCTTCACAGAAAAACGGAGTATGTTGGCCACTTGACAGAATTCCAAATTAACAAATAAAGGGAATGCAAACTTCTGTATCTTAACTCTAAAAAGATGTGATACATCATAATAAAGAAAAAAAATAGCTCTGGTGGCACAGTGGTTAAGTGCCTGGCTGCTAACTGAAAGGTTGGCGGTTCAAACCCGCCAGCTGCTCTGCAGGAGAAAGACGCGGCAGTCTGCTTCTGTAAAGGTCACAGCCTTGGAAACCCTATGGGGCAGTTCTACTCTGTCCTATAGGGTCGGTATGAGTTGGAACTGACTTGATGGCCACAACAACACAGCAATCAAAGAAAAACACGTATAACTAGCCCCCTCCAAAAAAATACTAAACAAAGTATGGAAAGAAAAAAGAATACAGCCTATGAGGAGGAGGATTAGACTGTTTCTATCAATGATACAAAAGAAAAACAAAGGGGAAGGGATCAGACAAAAACAATCACAACTATAAAGGATGAACCAGATCAAAGAATTTGTTGATTCAAATTTAGAAGATACAATATAAGTAGTTTCTCTTTTTTTAACAAATTCAACAACGTAAAAAGCCTAGAAAGTAGCAACAGATAAAAAAAAACCCTGTGAAAGAAAGAGAAACTGCAATCAGTTATGGTGACAAACAAGGTCAGACTATTTTAAGAACTAGAAGGGCACTGTCTCCACAGCAAGAGCAAGACAATACCTGGTGACCAGGTTCTTTAATCAGGCGGGTAAACACACTCAACATGTACATTGACAGGCATCCACTCTGAGAAGCTCAGTTATAATTTCGAATTCTGCAGCCAATGTAACTTTATAACCTCAGATTAACCACTCAGGTTTGATGTCCAATCATTTTATAGAGTGATACCTTTGATACCTGGATACCTTTACATTCCACACGTATATTTGCAGATTTCCTCGTTTTTTTATTTCCTCAAATTTTCATAAAAATTGGTTTATACAGCCAGTATTTCTATTACCGCTTCTAAAATTAAACATATTCATCTGAACCACTAAAGAATCATGACAAAAGATCATGCCCATTTAAAAAGAAAAGGGAAGTATATTTTGTTTTGTTTTGTATTTTTTAATTTTAGTTCTTTTTTTTTTAATTAAACTTGGTAAGTCAGGAATGTAAAGCAAATTTTTGGCTATAGTATTATGAGTCTTTAGTCTTTTACTATCTGATACGATCCAAAGGGAAAATAGCAAAAATCCCTCTGAGAAGAACACAATGAATTAAGCCACACTAACAGAAAAGAACAACACATAAAACTTGGGTTGTACAGCTCTGGATTGTGAAAACCAATTTCTAACTTAATTTCAGAAATAAATAAGCAGATACCAAAACACCTCAAATTCATATACAAAAAAATATACATATATACAGAAGAAAACTAACATGAAGGCGTGTTTGTTCCCTAAAACATATAACCAAGGAACCCCAAAGCTTTCCTAAAGTCCATTCTTGCCTTTACATATGAGACCACAGGCATTGATACTAACACTGATATACATGAGGTGTACTTATGATGGTGAGAGAGAACAATTCTCCTTCCCCTAACTCCACCAATTATTTCAAGCAGATGGTCATGAACCTCTCTTTTGAGAAAGGAAATACAGGGAATGTTCTTGTCCTAAGTAAGGCTGCCAACCTAAGCCTGCCCTTCCAATCTACCTTGGCTGGATGGGCACTAGAAACCAGGTATATATCAGAGGCCTGGAGCAATCTGGGAGATTTGAAACAAGGGAAGGTTTAACGGGATCTATTTTGTCATTTGTTCTCAGGGATGAGATAATGGATTGTTTAGACTCCTGGGTCCCCTCTCCTAAGAGCTAGGGACACAGTGGCATCCTAAGGCCACCTGGCTGAGAGCAAATAGGGAGGGAGGAAAAGAAAGTTGGCAGGCGGCCTGAGATATGTCAGCCCATTAACAGTCAGAATGGACTTAATTTAGTACAAGGAGAGGATCCAGAGTTCAGTGAACCTCTACAGTATTTAATGGATTTCTAAAGATCAGAAACCTGTGCTTGCTAGATACACTTTTTTTAATAAAGATCGTTTTGAAAATTGCTGTCTCAGCTGTACTAAGAAATGGAAAGTGAAAAAAGGGGATTTAAGGATAAATTTAAAGAAGAGCATAGGCCCAAAATGATAAAGGAAATAAAAATGAGAAAACCCCAAAAGAAAGGACAGACGAAAGTGCCCTATCCCTTTTCATCTGAAACTTATCCTTCAGAAACATTCTCAAGTTGCGATTTGTACCAGATTGTCCTCTAACAAGAGGCCACAGGAGTATTTGTGCTGTGACTAAATATTCAGTATAGGTGAGCTATACTTGAATGAGGTAAACTTTCCACCTAGCACATTTACAATTGAATCCAAACATGGCCACACCAAGAAAGCACATCCTTTTAAGGTGGGAGAACTGTTGTAAAAGAAATCACAATACTACAAGAACAGCTAAAATGTGAATGTCTCAGGAAACAGCTTGACAGTTCCACAAAAAGTTAAACACAGAACTACCATATGACCCAGCAATCTCAGTCCTATGTATACACCCAAAAGACGTGAAAGCAGGTGTACTGAACTTGTATACCAATGTTCACGGCAGCATCAGTCACAACAGCCAGGTGGTGACATCAACCTAAATGTCCATCAACAGATGAATGAATAAACATAATGTGGTATATACACACAATGGGCTATTAATCAGCCATAAGGAGAAATGAAGTCCTGATACATGCTACAACACGGAGAGATCTAGAGAACATTATGCTGAGTGAAATAAGTCAATCACAAAATGACAAATATATTGTCTGATCCAACTTATATGAAACAGACAAATGTACAGAAACCAAAGTTTATTAGTGGTTACCAGGGATTAGAGAGAAAACTTTCCCAGTTTTTGTCAGTGGTGGTGGAATACTTTAGAAACCGACAGTGGTGACGGCTGCATAACATGGTGAATATAACCATTGTCACTGAACTGTGCATGTAAAAAATGTTCAATTTGTATTTTTTTTTTTTTTTACCACGGTAAAACAATTTTTAAAATGTTAACGTCTAAAATGCTGAAATACTGAATGGCGAGCTTCTTGGACTTATCTACTACCACCGATCCCACTGAGTACCCAAAAGCTGAAGAGAGAAGCTTCTACAGAACTGAAAGAAAGACCCAAAGGCACAGTACTGGGCCTCTTCTCACAGCCTAGGTTTCTGGTATGACTGGTAAACCCTGGTTCATTTTCTTCACTTCCATCCCATTGTGGTGGTAGTGTTGTTAGGTGCCATCAAGTCAGTTCCGACTCATAGCAACCCTATTTACAGCAGAATGAAACACTCACTGCCCACTCCTGCCCCATGCCCGTAATCATTGTAATACTTGAGCCCATTGTTGCAGCCACTGTGTCAATCCATCACGTTGAGGGTCTTCCTCTTTTTCGTTGACCCTGTATTTTACCAAGAATGATGTCCTTCTCCAGGGACTCTTCTCTCCTGACAACATGTCCAAAGTATGTAAGACACAGTCTTGCCATCCTTGCCTCTAAGGAGCATTCTGGCTGTACTTCCTCCAAGATAGATTTGTTCTTTCGGCAGTCCATGGTATATTCAATATTCTTAGCCAACACTATAACTGAAAGCCATCAATTCTTCTTCTGTCTTCCTTATTCACTGCCCAGCTTTCACATGCCCATGATGCTGTTGAAAATACCATGGCTTGGGTCAGGCACACCTTAGTCTTCGAGGTGACATCTTTGCTTTTTCAACACTTTAAAGAGGTCTTTTGCAGCAGATTTGCCCAATGCAATGCATCTTTTGACTTCTTGACTACGCTTCCGTAGGTGTTGATTGTGGATCCAAGTAAAATGAAATCCTTGACAACTTCAGTATTTTCTCCGTTTATCATGATGTTGCTCATTGGTCCAGCTGTGAGGATTTTTTTTTCTTTACATTGAGGTGCAATCCATGCTGAAGGCTGTGGTCTTTGATGTTCACCAGTAAGTGCTTCAAGTCCTCTTCACTTTCAGCAAGCAAGGTTGTGTCACCTGCATAACACAAGTTCTTAATGAGTCTTCCTCCAATTCTGCTGCCCCGTTCTTCATACAGTCCAGCTTCTCAGATTATCTGTTCAGCATACAGACTGAATAGGTATGGTGAAAGGATATAACCCTGATGCTTACCTTTCCTGACTTTAAACCACGTAGTATCCCCTTGTTCTGTCCGAACAACTGCCTCTTGATCTATGTACAGGTTCCTCATGAGCACAATTAAGTGTTCTGGAATGCCCGTTCTTCGCAATGTTATCCGTAATTTGTTATGATCCCCACAGTCGAATGCCTTTGCACAGTCCATAAAACACAGGAAGACATCTTTCTGGTATTCCCTGCTTTCAGCCAAGATCCATCTGATATCAGCAAAGATATCCCTGGTTCAACGTCCTCTTCTCAATTCGGCCTGAATTTCTGGAAGTTCCCTGTCGATATACTGCTGCAGCCACTTTTGAATGACCTTCAGCAAAATTTTACTTGCATGTGGTATTAATGATATCGTTTGATAATTCCCGCATTTGGTGGGATCACCTTTCTTGGGGATGGGCATAAATATGGATCTCTTCTAGTCGATTGGCCAGGTAGCTATCTTCCAAATTTCTTGGCATAGATGAGTGGGCACTTCCAACGTTGCATCCATTTGCTGAAACATCTCAATTGATATGCCATCAATTTCTGGAGCCTTGTTTTTCACCAATGCCTTCAGTGCAGCTTGGACTTCTTCCTTGAGTACCATCAGTTCCTGGTCACATGCCATCTCTTGAAATGGCTGAACATCGACCAATTCTTTTTGGTATAATGACTCTGTGTATTCCTTCCATCTTCTTTTGATGCTTCCTGCATCGTCTAATATTTTCCCCATAGAATCCTTCACTATAATAACTCGAGGCTTGAATTTTTTCTTCAGTTCTTTCAGCTGAAGAAATGCCAAGCGTATTCCTTTCGGTTTTCTATCTCCAGCTCTTTGTACATGTCATTATAATATTTTACTTCGTCTTCTCGAGCCACCCTTTGAAATCTGTTCAGTTCTTTTATTTCATCATTTCTTCCTCCTGCTTTAGCTACTTGATGTTCAAGAGCAAGTTTCAGAGTCTCTTCTGACATCCATTTTGATCCCTTTTTTCCTTCCTGTCTTTTTAATGACCTCTTGCTTTCTTCATGTATGATGTCCTTGATGTCATCCCACAACTCGTCTGGTCTTCGATCATTAGTGTTCAACGTGTCAAATCTATCCTTGAGATGGTCTCTAAATTCAGGTGGGATATACTCAAACATACTTTGGCTCTCATGGACCTGTTCTAATTTTCTTCAGCTTCAACTTGAACTTGCATATGAGTAATTGATGGTCTGATCCACAGTCAGTCCCTGGCCTTGCTCTGACTGATCATATTGAGCTTTTCCATCGTCTCTTTCCAAAGATTTAGTCCATCTGATTCCTGTGTATTCCATCTGGTGAGGTCCATGTGTATAGTCGCCGTTTATGTTGGTGAAAGAAGGTATTTGCAATGACGAACTCGTTGGTCTTGCAAAATTCTATCATGTGATCTCCGGCATCATTCCTATCCCCAAGGCCATATATTCCAACTACCAATCCCTCTTCTTTGTTTCTAACTTTCAAATGCCAATCACCAGTAATTAACAATGCATCCTGATTGCATGTTCAATCATTTCGAGCTACAGAAGTTGGTAAAAATCTTCAGTTTCTTCACCTTTGGCTTTAGTGGTTAGTATGTACATTAGAATAAAAGTCGAATTAACTAGTTTTCCTTGTAGGCGTATGGATATTATCCTATTACTGACAGCGTTATACTTCAGGATAGATCTTGAAATGTTTTTTTGATGATGAATGCAACACCACTCCTCTTCAAGCTGTCATTCCCGGCATAGTAGACCATATGACTGTCCGATTCAAAATGGCCAAGACCAGTCCATTTTAGCTCACTAATGCCAGGATATCGATCTTTACGCCTTCCATTTCATTTTTGCCGATGCCCAATTTTCCTAGATCCATAGTTCATACATTCCAGGTTCCCATTATTAATGGATGTTTGCAACTGTTTCTTCTCATTTTGAGTTGTGCCACATCAGCAAATGAAAGTCCCAAAAGCTTGACTCCATTCACATCATTAAAGTTGACTCTACTTTGAGGAGGCAGCTCTTCCCCAGGATTCTTTTGAGTGCCTTCCAGCCTGAGGGCTCATCTTCTGGCACTATATTACACAATGTTCCACTACTATTCATAAGCTTTTTACTGGCTTATTCTTTTCAGAAGTAGACTGCCAGGTCCTTCTTCCTAGTCTGTCTTAGTCTGGAAGCTCAGCCGAAACCTGTCCACCATGAGTGACCCTGCTGGTTTCTGAATACCAGTGGCATAGCTTTCAGCATCACAGCAACACACAACCCCCCAGAGTACAACAAACTGACAGACACACTGGAGCATCCCATTATAGCTCAACTAAAAAAGCAGCTGAGCACAGGGCAGGCAAGCTGACAGGCCTGAGGCAGAGGTGAACACACCCTAAGACAACTGGGAAACCAGTGTGGAAACATCCCTACTTGAGGTTTTCCTTTATGCTAACATCTTTTGAATAGCATCTACTCTATCTCTCTACAGAACAGAAACAAAAGAACAATAATTTTGTCACTAGCACTAATTTCAATTAGCTGTAACACTGGGTTTACAACTAGCAATCATTTCAGGTATAAATCTGCTAACTTGTACTACGATAGTCCTACTATTACAGAGGTAAAACCTGGAAATAAAGTCCCATACCTAAGAGAAGCTAAGCCAAAGATCTGTCTACAGCAGTAACCTTTCCAGGTTATCTAAGGGGCTCATTTCGAACTCCCCATCAAAGACGATTACTAGTTTAAAGCAAGAAAAATCTCCAGAGTAAGAAATTATGCAACCATGAAAAAGCTCCTGTTTTTCCTGTGGTGTCTCAATGACACCACAAAAGTGTTAGGATTCCAAAAGTGTTTTAAATCATTGAATACTGTGCTATTTCAAAAGAGGTACCAAGAGGCAACATACACCTAAAAATCAGATATGGCTACAATCCAAAGGACTCCTCCTTTAGGGGTGAAATTACACACTTAAACGTCTTGATGCTATGCTACTCTACAGATTATCTAAAAATATAATCTAAAAAATAAAAATATAATCTAAGATTAAATTTCTCAGACATAAGAAAACCAAAGACACAAAGGAAAGATTAGTCCAAAGGACTAATGGACCACAACTACCACAGCCTCCACCGGATTGAATCTAGCACAAACAGATGGTGTCCGGCTACCACCACTGACTACTCTGACAGGAATTACAATAAAGAGTCATGGACATAGTGGGAGGAACTCTGGTGGCACAGTGGTCAAGAGCTACAGCTGCTAACCAAAAGATTAGCGGTTTAAATCCCCCAGCCACTCCTTGGAAACTCTATGGGGCAGTTCTACTCTGTCCAATAAGGTCACTATGAGTCAGAATCGATTCAATGGCAATGGTTTTTTTTTTTTTTTTTTTTCAACAGAGCGGGAGAAAAATGTAGAACAAAATTCAAACTCACTAAAAAAAGACCAGACTTACTGGTCTGACTGGAAAAACCCTGAGAGTACGGCCCCCAGACATCCTTTTAACTCAGTACTGAAGTCATTCCTGATGTTCACCCTTCGCCCAAAGATCAGACAGGCCTATAAAACAAACTATGAGTCGGAACCGACTCGAAGGCAATGGGTATAAAACAAATAATAATAACACAGTTCACCCACGTATACGAGACTAGATAGGCACACCAGCCCAAACGCAAAGACAAGAAGGCAGGAAGGGACAGACATGTTGGACTAATGGAAATGGGGAATCTGAAGTCAAGAAGGGGAGAGTGTTGACACATCATGGGGTTGGCAACCAATGTCACAAAACAATGTGTATTAATTGTTTAATGAGAAACTAATTTGCACTGTAAACGTTCACCTAAAGCGGACACAAAAGTTTTAAAAAAATTCCTCAGACATGGACACTGAATGGTATTCAGATGTAACTGGGAGGTACGGGAAAGTGTCCACCACAAAATATAGCTCTGGTGAATTTTGTTCTTTTGGGATAACCTACTGCTACCCCTACTTACGGGCTGGGGCCAGCTCAGGTTCTCTCCTCCAAGGACCATGATCCTGGCATCCTATGTTCCTGTCCTCCTACGGAAACTCTCCCCTTCAAGGCACACAAAGCATAATTCCTTAGACATTCAGAAAGCCATGCAAGGAAACTTCAAAGCACAAACTCTATAGAAATTCCCTCCTTTTAGACATCACGCACTCCTGGAAGCCATACAACGACCATCTAAACATCCATCATGTGGATAAAGACTTTATTAGAGGGTACCAAGAAGCAGATTGGCAACATACAAATTGGTGGAAACCACATGCAAAACCTATAAACAGAATAAGTGATTAAGTGGTTTAATGCCTCCCAAAATATGACAGAGCTTGACTGCTTCAAGCAGATTAGATTCCAGCTGTCTTTTACCCTACAGTAAAATACCAGAATTACTATTTTTAAACACCTTTAAACTTAGAAAAGCACTTCTATCTCATGGCCACCCCTTAGTTCCAGATAGACAGAGACCGTCTTTCACCTACACAAAGGCATCAACAACTTCCTGACTTTGAAAAGTGGAGGGACAGCTCCAAAGATACCTTAGTGCTTAATAAAAAAAGGTTCCAAACCTCTCTGCTCTCAGCTTCTTTTCCTGATCCTTGTTATGACATCAGGATCTGAAAAGCCTAAACATGTAAAGCTCTCAGAAATCTGGGAGTCATAAACAATGTGAAAAAACTGAAGAGTAGACCTCACTCTGGAAGCAAGCATCAATCCCACGGTTAACAAGTTATGTATTCTTCAGTACACCAGTTCAGCTATTTTCCCATCAATAAGTTAGATTTGAGACTACTTGTCCTACTTAATTCTCAGGGTAAGATAATACATGTGAAAACACTTTAAAAGTATCTGCTATACTGATGTAGCTAAAGCAACAAGAAACTTAATAGCTTTAAAAGTATTAGGAAAAAAGAGAACAAAATAAATGACCTAAGGCTCTCCTTAAGAAGCCAGAAAAAGACCAAAGTAAACCCAAAGTAAGTAAACCAAACCAAAACCAAACCTAGTGCCGTGGAGTCGATTCCGACTCATAGCGAGCCCACAGGACAGAGCAGAACTGCTCCGTAGAGTTTCCAAGGAGCCCCTGGAAGATTCAAACTGCCAACCTTTTGGTTAGCAGCCGTAGCACTTAACCACTACGCCACCAGGGTTTAAAGTAAGTAAAAGGAAGAAAATAATAAACATACGGGCAGAACTCAGTAAGATAGAAAAATAGAGAAAATTAACAAAGCCAAAAGTTGGTCTTTTGCAAAGAGCAATAAAATTGATAAGCCCCTAGAGAAACTGATGATAAAAAGAGAAAACGCAAGTTGCCAATACCGGGAATAAAGGAACATCACTACAGATCCTATAGGCATTAAAAGAATAATATGGGAATAGCACATACAATTTTATGCCAATAAATTCAACAACTTAAAGAAAATGGATAAATTTCTCAAAAAATACAACTTAACAAAACTGACACAAGATTAAATATAAAATCTGAATAGCCCTGTATCTATTAAGAAAATTGAATTTGTTATTTACAAAAACCTTTCCACAAGGAAAACTCCAGGCTCAGATGCTTTTACTAGTGAATTCAAACATCCACTAAATCCAAACACTTAAGGAAGAAAATTCACCAATCTTACACAAACTCTTCCAAAAAACTAAGAGACTACTCTCTATGTTCTTGTTCTATGAGTCAGTTAGTAAAACCTTAAAAAAAATGGGGAGGGGGGCCTCATAAAATACAGAATATGCTGCCTGAAAAAAATCATATATATAAGACCAACTGGTCAAAAATCACTCTAAAGCCACCGGTATTCTAGGGAAACCAGAATACCAGATGTGCTACAACCAGAACTGAATGAATGACACATTGTAAAAAATGCAACCAATGTAACTAAATCATTTGTGTAGAAATTGTTAAATAGGAACCTAATCTGCTGTGAAAACTTTCACCTTAAACACAAAATTATTTTTAAAAAATTACAGACAAATATCCCTCATGAACATACACAAAAAACTCTTAACAAAATTTTACCTAACCAAATTCAACGATAGGTAAAAAGAGTAATACACCATGGCAAAGCAAGGTTTATCCTAGGGATGCAAGACTGATTAAACATATAAAAAAATCAATGTAATTCACCATGTTAACAGAATAAAAAAGAAAAACCATATCATCATCTCAATACAAAAAGAAAAACCTTGACAAAACTCAACATTCATTTATGACTAAAAACTCTCAATGAACTAGAAATAGAAGGAAGTTTCCTCATCTGATAAAGAGCATTTATGAAAAACCTATAGCTAACATTGTACTCAATTTAAAAATTTGAACATTTCCTCCATATAGTAAAAAATACTATTTCTATTAAATATTGCATACTAGCCAGTACAGTAGCCAAGAAAGAGAAATAAAAGGCATAAAAAGGAAAGGAAGAAATAAAACTTTCTCTATTCATAAGTGAGAAGATTGTTTACATAGAAAATCCTTTTAGGAAACTACAAAACAACTTCTAGAAGTAATAAGTAAATTTAGCAAGGTCACAGGATACAAGGTCAATATATAAAAATCAATTATATCTTTATATACTAGCAGCAAACAACCAGAAAACGAAATTTAAAAAACAAAAACAGTTCCACTTAGGATAACATCAAATATCTTGGAATAAACTTAACAAAATAAGTGAAAGACCTTTACATTGAAAACTGCAAAACTATGCAGAGAGAAATTAAAGACCTAAATAAATAGATATAACATGTATATGGATTAGAAAACTCAGTATTGTTAAGATGTCAATTCTCCCCAAATGAATCTATAGATTCAATGGAATCCCAATCACAATGCCAGCAGACTTTTTTGTACAAATTGACAAACTTAATCTAAAATTTACATGGAAATACAGAGCCTAGAATGCCCAAATCAATCTTGATAAAGAATGAAGTTAGACAACTTATACTGCCTGACTTGAAGACTCACTATAAAGCTACAACAGTGTGATACTGGCATACTGACAAATAGACCATATGAAACAGAATAGAGATCCCAGAAATAGGTCCATAGTTATATAGTTCATTGGTTTTTTTACAAAAGTGCCAAAGCAAACAAATGAGGAGGAAAAGTGGTGGTGGTTTTAAAATACATCAAATATTTCCATATTCCTCCCTCCAAAGGCAGAGCCCTTCCCTCTCCTTGAGAATGAGCTGGACTTAGTGACTCAATTCTAATGAATGGAATGTGGCAGAAGTGACACTGTGTGACTAGGTCATAAAAGGCATCGTGACTTCTTCCTTGCTTCATCTTTGATCATTTGTTCTGGGGAGATAGCTGTATGCCATGGGGTGCTCAGAGAGCATTGTAGAGAGGCTCAAATGTTAAGGAACTGAGGCCTCCTTTCATGCAATGAAATATTAAAACTACACAGCAATAAAAAAGGAATGAACTACTAATACCAGCAATCCCAGACACCCAGTGCCATCGAGTCAATCCCAACTCATAGCGACCCTATAGGACAGAGTAGAACTGCCCCATAGAGTTTCCGAGGAGCGCCTGGCAGATTCGAACTGCCAATCCTTTGGTTAGCAGCTGTAGCACTTAACCACTATGCCACCAGGGTTTCCATACCAGCAGTAAAAAAAAAAAAAAAAAAAATTTTTTTTCAATAGCATGAATAAATCCCCAAAACATCATACTATATGAAAGAAACCTTACACAAGAGTGCATATTGTACGATTCCATGTATATAAAAGTTTTAGAACAAACCAAACTCATCTATAATAAAAAAAAAAAATAAGAGCAGTGGGTGCCTCTGGCATAGCAGTTTAAATTAATTCCTATATTAAAGAAATATTTAAAATATAAAATGGTAGTAACCAAGAGTATCCTGTTGAGAAAAAAAATACTAGGTTATTAATGAAAAAAAAACTATTAATGAGTTTTTCCTATAACTCTGCATAATAGCAGTTGTGTCAATTGTCAATGTATTGCCTCTCAGTGCAAATCCACTCTTCATTGCCTGCTCTGTAAAAATGGAGATGGGCCTATTAAAAATTTTTCCTTTGCCAACAGGCATGATACTAAGCTTAGTCGGTAGAGGGCACTGGAGAGACATTACGAAAGGAAGGGGCTTCTTTTCCTGGTTCCAGTATGCTCCTCTCACACTCACCTCCCTCCCTGCCCCCATCCCACAAAATCAGCTTCCCCAAGTGCCCAGCCTCTGCTGGGTGCCTGAGTCCCAAAGTGTACAGTCATCAGCAGCATCCAGCAGCCAATGGCCTCCTCTAACACCCACCCTCAAGAGGTTTCTTGGCAGAGTGCTTGAGGTAAGACACCTCCCTTCAAACGGATTTCTCTAATATCCTAAAACCCAATGCAGACTAGTTGATTCTGACTCACACCGGCCCTACAGGACAGAGTAAAACTGCTTCATAGGGTTTCCGAGGCTGCAATCTTTATGGAAGCAGACTATCACATCTTTCTCCCGCAGAGCAGCTGGTGGGTTCAAACCACCGACATTTCGGTTAGCAGCCAAGCATTTAACGACTGCACCACCAGGGCTCCTTCTCTAACATTCTAGATGGTGGGTTTCCAGCATGTTGTGCCAACATGGCATCACAGTGAACTTCTCTGTCATCCACTTAGGCATGGCCACTCAGCCCTGGGAAGGTGACTTCCTTGAACATGCTATCTCAGACCTAGGCATATTGGCCGCTCCCACGTTTTGCTATTCCTATATTCTTCAGAGTTTTCTCTACTTCCTAGCCAATCCCTCATTACTTCAATGCCCTGTAACAGTTAATAATTCTTTATATTAAACTTTACCTGTTCAAATTTACTATGCAGTTTCCGTCTCCTGAATGGACCTTGACAGTTGTTTCAATGAGTTGAAAATCCTAAGTAGCATAAACCAAAAATGAGAAATTTTATTAACTACATAAAATCCATATACTTTACTTTATTCATAATTCTTATCAATGGAAAGTAATACAACACTATAATCAGCTAAGCTAATATATTTTAAGAGTTAAAAAAAAAAAAAAAAAGAGTTCAAGCAGCCCTACCTGTTACACTCTGCTTCATAAAGTTACTCAAGATTACTATTCGGCTCATTGAGACCAAGGTCAGTATTTTCTTTGAAGACAATCATCAAATATTGAACACAAGCATATATTTTATTATACAGCTTCCCAAAGAGAGAAGAAACTTTTTAGCAGTCATTATAATATTTCCTATGCTAATGAAATCATTTTAATTTTTGCTGCATTGGTTCCCTGCAGGACATCAACAACAGTGAGCCAAAGCAGCCTATGCATTTCCTGTGTGCGTCTGAAATATCCAGTGTGCTGCTTGGCCCTGACTCATACAACATCCTACATTTGAGCTGATGTCTTTATAAGTAAGTTTGAAAATACTCTCGACCAAACCAGTTGTGTCCAAATAGCAACTATAAAGTCTCCAAATCAATCAGGGACCATTAAAATAAAATCTGAAAAAAACTTTAAGTATTTGTTTAATTGAGTACATATTGATAATCTATGATAAGTCAGACACTATACAAACAAATACTGTACTAAGACAAACACAGTTCCTGCCCTCAGAGTACTGAAAGTGAGGACTGAGGGCAGGCAGAGATGAGAGGTGATTAAGCAATTTTAATACAGTAAGACAAATATTACAACAAGGAAGGTACTGTGTGAACACTGGGAATGATCATTAACCAAGACAGAGAGTAGGGGTCAGAGAAGGCTTCTTGGTATGGCATCTAAACTGAGATCTGAAAGACAGATAGAGTGAGACAGGGAGAGAAGGGAAAGGGGAGCATGAAAATAAGACCCAGAAAAAAAAAAAAAAAAGACGAGCAGAGAAGAGAAAACCCCCTTCCTGACTTTTATGGTTTATTAGTCAAATGAAAAATTACAGAACCAATTATCTGAACTTTTTTCTCAAAAAGAATTTTATCTTAATCTCGGTTTTATGAGGACTAGAAAAAAACTTGCTCTATTCAATGGGTATGACCCTAACTATAGCATCACTGTCTGTCAGCTTATGGTACTGTGGTTAGCTTGTATGTTGCTGTGATGCTGGAAGCGATGCTGTCAGTATTTCAAATACCAGCAGGTCACCCATGCTGGGCAGACTTCAGCAGAGCTTCCAGAATAGAAAGAAAAGCCTGGTGATCTACTTCTAAAAATCAGCCAATGAAAAATCTTATGGATCACGACAGAACATTGTCTGACTCGCTTGCTTTGGACGCATCATCAGGAGGAATCATGTTTGGTGAAATAGAAGGCCAGCAAGGGCAAGGGAGATCCTCCGTGAGATGGACTGGCACAACAGCCACAATCACGGACTGAAACATGCTGGTGATCCTGAGGATGACGCTGGACTGGGCAATATTTCCTTCTGTTGCACATAGGGTTACCGTGAGTTGGAGCCAACTCAACAGCAGCTCTGTCTACATAGTCTTATATGTGAGAAGATGAAATTCTTAAAGGAGAGTTGCTTTTTATGCATTTTTACCACCTCTAAGTATTTTTACCTAAATCTCAGATCCCTGATTCTTGATAAAATTTTACCATGCAGAAGTTTTACAAACATAGGCCCTCACAGCTCACATGGGCCAGTATTTCAACAAGGGCCAAAGAACGGCAATAAGGCACTCAACTGCACAGATTACATTTTTCCAGGTAAAATGATTACCTACTCACCAAAAAATAAATAAATAAAATCAAACCCATAGCTGTCAAGTCAACTCCAACTCACAGCAACCCTACAGGACGGAGGAGAACGGCCCCACAGGGTTTCCAAAGAACAGCTGGTGGATTAGGACTGCCCACCTTTTTGTCTGGCAGCTGATCTCTCAGCCATCGTGCCACCAGGGCCCCACAGACAGCCCTTTTTCCCAGGTATCACTCCAGGCTGTAAAGCTGTTTAAGAGGAAAAGAGAAGCTGCCTACAGTTAAATAGATGTGGAAGCTAAAGTACAAAGAAGATAAGCAGATGAAAGCTAAAGTGAAAAAAGGAGAAAGCTGCATTTGGACCATCTTATAACAGCTTCTGAATCTAAATGCCCATCTGATGTCATAACAAATATGAAATGCCATGTTACTCTTCTTTAAAGAGAGTTTTTCATCCTAAGGAAAATGCAAGCAACAAAATCTTTTTGTATATAAAACAAATTATTTAAAAAGTTCTATTTTACCTAGGTAGTGAAAACCTTATGGAGCACAATTCTACCCCGAAACACGTGTGTTGCCCTGATTTGGAATCAACTCAATTGCAATGAGCTTTTTTTTTTTTTATTTTAGCAATTACAAATGTGCATAAATGCACAAAAACCATCAAATTTTATGCATTTTAAATACATTTCATGTATTTATATATGTATTTTATACATCAATAAAAGTTATTAAAGAGGAAAAGTAAAATTTAACAGGGCAAAGTAATCACTGGAGGGGGAAAAACATATACATCTATGCCTAAACCAACCCTGAAAGGCAGAGCCCGTCTATCGTAACAAGGCACATGCTTTGTCTGAGCACTGATACTCACTGGCTGTGAGTCATGAACAGCTTATTCTCATTTTCCTCAAATGTAAAATAGATGTACTAGTACTTGGCTCATTAAACTAAAAAATCAGCTGCTGTCAAGTCGACTCCGACTCAGGGGAAGCCCAGGTGTGTCAACAGTAGAACTGTGCCCCATGGGGTTCTCAGTGGTTGATTTTTTAGAAGTAAATCTCCAGGCCTTTCTTCCAAGGCACCTCTGGGTGGACTCAAACTTCATCCTTTCAGTTAGCAGTAGAACACATTAACCATTTATACTACCCCGGGACTCCACTTGTCTCACAGGGCTGCTGAAAAAGAAATTACAGTAAAACTACCTCTGTTTGCAAATGAATCTATTTAAAAAAACTGTTAAGAGCTAACAAATTCAGCAAAGTAAAGGGATACAAAATCAACACACAAAAATCAATCGTATTTCTCTACAAGCTAGCAACAAAAAATCTGAAAAGCAAATTAAGAAAAAATTCCATTTATAATAGCATCCTAAAGAATAAAACAGGAATAAATCTGAGGAGGAGCAAGACTCGCACACTGAAACTACGAAACAATGCTGAAAGTTTTAAAGAAGACTTAAATAAATGGAAAGACATGCTATGTTTATAAATTAGAAAACTTAATATGGTTAAGATGAAATACTACCCAAAGTGATATACCCAAACAGATTCAATGCAATCCCTATCAAAATCTCAACAGTGCTTTTAGTAGAAATGGAAAAATCCATCCTAAAATTCACATGAATTTCAAACTAAGGAATCTTACAAAAGAATAAAGCTGAAGGACTCATACTTCCCAATTTCAAAACTTACTACAAAGCTACGTATTCAAAACAGTATAATACTGCCATGTGCACAGACACATAGACCAATGGAATAGAAGAGAGCCCAGAAATAAACCTACGCATATATGGTCGATTGGTTTTTTAAATTTATTTATTTATTCATTGTGCTTGAGGTGAAAATTTACAAGTCAGTCTCTCATAAAGTTATACACACCTTGCTATGTGCTCCTAGCTGCTCTCCTCCTAATGAGACAACACATTCCTTCTCTCCACCCTGTATTCCCTATGTCCATTCAACCAGCTGTGTCCCCCTCTTCCTTCTCGTGTCTCCACCAGACAGGAGTTGCCCACATAGTCTCATATGTCTACTTCAGCCAAGAAGCTCAATCCTCACCAGTATCACTGTCTCACAGTCCAGTCCAATCCCTGTCTGGAGAGTCGGCTTCGGGAATGGTTCCAATCTTGGGCTAACAAAGGGTCCAGGAACCATGACCATCAGGGTTCCTCCAGTCTCAGTCAGACCATTAAGCCTGGTCTTTTCACGAGAATTTGAAATCTGCACCCCACTGTTCTCCTGCTCCATCAGGGATTCTCTGTTGTGTTCCCTGTCAGGGCAGCGATTGGTGATAGCAGGGCACCATCTAGTTCTTTCAGTCTCTGGCTGATGGAGTCTCTGGTTTATGTGCCCCTTTCTGTCTCTTGGGCTCATCTTTACAATGTCTTTTGGTGTCTTCATTTTCCTTTGCTCCAGGTAGGTTGAGACCAGGTCAATTGATTTTTGACAAGGGTGCCAAGATCATTCAATGGGAGAAGAAGAGTCCTTTCAACAAACAGTGCTGGGAAAACTGGATATCCACATGCAAAAAGAATGAAGTTGAATCCTTATCTTAGACCATATACAAAAATTAATTCAAAATAGATCAAAGACCTAAATTTGAGAGCTAGAACTGTAAAACTTTTGTAGAAAACACAGGGACAAATCTTCATGAGCCTGGATTTGGAAATGATTTCTAAAATATAACACCAAAAACACAGGTAACAACAACAATAAAAACAGATAATATGGGCTTTACCAAAATTTAAAACTTGTGTGCATCAAAGGACACTATCAAGAGAGTGAAAAGACAACCCACTGAATGGGAGCAAATATTTGCAAATTATACATCTGATAAGGATCTACTATCCAGACTATATAAAAAATACCAAGAACTCAACAGCAAAAAGACAGACGACCCAATTAAAAAATACGCCAAGTAAATAAATGAACAAAAGACTTCAATAGACGTATCTCCAAATGGCCAATAAGAACATGGAACGGTACCACTTCACATCTACCAGGATGGTGATTTTAAGACATAAAAAATAAAAAAATAAAACAGAAAATAACAAGTGTTGGATAGGATGCAGAGAAAATGGAATCCTCATACACTGCTAGTAAAAAAAAAAAAAAAATTTATTATTATAATTTTTTTAAATGGTGTAGCCGTTATGGAATACAGTTTGGTGGTTCCTCAAAAAGTTTAACACCAAACTACCAAACGACCCAGCGATCCTGATCCTAGGTATATATCCAAAAGAACTGAAGGCTGGAAGGCTAGCAGAAACTTGTACACCAGTGTTCACTGCAGCACTGTTCACAATAGCCAAAAGGTGGAAACAACCCAACTGTCCATCAACAGACGAACAGAGAAACATAATGTAGTACATATATAAAACAGAATACTACTCAGCCATAAAGAGAAATGAAGTCCTGACATGCTACAACATGGATGAACCTTGAAAACATTATGCTGAGTGAAACAAGTCAGTCACAAAAGGACAAATAGTATATAATCCTACTCATATTAACTACCTAAAAATAAAAAGACTACCTACAGACTGGGAAAAAGTTTTTAGCTATGACATTTCTGATCAGCGCCTGATCTCTAAAACCTACATGATTCTGCTAAAACTCAACCACAAAAAGACATATAACTCAATTAAAAAATGGGCAAAGGATATGAACAGGTACTTCACTGAAGAAGACATTCAGGTAGCTAACAGATACATGAGGAAATGCTCACTATCATCAGCCATTAGAGAAATGCACATCAAAACTACAATGAGATTCCATCTCAGTCCAACAAGGCTGGCATTAATCCAAAAAACACAGAATAATAAATGTTGGAAAGGTTGTGGAGAGACTGCAACACTGCTGGGGGGAAAGTAAAACAGTACAACCACTTTGGAACTCGATTTGGCACTTCCTTAAAAAACTAGAAATAGGAAAATGAAGAACACCAAGGCCACACGACAACTAAGAGCCCAAGAGACAGAAAGGGCCACATGAACCAGAGACCTACATCATCCTGAGACCAGAAGAACTAGTGTTGGTGCCCGGCCACAATCGAAGACTGCCCTGACAGGGAGCACAGCAGAGGACCCCTGAGGGAGCAGGAGATTAGTGGGATACAGACCCCAAATTCTCATAAAAAGACCAAACTTAACGGTCTGACTGAGACTAGAGGAATCCCGGCGGCCATGCTCCCCAGACCTTCTGTTGGCACAGGACAGGAACCATCCCTGAAGACAACTCATCAGACATGAAAGGGACTGGTCAGCGGGTGGGAGAGAGACGCTGATGAAGAATGAGCTAATTATATCAGGTGGACACTTGAGATTGTGTTGGCAGCTCTTGTCTGGAGGGGGGATGGGAGGATAGAGAGAGAGGGAAGCAGGCAAAATTGTCAAGAAAGGAGAGACTGAAAGGGCTGACTCAAGAGGGGGAGAGCAAGTGGGAGTAGGGAGTGAGATGTATGTAAACTTATATGTGACAGACTGATTGGATTTGTAAACGTTCACTTGAAGCTTAATAAAAGTTATTAAAAAAAAAAAAAACTAGAAATAGAACTACCATACAATCCAGCAATCCCACTCCTTGGAATATATCCTAGAGAAATAAGAACCTTTACACAAACAGATATATGCACACCCATGTTCACTGCAGCACTGTTTACAATAGCAAAAAGTTGGAAGCAACCAAGGTGCCTATCAACGGATGAATGGATAAATTATGGTATATTCACACAATGGAATGCTACACATCGATAATGAACAATGATGAATCCGTGAAACATTTCGTAACATGGAGAAATCTGGAAGACGTTATGCTGAGTGAAATCAGTCAGTTGCAAAAGGACAAATACTATGTAAGACCACTACAATAAGAACTCAAGAAACAGTTTAAACAGAGAAGAAAATATTCTTTGATGGTTATGAGGGGGGGAGGGAGGGAGGGAAGGAGAACACTATCCACTAATTAGTAGATAGGTTTTATTTTAGGTGAAGGGAAAGACAATACACAATACAGGAGAGGTCAACACAACTGGACTAAACCAAGAGCAAAGAAGTTTCCTGAATAAACTGAATGCTTCAAAGGCCAGCGTAGCAGGGGCGCGGGTCTGAGGACCATGGTTTCAGGCGACACCTCAGTCAGTTGGCATAATGAAATCTATTAAGAAAACATTCTGCATCCCACTTTGGAGACTGGCATCTGGGGTCTTAAACGCTAGCAAGCACCCATCTGAGATACATCAATTTGTCTCAACCCACCTGGAACAAGGAAGAATAAAGAACACCAAAGACACAAGGTAATTATGAGCCTAAGAGACAGAAAAGACCACATAAACCAGAGACTACATCAGCCTGAGACTGGAACAACTAGATCGTGCCCAGTCACAACCGATGACTGCCCTGACAAGGAACACAACAGAGAACCCCCGAGGGAGCAGGAGAGCAGTGGGATGCAGACCCCAAATTCTCGTAAAAACACCAGACTTAATGGTCAGACTGGGACTAGAAGGACCCCAGAGGCCATGGTCCCCAGCCCTTCTGTCAGCCCAAGACAGGAACCATTCCCAAAGCCAACTCTTCAGACAGGGATTGGACTGGAATATGGGATAGAAAATGATACTGGTGAAGAACAAGCTTCTTGGATCAAGTAGATCTATGAGACTGTGTTGGCATCTCCTGTCTGGAGGGGAGATGAGAGGGCAGAGGCTGCCAGAAGCTACCTGAATGGACACAAGGAGAGAGAATAGAGGGAAAAACTGTGCTATCTCATTAGAGGGAGAGCAATTAGGAGTGTACAGCAAGGTGTATGTAAATTTTTGTATGAGAGACTGGCCTGATTTGTAAACTTTCACTTAAAGCACAATAAAAATTAATTAAAAAAAAAACTACCTAGAACAGCAAATGTATAAAGACCAAAATTTATTAGTGGTTACCAGGGGAAGTCCTTGCTTAGAGGGCATCGAGTTTCTCTTAATGGCAGTAGAATAATTTAGAAATGGATGGTGGTAATGGTCCCCCAACATGATGAATATAATCAAGATCACTGAATTGTATGTGTAAAAAAATGGTGAACTGGCAAATGTTTTGTTATATATATTTTTACCAAAATACGATAATTTAAAAATTTGTTAAAATGGCAAATTTTGTATTACAAAAAATACAGTAAACTATAAATAAACTGGACATTTTTAAATTCATCTTAAATCTTCACCCAAGGAGATACAAGCTTACAGACACAAAAGGCTATGTACATAATGTAGATAGCAAAAAAAAAAAAGTCATCTTATCCACTCCATAAGAATGAATTTAATTCTGTAAGAGATTTGGGAAGCTTTAAAGAAGATTTCTAATAACGAAGTCTTGGCTACAAAGAAACTAGTCACTGAATACTGGCCCAAGAAGTCAGTGGTGAAAAGAACACACTATCCCCAACTGAGATATGCATAACAGGCAACCTTTGGAGAGGAAGATTTAAAGGATGAATCTCATCACCAAAAGCACCGCCAGCTACTCCCAGAGAGTAAAATCTAGACCACTTAGCTGGAAACCTCTGGTTGATATTAGTTCTTAAATCCCACACATGGATAGATATCAGACAAGGACGCCTTAAGTTCCAAAAATTAATTCACACATAATTCTTTAAAATAGCAAAATACGTGCCAGATGACCAAGAGGTTAAAGAGGCAGTGCCCGCTGTGGCAACTGGACCAGGACACTTACAAAGGCACAAATCACCAAGGCCAGACTCCACAGAGAGATTAAGGATGAATTTCGTGATCCTTGTGGATGACCAAGTACCCACCTGGCCTATATTAACAGAAACCTATAAACGTGACAAGTAGTGAAGCAAGTTCTGAAGCAACTGTTGTCGCATCGTTAGGTGCTGCAGAGCCAGCTCCAGCTCATGGTGACGCTATGTGTAACAGAAGGAAACGGTGACCCATCCCGTGCCATTATCACAATCGTCGGCATGTTTCAGCCCACTGCTGCAGCCACGGTGTCAATCCATCCAGCTGATGGTCTTATTCTTTTTCGCTGACCCTCTAGTTTGCCAAGCATGATATCCTCCTCCAGGGACTGGTCCCTCCTGATAACACGTCCAAAGTACGTGAGAGGAAGTCTCAGCACCTCTCTTCTAAGAGGCATTCTGGCTATACTTCTCCCAAGACAGATCTGTTCATTCTTTTGACAGTCCATGGTATGGTATATTCAACACTCTTCGCCAACAGCACAATTCAAAGGCATCAGTTCTTCTTCGATCTTCCTTATTCATTGTCCAGCTTTCAAATGCATATGAGGCAACTGAAAATACCATGGCTTGGGTCGGGGCATCTTAGTCCTCAAAGTGACATCTTTGCTTTGGAACACTTTAAAGAGGTCTTTTGCAGCAGATCTGCCCTATGTAAAAAATATGTCGTCTGAATTCTTGACTGCTGTTTCCATGGGCATTGACTGTTGATCCAAGTAAAATTAAATCCTCGACACCTTCAATATTTTCTCCATTTATTATGATGTTGCTTACAGGTCCAGTTGTGAGGGTTTTTTTCTTTGCGTTGAGGTGTAATCCATTCTGAAGGCTGTAGTCTTTGATCTTCATCAGTAAGTGCTTCACGTCCTCTTTCAGCAAGCAAAATTGTGTCATCTGCTATCGCTGGTTGTTAATGAATCTTCCTCCAATCCTAATGCCATGCTCTTCTCCATATATTCCAGTTTCTCAGATTATTTGCTTAGCATATAGATTAAGTATGGTGAGGTGAAAGGATACAACCCTGACACATAGCTTTTCTGATTTTAAACCACAACCATAACACCAAACCTATCGCCATCGAGGCGATTTCGACTCACAGCAACCCTACAGGACAGAGCAGAATTGCCCCACAGGGTTTCCAAGGAACAGCTGCTGAATTTGAACTGCCGACCTTTTGGTTAGCAGCCACAGCTCTTAACCACTGCACCACTAGGGCCCCTTAAGCCACACAGTATCCTCTTATTCTGACAGAATGACTGCCTCTTGGTCTATCTATGTACACGTAGATCTGGAAAACAGACTCTCTCATTCTAGAAACTTGTGTCTTCTTACAACAGTTCCTGGTTATTTCAACCTCCCATCTCAATAGGTTATCCATTAGTCTTGACTCAATATGGGTAGATCTGGGAATCTGACAAAAATGGAAAATAAAGCTAAGGACTCTGAAACATTATTGGGCCCAGAGCCCATATGATTGCTTTTCACTTCTCCTGGGACAGTGTCCCTTTGATGTAGTCCAGGGTTGGAGCAATTTTACTCTTAGATATTCATCCAAGAGAAGTGAACACAAATGTACACACAAAGACTTTTTACAAACATTTATTACATCTTTATGCATAACTGCCAAACACTAGTAACAACGTAAATGTCCATCAGTAAATGAACAGATAAATAACTCACAGTATAGCTATATAGCAGAAACCTACTCAGCAATACAAAGGAAGGCAACAAAACAGATGAACCTCAAAAACATCACGCATTAACTTCAACTGTAAACTTTCACTTACAGCACAATTTAAAAAAAAAATCATTCAGACACATAATTCCATTTATATAATATTCCAAAAACACAAACATAATCCGCATTGACAAATTAGTGGTTATCTGTGCCTAGAGGAGCAGGTTGGGGTTGACTGAGTTGGGGAAAAGAAGCTTCTGTGACTGAGAAAATGTTTCCACTGAGGTGTTTACATGGATATATATATTTGTCAGAGCTCATTGAATGAAAAAAAAAAAAAAAAAAGGCTCATTGAACTGGATGTACACTTGGATAATTTTACCATATAGAAATTATACCTCAATAAAATTGGAAAATCATTAAGAACAATGATATAAAGATCAGAGATAAAAGATCTATAGGCCATTTCTTATCTGCAGAGGGTTTTCTTTGACCAGTGATGTGGCCTCAATTTTTTTAACTCATTGCCTAATTTAAAAGTCAGAAAACTTCCATAAAAATCCAGATTTCTGTTTCCCTTAAAAAAAAAAAATCACAATATCTGGTAATACAACACCTGGCTAACATTGAGCAACAACTAACTCTTTAGATAGGGCCTGTTCACCCAGGTCCCCACCACTTCCCACTGCCCTTAGCCCTACTTCCCTCATTCACTGCCAGCTGGCACTTGAGGTGAGCGCTAATGAACACATATTATTAATATAATGATAAGTTGTTTTTTTTAATAAAAGCTTTACTGAGATATAATGCACATACCATACAATTTACCCATTTAAAGTGTACAATTCAATGGCCTTTAGTATAGTCATGGACATATAAAACCATCACCACAGTCAATTTTAGAACATATTCATCACCTCAAAAAGAAACCCTGAATGTACTCTTTAGCTATCACCCCCATTCCCCAACCTACCCCTAAGCCCTAAGCAACCACTAATCACTTTCTGTCTGTATGGAATTGCCTATTCTGAACATTCCATAAAAACACAATCATGTAACATGTCATCTTTTGTGACTGGCTTCTTTCACTCGGTATGTTTTCAAGATTCAGCTATGTCGTGTCATTCATCAGTACTTCACCCTTTTTTATGGCCAAATAATATTCCACTGCATTTAAATACCATATTTTATTTATCCATTCAGCCACTGATAGCATTTGGGTTATCTCTCCCTTTAGCTATTAAGAATAATGCTCCTACGAATATTCACTACAAGTTTTTGTGTGACTGTATGTTTTCATTTCTCTTGGGCAGACACCAAGGAATGGAATTGCTAGGTCACATAGCAACTCTGGAAGCCCTGGTGGCGTAGTGGTTAAGTGCTACAGCTGCTAACCAAAGGGCTAGCAGTTCGAATCCGCCAGGTGCTCCTTGGAAACTCTACGGGGCAGTTCTACTCTGTCCTATAGGGTCGCTATGAGTCGGAATCGACTCGACAGCACTGGGTTTTTGGTTTGGGTATAGTAACTCTGGTGGCGTACTGGTTAAGTGCTATGGCTGCTAACCAAAGGGTCAGCAGTTCAAATCCACCAGGCGTCCCTTGGAAACTCTACGGGGCAGTTCTACTCTGTTCTATAGGGTCACTACAAGTCGGAATCGACTCGACAGCACTGAGTTTGTTTTTTGGTTTTACAGTAACTCTATGTGTAAGGTACTGCCACCCTGTTTTCCAAAGTGGCTTCACCATTTTATATTTCCACCAGCTGTATAGGGGGGTTTCGATTTCTCCACATCCTTGTCAATACTTGTTATTTTCTGACTTATTAGTTGTTGAGTAAATTGCTTATAAGTGTTCAATTATAATATGCCCAGTTTTTTATGGACTTCAAAGTGCTCTTATTCACTCACATCAAATTTTAAACTTGAAAGAGTCCAGTCCTAGAACTGTTCCCCTATTCTGCTCATCTTTCATGTAATGAGGAGTTAAGAAAATAAATGAGCTAAACTTCCACTCAGAACAAAATTTTACAGAAGTTTGCTCAAAAAGATCAGAAGTAGATTTCCCAAGCACTCAAAAAAACAAAATCCCTAACAGGGATCCAGCACTGAAGTGAACAGGTACTCCCATCAAAATTCATTTGTAATGCCTCCTGCACAAATGTAAACTCAGACCATAATAGCAAATATGAGCATTCTTCATCTCTCATCTTCTATAAAAGAACCAAGATGTCTGAGGTTTTCCCACCCAGAATCTAATGCTCAAATCCTGCTATAATAGTACCAAAATTTAAAATCAAGTGCAAGAGTACAGGTCTAGTGCACAAACATACTAATGCCTGACTGTTCCCTTGTCCCAAACCAGAGGCAGAATGCACTGTGCAGCCGTTCCCCACTTTGCCCATCACTGCTTTTTATATTCTCAGGACAGCACTGACAGAAAGGCAAGCAGCAAATACTACCAACACGTTTACAGCATTCCAAGACTCAACCAAGATGAGGGTCTAAGAATCTTGGCACCCAGTGCCATGGTCACCCAGCACGTATTTTCCAAGAGTCAAAAATGGCATCTTACAGACAACTAGATGGTGCTCAGCTACCACCAATGACTGCCCTGACAGGGAACACAACAGAGAATCCCTGGTGGAGCAGGAGAAAAATGGGATGCAGACCTCAAATTCCAGTAAAAACACCAGACTTAATGGCATGACTAAGACTGGAGGGGCCCCAGAGGCCACAGCCCCCCCCCACTCTCTGTTAGCCCAAAACTAAAACTATTTCCGAAGCCAACTCTTCAGACAAAGATTAGACTGAACTGTAAGACATAAAATGATACTGGTGAGAAGTGTGCTTCTTAGCTCAAGTAGACTACATGTGCAGCTCCTGTCTGGAGGCGAGATGAGGAGGCAGAGCGTGGACGGGAGCTTGTTGAAGGGACATTGGAAATACAGGGTGGAGAGGAGTGTGTTGTCTGTCACATTGTAGGGAGAGCAACTAGGGTCACATAATAACGTGTATGCAAGTTTTTGCATGAGAAACTGACTTGAATTGTAAGCTTTCACTTAAAACACACACATACACAAAAACAGCAGCTTAGCCAGGAAGGAGGGTGGGCCATACAGCACCTTCTGACACGCAGAATTACTTTCTGCTTTTAGGCCTCAGTTCTGCATTGAAGGAGTTCTGCCTCTGTTCTGAAGCACTGACGTTGGGCCTGCCTCCCTAAGGCACTAGCATGAACATGTTCACGGACTTTAGACAGAGTTGTATGGTTGTCAGGTGCCGTCAAGTCAATTTTTGACTCATAGCAACCCAATGAGACGGAGTAGAACTACTCCATAGGGTTTCCTAGACTATAATCTTTACGGGAGCAGATCATCAGGTCTCTTTTCCCTCAGAGCCACAGGGTGGGTTCTAACTGCCAAGCTTTCGGTTAGCAACCCACCGCTTAACCACTGTACCTACCAAGGCTCCTTTAGACAGGATAAACCAAAACCAAACTCATTGCTGCCAAGTCAATTCCAACTCATAGTGACCCTACAGAACAGAGCAGAACTGCCCCATACGGTTTCCAACGAATGGCTGGTGGATTTGAACTGCCAACCTTTTGGATAGCAACCAAGCTTTTAACTACTGTGCCACCAGGGCTCCACTTTAGGGTAAACCCAGTGCCGTCGAGTTGATTCCGACTCATAGTGACCCTATAGGACCGAGGGTAGGAGGCTGAAATCCACAGCCACTGAATCCCTAGTTTACCTGCCCACACCCTCCATTTCCCTGTTTAATTACAGCGGGTGTTTCCAACTCAGATAAATTTAGCACATCTTTCTAAACATTTAGTAATCATCTACTATGCACAGGTGCAAGAAAGCACATGCACACACAAATCCGCTGTCAGTAAGTCGATTTTGGCACATGGTGACTCTGTGTGTTACAGTGTAAAACTAAGTTCCATAAGGTTTTCTTGGCTATAGTGTTTAAGGAAGTAGATGGCCAGACATCACTTGGGTAATGGTAGAAGACACAAAAAGGTATAAAATACAGTTCCTGTAGTAGGGAGTTTAGGTCCTATCAGAGAAAACAAAAAATATTTTTAGAAGAGCAATTACTACCTTGTGTTTTTGTTTTGTTTTAAGAGCCAAAAGGGCAATAATGCTACAGCAGTTCTGAGAGAGTATGCCCCAGGGCTAGAATGTTTTGGTAGGTGGGACTTGAGCTGAACCCCAGAGGAAAGAGACGTGGAGTTGAAGGAAAAGGTCATCCCAAACAGGGGAAAGGCTCTAGGATTCAGCTGGTGAGAGGATGGGAAAAAAATGTGCACAGAATGTTTAGCAAACCACTTGGTTAGTGGAGATTAGGATAAGCCCTGGGGAGGTGGACTGGGGCCAGCTGGGCAGTAACACCTTGAATGCAACATTAGGCCATCAGATCTCAATCCCTTAAACCTGCAATAGTTCCTGACTTCACTGTAGGACGCCCATATTCTGTGAAGCTGTCTGTGGCCCATAGTAGTTAAAAGTGATGACATTTACAGGTGAATTAAAAACAAACAAGTTAAAGTGAGTGGAAGGTCCACTATTATAACAAGTCTCATTTAACTGCACTTAAAAATGTCCAAGCCAGAAGTACTGCTATTAGCTACCTCTGTACACTATCATGCTAAATCAATACCAAATAGTCATGTGGTAACAAGGGCATTAAGCAAGAACAATAAACTTTTTGGATATTCCATATCTCCTTAGGGCAACAGTTCTAACATAGGTTTAGGGTATGGAAAGGACTAATGGGTCCTTGAGCCCCTTAAAATGGTACACAAAAGTCAGTAAACTTTCCAAGAGTCATCTGCTGGAGGTCTGATATCCAAAACAGGACAGGTACCTAACTTAGGGTTATTTTATTAGAAACCAGCAAGAATTTAACCCTGTGGCTACTACCTTACTTTCAAAAGGGAGTGTTAATCAAAGTGGGGGAAGTTAGCTTGGGACAACTTTGAGGAGCCTCCAAAATTTTACTATCTCCCTACTTTCTTGTGAAGAACTGCCCAAGAACCTGGTCCAAACTCATTAAAGTTTCAAAAAATGGTGGTGATAAGGGCAATAAAATAAGTAGCTAAAAAATACTCAGCTTCTCTCTCTTCTCACAAGTATAATCTCAGGTGAAAAGGAACAGGCCACCACCTTCCTCTGGTTTCAGTATCGCCTTTCCAAAAGGACCTCCTGAGAAGGCAGCTGGTTTCTTTCAAAATTAAACATTATGAGGTGACAAGATCCGGACCCGAGCACACAAAGTACTGTTGCTTGTCTTCCTAGTTATCTCATGCAAGCTTGTTGTCTGACCACATACAAGGAACCTGTATGGAGAACTTAAGGGATCACAGGAAAAGAGAAACGCATTTGGGAGCTGTCAGAACTGTTCCAAGTCCTGTACGTCTTTCCCTCCTCCCACCCTCACAGAGGGAAAGGAAACTTGACAGTCTGTTTTCATCGGGCAAGATAAATTTAGTACTGTTAATTTGGCAGTTCAATACCATCCACAACAACAAAAACAAGTTCAATTCTTAACACACTCCTGTATTTCCTGTGTCTTCTGATCAAAGTGGTGGAAAAATCTCTTTAGGAGATAAAATCAACGAAGTTACCACCATAATATTCGCTTTCTCCTAGAGAGCAAAATGATTAAGACCTTACCACACTCCAAAAAGTCGTGGTCGAAAACCAAAGAAATTACATGACAAAGTAAAATTCAGACATCATGGGCATTTAACCAGGCCTTTCAGGAAGAAGCAAACGGGTACTGAGCTCCAAGGAGCACCGGCGGCTGCGAGTAAGTCTCGAGAGGAAGGCGCCAGGCAGCCACGCAGAAGGCCCTCACCCTGCCAGAATCACAGAGCCGTGACACCAGCCTACCTGGCTTTCTCCTGCTTCAAGTCTTAGTATCAAACAATCTGAAAATCACTCACAGGAGCGACATCTAAGAAAGAAATACGTATATTCCCACGCGGAGCAACACAACGCCCCAGATTCCGGCTGGCACTAGACACGCTTCAGCGCCCCGGATAAACGGAGCCCTGGGGTTTGTCGGACAAGCCGGCTTCCCCCTACCCCGCCGGCCAGGCAGGCTTTCCGACCTCTACTTTGACCGTCCCTTCGGACTCGGCGCCAGCATCTGGGAGGCCCTGAGAGCAGTCTTTCATGACTCTCGAGCGATGTTCGAGTGATGCTTCGCCGATTCTCCAACCCCGCGCCCTCCGGTTCCGACCCTGCGCCCGCCGCCGCCCGCCCCACATCTGTAAGGCCGGCCTTTCAGGCCGGCTCTTGTCACTCACCGTCCCGGCCTGGACAGCGGGTGCCCAAGGCTCCCCACGGGAGCTGGGCCCCCCAGGCCTCCAGGTTTCGGCCCGCCCCCTGGCAGGCGGCGCAGGCGGCTGAGCCCCGCAGCAGCGGCCCCTTACCGGCCGCTCCGTCCAGCTCCCGGCGCTGCCCACTGGGTACGGATCAACAACAAGATGGCGGCCGGCCGAGGGGGCGGGGGCCGGGCGTCATAGCAACCAGAACTGCAAAGAACCCTCCCCTAACTGCGGCTGTTCCCAATCAACGGCCTCTGCGCCCGCCGCTCCGAAGAGTGATTCCCGCTGACAGGCCGACTGGCCTGTCAGTCAGAGCCTGCCCCCTCCCTTGGCCCGTGCCGAACGCCTGAGACACGTGACTGTGACGCGCGTGCGCGCCGGGCTCTGAGTTGTTTGCAGAGCTCTTGTCAGCGACTCCGGAGTCCTAGCGCTCTTGGCTTCTTTGCGTGCGTGGTCCCCTTTCGGGGCTGCATCATGTTTTCACACAGGCGCACACGCCTAGGAAATGCTCTATGTATGCTATTTGCCTTTTTTTTTTTTTAATCACCTGCCATAGGAGGCGGGGGATTGTCCCTAGTTCATTGGCGAGGAAACTGAGGCTCAGAGAGGGGAGGCCGGGCCAAGGTCATACTACCTCTGTTAGTGAAAGCTTTAGGTCTCGCACCTCCTCTTACTGGCTCCAGGCTAGAAGCTCTCTTCCCAGCAGCTTCCCCAGCTTTGCCTCTCACCAGTCCTGAGGCGCAGCCTTCTGTGCTGTGCACAGCAGCCCTTGGCTCTGTACCAACGCTGTTCTTTCTGCCTGGAGCTCTGCCCCAGAGCAAGCCCTGGCACACAGCAAGCACTTCCTCCTCTCTGCCCTAAGCATCTTGCGTTCCTATGCCAGCATATCGTGCCCTCGACTGTCATGACCTGCCTGTCAGGCAGCCTGCCCTGAACTATGTGTCCTCGGAGTACAGTCAACCCTGGTCCCCCACAACAAACACCTGGCTTGGCTCCAGGATTAGGAGCCCGGATACAGTCGCACCACCAGGTCCACATCCAAGTACTGGGACTAGCTAGCTATGTGACTTTTGAGTCTCCTCTCCTAGCCTTGGTTGCTGCATCTGTAAAATGAGGGTAACAGTCAAGCTCCTCAGAGATGATGGTAAAGATTTAATGATCCCCTAATCTTTTTCTTTTTTTTTAATCTTATATCTCTAGAGCAGGGTAAGTGCTCAGGAAAAGTCCGTCTGCACCCACTTCCTATAACAGCATGCTCCCAGGTTGCTGTCCCTGATGCCTGTTCTGATGCTCTCACTTTAGTGAAAGCCCTGTGAAGCCTTTTTTTCCCCTCCCAGAAGATACGCAGCTTCTATCCCCTGGCCTGTTACTCCACAGTCTGGAATACCATAACTGGCTCAGAAGTAAAGTCTGCAGTGCCCTGAAAGGGTTCAGGCCCACAGGCTCGGCAGAGGATTGAAAGGTTGAAAGAACCTAGGGACACCATGGAGCCCTGGTTGGCGCCGTGGTTAAGCATTTCGGAAAGAACCTCTGGGCCGCAGCCTGAGTTTAAAGGTAGCCTCACCCAGAGAGCACGTCCTCTTGGAGAACTGGCAGTAATCCAAGACTAATGCCAGGCTGAGTATGGAGCTAAGCGGGATTTGCCCTCCTGTAGGTTACTGTAGGCTACATGGCTATGTGCAACAGCTCAGCTCAATGCCAGAAGCATCAAAAGCTGAGTAACCAGAAGAGATAAGGAAGAAACGGGACACCCCCACAGAAAGGACTGCCATCAACCCCTCCATGGCCTGCCATGCCACAGGATTCTCAAGTCTGCACCACCCCTCACCTCAGGGCAAAAGTTCCAGATCCCTCCCGATAAAGCACACAGTCAGCAAACTTCCCTGGAGGATGCTCAAGCAGCAACAATGTCCTCCTCTCTGTGGGAAAAAGAAATTCCTGGGCCCTCCCCACCTGCCAGAGCAGGTGACCTCTGAGGGGACAGGCAGCTGGAGGCCCCCTCAGTCACTGACAAGGATAACAGCCTCTTACCTTCGTGGAACATCCATCAGAGTACCATACAATGCCTTCTCCAAAGAAAAATAACTGTAACCCTACTACTCCCTAGAGCGTGCCCATAAGGTAATGCATTCTCCAAGTGAGAACAAGGAATCTCAGATCTTCTCCCACATGTACATTATAAGGCTGGAACTTTTCTGTTTGTAATTTTGTTTATTACTGAATCAACTTGAAAACCCAGCCCATGATCATGTGAAGAAGAAATTCCACTGATAGTGACGTAGCTGGTTGGCCTCAGAGCCAGCGCCGGGCTCCTGTGCACGTGTTGAACAGGTAATCTCTGCCTGTACCTGAGCCCAGATGGTGATGAGAAAGAGAGAGCAATACTGGCTCAGCAGGACTGGCCTCCTCCGCTGAACGCAGGGGGAGGCATTTCAGGACCCTTGGTGTGACCCTCCCCCCCACTTCTTTTGGGATCCAACTTGTCCTCTTCTTCCCTTCTCATCTCAGGAAGTCCTCTGAGGCCTGGCTCAAATGCACAGCAAATTTCCTTGATTCTCCAAAAATGAACCCCCAAAATAGATACCAACCCTCCTAAGTGCCAGATCACTATGCCATAATTCACGAATAACACTGCAGTAAGCTGGGGGACTCTCTATATATCCTCCCCTCCCCATGGGTAGGGACCAGACCAGATCTGGGTCATCTCCTGGCACCAAAGGTGTTTAGTCAACATTGGCTGAGGGTTGAGTCGGGGGGGACGTTGGCTGAAGAATGAGTGGGGAGAGCAGACCCTACTCAGGGAAAGGGTAAATGGCAGATGCCCAGAGGTAGGAGATATAGAGATGGGATGAGAGAAGGTGGGCCCAGGTAGAGACCGGTTTGGGAAGAGAATGACTCACGGGGGTCCTGTGCTCTGCCATCAAAAGACTGCTGAGGGAAAGATTGAGAGGGTGCAATAAGTTGACCTCCCCCGGAAGGAGCCAGAAGCCCACCTGCTTCCTCCATCCTGATGATGCTAGAGTGGGTGCTCCTACAGGAGCAGCCACCCACTGGGATAGGGATACCCTTGGCAAGGACGGAAAGGACTCTCGAGTAGCCTCAGTGCCCACTACTTCAGTGGGGGATTGCCATACCAGGATCATGACGCTGCTTTGGTACCTGGGGTGTCTCCATCCTTGGTGCCTCCATGAACCCCTCAGTGGACCCCTCAGTTCCCTGGATGCTATGACAAAGTAGGAGCAGGAGTACAGGATAAGGTTCTAGGCTCCAGCCTGAATTTCAGATGTGGGCTCCCAGGGGCTGGGGTGAATAAAGACAGCTGACCTGTTCAGCAGCAAATCCTGGGCTGATTTGTTTGGTGTCTGTAGCAACGGGGCCACGCTAAAATGCCAGAAGGAGGGACCAAGCAGTGAGGACGACCAGCCTAATAGCTTCAGGAACTGGCATCTATCTGCCACTTTATATTGGGGATAGTCAATGTGATGGCCACATTTTACCCCACCCTCCCCTGGGCTCAGCCCTGCGATCATCAGGAATTCAGAGTCTACAGGACCAGGACAGGTTTCAAGTGAGAATCAAGGGTCAGGAATAGGGATTAATGCTCAATGGATGACAAAATTAGAGTCTTGAGCCCCGGTCCTCATCTACACCTATACTGAGCTCCACCACCAATGGAGACAGTTTCCTCCCAGTGTCTCTCTGACTCTAATCTGAAGACCTCTGGAGGGAAGGGAGCCCTCTACAATATATTTTTTGAAGGGGCAGTTTGTCTGCCCCATCAACGTGGGGATTGTCATCGAATCTTAGGCAAAATCACCTACCCACTGCCAGCGTCCATAGGCGGACAGAGGGACGGAGAGAAGTGCAAGAATAGGAGCCCTACCCCCTGAGGAGCCTGCTGAGGAGACAGCCCAGAGCAAAGAGGAGAAGGGCACCAGTCACTGTCAGCACCACCACAAACCAGGGCTCCGGCTGCCAGAAAACCTTTGTGTCTGTCACAAGCAGGGGTGTCATCATTGAGGGCATCTGAAATGGAGGTCACAGCCTCAACACTGCCCTGCCAAACACCCTGACCATCCAGCCTTCAAACCCGTCCATGGCTGAGCCACCCCACACCTCAGATTCACTTTTCTGTATTCCCAGGCTCTTTGCACTTACGGTTCCCTCTAGAATGCCTTCCCCCATTGCTCTACCTGGAAAACTGGGTCTTCTCATCCTCCAAGGTCTTCTCTCCCCACACCACCCCCCAAGGGTCTGAGGACCCCCTCACTGTGGTTCTGTGGGTGCTCGTGGCCACTGTGCTGGCCCTCCAGGGAACCAGATGCACAATGATGGTGGCTGTGGTGCTGAGGTGGGGGATGGAGGGACCTGCATCAGTCACGCGGATCAACAGCTCGTAGGTGTTGGGCTGTTGTGACCAGGGGGTGCTGGGAACAGGGTCGCTGTGCACCAGCATGGCACCTTTCAGGCTGAATCGGCTCTGGGTATTCCCTGCAAACAGAGTGACAGGGGGAGGTGACCATTCCTGGCCTTGATCTGCCCCTTCCTCATAACCTGGTGGTCTCCCATGGCCCTTACCTCCTACAATGCTGTAGGAGAAGGTGAGGCGCTGTGGCTCCTGGGGTATTCGGCATGACACATTGATCACCTCCACACTACGGCCTGGGGGTGTGTGGATGGTGAGTTCCTGGTATGGGGGCTCACACTCAGGTGCATGGTCGTTCACATCCTGCAGAAAACCAGCCAGGTTAGGGGTGGGGACAACCCACTCCCCAAATCACCAGGCTAGCCCCTCAACCTCCTCCCACCACAGCCAGAGTCTAAGTGTCAGGTATCAGGCTCCAGAGCTTTCCACAAAGGAGGCCCCATCCCTGTCCAGTCAGCCAATCAGAAAACTGAGGCACAAAGTGGGAATGCAGAGTGCCAGAAGATTTGAACCCTTGTCTTTCTGATTCTTTCCAAGGCCACCGGGCTGAATTACCTCAACTTCGATAGTAATGGTGCAGGAGCCTGAGCGGTGGCTGGTGGGGTCCTGGTCCTGGCCATGGTCAATCAGCTGGACAGTGAGCCTGTACAACCTCTGCTGCTCATAGTCCAAAGTTCCCAGGAGGTGAACCTCCCCTAGAAGGGGTAGCCATGGCCTCAGCCTGCAGAGCCGACTCTGGCCCCACCCCTCCATCCTAGCCCTGGGATGGAAGTACCACTGAGACGGTCCACAGTAAAGGTGGCAGGCCTGCCAGAAGCATAGTACTCAATGCTGTCATGTGGGTAATCCATGTCCACGCCCACCACAGAACCCAGCAGTGCATGGGGCCTTGCATCCTCACGAACCCGGAACGTGCGTGGGGCACAGGTTGGAGAGAACTCATTGATGGGTGTCACCATCACCAGTACTGGCACCTCAGCTGTGAACCATGTGGCAGTCAAGGAGCTGGCCTGCAGTTCCCAGTGCTGCCCCTAGGCTCTTCCTTGCTGGGGGTCCAAGAGAGGAGCTGTGCCCCACCCTAGGGGTCTAAAGTGCAGACAACCCTGTCTTACTGGTTTCTGAGGAGAGAGAAAACTGTCCTAGGAGTGCGGGGATGGGAACAGGCAAACACAGCCCTGTCTCGAATGTCCAGGCAGGGGGCTTTGTCTGAGGTGACATGGGCCAGCCTAGTATGGTCACTCACTGGTCATGGGAGGCTGACCATCATCAAACACCAGAATGGAGGCTGTATGCTGGAAACAGGCCCCTGGAGTGTCACAGTCCAGCGTGGTGTTCACCTGGCCAGAGGGGCCAGAGAGTGAGGCCCAGACATGGCCTGGGAGAGTTTTGAACAACTTTTAGCTGCCTAAGGCCAGGACATCCACAGATAAGCTTACTCTGATCCTCTTTTTGGCCCTTCCACCACCACCACCACAACCCCTCCCCCAACTAGACTTCCACAAGCCCTGGGCCCACTGGCCTCTTCCAGCATCAAGCACCCTGCACATGGCTCTGGGGGCAGGGGCTAGTCACCTCCAGGACCCTGTCGCGAAGGCAGAGGCTAGCCCGGCCGGGAGGGCTGTGAAACCACAACTGGTAGTCGAGGGTGGTGCTGGCAGAGTCAGGGTCGGTGCAAGTGAGAGTGTTCAGCACAGTGCCCACGGGCGCGGTCTCAGGGATTTGAGCCCTAGGAGTGGAGGGTGGGCGGCAGAGCGGGAGCCGGGCCAGGGAGTGAGCCGTGGTTCTCGCCCCAGCAGCCCAGGTTAAGGCTCCCGGGTACTCACACCAGCAGCGCCGGGAGGCAACGCGGAGGCCAGCGGTTAACCGACCGCACACTGACGGTGAGATCGAGCTCGGCGCTGGCCCACGGGCGGAGTCTCTCGAAGGCCTTCACCTGCAGCCTGGTGAACGCCGCTACCGGGGCCCGAGCTAACTCCAGCGGCGCAGTGAGGCGGAGCACGCCGTCGGCTGGGCGGGGAGAGGGGTGGGGACTCAGCGTCCGGTCCCGCCCGCAGCTCAGCCCCACGCCCCGGGCCCCCGAGGGTCCGCGGAGCCGGCTGGGCGCTGAGCCTGGCTACTCCTGCCACCCCCTCCAAAACCCGCCTCTAACTCTGGCCAGGCCCACAAGCCAGAGGAGTGACGACTGGTGTGGGGCTAGAAGGGGGCATTTGCACCCGGGCGCAAGTCCAAGCGGGTTACCAGACAAGGCCAGTGAATCACCGCCCTCCCCGGTCGACGAGGCCAGAGGGGGCGGGGGGCGCAAGTTTAGAGATTACCGCCCGGGCACTCGTTACCCTGGCTACACCTCTGCAGCAAACCCGACCTCTGTGGCAATCCCCGCCCCGCCCCGCCCCGCCCCCGCCCCGGTTTCTCACGGGGGCTAGGAGGTTATGCTGCAGAGGCAGAAGCATCTGCCTTTCGCCCTCCCCTCCCAAGCCCCTCACCGTGTCCTATGGAGTAGAACGGACAGGGCACCGGGGAGACGATTTCGTAGCGCACATCTAAGCCCTGGGCCCGGACCTGAATCACTTTTTCTCCGGGGGCTAGGTTCTCGAGGATGGTGATGTTCTGGGCCGGCTGCCTGAGCCAAAAGGGCAGCACTGGCTCCCACCCACTCCTGTCCATTTCTGGCCCAATCCACAGGCCTGCCCCTTCCCTAGGCTCCTGGAGTAAGTTAAGGCCACTCCAGCAGCCTCGCACCCTTGCCCATACCCTACCCCTGCCACTGATGTCCTGGGGCCATGTCCTGCCTCCCCCACTGTTCCCAAGGTCGGGGAGGCTTACTGGAAGGAGACCTGACTGGAGGGGACAGGCAAAACCTTCACTGTCAGCATCCCCTGGCAGTTTTGGCCCTGTCCGAAGGCCACTGAGATCCGCAGCTGGAAGACCTGCGGTGCACACAACCAGAAGGGAACCATGATATGTGTTCTTCTATAGTCTATGCCCACTTCCCCTCTCAAGGAGCCCCAACACTCACCCTCCCCATGACCAGTCACTCTGCTGACAGGTATACCTTTGAGCCCCATTCCTTTGGACCATAAGTTCTTCTGTTAGGATACAGATAGCCCAAGAATGATATCTGAGTCATTCACAATGTGAATTATCATCTTAGAGTTGCTAAGAGCCAATCATCAAGAGGTGAAAATTTTAAGGAAGGGATTTCTCTAACCTCCTCCAGACTACACTGGCCACTTTACCCAGAACTTTCCCTTTAGGTGATTGCCCTCAACAATTTCCTTTCTATTACAGCAACTATGAGCTTTAAGAGCCAGGGACCCTTCTTCTTTCTGGATTCCAGATACCAGCACAGAACCAGGCCAAGATGGGGACAGCCAGCATGCGGCAGCAGGTTCAGGGTACGGGCTAGGTCTGGAAGCAGCAGCATAATCGAGAATGCCAAGAACAAAGAAATCTCCAGGGGGTAGAGTCTCTACCCATTGCATCCCCAGTCCATGGATACCCCCCAGGTCCCAGGTCATGCTCACCTTTTGAGACTGGCCTTTGAGGCCCTGGGCTGGCGCCTGCAGCCAACCCTGCTGATTGATGGAGAAAGATCCAGGGAAGTATGAAGGGTCCTGGGCACTGGTGATGCTCATCTGACAGGACAGAGATGCTGGAAGCTCCATCTGCTTCCTCGTGCTCCAAGCACCCCTGTCAACATCCTCCAACAACCTGACAGGCACCCACCCCACCCAACTCTCCCATGCTCCAGCCCTTGGCCCTCACACCAGGCTGGGCTCCCCTCCCTCCACCTGACCCTTGGTCCTTATCCACAATCCTCTCTGCTTTTAAACCAATTATTTTGTTTTTAAACTGCATTTCTTTTTTTGATTATAAAAGTGATACTGAATTGTCATGGAAAACTCAGAACACACAGGAGAACTTGAAAGAACCCCTGAGATGACCCTGTGGCTTGGTCTCCCATCTCCCTGTAACTTCTCTCTGCCCCGTGTGTTGGGCTCACCTGGGCTCCTTTGAGTTCCAGGCCCGGGAGCAGCAAAGTGTACAGCCGGGCCCCCGGTGTGACCGTCTCTGGCACCTCAATGATTTCCCCAGCTGAGCAGAAGGGAGGTTAGGGAGGCTCTGCTCAGGTCATGCCTGCCCACCCCCTGCCAGCTGCCCCCAGCCTCACCTGGGCTGGCAAATCGGCCTGCACACTGGACATGACTGGGATCCCGCTGCACATCCAAAAAGAGTGGCCCCTCAGTCACATGGATGCCACACTTGAATCGCAGCTGCAGTCTGTAGTGGTTTACTGCTAGAGCATCAAGCCGAACCGAGCTGCTGAAAGTCACCTATGGCATGTGGGCAGGCCACGTGGGGTCTAGGCTCTCTGTTTCCCTATACCACCTTCAACTTTGGGAATTTCAGGTCCACCCTGTGTCCCCATGGTCCCCAGCTGTGCCCAAAGCCATACCATGCCCACATAGTAGGAGCCTTGCCTCCTGAGGCTGGGTGGGTTGAAGAAGGTGGTGGGTGGCTGCACATAGAGCAGCTCCAAGGTGGGTGCAGAGGAGGTGCAGTTGAAGGGGAAAGGCTCAAGAACTGTGCCAGGGCCCAGGCTCTCAGAGATATTCATGAACCAGGGCTGGCTGTGGAGGTCTGCAAGGGGCAGGTGATTCAGGCCGGAGGCCCCCCTATGCTCACAGAACCACAGATGTGAGCATAGCCCTGCCTGTCTACTGCAGAGTCTTGGGGCCAAGCAGCCAAAGCCCTTCTCTGTCCCCCACATCTAAATGTGGGTCAGCTCATTTCACAGACTTGGTTGAGGAAGCAACCAAGATGAGAAATGAGGGTCAGAGGCTCTTACCCCTGCCCTTTCCTGGCTCTTCCCCAGTCCCTGTCCTCCATAGTAGCTTATCTAAGAAAGGCCAGAACTCCACTGTGGAGTTGGAGGTGAGAACTGGGGCTCCCCTACCCACCAGCTCCTCACCAAAGACACCCAGAGCAAGAAGGAGCACGAGGGGCCTGAGTAGCTCCATGGTGGCCAGAAGATACAGTCAGCACTCCCGAAAGCTTGATGTGTTTGACAGGCTTACCTGGTTGCCAGGTCAGTTGCTCAGACACAGCTGGGCAGGCAGGACTCCTGGACCAACCAGATTCTAGCCCCGCCCATCCCTGGTGACTAAGCTGTAGATCCCAGGTAGGCATAGACAATCCCATTTCCCACTGTCCCCAACCCATTCATTACCACAACCCTAACGGAACACGAAAGGAGGAGGATAAAGATTCAGATGGGGAAACTGAGGCTTGGGGAAATCCTGATCGCTCAGTCCTTGGAGACAGAGCAAGCACAGTGCCCAGGAAAATTGGGCCCAGGGTATGTTACCCCACACACAGCACATGAACTCTAGCTGTCTCCTCTCTACCCTCATGAGAACATGATCTGCCCATGACACCTGAGTTCCAACCATCAGCAAAATCTCTCAAAAGTTGTCTACATTCAACAAGGAAAAGGAATCATTGGGATAGAATAGAAATCAAATTAGTAGTTACCTCTGGAATTATCAGCTAGGAGGGGTACGAGGTGGCCTTCTGGAGGTGTGGGGATGTTCTATATCTTCACCTGGGTGTCCAGTGCACAGGGGTCTACAGATTTCAACATTTATTGAGCTGTACCTCTGAAAACTAAAAAAGCAAACCCACTGCCATCGAGTTGATCCCAATTCACAGTGACCCTATAGGATAGAGTAGAACTGCCCCATAGGGTTTTCAAGACCTTAAATCTTTATGGAAGACTGCCACATCTTTTTCCCACTGAGCAGCAGGTGTGTTCGAACCACCAACCTTCTGGTTAGCAGCCAAGTGGTTAACCACTGTGCCACGAGGGCTCCTTGTACCTTTGAGATTTTTCTGTTTATCGTATTTATGTTACATGTCAATTTTGTAAAAGTGGCTACACTTGTACTCTCCAGTTCCTCACCTCTCACTCTCTGTACCCACTGTAGTCAGGTTCGTCCCTCCTTCCACAAAACTTCCCTGGTCAGGGTCCTCAGTGACCTGCACACTGCTGAATCCAGTGGCTTCTACTCACTTCCTTGGGATTGGTGATTCCTCAGGATTGTTTGATGTTTGCTCCCATTGGCTTCCAAATCCCACACTCTTTCTGGTATCCTCCCACCTCCCTGGCCACTCCTGCCCAGCTCCTTTGCTGGTTCTGCTTCATATCCTCAACCTCCTAATGGTGGAATGTTCCAGAACTCAGTCCTACCTGCTGCCCTCCTCTGTCTACACTTATCTCTTCCCATCTCATACAGGCCCATGGCCTTAAATAACATCCACTTACTTTGTCTCCCAGATCCAAGCATCCAGTGCTGGCCTCTCTCCCAAACTCCGGAGTCACACAGCCCAAGATCAACCCTGCATTCCCTCTTGGATGTCTAATGGGCATCTCAAATCCACAAATGATCATTTAATTTTCCTCTCCAAACTCACTCTTCCTTGGTATTTCCCAGATCAGTTCATGCAAACTCCATTCAACTAGTCATTTAGGCCAGAAATCTAGGAGTCATGCTTGATGCCTTTCTTTTCCTATCCACATCCATGCATTAGCAAGGCTTGGTTTTAGGTCCAAAATATACCCCAAACTGACACCTTCTGTGAACCTGCTCCTCGCAGATCCAGGCCAATCCCCTCCCTTGCCTGCATGAGGGCAGGAGCTTCCACTCTGATTACACAGTTGGTTCTCCTACAGCAGCCAGAATTCTTTAAAAAGGAGACACGCCAGGTAATTCCCTGCTCAAAGTATCCCAGTGCTCCCCAGCACACCCAAAACAAAACATGCATTTCTCTCTAAGGTTGCAGGGAGTCTGGTTTTCTTAACCTCTTCACCACCACCACCACCACCACCCCCACCCCCACCACCACCCCCCCACCAGCAGAGATCTGTGTTCTGCCCTGTCCAGCTCCATTCCTGCCTCAGGGTCTTTACACTGGCTGGTCCCTCCACCTAGAATGCCCCTCCTCAGGTCTGCCCCATGATGGCTCACCCAGATCTCATCCTGAGTACCAACTCCTCCAAGAACCCCCTTCCCAAGCTAGCCCATGGCCCTCATTCCGGACATTTTCTTGTCTGCTGGTGTCTACTCTGTCTCCAGTTAGACTGTACCCTTGAGCCTAGCCTCTGATCACAGAGCACCCTCAAGGGGACCGACTCTGGCCATCCCGTCAGATGAGTGGCACTCTTTCTTCCCGCTCTCCCACTGCCCCCCCGCTCTGATCCTCAGTATGCATGTGGTGCTTTGCAGAGGAGCTGTCGCACAGAGTATGCGGTGGACCCGAATAGCGGCGGGACTCGCGGCTAATCGCGCGCCCCCCACCAGGGGGCGACCCTGCCTAACTCGGAGCGGCAGGGAGGGCTGGGCTGGTTCCTGGCTGAGGACCTCCCCCTGCGCTGACGCAAGGTTCCGCGTCCCCCGAATTCGGCCCGGTCGCCTTCCCATCACTTCCAGCGATTGTCGAGGTCCAGCGAAGCGGGTCCAGCCGGTCTGGCCCCCAGAAGGCCACAGCATGGCCGGGCCGGACGACTCGGGATGCTCACTGCCCCGCCGGGCGGGCACGTGGACGCCGCGGGGGGACCCGCGCTCACGGGGCCTACGTAGGAGGGACCGCCGTCCTATCCTGGGTCCCACAGGGAAGCAGAAGCCGCCGCGGGGAAGCGACTTGCCCTGTGTCATGCGACGAACCCCGGGTTAGCTCAACCAATCAGGGCGTCGGGGGAGGGGTTCCGGGTCGGACCCCACCCAGCTTCCAGCCACAGCCCCGCCTCCCCAGGCCAGGGCAGAGGAGGGAGAGGAGGCCTCCGGGCCGCCCCGCTTGCCGGCCCGAGGGGCGGGGTTATTTCAGTCCCGCCCCGCCCCCATTGGCTAAGGCTCCGGGGGCGGGGTGCTGCTGCCAGATGTTGGGGCGGCGGCGGCGGGAGCTACGGAGAGCGAGGAGCTGCGGCTCGAGGCGGAGGGCGAGGGCCCCGCTGGCCCGCCCGCCAGGCCCTCTCTGCGCCGCTCGTGCAGCGGTTCGAGGAGAAGGGGGCAGGCCTGACAGAGGCTCCGGCACGGGTATGCACAGCGCTCGACTTGACAGCTTCCTGGGCCAGCTCCGCTGGGAACTGGTGAGGCTTGGGCGCGGGTGTGGTTCGTGGGGACGAGTGGGGGATGCTCTGCTGCCGCCTGTCCCGAAAGTGGACGGGTGGGGGTTGTCCCGAGTGCCCATCCGAGGAGGGATGGGGGCGGGGCGGCGCAAATGGCCCAGATGGCCCGCTTCGGGTTTCGGACAGTTGGGAGCTGTGCTGGGCATCAGGTAACAAGCCACCCAGCTGGCCGTGCTGCCAGGACGGCGGGGGGTAGTGGTGGTGGGGGAGAAACCTTTTTTGGGGCCAGGCAGGACAAACCAAGGGACTGAAGAGGCGCTAGTGTTGTGGACTCCCCCTACCCCGGGCTGGCCTGTCCCTCTTTCCTCCACTCCTTACCTGGAAAACACTGTAACCTCCTCTGAAAGAAGCTGTGGCCTTGGGAGAGTTGAATCCCCCAAGAGCTGTGGGATGCCTCCCCCAGCACTGGCCAGGCCCTACTTCGCTGTGCAGGCCCACACCCCTGCCGGCCCGCCTTAGTGGCGGGTACTGACTTGCCTGGCCCTGCGTGCTGCAGCCTGCTGGACTGCCACCAGGTGGGCAGATGGGAGCCACACTGGCTTCGTGTGCCAGCACCCCAACACTGGCCCTGTGCCCCCCAGCAGCCTTGCCACCCAGGCCAGCAGATCTCTCCAGCTCTCCTTGGCTCTCTGTTCTCAGGGCTCGCTGGGCCAGGCAGGTAGGCAGGGCTAATAAGTGCTGCTGCTCCGACTTGTGCTCTCTCTTCCTCTGCAGCTGTGTGGCCGGGACACAGGCTCACCCCAGATGCCTGGCTCCCTGAAGCCATCCCCCAAACCTGGCCAAGGTGTGCAGCCCAGCCACCGGCTCAGGGCCTCAGATGCCTCAGAAGAGGATTCGGCCTGCTGTGTGGAAGAGGAGGATGAGGAAGAAGTCATGATGACAGGGGACAGGGGTGCAGCCTTGAGGGGCCCCAGGGAGCACACCCTGGACTGGGACTCTGGCTTCTCAGAGGTGTCAGGGAGCACATGGCAAGAGGAAGAGCTGCCCGTATTACAGCGCCCAACACCCCCAGCACGGCCCCCGGACAGCCAGCGCCTCTCAGCCAATGGCCTCCCCCTGCCTAGCAGGGCCTCTTTGGCCAGTGCACCACCTGCCCACAGACCACGGCCCAAGTCCACCCCTGATGCCTGCCTGGAACATTGGCAGGGACTGGACGCGGAGGACTGGACAGCAGCCCTGCTGAGCAGGGGTCGCAGTCGCCAGCCACTGGTGCTGGGGGACAACTGCTTCGCTGACCTGGTGCACAACTGGATGGAACTGCCCGAGACAGCGAGTGAGGGGGGCAGTGGGGGCGGGGGTGGGCCCCGTGCCCGCACTCGGCCCCCGCAATTCTTGCTTGGCCTCTCCGAGCAGCTGCGGCGCCGGCTGGCTGGGGCGCGGAGGGCAGCTATGGCGGGAAAGCGGCTGTCGTGCCCACCTCGCCCGGAGCCTGAGCTGCCTGCTGACGTCTCACGCTTTGCTGCCCTCATGAGCTGCCGCAGCCGTCAGCCCATCATCTGCAATGATGTCATCAGCTACCTCTGACCCTGCCCCCAACCTGGGGACAATAAAAGCCTTTCTCTGGACTGTCCTGGCTCCATACCCCTGAGGCTCCAGGAAGTAGCTTCAGCCCCAAGAGGCACAACTGAGTCGAGAGAACCTAAAGAACTTTTCCCGTCCAGGTTGGGGTCCCTGTCATGCCCATGTCATGCTCCATGTGTCCCATCATCCATCCTCTGCACTTAGGTCTTCAGTAAGCATTTATTGAAGGCCTGCTGTGGGCTCAGGATGCAGGTGTGGGTTTGGTAGAGCCAGGTGTCAGGGCTGCTGCCTTATCACAGCTCATAGTGCAGAGGCGGGAAAGCAGTGTCCTCCTCCTCACCCTCACAGCTCAGCTCCAGTACCAGGACCTGCTGCCCAGGCTCAGGCACCTGCCCTGTCACCCGCTGCACCAGCTCTGTCACCCTGGTGGGGGAGGCAGGGGTTGAGGGAAGTGTGTAAGTGAACAATGGCAGCCAGAGAGCAAGTGACCTGGCATGGAGTGGAGGGTGCTGGTGGGCCATCAGGAGCCCAAGCCAGGATCCAGAGCAGCTCAAGACAGGAAACATCTGAAACTATTTTAGGAGTGGCTGGTGGGGCGGGCAGGAGGCAGGAAGCCGCAGGTCCCCTGGGAGTGGGCTGTGAAGGGGGGGTTTTGCAGGGTGTGGGGGAGCTGGTGGAGCTGGCCAAGCAGGCGACTCCTTGCCCTGCCCCCAGCCCATTTGCTGGCTCCATTTGGCAAAAGAAAGTTTCAGGAAGGTGTGAGGGGCCCAGAATGGGGGTAGGAGGAGGAGAGGCCCTGTGTCCCCCACCCCCACCTCAGGGATGGTACGGGGTCTGGCTGAGCCCAGGCATGGACTCACTTGAGGGGCAAGTGCTGGGCCTGCCTGTCATGGGGCCATCTCGTTGAGTAGAGCACGGCTGGACCATACAGTAGCATCCTCACCTGCAGCCCATGTTGCTCCTAGAGGAGAGGTAAGTCAAGTGCCAGCTGGGCCAGGCCATGTCTGGCTGGGCCTGAGGGCAGGCAGGGACAAGGCATACCTGGAGATGGGCCAGCAGTGACTCTAGAGTCCTCTCAGGCTGCCCAGCAGGCACCTTCAGGCGGTCCCAGCAAGTCCACGTCAAGTGACGGAACTGGGAGGGGTAGGAAGGAGTGAGAGACCTCTTACACACCCCCTCACCCCCCACCCCAGTTACTAGCAGCCAATGGCCCCTTTGCTGGGGGAGGAGCAGGTCTGGTTGGGAGGCAGAAAGCAGGAGCCAGGGGTGGAGGTAGAAGGTAGGCTCTGGGCCCAAAGTCTCAGCCCCCCTCCCTGCCTGTGCTGGGGCCAGCACAGGAAACGGGGCCCACAAAGGGAAACAAGCGATCCATCACACAGGCCAGTCTTGTGTGTGTGTGTGTGTGTGTGTGTGTGTGTGTGTTGGGGGGGATGCTTCCTGAGGAAGTGGGGGCAGGGCCGCTATAGTCTCGGATAAGGCTGCTTGTAGCTGGAGGGGACAGGATGTCCCCCCCATCCTGCTCCTTCAGGGTCTTGGACTACTCATGGGCACATGGGTGAGAAGCACAATGACCACTGGGGCTCTAATGGCTCAGAGGCCCCAGCAGGGACACAGTCCATAAGGGCCTTCTCTTTCTGTCCCCTCTTTCCTCCCTATCCCAAGGGTCTTGGAGTTTTGGTGCCTGAGGCTGAGGGTAGAAGGATGGTGAGTAGCCAGGCATCAGATTAGGAGGGCCCTGCCATCCCCCCAGAAACCACACTGGGGTTAAGCTGAGATGAGACCAGAGGTGAGATGGGGGGCTCCTCCCCTCCCCTCCACCATAGACAAAGGCAGCCTGTGTGCTGCCTAGAGGCTGGTCTTTCACAAAAGGGCTCTGTGCGCTGTGCCTGGAGGGACCCCAGGACTGTTCAGCAAATCCCAGTGCCTGTCCATGACCTCTGTCCTCTCCCCTAGTGAGGGAATTCCCTCCACTCCCTCTCCTGTGCCCCAAGGAAATGCCAACTACCGCGGAGCCTAGATACAGGGTCCAGCACTCACCGCCTGTACTTGAAGGAACATACATGTGCATAAGGAACATCACATATGTACCCACATGCACACCCAGGCAGGCCCACACTGAGGAAGAGCCCTGTACTCTCACCTAGCATACAGATGTGCAAGCCTGATCCCTCCATGCCCACGTGGGCCAGGGATTCCCAGACACCCTTCCCCACCCACGCCACGCCCTCCCACCTGTGATGGGAAGGTACACATCCCCACAAGGCTGGGAGAGGCAGCCAGGGCCCCCATACCACGCGAGGAGAAGCTAGGCTCTGTTGTCTGGAGCTGGGGCCCTAGTCCCACCACTTCCCCCTCAGGGACACTCCTGAGAAGGAGGCGGGTATAGGGGGATGTCTGGCTCCACTAATGAGTTAAAGCTGCTGCTCCCCCAGACCCTAGGCTGTAGGAGGTGGGGGTTGGGGGTAGCTGACGGCTGCTTCCTGTGTCTGACAGGTCCCAGCCTGGCTTCACAGCAGGAAGGGAGCTGGAGGGAGTCTTAAGGACTCCCCCACAGTCTGGGCCCAGATGAAGGCAGGCAGCCACAGCAGGGCCTGTTTGGGGAGGTTCAGGGAAAACCCAGGAGTGGAGAGGTGGAGGAAACCAGGGCTCACCGTCTGGATGGCTGGGGCATAAGGCATCCAGCGGCTGAGGTAGTTTTCAGCCAGGTGCAGATAGCTGTGCCGGAAGGCACCAAGGGGTGTCGGCCCGCCCACCACCTTATACAGCTCCAGGCCCACCAGGCCTGCCACAGCTGCTGTTGCAGTGGCAATAGCTGGGATAATCTGTCCCACGATGCGCTTGCTCTGCCAAGGACAGGAGATTCACTTCAGGCTCAAGGTATGGAATTAGAGTTTGACCCACATTGTCCAGGTCTCAAGTGGTAGGGTTACCTGGGCACGGTTGGCTGGTGGGATCCCATAGTTCTGAGCTCGTAGGCTAGCCGCTGCCACCACAAAGTCAACATGGAAATTGCTGTCATCATCCTGTGAGGCCCAAGTCACAAGTAATATTCACACTGCAACAACTGCTTCTCACAGGGCCAACTGCACAGGTCTTCACCCAGTTCTATGGTGTGAGTGCTCCCCATCTCCCCATTTATCAGGTAAGGGGGCTGAGGCTCAGGGAGGGCGAGCCTCTTCCAGGGGCCCTATTGGGAGGAGAACTCAAGCCGAAGGGCTCCAAACCCACCCTCTTAGCTCCTGACTTCCCACCCACAATCTTCCCAGCCCAGCCTCTCACACCCACTTGGGCTCCTACCTTCTCAAACAGCAGAGGCTGTAGGGGAGGGCCCTCGTTCCAGACTTCCAGGGCTTTGTGCAATTCTTTCAACTGCTCAGGGCCTACCAGGGGAGGAAGATGTTGGAGCAGTCCTTAGCCCCTCTCTCCAGCACTCATGTCTGTAGCCTGGCACCTATTCTTGATCTCTGCCAAGCCTTTCACTCACCGCTTCCATGAAGCCCCCTTGACTGATGCTATAAACTCCTCTCCAGCAGCCCCAGCCCTCACCCGTGCATGTGCCTTGTGACTCTGTCCTCCCTGGGGGGCCATAGCTAGGGGATTCCCAGGGGCCAATGGAGTGTTTTTTATTTGCTGAAAATCTGTCAAGAGAGCTGAGGGTGCTGAGGGTCAAAGGGAGAGGACCTGCAGAGGGGCCAGAGGATGGGCCCAAGCCTAGAGAGAAGCAGGGTCAGAGGGCCTGAGAGGCAGTGGGTTGGCTGCAGGGGCCCCAGGTGCCATCTTCCTCTTCAGCACAGGCTAAGGGCAGGGTCAGACCTGTGGGTGGCAGCATAAGGGGCAGGGCAAGGGGTCTTACCAAACGTGGTGGAAGCCTGAGCTAGCTCCAGGTCACTGGCAAAGATGGGGGCCAGGTGCTGCGGACTGGGCAGTGGCAGCAACTTTAGCAGCCTCCGGAGTGCAGTCTGATCCTTTGAGCCAGGCAGCCCGTGCATCTGGGCATACAGGTTGGCAGCTGCTAGCACGTAGAAGAAGTGCATGTCCTGCAGCGAGACTCAGAGTAGGGGCAGATGCATGGGCTCCAGTGAGCATGTATGGGAACATGGGGGAGGGGAGCACCAGCCCTTTGTGGATCTGTGTGAGTGCCTGGCTCTGCTTCCCATGTGGACACCACATGTGTACAAACATGTCTCCCTCGGCACAAGTGCCTCTCTGCAGAATCTGGAGGTGCCCACCTCTCCTCTGAGGAGCCACATCCCCATCTCAGGGCTGTCCAGGGAACCCCACTCACTTGGTTGGCGTCAAACTCCAGGGGCTGAGGACACTGTTTGGAACCGGACCAGAAGGGTGTTCCGTCCTCAAGCACCTGGGGAAATAGAGGCTGTTGGCCTCAGGCTGGCCCCCTTCCTTGTCCCCCTGAGCCTTCAGCCCCCAAGCCGCCAGCTAACCACCTTATCGGGTGGGAAGCACTTCAAGAGCTGTGTAATGCTGTCATGGAAACATAGTTGCCAGTGCCCACGTGCCCATGCCACGCAGTCTTGCCAGGTCTGTGGACGCACCCTCAGGACACCCAGCACGGGCTGCAGCAGAGTCAGCACCTGCGGCCCATCCACGTCTGCCAGGGAAGTGGGTGCCCTGTGGAGAGAGGGGAAGTTTGAGGTTGAATCCTGCATACTCCGGTCCCAGGGGCCCTGGACTCCCATCCACTTCAGTTGGTGGCCTTACTGTTGATGGCACTTGATGGCCTCGGCAGACAGTCGGAAGAGCCCCTCAAACTCATTCCGGGCCCACTGTGGGGAAAGGGAAGCAAGGAGGTGTCAGGTGTGGAACAGGTTTATAGCAGAGGGCTAGGCTCGCTGGAGCAGGGGTCTCTGGGGTACTTCCCACCTCCAGAGTGTGCTCAACTGTGCTGGGGAAGAACCGCACAGTACAGACAGGGTTGGAGGCATCCTCAGAAGCTGCAGCCGAGACGGGGGCTCTGTAGGGCTCAGTCACATGGGGCATGAACACTGCAGCACTGCCCCAGGTGCCCTGGGTGCCTGCCTCCAGCAGTGGCTTCAGATAGTGGGCGCAGCGAGCAGCCACATAGCTTCCTGGCAAGGGGGGCAGAGGGTCAGAGGTGGGGCTGGCACAGCCGGGGGCTGAGTTCCAAGGCTGGGCACTCACTGGCCTGGAAACTGTCTAGGGCAGCAGCCACACCGTCCACACGGGAGAAGAAGCTGTCCCCAAAGATGTGCTCTGTGGTGTGGTCCAGCGGGTGGGTGAGCGGGGTCACCTGCAAGCCTCGGTTCAGGCGACTGGCAGCCTCTGCAGCCACCTTTGCTTTGGGACTCTGGGAAGAAGGCAGGAGGGCATTTGTGGGGGGCATTGTGGGGAAGTCAGGACATGGGTGTGGGGAAGGGCTGGCACTCACACCAATGTCCTGGGGCCTGAAGAGGAACTGACGGCTGAGGTTGGAGCGCTCTATGTGGTCCATGTCAGCAACAGTGATGCTCCCGCTGTCACTGGCCCCCAGGCCCATTAGGGCAAAGCCTTTGAGCAGCTCACAGCCAATTGCGCCTGCGCCCACCTGCCAGAGGGAGAGGCCTTAGCCCTGAGGGCCTGGACTAGCCTGCCCAGACACTCCCAACCTCACCCCCCAGCTCACCAGAAGGTAGCGCTGGCAGCTCAGCTTCTCCTGAAAACCAGCCCCAAATACTGCAATTTGCCCGTCATAGCGGCAGCTTCTCTGGGGGACACAGATGGGGGTCAGTGATGGCCACTGACCTGTGCTGAATCTCTTTATCACACTGAGTTTTCTGGGCCAGTGCCCCAGGCCCATTCATCCTATCTCTGCCCCAGTCCTGGCCTTGGACAGGGCTTAAACCTCCACCGGCAGTTCTTACTGGAGCGCAATCCTCGGGGCTGGGAAGGGGCTCCCCATCTTCTGGAAGGCATTCGAGAGCATCAAAATACAGCCACTGGTCCAGGGGCATGAACTTCCTGGAGATTGCCTGGGGGTCGACACTTTAGCTGGGGGACCACTACTACCTCCTCACCCCCTCAGATCCCTGCTGGAGACTGCACTCAAGTTAGTGAAGCCTCCGGGGCTGCTTTCTGGTGCTTGGCGCCCTCTGGTGGCTCTGCACAGTATGGCACCCACACTGACCTCTGTACCCTCCCCAGCCCACTCGGCCCATGCCCAAGCTCACCTTCAGCACCTCCTGGGCGGCTACTGCACCCAGCATGGCTGCCATGGGGCTCAGGTCACCGGTGCTACACATGGCGACTGCCCGTACCAGGGCCTCATCCAGTAGCTCTTCCTGTGTCCTCTGCAATGGTCCCAGGGCCTGGGCCAGACGCACCACAGCCTCTGCATCACCCTGCAGGATGGGACACCGTGGACACGACAGCCCTAGCCTGAGCTTCAACCCCTCATAAATCCTGTGGGCAGTCATCCACCCTGTTCCACAAAAGAGGATGCAGAATATTGAGGGGGAGGGCCTGGCCCTGTTGCCTCACACACACTGAGTGTCTGTGCCGTGTATCTGCTGCTGTCATGGACCAGGCTCTGGCCTCAAGACAGTCCTTATCATCTCACTTTTACAAGTGGTAAAACTTCCTCCGAGATTCAAACTTGGATTTGTAATATGGTAATTGTCACCGCTTGGCAGGTGAGACCCCAATAAGACAGAGGCAGGGGTGGTGGGGGTGGAGGATGATGGGGCCACTTACAGGATGCCAGGGCTTGGGTGGGCGGCCAGTGCAGGCCTGGAACTCATGCAGTGCACGGAAGGCCTGATGCAGGCAGCAGGCGCGGCGGACTTCCCGGGGACTCTGGGCAACCACACGGGGCTGGAGCAGGGCTGCAGCCAGGGATTCCTGCAGAGGGTGCTCAGCTCAGAGTTAGACCCAGAACGATGTGGGCCCCGCGAGGTGTCCAAGTTCCCCCATCTCAGGTGAACCTGCTCTCACATGGCTCACGGTCTTGTGTTTCTTGACTTCAGTGACAGCTCCACCACGAAGGTAACAGGAAAAGGTTGTCGTGTCCCCAACCTCCAAGGTCCCATCTTCTGGGGTATATCAAGCCTAGTCAGTATGACCCCTGACCCAGAGTAATTCCCCATGCCTTGTCCTGTCTTGCATCTGTGTCCCCGACCTTGCTCCACCAAGGAAGGTCGGGGGGGGGGAATGTTCCCCCAAGGATCAGGCTATGTCTACCCTCAGTGGGGGCCTAGGCGCTGAGACTGGGGTTAGAGTGGGGCTGGCTTACCCTGTACGCGGATGGGCTGAGTACAGCCATTGAGCTCAACCATGCCCTCAATGCCTGAGAAAGTCACCAAGTCCTCGTCTTGGAAGTGGACATCAGCCTCTCTCAGGGTGACAACACCAGGAGAGCCCTGAGTAAGTGATGGCTTGTCTCAGGGGCGCCTATACCTACCTTTCCCAGGCATCGGCAGCCCCTCCCTGGGCAGCAGGTAGTGCTGACACCTCAGCACCCACCTGGGAGATGTGCCGGATGGTGGCCATCAGTGGTTCTGCCTCTGTGGGGTCCCATACAGTGAAGTTCTCACCAAAGTCACAGAACAACTGCCTGGGGCGGGGTGGCAGGGGTGACTGAGGTGGCTCAGCTACTGTGATTAAGGGTGGGGGATACTAGGGCAGGCCCAGAGGGCCAGAATTAGGAAGGGAATGCTGGGAGAGGCTTGGAAGCTGGAGGTGGAGGGGGTTACTGGAGTGGGTTTGGAGGCTGGGAAGGAAGCTGAGGAGTGAGCCCGGAGACCAGAGTCGGTGGGGGGCCGGGGAGGGAGCAATGGGGCAAGCCTGGAGTTGGGGCTGGCTCTGGGACTGGTTGCTGACTTTCATGTGACAAACTGGGCAGGCAGTCTCACTCACCCCACAAGGCCTCGGGTGTCAGCCATCACAAAGCAGATCCTGTGCTGGTGGCAGAAATTGCCCACCCTCAACTGCTCCTCCAGCTCTGAGGTAGTCAGAACCACCACCTGGGTGGGACTTTATAATCAGCAGGGCCAGAACCACTGCCCAGCCCTCTCTGGGGTGGGCTTTTGAGGGCAGGATTAGGTGGAGGATGGAGAAGGGGACTGGGCCAGCCTGGAGAGTGGGGGTGGGGGTCACCTGGAAGTCCAGCAGAAGGTCCTCAGTGATGGCGCCTGTGTGGACACAGACCTGGACGGCTCCATTGAGCTGAGACACAGGCTTTTGAGAGGCCTCAGCCCTGCTCTTCCCCAAGTCTTCCTCTGAAAGGAAGAACTAGGGAGAAGGCCAGTCCGGCCTGAGCAGGGAGACCCCTCTTGGGCCCTGCCCCTATTCTGGGCTGGGAGCCCACAACTCCCCAGGATCCTCACCTGGGCAGTCAGGTCTGACCAGCAGGTGGGGTGGGGGTCATGCAGAGTGAGGCTGCCCACACCCATCAGCACCAGGTTCTTCGCCACCTCAGCCCCCAGGCCCCGCAGGCCTGACAGCAGGACCTTGGCTCCCTGAATCCTCTGCATGGCCTCTGAGCCCAGTACATACCTGTGGATGGGGAGTAGGAGGGCAGGTTGGAAACCAGAGATCAGAAAGCCACCCCACTCCCCACCCCACCTCTGGCCTTACAGCTGCCGTGAATACAGTTCCTCATCCAGTAACTTGGAGGTCTCTAGGACGTCCATCCTGAGGTCCAGGTTAGACAGTGGGCTGTAATGCTCACAGGCAGGGCCTCTGTCTGGGTGGTGGTGCCAGCAAGGACTAGTGCAAGCAAGCACCAAGGCCAAGGGAGTGAAGGACACTGCTAGTCACAGCTCTTTTTCTGGCTCCTCTGTCATTTCAGGGAAAACAAAAGTGAAACTAAACTCTTAGTCGGCTGCTGGCCCTGCTCCAGATATTGGGCAACCCACTCTGACTTTAGCAAGTCTTTGCAGCCCTAGGGCTACACAGGCAAGGTGGGACAGAGTTTCTAGGTCCCTTTGGCTTGAGAGAGGAAGTGCCTCTCATGGGGAGGGGCAGAGCCATGGGAAGGGCCTATGTGGGCCAGACGGGGCCATCTCCCATGGCTCCACAGGTATCCCAAACCTCCAGGCTCCTATCCCCTGCGGCTGCCTCTGTCTGAACGGACTTCCTGCCCACAGAGCCCTGGTAAGAACTCCCTCATCCTGGGGACTTGATGACCTGCTGCCCACCACACAGAGGCAGAGGCAGAGCCAGCCCCACCCCAGTGGTAGTGGGGGTTTCTGGGGTTACACTCTCTCACCCTCAGCCCCGAAACTGCAGACTCCTGGAGTAGCCTAACGTCTTTGGGAGCATCTGCCCAGCCCTGAGCCATCTCCTCAGGGCATCAGATTACCACCTGCCCACAGCTGCCAGACCAGGGTAGATGACAGCCCTTGGTGGGCCAGTCAGGGTGTTCCACCTGGGATGAGCCCCAGGCCTCCAAGGTGACGGTTGGTCTCTGAGTGCTGGATGTGAAAGTGGGAGGTATGGAGTAACTGCATTACCCTGTATCCTTATTTTTTTTTTAACTTTTTGTTTTGAAATAATGGTAGGCTCAGGGGAAGTTGCAGAAATAGTACAGAGAGGTCCTGTGTACGAGTGTCCTTTTACTTGAGGTCAGTTTTCTAGAGTGTGGGCCACAGCTTCCCAAACACTCCATAACAGCTAACACAACAGCTAACCTCTACTAAGCGATGGTCACGTGCCAGATGCTGTCATAAGTTCTTTTGTGTATAAACAATGTTTTAAAAAAATTTTGGTAAAATTTATGTAACAGAAGTCCATTTTAAAGTTATAATTCAGTGGTTTTTTAAATATTCACAATGTTGTGCAACCATCACCACTATCTAATTCCAAAACATTTTCATCGCCCCAAAAAGAAAACCCCGTATCCATTAAGCAATCACTCCCCATTCCACCCTCCACCTAGCCCTTGGCAACCACTAACCTACTTTCTATCTTTGTGGATTTTCCTTTTCTAGATATTATAAATAAATGGAATATGTGGCCTTTTTTGTCTGGCTTCTTTCATTTAGCATAATGTCTTCCGGGTTCATCCATGTTGTAGCATGTATTAGTATTTCGCTGCTTTTCTTTTCTTTTTAAATAACAGTTTTATTGAAATATAATTCACATACTATACAACCCACCCATTTAAAATGTACGGTTCAATGTTTTTTGGTATAGTCACAGATACGTAAAACCATCACCACTGATAATTTTAGAACATTTTCGTCACCTCAAAAAGAAACCCCATGCCCTTTAGCCATCACTCCTCTACTCTACTATAGCCCTGGCTCTAAGCAACCACTTTCTACTTTCTGTCTCTATAGATTTGCCTATTCTGGACATTTCATACAAATGGCTTCTTTCAGTCAGTATACTGTTTCCAAGGTTCATCCATGTTGTAGCATGCATCAGTACTTTTTTAACGGCCAAATAATATTCCATTGTGTGAATGTAACACATTTTGTTTATCATTTATCAGTTCATGGACATTTGAGTTGTTTCCACGTTTTGGCTATTATAAATAATGCTGCTATGGACGTTTCTGTACAAGTTTTTGTGTGGACATAAGTTTTCTTTTCTCTTGGGCAGATACCTAGGAGTGGAATTGCTGGATTGTATGGTAACTCTATGTTTAATTGTTTGTGGAACTGCCAGCCTGATTTCCAAGGTGGCTGCACCATTTTACATTGCCACCAGCTGTATCTGAGGATTCCAATTTCTCCACATCTTGACAGCATTAACCTCTTTTTGACTGTAATCACCCAGTGGAGGTGCAGTAGTAGCTCATGTGCTTTTCATTTGCAATTCTCTGATGACTAATGATGTTGAACATCTTTTCACATGCTGTTGGCCATTTGTATATATTCTCTGAAGAAACGTCTATTCAGATCCTTTGCCCATTAAAAAAAATTATTGCGGTAAAAAATATGTATAACAATAGCTATGTCCCTCTGAGTCCCTGGTTTCAATTCTTTTAGATATGTATCTAGGAGTAGAAGTGCTAGGTCATATGGTAATTCTGGAGCCCTGGTGGTACAGCGGTTAAGAGGTATGGCGAGTTACGGCTGCTAAGCGAAAGGTCGGCAGTTGCAATCCACCAGTCGCTCCTTCGAAACCCTATGGGGCAGCTCTACTCTGTCCTACAGGATCACTATGAGTCGGAATCAACTCGACAGCAACAGGTAAGGTATGGTAATTCTGTGTTTAGATTTTTGAGGAACCAACGAACTGTTTTCCACTGCAGCTGTACCATTTTACATTTCCTCCAGCAATGCATGAAGGTTTCATTTTCTTCACTTCCTCACCAACACTTGCTGTTTTTCATTTTGCTTTGTTGTTGTTTTTTCTTTTTTTAATAAAAGTCATCCTAGTATATCTCATTGCAGATTTGATTTGCATTTCTCTAACAACTAATGATATTGAGATGTTGAGCATCTTTTCATGTGCTTATTGGCAATTTGTATATGTTCTTTGGAAAAATATCAACTTAAGTCCTTTGCACATTTTTAAATTGGGTTGTTTGTGTTTTCATTGTCAAATTGTAGGAGTTCTTTATATAGTCTGGATATTAGACCCTTATTGGATATATGATTTGCAAATATTTTCCCCCATTATGTAACTTATCTTTTCACATTATGATATTATCCTTTGATGCACAAAGGATTTTAATTTTAAGGAAGCTTAACTTATCTGTTTTTTATTTTGTCACCTGTGCTTTTTGTGTCATATTTAAGAAACCATTTCCAAATCCAAGGTCACGTGTCTTCTTCGAGGAATTTTATAGTTCTAGCTCTTAAATTTAGGTCTTTGATCTATTTTGAGTTAATTTTTGTATATGGTCTGAGGTATGGGTCCAACTTCATTCTTTTACATGCATATATACAGTTGTCACCTTGTTTTTCGCCAATGCCTTCAGAGCAGCTTGGACTTCTTCCTTCAGTACCATCGGTTCCTGATCATATGCCACCTCTTGAAATGCTTGAACATCGACTAATTCTTTTTGGTATAATGACTCTGTGTATTCTCTCCATCTTCTTTCAATGCTTCCTGTGTCGTTTAATAGTTTCCCCATAGAATCCATCACTATTGCAACTTGCTTGAATTTTATCTTCAGTTCTTTCAGCTTTAGAAACACCGAGCGTGTTCTCCCCTTTTGGTTTTCCAGCTCCAGCTCTTTGCACATGTCATTATAATACTTTACTTTCTCTTCTGGAGCCACCCTTTGAAATCTTCTGTTCAGTTCTTTTACTTCATCAATTCTTCCTTTTGCTTTAGCTGCTTGACATTTGAGAGCAAGTTTCAGAGTCTCCTCTGGCATCCATCTTGGTCTTTTCTTTCTTTCCTGCCTTTTCGATGACGTCTTGCTTTCTTCATGTTTGATGTCCTTGATGTCATTCCACAACTCGTCTGGTCTTCGGTCACTAGCGTTCAATGCATCAAATCTATTCTTCAGATGGTCTCTAAATTCAGGTGGGATATACTCAAGGTCATATTTTGGCTCTCGTGGACTTGCTCTGATTTTCTTCAGTTTCAGCTTGAACTTGCACATGAGCAATTGATGGTCTGTTCCACAGTCGGCCCCTGGCCTTGTTCCAACTGATGATATTGAGCTTTCCATCATCTCTTTCCACAGATGTAGTCAATTCGATTTCTGTGTGTTTCATCTGGCGAGGTCCATGTGTAGAGTCGCCGTTTGTGTTGGTGAAAGACGGTATTTGCAATGAAGAAGTCGTTGGTCTTGCAAAATTCTATCATTCAATCTCCGGCATTGTTTCTATCACCAAGGCCATATTTTCCAACTACTGATCCTTCTTCTTTGTTTCCATCTTTCACATTCCAGTCGCCAATAATTATCAATGCATCTTGATTGCATGTTCGATCAATTTCAGACTGCAGCAGCTGATGAAAATCTTCTATTTCTTCCTCTTTGGCCTTAGTGGTTGGTGTGTAAATTTGAATAATAGTCGTATTAACTGGTCTTCCTTGTAGGCGTATGGGTATCATCCTATCGCTGACAGCGTTGCACTGCAGGATGGATCTTGAAACGTTCTTTTTGACGATGAATGCAACACCATTGCTCTTTGATTTGTCATTCCCAGCATAGTAGACTATATGATTGTCTGATTCAAAATGGCCAATACCAGTCCATTTCAGCTCACTAATGCCTAGGATATCGATGTCTATGCATTCCATTTCATTTTTCACAGTTTCCAATTTTCGTAGATTCATACTTCGTACATTCCAGGTTCCAATTATTAATGGATGTTTGCAGCTGTTTCTTCTCATTTTGAGTCGTGGCACATCAGCAAGTGAAGGTCCTGAAAGCTTGACTCCATCCACGTCATTAAGGTTGACTCTACTTTGAGGAGGCAGCTCTTCCCCAGTCATCTTTTGAGAGCCTTCCAACCTGGGGGGCTCATCTTCCAGCACTATATCAGACAGTGTTCCGCTGCTATTCATAAGGTTTTCACTGGCTAATGCTTTTCAGAAGAAGACTGCCGGGTCCTTCTTCCTAGTCTGTCTTAGTCTGGAAGCTCAGCTGAAACCTGTCCTCTATGGGCGACCCTGCTGATAGCTGAATACCGGTGGCACAGCTTCCAGCATCACAGCCACACGCAAGACCCCGCAGTACAACAAACTGACAGACACAAGGCTCCAGGAATTGATGGAATATCAATTGAGATGTTTCAACAAACAGATACAGCGCTGGAGGTGTTCACTCGTCTTTGCCAAGAAATATGGAAGACAGCTTCCTGGCCAAACAACTGGAAGAGATCCGTATTTATGCCTATTCCCAAGAAAGGTGATCCAACCAAATGTGGAACTTACAGAACAATATCATTAATATCACAGGCAAGCAAAATTTTGCTGAAGATCATTCAAAAACAGCTGTAGCAGTATATCAACAGGGAACTGCCAGAAATTCAGGCCGGTTTCAGAAGAGGGTGTGGAACCAGGGGTATCATTGGTGATGTCAGATGGATCCTGGCTGAAAACAGAGAATACCAGAAGGATGTTAACTGGTGTTTTATTGACTATGCAAAGGCATTCAACTGTGTGGATCATAACAAATTATGGATAACATTGCAAAGAATGGGAATTCCAGAACACTTAATTGTGCTCATGAGGAACCCTTACGTAGATCAAGAGGCAGTTGTTTGGACAAAACAAGGGGATACTGATTGATTTAAAGTCAGGAAAGGTGTGGGCCAGGGTGGTATTCTTTCAGCATACCTATTCAGTCTGTATGCTGAGCAAATAATCTGAGAAGCTGGACTATATGAAGAGGAACAGAGTATCAGGATTGGAGGAAGACTCATTAACTACCTGCATTATGCAGATGATACAACCTTGCCTGCTGAAAGTGAAGAGGACTTGAAGCACTCACTGTTGAAGATCAAAGACCACAGTCTTCAGTATGGATTACACCTCAACATAAAGAAAACAAAAATCCTCACAACTGGACCGATGAACAACATCATGATAAATGGAGAAAAGATTGAAGTTGTCAAGGATTTCATTTTACTTGGATCCGCAATCAACAACCATGGAAACAGCAGTCAAGAAATCAAAAGACGCATTGCATTGGGTAAATCTGCTGCAAAGGACCTCTAAAGTGTTGAAAAGCAAAGATGTCACTTTGAAGACTAAGGTGCGCCTGACCCAAGCTATGGTATTTTCAATCGCATCACATGCATTTGAAAGCTGGACAATGAATAAGGAAGACCAAAGAAGAATTGATGCCTTTGAATTGTGGTGTTGGAGAAAAGAATATTGAATATACCATGGACTGCCAAAAGAACGAACAAATTTGTCTTAGAAGAAGTACAACCAGGATGCTCCTTAGAAGCAAGGACAGCGAAACTGCTTTGGACATATTGTCAGGAGGGATCAGTCCCTGGAAAAGGACATCATACTTGGGAGAGTACAGGGTCAGCGGAAAAGAGGAAGACCCTCAATGAGGTGGATTGACACAGTGGCTGCAACAATGAGCTCAAGCATAGCAACGATTGTGAGGATGGCTCAGTACTGGGCAGTGTTTCATTCTGTTGTGCATAGGGTCGCTATGAGTCGGAATCGACTCGATGGCACCTAACAACAACATCCAGTTGTCACAGCACCATTTGTTAAAGAGACAATCCTTTCCCACTGAATTATTTTGACACCTTGCCAAAAATCAGTTGACCAAGTCAACAGTTACTCAAAAGCAAAGACGAAAGGGTAATGAGACCGGAAAACCAGATTACTGGAAGCAAAACATCCAGAGAGGAATTAATGAGAATGTTAACACATTGTGAAAAAGGTAACCAATGTCTGACAAATTGTGTAGTAATTGTTAAATGGGAACCTAATTTGCAGTGTAAACTTTCACCAAAAACACAATAAAATATTTTTAAAAAAAATCAATCGACCATATAAGCAATGGTTTATTTCTGGGCTCTCTATTTTATTCCATTAGTCTATATGTCTATGCTTATGCAAGTACTATATTGTTTTGATTACTGTAACTTTGCAGTAAGTTTTCAAATCAGAAAGTCTGAGTTTTCCAACTTTGTTCTTCTTTTACAAGATTCTTTTGGCTATTCAGGGTCACTTATAATTCCATATGAATTTTAGGATGGGTTTTTCCATTCCTCACACACACACACATTGAGATTTTGATAGGGATTGCATTAAATCTTTGTATTGCTCTGGGTAGTACTGTCACTTAATAGTAAGTCTTCCAATCCATGTACATGGGATGTCTTTCCATTTATTTAGCTCTTCTTTAATTTCTTTCAGCAATTAAAAAACAAAACAAAACAAAAAACTTTATTTGATAACCAGCTCTTAGTTTTCATCTACATTGACTGTAGGTTTTTGAAAGTGGTGACAGGTATGTAGGTAACCAATGTATAGAGCTTGTTTGGTGAATCTTCATCCTCATTATGTTTTCTAAATAACATACACAGATATGGTATAGGACATTCCTTATTCCTTTGGCCCAGACTGCTTTGTTGAGCCTAGTGTCAATGTGTACATCTGGTGTTCCCATCTCCTTCATGGCAAGTTTCTTGATATGCTTGAGTACTGGATAAGCACACTTCCTTTTTTTTCTTTACTGTGCTTTAAGTGAAAGTTTACAAATCAAGTCAGTTTCTCATACAAAAACTTATACATACCTTGGTATGTACTCCTAGTTGCTCTCCCCCTAGTGAGACAGCACACTCTTCCTCACCACCTTGTATTCCCTGTGTCCGTTCAACCAGCTCTTATCCCCCTCTGCCTTCTCATTTCACCTCCAGACAGGAGTTGCCCACATAGTCGTATGTGTCTACTTGAGCCAAGAAGCTCACTCCTCACCAGTATCATCTTCTATCTTATGGTCCAGTCCAATCCCTGTCTGAATAGTTGGCTTTGGGAATGGTTCCAGTCCTGGGCTAACAAAGGGTCCAGGGACCATGACCTCTGGGGTCCCGCTAGTCTCAGTCAGACCATTAAGCCTGGTCTTTTCTGAGAATTTGAGGTCTGCGTCCCACTATTCTCCTGCTCCGTCGGGGATTCTCTGTTGTATTCCCTGTCAGGGCAGTCATCGGTGGTAGTCAGGCACCATCTAGTTCTTCTGGTCTCGGGCCGATATAGTCTTTGGTTTGTGTGGCCCTTTCTGTCTCTTGGGCTCTTTATCTTATGTCTTTGTTGTTCTTCATTCTCCTTTGCTCCAGGTGGGTTGAGACAAATTGATGCATCTAGATGGCTGCTTGCTAGTGTTTAAGATCCCAGATGCCACTCACCAAAGTGGGATGTGGAACGTTTTCCTAATACATTTTGTTATAAGCACACTTCTTTTTTTTTTTTTTTAATAATTTTTATTGTGCTTTAAGTGAAAGTTTACAAATCAAGTCAGTCTGTCACATATAAACTTATATACACCTTACTACATACTCCCATTTACTCTCCCCCTAACGAGTCAGCCCGCTCCCTCCTTCCTGTCTCTCCTTTCATGACCGTTTTGCCGGCTTCTAACCCTCTCTACCCTCCCATCTCCCCTCCAGACAGGAGATGCCAGCACGTCTCAAGTGTCCACCTGATACAAGTAGCTCACTCTTCATCAGCATCTCTCTCCAACCCATTCTCCAGCCAGTCCCTTCCATGGCTGATGAGTTGTCTTTGGGAATGGTTCATGTCCTGGGCCAACAGAAGGTTTGGGGACCATGACCGCCGGGATTCTTCTAGTCTCAGTCAGACCATTAAGTCTGGTCTTTTTATGAGAATTTGGGGTCTGCATCCCACTGTTCTCCTGCTCCCTCAGGGGTTCTCTGTTGTGCTCCCTGTCAGGGCAGTCATCGGTTGTGGCCGGGCACCATCTAGTTCTTCTGGTCTCAGGATGATGTAAGTCTCTAGTTCAAATGGCCCTTTCTGTCTCTTGGGCTCATCGTTATCGTGTGACCTTGGTGTTCTTCATTCTCCTTTGATCCAGGTGGGTTGAGACCAGTTGATGCATCTTAGATGGCCACTTGTTAGCATTTAAGACCCCAGATGCCACACTTCAAAGTAGGGTGCAGAATGTTTTCATAATAGAATTTATTTTGCCAACTGACTTAGAAGTCCCCTTAAGCTGTAGTCCCCAAACCCCAGCCCTTGCTCTGCTGACCTTTGAAGCATTCAGTTTATCCCAGAAACTTCTTTGCTTTTGGTCCAGTCCAGTTGAGCTGACCTTCCCTGTATTAAGTATTGTCCTTCCCTTCACCTAAAGCAGTTCTTATCTACAATCTAATCAGTAAATAACCCTCTCCCACCCTCCCTTCTTCCCCCCTCTCGTAACCACAAAAGAATGTGTTCTTCTCAGTTTATGCTATTTCTCAAGATCTTATAATAGTGGTCTTATACAATATTTGTCCTTTTGCATCTGACTAATTTCACTCAGCATAATGCCTTCCAGGTTCCTCTGTGTTATGAAATGTTTCACAGATTCGTCACTGTTTTTTATCGATGCATAGTATTCCATTGTGTGAATATACCATAATTTATTTAACCATTCATCCGTTGACAGATACCTTGGTTGCTTCCAGCTTTTTGCTATTGTAAACAGTGCTGCAATAAACATGGGTGTGCGTATGTATTTTATTTTTTGATGCTATTGTAAATACAGTTGTTTTCCTAATTTCTTTTTTAGGTTGTTCATTGCTAGTACAGAAAAATACACCTGATTTTTGTGTTTATTTTGTATCCTGCAACTTTGATGAACTCATTTATTAGTTCTTACAGGTTTTGTGTGTGTGTGTGTGTGTATTCTTTAGGGCTTTCTATATATAAGATCATGCTATCTGTGAAAAGAGATAATTTTACTTCTTTTCCAATTGGGTTATCTTTTTTTTTTTTTCTTGCCTAATTGCTTTGGCTAGAACTTCCATTACTATGTTATACAGAAGTGCTGCTGAATTTGGTTTGCTAGCATTTTGTTGAGGATTTTTGCATCTATATTCATAAGGGATATTGGCCTTTTTTGTAGTGTCTTTGGCTTTGGTATTAGGGTAATATTAGCCTTCATAAAGCGAATTAGGAAGTAGTCCCTCCTCTTCAATTTTCTGGAAGAGTTTGAGAAGGATTGGTGTTAATTCTTCTTTAAATGTTTGGTAGAATTCACCGATACCATCTGGTCCTGGACTTTTCTTTGTTGGGAGGTTTTTCAGTACTGATTCAATCTCCTTGCTTGTTAAAAGTCTGCTCAGATTTTCTTTTTCTTCTTGAGTTCATTTTGGTCATTTGTATGTTTCTAGAAATTTGTTGATTTCATCTGAGTTGTCCGGTTTGTTGGTATACAATTCCCCATACTATTCTCTTAAAATCGTCTTTATTTCTGTGAAATCAGTAGTAATATCCCAACTTTCTTTTTCTAATGTAGTGAGAAATTTATTAGTTATGATGAACTTTATGTCATACATTTGATTTTATTCTACTTTAGATGAAGGTTCACAGAACAAACTAGTTTCTCACTAAACAGTACATACATTGTTTCATGACGTTGGTGAATAAGCCCATGACATGTCAAGACTCTCCCTTCTCGACCCTGGGATCCCTATTACCAGCTTTCCTGTCCCCTCCTGCCTTCTAGTCCTTGCCCCTGGGCTGGTGTGCCCCTTTAGTCTTATTTTGTTTTATGTGCAGCCTGTCTAATCTTTGGCTGAAGGGTAAACCTATGGAGTGACTTCATTACTAAGTTAAAAGGGTATCTGGGGGCCATACTCCCAGGATTTCTCCAGTCTCTGTCAGGCCAGTAAGTCTGTTTTTTTTTTTTTAATAATTTTTATTGTGCCTTAAGTGGAAGTTTACAAATCAAGTCAGTCTCTCACATAAAAACTTATATACACCTTGCTACATACTCCCAATTACTCTCTCTCCAATGATATAGCCCGCTCCCTCCTTCCACTCTTTCTTTTCGTGTCCATTTTGGCAGCTTCTAAGCCCCCCTATCCTCCCATATCCCCTCCAGGCAGGAGGTGCCAACATAGTCTCAAGTGTTCATCTGATCCAAGTAGCTCACTCCTCACAAGCATCCCTCTCCTACCCATTGTCCAATCCAAGCCATGTCTGACCAGTTGACTTCTGGAATGGTTCCTGTCCTGGGCCAACAGAAGGTCTGGGGGCCATGACCACTGGGGTCCTTCTAGTCCCAGTCAGACCATTAAGTCTGGTCCTTTTTTTTTTTTTTTTAACTTTTATTAAGCTTCAAGTGAACGTTTACAAATCCAATCAGTCTGTCACGTATAAGTTTACATACATCTTTCTCCGTACTCCCACTTGCTCTTCCCCTATTGAGTCAGCCCTTTCAGTCTCTCCTTTCGTGACAATTTTGCCAGCTTCCCTCTCTCTCTATCCTCCCATCCCCCCTCCAGACAAGAGTTGCCAACACACTCTCAAGTGTCCACCTGATATAATTAGCTCACTCTTCATCAGCATCTCTCTCCCACCCGCTGACCAGTCCCTTTCATGTCTGATGAGTTGTCTTCGGGGATGGTTCCTGTCCTGTGCCGACAGAAGGTCTGGGGAGCATGGCTGCTGGGATTCCTCTAGTCTCAGTCAGACCATTAAGTATGGTCTTTTTATGAGAATTTGGGGTCTGCATCCCACTGTTCTCCTGATCCCTCAGGGGTTCTCTGTTGTGTTCCCTGTCAGGGCAGTCATCGGTTGTAGCTGTCTGGTCTTTTTTTGTGTGTGAGTTAGAGTTTTCTTCTACAAATTTCTCCAGCTCTCTCCAGTATCCTCTATTGTGATCCCTGTCAGAGCAGTCAGTGGTGGTAGCCGGGCACCATCTAGTTGTACTGGACTCAGTCTGGTGGAGGCCATGGTAGTTGTGGTCCATTGGTCCTTTGAACTAATCTTTCCCTTGTATCTTTAGTTTTCTTCATTATTCCTTGCTACCGAAGGGGTGGGACCAGCGGAGTGTACTAGGTGGCCGCTCACAGGCTTTCAAAACCCCAGTATGTCATACGTTTTAACATTTAAATAAAAGGGATAAGTTCCCTGAAAACACAACTTATCAAAATTGATACAGAAGAAAAAGAAAACAAATACTATTAAAGCTCCAGGCCTAGAAGGTTTCACGGTTGAATTCCGCTAAACATTTAAGGAAAAAAAAAACAGCTCCAATTCCTTAGAGACTGGAAACAGATGGGATATTCCCAAACTCATTTTAAGAGGCTCATATATCCTTGGGGGGTCCCTGGGTGGTACAAAATGTGAATGTGCTTGGCTGTTAACTGAAAGGTCTACCCTGAAGTGTCTTGGAAGAAAGGTCCAGTGATCTACTTTTAAAAAATCAGTCATTGAAAACCTTACAGGGCACAATTCTATTCTGACAGATGTGAGGTTGCCATGAGTTGGAGTTGACTCAACAGCAAATAGTTTCTTATAACCTTGTTACCAGAACCCAACAACAGTTTCAGAAAGGCAAATGACAGGCCAATCTCATTCATCAACACAGACACAAAAAAATCCTAAGCCAAATTTTAGCAAGTCAAGTCCAGCAATACATGTAAAGGATAATATATCCTAAATCAGTTAGGTTTATTCTCAGGAATGAAAGGATTTTTTTTTTTTTGTCTTATTTTAAAATTTTTTATTGTAGTAAAATACATAGAACATTTGCTATTTCAACCATTTTTATATGTACTATTCAGTGACACTAATTTTAATTATGTTCACCATGTTGTGCAGCCATCACCACTATTCAATTTCCAAATTTTTCTTTATCAGCTTTAACAGAAACTCAGTACCTTTTTTCTTCTTTTTATAATTTTTATTGGCTTTAAGTGAAAGTTTACAAATCAAGTCAGTCTCTCACACAAAAACGTACACACACCCAGCTACATACTCCCAATTACTCTCCCCCTAATGAGACAGCCTGCTCTCTCCCTCCACTCTCTCTTCTCGTGTCCATTTCGCCAGCTTCTAACCCCTTCCACCCTGTCATCTCTCCTCCAGGCTGGAGATGCCAACATAGTCTCAAGTGTCCACCTGATCCAAGAAGCTCACTCCTCACCAGCATCCCTCTCCAACCCATTGTCCAGTCCAATCCATGTCTGAAGAGTTGACATGGGGAATGGTTCCTGACCTGGGCCAACAGAAGGTCTGGGGGCTATGACCACCAGGGTCCTTCTAGTCTCAGTCAGACCATTAAGTCTGGTCTTTTTATGAGAATTTGGGGTCTGCATCCCACTGCTCTTCTGCTCCCTCAGGGGTTCTCTATTGTGTTCCCTGTCAGGGCAGTCATCGGTTGTAGCCTGGCACCATCTAGTTCTGGTCTCAGGATGATGTAGTCTCTGGTTCATGTGGCCCTTTCTGTCTCTTGGCCTCGTAATTACCTTGTGTCCTTGGTGCTCTTCATTCTCCTTTGATCCAGGTGGGTTGAGTCCAATTGATGCATCTTAGATGGCTGCTTGCTAGCATTTAAGACCCCAGATGCCACTCTTCAAAGTGGGATGCAGAACATTTTCTTAATAGATTTTATGATGGCAGTTGACTTAGATGTCCCCTGAAACCATGGTCCCCAAACCCCTGCCACAGAAACTCAGTACCTTTTAAGCAATAACTCCTCATTCACCTCTTCCCCTAGCCCCTGGTAACTTGATTTGTTCTGTAGGCATTTGCCTATTCTAGATATTTCATGTCAGTGAGATCAATATTTGTCATTTTGTGTTTGACTTACTTCACTTAGCATATTGTTTTCAAGGTTCTGTTCCTTAAATCTTTCAATGTTGTTGTTAGGTGCCTTTGAATTCGTTCCGACTCATAGTGACCCTGTGCACAACAGAACGAAACACTGCCTGGTCCTGCGCCACCCTCACAATTGTTACTCTGCTTGAGCCCACTGTTGCAGCCACTGTGTCAATCCATTTCATTGAAGGTCTTCCTCTTTCTTGATGACCCTCTACTTTACCAAGCATGATGTCCTTCTCCAGGGACTGAGCCCTCCTGATACCATGTCCAAAGTATGTGAGACACAGTCTTGCCATCCTTGCTTCTAAGGATCATTCTGGTTGTACTTCTTCTAAAACAGATTTTTTCATTCTTTTGGCAGTCCATGGAAACCCTGGTGGTAGTGGTTAAGAGCTACAGCTGCTAGCCAAAAGGTCAGCAGTTCGAATCCACCAGGCGCTCCTTGGAAACCCCAGGGTGCAGTTCTACTCTGTCCTATGGGTCGCTATGAGTTGGAATAGACTAGACGGCAATGGGAATGGGTCTGGCAGTCCATGGTATATTCAATAGTCTTCGCCAACACCATAATTCAAAGGCATCAATTCTTCTTCGGTCTTCCTTATTCATTGTCCAGCTTTTGTATGCATACGAGGCAACTGAAAACACCATGACTTGGGTCAGGCGCACCTTAGTCCTCAAGGTGACATCCTTGCTTTTCAACACTTTAAGAGGTCTTTTGCAGCAGATTTGCCCAATGCAATGCGTCTTTTGATTTCTTGACTGCTGTCCATGGGTGGTGATTGTGGATTCAAGTAAAATGAAATCCTTGAGGACCTCAATCTTTTCTGTTTATCATGATGTTGCTTATTGATCCAGTTGTGAGGATTTTGGTTTTCTTTATGTTGAGGTGTAATCCATACTGAAGGCTGTGGTCTTTGATCTTCAACAGTAAGTGCTTCAAGTCCTCTTCACTTTCAGCAAGCAAGGTTGTGTCATCTGCATAACGCAGGTTGTTAATGAGTCTTCTACCAATCCCGATGCCCCGTTCTTCTTCATATAGTCCAGCTTTTCAGATTATTTGGTCAGCATACAGATTGAATACGTATCGTGAAAGGATACAACACTGATGCATACCCTTCCTGAATTTAAACCATGCAGTATCCCCTTATTCTGTTCAAACGACTGCCTCTTGATCCATGTACAGATTCCTCATGTGCACAATTAAGTGTTCTGGAGCAAAATAAGTCAATCACACACACACACAAAATGTATGTTCTCACTTTTATGAAATGACATGAACACATAAATATATATAAATTAATGTTCATTAGTGGTCAGGGGTTGGGGTTAGGGGGAATTCACTCTGTCAATAGCAGACACTTGTTATTTTTGGTGGTGGGAAAGGTAACGCTGAATGAGAGTGCAGTGTACACAGCTTGACAAAGGTAAACAATGTCACTGAAATGTAAACAAGAAAAAAATACCTGTTGGTAATTGCTATGGTATATATAATTTTTGAAACAACAGCAAAAACAACCAAAAAATATATGTGCAGGTATATATATGTATGTAAGGGGCCCTGGTGGTGCAGTGATTAAGTGCTCAACTGCTAACTAAAAAGTCAATGGTTCAAACCTACCAGCCACGCGGTGGAAGATGAGACAGTCTGCCCCTGTGAAGATTACAGCCTTGGAAACCCTACGGGGCAGTTCTACTCTGTCCTAAGGGTCGCTATGAGTCAGATTCAACTCGACAGCAATAGGTATATATGTATGTATGTAGATATATGTGTGTATATGTGTATGCATATGTATATTTATCTAGGTGACTGTATGCACATATATTCATATAGATAATAAAGCACATTGGGGTACAATTACATATACTGCATAGACATAACCAAACACCTCACAGGATTATAAGTACTGAAAGGTTGGCAGTTTGAACACACCCAGAGGCACCTCGGAAGACAGTCCTGGTGATCTACTTCCAAAATGTCACAGCCTTGAAAACCCTCTGGAGCACAGTTCTACTCTATACACATGGGGTCGCCACGGATCAGAATCAACTCAATGGCAACTAACAGCAACAACTCACTACCTGTGCCAGGCTCATACTGAGCCCTGGGGAAAGAGGTGAATTCCCTGCCCAGTAGTGGGAGAAGGGAAAGTTTAGGGGACCTCACCCAGGCTAGGGTTTAAGAAGGGAAGTCCTCTATAAGAAAGTACCCTTGAAGCCAAGACCCAAAGGCTAGAAATTTGGCTGGCAGTCAAAGCCAGAAATTCGACTTGGGGCGGGTGTCACTGGTTATTTGTTGTGCTTACTGTGTGAGTTGTCTGTGTGGATAGACCTCAGTTTACCCATTCACACTGCTGCTGACAGCCTTTAGGCTATGTCCAGGTTAGAGGCTATAGGCAAAAGCTGCAGATCTCATTCTTGCTAGAGTTTCTCTTTAGCCTGGGAGAAGGCACACCCCTAGGGGTTGAACTGCTAGATATGAGTTTAGATAAAGGTCTCACTTTAGAAAGTCATCAGGGCAAGCAGTTTTCCAAACTGTTGGTATGAATTTACATTCCAGAGCCAGGAAGAGGTGCCATCTTTTTATTTTACATAGAAATCTTTCCCCATCCCCTCCCTACCACCATCCCAACTCCCCACTGTGCCTGGCCTAGGCCGTGCCCAGCAAAAGTTGGAGACAGGCAGGAGCTCCAGCCTGAGACTGCCTGAGAAGCGTCAAGCACTTTGGTCCATACAGTCAACAACAGACCCTGGTCTCAAGGACCAGAAGCAGCCCAGCTGCCTCTGATCGTGGTTATAAGCAGAAGCCTAAAAACAGGAGCAGACCTCACTAGTAGGAACAATGAGCTGGTCCCTTCAGCTCTAGTACGGTGAGGCTGGGGCAGGGTGAGTGCAGGAAAAATGCAGCTTCTGGCCTCACTTTCATTCCCACCTGCCAGTCTGTCCCTGCCATCAGGGCTGGTCCTGGAATAGGGGCTGTCCCCCAGCAGCCCCCTGCCTGGCCAACCCTTGGTCTATGAGTTGAAGTCATGTAGCCAGCCACTAATGAGATTCACTGTCCTTGCCCTAACCCCAGGAGGCCAAGGTCAGGGCCCCTGAGCTACCTCAGGAAGTTGTCCAGCTTAGCCTGGGAGGGAGGGGAAACTGTTCTCATCCCCATTCTTTGCTTAGCCTTGGTTTTGTGCTTAACAGGCAGTGGGCGGATTACAGCCGAGTCAGTCTGGAGTAGATGTCAAGGAAAAGGACTGAGAGGTGACTGAACAGAGCAGGAAAGGCTCAGACCTAGAGGTGGGCAGCCCTGCTACACTGAGCAAGGCCCAGCTCTGCACACCTAAGGCTATAGGCACTGGCAGGTGGGGGCCTGGGGGTACCAGTGAGGGATTGTGTAGGCCTACAGCTCACTTCACCCAGCCCAGCACCACAGAACAAGGATACGGGTTGGATGAACTTTGTCCGGCCTCCAAGTCCATCGAAGCCTGTCCTTACCTAGGACAGAAGGAATTGGTGAATGGGCCCAGGTCAATGGGCTAGGGGATTGGCTGCCCAGCTCCCATCGAGAAGGCTGCCACCTATCACTTGTGGTAAGCCACACTCACCGCATCTGTGCTGCAAAAGGACTCTACCCTAGTCCTCTTAGGCTGTTTGTGACCCAGGATGGCATTCCGGATGAAGACAGGGAAGGCACCAGCTAGTTCCTCATCTGGCTCTCCTGCACAGCACTGGCCACCCAATGAGAGCTGGAAATCCTATAAAGAAGACGCCAGGGCTAGACTTGATAAGCCTGATGGCAGCAAAGAAGAATGGGGGCTGCTGACTGGGGGAGAAAGTAGAGGAGCAGGATCAGGATCTTTGATCCCTCGCCAGAAGGCACAAAGGTTAACAAGGAGGGTCCCAAGGGTGGCTCTGAAGTGCTTCTGTCCTGGGTCAGAAGTGAGATGCTCTGGCAAGACTCTGACTTCTAGAAGTCTAGCTTCATGCCCAGTTCTGGTAAGGACTGGATGGTGACTGCCTGAGCTTCTGGGAAGCTCTTACCTGCTTAGGGCCTTTTGGAATCGTCTTGTGGACGTCCTGATCTGGAGAGCTGCAAATGGGAGATGTGAAGGCAAGGGGCAGGTGAGCCGGGCTCAGCACACACCACTGGGGAGCCATTGTGTGGCTGTCATGGCTGTGTGCTGGGCAAGGCACCTCAGTGACCCCCATCTGAAGTGCAGGTCTGTGGACAGCTAGATAGCCACATTTGGCTCTGTGGTTTGAGATGGGCCCACCTCAAGCCTAAGCCTCAGAGGCACACAAAGAAAGGAAAATCAGAGCATACCTGGCTCAAGACTCTGGTGGACAGGCATTCAAGGTGCCAGGAGCTCCTTCCCAACCCGGCCAGCCCAGATCCACCCCCACCGGGTCCCTGTGTTCCCTCCACTGTCAGCTCAGCATCTCAAAGGCTTTGATGGTATGGATTAATGATATAAGCAAGAGAAGGGCTTGTGGAGAGTGAGTGCTCAGGAAAGGAAAGAAGTGGGTGGGAATCAAAGCCACAGCCAAGTCCAGGTGGCCCTTGCTGCCCCACCATCAGCCACTCAAGCTCTCAGGACAGGGCCTGCAGAGATGTCTTAGCCATCTCTCCTTCAGGTCACAAACAGGGCCAGGGACTGCCACTTACTGTGCCTTCTCCAGGCAGAGCTTCTTGGCAAGGCCAGGCTGGGAGCTAGAGGGCCGGGCCGGTGGGGTGTCCACATCGAAGGTGGCATTGAGGTCAATGTCATCACTGAAGGCTGGCCGGCGGAGCTTCGGGTTTAGCATCTCTACAGGAGCTGGGCTGAGGGCAGGGATGGCCTGGTCACTCAACACCACAGAGGCAGCGCAGAAGGACAAGAGCCCCTCAAGTGTCAAAAATAGCTCCAGGGGACTGGAGCCAATTCCTGGCACAGGGTCACCCCCAAAGGAAACCCTAATTCCTACAGAACAAACCACTTGGCTCACCCCTTTGCACAGTCATGTGAGGAATATAAGTCTGGAAGATACAGAAGGAAGCAAGCAAAAAGCCAGACAAAACAAACAGTCAAACAAAAGAACTGCCAGTTGAACAAGTAGCCTCATTTCTCAGAACACAGCCCAAGGAGCCAGTCAGATGTGGCCAGTCTGATGCAGATGGTTGTTCCCTCACCAGTATTAATTATCATGGCAAATGGCACAATATTAGAAACTGCTGAAGTGACTCTCCTGGTTGTTGTTGTTAGGTCCTGTCGAGTCGGTTCTGACTCGTAGTGACTCTATGTACAACAGAACGAAACACTGCCCAGTCCCATATCATCCTCACAACTGTTGCTATGTTTGAGCCCACTGTTGCAGCCACTATGTGAATCCATCCCGTTGAGGGTCTTCCTCTTTTTCACTGACCCTCTACTTTACCAAGCATGATGTCCTTCTCCAGGGATTGGTCCCTCCTAATACCATGTCCAAAGTATGGGAGACGAAATCTCATCGTCCTCACTTCTAAGGAGCATACTGGCTGTACTTCTTCCAAGACAGATTTGTTCATTTTTCTGGCAGTCCGCGGTATATTCAATATTCTTCACCAACACCATAATTCAAAAGAAATGCCCAGAGGACAGGCATTTCCATAACTGAATATGATACAGGCATTAAAGTGGCATTTATGGAGAATAAATTTAATAATAGAAAAATGCTCATATGTTAAATTTAAAAAGTAACACAAGATTCTATGTATTATACAATCACATGATTTGTACACATACACCCTCATACAGAAAAAGGACCGGAAGGAAATATACCTTACGCCAAAAGTGACTATCTGTGAAAACTCCATATATTCCAAATTCTCAACAATAAGTATACTTTAACTGCTATAATTGAGGGGCGGGGAGAGTTTTATTCTATTAGAAAACTGCAGCCAACAGGATTTTTCCAGGCCATCCACAGCTACTGTGGTCTGGACAGAACCCTGGTGAGGGGTGGGACAGCCTCAAGGACATGCTCTCTTCTTTCTTCCCTCAGGATCCCTTCAGGGCTATGCCAGAGCCCTACTCCCACTGGTCAGAGCTGTGGGGATGTCAGTCTCCAGGGTGAGCCACTCTGAGGGGCTGCCAAAGGCCCACTGGGATGCGCAAATCAGGGTAAAGGGAGTTACTTGCACCAATTTAGATGGTAAGCCATTTGGGAAGCCTCCCCCTGGCCAGGCCCCTGGAAGCTCTGCCCTCCTCCCAACCCTCAAGTAGAAATGAAAGCTGCACAAATCCATCTCAATTCCACATTGTGTGTCAGATGCTTTGCTTCTCCCTCTGGGAGTCACTGCAAAAAGCAAAAGCCAAGACCACTTATGCCAACTTTTCACAGTATCTGCCATTCTGCCACCATTTACCAACCCCAAAAATTCCAGGCCTAGTAAGAAGAGGTGCACTCAAGAGGTAGGCAGGGTCTTGGACCTATCCGATCTGGCTGGGTGCAGCCATTATGCCTTCCAGGTAGCTCTCAGCAGGGCTTCCTGCTGCCATACCTTTGGGCCTTGCCCAGTGCATGTGCCCAGCCTTGGGTCAAGGCAAGCCAGTCTTCTTCACTTGTACCTCCTGGCCATCCATAACACTAAACTCAAGACTCAGGAGGTTCTCACAGTGCCCCCTCACCTCTCATACCCACATCTGGCTTATATGGACACATTTCTTGTTCCCCCAGAATGCTCAGATCATCTTCTGTATACCTTTCTTTCTTTATGAGCTTGAGCCCTGTTCCCCTTCTTGCCAAGGGTCCACTTTCTTTCCTTCCCACCTCTGTCAGTCCTATGGGTAGGAATAGCCTGGGACCCAATTAACCCTTCCCTCACTAGTTAAGGGCCTGGATTGAGGCCTTCCTGGGTTAATACCATCACCCCTGGGACACTCACCCATGGCCAACTCACAGGGCTTATGCCAGAGGTCTCAGGAGGCATGGCAACGTACTCAAAGACCCCCTTTCCAAGGCAGAGCCAAAGCCCTGGGCAGACCCAACACCTGCGTGACATGGGGCCAGTCAACGTCTTCTTCAAGAACTCATGGTTCCTCCTGGCAGACCTACCCTAAACAAAGGCCTCCTCAACTCCCTCTAGCCTGGAGGTTGGGTCCTTGGGGCCCATAAGAGAGGTTGTCCTATTATCCCTTCCACAGTGGGGCAATGGCTACCCCTACCTACTGAGGCCTCCTAAAATGACAAAGGGTGAAGGATAATCGTATTGCAACAAATAAAACAGGAAACCACCATCGGCATCCAGAAATCTCTACAAAATTCTGGGAGGAAGAGTGTAGCTTGGGAATGAGGGACTGACACAGCAGCCAGGACCCTCAAGGAGGGAGCTGCGAATTCAAGGGAAGGCTGGAGGAGCTCTGGACTCACAGGAGGAGTATTAAGCGGGACTGAAAACTGGAGAACTGATGGAAGATATGAGGTCAGCTCCACTCCCTTTGTACATCTGCACTGGAGGAATACCAGGCGGCCAGCCTACCATCCCAGGCCGAGAAATGGAGCGGCCTTTCCCAAAGACACAAAGAAAACCATCTATAGTGACCTAGTGCCGCCAGTATCGGATCCAACGGCAAAGCCCTCTGCATCCTGGGTTCAGGTAAGACCCAGCGTGATACCAGCTTGCTGCACGCTCCCCATAAACCCTGCCCACATAGGTCGGGTTCCTAGGCAGCTTTCCTGTTACCTCCTCCTTAGAGGGTCACAGGCAGTCAACAACCCCCAGGCTTGGGAGGGAAGCCCAAAAGAAAAGCCATGATGCACAAACACTGATGCTGGGAGAAACAAACGTGAGACCACAGAACAAGAACAGCACGTTTTGCAAAGGATACACCCAAAAGCAAGAAAAAAACTGTTAGGATTAATGATGCGATTGCTGAAATAAAGATTATAAAAATTAAGAAATTCTAAGTAGAAATTAAGAAACACTCCCAGAATGTAGAGTACTAAGACAAAAACACAAAGGACCAGCCCAGGAGGTCATACATTAGACCTGCAGGAGTTCCAGGGAGAGAGGACAGAGACATTGGAGTGCAGGAGATTCTCAAAGGAACAAGACAAGAAAGTTCCCGGAGCTGAAGGGAGACTCGAGTGTTCACACCGAAAGGACCTGCCAAGGGCTGAGCAACACGAATAGCAAAAAACCATCCAGGCACATCACAGTGAAATCACAGAAGTCAAGGATAAAGGAAGGATCCTACACTGTCCAGAGACTGAAAACACGTTCACTTACAAAAGGATCAAGAATCAGGCGATATACCGATGTTTCTTGTGGAACTGTTCACAATAGTGAAAAGATAGAAACAGCCTAAATGTCCATCCACTGATGAATGAACAAAATGTGGTCCATATATATAACGGAACACTACTCAGCCAGAAAGAGAAATGAAGTCCTGATACAAGCTACAACATGGTAACCTTGAAAACATGATGCTGAGTCTTTTCACAAAAGGAGAAGTATTGTATGATCTCACTTACATTAAATATCTAGAATAGGCAAATGTATTGAGACCAAAGCGTATTAGTGGTTACTAAGGGCGGGAGGGAGAGGGAAAAGGGGAGTCACTGTTCAGGAAGCATAGAACTTCTGTTTCTGGTGAGGGAAAAATTGGCAACAGATATTGGTGATAGCTGCACAACATGATTAATGTAACTGGTGACACCAAATTGTACACGTGAAAAATGTTGAATTGGCGAATGCTGTGTTATATTTTTACCAAAAAAAAAAAAAGTCAGATAGGCATTGGCTTCTCAGAGGCAATGCTGCACTCTAGATGCTGGAAAGCAAGGCCTTCAAGGTTCGGAGGTAGGATAACTTTAATCCTAGAATTCAAACTGGCAATCTAGGCAAAAAGCTATGAAGGTATTTTGACACGCAGCCAAGCTTCCTTCCTCAGGAATTATTTCAAGATGAACTTCAACAAAACAAGGAAGTAAATCAAGAAAAAGTAAAACATGAGACAAAGGAAATAGTGGCTCCAATCCAGGAGAGAATTAGGGAAGTCCCAGAGTGACTGCCTTACCAGGCCGCCTCGCCCTTGCACCCTTGGGTGTTCCCTATGGTGCTGTCAGCCTGAAAACTGGAACCATCCTGAATGTCAGGGAACATCTGAGTAGACATAGTTTGTTGCTCCACAAGCACTGGGTGGCAGGAGAAACAACATGGATCTCTGTGTATTCACCTGGATATATCTCCAAGGCCTTAGGGAGTCATACTTTAAGTTATAGAATGACATCAAGGTATCAAGAAACGCCTAAAATCAAACCTCAAAATCACGCCACACTGCAGTGTATGTCTCATGGGAGTCTTCATCTGTAGTAAAGCAGAGGTCTAGGATGACACCCATCAAGCTGGTGACATGTCACCTCCCTCAACATTATTCAAGCCCCCTGGCACTGTGCCCAAGGCACTCATGAACGAGCCTTGTGGGCTAGAGTTTATCTTTAGGCTTTGACCAAACCACACTGTCAAACACAGCAGGAGGAATCCTTGCCTTCCCATCTCTGTGGCTTTGGTTCGACTCTTTCCCACAGTGAAGGGTCAGCTGGCCTGCAAAGCCAAGGGGTTTAGGAGTATTTGGGGGTGGCATGATGCCCAGAGCTGTGTTTCAGAGAAGTCTCTCGGGGGCTAGTGTGCTGGGCAGACAGGAGAGGCAAGGGCATGGGTCACAGCAGTGTGTGGAGGTGGTGTCAGGGGAAGGGTCGGGAAGCACAAAGAGGTTGGATGGACAGGCTCTAGCAACGCACTGGATGTGGGAGGGAAGGAGCTATTGATTTTCTGAAAAACAATGAAAAGTAACTCTAATAAAAGACTGGGAGGAGTTGTGTGCTCTTTCTGGGTTATCAGCTGGGGTCGTCTTGCAGGCAGGAGATAGCTCTGGGTGCTCTCAACAAGGCGGCTTCTGTAAAACACTCATGAAGAGGAATGGGAGCCAAGCCAAGGAGGGCCACCAGTTCCTCTGCCTTTTGGCTCCCTCTGCTGGTAGCTTTAAAGTACATGTTCCTGGGACCCAAGGGAACTGAATTCAGAGTCGTTTCTTTCAAGTTTCTTTCAGAATTTGAGGCAAGTGACAACAATGCATTTGGCAAGCCATTCCATAAACAGAATGCCCCAAGACAGCCAGTCCTCCTGCCCATTCTCAGACCAGCCGCAGCTCCTCTCTGGCCTACCCTGGCCTCTCCTCAAGAGAGAGCACTTGTACTTGAAGCTGCTTTCCCACCAAGCCCCAGGGCTGGCTCCCAGGGCAGGAGGTCCATAGCTTTTAGGGCTGCATGTGCCACACATCCCACCAAAGTCAGGAGGAGTGAAGACTCTTACCAGTGGGTACTCCACAGCCTCTGACTCCTACCCCCACTCCCACCCCAGAGGCCCAACAAACCTTTCTAAGACCAAGCGGTTGACAGTTTCACTGGCCACTGCCGGCAGGTTCAGGGTTTCCTGAAGCATCGTTAGCTTCTTTTTTAGGCTCTTGGGGAAAGAAAGAGAAGGGTGTGAAAGAAGGATGCCTGCTGAGGCACCAAGTCCAGAGAGAGTACACAGGTCATGAGCAGCCTGCATGAGGGGCAGGCCCACAGGGAACAGAGCAAGGCCTGAAACTCCAGCACCAGACTCAGATGACCAGGACCACCAGGCTCCAGAACCCCTCCCGTGGTAGAGCCCTTCCTCTGGTGAGTAAAGACCCCAGGGATATAGGACAGACTGTGAGGGAAGACCCAGTTTGCTGTCTCCCCTCTGACAAACAGGCTCCAGCTCAGGACCAAGGTGCACACCCTGATCTAGTCTGCCCCTGGAGGACGGAGCCCAGAACCTCCACCACTGATTGGCGCCTGGGAAGAGATAGCCTAGCCCTGCTCTTGAAGGGCACACAAGCCAGCCCTCATTCCTCTCAGGCCAGGGATGTTCCTCACTGTGATTTCCTTGTCAGCACTCTGTAGGTCCTTTTGGGATGACTTCAGCTCCAACTTGGCCTGGTCCAGTTCAGAGTAGACTGTCTGCAACTACAAGAAAATGCAGGGGAAAAGGAAGACCCATGGGGTGGCCATCTGCCCTGCCCAACTTGCTGCAACCCTGTGCATGGTCAGGGTGGTCCAGGGTACAGAAGAGACTGGGGTTGGGGAGACCCCAGCTCTTTGGAGCTAGGCCTCAGTCTGGCAAAGTACCTCTGGAGCTGCCTAGGAGGTGGGGTTATTTCCTACACCCTGCAATCCATGGACACACCACACCCAGAAGTGAGGCCAGCTGTGCCGACTAAATCAGGTTCCAGAAGCCCTTGTACTCCAGGTCTGGTACAAGAACAGGCCTTTAAGCTGTCACATTTGGGGCCTATACTCCAGCCTGCAGAGCAGTGCCCTGGAGCCAGAAGAGTAGAGGGGAGAATGAGCGTGCATGGGTTGGGGGGATACCTCCATGATCTGCCACCCCAAGCGGACAAGCCACAATGCCTAGTAAGGACCAGTCCCTGCAAGTCATCCAACAGCCTTGTGGAGGCTGTGCCATCACGCCCACGGCCTCGCTCAGAAGACTCGAGTGAGAATGACAAAAGGAGAGCCACCTCTGAGGAACTGGCCTCTCCCCTCCCTCTCTGCTCCCACTAAGTTACCTTGCTCCTGGAAGAAAACAAGTCCTTCCTCAGCTTCTCAGCCAGCTCTCCTGAGGCCTTCCGTGCCTCTTTTAGGTTCTCATACTCTCTGCAAAGCAGGTATGGAAGGAGATCAGGATGCCAGACTTCTGCACTCTGCTGTCCTGACAGTCAACCTGAGCCATCAACATAACACAAAGTGTAGCCCCACCCCTCAGCTTACTCTCACCTCTACTCTGACAGCTGGGCCCAGCAGGGACCAGGCAGTGCTGTGGAGGGTCCTGCACTGAACGCAAAAGAGCTGGAGACTCCATTCCCTGCCTGGAGAGCAGGGAGCCCCGGCCTCACTAAGGGTGCCCCCATACCACCCAGCCCCCATACCTGTCAGCCAAGTGGCCACCTCCTCACCAATAAACTCACCACAGTCCTAGCAGAGACCCTACTGCTACTGAAACACGGGGTTAAGAGTGAAGAATCTGAACAAAATTTCTGATCCAAGCCAGGTAGGGTCAGTAACAGCGCTGAGGGAAACAAACTCCAGATATAGAGATGGGGCTTACAGTTCAGAGAGCTGTGACAATCCCTTTAGAAATAACACTTATAATACCCACTCAACTCTCTCAACTACCCTATGAACCAGGTCTATTACCATCTCCATTCAGGAAGCTAAGGGTCAGAGGGGCTAAGAAGCTGGCCCCAGGCAACACAGCCAGTGTGAGGTGGACTCAGGGTTCACACTGAGGTAGCGTGGCTCCAGAGCTTGCCCCTTAACTCTGTCTGCTTTGCTTTACAAGGCATGGGCAACAGATGGAGAGGCATGGGTGGGGCCCCACGGCCTGGCTCCTGGGCTTGGAGAGAGGGGCCAGAGAACGCACTTCTTAAGGGACACGCAATACACAGCCAACTGCTCCACCGCTGACTGTCCCACACCCATGTCTCGGATCATCTCCTCCACCTCAGGCCGCTGGCTCTGGAGTAGGAGTTCAATCCTGAAAAACACCCGGCCCACGGCATTTGAAATCTGGAGGCTGATGGGTAGTTACCCAGTGCAGCTCTGCTTCTCTTTGCTGCCGTTGCTATAGAGACAGCCTCGGCTGCTAGGATGCTTCAGCAGGTGGGTCTGCCCAACAACAGGCCCCACAGCAGAGATGAGCACAGCTCCAGGGATGCTGCTGGAGAAAAAGGGGTACTGGCAGAAGGACCTTAAGGACAGGGATTCCTAGAGAGGTTTCCAGAGGGAAAGGCCTGCCAGGTCATCTGGCCACAAGCAGCAGGGACAGGGAGGATTGTGGCAAGGGCCCCTCTGGAAAGTGGTGGAAACCACAGAAGCTGAGCAAGGAGACCTGTCCCCATGCCCAACTGGCTGGAGCCCTCCATGGCCTATAGAGATCTGAGCCACAGAGGTAGCCCAACCCCACTCCCTGCCACAGTCCTGAGAGCTGTGCCACCTGGGGATCCTGGGTGCAAAGACACAGGGTAGGCCCTGGCTTAAAGCTCACCGCTCCATGGTCTTCATCTTGCTCCTGAGTCGGCGGGCTTCCTCCCGTGCTTGTTTGGTCTCATCCTGCTGCTGTTCCAAGTACTTCATCTGCTTCTGAAGAGCAAGCATGTCCATACCTGTTACTTGGAGGTGCCCAGGAGGCCATGGCTAAGGTCACTGATAGAACTCTGACCTAGAACTGTCTCCCCTACATCTTTTGAAAATGCTGATACCCGTGTGTCCCCAGCCCTCAGGAGGCAAGGCTCCTGGGCTCTACTCTGGCTTGTACTTACTCTGCTGAGAGGTCCTAGGCCAGCTGTATCCTTATCTCCCTGTCTGCTTCTTCCTGAGATATCTCTCAGTATAGCACAGCCCACTGCCAGCATCTGCAGGCCCACTGTGGGCTGCTGAGGTCCTTGACCTGGCCTCACAGTACATGTTGTATAGGTAGCTGGAGAAACCCAGGGCACAACCCAGGCCTCACCATCCACTATCTAGACCCATGGACAGTTGTCAGGATAAAAGAGCTGAGCCAGAGGCAGCTGGTCAGGCAGCCCTCAGCACAAAACCACTCTACTTCCGTCCTGGGAATACCTTCAGAGACTCATGCTCTGCAGCAGGTGCTGGTTTGCTCCCTCCCTTCCACCAGCCAGACCACATGATCCAGCCCAGCCCGTGAGCAGGAGCAGAGACAATGAACATCCTGCGGCCTTGTCTGTTCACAGAGACGGCTCTCCCTTCCCCTTTCAAATGGCATCCAGTAAGGGCTGCTCCTGCCTGCGAGGCCAGAATATCAATTATAGGTTCAGATCAATCACCTCATACCCCTTGGAGAGCAAGAGGCTCACCAACCCAGGTTGATACAAAATTTATCTGGGTCTGGGGCCGCTTGCTCTGCAGGCTTTCATCTGCCCAGTCAGCTCGGCACAGCCGACTTCAAAGGCTCCTGCTTCTCCCTGGGATGCTGTTTGATCTGGCTCCAGAGAGCAGCCCAGCCAAGAACTGGAGTGCTAATGGAAGGCTCTTCAGGTTGGCCTTGTCAGTGGAGTATGAACCACTTTTGGAAACGTGACCCAGCCTCACCAAGTCTTGGCTGAACAGCTCCTCCATGGAGCATTGGGAAGGCCTCACCTCTCCAAGCTACCTAGTACAAAATCCAACACAGATATTTTCTTATGGGCTGGATGGGTACAGTATGGGAGGGCCTGGGGAAAAAGGGATTTACTTTCATTTTACAACTGCACAAACCAAGGAATTGACCAATGCAGAGCCAAATGCTCAACCCAGAGTGATGAGCACAGGACTGGGGCTACCTCCCTGCCAACTCTGCCCATAGGACCAGGGGACCTACCTTGAGGGTGGAGCACAGCATCTCAGCTTTGTCTAAGGCCTGCTGCAGAGATTCCACAGTGGCGTTGCGCTCTTCCAGCTTGTCCCGCAGATTGTCAATGATAGACTGGTTGTCTCGCTTTTCTTTCTCTGAAGAGAGGATCAGAGCAGGAAGCCCATCCTGCATGAGAACCTGGGCTCCAGTACCCTACTCATGAGCCAGGTGATTTGTCAGGGCTCCGGCCAGAAAACTGGGCTGCCCACTCTTCTCTCTGGCATGTGCTAAATCAGGGAAGCTGAGCCAGAGTCTCTTCAGTCAGGGGATAAGACCTTTTTTCTGGTGCTTGGGATTACTTGGAAAAAACATTCCACTGCTCCCTCCTCCCATGGACTTAGTTACCTCATCATCCCCAAACTTAAACAGGTTCTTGCCAAACTCAGCAGCTAAGCCCTCTCCTTTGGATATTCTATCCCATCATATCTTCCAAGTCCCCCGGCCTGAGTCTTGGGCAAGAAGCTCACCTTGTCTTGGTGGCCAGTTTTAACCAAACCCCTTTCCTCTGCTTTTCTGCCAGTCAGAGGAGCGAGTAAGACTCAGGGATAAAGCAGGGAAAGTTCCCAGCTCTGCCAGAAAATGGGAGACCTTCCTCCCAGGACCCCTCCCTCTAACCCTAAGTCAGGGGCTTCCCAGGGGCCCTTGTCTCTTGCTAATGTACCTTTCCGGGAAAGCTGGGCTCTGGCATCGTCCAGTTCATTCTGCAAGGTAATATCCACAATAAGCAGCAGGAAAGCATCGTAACTGGCCTCCACATGGCCTCCTATAAGGCTAAGGGGAGCCCCAAAAGGGGACAGTGAGGCCCGTAGGTCCAGGGAGGCATGGACCCTGCTGTACCTTAAAGCCATCAAGCATTGCTTATCTCTATGTGCCTTTAAAAGTAGACACGGTAGGGAAACAATCTCAGGAGCAAGAAGCCAGGACAGGAGGGTGATACAAAACGGGAAGAAGTGAAGTTGGGCCTGTGTGATCACTCTCAACAGCAGAGGCATCCATTGCTTCCTTGGCCCTGTGCTGACCCTCACTCTCTCTGGGCATCAGCTGCACTCACAAGGGACACAGAGTAGGAATGGCCAAGGACCTTGGGCCACCACCCCTCCTCCTACCCAGTGTCTTGCCTGCTTCACAGCCTGCCTCCCTCCAAGCTCCAGGCTGGCACTGTGGACTATAAGCCCTCCAGCCCCAGAATCCAATAGGAGGTACTAGCTAGGATAGGTGAATCAGGACAACTGTGCACCCCTGGATGAAACCTCATACGTGCTAGGTTCTAATCAGCTGTCATCAGGGTCAAGTAAGCCTTTTGAAGTCCATGCACACATTCTAGAGATACTGCCTGCAGAACTACCAAGAGCCTGGGGCAGAACTGAGTCCTTCTCCCATTCAGGAATCCAGAGCAATCAACATCCCTGTGGGCAAGAAAGGTGCATACTCCACAAGCAGGAAAATCAAGCAATACAGATCTGAAAGGCTTGGCCAAGTGCCATGGTAGTAGCTATATGGAACCAGGCAAACCCTCTACCAGATAACCCTTCCCAGATCGATACACAAACTTAGAATCTCAAAAGTGACCCATACTAAGGCTTGGTCCCGAGGAGTGGACATGCCCCCTGCTATCAAATGCTCTACCAGGACTCTGGGGCAGGAGCTTCTGGTGGCCAGGCTGGTCAGTGTGGGCTGAACAGCTGACGGTCAAGATAGGGGATAGGGAAAGGAGCTGCCTAAGAACAGACAACAGCCCAAGGCGGCTGCACCACTACCTATGGTCCCCTTCCACCCAGCAGAGTGCCTTCTAAACCATAGCTCCAAGCTACTCGAGATATTTCCTCCCTGTCTCCTCAACCTGGCTTTGAAAGCCAGATAGAAATGAAATTGCCTTTGTTGGCTTCATCACAGGGAGGACACCACTTATAACTAGAAGCCGTTACCATGATGATGAACATGCTAGCTGTAAGCACAAAGATGTGCTTGAAGCAATGGGGCTCCAAGGACATCACGACACCCCCGGGCCAGGACTGAACAAACCCTAATCTGACAGATACAAATTAACCTTCGGAGTCCTGGGATTACTTGTGAGCCCAAAACCAACACCCCCGAGAAGTTTCTGCCAGCCCCTCATGCACAAAAAAGCTAAATTTTAGACTCGAAAGAAAAGTAGTAGAAGTATAGGAGGGAAGCCACCTATCCCTGCAGTGTGGGTTTCTACCCTGGCTACATATCTTGATTCCAGGGGCTCTGCCTTCTGTCTCCAATCTGGGGAAGGCTCAGGCACCTGGGTTTACACCAAGCTACCCAGGCAGTTTTAAGGCACAGCCAGTTTTGGGAACAGTGGGTCCACACATTTTCCCTGGCTGAGTGGAATAGTTTTGTAACCTGTCTGTAACTGTCCTAGCAGCAAAGTAGGTTGGGCAAGATAGCTGCAGTCTTCTGCCTTTGGGAGAAGCACTCTGCCTTTGGGTCAGAATTGCCCTGAAATCCCAAGGGGAAGGCTCACAGCGGAGCGTTCCCCTTCTTCCCTAACAGCATACGTCTCTCATGGCTATGTCTCACCCCATCCCTCATCATTATTTGTCCTCTGCTGTCCTCGCTCCCGCCCTGAAATCTCCACCAAGTCTCTCTATAATAACCCCATCTCCATGTTCTAGGCATCCTCCCTGGGCGAGAGCGGGGAGTGGACTCCCAGAAGGCCTGAGCTTCAGTGGGATGAGATAGGTTCTAGGTACCTTTAAGAATTCTGCATCCAAGGCACTCTCCTCCTCCTGGGCAAGGTCAAAGAAGAGCTTATTGATAATGGTTCTTTTGCCAACCTGGATGGGAGAACAAGAGAGAGTATGACTGCATGGCTGAGTCACAAACAAGTGGGGTGTGCATGGGTCTGACTGCCCACCTAATATGCATGCCAAGCCTGTGCCCAAGTCTCACTTTTCACAGCACATCCCTTGGAGGCTGAAGACCTTTCCAACTTTGCAGGCAACCCAAGCCAGGACTGCTAGTTTGGTGGTTGCTGAAGTCATGTCACTACAGACCCGTGTGGTAACTGCTCCGAAGATACTTCAACTCTAGGTGCTGGGGAGTTGGGGAAATGGGGAAAGGTAGGGAAAGTGGCTAAATCTATGCAGGTGAACATTGGCCTAGGCAACGAGTCCATCTGCCAGCTACCCTTGGATTGTAAGCAGGCCTCCGGAGCCACTCAAGGGCATGGCAAGTGAGGCTCAACTGGCCTCAAATCATAAGAGTCCAAAAAGGATGGAAACACTGCTCTTTTTCAGAAATCTTTCCTCATTCCTGCTTCCTGGCAAGGAGAAGATATCTTCAGCTAAGGTGGTCCCACGCCAACACCCTTACCTGGATTCGGCATTGCGGGCAGGTCCGACTTGGCGCTGTCTCAAACCACTGAATCAGGCTGGAATGAGAAGCAGAAAAACAGATTGGTGAACTCTGGCTTGGCTGGGGACACAGAGGTCAGGCAGCTGCTCTGCTAATAATGAGGTCTGTTCAGGTCCTCTTCAACCCAACAACTGCCTGCATAGGATGGCAGCATTGCAGGTGATGACAGCATACCAGACAAGGCCTAACCAGTTCTCAGCACTCAAACCAGCTGGCCCCTTTTTTGGCTCTGCTGGTTTGGCCATGCCTGGGTGGTGCATATGGTTAAAAGCTTGACTAGTAGCCAAAAGGTTGGTGGTTTGAACCCACCCAGAGGCACCTGAGGAGACAGGCCTGGAGATCTACTTCTGAAAGGTCGCAGCCTTGAAAACCCTATGGAGCAGTTCTACTCTGCACACATGGGGTCACCATGAGTCAGAATCAATTTGACAGCAACTAACAATAACAACAACCCCTGAGCTAATCTTTTAGCAACCTTCTGGGGTTTGACTGGAGGGCAGGAGTCTGAGACCACTTTCAGCTGGGACCCCAAACGGCTATACTTTCAAGGCAAGTGTAAACTAGAAATAAAGGTAAAGAGCAGTAAAAGCAAAACACAGCCCAGCTTCACATCACCTGTCTAGCTCATTCAGAAACCTCAAGACTTAAACATGAATTAAGGTAGTCTCCTAGTAGTAGACTGGGAGCAGGGAGAAACAAAATTCCCTCTGGAATAAGATACTATCATCCCAGGCCTCAAATTTCTCCTATAAATTATTTTTCAAATACCCTGTACAGCATATAATCAAAGTGAACCAAACACAATGGAATACTCCACAACAATGACAATGAATGAGTCTACAGCTAAGAACAACACTAAGAGCGAATCACATAAACATTGAGAAAAATAAATCAGACACAAAAAAGTACATTCTGCATGACTCTATTTACATAAAGTAAAAAAAAAAAAAGGCAAAACTCCTCTCTGCTGCTGGAAGTTGGGGCAGTGATTATCCTTATATGTGTGTGGAGGGGAGGGGTAACTGAAGACAGCATGAGGAGGCTCCTGTGGTGCTGATAATGTCCTGCTGCTTGATGTGAATTCTGGTTGCGTGGGTGTGCTCTTTGTGAAAATTTTACAAGCCATACGCTCATTATATGTGTACTTTTCTGTAACTATATTATACCGTGATAATTTTTTTTTAAAGTAAACAGGCACACAAAGTACAAAACACTGTGAAAAAAAAACCTAGAAAAGCATACCCACAAAGACTTCACATACTGGAATTGTCAAACACAGACCATTACGCAGTTATGCCAGAAGTATAAATGAAGCTTGAATATATCAGTACAGAATTAGAAACTAAAAAGTAATCACATAGCAGATTTGAAAAAGAACGAAATAGGAATTCTAAAACTGAAAAATGGCCAAAATTAAGAATTCAATAGATGAGTTTAACAGCAGTTTAGACACAGATGAAGAATCACTAAACTGAAAGCTAGGTCAGAGAAAACACTGAGAATTAAAAAGATGGAAAATATATATGAGATGATAAGAAACATAGAAAATAATGTGAGAAGGTCTATCTAATATACATATAACTGGGAGTTTCAGAAAGAAAGTGTAGTAAGCAGAATAATACCTCCCCATCCCTACCTTCCTCTACCCCCTGCAAAGATGCCTGGAAGAATGAAAAAGGTGCTGATTAACATTTGAACTTGGTAGGTTAAGGACACATATTTTGGCAACAGAGGAAGAAGAGCCAGGATTAGGAGGAGGAAATGAAATGTGTGGCTAACTGCCTCCATGAATAACTGCCTCCTTTGCCATGAGACCAGAAGAACTGGATGGTGCCCAGCTACCATTATTAAACATTTTGATCAAAGATTCTATAGAAGAATCCTGATCAAAAGGAGGAAAATGTAGAACAGAATTTCTAATCCTCATGGACTCCAGACTTCTGGAGCCATAGAGGCTGGATGAACTCCCAAAACTATTGCCCTGAGATAATCTTTAAACCCTTAAACAAAAAATATCCCCTGAAGACTTCTAAAAACCAAACAATAGTTTAGCTTAACTAGTAAAGAACATCTGTCTTTAGCATACTGTTTTAAGATCTTTTAATATCTACGTGGTATCAAATTGACAACAGCAACTCAAAAGATAGGAAACTTAGGGGGCAGTGGGTTTATGTTAATGGGGGTGGAATGACTCAAAAGAAGGATGAGAATGGTTGAACAACTTGAAGAATGTAATCAATGTCAGTCACTGAATTGTACATGTAGAAACTGTTGAATTGGTGTATGTTCTGCTGTGTATATTCTCAGCAACAAAAAATTTTAAATAAGTTATAAGAAAAAAGGACACGTATTTTAATTTCGGAAACCATGGTGGTGTAGTGGTTAAGTGTTATGTCTGCTAACCAAGAGGTCGGCAGTTCGAATCCACCAGGCGCTCCTTGGAAACTCTATGGGGCAGTTCTACCCTGTCCTATAGGGTTGCTATGAGTTGGAATCGACTCAACGGCAGTGGGTAGTGGGTTATTTCAATTTCTACGATAACCACTAAAATAATGAAAATAGAATACATAACTTCCAAATTAATCAAGCAGGAAAATGGAGAGAGAAAGAATATTCAACCAATCCTAGCCAAGACAAGAAAGAATAATAGGCAGGAAAAAAAGTGAGCAGATCGAAAAAGAAAATACCAGATAAGACAGTAAATTTAAACCCCAATATACCAGTAATTGCAATAATTTTAAGTAGAATAAATGGTCTAATTAAACACAAAGATTGTCAGGCTGGATTTAAAAAATAAGAACAACTAAATGCTGTTTTCAAGAGATACATGTAAAACATAAATACACAGTGAAACTGAAAATAAAATCATGGAAGAAGAGCACCCAGGGTAAATACAGAATAGCTCTTGGAGGCTTGATTTCCAGTCTGACAGAACAGCAATAGCTCCCTCATCATGGTGGTGGGTGACTTCAGAGGATCTCAGGGGCCATGGATAAGCTCAGGATCCCTATACTTTAGGCAGGGGTTGTCATTGTCCACTGAGCCCATTATCAAAGGGGCCTGTGGCCCAGCCTCCCAGGCTCAAACCCCTGAGCCCATTCACCAGTTACCCCAGGACCCTCCCTGGGCTAGCTCCCAATGGGGCTGTGAGCAGGCCTCCCAGAATGCCCCAAGACTCTCCCCAAATGACCTGCTCCAGAGCCCCATCGCGGGAGACCAGCCACATCTCATCATGGAGGATGGGACCCTGGCTCTACCTGTGCACACGTGCAGTGACAACAGCACCATCAGTGACGTGACCCAGCATGGATGCTGTCACCCCTGGCTTTTGCCCCAAAAGTGCCCAGGGATCACTCTGCCTAACTCCTTTGCTGGTGGCTCCAAACCAGTCTGTCCACAGCTGGTAGGTAATCTTTCCACGCCAGCTGTACACTCAACAGAATGGTCTCACAGGGTCAGCAAGACCCCTTAATGAGGAGATCTCCCTGCTGTTTGATGTTAAAATGGGTTTGTGGCATCTGTGAATACACTGGATGTTTGACCAATGAGATGACTCTGGATAGAATCATTCCAAACCATCAAGCAAACCACAGCAAGCTCTCTCATGCAGGCAGGGGCCTATCGGGTTTCTGCCAAGAAGAAATAAAAAGGGCTCGTTAATGTGGTGAAAGTTCACGTCTGTCCGAGCTAATAGTTTTGAAGACAGACTTCTATGCACAGCTTATCAAGGAAGTCCCTTCCCCGGATTCGGCTCAACTGTCACCTTCTCCGGGAAGCCTGCCCTAATCCGCTTTGACCAGGTCGGGAACCTCCCGTGGGGGTCCGTCTAGTGCCGTCGTCGTCACCCATCTGGATTCCAGGGACATGTCGTTGGGAGGCCTGAGACCCCACGGCCCAGAGATCGCACCCGGGCGAGCGCCGGGCCCCGACCCCAGCGTTCACTCACCACTGCAGGTGGAAGGTGTGGCCGCAGTGGATGGCGGCCACGTCGCGAGAGTGGTCGAAGAAGTCGGAGCAGATGGTGCACAGCGCACGGATAGGCATGGCGACCGGACTCAAGTGGCCGGGGTAGCCAAGGAAACCGCGGCAGGTCGAGCTTCACCGCTGCGCCCCCACACCCCGGCTCCGTTCAAATTTGGCTCCACTGCGCAGCTTCCGGGAACGGGCCGGAAATGACGACTCAAACGCGGAGGTGGAGCCTAAAGATTAGCCCCGGATTGGGCGAGCCACCAGGGGAGGGGCTTGGCCCCTTTCGTACCGTAGAGGAGCTTACGGCCGCGCACGGGCGCTGTCGGGTCCCAGAGCTCCAGGGCTTCCAGCCGCCCTCCGGCGGTTCCTAGGACTCGGCCGACATCCCCAGAGCATTAGGACGGGGAGCAGCCGCACCACCAGCTGGGCCCTTCTCCAGGCGGGGCATGCTGATCCCAAGCCAGACTTGATATGAGGTGGGCTGGGCATGGGACCCTCAGCCCTGTTCTCCCTGGGCAGCCATTCGGGAGGGTCGAGAAGACAGTGGCTGCAGGAGGATGGGACGATAGCCCCGATGAGAAGCGGGTTCCCTAGGCTCTAGGCAGTATTGGGCCATCCACTGGCAGCCCATGGTTTCCGCAGGCCAAAAGAATGTTCCACCCCCTCTGGGTGGTCTTGGAAATTTGACACATAAACCCTAACTCCTCAGGACACTCTAGCTGTGTCCAAGCAAGGCATGACATCCCTGAGTTTTCTCTTAGCTTCCAGGAGCTAAGGAAGATCAGTTGTGCCTCTGGGACTGCAGAAGATTGGAATTTTTAAGGTCCTGATGTTCATGGACAAGTGACTAACACCAGGGGCTAACAAACCCTTTTTTCTCATTCCCACATCTGAGAAGTTATCTTTGAGGTCCTCGCTGAGAGAGAGTACCATCCCTGGTGAGTTCACCTGGGCCAGTCTGGGCTGGAGCAAGTCTCGATGTGGCCCAGGGGTTTTCACACTATCTTTTGCAGTGTTGCTTTTCCCTTCCCCAGGAGAAACCTTATACAGAAACTCATATTTTAAAGCTGATCTGCTCCAGTTGAAGTAGCCCCAGATGGAAGTCTTTTGGGCCTGTGCGAAAAGCACAGGTGTTGTTCACAGAAAGGAGGAATCGACACACAGGGCAACAGAGAACCTTTGTGCAGTGCCCACCTGCACCATTTCCCCAGCCCAGGGAAGCCCACTTTGGCCATGCGCAAGGTGTCTCCCTGTGTTGGCTGGCCCTGGGTGAGTTCCAACTCTAAGTCCAAATCAAGACAAGTCAGCGGGAATCATCAGAACAATAGCCCTGACTCAAGCTCTCAGCCCAGGGTATTCCTTGGCCCAAGCCCAGTCCAGGACCTGCCACCCACATGGATTTCTAGCGTCCAGAGGGCACTCCCCCCTTCTCTCCCCAGCACACACACATACCAAGGGGCTGGAGAAAAACATGCTGTAGTGGGATGGTCTTCACTCCCAGCCCAGGCAATTCACATGGCACTGAGCACAGGCTACCACCAAACCTGTTCCTACACTCCCCCTCCCCACTACTTTCCAAGGGTCCCTCCCCAGTAGGACAGAGGAAGCAAACTCGAGAGGGTGGCCAGAGGCTTTGGCAGGGTAATGTTTATTTGCCAGGTTCAGCAGGCACACAGTTAGCCTACCGACCTTCACACACACACCAGAGTAGACCCACAGGCATGCAGGGAGAAAGGCAGGACCGCCAAGGAGAGCTGAGCAGGGTCTGGGATTGGAATGGCTGCCTGCCCAGACTGTAGTGGGGTCTAACACAGGGTACCTGCCAGGAGTGTCCATCAAGGAACTGGGGGAGGCCTTGTTCCACTTCCTCATCTCAACAAAAGCAACTCAGCATGGCTCAGAGGTGCCTGGGCCTCCCTCCAAGCTCTGAGAGAAGGGGAAGTGGGCTGTAGAAAGAGGGGGTTCCACTCCATTTTGTTGTTGAGTTCAGAGGACAGATAATATGCCTGTGTAAAGAGCAAACCCCCAAATCATAGACTATGGGGCACTGCCATGAGGCAGGCATGCTGAGATGGAGGAGACTTAAGGGCTGAGCCTGAGGAGGAAGGTATTTGGGAAGAGCAAAGGGATATCAGCCCTCCATGTGGCCCAGGCTAAGGACCAAGCTGGGCTGGAGCACTGAGGGCTAGGCCTGCACTCTGCCCTCCCAGAGTGTCTCATTGCCATATACTTAATGCTCCTCTCACTTACAGGCTTATTAGGCTTGGGGTCCAGGGGAACCCATTGCAGGATGTAGGAGGACAGGAAATGACACAGGGATCTTGGGATGGACTTCTGAGGGCCAAAGATGGAAGTTTCTACCCTACTACTCACTCTTTTCCACTTCTGAGGGCCCCCATGGGCCCTTGCAACCAGTCTTGTCCCAAAGCACACAGCCCTACACTTCCACATCCTCTGTATCAGTCTGTGTCTACTCCTAGAGCAGCCCACACACCATGGGCATACACCTTCATGTGCAAGAGCCTAAGATTGTTGACAGGGCCCTGCTGGAGGGCTAGCTCTCAGAGCAAGGCCACCTGAGTTTGGGGCCTAGGAAAGGAGGGGACCCGCAGGGACTGACTGGGGGAATCATGAGGCAAGAAGGGATGGGAAAGGGGAGCAGGGAGCCCCTGAGTATCCTTAGAGCAGCATCCCACAAGGAACAGAAACTGGTGAAGCTAGCAAAAGACTGAAAAGCCATAGGGAATCCATGCAGGGGCTGGGCCGGCCCTGCCTCTGGCCTGCCCACCACTCACACACATACACACGGGAGACGAGACTGCTTTCCCGTGGCCACCAGGTATGCCCCGTGCTGGGAGGCAGAGGGGCAGGGAAGGAGGGCATCATGCTGTGACTATGTACAGTGAGAACCCCCCATCCACTCTTCCACCCTCCTGCCATCCCCTGTCCACCAGCCACCAGCCTGCCTACTCAGCTGGTCTCCCTTTGAGACTCCTGGGCACGACCAGCAGCCTCTTCCCCTTTACTAGAGGGTAGAGCCTGGCCTCTTGCACCCACTGGGGCTGTGCTGTCCGGCTGGGCCAGAGCCGGCTCAGGGGTAGCAGCTGATTTGGGGGCTGGTGTGGCACTGCTTTGGGTGGTGGGCATGGAGCCCTCTTCTGTGGCTGGAGTGGCACTCCTGTCGGTGGCTGGGGTGACACTTCCATCAGTGGCTGGGGTAATGCTCCCATCTGTGGCTGGGGTAACACTCCCATCAGTGGCTGGGGTAGCACTGCCATCCGTGGCTGGGGTGGCACTACGGTCTGCGGAGGCCACATTCTCACTCTTTGTCACAAGGGCAGCATTGCCCTCCGCTGTTGGGGCTAGGGCGGCCCCACTCGCAGCCGCACCTGTGGTCCCGCCTACAGCCCCAGGGGTGGCAGTATCTGTGGCTGGGGCAGACTGGGCTGCAGTGCTGGACTGTTCCGGCGCCCGGAGCCGTTTCATGAGGGTGGTCACTCGGACAGCCTTCTGAAGGAGAGTGGGGAGAGGCTCGGGGTGAGACTTTCAGAAGCTGGACTCATTCCCTGGCAGTAGCCAAACCCAGCCCCTTCTGTGGTGCCCCCAGCTGCCCTAGGGCCAAGGACCCAGCTGCTCAACATGCCTGCTTTAAGGCAGTGACTGGCTATAGCCACTCCTGATGGCTAAAGAAAAGTTTATGTGGTGCGGGCAAGAGGCAACTGCTCAAAGGAGCACTTGGGGTCAGACCAGGAAAGAAAGCTATCCAAGCCTTACCTTCCACTTGGCCCTGGCAAAATTCTTTTCAATCTGGGCACAGACACCATCTTTAATGTTCTTGTCGGAAGCAGCATTGCCAGAAATCCTAGAAAAGACTTGAGTGCATCTGGTTCTGGGGGGTATGGGCCTCCATGGAGACTCTGCCCAACACTTCCCTGTGGGATCCAGAGACTACCAGACAGAGCCTTTGGGCTGGCCTGAGCTCTGGGTGCCCCCACCCACTCAAGGCCTCATGGATGGAGGCTGCTAGGTGGGAGGAGGACAGAGGCTGAGGGAACCCAGTGTTAATCATCTTCCTCCTCTCATCCACCTCTGACCGTGCTCACCATTCATGGGAGATGGCCTCCTCCGCAGTAATCCGTTGGTCTTGCTCCACCTCCATCAGCCGGGTGACCAGGTCTTTGGCTGGGGACAAAGCCAGGGAGGGGCTACACATGGGCACCCCTATGTAACAGTCTAGGGGTAGTTGAATGGACTACAAGGCAAGAGCATAGTCCAGCAGAGGAAGCTGTGACCAACACCCCCACCCCACACTGCACTCTACTGGCATGCCAGGCACCTCCTTACCTGCCTGCGAAATGTCATCCCAGTATGGAGAGTCAAACTCATAGTCGCCAGCCAGGATCTTGCGGAAGAGATTTTTATCATGGTTCTCATAGTCATCTTCCTCCACCTCCTCGTAGAAGGGCGGGTTCCCTGAAAGCCTGTGTGGAGATGGAAGGGCAGGGTCACCCAGGAAGGCCACAGACACAGGCTCCCGCCCTGCCTGGCTGAGCCTACTCGCCTGCCCATCCACTCACAGGATGTACATGATGACTCCGATGGCCCAGCAATCCACAGGCCGTCCGTACCGCTGCCGACCTACCACCTCAGGGGCTGGAAACAATGTCCATCTGCTGGTCAGCATTGCACCTGGCTGGGCCAGTACCTGCCCGGTACCATATGCACCCACTTCCTGCAATGGGGACTTCATTCCACCTTACCCAGAGCAGCTCCTTGAAGGCTACCCCAACCCTGCCCTGTCCCTGTTCCCTCTCCCTGCTTGCCCAGGTACTCAGGAGTCCCACAGGGGTCCTTGATGAGGCCATTCTCCAGCTTGGCCAGATGGAAGTCGCTGATGACAATCTTCGAGTTCTTCAGTCGGTTATAGTAAACCAGGTTCTCCAGCTATTCCAGCCGGGAATGGCATGAGGGTGGGCAAAGGAAGACACCATGAGGGCCTTAGAGGCCAGATCAAGGCCCCAAGGTGTTGTCCAGCCCCAGCCCGGCAGTCCATTGACTCTAGACCATGGCCTCACCTTGAGGTTCCTGTGTACAATCTTGAGTGAATGCAGGTAGGCCACGGCCTCCAGGACCTGCCGCACCACGTTGCTTGTGTCTCGCTCTGAGTAATAGCCCTGGTCCAGGATCCAGTCAAACACCTCCCTCCCTGTGGCCCTGAGGGACACCAGCCCCTGAGCTCGGAGTGACCAGGATGGGGGTTGGGGAGAGTGCTTGGGAGGGCTACCTGCGCCAGGCAGCTGGCTGGGCAAGGCACAGGGACCTGGGACCCAAGGGGTCCAGAAAGAGAATTTTCCCTGGGTACAGAGGGTGGGGCAGGTGAAGGCCTTGGGGCCCGGGGAATCCTGGGACCCCAGACCCAAACTCACAGCTCCAAGAAAATGAAGTACTCCTTGCGAGTCACAAACACATCCACCAGTTGCAGGATATTGGGATGCTTCACCCTGGCAGTAAGTCAGTAGTTAGGGCTGGGTGAACCCCTGGGAGAGGGTCTGGTTGCCATTAAGGGCTGCAGCAAGTTAACTGGCCAGAGGTTGATACTGCCTGAGGCCACTTGCCCTCCAAGCCCTTACCTGCTGCCTCCTGCCCGCCCCCCCACCCCGGCCCCAAGCCTCACACTCACATCTTGAGGATGCCTATCTCGTTCTTGGCTGCCTTCCGCACCTTACGGCCATCCCGCTTCTGGAACTTCTTGCAGGTGTGCAGCTTGCCTGTTGTCTTGTCCTTGGCCCGGAAGATCTCACAAAACTCTTCACTGCAGCGAGAAGGTACCCCACTCAGCCCTGGCCTGATTATAGGCTTCCATCTGTTCCCCTTCCCCCAGCCCCAGCCTGCCGACCCTTGCCCACCAGGCCCAGCACTCACGTCTTGATGACCTGTCCCAAATCATATCTGTCAGTCACCTCCGATGGCTGGTTATAGTTCTTCTTATCGCCCAGAGTCACACACCCAAACGGCATTGCCAGGCCCTGAGCTGCGGACATAATAGGTCTGGCTCAGCTGTACCGTTCCCCACTTCTCACAATACAGTGGCTGCCTCTGGGAGACCCTAGGCTGGCTCAAGCCAAGCCAAGGGCAGAGACTCCCACCAGGAGGGGCTAAAGGTTAAGTAGGCTCAGATTCTACCCCTGCTTTTCTAGCCACACCTCTGGCCACTCAGCTTGGCTGCCTGGGCTACAATAAAACAATAGCCCCCACTTACGAAAACTGTGAGGGTAGCAGTGGTTCAGTGGTAGAATTCTCACCTTCTGTGAGGGAGACCTATGAAGCTGAACAGGTTTCAATGGAGCTTCCACACTAAGGTGGACTAGAAAGAAAGCCCTGGAGATCTACTTCCAAAAATTAGCCAATGAAAACCGCTACGGACCACAAAGGTCTCACCTGCAACTGATCATGGGGATGGTTCCGGAGTGGGCAGCATCTCGTTCCGTTGTGCACAGGGTCTCCATTTGTCAGGGCTAACTCAATGGCAACTACCACCACCACCAATGAAAAATGTATAAAACGGATATATCGGAGAATAGTTTTGCATCATATACATTCAAAAATGATTTCTCAAAAGATCTCTTTTTAAAAAAATCTTTAAACTGCAACTATTTCACAGGTGAAAGGGACTGTAACTACCACCCACCAGACTACCAGAGATAAAAGCCTAAGGATACCAAGTGTGGGTGAAGATGTAGAGAATGTAATACTGCTGGTAGAAGGCAACTCTCTCCTTTGCAATAGTTTGGTAAAGCTACTAAAGTCAAACATACTCTAGGAACTAGCAATCGTACTTCTAAATATATACCTAAAGAAGCATGTATATTTGTGCATCAGGATGCTCATACAAAGAATGTTCATAGAGGCAATACTCATAATTGCTCCAAACTGGAAACAGCCCAAATATCCAACAACCGAAGAATGTATTGTGGTATAAAACTCAAACCCATTGCTGTAGAGTAGATTCCGACTCATAGTGACCTTACAGGACAGAGTAGAACTGCCTCACGGGGTTTCCAAGGAGCAGGTGATGGATTCGAACTGCCGACCTTTTGGTTAGCATCCGAGCTCTTAACCATTGTGCCACGAGGGCTCCCTTGCGGTATAGTCACACAATAAAATATTATACAGCAATGGAAATGAACGAGCTATAGCCACATCCGAAATAGTTAAGAGACTCCCGCACCCAATGGAAAAGGCACTGGAAGCCCTTGCTCTGAGGTATGCTTGGAGGGGTGGGAAGGTGGCTTGGTGATAGTCTCTAGACCTTTGCAGACTTGCCCCCAGAGCCTGCCTCCCCAGCGTCTGGTCAGTGTGACACTGCGGCCACAGCAAGCTCTGCTCTGAGGCTGCATTGAAATTGCTCTGCCTCTGCTGACTGTGCAAGTTCTCCCTCCACAGCGATTAGCACTTACTGTGCACAGGGCCTGGGGTGGGGCCTTGGCTAACTAGATGCTCCTCTGCCTGGAGGGAGCCTCAGAGTAGTAGAGAAGGGGGGGACACCATCCCTCCTCTTCCCAGAGAGTGCAGTTTGGGCCAGAGGGGCTCTGCCAGCCGGGATGAAGGGCCAGGGCCAGATAAGCCCTGTGCCTAGCCCTGGCTGCTGCTCGCTTCCTCCCAGGCAGAGGCCAGTCAACCTACTTCCCAGGGCTCGTGGTCCTGGGAAGTTCTTCCTCAAATCGGCCTACAGCATTGGAAAATAAATTCCATCATTCCCTTATCTGGGTTGCTTGGGCTCAGAAAACACAACACATTTCATCAGCATCATTTAAGTCAGGGCTTAAGCCATCTTGTGAGACATCAAAGAGGCAAACAAGAGAAGCTTTGAAAATCATCCCCAACTGAGTGTTTTTGCCACCACAGCCACAGTCCTGCTCTTAGGTCTGCGGGGAGGAGAGCGTGGCTGGAATCCTGCTCTCGTGGTTGAGAGTAGTGGCACAGCCTCCCACCACTGCCAGCCACCTTTCTCTGTGCCATAACAGTCTGGGGGAGAGGACAGCATCAGTCCTCCCAACGGCTCTGGTGGGCAGCAATTCCCTTCCCAGGTTGGGTTCTGAGGGCCATGCACTGGGCAGGAGGGTGGTACCTCAGCCTGCATGTACCCCAGGAGGAGCTGGGAGGGGCCCATGTCCCAGATCTGTTGCTATGCTTATATCGATCGTTCCCTCTGGTGGGAGTGCCCTTCCCCCAATGCCTCCCATCAGAATCCCATGATTTGTCACAGCAGAGTTATTTATAACATAAAAAAAATCAGCAACTACCTAAATGTCCAACAACAGGTGATTTGCCAGTTTGTGTCCACTCAATGGCAGAAAGTGTGGGCACTAGCCAGGGTGCTGCCCACCTCAGCTTCCCTTTGGCACAGCCTCTGTATGAGTGAGATGCTGAGACCAGGGCTGAATCTCTCCTTTCATTGTGATTTCTGACACTATAAGGTTGTTTGTGCAATACAGTGTCTAAAACATTTCTGATGCTCCAAGGCCAGACTCAAAATGTTATTCCTCTGAGACACTTCCTCAGCCTCCGCCCCACCCCCATCACCAACAGCTCCCTGCCCCGCAGGGAAGGTGTGGGAGGTTTTGTGTATGCCTGTCCCCAATCCTACCCCCAGCTTTTTGCTGCCATGCATGTGCACTGGTGTCCAAGAGGGCCCAGGGCAGGTCTAGCAGTCTGCCTCCACCAACAAAAACTCAGTCACATAGGCCTGGAGCCATGTCCTACAGGCCTCATGGCTGGGGCAGGGGCAGAACAGGGGCAGGGACAGATCTGTCCCCTCCCACTATGGCTACCCTGATCTCAGCCAGTCACTGCCCCTTCTTAACAGTCCAACTGCACTTGCTTGGGCTTGCCCAGAACTGGCCCCAGGGCAGAGAAAGGAGAAATGGAGCGGGGGGAGGGGGGGGCTCTACTTCTGATTAGCGCCTTGGTCCCTTCTACCCCCACCCATTATACCATCTGCTCCCCACTGCTGCTGCCTGGGAGGCCTCGGCTGTATGCATCAAGCCTTTGCTGCTTGCTTATAATGAGGGGGGCCGCTGGCAGAATGGCATTTGTGTTTCTCACTTCCTGTTGCCCAGATAATCCAGACCAACCCCTAAGAAGAGAAAGTTCTCCTTAAGGCAACACGAGACCTAGGCTCTGCCTCAGGTCCACATTGGGACATCATGGGAGGGCACAGGAGCCCCACAGCAGCCATTTCCCTGGAGATGTGACACCCTTCACTGGCTGCAGAAGAACTGAACAGTATGAAAAAGCAGCTTGCGGGAACTGCAGAGCATGGCCCTGCCACTGCCTCCAGCTGCCTCTTAGAAAGCGTCAGGGCCAACCACTCCCCAGTTACTGCCTGCCCGTTGGGCCTGACCACTGGGCTCAGAGAATTGGGCCTCAAGCAATTCTGAGGGACCCTCTACCTACTGTGCCATGGTAATAAATGGTTCCCTTGGGGCCCTACTGCAGCCTTAGGTGAGTCTGGCCCAGGGAAAGCCTGAGTGGGGCAGAAGCCAGCTCGAGGCCCAGATACCCCACATCAGGGTCCGGCTCCTTCCTCTACTGGGGTCAGCCTAGCTCAGACCCCACCTTTCCTAGTCATTTACAGGAGTTTCCCTTTGCCCTGGCCCCTGCCCCATGGGGGACTCCAGAGCTTGCTGTAAATCTAGGGAGTCCAAGAGGCACCCAGGAGGCCTCCAGCTGCCTCCCAACGACTATGGGCAACACCTCCCGATTTAGTGGCAGCTGTGAATACCAGCCTGCTGGCACCCCCTCCCCTTCCCTGTTCTCTGTCTCTCTCTGGGCCTGGGGCAAGGTTTCCTGCTGCAATGGACAAACCCAGGCCCAAGCCCTGCGTGTCTACAGCTGAGGCTTCACTCACAGGGCCAGGGGAGGTGGAGGCCTTACCTGAAGAATCTGTGTCACGAGGTAGAGCTAAGGTTCTAGCCCACCATCCAGCAGCTTCAGGAATTGGGGAGGGAGGTACCCTGGGGCATGAGGCTCCAGCTAAACCATGGATGACAATGGTTCCTGGGGCTTACTCTCCCCCCTCTAAGTAGAGGGTATTGGGGGGGTCTCTTCAGTCTTGGGTGTGGGTATTCAGTCCAGTGTTGCCACTAGAAAGCTCAGCCCTCAACCTGCTGCCCTTAGAGGGACTCTTTGAACCCTTGCTTCCCTGTGGATGGGAGGAGGGGAAATGCAGAGGAAGGCACTGGAGTAAAGGGTTGCTATGGTGATGGAAGTTTTAAAACATGGGGCAGGGGAGGAGTGAGGTGTTGGTCAGGCCTCCTCTCCAATAACTCTGAGACTTTGGCCTGGTTCCTTCCCCACTGGGAAGGTTCTGTGACATGGGTCCCCATCAATGAAGGGGATGTGGGAGTACTGAGAGACTTTAGAAAAGAGAGAGAGAGGCAGGGACACAGGGAGACAAAGGCAGAACCTGTGATTGAGGGGGAGCAAGGAGGCCACAGAGAAAAAGGGGCACAGGCAGAAGGGGGAGGGAGGTGAGTAGGGGGCTCTGAGGGGCCTATGGGTGCCCAGCAGAGCCCTAAGGCTTCCATGGCCGTGTGCTCTGAACACCTGTGCCAGAAGCTGTCCTTGGTGCCTGGATCTTTGGCACCAAACCCTCCTATATCCCCTGAGCTTGGTGTGGGAGACAGGGCCCTGGGGAAGAAGTCAACTGTTGCAGCCCCTCAGCCAGGGCAGCCCTCAGTCCCTCTCCCGGTCATCAGAGTAAGGCAGATCTAACATGCTGAAGGCACAAGGGGTAGGGGGAGGGATGGAAATGAGGTTTGGAGAACTGGCTGCCTCCTTTTATGGCCCTCCTCTCAGCTGATCCAGCTCTGCCCCCCACCCAGCCAGGCCCCCCCCCCCCATCTGCTGTCTTCTCCAGGCCTTGAGTCCCTAGGACCCCTCCTGTAACAGCCTAGTCCCCCTGTAGTGGATCCTGTCAGGAGAGGGCTAGGAGTGGCACCCCAAGCAACTCAACTGGATAACAACTGCACAGCCCTCCCTCTATGCCTCAGCTTCCCAGGGCAGAGATCAAGGACTCAGTGGCTTCCTCCCAGGATGGAGGACTACCTGCCTGCCTGTGAATGGTGGCCAGGACATGGGGCCAGAGAAGAGGGAAAGTGGCAGACATGTCAACAGCCAACCGTAGGGCATCTGGGTGCCCATCCCAAATGCAGTTAAAAAAAAAAAAAAAAAAAGGGAGAAGAGACCCTGGCCCCACCCTGGGATTAGGCTGGCACTGAGGGAGGAGGAATCACAAATTTCCCAGTTGAGGTAATGAGGGCCCAGCAGGCAGCTGGAGCTGGCAAAAATCAACTGGGGGTGTCAAGTCTCTGCTGGTGGGCCTGGGGGGTGCTCAAAGCCTAAGGCTGGGAGAGGGGAGTCAGGACAGGGGCTGGAATGCTACGGGGTCTGAGGTTTTGATGAAAGACAGAGGCCCTGCTCCCTAGGAGGGAACCTGGTGGAACGGGATCTGCCCCGTGGGAGTGGGGGGGGGGGGGGTGGGGGGGTGCGACAAAGGCAGTTTGGCAGAGCTGTGGGGGGCTGGGACTCAAGAGCCTGGGGTCTCTTCGAGACACTACAGGCTCGGCTCACATTGTCTCACCCCCCGACCCTCCACCGCAGGGGCCCTGCCCCTCACCGTGGTGCCACCTTGACCCCCTTCCCCAGCGCTCCTCGCCTCCGCTGGCACAGCACACACATGCGGGAGGCACACGTGTGAGCACCAAGCCCCGCACCCCAGCGGGAACATGTGCCACCCCCACCCCGCACGTGGGACTGTGCCCCAGACCCCCGGCTGGCCTCCACGTCAAGGCTTGGCAGCTGGAAGTAGGCTGGGGGGCCGTGGTCCCCAGAGAGTTGGGGCCTCCTTCCCCACCCCGCGGCAGCCCCGCCCAGCCCCCTACGGTTTGTCTCCAATAAAGAACTCTCCGTTGTCATGGAAATTAGTGACTGCTTAGCGGGAGGGAGGGGGCCGGGGGCAGCTGGGAGGGGCTGGAGGCAGCTCTGAGAGCTGGGAGGGACGGCTCTACCCTCGGCCCCCACCCCCGGGAGGCACCACGAATCTTCGAGGGTTAATGTTTTCACAATTCGAAGCCCAGCGAGACGGACTAGGGGGGCGCGGGGTATTAGCCTGTACTTAAGTCGGACAGGCCCCATCTTCCCCAGGGACCCCCAAGCCGTCCAAGGAGACAGGGAACTTTAGATCAACCCTGCACGCCGCCCCCGGATCTGCAGAGCCCGCGCGTTCTAGCCCCGCCAAGACCCCGCGTCCTCGCCGCGCCCCCGCGCATTCTGCGCCCCGAACCTCGAGCCGGCGGGACTCAGTCCCCCAGAGCCCCCCAACGTGCGTTCAGGAAGCCCCCCCGGCCCGGCCCGCTCCCCACCTGCAGCGCCGGTCCGTCACGGGGAGGAAGCGACCGCGGGCTCAGCTGGGCGCCAGGCGCTCCGGGGGCGGCGGGCAGAATCCGCTCCGGGCACGCGGGGCAGACGCGGCGCCAGCTGCAGCCGCTTCGGCTCGCGAACCTCTAGCATCGCCAGCCGCTAGCCGGCATCGGATTCGCACCCCGGGCCGGGGGCGGGCTGGGGGCGGGGCCTCCCTTAGCCAGCCCCGCCCCGGGCCCAGGAGGAGCCTGAGGCCGGGATCTCACGCGCTGGCCAGCAGACGCGGGATGGCAGCGAAGCCCGTGAGCGCTGGCCTCCCTAGCCCCGGCCGGGCTCTCAAATGCTCCTTTAGGCCCTCAGACTCCTGACCGGGCAACAAGGGCCGAAGGGAAACTTCCTATGCCCATTGTAAGAGGCAGGGGTTGGGTTTGGGAGGGAGCCTGAGGCCTGGAGCTGCACAAAAGTCCCTTGACAGGCAGTAGTCCCCAGGGGATGGGGCACTGTCCAGCTCCCCAAACCTGACCGAAAGGGCAAAACCACGTGGACAGTCGCTAGAGCAGGCTGCTTCACAGACTGGCATTGCCTGACTAGGAAGACATGGGGAGTGTGAGTGGGTTTTCAGTGTGCAGCATAGTTAGAGCCCCAACTGTGGTGGCAGAGCTTCCTATCCCATCCTGCCTCCCAATCCTGCAAGGCCAAAGTCTTCTCCATTCCCAAGTCCCAACCAGGGTGGCTGGTTCAGTCTGCACCCTCCCGTGTGGCACAGAACTTCCCAAGCTGTAAAAGTCACCTACAATATGGTGTGGATTCTGCTTTCTTTCAAGTCTAATCAACCTCAAACATTTCGTGAGGAAGAGCAGCATAAGAGACCTGGGAGAACAGTGGCACGGAGGTGCCCTGCCAGGCTTGACCCCTGTCTGGAGGAAGCTCAGAACTGCAAGCAAGAAACTTTCAAGGAAGCCTTTGGCCATTTCTTTGTACCTTGTGGGAAGGCAGATAAACCCAGTGCCTGAACCGCCACTCTCACAAGCCCTGAGGATCATCCTGAAGGCCAGACCTAGGCCTCACAGTGCCTGGCACTAGGCTCAACCCCATCCCATTTCACCCCTCCCAGTGATTCTTCTGACCTGGCCCTAGCAGGACAGAGTTATCCCCAAACCCTCAGCCATGTCGAGTGGTTTTCCCTAGCTTACCCAGTGAGACTTGATTTCCCTTGCACGGTTCCCCATAGATGATGGCAGGAGGGATTGCCCAGGTGAGGAAGCCAGGGCCAGGGCTGTGGTTGCGGCTGGAAGGCTAGCCTAAGGAATGCCTCAAACAAGGCCCCTCAAATTCTTCCTCCAGAAGGGGTGTCAAAGAGCCCTTCAAATCTTTCCCTGGCTTTGGGTTACCTCCTTCAGGCCTCTGGGCTCTTTGGGTCTCAGTCCCAGCACCAGCTTTACCACTGGGTCAGCATCTCCTGGAGTGCTGGGGATCTGCAGGGCAAGTCTGGCTTCTCATCTCAGTTTGGTCAGTTAACATCTGCAGAATGAATGAATGGCCTGGCACTCAGTCCTTCCTGTGATCTGCTGACTGTCTGTGAAACAATAGGTCTCTGAGTTGTGTGGTGCAACTGAAGCATGTCACACATGTTTCCTACCTTTGCCGAGGTCATGGCTATCCAGGCAGTCAGGAGTGGGAAGCCTAGGGGCCAAGGAAAAGCTGGAATGGGAGATTTAGATGCAGGGAAAAGGTTGACTCCCTGGAGCCCTGCTGCTGCTGGCAGTACTCCACCTCTTCTTGGTCCTGTGCACACACCGTGTGCGTGTGGGTGAGAGCACATGGCAGGGTGTATGAGTACACGTGTGTGTGTGTGTGTGCTCTTGTGCTGAGGGAGATGGCAACAGCACAGTGTGTGCAGTGGTGCTCAGGGGCACGTGTGTCTGCATTCTGTGTGCACCCAGGCATGCTTGCTGGCACGTGTGTGTGGATGCTGTAGCTGGCCCTGGAGCCACTGGTCCTCCCTGCCTCCCTTCCTGACAGGATTCTGGAGGCTGAATCTGGGGGAGGACCATTAGGGTGGGACAGCAGGGCATGGAAGAGGCTGGACCATGCCCAGAGGCAGCCAGGGGCTGTGATGACCCTACATGGTTGGCTGCTCCCAGTACCCCCACCCAGAGCAGCCCCTCACAAGTATGTAGACGAGAACCTAGGGTTGTGGCTAGGGCATGGCTTGTCCCATCAGCCTCCAGGCAGGGAGGCACATGAAGGGAAGGGCCAACTCCAGTGTTTTGGCTGCAACCTCTAGCTGCCCTCCTGGTAGGGCGAAGGGGTAGCAGCAACAGCTGAACACTATTCTCTAAGCTCTTCCAGGCCATGGACCGGGCTGATGCAGAGCTTCATTCCTACCCACGTTCAGAGCCAGATGGGGCCAGGAGCCATTGCTTCTAGCCACCCTACTGGCCAGAGGGGTGGTAGGAGTCCCCGCAGCCCCAGGCAGAATTTGGGACAAGAGCAGGGCAGTTAGCATTGGCATTTCCCAGTAGCCTCTATGAGGACCCTCTTGAGGAGGCCTCTGCCTGACACCCTGCAAACAGAGGCTGCCTTGGTTAGGGGACTGAGGAGAAAAAGGGGGCCCAATGTTTACAAGTCTGGCTGTGACCAGAGAGAGACAGTCAGGGTGCCAGGACAGGGTATGAGCCTCCATATCCACTCTGGGCAGAGCAGAGCCTCATCCTTCAGCTCAGGTTGTACCTCCCACCCATGATCCAGAACTTATCTGCTCCCCTCCTGCCCTGGGACACCAAAGGCTGGCACTCCCATACCCTCACGCTCTGGCTGGCCAGCAGGAGCCCCTGCAAACCCAAAATGGAACTCCAACCAAGACCCAGATAGCACCTGCATCACCAGGCCAGCTCCCCAAGAAGCCCAGACTCTGACATGGACTTTTCCTGGGGCAACAAACACTCCAGGTCCCCAGTTTTCTTTGGAACTGCTTGGTGGTTGTTCATGTCACTGGCCTCCACCCCCAGGAGAGGGCCCAAGAAGTGGGGTAGCAAGCATCTTTTCCTCTAGAGCTTGGGGAGTGGGCTCCCCCACCTTCATCCTTCTCCCCCCACCCCATCCCCATTGTGACTCACTTTAGGCTGTGTGGGTTATTACATTATGTTTGAAATTGCCATGGCAACCAACTGGCAATCAAGAGTAATTGCACTTGTCACCAGGGCAACAGGGCAAAACCCACACCAGCCACTCTCTGTGGTTGCCCTTGGGGTGCAGTAAAGGTCAGGCTAGACCAGAGCCAATGTCAACCAAGGGGCTTGGAGGCTTCCTGAAAAGGGTGGGATTGCCAGGGCCCATGGAGTTTGTGTGCAGAGGCAGGATACGCCTTGGAAGTGCCAGGGTCTCTATCTCCAACCCCACGCCCAAACCCCTATTCTTCCCTTCACCATCCTGTGCCCAAAACATGCTACAGTGTTCAAAGTAAGCAGAACTATAACTTTTATGCGCTCACAGATGGTACTTATAGATGGCCCACGGGCCCTCCTCCTCGTACTCACGACGGCTGAGCCACAGGCTCTGGAAGGAGTCCCGGGATGCCATGATAGAGCCCCCAAGCCAGGCAGCGACAGCACGGTGGGGAGACCCTAGTACGGTGGCACGGGGGCCCAGCTCCTGTCTCAGGCGCTCAGGAAAACCTTTCAACAGGGTGCTGCCACCATCCAGCACCACATTGGCCAGCAGCTGCTCTTGTTGCTTGGCTTCCAGTCGGCTGATGCTTAGGAGGGCCAGCTGTGGGAGGCCCGGCTGGTTGAGGCCTAGCAGGTTGGGCTGGAAAAGGGCCTCAGGGCAGCGAAAGCGCTCAGAGCCCAGTGTGATGACCTGCTTGTCTGGGAGAACAAAGTCCACACAAGCCTGGGCCTGGATGCTGGCCATCTCTGCTGCCATATCCATAGCCACATAGCAGCTGGCCTCCTTAATCTGGTTGACCAGCCCTGCCTTGGGCAGTGAGTGGCCACCTGCCAGCAGCAGCTGAGCCAAGTACTCAGTGAGGTCATAACCAGCAACGTCCAGCCGGTAGGTGTCAATTGGGGCCAGGTCCCCAGTGAGGATGGGTGCCACATAGGAAGTGCCATGGCCACTGCCGAGCACTAGCCCAGTGGTGCGCCCATAAGCATAGAGCGCCAGCAGGGCCTGATGTACTGTCTGCATAGCAGGCACATGGAAACGCTCAAAGAGTATCTCAGCTACCTTTTCTCGGTTGGTGCGCGGTGAGATAGGTGAGTCCGCCACAAGCACAGCCAGCTCCTCAGGCTGCACGCCCAGCCTGCAGTAGAACAGGTGTTGCCACAACACTTCCAGTGCATCCCAGTCAGAGATCACACCTCGGTTCAGCACTGGGTAGGAGCCCTCTTGGTTCTCAGGCACCACATACTGGGGCTGGCCCTGGGCTGAGTGCCGCAGCAGCTGGACACGTGAAGGCACCACACTGAGGACATGGTCCTCCCCAGCCAGCCCACATTTGGTGAAGCCTGTGCCTGTGTCTATCACTATGGCTGCCATGTCCTGGTAGGGGCCCAGGGAGTGGCGGCAGATTGCTGGGGACTGCACTGGCAGAGCACCCATGGTGGACACCAGCTCATTGCAGGTCCCACGGAGCAGGCCGAGGTGCGTGACTACTGATGAGTGTGTGATGTCCTCAGCTGTCATCTTGAGCCGAGGACCTTGGGGCTGAGTGCCCACCATGGCCATGGGCAAGACCTTGCCAGTGCTAGGCGTAGTGAATGTGATCAGGGAAAGCTGTTCCTCCCGGGCCCTGGGGGAGCTATCAGAATGCCATCCGAGCCGATGCATACTGGAACTTTGAGTAGCCCCAATGCTGACCTTCTCTCTGCTCACATAGATACAGGTCTCCTCAGGGGCCAGGGGCACCCGAAGTACCCCCACATGAGTGGGCAGGCCCAAGGACTCACCTTCCTGGCACAGGATGGAGGTCTGTCCAGGCTCCCTGATGATAGGGGACCCTTTTGAGGGAGAGGGGTCTTTGGTGGAGAGGGATTCTCTGGAAAAAGGGGGCTGCCCAGTGAGAGTTACCTGCCTAGTGAGAAGAAGCTGCCCAGTAAGGGGGAGTTGACCAGGAAGGGGAGGCTGCTTGGTGGAGGGGGGCTGTGTCTGCCCGGTGTGGAGGGCCTGACCAGTGATAGAGGCCTGCTCAGTGTAGGGGGGCTGGTCAGCTGGAAGAGGCTGGCCAGCAGGGGGGATCTTCTTGGCAAGGGGGTGCTGCTCAGCTAGTGGGGGCTGATCAGTGAGGGGGACCTTCCCAGCACCTTCGGCTAGAGAATTGTCAAGGTGCACAGTAGTGACCTCTTCCTTGTTGTGACTGCTTATGTCCTCCTGGAGCTGGGTTCTGGGCACTTCCTGTGCACTGGCTGGTGGAGCAGGCTCTGGAATCTGCTCTGAGCTTATCCACCGCAGTTTCTTGGTCTGGACCATGTTGGCATCTGGCAACCTGGAGGTGTCCAGCATCCAGATGGTATGACTGGGTTCATTTTTTTCTGCATCGGGTTTGGACCAGCCAGGATTGGGGACATGGGTCAGTATCCTCTCACCAAACTGGAGTGGTATTGCCAGTGGGACGGGCCCAGTGAGCATTCCGACCCTGATGGGAGTCTCAGTACCAGGAGAGTTCTGTGACTCCAGGTGGATCCTGGCCTCCTTGGGAAGTAGGGCCACCTCTCGGTAGCTGCCAGAGGAGAGGCTTGAAGGCACGGGGCTGGACAGCATGGGTGTGGTGGACCAGAAGCTGGAGTGATTGTTATCAGGGGAGTGGATGGGCATGGCCAATGACCGCATATTCTCAGGGACATAGATGGATGAGTGGTTGGGCATGACGCCCACCAGCACTGCCCGTGAGCCCGCGGGGTCATGGCACAGCAGCCCCATCCTGGTGTTGCCCGTGGCCATATCAAACACCAGCACACGGTCTTCCATGGCTTCCCGGAGCTGGCAGGTGGGAGCACTGGAAGGGCAGATCGGCATGGCTTCCCTGGGAGACTGGAATGGGGGCTGCCTGTAGCAGGTTGTTTGGTAGGCAGGCAGTGGCACATTGGCGCAGGTATTGTTGCAGATGTTTAGGAGCTGCTGGTCTGGTTGAGAGTTGCAACCTTCTTGGACAATTCTCTGGGGCTTGGGGGTGCCTGGGGGCTCTGGGCCTGGTGTTGGGTTGCATGGTCCAACCAGGGGCTTCTCCACCAGGTTCTCAGGTTGCTCAGGTAGCACTTGTCTTCTAGTAACCGTGTGTTCCTGGACACGGTCTGGGGCCTCCAATCTAGTGGGTAGTGGGGTTAAAGACTCCTCCTGAGGCTGGAAACTCACTTCGTCCTGGCAGGATGTGCCCATTTTGGAAGACTCCAAGGGGACTGACCATTGGTTGCCACACTTCCTGAGCAGGAGATCTTGGGACAGATTCTTGGTGATGGCGATGGTGTTAGTCAGGTTGTTAAGGGTGCAGATATAAGGTTCAATCACAGTGGGCACTGCAGCCACATCCAGAGCTGGAGTAGTAGCCCGAGCTGGAGTTGAAGGAGGCAGCGATGTAGAAGAAGCTGTAGCTTGAGCTGGGCATGGGCACTTGCCTTGGCCCTGACCTTGTGCTGGAACCTTGGCAGGAACCTGAGCTGAATCTGGAAGAAGACCCTGGGCTATGGCTGCCCCATCCTCCCCTGAGGGGAAGTACGGTAGCCACCGGCTCTTTCTAGTGCCCAAGGGGGCCATCTGTTCAGCGATGCTGGGGCCTTTGCCCCAGCCCACGAGGACTTTGGATGGGGTCTTGCCCTCCCCCCTAACCTGCACCTTAAGCCGGGGGTGGCAGCATCCATGCTGGGTCACGTCACTGATGGTGCTGTTGTCACTGCACGTGCGCACAGGTAGAGCCAGGGTCCCATCCTCCATGATGAGATGTGGCTGGTCTCCCGCGATGGGGCTCTGGAGCAGGTCATTTGGGGAGAGACTTGGGGCATTCTGGGAGGCCTGCACGCAGCCCCATTGGGAGCTAGCCCCAGAAGGGTCCTGGGGTAACTGGTGAATGGGCTCAGGGGTTTGAGCCTGGGAGGCTGGGCCACAGGCCCCTTTGATAATGGGCTCAGTGGACAATGACAACCCCTGCCTAAAGTATAGGGATCCTGAGCTTATCCATGGCCCCTGAGATCCTCCGAAGTCACCCCCCAGCTGCTGGTTTCCAGCTGAGGGGTGGCCTTGGGGGCCTGATGGATCAGGGCCCCCCACCTTCTTGGTGGCTTCCATAGTCCTGCTCCATGCCCTAGGTGCCCTGCCCCCATTCATTGCCATGGCAACCCCACACATCACAGCCCCCAGTGACCTGGGGGACAGCAGAGTGTGGGAAGCCAAGGGGCCCCACCCCCTGAGGAATGGGGGCCTACCCAGCAAGCCTTGGGAGGCACAAAGACCCAGGGACCCTAGTGAGGTCTGCCAGCTCCAGGTCAAGCTCTTCTCCCCTTACTAGCCAGGAGACCACTCTGCCCAGGCCAACCCCAGAGGGAGGACAGTGCCCCCAGGGGGAGGGGCAATCCAGTATAAGGCTAGAGGAGAAAGACAGGGGAGACTGAGGAAGCCCCTGGGCTCCCAGCCCATACGAGATGCCAGGACTTACTCTTTCTTCTCATTTCCCATGTAGCAACCTGAGACCCAAGCCTTGACGCAGGAATGCAGTTCTATACATGTGGACAAGAGGCCTTCTAGGAGGCCAAAGCCCCTTTACCACTTGTTCCTGGGAGGCAGAAGGCGGTGAGGGGCCCAGGCTCAGGCCCAAGTTCCCCTCCCCCGCATTCCCCAGCTTCCGCTCCAGGGACAAGCAGCTCTTTGGCAGTCTCTGCTGCTCCAGATGGTTCTGTTCTGCCTGTGCCTCATACAGCCCCCTCCCCAGAGCCGTAAGTCCCTGAAGTCCAGGACCAGTATCCTGCAGGGGTGGAGACAGGGGTGGCAAGGGCATGGGTGGGGCCACAGCTCAGAATCCTCAAATAAGAATGTTCTAGCTCTTGTCACATTGTGTCAGCTTTTCCTTGGTCAGACGGGGGGCAGAACAAGGGCACTGGGCATAGGGCTAGGCTACAGTGGCCACAGAGCCAGGTAAGTGGTGATTACAGGATGAGGCACACAGTAGAGACACAGTGAGCACAGGGATGGCCACACAGTGGGGATGTGGCTGGGACAAGCCTGAGCAAATGGTAGGGATGTTGTGGGTACAGGGCTGTCCATGCAGGGGAGACATGTTGGGCACAGGACAGGGTACATAGTGGGGATATGGCAAGCACAGGGCTGGGCACAGGGCTGGCTAAACAGTAGGGATATGGTGGGGACACAGTGGTGATGTGGCAGGTACAAGATTGGCTACACAGTGGACACAGAGCTGGCCACATAATGAGGACACGGTGGGCCCAGGATGGGTCAAACAGTTTGGATATGGAAGGCACAGGGCTCAGCATACAATGGGGACGTGGTAGGCTCAGGACTGGCCACACAGTGACCAAGTGGCTGTTCACATAGTGGCAACATGGCAGGGCACAGGAGTAGGAGCACAGTAGCCACAGAGCTGTGTATACAGTGAGGACAAGTTCAACACAGGATTGGACACAAAGCATGCATGTAAGAAATATAAGGTAGCAGACTAGGTGGCCAGTTCTGTTCTCCATTTCTTAGATAGGGAAACAGGGGTAAGGGGGTAGAGCCTGCCTAAGCTACCAGCCCAGGTCCAGAGGTACCCTGTAGCCACAGAGAACAGGCCTAGACAGCAGTTTGGGGAACCTCCCGTTGCCATAGACCAGCATCTAGAGGTTCTGACCTGGGGTGGGATCAAGCCATCCTCCTTCCCCCCAGCTTTGATCTCTGGTCCACCTTCCTCTGTGCACCAAGTCTGTGTCCTTTCAGGCCTCAGTCTTTCCACCTAGGAAATAGGTTGGTGAAGAGTGCTGCTGCAGGGTTGTTCTCCAAAGCAGTCTGCTTTCACAGAGGCTGAAAATAGTCCTTCCATTTGGCCATGGGGTGCAAGGCTATATGACCAGTGGCCAAGGCTAGCATTGCATTACATCTGTACCTTCCTGACTCGGCACTGGGCAAAGCCTGGCTCAGCCATGTCTCAGCCCCCCTGGGTCCCTTCCCCCTTCTCTGGATGCTGCCTTTGGTTAAGAATGGGGACAGATGGAGGAGGAACTGCTCACCCTCATGACGTGGCCCAGGAAGGTGACAGAGCACAAGGGTTTGTGGCCTGCATGCATGCACATGTACGCAAACACTCACTCTTCCTCTAGTCCGTTACCATACTGAACACTATGCACTTCATCGATCCCTGGCAAGTTGTTTTTTTCCACGACAGAGACGCCAGTAGCAGCCCCTGGTGCCTGTGCAACATTTGGGCTAGGCTGTGCCTGGGAGGGCTGGGGAGGTATGGAAGGAGGCCCTGAGAGACCCTGGCCTGTTTAACCACTGAACCATCCCTCATTGACTACAGAAGTGAGGTATAACACTTCTTTCCAGGTGCTAAGGAGCCTTTGTGAACAACTGGCCTGATGGCTCCCAAGTGAAGGGAGTAGAGGGGCTGAAGGGTCTGGCCCATGAAAGAAGGCCCAAAGGAGGCAGCCAGGAGAGAGGAGATGGCCCTTCCCACCAGGGAGGCATGTGTAGGCTTTGGTCCTGCCAGAGGGGAGTCAGCATGCCTCCCTGCCAGTACTGCAGCTCCAAGTCCCACACCCAAGCTTGTATTCTGCAGAGACCTGTTTCTCCTCCCAATAGCTTAGCAGGTGCTCAGGCCCAAGAGGAGGCATTTTCGCTGATAGCATCCCTAAGCCAGTGCCCCCTTAGGAACCTGGTGGGGTTGAGTATAGGTCAGCTATACACCCTATGGGCCTAGGTTGAGTCTCTTTTACTCAAAATCCTCAGCTGGCCAAGAGCCCATTCTCACTGTTGGTGGGAGGGGCAGCAGAGTAGGTAGAAGGACTCCCAAGCCGGGCCCCTTCTCTCAGCTCCTAGAGATTGTGCATGGATGACATCTCTGTGCCTCCCTACCCCCACATATTTTTAAATAGTCTCTCACCAAGAAGAAGGGCATCCAATTCTATTTCCAATTCTGGGAAGTGAGGAGGGCCAGTATGTTTCCATGGCAACCTGGAGAGCCCCTCCCCCAGGCTGAGCCCATTCCCCAGTCTGAGTGCTGTCAGTGGTGGAGGGAACAAGGAGGAACTAAGAAGAGCTCAGTCTGAGGAGGAGGCCCGGTTTCTCTGAGAGGACAAGTCCTAGCATTGCCTTCCCTCTTGCCCCTCCAGGTAGGCTTGGGGAAAAAGCCAGGACAACCCCCTTGTGGAGAGGGTGGGACTTTAGGAGGTGAGAAGAGTCAGGTTGTCCTGAAAAGCCCTTTTCCCCCATGGATCAGGCTGGAAACTTCTCACCCAGGCAGCCTTGAGGATAGGCGGGAGTGGCAGGAAGGGCATGGATGGGAGAACACAGAAGTCTTTGCTCTACCAGGAGCTCGTGGCCAGCCAAGTCCCCCAGGTCTGCTTCTCTAACACAGAGATATTTTCAACTCCACTGCATTCTCAGGAGGCAGCTCTATCAAGTTCCTGGCCTTACACCTTTCCAGTCCACCTGCCCTCCCCTCCCTGTGCCCTGGGAAGGTGCTGGACATCTCCAAAAAACTAGGATCAGAAAGAGCTTTAAAGGGCACCCAGTACCGCCATTCACTTGATAATGGAGCAAAAAGTGAAGTCTGTCCCCCCAGAGAGGCATCTCTGCCCTGCTACTGTCCAGGGGCTCATATTCCAGCCCTGCTGCCCCAGAGGCTACAGATGGGGAGCATTTAGATATGTGAAGAGAGGGCATTCCAGGTAGGAGCAAGCCCAGGCAAAGGCAGGCTTCTGAAAAGGATCTTGTGATCCAACCCTCTCTCAGTGCTAATGGGATAACTGAGGCCCCCGAGTAGGAAGGCATGCATTCTCAGTCTCCTAGCTCCATGGCCAGTGCTCTGTCCTGTCGTCCTCTCCAGCCCTTCTTCCTGGAGCTATCCAAGCAACCTGTGAACCCTAGCCCTCCTGCTTCCCTGAAGCCTCTCCTGACCAGGATGCTCCCGTTCCACAGAGGCAGCACCATGCTCTAAAAGAGTTGGCACCTCCAGGTCTCTGACCCTCCGACTTGACCCCAGAGGAAGACAGTCAGGGCGTGGTGAACCCCAGCCCTAGGGGGGACCTGTAGAGGAAGTGGGGGGCAATAACCTCCTAATCTGGGATGGGAAAGGCAGAACCCAACCATGCCAGGAGGATGTGGTTTCCAATCTCTAAGGCACAGGGAAATTTAAATAACAGATGTTTAAACAACCTTCCCTGCAAGCCGGCAGTGCAGTGACCCCTCTGCTGTGATGTGTTACAGCTTAAAAATAGCCCACAATGAACCACTCTGAGCCCCAATTGACTCAAGCTTACGTAACCCTGCGTGAAAGATGGCCAGCCATACCAGAATGGAGGGAGGGCAGCAGCACAGCTCCGCAGCTGGCTTAGGGTCTCCACAACTGGCTTAGGGGCTGAGCAAGCTCCTCACCCTCCCTGGGAGCAGTGCCTCCAGGAGCCAGCATCCGTGGGGGCAAAGGAAGTGCTGCCGGAAGCACACATGACTCCTGACTGCCAAGCAGAGACCTCCAACCATGCCTGCAGAGGGGATGTGCAGAGGGCTGCCCTCCCTCAGGGTCCCTGCAGGATCCAGGCCCAGTTGGTGGGGGGCTGACGTAAGCCCATGTGGGCAGGGTGACTGGAGCTACCCAAAGGACTCCTTTCCCCCTTTGAAGGGGGGACTCCTCACAAGTCAGCAGGACTGATACCTTGCTAAAGCTGTCACTGCCATGGGGCTCAGGTGTGGAGCTGGCTCCTTTGGGGCCTCCAGGTCACCACAGTTCAGGTCACAACAACCCAGGAAGGGCTTGCGGCATGCGGGAGGAATATTGGCTAAGAAGCTGAGCCCTGTGATCTTGGCCAGCAGCTGCTTTGATCCCCTGCCTTCCCTGATACATCCCCCAGATCCCAAGCACCCAGTCTAAGAGGCCACAAGTGTGCAGGTAGCTGTACCAACCTGACAGAGGAGATAAGAACGCCCTGGATATTGGGAGCCTCCGGTGCACACCAGCCCCTCTGCCGCTACCCATGCTGAGCCCACCAGGGGTTCAGCACTTTCCCTCAGCTTCCACAACCTGAACTCAAAATAGGAACTGCTGTGAACCTGGCCTCTGAGCTCCCATGAAGCAACAAGGGGACTGATAAGGGCCAAATACTAGGGCCCTCCTGCCACTTGCCCAGCAAATGGCAGGCCATCAGCGCCATTAGAACTTTGTTTCCCTTCCAGAGGCAGGGCTCCCAGATGGGTACAGCAGAGGTAGTAGGGGGACAGGAGATTGTGGCGGGGCAGGAATTCAGTGCTGGGGTCCTCATCCGACCAAGAGGAGAGTGAGGAGGGATGCAGCTCCCACTCTGGTGTGGTCACTCCTTGCTCTCCCTCTGCCCAAGTTTTTCTGAATGCTCTTGTTGCCTCTCTCCCCAGGGCGGCTGTACAGTCTCTGATAGGTCTGGCATGAACATCCTGGAATGGGACAGAGGATGCTGAGGGCACTGAAAGAACAGAGCAAGATGGAGAGGCCTTGGTAAGGCTCAGACCACAGTCACCCCTTCCTATAGAGAGGCTTGGAATTTGAGTTCCTGTCTGGGATGGACTAATGGGAATAGGTAGTCAGGGGAAATTGTTATTTCTGATGGTGTCCAAGGGTGGTGATATGAGGTGGCTGGAATCCAGGTGCCACACCTATAAACTGAACTGAGTCAGGCAGGCTCTGTCACCCACTGGGCACCTGCTGCCTAGATTTGGGCTAGGGACTCCCACCAGGGGAGTGGAGTACCAAGCGTGGGGGCTGGGCTCCAGATCATTAGTCAAGAAGCCAGCCCACTCAGGGGGCCACTGCAGCCAGAGGTGAATGTGGCTGCTGCCCAGGCTTTCCTGGCATCTGTGCTCATTGGGTTAAAAACCCTGACAGCTGGGAATAAACCTCAAAAGAGAGTGGGGGTTCTTTGTGGAGTCATCCCCACTCCCCCAGGCTGATAACCCACACCTCTGGGGTGGTTGGACTCCCACATGGGCAGAGCTGAGGTTCTGGGTGAGGAGATCTCAGCTCCTGAATTCTTCATGGAGGGGAGTTCTCCAGCCCAGTGTGGATAGTATTTTTCACGTGTTACAGACTGGCCTATGGAAGTTTACTTCTTAACTACTGACTCCTAGAGCTGCTTCTCCCCAGGTGGAGGTGGTAAGTGCAAGAGCTGTAGCCAGGCCTCTCCAAGCCTCAGCCATTTCCAGCAGCACTCTCTCCCTCCCCCTCCCAATAGGCACGGGGGGGGGGGGTCCTGCTCTCTCCCTCAGGTGAAGGGAGTTAGGTGATGAAACAGGCTATGCTGAGGGAATGGCTGGTGAGGCCACTGTCCCATGAAGGAGCCAGGGTTTGGAATGGGCTATATCTGGAGTACTCAGGTGTGTCCTCCTACCCAGAAAGCCTTGAATCCCTGGGAAAATTGCCCCAAAGGCTGGGGCTGAGGTGTAAGGGGAATCTCAGGCCAGATTCATGGTCCCTCAGCAAACTGAGTTAGTCTGCCCCATGCATGCTCTCCAGGTGCCAGACAACATTGACACTAATGGGCAGTCAGGAGGGTGTGAGTCACTTGGTGTCTTCTAGGCCCCAGTTCCCAGGCTGGCCTCCACCTCAGCCTTTACTGGCACCTGCTTTTCTCTGGGCTGTGACAGAGGAGATGAGGCAGAGGTGCTGGCACCTGTTCCCCACAGCTCATGGTGGGAAGGCCAGATTCCCAACTCCCTAGAAGAAAGCTCTGCTCACCCCATCCCCACCCTGATGGCAGGCCCAGGTCTACCAGGACCACCAGCAACTTTCCTCTTGCACTGGCTGCCTACCATCCCTGAGGACTACCCAGGCCTCCCTCTGGAAGGGGTGGCCCAGCCTTGACCAGTCCTGGAAGCCACCCAGGAATCTTTTGGTCCCCTCAGACACTACTCTTGGGGGCCTGAAACTACCCCTCGCTTCCTGTCCTCCCTGGAAGTCTAGTCAAGAATTTGAAACTCTGAGATAGTTCCAGCCCCTGACACTCCAGGTGGGCTTGGGACTGTCAGGAGACTCTGAGGCTACAGCTCAGGCCTTAGGGGGCCACATCAGTCAGTGGGGGGAAGGGCAGCTGTACCACGATCCAGAAGGAAGCCCAGGAGCCTGCTTAAGTGGGACCTCTCCCTGGAGAGTTCTGGCCCTGGAGGCCCTCGACCCAGAAACAGACTCCAAGTCCCACATTCTAGCTGCACAGGACAACCGACACCCTGCTGAGATCTTTCCTTCTGAGCTCTCCCATCTAAGCTCACTTCCCATCCAGAGATCCCTTCCTCTCTGGGCCCCTTTCTTGTGAACAAGTGAGCCAGTGGTCCATGAGCCACAGAGGTTTGGTGGAGAGAGCCACAGTCCAGTTTCAGAGAAACCCCTAGGAGTCCCCTCCCTCCTCTCCTCCTTTCTCCAAGGCTTGGAGCTCTGGGTGACCCTTAGATCCCTAGGATGGTGCTAGGGGATGTGAACAGCAAGTTGGAGGTGGATACAATCATTTTCAACTGGTTTGGGGGCCACAGTTGGTGGGGGACGGTTGTCCAAGGACATTCCACTCATCTCTCTCCCAGCCTCAATCAGGGATGACACAACTGTTCCTCCCCACCCTACACAGGGACAAGGGGACAATGGCCGAGCCTACAGTGGGCATCAGGGATACAGTGGTGACCAGGTGGACAGACTGTCTCTGCCCCCTCCAGCACATAGGTTCCTGATCATTGCACCCCTGCCCCAGGCAGAAAAGTCCTCTTTTAAGCCTCACCCACCAGTCCTCAGGGTCCTTAAGGGGCCTCTCTCCAGCCTGAAGTGACAAAGTAGGCAGCCAGTATGGATGGAGAACAGCTGGGCAGCTCTGGTCCCAAGGAGACCCCTACTCAGGTCACCAGTGAACTCTTGCCCCAACCCCACTGGACCATGTGTAACAGCGGCACAGAACTGGGAGAAAGAGCCTTCCCTCTTAGGTGAGCTGGGTCTCCCAGCTGGTAGGATGGGGGCCAAATGGCTCCTGAGCAAGAGAGAGGAACCATCATGATCCACAGCCTGGGCCCAGGCACCCTAGGTATCTCTGCACCAGGAGAGCTCAGCTGTCCCCCTCCCAGCAGTGAAGTGGTGGCGGGGGCAGTGGGAAGGGGAGCTGCTCTCCTCCTCCAGTAGAGCCTGCCCCCTCCCCCCAAGCAGCTATTGTGCAGTGGCCTTGGTGAGTATAAATAGCCTAGGCAGTCGGCACCTTGCAGTTGGCGCCTTGAAAGTGTGGAGCTGAGGCCTTACTGTTGGCTTGTCTCTCTGAAGGCTGCTGGGGCAATGCTGGCAGAGTTGGCAGGGGGAGGTGTGGGAGGGGTAGGTCTCCATGCCCTGACAGTCTGTGTGTGTGTGTGTGTACGAGGGGTGCAGCAGGTGGAGCAGGGAGTCCTGCAGAGGGATCAGGACCTGGGGAAGGGGAACAGGAGGGCTAGGCTGCAGCATGCCATGGTACTCAACCCACCTCTTCTTTGGTCCCATTCGACAGCCCCTGGGGCTCTGTATCCTGGATTCTGGGCTTTGCCCGGTTCCTGCTTTCCGGAGCCTTCTTGCTCTCCCAACCTGTTTTCAGCTTCCGGGTTTTACATGTGCTGCTCACTCTGCCCCAAAACTTTCCTCCCCCAACACTGCCCTGGTTCTTTCCCACCATTCAGGCCTTAGCACAAATGTCACCCCCTGGGGAGGCCTCTCTCAACTTGCTATCTAAGGCAGTCTTCCACTCCCTCAAAGCAGCTGCCTGTCTTTTTCTTTCATAGCATTTACCACAATTTGTACTTGAATATTCATTAGTTCATTTACTGGTTCAAAAGCCAGTGTCTGTGTGGTCACTGCTGAGTCAGTTGAGTTCCCTTCGGCCAGAGGGCCAGGTACACAGCAGGCACTTCATAAATATTCATTGTATGAAGGATCCGCCTCACTTGCTTCCTCTGTGGAGTGAGGGGCCAAATGTGCCCTGCTCAGGCCCCACTGCCACTGGAGGTTAGCGGGTAGGGACAGGGTGAGGCCAGCTGGGGCCTCCCTCCAGCCTGACATGTCCCAGGGGCAGCTTGGGGTTTGGTGGAAGCCACTAGACAGGTCTGTCCCCCAGGGGCCTGGAGCTGTGGTCATGTGGGTCACAGTGGCTCTGAGAGGGGCCGGGGACGACCCATACTCCTGCGCACTGGAGGCACTGGAGGGGACGGTAGCTGTTCCACGGGTGCGTTTGCCCAGTCCGTGGCACCAGGGCCCAGGTTCACATAGGCTGCAGGCAACTGCACGTAGTGGTTCCCATCCAGCATGGCCGCCACACATTCTACTTCCTGCACCAGCTCCCCAAAGGTAGGTCGGGCCCCTGGCTCTGTGGCCCAGCAGCGCTGCATCACTGCATACCTGCAAGGGGACAGGGAGCATCAGGGACAGGGGAATTCCTTACCTAAGGCTTCCTCCTAGCTGTCCACCTACCGTTAAACCTCTGGCTCAAAAAATGGCATCGAGAATAGGTGACAGGGCCTGGTGTTCAGCATTACCCCGTCAGGGACAGCTCTGTTCATCACTGTGATTGCTGTTCTAGTCCTGCCTTTCAACCCTGGTGGAGGTTGAATTGCCTGGGGCAGGGCTGTTTAGGGGGTTAAGAACTTGGGCCTCTGAGCCCTGTGGCCTAGGCTGTGTGATCCTGAGCAAGTTCCTTAACCTCTCTGTTCCTCCAGGTTTTCCTCTGATCACAGGGCTATTGGGGCATAAGGTGAGAGCATGACTGTGAAATGCTTAGCACAGGGTTCAGCTCATGAGCTATCACGGTTATCATTACACACCTTCCACCAAAGAAGCCTGGATCTGGTGAAATGGGGATTAAAAGTCCTGGGATGGGCCTGTGGGGCAGTACCAGTGGTACCATGGTTCTCAAGCAGAGGTTCGCTGGGTTTGACCAGTGGGTCCTAATGCATACCCCATTACCTGCCTTAAATGACATTCTAGGTGCCCTACACATATTGTCTCATGTAATTCTCAGACTTTCCAAGGGTGGTACTGTTACTGTACTCACTTTGCAGATGAGGAAACAGATTCAGGGAGGGGATGGGACTTGCCCTGGCAAAACAGATGCTGCGCTATGCCACCCAGATTTCCCTCTCCCTTCTCCTAGTGCCTGGGAGTGTCACCTTCTGACAGCTCTTGGCTGGGGCCCTCTCTGGGAACTGCCTCCCAAAGCTCACACCCTCCTCCCTGGGGGCAGCCATGGTCAGTGGTTGATGCTTGATATAAAGACCTGCCCTTTGGTCTCAATTTTATAACACTCTAAAGGACCATTCCAGCTTAAGAAATCCTAGTGGGATGGGTTGCAGCTTCTGTTGCATCTGCGTGGCATCCCAACTTCTCCCTCTGCTCAGTCCTGCTTCCTTGCCCCTGTTGTTAGCTGCCATTGAGTTGGCCCTGGCTCATGGCGACCCCATGTGTTACAGAATAGAACTTCCCCATAGGGTTTTCTTGGCTGTAATCTTTATGGAAGCAGATTGCCAGGCCTTTTCTTCTACGGAGCTGCTGAGTGGATTCAAACCACCAACCTTTCAGTTAGCAACCGATCACAAACTACTTGCACTACCCATAACCTCCCAATAAACTCCCTGTACACAAATCTCTGTCTCAGAGTCTGTTTCAGGGAGCCCGAGCTGAACACATGTACACAGTGAAATTAATGTCTCTTACTTCAAACCAGATGCATTAATGAAGTGAATAACAGAGATCAAACCCAAGGCAGCCAGGGCTGTGAGGAAGGGGTACTCACCCTTCCAGGAGCCCCGCCCAAGACAGGAATCATCAACTACTTTTATCTGTGACCTGGTTCTCCCTGTTCTAACAGCGCAGACCTGGGCACGGCTGAGGCTGGCGTTCTGCTTATGAAGCTGAACCTCAGCATCAAACCCACTCCTCAGGAACCAATAACAACATAGCAGTGGCCATCCCTCCATGAATGGGGAATCTGAAACTATATCCAATGAAAAACACTTGATCTGGAGACAATGAAGGGGCTGGTGTGGGAGCTGATGGAAGCTTTCCGTGAAGCCGGGTGGAAAAGATAGGAAACAGCCCTCCTTAGCGGGGGTGAGGATAGAGGAAATCAAATCACTGGCCTCAACCCAGACTCTTAGTTGGGAATGCCGTTACCATGGCAACCATGATAGCCTCCCAGCACCCTGCCTTGCATGGGGATGGGAACCAACAGTCTGCAGATGAGGAACCTGAGGCCCAGAGAGTGTCCCTGCTTGGGTCAAAGAGAGAGTTGGACAAAGGGCCTGACCAGGAGCTCTGTCTGCTGCCCAACTACTCCCTCATACTCACAGGGAATCAGGGCAATACTCAGGCTGGGGAAGGCGCCGCCCCTGGGCCAGGAAGTCAGTAAGGTCAAAGGGGTTGATATTAGGGTATGGTGGGGCACCCCGTGTCAGCAACTCCCAGAGCAGCACACCAAATGACCACTGTAGAGAAAGGGAAGACAAGGGACTCAAATCCTACCCCAAATTTTGGGGCAGGTGGCTCCTTATGTCCTCTACCTCCCAGAGGTAGGTATGGGGGACCTCATCCCACATTTAGAACCCATCCCTCAATACTTTCCAATGTCTTCCCTCTGTCCCCTCCCACCACCTCAGCCTTGGATTATTTTTCAGAGGAAACAATTGAGTTGTGATTGGGCAGGGGCTAGATTGTCCATGAGAAGCCAGTGAGTTCACAGCCTCCTCTTGCCCTGGCGGAAGTCAGGTTCCTTTTTATGCCTGCCCAAGAAGTAGGTGAATGGGCTATGGGGGTCGCCCAGCCTATGGATTTCCTGGGCTCAGATCATCATTGGGAGCTGAATGGGCAAGGCGAGTGGTCTTCCAAAGCACTGAGGCCATGCAAACTCTGGGGCAGGAGGGGCCTCACCACGTCCGACTTGGTGGTAAACCTGTAGGTCTGCAGGCTCTCCAGTGCCATCCATTTGACAGGTAGGCGAGCGTGGCTGTACAGTCTAACACTGTAGTACTCCTTGTCCAGGATGCCACGGGTCAGACCGAAGTCAGCCACCTTGACTGTGAATGACTCATCCAGCCTGGAAGGGGGGATCACACTCAAGACTGGCCCACATCAGGCCCTGAACCCACCCGTTCCAGGATCATACAGGTTTCAGGGCCAGAGTGCCCAATCCAAGACTGCACTGGGCAGACAGGAAAACTCAGGCCCAGAAATGGAGGGAGAGGGCATGCCCAGGGCTGCATAGCAAGGGCTGGAGTTTGGGCTCTTCCCTAAGACGCCCTTGGGCAGCTGCATAACCTGGTGCCCTGCCCCCTTGCTTCACCCTAGGTGCTCCAGCCCCTCACATGCAATTCCGAGCAGCCAGGTCCCTGTGCACAAATTTCTGCTCTGCCAGGTACTCCATGCCGCGGGCTACCTGCAGGCCGAAGTTGATGAGGTCCTTCACTGTGGGGTTCTGGGGAAACAGATAGGTTGGTGGGCAAGAGCAGAGCAGCTCCATCCCCAGCTGTTGCCTGAGTCCCCCAACCCAGGCCCCCTGAGTACTGACCTGCTGGGGTGAACGAATGAACTGGCGCAGGTCTCCGTGGTGCATATAGGGCAGCAGCACTTGGGGCAGTCCCTTAGGTGGCAGCACGATACCGATGAGAGCCAGCACGTTTGGATGGTGCAGGCGGCTCATGAGCAGCCCCTCGCGCAGGAAGGCCTCTACCTCTTGCACCTCAGTGATGCCTACAGAGTGGTTTGAGTCAGGGCCAGGGCAGGGAGGCCCCTTACAAGGGTCAGATGGGGCAATGGAGAAGTCTCTTGTTCAGGGTCACGCAGCAAGGTGGTGGCACAGCAGGGATGAGGACCCTCCCAGCCTGGTGCTTCTCCCCTTGACTTCTCAGCTCCCAGCCCACTTACGACTCAGTGACTTGACGGCACAGTGGATTCGATTCTGGGCCTGGTCTGTGTATTCCCCATGGTAGACAACTCCAAAGTGGCCTGGAGAGGGGGAGGTGGTGAGAAGGCCCCCAATCCCCAGGACTTGCACCATACCCTTTTACTGGCAACCAGACCTCTGACCAATCCAACATTAAAAATAAGCAGCAGCCATCTGCTGAAAGAGCCTGCACCCCTCCAATGCCCACTTAATCCATACCAGAACCCACTAAAGACAGAAAACTTCTAATCCGTATTTCAAAGCTGAGCAAATGGAGACTCAGAGAGGTTAAGCAGTATGTGCAAGATCACACAAGTTGGTGAGAAGACCAGAGCAGAGGCCAGCCCAACTGTCCCTTGAGCCCATATCGTCTTAGGACTCCATCTCTGCCCCAGCCCAGCCCAGCCTAATCCCACACCTTTGCCAATGACTTGGTCACTGTGGGTGACCACTTGCTCATGGGGGATCAGCACATCCTTGACTTCAGCCAGGAGCTTGGGATCTAGGTCCTGGAGTTGGATGGACTCTGTCTGGAGCAGCAGGACACAGGACCCATCCATGTCATCTGAGGAGGACACTCCGTGGCCCTGGGTGGCAGGGCCCAGACCCTCAGTGGCAGGGGGTGCTGTGGGAGAGAGGGAATGAGGGGCTTGGAGGGCAGAGGGGATGGCTCCAGCTTCCAGCACCTCCACAGCCTCACCAAGGCTATTTCTGTAGTCAGAACCTGAGTGGAGGAGAGGCAGGGGGATGTCTCCAGAGGTATGGTCCAGGGATGCCAGGTTATCCAGGTTGGAAGAAAGGACTGTGGAACGATGGCCTCTGACAGTCAGCCTCTCAAAGTTTCTCGGAGCCTGCTCCCATCCATGAGGTATTGGCAAACTCCCAAGGCCCGGGCAGAATGATGGCAAAGGGACTTGGAGCTGCCATTGTTTGGTGGTAGGAGCTGAGTCGGGACAGAGGTTGGAGGCTCACCTAGTTGCTTCCTCCGCCACCAGTAGCTGAAGACCAGAGTGATGACTAGTGCAGCCACAAGCAGGAGCAGGACCAGCAGGACACCAAGAAGTATGCCCTGTGGGACCCCTGTTGGGCCCAGCCGCATCACCTTGCCCAGGATGTGACACACGCTATCCACGCAAACCTGGGGGCAGGTGGCAGCTCAGGCCCAGCCTCCAGGCTCTTTATTGACCCAAGTCTCTTGTGGAAGGCCAGCTGGGCTACCTACCTGCAGCAGGGCACCACTCTTGCCAAGTTCCAGGGAGGGAGGCAGGGAGCAGATGACCACATCCCCCCGGAACTCGTGCTGACAGCTCTCACCACCCACGGTCACGTTCACACTCACGCAGTCAGCCACAGCACCCAGCCCGATATACTGCAGAGATGATCGTGAGGACTGGCCAGTGGCCCCTGCCTCCACTGGGGAGGCTTCAGCCCTAACCCTCCCAATGCCCACCCCCAACCATCTCCCACACCTACCTGGAACTTAATGGCATGTTCCTCAGGCTTCAATGGGGCCAGGTCAGTGTTGGGCAGTTGGGGTGGGGGCAGGAAGCGAAAGCCAGGCAGTGTGAAGCCAGCAGCACCATCCCCCTGGGCACTCAGGCTCCCTGTCACCCACTCCTGGGGGCCTTGGACCATGTATTCAGGCAGGTAGCACTTCTGCTGCTCCGGAAGCTGCTGTTCACACTGCTGGGGCCCAGAGGATGGTGGTTAGCCAGGTGTTCCACCTATGATTGCTCCAGTCTCCTCAGCCCAGTATGGGGTAGAGCTGGAGCTTGGGGGACTGGTCCGGCCTTCCTCCCTCCTGGCTGATGCCCGCTTACCCTGTTTTTCACTGCCCCAAGCCCATCATGGAATGATAGCACTAGGTTCCACGCTGAAGTCAGGTGCTGGCCGCGGATGGTGACATGGGAGCCACTGTTGGGGAGGGCAGGGTGATGGGCTTGGGAGCTCTCACAGGGTGGCTCCTTAACCCCTCAGAAGTCAGGTGGGCAGAGAGGTGGCACTTACGTGTAGCCACAGTTGGGGCTGATCCCCAGCACAATGGGGTCTTCCCGGTAGTCAAAGGTCCAGGGGCCAGGCACCTTAGCACCCCCCACCTGCAGGTGAAGGGGAACGCTGGCCGTGGCAGCCCCAGGGGGTGTGGCACATAGAAGCTGCCCCTCGCTGACCCTGCAGAATGGGGATTGGGCTCAGAGGCACCACTGTGTGGTGGCCAGGCCCATCTCCTACAGGGGCTTGTCCATCCTCTCAGTTCCTCTGTTGGTCATTTCCCCTACATGCCTGGAACCCATTGGTCTGTCTGAAAACAGGGTGGTCCCATTGAGAACCACAAGAGGGCCAGGAGGGAACAGGTTCCTCACAACCTTGGCTGGATCCCATGGATTCTGCAATGAGCTCTCTTGCCAACACATGCCAGCACATGTGCTGGAAACAAGCCACCTCTGGGATGGAGGGGGCAGCAGACTCTTTTTCATGGACCTACTCCCCACATCAACAGTGTCTGAGCCCCCCTCCCTACATTTTGACAGGGATCCAGGTTCCCAATGGTGAGGGCTCCCCTGGGCAGGGTCCCATAGCCTCCCATCTCTTTGCATGCTAGTACTTACTGTTCTAGCAGGCACTCGGTCCCATTGACCAGCACAGCTCGGCTGGTACCTACACACAGACCCTGACCTTTGAGGGTGAGGAGGGTGCCCCCTGCCCGAGGGCCAAACAGGGGCTGCACGGCTGTCAGCGCTGGCTCCTAAGAAGGCATAAAGGTGACTTAGCTGGAACAGGCCCTCTCCTCTATGCCCTTTCCTGCCTGTACTGCCCAGCCAGCGAAGGGCACAGAAGGGGCAAGGTGGTCTCACCATGAAAAAGAAGCCTTGCAACACAGAGGTGCCATCTACCCGGAAGCGCTTGCCTGCTGTCATGTTGGTCACAGTGAGGCTGATGTTGGCAGGCCCAGCTGCCTGCACACCCAAGGGCTCCAGCTCACACTCAAGCTCCTCTACAAAGTCCTTCTGGGGCACTGGTCTGAGGCATGGGGGAACCCCTGAGGTTAGCTGGGGGTCACACAGGCCTGGCTACATACTTGCCACAAGTTACAGGCCTCCTCTGAGCCCAAGAATGACATCTCCCATGCCCTCTTCTGGGGTAAGCAGGATCTAATGGGGCAGAGAACAACCTTACCTGGTCCATGACTCAACAGAGGGGTAGGACATATGCAGGCTTAGAAAGGAACAGAGATGTTTCCCCAGACATAGTAGCCAGAGCCTGCAGCTTGCCTCATACCCCAGGAAAGCACAGGACAGAGTTTCACAGGGAAGGAGCTGCTCAGTGCCCTGGCAAGGGTAGAAGCACAGGGACCAGGCTGTACCTGAGGTTTGAGGTGTCCTTGGGCAGCAGCCGGCAGGGACTTTGGCCCACAGTGACCTGATGGTTGCCCTTAGGCACCAGGCCAGCAGGGTGCAGGTAGAAATTGGAGCCACACAGTGTCAGCCTCGTGCTGCCCCTTAGGGGCCCACTGTGGGGATGGAACTGAGGGGAAGGACAGATAGCCTGAGTCTCTGTGTGGGCCTGGGTTCTCTCAGCCCTGCCAGTGTCCCCCAAAGTCTCCTGCCAAACCCCTTGCCCATCCCACACTCCAGCCACTCTGGGTGACGTATTAGTCCTCAAACACTCAAGCACTTTCCCACCTCTTTGCATGTGCCATCCCCTCTGCCAAGAATGCCCTCCTTATAGATACTGAAGACACCCCAGGCCTGAGGAAGATCGTGCTCAAGACGTGCTAACCCACCCTAGGCCCAGCTTGTTCCATCCTTACCTGTGCCAGGGAAGCCATACCTCAGTGAGCTCAGGTGGGCAGTGATCCTGCTGCCAGGACCTGGGACACTCTTTCTGCTGGCCACACATGTTCCCACACCAGCCACAGCCCATGAAGCGCTTAGCCCGTAGGCAACGCCAACAGGTGAGGAAGTGATGGCAGCCAGGGCCCCGGATGGGTACCTGGAAGACCTTGGGTGGTAGACGGGTGGCTCAGAAGTGGGGGGCCTTGACCTCATAGACTCCCCAGTCCTATTCTAAGTCAGGGTGGTAGAACCTGAGTTTGTCAGTGCTTACCTGGTTTGGATGGGGAGGCTGTATTCCCACAGCCCTGACCTCATCCCCTGAGCCTGGTTCACTTTACCTGGTCTCCAGAGGCAAAGAGCAGCTGATCCCCGAGGCGACTGACATCCCGCTGCACGGGCTGCCCATTGCTGCCCAGCGAGAAGTTGGACACATATAACAAGTAGTTGAGTGATCTGGCCAACTCCACCTGAGACAGTTCAGCTGTGAGCAAAATGGGAACGGGTATAGGGATGGGGACCTGGACCCAGGTACCTGTGGGGATGAGAAGCTCACCTGCAGGATGCGTCCATCAGCCGTGCCCATGTGCGCCACCGTGACATTCTCTATGCGTGTCACATGTAGTGCAGTGATTTGCATCATTCCCAGCAGCCCGTTGAATAGGTCCACACGGGAGAAGCTGCTGCTGACCAGCAGAGGGAAATGATGGCAGCTGATGTTGGGGTTGGGGGCCGCCAGGCCAGGCTGGGGAGGTTCAGGAAGGGGGTCAAGGCTCAGCCCCACACACTGACCCCTTGGGGCCTCTGTCAGTGACCATAGCAGCTCAAGAATGTCACCCCTCACTCAGTCTGACTAGAGAGGGCCCAAAGCCTGCCAGCCACCTCGCCATACTCATGGCTCTCAGAGGTAGCAGGGGTAGGAAGGGAGGTCTGGGCTGGAAAGCCGGCTTCCCCTACTCCCTACCCTGTCCTGCTGTGTTCAATCTGATAATGTTACTGAGTCTTATAGACCAACCCCATTCTGTCCTCACAACCACCCTGTAGAGTGAGTACTCTCACCACTCCCATTTTATAGATCAGGGAACAGGCTCAGAGAAGTCTGGTCATTTGTTAAGGCCTCAGAGCCCTTCAGGAGAGGAGCCAGGTTCGAAGTTTAAGCTCTTAACCAGAGGCCTCTCATGCTGTCTGCTGGCTCTGCCCTGCCTCTCCATGTGCACTTCAGCAAACCTGTCCCTATGTTGGGCCTTGATTTCCCCACCTGCACAAGGGGCTGTACTCTGGGCTAGTTGGCCAGCACCAGTTAACAGTGTCCCTCTCCCCAAGACTTCAAGGTCATCCTGACCTCTTTCTTCAGGGTACAAAAGAGATAAACAGAGGCCCAAAGGCCTGGGTACCAGGAGATGCTAACCCCTTCCCCGATCTTAGCAGGGGGGTAGTTGAAGGCTGCACCCAGTGCCCTAGGGCAGGACTGTGGAAGCTTCTGGGAAACTAGGAAGTCAGGTTGTGAGTGCCAGGTATTGGAGCTGGATAGAGATACAATCAGTCCTTGGGTGGCACAAATGTTTAAGCATGCTAGCTGAAAGGTTGATGGCTGGAACCTACCTGGAGGTGCCTCGGAAGAGAGGTCTGGTGATCTGTTTCTGAAAGGTCACAGCCTTGAAAACCCTATGGAGCAGTTCTACTCTGCACACATGGGGTTGCCTTGAGTCAGAATTGACTCAACAGCAACTAACAACAACAAAGAAGTACGGTCCGGGCTCAGCAGCCTCAGGCGCTTAGACTCTCCCTCACCAGCCTCAAGGACACTCTTCAAAGCTGGAGCCTCTGAAGCCCCTGTAAGACCAAGTAGGTTTAACCCAATCCTGAGCCCTCAGTGCAGATCACAAACTCTGGGTGCAAGGGCAGGTACAGAGCTAGGCCCAGACACTCCACACACACACTGGGCCTGTCACCTGGATGAGTGGGTTTAGACTAGGATCCTGTCCTTGCTTGAGGTAGGTGAGAGGCCTGGCCCTAGCAGGAAACCAGCTAGGTGTTTTCAGCATGACTCAGGGACAGGTGGGGCAGAAAAGAGGCCACATCCTTGTCTGCTTGCCCCTGGGCCCCGGGTTCCCAGGCTTGTCTGGGGGCCCCTAGTTCCTGCTGTCCTGGTGGCTTCATGCCCAAAGTCACTGGACAAAGACTGTACAGGGTTGATTCACACACCTCTCAGGGGGCTGGCCAGACTATTGGGCAGGCCCTGAGATTAGTCCTCGTGGAGCCTGGCACTAACCTGTTGTGCGAGTATCTACTGACCCACTGACAACTAGCCAAGTCAGGGAAAGGTTCTGACTTCCTGGCGGGAAAAAATAGAGGGCAGGCAGGAGGCCCAGACAAGGGTCCCCACCACCAGGATCTCCTCAACCCAGATGGACTCAGTTGTGGGAGGGTGGCTGAAGGACCCCTCACCCCCACCCTGATGTAAGTTCTCTGTCCACCTCTGGAGCATCAGTAGGAACTGGAAAGGAGTCAGCTAAGAATGTCACAGCATGGCCAAAGCCACAGGACAGCCAAAAACCCTGAGAGCTGTGGCTGTGGTTCAGCTCACTGAAAAGCTACTTGTCCAACACTCCATTCACCCCATTTCCTTGGTTTAATCTCTTATGATCTTGGGTGGAACTGATCCAACGGTTTCAAGGGATTGGTTTGGCTTTGCCCTCAGGGTAGTATTTTAAGTTTGTTTCTGTTCCAACTACCTGACACCATAGCTAGAGAAAAACTGGGCACGGTCTGCTGGAAGGAGCTGAAAACTAAGGCCTCTCCAACTTGGAGCCTCCTGCCTGTGACAGGGCCCCAATTACTGTAGAACATCTAGGGACTCCTGCCTGGTGGACCAATTCTAATCAACCCCTGTCTACCTTTGCTCATCCCCTGCACAGGCCTGGAGTGAGCCTTCTGGAAACTTCTAAAGCCAAATTGCATTCTGGTAACCAGGCCTTCTCCCAATCACCCCAAGGATGACAAGCAGGGGTGGGTGGTTCTGTGAAGCTCAGGTCATATGGGCTCCACAACAAGCCCCCAGTCTTCTAAGGCCCAAGAGACTTCCTGGAACCCAGCGGGTGGGGGGCCGTGAGAGGGGTGCATTCTCTGACAACTCTTGCCCTACTCCCTTTGGAAAGTGGAGCAAAAGGGGTGCTGTCACAGGGAAAGCAAAACTTCCAGCAGCTGCGCGAGTGTGCGTGCAGTTTTCCAGCATCTGCCTATGTATTATTTGTGTGCATGTAGGGTGCTGTTTTCCTGTGGGTATCTGTGTCCCTGATGGTGTGTGTAGTGTGTAAGGGGCTGCTTTTCTGGGTGTGTATGTCCCTAAAGGTGTGTGTGATAAGCAGGCGGGCAGGGGAGTAGGTGGAGATGTCCACCATTCTACTCAGTTTTCAATCTGTGTCTAGCAGAAAGACAGTTATGATGCAATCCAAACCTCACATAACAAGGGAAACCAGGGTGGGAAGGTAGAAGAGCAAGATGGGGCAGAGAGAGAGGCCAGTCTGGCCAGATCAGGAGGCTGGGCTTGCCTTTGTTTGATCCCGTGCACTACCCCCAGCACTGAGGAATTGAATGGAAGAGATGGCTTCTCCATGCCTGCTCTTCCCCTCCCCCTCCCAGACTCTCTCTGTGGTGGAAGGAGAAGCAGCCTGGGTTCAGCCATGTACACACTGCTCAAGGAGAGGATCCCATCGTTCTTTCTGCTCACCGGATTGGGGCACAAGCTGGGTAGCTGGAAGAAGTCAAGACCTCTCCGGAGGCCCGGGGGGACCGGGGGCTGGCAGCAGCGCTCCACACCCTGCTCGATGAGGGTATCCATCAGGTCGATGGGGAAGGCACAGACGACAGAGTTGGGGCCTTCGCTGGGACCACGGTCCCTACTCCCTGTGAAGACTCCGAATAGCACGACCTGGCCCTCGGTGATGCTCAGCTCCATGGCCAGTTGGGCGCCCACAGGAGCAGCATGGGCTGCACGCAGCACCGGGTAAGGTTGTCTGCCCTCGGGGACCCCGCGGCGCCTGCGTTTAGGCTCAAAACGGCAGTCGAGGACCAGCTCGCGGTAGTCACCCAGCTCTACCTCAGTGGCGCTAAGCCGAGCAAGGCGCGTGTGCAGGGCGCCCGGCGCAGCCTCCACACTGGCCGGCTGCACAGTCAGAAAATAAACGAATGCTCCTGAGCGAAAGCTGTGCACATATTCTATACCGTAGGAGGCGAGGTGCGCTGGTAGCACAGACAGCGCCTCAAAGCCGGGGTCGAATCCCGAAGCGTCTGCCTTGAGGCGCCGGATGGACACTGAGCGCGGGCTGAAGCTGGCGGCCACCGCTGCGTTCAGAGACGACGCCACGTACAAGTAGGAAGCCTGGCCCTGCTCGACCACGGTCACCCGGGTGCCCAGCGGGCTGGCCACACAATCAGGGCAGTTCTCGGGCAGGTTGTGGCGGGCTGAGAAGAGGCAGGCTGGCGGCGCCAGGCGTACGGTCTTCTCTATGAGCTCCACCTCATGCAGGAAGCAGCGGCCTTGTAGGCTCGAACCGCAGCTTATCAGCGCGGGCAGCCCCGGCTCCAGCACCAGCACCTGCGTGTCTGTGTCGCCTGGCGGGCCATGGGGACCCGGGCCACAGGCTGAGCACGTCTGGCAGCCAGGATCTCCGACGGGGCCGGTCGCCAGGCTCTGGACCGGCTGCAGGCCCGGCCCCAGCACATGCAGGCGGTTGCGCGTGGCCACGAAAACGGCCCTCTCGTCCCCGTCCTCGTAGGTCGCCACGGCCTGTACTCGGCCACCGGCAGAAAAGCTGGGCACAGAGTACTCCACGTCGAAGTCGCGGGAGGCAGAGTAGGAGATTCGCGAGCATTGCTGGTTGCTCTGGCACCGGTCCGCCGCGGATATCGTCGTCGTCGGCAGCAGCATCAACAGCAACAGGGAGAGCTGTGGCGACGGCGGAAGGAGGAGCGCCATTGAGCCTGGCCTGGGGCCCTGCAAGGATCCTTGTAGGCGCGGGCCGGGCTGGGAGCCGACTCGAGACTTGGGCTGGGGCCAGGGTCCAGCCTCCAGCGCCTATCCTTAGAGCCCCGGGGCAGCCGCCCGCGCCCGGGGCTCCTATGAAGCCCAACCCCCGGTCCTCTCCCGGGTCTGAGCACTTTGGGCGAGCCGGCGGACAGAAAGAAAGGAATGGAGAAGCCGCCTCACCTGCCGGTCCAGTTGCTGCATCCAGCGGGCGTTCAGAGCAAAGTCTACTGGAGGGCGTGGGCTGGGCAGCCCGGACCAGAGAGCGGGGCGGGGCTGGGGACGGGCGGTGTCGAAGGTCTGGCCTAGCCAAGCTCCTCCGCCCACCCGACTCTCCCGGTCCTCGGAGGCCTGGGTCTTATGCCTTCTCTTGGGCACCTTTTTATCAGCGGCTTATGGGTGTGTGTGCATGGGGTGGCCTGTAGAGAGATGAGCAGGCCTGAGCTGTACCATACCTCGCCCCACGACCAACTAGGCTGAGGTGGGGAGGGGGTGGTCTGGCTGGCTCCAGCACCAGTAAGGGGTGAGGGACAACCTGGCTCTTTTCTTTCGCTGGACCCAGTTTACAGCAACACTCCCAACTTCACACAGACGCTGGTGACAGCGCAGGGGGCCGGAGAAGCCCACCCACGTGGGAAGCAGAGATCAGCCATATGTGTAGGATGCGAGGTGAGACGTGGGAAAACGCGATGGGTGTTGGGCCTGCCATGGGCTGTGGGTATCAGGTTGGTGTCAGAGGATGATGCGTTGCTCCCCACCCACCCTGAGCAGTAGCGGGGTATAGAATGGGGCACAGACTGCTGGCTGGATATTGGAGTTGGGGGAAAGGCAGCCTATCTGGAGGCCCATCACTGGCTCTGGTTCCTGGGCTACTGCCTCAGTGTGTGGAAGCTGCAGGACAGGCGATAACAAAATTCATAATGCTAGTTTTCAAGATGGCCCCTCTGCTTTCCACCCCTGCTCCAGTGCCCCTGTGATATGACAGAAGCATGGGTACTGGCCCTCAAGGCACATCTTACCTGCTCTGTAAGCCTTGCCAGGCCTCAGTCTCTCACTTTGTGAAATAAGGATGTAGTTTTGGCTAGGTGGCTACCCAGAGCTCTCTGCGTATGTGTGTTTTTGTGTGTGTGTGTGGTGGGGGGTAGGTCTCTCTCTCATCATTTCCCTCACCTTAGCAGCTACCTCATGGTAACTGGTTCCCCGACACTGGAGGTGGGCTCTGGGAGACATCCTCAGCCTGACAGCCCCTCAGCCACCCCAGCACAGACCCTAGAGGGAGGGGAAGCTTCACAGGGTAATCCTGGGTTGAGGTCTTAGGACCTGTGAAGTTGGGTCCCAGGGATGGGGTGGGATGGGATGTGGGGAAGAGAGAAGCCCTTCACCCCACATGATTCAGTCTGGCTTAGGGAGCTGTATCTTCCCCACCCCACCCAGCACCTGTCCAGCTCCAGGTGCCTGCGTCCTTGGTGTAATACAAAATGTTGTGTTGTTGTTAGGTTCCATTGAGTCAATTTCAACTCAGCGACCCCATTTAACAGAGCAGAACTGCCCCATAGGGTTTTCTAGGCTGTAATCTTTATAGGAGCAGATCATTAGGTGGAGCAGCTGGGTGGGTTTGAACTGCCAACTTTTCCCTTAGCAGCCAAGAACTTAACCATTGCACCACTAGGGCTCCTTTAGACTTTGTTCCTTCTTCCGGGACCACCTTTTCCCTTCCTCCTCTTGCAGCTTGGATGACACCTCGTCCGGGAAGACTTTCTGGCCCAGGGTGCAACAGGCCCCTCTCTTGTGTCCCACAGTCCCCATGCTATACACTCAACCAGCATAGTTCACTCTGAATGCTTGACTTTACCTTTCCTTCTCCTTCCATCCTCCAGGCTGGAGCTCCGTGAGAAGTCGGTGATAGGGAAAGAAAATAGCACAGGGCGGCCACACCCAGTGCAGAGAGGATACCACCCCGGAAGCAACATAAAATTGGAATAAACATCCCGTGAAAATCAGGGCGTGGTTTCTGCATTCCACAGTCTACATGTCTAAAGATAGTCATGCTGGGTAAAACTGAAACACTCTCCTGTTCATTCTGGGACTTCGGTTCCCTGAGACCTCCACCCTGCCTGAAGGGTGTTCTAAGAGACATCTGGGGGTGGGGTCTAGCCCTTCTAGGTCGCCCCTCCCACCCCATTTATGGGGTAGGAGTGAAGCAGCCATCAGTTGGTTCTCGACTGCCCCCGTGTGGCCATGCTGATGGCTGACCTCAGGCCAGCACCCTCTCTGCAGCAAGGACTCTACTCTTCCATAGCAGAAGCCCACAAGAGTACCCCTTCCCACCTCCTCATCTGACTGCTCTGCAGGAGGGAGGTAGGCAAGCTGTGTGGTGAAGGGCAGCTAATGGGGCCCTGCAGGGTGGAGTACGTGTGTTCTCCCAAGGTGAAGGCAACAGGCCTGCCCTATAGCCAGTCAGCTGAGCACCTACCCAACTGCTAACTTGAGGGAGGGCTAGCTACTCTACCCTCCACAGGTTCTCACTCCTCTTCAGACAGTACTCCTGAGAACTAGATCTAGCCTCTTTCTCCAACCCGAAGAGTTCAGTCTGGGGGAAATCTCTAGCCACGATATGACCACATCAATCCACAGCTCTAACACCTTCGGTGGTTCCTCACTGCCAGACTTAGCTGGAATCTCGGAACCCCAGGCCTTGCAGATTCCTCCAGCTTCACTGTAAAGCAGTTATACTAGGTTCTTTACCATGTCCCTCCACCAGGAGCACCTTTCCTATTTGCCTATCATCCCTCCCCTGACCCCCAACCAGGTAACCCCATACTCCTAAGTGCCCCATTGTCCTCATCTAACTGTGAGCACCTCTGCTTCTCCTACTCAGAACAGGTGCTGAGCTACAGAGAAACTAAGGATCCTACAGGGGTTAGGGCAGTCAGCAGGGGCACTTAGTGGCTGACTACTCACCATAACACCAGAGCTGTCAGCGACAGCCAACCTGGCACTATCCCGGCCCCAAAGGCACTGGTTTGGTGCCCTGGCCAGGAGCAAGGGGAGGAACAGAAGAAAAGGGGCCAGAGCAAGTGAGCGGGGTGAGCAGTACCCACCAACCCTGTGGCAGCTCCCCAGGGACCTTGGGGTCTAGGTGGGTGGTCTGGTGCCATGCCTGTTCCTATGTGATTCAGGATGGGGCCAAGAGCAGGGGCTATGCTGTCATTTCCTAAGATAGTAAGTAGAATCATTCCAGGGCACTCTTTGCCCATGCCTCCAATACAGGCACATCCTCCAGCCTGGGTTGGTTTTAGTGGCAGAATACCCTGACCCAGCTCTCAGAGACTGCATGAGGGTGATTCCTTCTGACGGTATGAAGACCACATTCAATGGACACGTCTCTCTCATAAACACTCCTAGGCCTTTCATTCCCCCTGGCCAATGAGATGGTTAAGTTGTGGCAGAGCTGGGAGAGCTTCCCAGCAGCAAGGTGCAGGTTTTCTATACTGTGCCCTGGGCTCTGCCCACAAAGAGGTTCATGGTAGAGAGAACAGGGCCAGGCCTTCACTGCTGAGTCCCCTGGAATGTCCATGTGCCCCATACAGACCTGACTGTGACAAGAAATAGGTGCTTGAAAAGGGCCCTAGGTGTACCTAAAGGACTCAGCCCTTCTTAGGGCAGGGTCTACTCCTGCCCTGAGGTCAGCTGGGCCTTCTTTCAGGCCTCCGGCTCACTCTAGGGGACATTTCAAGGAATGCACTGGGTGGAGGTAAGGAAGCTATGAAAGAAGCCCTTCATGGGAAGGGCTAAGCAAGGACAGTTTCCCCAGAGGCCCGTGAGGTACAGGGAAGCTGAACTCTGGATTTATCTGTTAAGCACTGGGCTGTCTCGCCAAGGGCTCCCACCCATGGTGGGGCTCAGATTCCCCCCACCCTGATTGTCCCTGTCTCACTCAGCTCAGTTCCTGCTGAACTACAGCAGCCTGTCAAATAGCTGTATGGCCAGGGCTCCCAGAGTGGTTGGTTTCTTTGAGATATGAAGCTGAGACCCCAACCAGGAGTGAGAGGCGAGGCAACAGAGGCTCACAGAGAGTACAGGGGTGGGGCTATGGAGGCAAGGTCAGTGGGGCACCTGAGAACCCTTTACGTGGGGCAGCGCTTCAGCGGAACCAAAACAGTCCCTGCCCGAGGCCTGATTCTGAGCATATGTGGCCTGATGCCAGTGCAAGGGAGGGAGGAATAGGGCCCAAGTTTGCACGTGCCCCTGTGCATGGGAGACATGTGCAGAGCCTAGGGAGGAGGATCTAGTGTTTATATGTGTGAGTAGGAGTGGCTGGATGAAGTACACAGCAACAGGGTTGACAAATATCTTCCCCAAAGGATTTTAATGCACACGCCAACCCACAGTCCCTGCCTGCTTGCTGGGTAGGAAAAGGCTAGCCCCACCTGGAGGCTCCCATGGCTTCCCATGTCCCAGTGGGCCCAGGAGGGCTGAGCCTGCACACATTCCCATCAGTAGGTGAGGGGCGTAAGAATGAAGAGGCGGTCTTCCTCTTTGCGGATCCAGCGCATCAGCTTATGAATGGCACTGACAGCAGAAGCCTTGGTCCCCAGGGGGCTGTAGCACATGTAGAGCTCAAAGGCGCCTGTCACCTGGGGGAGGGGGCATAGGGTGGTCATCCAGGCTGGTGGTCCCTCATGGCCCCTCCCCAGAGCCCCAGTGAAGCCCAGCCTAGCCCAGGGCTGCCTTACCCAGGCCAGGAGGTTCTCGTTGGGTCCTGTGTAGTAGATGGTCTTGAGGGGGCGGGAGGCATTGTGGGCACGGCTGTGCAGGTACTGGTAGAGGCCCAACAGCCGCTCCTGCTCTTCTTCACTTGTGTACGGGGCCTCAATCTCAGGGCTGGGGGGAGGGGTGGGGTGCAATTTGCAAAAGGATGACTTCTATTGCCTTCTCTGGAGCTTTAGAAACAGCTATTTCCAGCCAGGGAGAGTCTACCACTAGTCCTACTCTCCAGATGCCCACCCCCACCCCCCAAATTCATGGTGTCTTTGCTGACCCTCCCTTGGAGAAGGCAATCTGAGTTTAGGTGTCAAAGACTGAGAGTGACAGGTGTGGAATGGAGGAAAGGTGAGCTGGGAACCCTCTGGGCCAAAACAGGGTAAAGGGAGGAGAAACTGCCACACCTGACTCCAGCCCAGTCCCAGCCCCTCTGTCAAGAAGGGAGGGGGTGGGGGAGAGGCTCTGCATCCTGGCTGAACCAGAATGAGGCTTCAGGCACAGTTGCTCCAGGGCAAGGGACCCGAGAGACCTCTATTCTAGCTTCCTTCCTGTGTATATTGGGCATTTTCAGGCCTTCTGGGCAATGAAGTAGAGAGGTGTACGCCCATGGAAAGAGCGGTGTTGGGAGTCCGGGTCCCTGGGGCCACAGCAAAATAGATCCATCATTCCGGTCCATTCCCAGAGGGGCCCAAGACTGCCCCCCCGGGTTCAGGCCCCACCCAATTCTTCCCCCCTCCTATCGTCCCTGCCTCAACTGGTGCCCCCAAGGCCCTCCCTCACCTGGTGAACAGTCCTGAGCTCTTTGACTTATAGAGGAAGTGGCGCAGGTCCGGGATGCCCACTTGAGCCACGCTGTAGTAAGGTGTGCGCAGTGCCTCGCGCAGGGCCAGATGGGCTCCTCGCTTGCGCAGGCGCTCCTGGAAGCGGCGACGGCAGTCGGAGACAGCAAAGAAGTCCTCACGGTCGGTGGAAATCAGCAGCAGACAGAGGTCAGTATCAGGCTCTAGGTATGAGATGTGTGCGTGGAAGAAGCCTGCGGCATTGAATTTGGGTAGGCACACAGGTGTCCAGGCCTCGCCCTCACGGAAGGATGAGGAGGAACTGATGAGGTTGAAGAGCAGGTGCAGATCGATAGGGTGCAGGAATTGGTCCTTGCGGCGCACAAGAGCCACAAGCTGGTTTCGCGCCAGTAGGATGGAGAAGACAAGGCTGCGCACCCGCGCCTGCTGCAGACTGGCGCTCACGACGTCGCGCACGGCTGAGGCCAGGGGCAGACAGCGCGCTGCCCCCATCAGGAAGCTGGGGTCCCGTGCCATGAGCTGTAGCAGGTTGTCGGTGATACGCTCCGAGCCCGAGAGCAGGCGTCGCAGGTCGTAGTTCTGCTTCTGCTGGAAGATGTGGCTCAGCTGCGCACCCGTGAGAAGGCTGAGGATCTGGTAGTAGATGTAGAGCAGCTCCTGAGCCAGCTCCTGTGCTGACTGCCGCGTGCGCGCCACCGCCACCAGCACCAGTGGGCTCCGGCGCACGAATACCACCTTGTAGCCATCTGAGGGTGGGTGGGGGGACGGGTGTCAGCCTTAGACCCTCTCTGGAAAGGCCCTCTCGGATTGGCCCTCCTAGGAGCCCAAAGCCTCCTATATCCTCTCCACCCTGGCTCAGAGCTCTGGGCACAGTAGGGGCTTAAGGATGATGCGGGTAAAGACAGCCCATTTCCCTGAGGACTCCAGGCCTGTTCCTGCCATTTGCTTCACAGACTGGCTTCTGCTGAAACATGGAGGCACTTCTGAAAAACATGTTCTTGGATCCCTACTTCCCCCTCCCAAGGGCTAAGTCAACTGCCAAGAGTTGGGTGGGGCTCAGGACCTGGGATTTTTTTGTCACCTCCTCTTGTGATTCTCATCCTCTCCAAGGGTAAAGCCACCTTTGGCCCTCACAACAACTCCATGAGGCTGGCAGTGTTATTATCTCATGTACAGATGAGGACCTTGAGGCTCAGAGAGGTGGAGGGACTTGCCCTTGGTCACACAGCACATCCCAGTTCTCTAGCCCAAGGGGTCCAAAGCTTGATATGAGTTAACCCTGGCCAGGGGAGCCCTCACTGCTACCCTCCATAGGTGGCTCACCTGCATGAATGGAGCGAATGGCATTCTTGTCTGCCTCCAGAAAGGATACCAGGGCCACCATGACACCCATGGTGCTGGAGAGTGCCTCCTCCGACCCATATCGGGAGTACACCGGCTTGCCCGCCTCGCTCAGCACAAAGACGTGCTTCTGGTGTAGGCGCCATGCCTCGGTAGCATCCTCCTCATCCCCTTCAGCTGTGCCCTCCCTGAGGGGTTCTGTGGCTGGTCGCCCTGTTGTCCCTGGGGGCTCCAGCCAGTCCTCAGAGCTTCCAGGCAGCATCTCCTCCTGCAGGTCACGGGCCACACCTGTTAGCTGGGTGCTCAGCTCGCTGAAGTCCTGGCTAATCTGGCGCATGTCTGCAGGCAGTGGTGGGGGACCTCCAACACCTTCCTTGGGGGTCTCCCCAGATGCCTCCCCATCCTCAGACTCAGTCAGATCCTCATAGGAACGGGCGTGGACAAACATGGCACCCTCCTGCCCGGCACCTGCAGGCAAAAGCACTGGTGCTTAGAGGGGAAGCCTCTGGCAGACCCCCTCGCCAGCAAGGTGCCTAACATGGCCACTCTAGCTTGACTGACTGTCCTCCTGGGTTCAAGCCACTCTGTGCTCCTGCCACCGTCTGCCACAGGTCATGCAACTTACAGACCACCAGTCTTCTCCCATCACACTGAGAATAAGACCCACCACTCACAGCAGTGGTGACAGCTGGTATCTGCCTACCTCTCCCACTCCTATCTCGAAGCCCACCCAAGGCTTATCCCAGGTACACTGGCCTTCATCCTTCTGCTCTTTGAACACCCTCAACATGCCCCCACCTCAGGGCCTCTGTACCTGCTGTTCCCTCTGCTTAGAAGACACTGTCACCTGCTAGCATGGCTGGGCCCCTGTTGTACTTCAGCTCTCAGCTCAGATGTTACCTCCTCACCTGACTTCCAACCTCAGGCACTCTATCTTATGTCCCTCTTTGATTTCTCTTGTGGTACTTAACAGCTATTCTCCCCAACTACAATGGGATCCCCTCCAAGGGCAGGAACCTGGTTGTTCATTGCTGTATGCCCAGCACTGTGCTCAGTAAATCACTCTCTCTCAGCCCATAGCTTCTAGCAAATTTCACTGTAATAGCTCCTCCAGGGCAGGGACTATGTCAGTTGTCCTTTACTGATTTTTTATTTTTTGGCAGAATAGTTCAACAGATATACTTTCAGCCTCTATTACAAACCCAGAACCCTGATGGCACAGCGGTTAAGAGCTCAGCTGCTAATCAAAATGTCAGCAGTTCGAATCCACCAGCCACTCCTTGGAAACTCTATGGGGCAGTTCTACTCTGTTCTATAGGGTCACTATGAGTTGGAATCAACAGCAACAGGTTTGGTTTGAGTTTTTTGGTATTACAAACTTGGCAATGTGTCAGGCATTGGGGATACAGTTGTTCTGTGCTCAAAGAGCTCACAATCTTGTGGAAGAGAGAAGTGGGCAATACATACACTGGCAAATAAAATTACAAAACAACTCCAGTGCCCTGCACAGAGGGTGGTAGAGCAAGGCCTAACTTATAAGAAGGTAACATTTAAGCTGAGAGACAAGGCGGGTGCGCTAGAGACACAGGGAACAGAAGGAGGAGAGCCCACATGGGCAGCCAGACAGCACAGGGCAAGTGGCACCACATGAAGTGGAGAGGAAGACAGGGCACATAGTGAACCCTGCTCCCTGCAGTATCCCCAGCACCTGGCAAATATTCAATGAGTGAGTGAACAAATGCATGAATGAGTGGGAGGAAAAAAGTGGCCAGGAATCCCAATTCCCCTGTGGCTGCTCCAGCTGTCAGCTGGCTGTGGCTGCACAGCCTGCCATACCTGGCTCCATTCCCTGGGCCAGTCCTGGTGTGGGGCTCTCAGCTCTTTCCACACTCTGCCCATCAGAAGGAGCCAACGTGCCATCAGGGCATTCGCCGCTTCTCTTCCTCTGCATGTCAGTTGCCATCCCTCCGGCTTTCCTGTGGGGCAAACAAAGGTGTCAGGGGGTGGAGGGGAAGGGTGTGCTGTTGCCAGGGTCACCGGCATAGTTAACTGTGGTAAACAGGAAAGTGGACCCCTTGCCTCAGCTTCCACTAAGGTGCTCGGTTCTTCTGAGGAAGCTAAAGCCGCGTTGCGGTGAGGCTCTCACTTTAGCCGGGAACTAGCATTGTGCCCAGCAGTTGCCAGTCCAGCACTTGCCCACACCAGCTCCAAGCTCACCTGCATCTACTTGGCCTTCACCTTACACAATGATGAGGTGACCATCACAAGATCTTAATATCAATGTCCTCATTAAAGCAGCCACTGTAAAATGTTGAACCTTTCTGGCCTGGCTCGTTTGCAAAGGCCCTGGCTAATGTCAACAAGGGGAGCCTCATCTGCAATGTTAGGACTGGTGGACCTGCACCAACAGCTGGCGCTGCACCAGCAGGAAGAGCTGCCCCTCACCACTGCTACCCCAGCTGAGAAGAAAGTAGAAGCAAAGAAATAAGAATATGAGTAGTCCAATAATGCTGACATGGGCTTTGGTCTTTCTGATAAACTCCTTTTGTAACATGTTTAATAAAAAGCTGAACTCTTTAAGACCCAGCTAACTCAAACCCCTGGGGAATGGATTCTGAGTATTTCCTTTTAAAAAATTAAGTATGATTATAAAAGGGAAATAAATTCATTGTAGAAAACTTGGAAAACACAGAGATGTATAAAGAAATAAGTCACCATATTTCCACCACTCAGAATCATCCACTATAGTATATTTCCTCCCAGTCTTTTTTAAATATATATAAAATGTACCTTTTTTTTTTTTAGCAGCTAACACTTATTGAGTACTAAAGCAGCATGCTATGAAATTTACCGAGATTAAGTTTTCTGGTCTTAGATCACTCCTCTCTAAGGCAGGTGCTCCTATTAGCCTAGCTTATAGATGAAGGAATTGAGGCTAAGAGAGTATAACTTGCCCACTGTCACTACAGGAAGGAAGCATTGGAGCTGAGAACTGAAACAATCCTGTATCCTGATCTATTTCACTCCACATTATACCATGAACATTTCCCCATTCAAGACTGAGTTAATTGATAGTTCTTTTTGGATATTTGGGTACATGCAGTGAAAGAAATGAGTCACAGCAAACAGGCCTGTCTTCAGGCTGGAGCCTTGCTTTTTTCTGAATACCCTTTGGTACCTTTTGAATTTGGCACCAGGACTTGCCTTTCCAGTGAAAAACAACTACAGACACAACCATTCTCAGTGCCCACTCAATGACCAGGACAGACTCAGCCTGGACTCCCAGTCCTTCCTCAGCCTCAGGGCCAGGCAGGGGTGGCCACAGTGGACATTAGGGGTAATCAAGCTGGATAGCCCACTTGGGGTCAGCCCCTATCAGGGCCCTGAGTGGCAGGCTGAGGGGTTTTGGGGAAGGGGTTCCATTCAAGGCACCAACACTTTAGGGAAGAGAGATCTGGCTGGATGGACGAGAAGGGCAGTGGAGGCTAGCCACTTGGAGTTTCCTGAGGAGGATTCTGCAGGCAGGCCAGGGGCCTAGGATGGACTGGTGTTAGTGTGAGCAAAGCAGAACCCACCTCTACCCTCCCAGAGCACAGGGTCCAGTGGGAATACCTGAGGCTTTGTCTTTTACTAGCTCTGTGACCTTGGGCAAATGACTCCACCTTGAGCCTGCTTAAAAAATGTTCATGAAAAGAGTGATCTCAGAGCCCCCTGAGGATTGAAGCATGAGGCTGTCGGGCCCCTAGCTACCCCATCAGGTGCATCTGTGCAGCCCCAGCTTGTCTATGTCCAAGAACACACTCTCTGGACCTCCCACAGTTCCTGTCAGGCAGCTCATGTGTATGTGCCAAAAGAACTAACTTTCAAGCCCTTCTTTTTCGTCATCTTTGTTTTAACCCATGGAATCCTTCCTTCAAGTGAATTTTTTGCAGCAGCTCAATGTGTAAAACAGACGGAACAAGGAGGCTGGCCTGTAGACTGGCCCTCTGGCCACTCCTGTACTGAGCCCTGGCATGCCATAGAGGTTGGAAGACCACTGGCCAACGATATCGTCCCATGCGGAGCAAGACCAAAGGAAGATTATCAACCTTTTGAAATTTTCTAGGCCACCAGTCCTTCCCATTGGAACAATCAAGAGTTATGGTTCCCAGCAAGGGTCAGAGCCAAGAAGACCAAGGCATAAGCCACCTTGTGTGACAATGGGCCAGAGGAGCTGAGAGGCTATGTGCCCTCAACAGGAACCTGGGGAGGTCCATCTGACTGAGACCAAGAGAAGCAATCCAAAGCAGGCCAGAGCAGCCACTGCCACACCACAGAGCCCAGGGTAGTAGGTGATAAGAAAATTAGGGCATGTCCAGGTCTTGAGTAAGAAGACCTAGACCACATGAGAATCTCATAGACCAGTATTTCACACTGCTAACCTAGAAGCCAGGGTGGGATCTGCACTTCTGTGTAGAGAGAGTAACCTCAGAGAAATGAGTCTGCCATGTCCAGGTAGAGGGTAAGCTGCTACTGATAGTTCCAGGGTTGTGGCCAGGGCTTCTAGACCTGGCTCCCTAGTTGCAGACATGGATTGGTATGTGTGTTTTTTCTGGGGAGAAGGTCCAGAACCACTGCTTTAAATGGAAATGCCCTACATTTATTTCTATGTCTACTCACTTTCCCACTCCTCTAGTCAACAACTTCACACCTTCTTTCTCCTAAATTTCTGTCATACCCTTCCCCCATGCTCACTCTCAGCAGAACACATTGACTTTCATTTCACTGAGGAAACAGAAGCTATCAGAAGAGAACTTCCATAGACTCCCACCACCACCTCATCCTACCTGCCAAACTGCCTTCCCCCCCCTTAATAAAGATAAGCTGTCCCTGCTCCACTGCAGGCCACTCCTCCACGTGTGCACCAGATCCTAGCCCTTCTCAGCTACGCAAGCACATGGCATCAGCAGCTGTCCCTCTCTCTGCTGGATCATCAGTTTACCCTTCTCTCCCATCCATCACCGATATGCTGACATTTCTTCCATCTTCAAAACACCCTCCCTTGGGTGTGTCCACTTTATGATAATTCAATGAGTTGTACTTAGAATTCGTGGACTTTTCTGTATACATTTATTATGTCACTTAAAAAGTTGAAACAAAACAAATCCCCCCTTAATTCTACATTACCCTCCAGCTACCACACCATTTTTTCAGCTGTCTTTTATTAAAAAAAAAAAAATCCTTGAGAGTAAATAATACTTAGAGGTTATATTAGTCAGGTTAGGCTAGGCTATGCTGTATAACAAATGAATCCCAAAATGGTAGAACCTTCACACATCAAGACTTATTTTTTGTTCATGCAACGTCTCCCATGGGCCTGGCAGCAGTCTGGAGTAGCTCCTCCCTTCCAAGCAGTGATGCTGGAATCCAGGCTACTGGCATCTTATAGCTCTGCCATTTGGAATATGAATGTGCCTTTCGCTTCACCTGCCAAGGGAAGACAGAGCTGGAAGGTTGTCTTAGTCATCTAGTGCTGCTACAACAGAAATACAAGTGGATGGCTTTAACAAAGAGAAATTTATTTTCTCACAGTCTAGTAGGTTACAAGTCCAAATTCAGGGCATTGGCCTCAGGGGAAGGCTTTCTCTCTTTGTCGGCTCTGAAGAAAGGTCCTTGTCCTCAATCTTCCCCTGGTCGAGGAGCTTCTCAGGCCCAGGGACCCCGTGTCCAAAGGATGCACCCTGCTCCTGGCGTTGCTTTCTTGGTGGCATGAGGTCCCCAACTCTCTGCTTGCTTTCCTTCCCTTTTATCTCTTGAGAGGCCACACCCCAGGGAAACTCCCTTTACCTTGGATCAGGGAGGTGACCTGAGTGAGGGGGGCATTACGATCCCACCCTAATCCTCTCAACATAAAATTATAATCACAAAATGGAGGACAACCACACAATACTGGGAATCATGCCCTAACCAAGTTGACACATATTTTTGGTGGGACACAATTCAATCCATGACAAAGGTCATGTACCAACTTTAAAAAAAAATTGTATTTATTTTGTTGTTAGGATTATTTATACACAGCAAAACATACACCAATGCAACAGTTCCTACAAATACAATTCAGTGACATTGATTACATTCTTCGAGGTGTGCAACCACTCTCACTTTCCTTTTCTGAGTTGTTCCTCCCCCATTCACATAAACTCACTGCCCTAAGGTTCCTATCTAATCTTTTGAGTTGCTGTTGTCACTCTGATCCCATATAGTTCTTAATAGAACATAATGTACATAATGCTCAAGGCAGATGTTTTTTACTAGTTAAGCTATTGTTTAGTTTTAAGAAGGCTTCAGGAGATATTTTTTGTTTAAGGGTTAAAGATTATCTCAGGGCAATAGTTTCCGGGATTCATCCAGCCTCCATGGCTCCAGGAAGTCTGGAGTCCGTGGGAATTTGAAATTCTGTTCTGCATTCTTCCCCCTCTTTTTAAAAAAAATTTTATTGGGCTTTAGGTGAACATTTACAGTGCAAATTAATTTCTCATTCAAAAATGTATACACAAATTGTTTTGTGACTTTGATTGCAATCCCCTCATTGTGTTAGCACTCTCCCCCTTTCTCTTTCCACCCCAGGTTCCCCATGTCCATTCATCCAGTCTTCCTGTCCCTGCCTGCCTTCTTGTCTTCGCTTTTGGGCATGTCGCCCATTTGATCTCATCTACTTGATTGAACTAAGAAGCACATTCCTCACGTGTGTTATTGTTTGTTTTATATCCCTGTCTAATCTTTGGCTGAAAGGTGGACTTCAGGAGTGGCTTCAGTTCTGAGTTAGCAGAGCAGTTTCTCCTTTTTGATCAGGATTCTTCTATAGGATCTTTGATCAAAAAGTTCAGTAATGGTAGCTGAGCACCAACCAATTCTTTTGGTTTCATGTATGCCAGCTCTTAAATACTTCAGCCTGGATTAGGCAAAACTAGTCACACAGCCAAGGAGGGATTGGGAAATGCGGGGAGCTCATGGATACTTGGTAAACAGTAAGTGTCTCTGCCACAGTCTTTCCATTTCTCCCACCCTGTCTTCAACCCATTCCAACCAGACTTTCACTCCTATCACTCCACCAACATTGTTCCCATCAAGGTTGCTGATGACTTCCAGGATTACCTCACTTCACCCATAAGTAGCAATGGATACATCTGATCATTTCCTCCCTCTTAAAATACTTTTTCCTCTTGGCTTCTGGCATACTATTTTCCTTTCTTGGCTCTTCTACCCCATGGATTGCTCCTTTCGAGTCCCCTTTGTAACTCCCTTTATAGTGGAAGGACCCAGGGTTCAGTCCTTGGACCTCTTCTCTGTCTTTACTCAACTCCTGGTGATCTCATTCAGTCTCGTGGTTTTAAATTCCATCTACACATTCCAATTTTTATTTCTATCCCCAATATCTCTTCTGACTTCTAGAGGTACACACATCCAACTGTCTACTTGATGCTTCCCCTTGGATATCTTACAATCAAAATTATGTGTCCAAAACTGAACTCCTAATCATTCCCTTAAAAAGTTGCTCCTCCTATAGTTTTTACCATCTCAGTGAAAGACAGCTTCATCCTTCCAGTTGTTCACCCAAAAACCTTAAAGTCATCTCTCATGCCTCTCTTTTCCCCATACCTCATATACCAAACCATCATCAAATCCTATCATCCGTACTTCAGAATACAGGCACACACAGGAAAACATCTTTCTAGTTAGCATTTCTCTATAAAATGACTCTATTCCGACTCATATAGAGAGATTTATATATCAAGGAAATGGCTCATGAAATTGTAGAGGCTGGAATGTCCCAAGTCTGTGGGTCAGGATACAGGTTTCTGATTCACAAAGCCCCAGGGGCTGGCAAACCCAAGATCAGCAGGTCAGAGCACAGGGCTCTTGGTCACAGGCTGCAAAGATTGACAAATCCCAAGACTGGCAGGCAAGTCCGCAGGTAAGCTGCTACCTCAAGTTCCAAGAACCAGAGGTCAGATGAACAGGAGCCAGTTGCACGACCCAGAATGAGCAAAAGCCCATGAGCCTTGCCACAATGTCCACTTATATATTTGATACAGGCCACACACCCAAGGAAACTCCCTTTCAACTGGTTGGCTACTCACAGCAGATTCCATCATAGAGGTGATCACATTATATCAAATCTCATCATGGAAGTGATTACAACATCATATGACTGCCAAACCACTAAGAATCATGGCCCAGGCAAGTCGACACACAACCTTAACCATCACAATACCCAACTGTGGTACCCAGCCTTCAAGATGGCATCCACTGATCCTCAACTCCTGGTATCCATGCCTTGTATACTTCCCTCCCCCACTGAGCAGGGCTGATCTATGTAACCAATAGGATGGTATGAAAATGATGCTGTGTGACTTCTGAGGTTAGGTCGTAAAAGACATAGTAGCCTCTGCCTTGCCCTGTTAGATCACTCTCTCTGGGAGAATTCATCAACCATGTTGTGAGGACACTCAAGCAGCCCTATGGAGAGAACCACATGGCAAGAAACTGAGGCCTCCTACCAACAGCCACTATCAACTTGCCAGTCACGTGAGTGAGCCATTCTGTAAGCAAATCATCTAGCCCCAGTCATGCCTTTGGATGACTGCAACCTCATGGGAGACCCTCAACCTAAACCATCCAGCTAAGCTGCTCCCAAATTCCTCACCCACAGGAACTGTATGAAATAGTAAATGTTTATTATTTTAAGGTGCTAAGTTTTGGGATAATTTGTTACACACCAACAGATAACTAATACACCAAATTTGTATATAATAAAGTCAGCTTATGTTTACATAAAAAAAAAAAAGTATATCTACATCACCAAAACTTCATCTACATTTTTAACAAAATAATGTGCATTGAAGCCTCAAATTATATTACAAATACAATTGATAGAAGATCACTGAGTGTCAACCTAAGGACTTACTTGCATCATGGTTGTTACAGGCACCAAAAAAAAGCCAGGATAGTGTGTCAAAGCAACAAAAATGGTTGGTGATGAGGAGCGAATGTTTTAAGCATTTTGTATCTGGAAATTACACACACACACACAATATATGTATTGTGCCATTAGCACATCACAGTTATTTTTATCTAGCATTCGGACTAGGTGTGGCTCCCCTTACACACTGATTCAGTGGTCTCTGCCATGTAAATCACACGTTTTCCCTGCATTTTAGCTTTTATTTTAGAAAATTTGTTGGAGATCTGGGGTTGATGTGTAAAGCGTTATAATTTTACCACTTAAAATGATGTGAAATAGACTCCTAGATATGGTTTCCAGGCAGAATGTCTAACTTTCATGGAACAGATTACTGATATAAGTGAGAAATGCCTATAAGTGAGAATTTGGAATCTGACCACTTCTCATCACCTCCACCACCACTATGTTGTTTCAAGCCACCATTATCTTTCCCCACACTGTTGCAACAGTGTCTTAAACAGTCTCCCCCCTTCTGCCCTTGCAGTCTGTCCTTCTCACAGCACTCAGATTAATCCTAATGATACAGAACTCAGACCATGTAATTCACCTCCTCATAAATCTGTAACAGCTCCTACCTTACTCAGAGAGAAAGCCAATCTCCTCACAGTGGTGCACAAGAGCCTACTCATATGCCCCCTCGCCCCATTACTTCTTTGACCTTTTCTCCTACTGTCTCCCTCCACTCACACTGCTCCAGCCCAGACATGCTAGCCTCATGGCTTTCCTTAAGCATCCTGAGCACTCTTTCACTTCAGAACTTTGCCCTAGTTGACCTTTCTGCCTGGACCACATCTCCCTGTTTTTCTCCCTGCCTCCCATCTCATCTATTCCACTGCCTGGGTTAGATATCTACATGACTCATTCCCTCACATCCTTCAGGTTGCCACTTAAGTGTCACCTTATCAAAGAGGCCTTCCTGTAATACCTCGGCCCTTTACCCCTCTTGCCCTGCTTTATTTCTCTCTACTGAAGGTGTGTCAGAGTGTCAGCTCCACACATAAGAGTTTAATCAATTTTTGCCAAATAAACATATTTGGAAGGGAGACGGTTAAAGATTTGTAGGAAATACCCACTCCTTCACATCTACAATGTGGCCTCTGGAAATCCCTGCCTGTGGGAAGACTTGTCCTTGGTAGTAATCAACTGTTAAGAAGCAATGGATCTTAGTCACAGGGGCCTGGATTCACCTGGCCCAGTTTTATAGGTCTCAGCTTTCTCATCTAACATGGAGATAATAATAGTACTGATTCATTGGGTTGTGAAAGATTAAATGAGATAATCAATATAATTTAGTTACCCTACCTAGAGTACGCACTTGTACACTTTGCTGGTGCCACTAGTACATCACATTATTCTTACTTAGGAGTATTTATGCCAATTCAGTAGTCTCTGCCAGGTAAATCAGACCTTTGAGAGTTTGCTCAGTCTGAGCCAGGTCCTGGGTGAACTGGCTATGCCAAACATGCTTCTGATCCCATGGAGCCAGGTAGGGTGTAGCCTAAAGTGACCCATCTATGATGTGGGGCTGAAGAGCTATCAATAGCCCTAGGGCTGGGAGTTCCTCCAGGCTACCGGGCTATTTACCTTCCCTGGAGTTCAAGGACAAGCCACTGGCTGCCCCTGGAAGTCTCTCCTAAGTTGAACTCCTTGGTCTACCACACGCTGATGTAAGGTTTTGCACCTTTGACTCAAAGACCCCTACAGTAACTTACCCCTAACCTGAGGGCCTACCACCAACTGATTCCTGTGGGCTAAGCTGCCTACATTGTGGGTGCAGGATCAGCTGGCTGGGGGCTAGTGAATATCTCCTTCAGGACAGTCCCCCTGTCATCTGAGATCATTTAGCATCTCCAAGTCTAGGGGGTCCAGCCAGAAGCTCTGATAAAGCAAAAAACTCTCTGGAGGCTTACCCTGGAAACTCAGGTACGGAAGACAAATGACTCACAGCAAAACTACCCCACATAACTTGTGCAGCTGAAGCTTCTAGGAGGCTAGGCCTGAAGCAGTTAGACAAGGGAGGTCTGCTGGAACCTGCCCAGATTCCCCTACTGGGCCTCTTCTCCAGCAACCTCTCTTGAAGCCCTCAGGGCTTATGCACTTTCCCTAAAAGCGTCCTTCCCTGCCTGCAAGCAATGTCACCAAACAGGTTGACTCGATCAACCCTTCTAGCGTACCTCCCACCCTTAGGCAGCACTGGAAGGGGAGGGCCTGCAAGAGCCCCTCCCTACTAGTGCCCTACCACTTTGCTCTCTCTTTTAGCTTAGATGGTTCCTGCCTTGATCCTTCAGGGGGTGGTCAACCAGGAGGGTGGTGCCAGGGATTGCTGCCGACAAGTGGCAGACAGGGCCCAGGTAAGGCTGTGCTGTGGCTTCAGCAGGATCACTATTCCCTCAGGCTGAGAATAAGGCCACGTCCATGTCATTGCTGGCAGCCACTCCCCTCTCTGACAAAAGCCGCTCACCCTCCCCCAGTAAACTTGAGCCCAGAAAGGGTGGTTCAGCTGGTACCAGGGGCAGTTGGGTTGTCTAAGCCAGAGCATCCTTGAGAGCAAAGTCCCAGCCCCGGGACTCTTCCAGGGGCTAAGCGGCTCATCCAGTAGTCACCTCTGCACCTCTTTGAGAGGATTCTGTCTGTGCGTTGGGGGCGGGATATAAGTGGTCACTGCCCGGGACCGGACCTCGCCCTCCCGGCCAAAGGATGGGTTCCAGGCCTCGCGTTACGGATTTCCCAGCTGGGGGACTAGCCTGCTGAGGGACTCCAGGGAGACCTGGTCCTCATACCGTAGGCCGCAGGGGCCCCCAGTCTTGAAGCCCTCTCTCTCCAAGGATAACAACACTCGGGTCTCTCTGAACCCCCGGGCCACGTGGCTTGACAATCGGACTCACCTGTTTCTCCGGGGGGACCCAGGACGCACAGAAGGTGCTGGTCACTGCCCTCTGCCGGGCTCCCGGGGGGGCGCGGGGGTCCGGCCCGGTTCGGCCTGAGGGCGCAGATTCGCGGGGCCACGGCTTCCTGCGGACGCAGACATGGCCACAGAGCGGGCACTGCGTTCTCCCGCCGCCCCTCGCCCGGCCTCCGGCCCAGGAAGACAACTCTCTCGGGTCTCTCGCGGCAGAGACCCGGCTCCAGCCTCTCGGCCCGGTCCGCCCCCGGGGTGCATTGTGGGAAATGTAGTCGGCCGTGCCGGGCCGCCTGCGCCACGGCCGGAACAGGTCGGGGCGCCGGGACTGGGCAGAGCAGGGGCGGGACCTGACGCCGCTTGGGGTTGCCTCACTAGAGGCCGCTTTGGGGGCACAAAGCTCCGCGCCGACGGCGAAGCCGGAGTCCGCGGCCTTTCCGCCTGAGCCAACTCGAGATTTATTTCAAGGGAGAGAAAGGGACGTTGTTGTTATTTCCTCCAGTGATTGGGGAAAGACTAAGTTTCGGTGGCTGAATAAATGTCATTAGTGGGCCGGGCCACATGGGCCGTAAGGGGTGTGGGCATGCGCAAAAACCGCACGACTCTGCCAAAAACATCCTTTTAGCCACGTTTTAACGTATCAATATAAGGCTCTAGAGCAATAGTTTTAACTCTAACTGCACGTAGAATGACCTGGGGAGCTTTTAGAAAACCCTAGTGCTTGGACACGACCCTTAGAGATTTTGATTTAATTAGACTGGGTTGGAACCCAGGCATTAGTATTTTTTAAAGCTCCCCAGGTAATTCTAATATGCAGCCAGCGCAAAGAACCAGTGCTACAGACGTTTGTAATTTCCTAGATGCACAAAACAACAGGAAAACATAAGGCTTTCCCAAACGGTCCTTATTTTTGGAGAACAGTTTAAAGAAGCAAAAATAGGAATTGAGAACAATACTGTTCTTGTTTTCTCTAAAGCAATTAAATCACTTTACAGCCTCACGGCTAATTCGCCCAACAATTCTGGGATGAAGAAAAAGTCTAAAATCACCTCTGACTCCCCCTCTGCTCTAACAGAGACTCCAATGTGGTGTCCTGTCCCCTTTTCAGCCCTACCCTAGAGTTGGGGGAGAGGTTCACTTCTGGGTCTTTCCTAATGGTCTCAAATGGGTATCGCTTGTAGCCTACTGCCTCAGGCCTGTGACTAACATAGTGACGTACCTTCTACTGGGGATGACTTTGCGCAGGGCTATTAAGCCCTTGCAGCCCTGGTGGTGCAATGGTTAAGAAAGGTTGGCAGTTCAACCCTCCTGCTGCTCCGGAGAAAAGACCTTGCAATCTGCGTGCATATACAGAGATATCAGCCTAGAAAACCCTAAGGATCTCGCTGTGAGTCTGAATTGACTCGACGCACACATTAGGCCCTTGCTAGTTAAGAGAAACTATCTCTTCCTATATGGTGAGAACATTTGAGGAAGTATCCAATTCCTTAACAGAATGGAGTCTCTCCTGGTCCCCTCGGTGCACTGTTTCCTCACTTTGCTAGTTCAGGAGTCCAGGCTTCCTTCTCCGGGGCAAATATCATTTATACAGTTTTCCTCTCATTAATCCTGCCGTATTACATTATAAGTATAAACCAAGAAGATTTCATATTCTCTGGTTGGTACAGCGATATCTGGGCTATGTTTCAGAGAATCGATCCCCACAGATGACAAATTCAAAGTTCTTTAACATATCTAACCAGTCTTCGTGATAGTCTCCATGTTGACCACAGAGTTTCTTCCAGTCTTACTCTTCTTTTCAGCACATCAGCTCCGCCACTTAGCATCACTCTTGTCCAGAAGTGTTGCATCTACTTAGCTAAGCAAGTGGCCATATATCCCACGTACTTCTGGGTAAGACTTGTGGCTAAGTGCAGTGCAGTGGATCATTTTTGTGTGGCCTTTTTTGCCATGGTCTTGTAACTCCCACCAAATGATTGGGTGGGACCATGCTAACAAGGTAAATGGAACCCTAATGAAGGAATTGGTCAGTTTTGCCATTCTGCTGGGCTTAAAATGAGCCATCTGAGAGGTAGAGAGAAGAGGATCCCACCACCGGCAAGGAAGAAGGGCCAAGAAGAGAGTATGAACTTTGGACCTGGGATCCCTGCACTGAGAACCTCCTGGAACCAGAAGACCAAGAGAGAGAGGGAGCTGTAACATGAAAGACAGCAAGAAGTGGTAGGAGAGAAACAGCAGCAAGACAGATCGGCAGGAAGAGACTAGAAGAACTAGATGGTGCCCGGCTACCACCGATAACTGCCCTGACAGGGAACATAACAGAGAATCCCTGACGGAGCAGGAGAAAAGTGGGATGCAGACCTCGAAGTGACTTAATGGTCTGACTGAGACTGGAGGGACCCTAGAGGACATGGCCGCTGGACTCTCTGTTAAGCCCCAAACTGATAACATTCCTGAAGCCACCTCTTCAGACAAAGATTAGGCTGGGCTATAAGACGTAAAATGATACTGGTGAGGAGTGTGCTTCTTAGCTCAAGCAGACACATGAGACTATATGGGCAGCTCCTGGTTGGAGGTGAGATGAGAAGGCAGAGGGGGACAGGAGCTGGTTGAATGGACACGGGCAATACAGGGTGGAGAGAAGGAGTATGCTGTCACATTGTAGGGAAAGCAACTAGGGTTACATAACAATGTGTGTATAAGTTTATATATGAGAAACTGACCTGAATTGTAAACTTTCACTTAAAGCACAATAAAGAGAGAGAGAGAGAGATCAGCAGGAGAAAGTGTGGTGGGCTTCCTGGCTCAAGGAACAAGAAAGCTGAGTGTCTTTGGGCAGGAGGCTTGCTGGTGGAGTAGGGTGCCTCTAGGCACTTGGTGGAGCTAGGTTTGCTGACCCACGGAGCTAGATCTGAGAACCTTTGAGCCAAGGCTTACTGGTGGAGTGGGGTACCTTGGGGGTACTTATCTGCAAGATAAAAGAGCTTTGTAACTCTTGCAGGAACGGGGCAGAGGCCAAGGGGCCACAGAGAGGTGTGTCTGTGGCACAGGTGAAAAGAGGCTGTCCTGATGAAAGAACTGTATCCTGAGTGTTCCCGAACCTGAATTATAACCTGTTATTTCCCTAATAGGAGCCCTGGTGGCGCAGTGGTTAAGAGCTCGGCTACTAACCAAAAGGTCGGCAGTTCAAATCCACCAGTCGCTCCTTGGAAACCCTATGGGGCAGTTCTATTTTGTCCTACACGGTCGCTATGAGTCGGAATTGGCTTGGGGGCACTCAACAACAACATTTCCCTATCAAACCCAATAATCATGTGTATTGTCTGTGAGTTTTGTGTGGCCCTTGCAGTGCATTACTGAACCCAGCAGAGAAGTGGAGAGTGCTGTGGGAGGGATGATTGGTGTCAGAATTGGTAAAGATGGCAGAGGGAGGAGGCATGTATGACATTTGCCTCATATGAATCAGCCTTGCACTTTTGATCTTGATTCTCCTTCCTCCCAATGAAGTTAGAGGTGGTCAGACGCCACTCCCAAGCTGTTTTTACACTAATATACTCTCAGAAAAAAACATTAAGGCTACTTACTAAAACATTTTAAGGTTGTTAATTAAAACTCCACTTTAATACACCTATTGACTTATATTTTAATACTGGGGCAATCTTTCTTATAGACCACTTTTTGCTGGTGGAATTACCAAGGAATAAATCTTGGTCTTTTGGAATAAAAATAAATGCAGTCACAGTACTTGCTATCAAAAGCAGCAGTCACAATCCCATTGTTTTAGGCTGGGTTCTCTAGAGAAGTAAAATCAGTGGTGTATAAACATATATATATATATAGAAAGACGGAGACTTATATCAAGGCAATGACTCACACGGTTGTAGAAGCTGGAAAGTCCCAAGTCCATGGGTCAGGCTGGAGGCTTCTGACTTACATAGCTATAGGGGTCGGCAAACTCAAGATCAGCGGGTCAGATGGTAGGCCACTGGCTCACAGGCTGCTAGAAGTTGATGAATCCCAAGATTGGCAGGTAAGCTGCTAGCTCAAGTCCCAAGAACCAGAGGTCAGATGAACATGAGCAAGCTGTAGGATCACGAGTGAGCAAAAGCCAGTGAGCATTTCCAAAAAGTCCATATATATTGGATGCAGTCCATATCCCCAAGGAAATTCCCTTTCAACTGAATGGCTGTTCATAGCAGATCTCATCAAGAAGATAGTTGTATCAGATCTCATTATGGAGATGTTACATCATTACATAGCTGTCAAACTACATCATAACTGCCAAACCACTGAGAATCATGGCCCAGACAAGTTGACAAGCAACCTTAACCACCACACTTGTGATGACTGTATTGCCCTGAATGATGCCTCTTAGATCCTGAGCTTTGCCACGAACAACATGCTGTCCTGTCAGGGGCTCCTCAAAGCCTCAGCTTCCTGTTTTGTCTCGGCTCATGATTTTTATGGACCCAGCAGGTAATCTCAACAGTAGCAGTGAGGACTAGCTGGCTGGGGCAAATGTGACATTAAGACTTCCTGTTCTTCCTCAGGCTTTTTTTTTTTTTTTCCATAGCTTTAGTGGAGATTTTAGAACCTGAGGAACTGCAAGGAGGTTGTGGTCAAAGTGAATAAGACCCAAATCTGTTCCTAGCTGTGTGACTATCTTGCTTGTGTGACTTGGGGCAAATCCTTTAATGACATAGCTTTCAGCATCTTCAACAGTTTCTGCTTCATACAAATATAACAACATACCTAATGTGAAGGATTCTGAGCTAATGAGAAGAATAGCCAGCTCTTCCCTGGAAATTTTGAAGTGGTCTTCTGTCTTTATCACTTTGGAGTACGTGGTAAGGTAGCTGGTGTTCCTGCTGTGTTGGAAAATTTCACCTCTGGTCTTGTATCATCTGAATGTGTCCTGGTCTCTGTCTTTTGATTTTATCTTTGATCGGGTCTATGATGATTAATTTTATGTGTTAACTTGGCTAGGCTAGTGTGGCCAGTAGTTTGGTCAAACGCTAATCTAGATGTTGCTATGAAGGTATTCACATGTGATTAAAATTTAAAGCAGTTGACATTAAGTAAAGCAGATTACCCTCCATAATATGGGTGGGTCTCATCCAATTAGTTGAAGGCCTTAAGTTTTGCTAAAACTGAGGTTTCCCGAGGAAGAATTCTACCAAGGCTGTAGACATCCTGCTGGATTTCCAGCCATCTGCTTGGTCTACTGATTTCAGACACAAGACTGCCAGAATTTCCAGCCTGTTGCCTTGCCAGCCCCAACTATGTGCACCAACTCCTTAAAATAAATCTTTCTCTGTGTTGTTTTAGTTACCATCAAGTTGGCCCCTAGATCATGGAGACCCCATGCAAAATGGGATTGGATCATTGTGATCCACAGGGTCTTCAATGGCTGGTTTTTCAAAAGTAGATCTCCAGGCCTTTCTTCCTAGTCTGTCTTAGCCTGGAAGCTCTGCATTACAACAATACACACTCCACCACTGACAGATGGATGGTTGCTGCACATGAGGTACACTGACCAGGTATGGAACGTTTTCCACGAGAATTCTACCACTGAACCACCAATGCCTCACTCCTTTACTAAGGGAGCTATCACTGGTCATTGTGAGGATTAAACGAGATAACAAATGAAGTACCAGCACAATGCCAGGCACATAGTATGATGTTATGTGCTGTTGTGTCAGTTCCAGTTCATAGTGACCCTGTGAGTAGAGCTGCCCTATAGGGTTTCCTAGGCTGTAATCTTTACAGGAACATATAGCCAGGTATTTTCTCCTGCAAAGCAACTGGTCGATTTGAACAACCAACCTTTGTGTTTGCAGCTGAGCGCTTAACCGTTGTGCCACCAGGGCTCCTTCATTTAAAAAAAAAAAAACTATTGCCATGGAGTCAGCTCTGACTCATAGCGACACTATAGGACAGAGTAAAGGGTCCTTCATAATGGGTAGTAATTTTTGTTATCCAAGGAGATTGGGCATATGGTTGACCTCTCTAGAAAACAAAGTACTGTCTGATAAGGGGAGACCCACCAATAACGGCCCAGTTTGAGACACAAAGTCAAATTACCCATAGTTCAGAGTAGCTGCTGTTTTTAGCCTCCTTTGCTCCTTCCTCCTCTTCTCTGGAACCTCTTAGTGGTGGTGTGCCCCAGGGCTCAGGACTCAAACTCTGCTTTCCTGTCTACACTCACTCCCTCATTCCCTTGTCATCTCATCCAGACCCATGACTTTAGGTGCTTCTCTAATTCTGAATGGAGCCCTGGTTCCTTAGTGGTTAAGAACTCAGCTGCTAACCAAAAGGTTGGCAGTTCGAATTCACCAGCCACTCCTTGGAAACCCTATGGGGTAATTCTACTCTGTCCTATAGGGTCCCTATGAGTCAGAATCGACTCCACAGCAATGGTTTTTTTGTTTTTGTTTTTGGTTCCAGCCTTGAACAGAGGAATGTCATAACCTGACTTTCATGTTAACAGATTCCTTCTGGCTATTGTGTGGAGAATAAACTACTAAATACAAGGAAGGGCAGAAGCAGGGAGGCTGGTTAGGAGGTCTTTGCAATAATCCAGCCACAGGAGGATGGTGAAACAAATGAAAACAGTGAAACAGGAGGATGGTGAAACAGTGAAAACAAGAGACATGTTGCAGTAGGATGACGGAAGAGAGAAGAATGCAGGAATTGTGTTTTTTTTTTTTTTAATTGTGCTTTCAGCAAAGTTTACAGTTAGTTTCTCATACAAAAATTTATACATACATCCTTATGTGACCCTAGTTGCTCTCCCTATAGTGTGACAGCACACTCCTCCTTTTCATGTCCATTCAACCAGCTCCTGTCTCTTTCTGCCTTCTCACCTTGGGACAGGAGCTGCCCACTTAGTCTCATGTATCTACTTGAGCTAAGAAGCACACTCTTCACAACTAACATTTTATGTCTTATAGTTCAGTCTAATCTTTGTCTGAAGAGTTGGCTTCCAAAATGGTTTTAGTTTTGGGCTAACAGAGAGTCCCAGGGCCATGTCCTCTAGGGTCGCTCCAGTCTCAGTCAGACCATTGTCTGGTCTTTTTACTAGAATTTGAGTTCTGCACTTTTCTGCTTCCTCAGGGACTCTGTTGTGTTCCCTGTCAGGGCAGTCATTGGCAGTAGCCAGGCACCATCTAGTTCTTCTGGTCTCAGGCTAATGGTTTATGTTGCCTACTGACAGGGACACCAGGTGGGCAGGACCAGCAAGCCTTTCCACAGTGCAGAAAATCCACCTGGGAGTTTGAAGCTGACCGTTTGAGCAACATTAGCTGAAAGGAGATGCTGAAAGTGAGCTACAAACTGAAAGCTGTGGTTGTCCCACTTTCCTCTAGATGGATGATTTGCAGTTTTATTCCTGCTCCTGTGACCTTACACGTCATTCTTGGCCAGATTTACTGAACCTTTAACACAGATGATGTTCACCCGCTTTTCTTGAGCTGGGGACATCTAACTTGGAATCTTGTCAGAGAAAAAGGTGACGCGCTTCCCACACTGCTTTTTTAGTTCAGGTGCTTCTTCTGCATTTCTTCTAGGGCTTCAGTGGAGGGTTCAGCTCCTTGGGATTGGGGGGCCCCGGAGCCAGGCCCTCCTGTGGGCATACGTAGCCCCGCCCACTGACGGTTTAGGCGCGAGGAGACTCCCTTCCATTACCCTCACACTAACGGACAATAAGGAGGCTTCAAGCTAGGCAGGCCAGGGCCGTACCCGCACACCTGGCGGGGAGCGAACCTCTAGCAGGCCAAGCCACCAACAGATTGCATGCCGTGCTCCACACCGATCAGTGCTTTGGAGGACGGCTGGCTGTAACGCAGAAGCCAACCACAACCCCCGAGGAAGCTCCGCGGGCCGGGGCGGGGCGCCCTCCCATTGGACATCGGCGAGCAACGGGCCCTCACGCCCCGCTCCTAAAGCCAAGCCCCGCCCCCCGACCTCCCGCGCGGGGCACGGTGGGATTGGAGTTGATCCGACAAACTGCTGGACTCCATCTCCCGGCGGGCTGAGCGCGGAGGCCGCGGCGCAGCGCCTTTGTGGAGGCAGCGGCCGGCGCGGAGGAAGTTCCGGTCTCCGCGGCGGTGGATCGGTGGCGGCGGCTGAAGAGAAGGAGGAGCGGGCCTGGGGGGCTGCGCTGCCTCGGTAAGGGCTCGGGGCCGGGAAGAAGGTGTGTCGTAATCCGTGGGGGAAGAGCCTGCTGGCAGGGTCGCTGTTAACATCGGGGACCCGCGCGGCATGGAAGCCGCGGCGCGACCGAGGAGCTGCTGCTTCGGCGTCGCGAGGCGGCCGCGGCCTCGCTCGGGAAGAAGAGGGCTAAGCGGCGGTGTGATGTGGGAGGTGCAGCTCGTGGGAGGAACGCCCCAGAACGGTCACGGGCCCTGGGCGGGGCTCGGCGGGGCGGTAGAGTTACCCGTCTGGCCGTCGGGCGTCCGGCCGAGGGGTCGGGGCGGCTCGTGGTTGCGGTTCGGTGCTCCCGGGTCTGTGGAGTCGCAGGCGGGCCTTTTCTTCCTCCTTTTTTCTCCGGAGACTCCTGGAATGACGGCAGGCTTTGTGTGTTCCCCCCCCGCCTTGGTGCTTTTGCAGGAATCTGATCCAGCCCCGAGGCGTAGCTCGAGAGGGAGCCCTTGTTGGACTTAGCGTATAGCCTCACTGTCACGGCTGGACCAGAGGGCGCGAGCGCTCGAAGCCGGTTCCACCGAACGATAGAACCTGGAGGTGGAGGAGTGGTCTGGTGGGTTCGGCGTCGTTGGGCGATGTAGGAGAGGGGCGTTGCTTTGTATTCACGCTTTAAATTCCTTTTGGCGTTGCAAATTTGTTTTTTCTTTTAACTTGAACGTTGACGTTCTGCTTTGGATTCAACTCTGGGAATGCATGGTTTAAAGAAAGAGTACTTTATTGTAGGGTGTATAAAAGTAAGGGTAACTGTATTTTTTGCATACTGCAGGTTTGCTTGTGAGGGTCAGAGTTGCTGGATCTAAGTGAAGGAGTTCAGTAGACTCCGAGGCACCTGGTCAACTGGCTTATTATTCCCAACTATGGATTGTGTCCTAGGTTTGTTAGTTTCCAACTTCGTGTTGAGTAATGCCACGTGTGAATAATTTATGTCACTGTTAGCACGCTTGTGAGGACTGTAGGGAAAGGTATGGAGAACTGGTGAATGGTAGAACTGACAATCTCAGAAGTTACTAACGGTGTAGTACCATTTTGTTGAAACACAGAAGTTCAACTTGTCTTCGTATTATTTAAGTAACTGACCTGAAGAGTAGGTACCAGATCTCTCTCCCTGGACAGCTGTAACACTCTTCCTTATAGAATTCTGTTATCAACCTTGAGCTTACTTTTGTTGCTTTTAGATGTTAGGTTCTTGTAGCTTTTTAGAAAAAGGAGAATTGTCGGGGGGAGGAGGCTATTAAACATTCCCATCTTGTGGCAGACACTTGGGCAAGTTACACTCTCCTGCCACCATATTTAAGGAGGTGTGGTGGCACAGTGGTTAAGCACTCAGCTGCTAACTGAAAGGGTGCTGGTTCGAACCCACTACCTGCTCCACAGTAGAACGGTGTGGCAGCCTGCTTCCATAAAGATTACAGCCTTGGAAATCCTATGGGGCAGTTCTACTCTATCCTAGAGGGTTGTTAGGAGTCAGAATGGACTTGACTGCAGTCAAGGGGGCCACCATATTTAAATGTATGAGTTGATGTTAATCTGATTCAGAGTTGTATTAAGATTTAAGCTACTGGAATGTTATTTTAAAGGTCACACATTGTTATTTGATGAAATATTCAAGCTATATACCAAGTATGTAGAATTATTTTCTCTGTTAGGCTCCCACAACACATTGTTTTTATCATTCCCTTAGTTAACAAGTATCTTTAGAGTGCCTTCTATAACTTCTGTCATGCTGTGAAATTCTGTATAGCAGAGTAGATAACTAAAGGAGCTCTGGAATCTGTTAAGAGTTTGAATCCCTGCCTTCTCTATTCAGTGACATTATACAAATTACAGGTAGTCCCTGACTTACTACAGGGTTCCATTCCTACAACTCCGTCATAAGTTGGTTCTGATGTAAGTTGAGTATATCTTTTTTTGGGAGAAGAGGAGTGTTCATTATTATTGCCTTTTATTATCAGTATCTGCGGTGCGATGGATCACTTTAATATGGTCTTTCTCCCCATGGTCTTGTAACTCCTACCAAATAATTGGGCTGGACTGTGCAGATAAGGTGCTGTGGCCCACCAAGGGGATTGGGCAGTTTGCTGATAATGCAGATAAGGTGCATGGCACCCTTATGGTGTTGGGACCATGCAAATAAGGTATATGGAACCCTAATGAAGGGATTGGTTAGTTTTGCCATCCCGCTAGGCTTAGAATGAGCCATCCCAGAGGTGGAAAGGGGAACCTTACTGCTACCAAGAAGATCCGGGAATGGAGTACGTCCTTCAGACCCAGGATCCTGGCACTGAGAATGAATCTCCTAGACCCAGGAGACAGAGAGAGCTGTTACATCAGAGACGGTGAGAAGCGGTGGCAGAGAAACAATGGCAGCAGAACCAGGATACTGGTGCATGACGGTATGGTTGGCTTCCTGACCCACGGAGCAAAGTAGCTATAGTGGGTGTGCCAACCCACTGAGGTAGAGAGCTGGGTGCTTTGGGGCCGAGGCTTACTGGTGGAGTGGGGCACATTCAGGCACTTATTGGCAGAGCTAGAGAGCTTTATAACACTTGCCAGAGCAGGGCAAAGGCCAGGCTGAGGGGCCAAAGGCCAGAGAGAAGGCTGTCTGCTGGCATGGCTGAGAAGCAGTCTTGATGGAAAAACTGTATCCTGAGTTGTTTCTAGTTCTGAATTGTAACCCATTACTTCCTTAACACACCCCATAATTGTAAGTGTTGTCTGTGAGTTCTTTGTGGCCGTTGCAACGAATTATCGAACCTAGCAGAGTAGTGGAGAGTGCCCTGGTAGGGACAGCTGGTGTTAGAATTGGTGAAAAATTGGAGAGAGGAGGTATGTCTGACCTCTACCTCATAGCAGTCAGTCTTGGGCTTTTGATGCTGATGGTGATTCTCCCCTTAGTGAAGTTAGAGGAGGCCAGGTGCCCCTGTGCCATTTTTGCAGTATCTTTATAAATCTAGTCTTTATTTGCGTTTGGGGGTTGGAAATGTTACATCTGAGAATGATAATATCAGCAAGTTATCCACTGCAGCATTGTATGCAGTACATACTATTAACGATAAGATAGATGTACCAAAAAAACCCCCCAAAACCGGTGGTTGTAAGTGTGGGTCATCATAACTCGAATACATCATAACTTGAATGTATTGTAAGTGGAGGACAACCTATACCTAATCTCTCTGAGACTCAATTTCTTTATTGGTGAAATGAGGTTAAGAAATGCAGCAATCTCATAGGTTGGTGAAGTTTACATAATATATGTAATACCCTTAGAACAGTGCTTGGTGTGCAGAAAATGTTTATGAAATGTTGTTTTTGTTAGTTGCCATTGAATTGGCTCTGACTCAGGGTGACTGTGTAATGAAGGTTATCTAAATGTTGCCATTACTATTACTTTTATTAGTTTTTATTTCCATAGCCTCCCTCATTAATAATTAACTCACTGAGGTTAGGGACTGTTTCTTACTCATTTTTGCTTTACCACCAGCAAGCTCTATACTTGGCATATATATGGGCATTGAATATAGTTTGAATTCAGTACAGGATATTTTTCCCCCAATGGTAAATACTACATTGTAATGGTGAAGTTGGATAGTAGTGACATTTTACCCTCATTTTCCCTTCTTGCTGTCCCTCTGCTAGATAAGTGGGGCCAATTTCATTCCTACTTATCAAGGCCTATCTCACAAACTCCACCCACCAGGCTTTTCTGACTCCTTTCTCTGACACTCCAAACTGGACCCTCCCAATTCCTCAAGTCCATTGCCTCCCCCCCCCCCCCCCCCCCGCCGCTTTGTAGCACTCACGTAAGTTGAATACTTCTTTCCTTTATTATAGGGTCTCTGTGAGCCCGAATCAAGTCAACAGCAATGGGTTTGGTTTCTCTTGTTACTAGATAATAAGCACCCCAAGGGGAGGGTCTTATTTCTTTTCCCACCATCTAGTGCTTTACACATGAGATCCTCCATGTGATTTAATTTCCTCACAAATTGAGGCCTCTGTTTTTGGTATGAACTAGTGCTAAAATCCTGGGTTCTGCAAAGAAGGGCATTACTGCTGACAGCGTTTTGAATATTTTTTTTTTTTTTGTACTTTGTAGGTTTACAGAGAGAACTAGTTTCTCATTAAACAGTTCACGTATTTTGTGACATTGGTTGCCAACCCCATGACATGTCAACACTCTCCTCTTCTTGACTGTGGGTTCCCCATTACCAGCTTTCCTGTCACCTCCTGCCAGCTCATCCTCGCCCCTGGGCTGGTATGCCCATTTAGTCTCATTTTGCTTTATGGGCCTGTCTAATCTTTGGCTGACTTCATTACTGAGCTGTAAGGGTGTCCGGGAGCCATACTCTCGGGGTTTCTTCAGTCTCTGTCAGACCAGTAAGTCTGGTCTTTTTTTTTTTTTTTTTTTTTTGGGAGCGAGAATTTTGTTCTGCATTTTCTGCAGCTCTGTCTGGGATCCTTTATTGTGATCCCTGTCACAGCAGTCGGTGGTGGTAGCGGGGCACCATCTAGTTGTGCTGGACTCAGTCTGGTGGAGGCTGTGGTACTTGTGGTCCATTAGTCCTTTGGATTAATCTTTCCTTTGTGTCTTTGGTTTTTTTTTTTTTTTCATCGTTGTTTCAGATGAAATGAGACCTGAAAAATCTGTAACACGAACAAAAGATTATTCCTTTGCTATTGTTTATTCATTTATGAATTATTTCTAGTGATAATTGCAAAATACAGACCTTTAGGGAATTGGTGCCGTGGATAGAAAATATATATTCTTTATTTTTTTAATTGTACTTTAGAGGAAGGTTTACAGAACAAACTAGTTTCTCATCAAACAGTACACACATTGTTCTGTGACATTGGTTAACAACCCCGTGACATGTCAACACTTCCTTCTCAACCCTGGGCTCTCTGTTACCAGCAGAAAATATATATTCTTACCTTCTTACCTATGAACATGTTTTCTGTTGCAGGTTTTTAAAATAACTAATTTGGAACATTGATTCCCCCCCCCCCCCCGAGAATTAAAAGAACGATTCTGAAATTACTATTTAAAATAAGTCAAGGGTATTCAGAAGGGTAAATGGGGGCTCCTGCACTTTAATATTGTTAAAGTAGAAGAAAGATATGTTAAGTGGTTTGATCAGGCTGGGGCCCCATCAGAGATATTTAAACAAGAGAAGAGACTTTATATATTTATTTAAGAGCATTAGCTTTTGAATCAGATGGTCTTGAGTTTGCATTGGCTTAGTTAGTTACATTGTATTGAGACAAGTTACTGAATTTATCTGAGCTTCAGTTTCATGTCAGTGAAGTGGAGATAGTAACACAATTTACTCTGTGGCATACTTGTGATGATTAAATGAGAGAACCTATGTAAAATGCTTACCTGTGGCACAGAGAAAACATTCAGCTATGCTTGTTTTTATTACTGTTATCTAGGAAGAGACATACCTAGGCGGGTTCTTTCCAGCTTTATGCTGATATTAAACACCTAGGCATAGTAGTAGTAATAATAATATATGATGCATTGTTGCTTTAAATATTTTTTAAAAGTTTTTTTTTGAGGCATAATTTACATACCATAAAATTCCCATTGTAAGCATACAGTCTGATGCAGTTGTCACCACTGTTTAGGTTTAGAATATTTCGAAAACCTCGAAAAGTTTCCTGGTTCCTGTTTGAAGTCAATTTCCACTCCAGTTATAAGAAAGAGCCAGTACCCATGTTTCTTATCTTATGCATGATCTCATTTACTCCTTCTAGTAATCCCGTCAGATGGTACCATCCACTATTATCCCCATTTTATAGGAGGCATATAAAAGTTACATAACTTACCCAGTTGAACACAGAGAAAACAGGAGTTTCAATTCAGCCCGGCAGTCTGATTCAGACACATGCACTAGGCCAGTGGTCTTGAAAGCCTCTTACTCTTGGACCCCCTAAGAGAATTAAATTTTTTTTAGAAGAATTTTGAAAAACTTGTTTATAGTCTTGGACAGTTTTAATTGACATCTTAACATTTCTATCATAAACGGCTGCATTTTCTGGCATATTACGTATTGTACATGTACCTTAAATATATTTTTGTCAAAAGTTTGGAGCTAGAGATTTAACTTGATCAGTTTATGGAAAATGTCTGCCATGTAACCTGATGGGCAAATCAGACTCCGTTGTCAACCAGTTAGCCAAACTAGACTGAATTAACAGGAATGCATGCCAAATCCCATTGATTTTTTTTTTTTTAATAAAAATTGGAAATAATAGTGGCATTTTCTGAGCATTTTATATATTACTGTTTTAAAGATTTATATTTTCATTTTATCGTGATAACTCTATAAAGTAGAGATCTTTGTTTTTGTTTTACAGATAAGTAAACGGAGGATTTTACAGATTTAGGTAAACTGAAGTATAAAGTTAAATAACTTAAGTTCCCACAGCTGGTTAGTGGCAGAGCCAAGATTTGTCTCTGAGCGGTCTGGCTCTGAACCCAAGCAGGGTATGTTCCGAGACTGACCCTTAATCCTCTATTACCACACTGTACTGCATTATGAAGCCCACTTCTAAACTGGGGACCTGCTTGTGATTCATTGGTATAAGGGACCAGGAAGGAGCCCTGGTGGTGCAATGGCTATAACACTTGGCTGCTAACTGAAAGGTCAGCAATTCAAATCCACCAGCAGCTCTGCAGGAGAAAAGACCTGGTGATCTGCTTCCATAAAGATTACAGCCTCAGAAACCCTATGGGGCATTTCTCTTCTGTTATTTAGGGTTGCTATGAGTCAGAATTGACTCGACAGCACACAGCAACCACCGCAACCACCAGGATATAAGAATAATTAAAATCGGGGCAATTTCTACTCAAAAGAAAAAATACATAACAATATGTATATAAATTTTTGTATGAGAAATTAACGTGAGCTGTAAACTTTGATCTAAAGCACAATTAAAAAATAGCTCTTGTGATGTATTTAAATGTCTCCCTACGGTAATAAATTCTATTTTGTACATGAGTTTGAGATTCCTATGGGGTAGCCAAGTGGAGATTTCTGGCAGGCATTCGAACCTCACAGGCGAAGTCTAAGGAGCAGTCTAGGGAAGTCTAGGCAGATCATAAGCATAGAGTTGGTAGTTGTGGTGATGAATTCCAAATGGATCAGATTGCCAAGAGATGGCATGAGGATCAAGAATGGTGCTGGGGAATAGTGTAGAGCCCTGAGGGATTAGGAGTATTTAGTGGACATTCTTTTATTCATTCAGCAGATATTTAAGGGGGGTGGTGTGTATGTTTGCATGGGAGAGACTTGAATTTGTTTATAAACGAAAAGGAAACAATCAGCAGTGTGAAAATATATGCAAAAAGAAAAAAGTGTTAAAGCAAGGTCTTCAAGGTCTTTAGGGATGTACACAAACTTTCCAGGGAGAATGTGGCCTTGGATGTTTCCAAAGGAATCAATATGCAAATTCTCAACTTCATACTCTTAAGAATGGGTCTCGTTAATTCTTTTCCACCTCCGCTTTCCTACTCACCCTTCTCCCATTTTACCAGAGAAACACACCTTTCATGAGGCTTGTGAGGTGCACTGCACCAGGAAGAGAAACTCTTGAGGACAGAGACATGTTAAGAATGTTTATCTCATCTCCGGTTGAAGAATATTTGGGCCTTTTTTTTTTTGCTATTATGAATAAAGCTGTTGTGAACATTTTGTACAAGTCTTTTGTTTTCATTTCTCTTGGGTAAATACCTAGAAGTGAATTACCGCGTCATAGTTTTTTTTTTTTTTTTTAGTGTAGTATTAGGTCCCTACCAAAACCAAACCAAACCCTCTGCCCTGGAGTCGATTCCAAATCATAACAACCCTATAGGACAGAGTAGAACTGCCCCATAGAGTTTCCGAGGAACGCCTGGCGGATGCCGACCTCTTGGTTGGCAGCCGTAGTACTTAACTACTATGCCTCCAGGGTTTCCATTAGGTCCCTAGGAAGTGCAAACTGTTTGCTCTTGACTGTTAACCTAAAAGTTGACAGTTTGAATTGACCCAGTGATATGACAAAAGGAAGGGCCTGGTGATCTATTTCCATTAAGATTGTTGTAGTTAGTTGCAGTCAAGTCTGTTCTGACTCATGGTGACCCCGTATGTGCAGAATAGACCTACTCTATAGGAGTTTCAAGGCTGTGACCTTTTGGAAATGAATTGCCAGGGCTGTGTTCTGAGGCTCCTCTGGGTGGGTTTGAACCACCATCCTTTGGGCTAGTAGTATGTTAAGATTACACCCAAGAATACCCTATCTAGCAGTTCTACTCTGTAACACATGGGGTTGCCATGAGCTGGAATAGACTTGATGGCAACTGACAGCGACAAGGGTAGTATTTGTCAGATCAGTTTCCAAAGTGATTGTACTATCTTGTGTTCTCTACAGCAGTGTATGAGAGTTCTGATAGCGGGAGATCCTCGTGCATTTGTTTTGGTGAGTCTAATTTTAGCCATTCTAGTGGGTGTGTACTGGTATTGCAGTTTTAATTTGTGTTTTCCTTGTGACTAATCATAGTGAGCTTTTGTCAGATATGATGCGTTGTGAATATGTACTCCAGGCTGTAGTTTGCCAGTTCATTTTTTTAAAAAACAGTATCTTTCGAAAAGCAGAAGTTTTTAATTTGGATAAGTTTTTTTTCTTTTTATGGTTAGTGCTTTCTGGATCCTGTCTTAGGGGATTGTTGCCTACGCCAAGCTCACAAAGATTTTCTGTTTTTTTTTAAATAAGCCTGATAGTTTTAGCCTTTACCTTTATGTCTGTGATCCATTTTTAATTAACTTTTGAGTGTGGTATGATGGTAGGCAAGGCAAGTACCATCAATAGGGAATCAGGATTCAATTCTGGAGATGAAGCTTGAGAAACTACCACATCCAAGGAAAGCAGTAGGCACACAAATTACCCATTCCAGACCTGGAAAAGCACCGTAATTGGAATGAATACACTTTAAATCCTTTAATGAGGATCTCTTGATGTGCAAGGGTATTGCTAGCAGCCACTAATTCCAGCTCCAGTAGCATATATTAAAATTGCTACAGTGAAAAAGCTTGTAGTTGCATCTTGGAAGTGGGTATGTGGGCATACCCAACTACACGTATCTGTGCCCCTTGCCTCTTTCTTGGTGCCCCTTTGATGTTCTTAACTAAGTGTCCTGTGGGTCCTGAAGTATTTACTTTGAAAAAAAATTAGAATGTTTAAAGCAGGCTCAAGCTGCAGGATACTGGAGCTAAAAATATGAGAATAGGATCCTTTGTTTCTGTTTTTTAGGTTTCTGGAACTGAAGCCATGATTAAGAGGGGGTATTAGTATTGTGCCACTAGAGTTGAAATTCTTGAAACTATGCAAGATGGACCACAGCAAGAGCATTTACAAAGAATGTTTTCATTAATTAAGAATGAAAGGCAGAAGAGGTTCAAAAACCATCAACTACCGTCATAATTCCAACCATAAAGGGTGCTGACCCATGATGGGGAGACTTTATTCCCATAACTTGCTGGTTAGCTTCCGGGAAGCCAGTCTTTGGGTTCTGGGGGAGTGTGGTTGCAAAGCTGAAATTTAAGGGATTGATGGAAGGCCATTACCTGGAGTGGAGCCTACAGCATAATGTGGCATGTGACACTCACCATCTCTTAGGCCCAACTGAACCGTGTTCAACTACTGTTTACATGGAATTATTTTCCGCTTCAGCCATCAAAGGTTTTATTTGAATATTTGCTACCACTGCCAAGATCTTCACCTGCAGTAGCTCCATCTGGGCCTAGGTTCTAGGCTTCAGAGCTCACCAGCGCAGCCCTTCTACTCATTGCTGTGTAGCGCTTGTCGGGGTGCGGTGGTAGGGATGTGAGATCTGGGCAGTCAGGCAGCAGGCCGTTCTCACTCCCCCTTGAGTGTTAACTGCCAGCCATGGCTGTATATGGGATTGATGTTTTAGTACCATTCATTTTCAGAGCAGTTGATTTGGTAGATAAGTTATTATGTACTCTTTGTAGATTTTGACTTTTATAACCCCTGTCCTGCCCTACTGTATATATCAGCCAACACGTTTCCTGGGGTCTGATGAGCATCAGCATTGACTGCCTTGACTTGGCATTTGGTTCATCCTGCAGCACCAGTATTGCTTACCAAAAGTGGTCCTGGCTCCATCCAAGAACTCAGTGTTTATTGTCTATTAGATGAAGGTTTACAGAATGAACTAGTTTCTCATTAAACCGTACACATATTGTTTTATGACATTGGTTAACAACCCCATGACATGTCAACACTCCCTTCTTGACCTTGGGTTTCCTATTAGCAGCTTTCCTGTCCCTCCTGCATTCTAGTCCTTGCCCCTGGGCTGGTGTGCCCCTTTAGTCTTGTTTTATTTTATGGGCCTGTCTAATCTTTGGCTGAGGGGTGAACCTTGGGAATGACTTCATTACTGAGCTAAAAGGGTGTCCGGGGGCCGTACTCTTGGAGTTCCTCCAGTTTCTGTCAGGCCAGTAAATCTGGTCTTTTGTTTGTTTGTTTGTTTGTTTTTTAGTTAGAGTTTTGTTCGCATTTTTCTTCAGCTCTGTCCTGGTCTATCTACTGTGATCCCTGTTAGAGCAGTCAGTGGTAGTAGCTGGGCACCATCTAGCTGTACTGGACTCAGTCTGGTGGAGGCTGTGGTAGATGTGGTTCATTAGTGCTTTGGACCAGTCTTTCCCTTGTATGTTTAGTTTTCTTCATTCTTCCTTGCTCCTTCCCGAAGAAGTGAGACTGGTGAAATATCTTAGATGGCTGCCTAGGACCACAGCCTTCAGTGTGGATTGCACCTCAACATGACGAAAACAAAAATCCTCACAGCTGGACCAATGAGCAACATCATGAGAAATGGAATAAAGATTGAAGTTGTCAAGGATTTAATTTTATTTGGATCCATAATCAACAGCCATGGAAGCAGCAGTCAAGAAATCAAAAGATGCATTGCATTGGGTAAATCTGCTGCAAAGGACCTCTTTAAAGTGTTGAAGAGCAGAGATGTCACCTTGAAGACTAAGGTGCACCTGACCCAAGCCATGGTATTTTCAATTGCATCATATGCACGTGAAAGCTGGACAATGAATAAGGAAGACTGAAGAAGAATTGAAGCCTTTGAATTGTGGTGTTGGTGAAGAATACTGAATATACCATGGACTGCCAAAAGAACGAACAAATCTGTCTTGGAAGAAGTGTGGCCAGAATGCTCCTTAGAGGCAGGGATGGCGAGACTGTGTCTTACATATTTTGGACGTGTTGTCAGGAGGGATCAGCCCCTGGAGAAAGACATCATGCTTGGCCGAGTACAGGGTCAGCGGAAAAGAGGAAGACCCTCAATGAGGTGGATTGACACCGTGGCTGCAACAACGAGCTCAAGCATAACAACAACTGTAAGGATGGTGCAGGACTGGGCAGTGTTTCGTTCTGTTGTGCATAGGGTCACTATGAGTCGGAACCGACTTGACGGCATCTAACAACAACAACAACAAGCCCAGGACCCATTTAAATTTTGAGAATAGTTTGAGATCATTTCAGTCCCAAGACCTGTAATCATTGCTTTGCCAGATTAAACTGCATGTTTGCGAGCACTCCAGCTATTCTGAGGAAAACTTTGAGGGAGCCACCTACTAGAAGGTTTGATAAGTCTTGTTCCAGATGACAGATTGTCATATGCTATAGACCTCCAAGAGAGTTTCCTCTTGCTTTGCCCTTCTCAGGAATAGTGCAACATATTTTGGGTCTTAGTATGCACTTACGATATACCTGCCTAGCACTACATGTGAAACAGAGTGGTGGTGTGAACTTGCATGGACTGGAGAGGTCTCAGGATTTATACCCTGCCCTTTACCTTCCTTGTGCAGATTTTTTTCTGGTGAGTGCTTGACTCATACACTTGTTCGATTGCTTGGGTCCTTGTTTCAAGAGGGGTGTGATGAGTAGCTGCCAGCACCTCCCCAAGCCTATGAGTTTGCATTGCTTCATGGAAATGTGGAAAGGTGACACCACTTGGGGCTCTTTTGAGCCTGGCCTCACTTTAGGAGTAGTAGTCCTGTAGTGGGGATGGTCTGGTTCCCCCTCCACCCATGCATCTCTAGATCCTTTGTGAGCTGGAGGGTCTAGGGAGGAGAGCATACTGTGATTTCTGTCTCTCTCAGTCCCTGGATTCAGAGATTGCTGCTGTGGAGTTGGAGGGAATAAAATACATTTAGTGAAAGTGAACTCTGTTAGCAACTTGGACAGCCGTATTTCAGCATACACTCTTGCGGGCAGTGCTTTCCCTGCATGGTACCCTCATCCTCACGTTCCCTCTCCGGTACTGTTTGGGAGAAACCACAAGGTAGGTGAAGGTCAGAGACCAAATGGCACAATGGAAGTGCTAAGATCTCTACCTAGGCAGACATGGGCCCCCTGGTGGGGAAGTAGGGGTGAGAGGGCATGTGGCTAGGTATAGGACAGGGTGGGACAGGCCCTGCCCAAGAACTCTCAGCCAAATGCCCCAGGGGATGGAGGTGGGGTAGGGATTGTCTGTCAAGTGAGGATCAGGTAAGTGTAGACCCAGGAAGAATCTGGGGCTGCAGGTTCCTTCAGGTGCTGATGTTCAGTGTTTCTATAGATCAGTTTGGGAGGAATTGGTATCGTAACAATGTCTAGTCTTTTAAATCCATGAATATGGTATATCTCTGTTTACACTTAGGATTGAGATTGCTGAGTTATACGGTAGTTCTTTGCTCAGCTTTTTGAGGAACTGCCAAACAGTTTTCCTCAGTGGCTGTACCATTTTATATTCCTACCAGCAACGAATGAAGATTCCAGTTTCTCCATAATCTTGCCAACAGCTCCTGTTTTCTGTTTTTTTTTTTTTTTTTTTTTTTGCCATTTGTCATGGTTTGAATTATGTCCCCCCAAAAAATGTGTGTATCAATTTGGCTGGGCCATGATTCCTGGTATTGTGTGATTTTCCTATATGTTGTAAATCCTGCCTCTATGAGATTAATGAGGGAGGGTGGGAGGCAGTTGTGTTAGTGAGGCAGAACTCAGTCTACAAGATTGGATTGTGTTTTGAGGCAGTCTCTTGCAATATAAAAGAAAGAAGCAAGCAGAGACGGGGATCTCATACCGCCAAGAATGTGGCATTGGGAGCAGAGTGTGTCCTTTGGACCTGGGGTCCCTGGTCCTGAGAAGCTCCTTGACCATGGGAAGATTGAGGACAAGGACCTTCCTCCAGAGCTGACAGAGGAAGAGCCTTCCCCTGGAGCTGACACCCTGAATTTGGACTTTTAGCCTACTTTACTGTGAGAAAATAAACTTCTCTTTGTTAAAGCCATCTACTTGCGGTATTTCTGTTATAGCAGCACAAGATCGCTAAGACACCATTCTAATGAGGGTGAGGCAGTATCTCATTGTGGTTTTAGTTTTCATCTCCCTAATGTCTAATGATCTAATGATGGTGGACATCTTTTCATATACTTGAGCTTTTGAAATGTCTGTTCAAGTTGTTTGCCCATTTTTTTATTGTGTTGTCTTTTTATTGTTAAATTGTGGAAGCTTTTTATATATTTTGGATATTAGAACTTTATTGGATAGGTAGTTCCCCCAAATTTTCTCCAAGTCTGTAGGTTGTTTTTTTACTTTTTTGGTAAAGTTCTTTGATGAACAAAAGTGTTTAATTTTTATGAAGTTCCAGTTAATTTTTATGAGGTTCTGTTTATCTGTTTTCTCTTTTGCTATTCATGCTTTTATTGTCATATCCAGTAATCCATCATTAAAAACTGGTCCCCAAAGCCATGCCCCTGTATCTTCTTCATAATATATTTAGATATTATGGATTAACCTCTCCCTCTGACCAGTGAGGGCTCCTCAGATTATTATTTCTCAAAAACTTTCTAGCTATTCTTATTTTTTTGTAGGCTTGTCTAATGCCAGGAAAAATCCTACTCCTGTTTTTAGAGATCATATTAATTTATAGATTAACTTCGGTAGAATCCAGTCTTTAAAATGTTTTCCTGTCTAAGAACTTGATATATTTCTCCATTAGCTTATGCCTTTGGTATCCCTTGGGAAGTTTTTGAAGTTTTCTTCATTTAGGTTTTTTTTTTAAATCGAGGTAAAATACATATTTAAAAAATTTGTCATTTTAACCATTTTTGAGTATACAATTCAGTAGAATTAATTTTATTCAGTGTTGTGAAACCATCACTGCTATTGACTTCTAAAATTTTCATCACCCCAAACAGAAATTCTGTACCCATTAAGCAACAACTCCTCATTCATCCCCTTAACCTCCCATCCCTGCCCCCTAGTCCCTGGTAACTTCTAATCACTTTCTGTCTCTATGAATTTGCCTATTCTAGAGATTCATATTTCACTTAGCAGAATGTTTTCAAAGTTCATCCATGTCCTAGCATCTATCACAGCTTCATTCCATTTTATGACTGACTAATATTCCACTGTATGTATATACTACACTTTGTTTATCCATTCATCTGTTGATGGATGCTTTGAGTTGTTTCTGCTCTTTTTTTTTGACTGTTGTGACTAATGTTGCTGTGAACATCTTGGACAATATGTGTTTTCAGTTCTTTTGGGTAAATACCCTGGAGTGGAATTGCTGTGTCATATAGTAATTCTGTGTTTAACTTTTTGAAGCTCTTCATTTAGATTTAAGTTTATCTTTTGGTTGGTTGGTGTTTGTGATCAGATCTTTTCCTCCAGTGCCTTTTCACTGGTTATTGTTTGTATATTTGAAGGCTCTTGATTACTGATTTTTCTGTTTATATAAGTTTTAAATTGGTTTTATTGGAGTTTCTTGGTAAATAATCATTATATGCAAATTATAATGATTTCCCTTCTTCCTTCTGGTTTTTAATATTTTTCTTCTTTCTTTTCTTTATGTTGCCTGGCGCTGTTACGCATTGCCATTGAGTGAATTCTGATTCATGGTGACCCCATGTGTTAGAGAGTAGAACTGCACCATAGGATTTTCTTGGCCGTAATCTTTATGGAAGATGTTTGTCAGGCCTTTCTTCTGCCTCACTGCTGAGTGGGTTTGAACACCAACCTTTAGGTTGACAGCCGATTGTAAACCGGTTGCACTACTCAGGGACCTCTAGTACTATGGTGGTTTATTTTATACGTATGACCCTTTCTTGTGCTTCGTGAGTTGTGTGCCTCCTCAGTTTGTTTATGCTGAAGTGGTGATTAGGTGCTTTTCTAGACCACTATGGTTTCGTAAGTGATAATGACACATCCTCTCCTAATTAGAGATTCCTAGCACTTCCACTCTAGCTTTGTCTTTTACCTTCATTTGGTTTTGAGTATGATCATTTTAGTAGCCAAAATAGTAGAAGTGGTGTAGACAAAATTCCGGCTGGTTCAGTGGGCATGTTAATGGAAGAAATGAATTACTGCTTTATTTTACTAATTTTTCCTGCTTGGGAAAATAAGAAAGATGTCTCTTCTTATTTTGGAGACATTTTTCATAGAGTACTGAGTAGTTAGGAGTCTTGAAGGGAATTGTTGGGTCATGTAACTGAAAAGTGCAGGGTTGGGGGATAGAGCTGGCTTCATGCGTGGGTGAATTCAGGGGTACAAACTGTCATCAATCCCTTGGCTCCTTGTTTTTACAACTCTCAGTTTTGCTTGTCTGTGTGTTGGGTTCACTCTCGGGAAAAGTCTTTGCAGGCGACACATATGGTATCCTGGGCAACCACAAGTTTCTTGGGTCCCTAGTATTTGTGATCTCAGGGAAATGGCCCCTTTTTTCAGTAGCTACAACAAAGGTCCTGGGGATAACTTCTTAGCTTGGCTTGGGTCACATACTCCATTTTCAGAGCAATTACTGTAGTGAGGGTCATAGTCTGTTTTGATTGCCCAGGCTGGATGCCGTGAAATCAGCCGCATTGACTGAGGATGGCGTTAATGCCAAGATGCTGTTTCCAGAAAGGAAGGAAGAATAGGTGCTGGAAGATTTAGTAAATACTTATTTAGTAAATGTGAAATATTCAAAGTACATTGGAAAAGTTTATGGTGCCCCAGAGTATACATTTTTAATTAAGGTTTATTTTTCTTTTTACACATTCATTTGTGGATGTTTAAAAGGATCTCCAAAAATAACCTTGCTGATGTGGTCTCAGATAAGCCAAGCAGAAGAAAACTAGGTTAGCCACTACTTCATATTCTAGTGTACTAACTGTTTTCCTAAATTTTACTTATTTTGTTGTTGAGAATATACACAGCAAAACATACACCATGTCAACAGTTTCTAGTTGTACAATTTCGTGATATTGGTTACATTCTGTGAGTTGTACAATCATTCTCACCCTATTTTTCTGAGTTGTTCCTCCCTCATTAACATAAACTCGCTGTCCTCTAAGGCTCCTATTTAATCTTTTGAGTTGCTGTTGTCAATTTGATCCCATATAGATAGCTCTTAAAAGAGCATAGTGGTCAAGACAGGCCTTTTTTTTTTTTTTTTTACAAGTTAAGCTAAACTATTGTTTAATTTTAAGATGATCTCAGGTGATATTTTGGTTTAAGGTTTAAAGATTATCTCAGGCCAGTAGCTTCAGGGGTTCATCTACCCTCCACGGCTCCGGAAAGTCTAGTCCATGTGAATTTGAAATTCTATTTTGCATTTTCCCCAGGATTCTTCTGTGGAATCTTTGATCAAAATGTTCAGTAATGGTAGCCGGACACCATCCAGTTCTTCTGATCTTACAGCAAAGGAGGCAGTTATTCATGGAGGCAATTAGCCTCCCCCTATTCCTGACTTTCCTTCTTCCTCTGTTTCTCCAAGTGAATAAAAAAGATACCAGTTATTGTGCCTTGGATGGCCACTGGCAAGCTTTTAAGACCCCAGGCACTAAGCAGTGAACTAGGAGGTAGAACAGAAGTACTAAACATGTTATTAGGCAAATTAACTGGAACGTCCTATGAAACCATTTCTCTAAACCTCCAAGCCAAGGAACCAAATCCCATAAAGTGTTTGGTTGTACATAAGCAGCCTCAGCAGCTACCTTTTTTTTTGTTTTTGTTTTCGTTGTTGTAAATATATCTATCACACAGCCTTTGCCAGTTCAACTTTTTACAGGTGTACAACTTATTGACCGCAATTGAAATAATCAGCCGTGCAGTCCTGCCCTTAATTTGATTTTTTCATTCTAGTGTACTGATTTTTGTCTTTTGTTTTATACAGGTACAGCTATAACCAGAATTTGGTAGAACAAGGATCTACTTATTGGAGCCCTCTTGACACAGAAAGAAATGTGGGGGGATTCTCGATCTGCTAATAGAACAGGACCTTTTCGGTAAGTCCTGGAATTTGAATATTTAGATTGTCAGTATTTTAATGATAGAGACAGTATATACAAAATTTTTGGACTACCATAAAGGGAGTTATTTTCTATATGGAGAAATGCTCTGATTTTTTAAAAATAGAAACTATAAAAAAAGTTTCTAGTCATTTCCAAAGTGATCATGAAACTGAATACCCAGCATGTCAGGTTATTTTATGTTGTAACATCTTTTTAAACATTTTGAAAAAAAAAGACTAAATCTTTTATTTTTTATATCTTGTTAGCAAAATAATACATACTTAGTGAAGAAAACAAGCAAAAGTGTACATACATGTTTATAAAAGTCCCATTAAGTTCACTAATTTATATCTGGAATTTAGAGCTGTGTTTTGCCCATGGCAGGTTGTTAAACCATAACTACTACAAATAGTTCTGAAAAGGAAAAATGACTTGATGCAATTTTTTAAGCTGCATTTCAGTTTTACGATTCCTAGATACAAAGATGAGTGGAGAAGGTGGTAGCATTCAGTTGTAAATGAATTATTTTTTTAAATTTGTAGGGAGTTAATTTTTTAACATAGCTAACGTAATATACACTGATAGTATTTTGAAAGCTTTCGTGTTGGGTTTACATTTCATAAAATGCTATTAGGACTGATTTTTACAGTTTTACTTGGTGTAAAGAAATCTGATCTCTAAAGTTATTTAGAAATATTGCTGTAGTTGAAACTTCTATTTCTAGTACATTTTCGTTTGGATTGACAGTCTGTAAGATTTTATTGTATAAGTTCAACAGATGCTCTCATTCACTCTTCTTATCTTGGTGTTCTAATAGGAAATTTTGGGTCGAGAGCTGAGTTTAGAAAATCCATATTATGTTTAGTAAAGCTAATATTTTATAAATGCTTTTTTTTTTTTAAATGATAGGGGTCTTTACTTTCTGCTCAACGATCTTTAAATTAAAGCTATGGTGGTGATGCTGGGTATGTTTTTCCTTTCAAAATACTAAGGTCTTGATCAGTAGTTAGTAAACTATGGCCCACAGTGTAGTTTTGTAAATAAAGTTTTATTGGAACACAACCACACTTCTTCTTGTATGAATTGTGTGTGGTTGCTTTTGTGCTGTAATAGTAGAGTTGAATAGTTGTTACAGGGACTGTATAACTTGCAAAGCCTAACATATTTACTTTTGGCACTTTACACAAAATGTCTGCTGATCGCTGGTGTAAATCAGTGGATTTATACTATAACATTTTTTTTATAACATTTAGATTGTAATCTATCCCCTTACTGCTTATATTTATGGATAGTTATTTTCTAAGTGAAGCTATTTCTTACAGGATTAACTTAAGATGACTTAAGTAAACATTCCGAAATTAGGTAAATTTAGCTGTATTGCACAGTATTTTTTCTATTTTCAGAATATTTTTTCTTTGATCCCATTTTATTATTTAAAATTGTGTATCCCCAACTTTAGTTTAAATATCAGTCTCCCTATTGCCGTCTAGTTGATTCCAACTCATAGCAACTCTATAGGACAGAGTAGAACTGCCCCATTGTGTTTCCAAGGAGCACGTGGTGGATTAGACCTGCCAACCTTTTAGTTAGCTGCCGTAGCACTTAACCACTATGCCACCAGGGTTTCCAAATATAAGTCATTACATGCTATTTTTTTAAGATCCTTGACCAGAAGGGAGACATATTTTATACAGCGTTCTGTTCTTTTAGACTAATTTGGCCAAAATATATCTTGCAGGAAAATGATTTTGTATTTCATTTGAGTGACTTTTCATCTTAAGTTTGTTTTTATTTGACTGAAAATGATTTTTTATAGCCACTGATATTTTATACTAACGGAATTGTTTTTTGTATAAACCAACCAAAACCAAACCCATTGCCGTCGAGTCGATTCCAACTTATAGTGACCCATTCTCTACAGTCTGTGTAAATTATAGTTCCAAGAACCCTAGCACAGTACGTAACTCTAGATGTATTCAATCTCAATTTAAAAGGGTAAGATAATCCTTAGGGGAGCATTCAAAGGCACTGTTGAATGTGTTCTCGTTAAAAGACATGTACATTTAGATTTAGGTACCTCAATGCTCGTCCCACAGATACCTGATGAGGCATAAGTCATCCTGCAAGCTAACTAGGACTGGAATGATTTAATTATATTACTTGCGAAGAACACTTAAGCTGACTTTTGATGAAGCATATAAACATAACTAATGTTAACGGGAGCTTGTGGAAGTCATCGTGTTTTGAAAATTTATTAAATGCACATCATTCTAGTGTTTCGATTAATGTTGTTAAATTCCCACTATAACTGTTGCTCTTGAACTGAGTAACCCAGAATCCTTTGATTCTTTCTTTAGCGAGCTCAGAAAGGTCATATAATAGAACTGGCATGTTCTGGGAGAGTGGGAGGAGAGAACTGAGTTAGTTGGGCTTGATCTCTTTTTGTTTTACTGCTAAGTAGCAGATAGCCCCTCAGAACTCTTCATGTTTTCCTTTTTCCCTATTCTATGCCCCAAATCAGGATCCCATGTGCCTAAATACCTAAATTCCCTAATCTCTTATTAAAAAGCTGAAACATGTAAAATGGTCTTGACATTAGGTGAAGGGAAGAAGTGAGTGGGGGTAGTATGAGAGATTGGGCCAGCTTTTAGAGTCGTCCTGCTATGCTTATTTTTAAATAAATTTTATTACCATAAAAATGAGCATGTGGCATTGGAATCTGGAATATCAGCTGCTTCATTTGGAGCATGGGAATAATACTTGAAGGCCTAATGCTCTCTCTAGGTCCCTTTCACCATTAAGTTCCTAGATGCTGTTGCTTAGTTTAGATGACTTACGCATGGCTTTGTGGTATAATTCATGCTGTCTTCTGTGACACCCTTGCGTAGTTATAATAATAGGACCCAGGTGAGAGTGGTTCTAGGCCTAGTGGTGTAGAACTGGGATTTAGGTGCAGCCAGGGCTGATGCTCAGCTGGTAGATACTGGTATATTCCTGCTGCTGATTCACAGCCTGGGTCACTTTGTTTTGGGCCGGCATCCATCCTGGTTGGGTGATGTCTGTGCTACAGCTGTAATCAAATATTTTTGAATGTCACCCTTGGATGCAGCAATGAGAACGACACCTCCTGAAACTTACTGTAAGAAATTTACAGTGCATTGATTTTTCTGATGTATAGGATTCATCATGTTGACCTTGGAATTCCAAGTTCCCTGACTGTAGGAAATGAAAATTTTTGTAGCGTGTCACCATTGCTAGCTTATCTGGTGTTGCGGATTTTCCCTGTTGCAGGACTGGGTGAAAGCTTTTTCTGCAGCAGTCATGTTGAAAACCTTGTGTTGACTTTCCTCGTGTTCTGAAATGGGATCATAAAAGTTTACTCCGCCACTTCGTCTTAAAATAGCAAAACATTGCTGTTCTCTGCAGATCTAGGACCTTGTTACAGAACTCTGCCAAAAAAAAAAAAAAAAATGTTTACAGAAGAATGTGCTGTGATTAGAGAAGAATATGCTGGTGTGTAGATTTCAAACTCTCTGGACAATATGAGTAATACTGTCTTTGTTTCTACAGTGGGAGCCAAGAAGAAAGGTTTGCTCCCGGGTGGAACAGGGATTATCCTCCTCCTCCCCTTAAGAGTCATGCTCAAGAGAGACACTCTGGCAACTTTCCTGGCAGAGATTCACTTCCCTTTGATTTCCAGGGGCATTCGGGGCCTCCCTTTGCAAATGTGGAGGAACATTCTTTCAGCTATGGAGCTAGAGACGGACCGCATGGTGACTATCGAGGAGGGGAGGGACCTGGACATGGTTTTAGAGGGGGAGATTTTTCATCCTCTGATTTCCAGAGCAGGGATTCATCACAGTTGGACTTCAGGGGTAGGGACATACATGCTGGGGATTTTCGGGAGAGAGAAGGACCACCTGTGGACTATAGGGGTGGGGATGGTACTTGTGTGGATTATAGAGGTAGGGAGATATCTCACATGAACTACAGAGACAGGGATGCGCACACTGTTGATTTCAGAGGTAGGGATGCTCCTTCTGACTTCAGGGGTCGGGGTGCTTATGATTTAGATTTTAGAGGCCGGGATGGAGCCCATGCAGATTTTAGGGGAAGGGATTTATCAGATTTGGATTTCAGGGCCAGAGATCAGTCCCGTTCAGATTTTAGGAATAGAGATGTATCTGATCTGGACTTCAGGGACAAAGAAGGAACACAGGTGGACTTTAGAGGCCGAGGTTCAGGTCCTGCTGATCTAGACTTTAGGGACAGGGATACTCCACATTCAGATTTCAGAGGTAGGCACCGGTCCAGGACTGATCAGGATTTTAGGGGTAGAGAGGTGGGATCTTGTATGGAATTTAAAGATAGGGAGATGCCCCCTGTGGATCCAAATATTTTGGATTACATTCAGCCCTCTACACAAGATAGAGAACATTCTGGTATGAATGTGAACAAGAGAGAAGAATCCACACATGACCATACAACAGAAAGGCCTGCTTTTGGCATTCAGAAGGGTGAATTTGAACATTCAGAAACAAGAGAAGGAGAAACACAAGGTGCAGCCTTTGAACATGAGTCGCCATCAGACTTTCAGAACAGCCAAAGTCCACTTCAAGACCTGTCACAGCTTTCTGGAGGTGAACAACAGAGTTCAGATGCTGGTCTGTTTAAAGAAGAAGGTGGTCTGGACTTCCTTGGCCGGCAAGATACTGATTACAGAAGCATGGAGTACCGTGATGTGGATCACAGGCTGCCAGGAAACCAGATATATGGCTATGGCCAGAACAAGTCTTTTCCAGAGGGCAGAACTGCCCGAGATGCCCAACGGGATCTTCAGGTATGTTTATGGGATGGATTTCTTTTTCCTTTTTCATAAGGCTTTTCTGAAGGATAAAATGTAGAATCCAGGACCTTTAGTCCTGGGTCTTCACGCACAACCATTGAAAAGAAAAATTGGTGTTCAGGAGTGAATATTAATCTCTAAAGAAGGGACCTTCAGCTCAGATCATTTTTCTTATTTGTGTCTCTTCACTGTTTTCTTTTATAATATTTTATTGTGGTTTCAGTGAAGGTTTACAAAGCATTTTAAGTTCCATTCAACAACTTTTACACAAGTTGTTCAGTGCCATTGGTTACATTCTTCACGATGCATTATTTTCTCATTATTTCTGTACCAGTTGTTCTGTTTCCACTAGTCTAGTTTCTCTGACCCCTTTACATTCTCATCTTTGTTTTAAAGTAATCGTTGACCGCTTGGTCTCATATCGGTGACTTTTTAAAGGAGCACAGTACTTACAGGTGATAGTCATTATTTTTTTGAGCCAGTCTTTTATTAACCTACAAGGTGATCTCGGGGGTTAGTTTCAGTTTAAGATTTGAAGAGTATCTCAGGGCAAGAATCTTGGGGAGCCCTTCAATCACAACCAGTCCAGTAGGTCTTTTTTTAGGAATTCGAGGTTCAGTTCCATGTTTTTCTTCCGTGTTTTTCTCCCATTCTACCAGGGTCCATCTGTTGTGGCCCTGAATCAGGGCATCATCTAGTTCTTCTGGTCTCAGGGGGGATGAGGCCATATTTCCTGTAGACTGTTAGCCCTATAGACTAGTTTTTTTTTCTGAGACCAATACTTGTATTTTAGATGGCCACTTGCAAGCTTTTAAGACCCCAGACACTACTTACCAAACTAGGATGTAGAACATAACTTTGTGAATTATGTCATGCCAATTGTCCAAGATGTTCCAGAAGACTATGGTCCAAACCTTCAAACCCAGAAATTCAATCCCATGAGGTGTTTGGTTATGTCTAAGCAGTGTCCATAACTGTGTCACCTATGTGCTTTATTATGCGTATGAATATTTGTGCATAACCAGTTGCCGTTGAGTTGATTCCGACTCATAGTGACCTTATAGGACAGTAGAACTGCCCCATTCGGCTTCCAAGGAGTATCTGGTGGATTCGAACTGCTGATCTTTTGGTTAGCAGCCGTAGCTCTTAACTGCTATGCCACCAGGGTTTCCATTTGGGCATAGTCACATAGGTACATATACGTATGCGAACACCTATGTATATACACATATGTATATATATACACATATGTACATGCCTATACATACACACATGCCTATGTACATATATACACTGTATTTTTATGCAAACAACGCATGCCTTCTGCATTTGTTTGCTGACAGTATCCACCCCCCCACCCCCCGTTGGTCGAAGTATTTTCGTAGGCACAGTATGCTAGTTGTTTTTTTTTTTTTTAAGGCAACATGTGAAAGAGGATTGGCATGGTGGCGCTTGTGATGGTGCCTCATGGGGGGGGGAAGCACGGCTGGCAAACAGACGCAGAAGGCGTGTGATATTTACTTAAAAATATGGGGTGTGTGTGGATATATATATAATATATGTGCGCCCAGACGTACACATATATCTCTGCACCTTTTTTTTGGTTCCACTATTTTTTCTTTATGGTGCTGATTTAAATGAGCTGGAATAAGTTAGTTTATCTATCTTTGGGAGTTGGTTCTTGCAAGTCATACGTAGACAGGTCTTGTGGCTGTTTAGGATTCATTTTCTTACTTAAATTTACTTTCATAAACGTGGAAAATGCAGATTTTTCTGAAGGTTATACTGTTCTTCCTTTCTTATATACTTGGGGAATTTTTGAATAATTACATTATACTCATTCAACATTTTTGCATACCTGCAGACCTAGGAGTGTTTCCCTTGGGATGAGGAGGTGATGTTTATGTTACAAGTGTCCTCTTGCAGCTAATTTAATTGACTTAAATGTTCAATTTGTTATATATGTAATCTAAGCCAGGCAGGTTATGCTTAAAAATTGGACAATGAGAATATTTTAAAGTAGATTTTACCCATCTCTACTCTGGTTTCTATTATTTTGGACAGTGATACTAAGACAGTCTAACCAGTCATGGGTTTTGAGAGTGTAGAAGTTGGGTGACATATAATTTATTGCCCAAATCAGAACACTTTCAAGAGTATAAGAGGACACTATTAATAATTATGCCAGCACAGTAGGCATAACTGGGAGATTGTAGGAGACTTTTTCTCATAAGTTAAAGTTTTTTTCATAACTTTTGAAATGAAAGGGGATCAGTTGGAGCAGAGACTTTGCTAAATATGGAAAACATGGATTTTTCTGAATTATACCATTGTATGGCTTAGATGACTCCTTTTGCTTTTGTTCTTAAATTTGTTTATAGATGACATCTTTGATAAATGATATCTGGCTTATATTTCTTTATTTGCTATTGGTTCATTGAGGAAAGGAAAATTATCGTTTCAGAAAAATGTTTTACCTTTCATTTTAATTATGATTGGGAGGATATGTTAGGTTTTTTTTCCCCCGATTATAAAAGTACTATTCAGTGCTTTTTCTCTTAACGTTCTGATTTACTTTGTCAAAAGCCTTGGTCTTATCACACTTCCATTCTAAGGATTTGCAATAAAATTTTAGGACTCAGAACAAAGTTTGTTATTTTTCTTATTCTCATGTGATGGAAGTCATTTTCATTTTTGATCCTGAGTATCTGTATTCCATGTGCAGTTTCATTTTGTACACTAAATTAATATTTGTTTATGAAATAATTTTATCCTGAATTCAAGGATCAAGATTACAGGACTGGCCCGAGTGAGGAGAAACCAAGCAGGCTTATTCGATTAAGTGGGGTGTCTGAAAACACCACAAAGGAAGAGGTGAGGTACTTTTTTTTTTTTAATCAATTAAATTTGTTTCTTTTACTTTTTATATTGAGAAATTCTATAAGTCACAGTGTGATACAAAGAAGTGTGCAGGGAAGTCTTATGCATTCTTTACCTAGCCTCCCCCAGTGTTAACATCTTGCCTAACGATAGTACAGTATCTAAATCAGGAAATTGACATTAGTATAATCCAGTGAGCTTACTCAGTTTCCACCAGTTATATACTTATTGAAGTGATGAAGATGGAGGTTATTTACATTAGTAAAAACTGGGAGCTACCTAACTGCCCAGTGTTCAAGGAATGGCTAACTAAATTATGGCTGAAGTTAACAGACGAATTGGTCAGAATATTATAACAATAAGAGCTAACAGATTTTGTGTGCTTGCTCTGTGCCAGGCATTGTGTGATACTTACAATCATTAGTTCTTTTGATTGTTACAGTATCCTATGAATAGATATTCTTCATTCATTCACTCAAAGTACTAACGCTGCTGTGTGCCAAGCATTGTTCTAGGCACCAAGTGATACAACAGTGAACATAATAAAGGTGGTACTTCCATGGATAATAAAAAGTAAGCAAATAATAATACAATTTCAGGCAGTGATGAATGCTTTTCAACTAAGGAGTTTAGACCAGCAGTGGTATAAGGGCTATTTTAGATTGGGTGGTTAGAGAAGGCATCGTTGAGGAAGTGACATATGAACTCAACCCTGAATGCAGTGAGAACATTTGAAGATGAGGAAAAGAACTGACCAGGCCAAGGGAGTTCAAGTGCCATGGCCCTGGACTGGAATAAACTGAAACCAGGTACTGAAAGGTTAAGTAACCTGCCTAAGGTTACGTAGCAAGTGAGTAGGAGAGCTTGGGTTTGGAATACAGGCAGTTTGATTTCAGAGCTTGACCCCTTGAAGGTTATGCTATTCAGCCTTTTTCATGTACATACTTGGGAAATGTTGAGTAATTACAATCATTCAACGTTTTTGAATGTCTGTAGTGTGCTTGGCTTGATTTTTGCCTTTATAAAGTATTGGTTTTAAATGACATAGACTGAAAACCAGTAGGGAAAATATAATATTCAAGGTTTGAGTCTGATTTATATCATTAGTATAAACACTTTGTTCTTGCAGATTCTTAACGCCTTTCGGACTCCTGATGGCATTCCTGTAAAGGACTTGCAGTTGAAGGAGTATACCACAGGTGAGGTTCTATATTTGCATGTGGCCTTGGGTTTAGGAAGGGTCTTTATCAGATCTCTACAACATGTGCTACTCAGAATTCTTAAGAAACCACCATTAAGATTTCCAGAAGCCTCCAGGTGCCTTCAAGTAACAGCCAGCCGTAGTCTTAGCTGTGGTTCGTTGTGGATGTTTATCCACACGTGAGCAATGAGGATGCGTGTTCCAGTTCTGAGTGCCTAAGAGATATAAAGTGAGTGTTGCAGCGTTTGTCCCTGAGTATATTTTATGTACTTAAATCATTAAATTTGCTCTTTATATTCTTCATCATAGTCGCATATTTAACCCTAAGCACAGTAGGATTTAATAAACTTGCTGTATTTTTTACATTTCATTGCTTTAGAGGGAAATTGACACCTTCCCAGAGAAAAGATACAAATTACTGGCTTCTTGAGTTTTCAGTCTTGTTCCGAGAATGGGGTCCTGCTGTGGCTATTTTGTTGAAATCCATGAACAAATCCAGAAGAGCGTTCTCTTTGACCGCTGCTTTGCGGTCTGAAATCACAGGTCACGCTTTCAGAGTATTCTGCTAGTATGTCAGAGTACCAAGTTCAGTTAGCTCCTTTAACTCTTACTCTAGAAAAGGTAGTGAAAAGGGAAATGCCAAGCACTGAAGGTTTTGGTCAGTTCTTTTAGGAGTCCATGATGTGAAATGGTTTTTTAAAAATCAATATATTAAGTGATCTAATTTGTAGAATTTTAAGTTGAAGAAAGCACATTATTTTTTTTCATAGAACTTGGAATTTTAGTAACTCTGTTAAAGAAATCTTCAACCAAGAGCACGTCAGTATATGCTTTTAAGCAGCTTACCGTGGAATAACATTTTTGTCTTAACTATATAGCTTCTCCTTCAGTTTGTTTCTGCAGAGGGAGATTCTCCACAAAAATAATTTTTTGTGCTTGAAAGAATCTGGTCTTCATGTTAAGCACAGATTCTTTTTTTTTTTACACAATTTGAGAAGAAACAGAAGCAGTATTTCTCAGACAGCTAATTATTTCTTTGTTTTAAAAGCATCAACTCTGAATTTGTGGAAGTATGACTAAGAGTACTTATATTCTTGTATACCTCACTTCTGTTGGTTACTCTCATGCTGATGGTGCTCCCCCACACTGGAAGTTAGAAGTACAGTAATGTACTTTTTTTTTTGCATGTGCCTCATACATACTTTATTTACTTTGGAAACTAAAAGTAGACTTTACAGGTGGGAGTTGCATTTTAACTCACAGGGTAATAGCCTCATCTTTGAGTTTGTTTCATGAACTGTGCTTTCACTGAGTATTGGTGTATTTCGGAAAGAGAGGTCTTGATGTTTAAGTAGCAGCAATCTGAACTCTTTGGCTTCTTTTAAGTACTCATTGGATTGACTTTCAGTTTGTATTGTCAGATTTGTCAACAGAGTAAAAAATATATTAATGTGTAGGGTCCGAAGAGGAGGTTCTTAAATTTGCTGGCTGTGGTGGCTGTTTGAATGGTAATTGGCAGACCAAAGACATGGATGCACATGTGAAATCTTTAGGACAGTGGTAAAAGAAAAGTACACCTTTCAAGAAATGCAGTCTTTTCTTGGCATTTTATTGTATGAAATAAAGGGTATTTTAGGTACTTAAATATATATGTGGTTATTCTTTTTTTTAACGAAGGAATTGAATTACCAGCCCCATGTTATCTATATTACATCTCTGTGCAGCAAGTAGAATGAACTTTTTGGAAATATCAGTCGAATCATGTTATTCCCATGTCGAAAATACTCTTAATAGCCTTCAGTCTCACTTAGAAGAAATTCTGAATTCCTTATTCTGATTTACAAAGCTCTGCATGAGCTGACCCTTGCCTATTTGATCTCATCCCACACTGCTCTCCACCTTACCTATTATGTTCTTGCCACACTGAGCCTTTCTCCAGTCCTTGACCAAGACAAACATCTTTCTGTCTCAGAGCCTTTGTACCGGCTCTTCTCTCTGATCTTTACCGATCTTATGAAGTTTTGTTCTGGGCTTCATTTTCACCTCTCAGAGGCCTTGCCTCACCATCTAGTCTAAAATCACCTCTCACTTTCCATCTTATCCTATTTTCTCCTTGTAGGATCTGTCACTCTGATATTTTTCTCAGTGGTTTTGTATGTCTTATTCCTCCCATTAGAGAGTTAGTACCATGATAGCAGGAAACTTGTCTGTCTTGTTGCCTGCTGTTTCCCCATGCTTGACACTCTGCAGGGCACTTGGTAGGTTCCCAATATGCATGGAATGAATAAATGAGTGTATGTTTGTGATGTATATGGAGAGCAGTTGTGATCTCTTCTCAGATGAGGAGCATTAAAGGGTATTGTAGGTTTTACAGCAGTGCAGTTTTTAAATATCTCCTAAAGAATATGCCTTGGAACAATAAGGTGTACTGAGAACTTTAGCATTTACTTTTTAAAGGATTATGTATGAATTTCAGTGGAAAAGGTAAAACTATCATAAATTTAAAGTGCCCGTTTTTTTTCAGTCTGGATGATAACCTGCAAAGACCATGCAGGATGGACACTGCCTGTGACATGGGGATGTTGGGGTAGAGTTCATGCTTTCAGTTGATGTAATGGGGAGCTGATCTGTAACAGAGAAAAGATTAATGCCTCTTTACTGACTTGAATAATGTACTAATTTAACTTTTACCCCCACAACTTTGGTCTAAAACCTGTGAGTCAGATGAGTTTATGAAATTTTCTGATTTAGAAAGGTACATCATAAAAAAAAAAAAGTATTTTTTTTTATTCCCCCCAGTGGGAATGCATACTCAGACAGAGTAATACTTGTGCAGCAAAATATATGAACAGTCTCACTAAGAGGACTAAATAAAGATTATAAAGAGACTCTGTGTAGTGTAGGTCAGGATTTCCTTCCAAATGACTTCGCAGCAAATTTACCAAAAAGCTCTGGATATTTAAGGGCTTTTGCATTTTGAAATTGCAGATAAGGGATTGTGAACCTGCACATGTTCTTTTACTTGAGTTTTTCATTTGCCGGTTGCAAATATAACCCCAGTAGTTGTAAATTACCCTAAATTATATGATTATATTCCCGGAAAAAGGAGTAAAATGTCTTTTGGTGAACGGACAAACTCTGGTATATCCATGCAATGGAATACTTACTCAGCAATAAAAACGAAGAAACTACTCATGCATGTAAAAACATGGATGAATCTCAAAGGAATTATGCTAAATGAAAAAAAGACAGACTCAAAAGACTATATACTGCCATAAAAAAGGAATGAAGTGCTGGTATATGCTCCAACATGGATGAACCTTGCAAACAAACATGCTGGATGAAAGAAGTCAGACACAAAAGGCCATGTATTGTGTGATTCCATTTGTATGAAATATCCACAATAGGCATATCCATGGAAACTCTGGTGGCGTAGTGGTTAAGTGCTACAGCTGCTAACCAGAGGTTTGGCAGTTCGAATTCACCAGGCGTTCCTTGGAAACTCCATGGGGCAGTTTTACTCTGTCCCATAGGGTCGCTATGAGTCAGAATCGACTCGACGGCACTGGATTTGGTTTGGTTTTGGTTAGGCATATCCATAGAAACAGAAAGCAGATAGGTGGTTGCCAGGGGCTGGTTGAAGGGGGAATAGGGAGTAACTGCTTAGCTGGTACAGGATTTCCTTTTAGGGCGATGAAATACTATGGAACTAGATAGTGGTGATGGTTGTTACAACGTTGTAAACATGCTAAGTGCTCTGAATTGTACACTTTAAAGTGGTGAATTTTATGTTCTGTGTATTTTACTACAATTTAAAAAAAGGCTACATAGTATGTGATTCCATTTATATGACATTCTAGAAAAGGCAAATTTATAGAGATAGAAAACAGTGGTTGCCAGGGTGTTGAGGAAGGCATTGGCTACAAAGTGGCAGCATGGGGGAATTTTGGGGGATTGTGGGACTGTCCCAGATCTTCATTGTGGCAGTGGTGTATATCAGTGTTAAAGTCACTGCAGTTGTTAACTACTGTTGGTGTAAGAGAACATCTGTATTCTTAGGAAGTATACACTGAAGTTTTGGGGAGTAAAGTACCATGAAATATGCAACTTTCTCTCATATGACTTAGAAAAATAGATTTGATAGATACGGAGAAGGGAGTAAGAGGGTAATGATAAAGCATACAGGGCAAAATGTTATTAATAGGTGAATCTGGGTAAAGGGCATGTGAGTGTGTTCCTTGTACTATTATTCTTCTAACTTTTTTGTAACTTTGAAATTATTTCCAATGAAAAGTTGAGCAGCTGACATAAAGCTAAGGTATCGTATTTTTTTAAACAGTCGGCCAGAAAGCTTACAAGTTGAAGACCACAATGAATAGCTTTGGCCAGCAAGTACCCTGTTATAGAGCAGTGGTGCTCAAAGTAGTCCTGGACCAGCAGCATTGGCACCACCTGGGAATTTGTTAGAAATACAAATTCTTCCCCCCACCGCCGCCCCCAACCTACAGAATCAAAAACTCTAGGGGTGGGTTCCAGCAGTCTGTGCTTTAACAAGTCCTGCAGATGATTCTGATGTGCCCTGAAATGTGAGGGCCACTGCAGTACATTGTTCAGATGCCTTATTCTGGAACTTTTTTGCTCAGCTGGAAAGTGACTTAATAAGTAGAAAAAGCTAATGCTTGTGTGTCTTGAGAGCCCATGCCAAGCACATGCCTTGCCTATCATATCTCAGTTCCGCTGCTGTACATGGCAATGGCAGTAGCTGGAATGGTGTTATTTCATGTCCTTAGTTGTCCTTCTCTGCTTGTATAGTATACTTCTTCCAGAGATCTCAGAATGGTTGTGAATCTTCTCATTCTCAGTGTGTTTCTGTGAGATGTAAATGCAGACAAAATTGCTTTTGGTTTTTAGATAGACTTGCATGATATGTAGTACATAGCTTGCTGTGATTTTATTTTTTCCCCCACAAGGGATTTATAGCATTTAGACAATTTAAGTAAAAATGATACAGCTTCTGGATTATGTTTCCTAATAAGTCTCAAACATTGGAAGTTATTCTGTAGTAACTGAAGTACTACAGAATTATATCAGTACTTTTTCATTAACTAGCGTCATAAAGAGGATTACTAAGGTGGTATTAGTAGACAGAAGCAATATTTTGCTTTGATTCTATCAGTGTTCACATGGTGAATGGGCACTGTGCAGCTTCTGTGGCACTGGGAAGAAAATTTCTTCTTAGGAAGTGAGTATTTGCAGATTATTTGATCGCCTACCCTAGCATTTGGGTATACTGATAGTGACATTGTGTCAGAGGCCCCATACTCTGCATTTCTTAAGGGTAAGAGGCTCATATCTTTTCATTATTCACAACTGAAATGGTCTGAGTTTTTTACCTCTGTGCTGATTAAACAAAAGTACCTTAAGAAGAAAAAATGAGAGAGAGTCTTTCAATTTAGGGGCAAAAATGCATTGTGTAATTGGAGAATTGACATTAATGACTCAAAACAGGCATAGTTTATGGCATCCCAAGTGGAGTAGCTAAGAATACAATAGCTTAACACTATTTGGAAAAAATAAAGTATAATTGGAAAATGTAAGTACACCTTTTTGCAGTGTTTTTTGGCATTTACAGAACAGATGCGTAAATATTTTTAGTTTCCTAGGAAAAACTGGCCATAGGCTGATTGGAAGATAACTCATTACTTGTCACCTCTTCTAAAACTGCAGAAGGTGCTGTTTTCAACCAAGAGTCTTATCAGGTTTGGTACCACATTTGGGGAGGATATTTACAGATGAGCCTTAAGGAAAGGTGGCTGAGCTTAAAAAAATAAGAATGTCTGGGAAGCCAAGAGGCATTTTTTAGGGCTGGGCGATTCTCATGGAGGCAGTGGATGGACCTGGTGGCTGAATGGAGACCAACACGCCCAGCGAAGAACCCCATGATGCGGTGCTGGAGGGATCAGGTGAGACTGGGGAGAAGTACTGGAATTAGGGTTAATTTTGATCACCTTTGGAATTACCTATGATTTGGCTTATTTACTTCCTTTTTAAAGTTTACAACCCCAAAGATTTTGAGTAGAGGGTTAAAGAATATGGGTATTTTGTGACTCCCACCCTAATTTTAAGAAATTACCTCTCATATGAGAGTGCCTTGGTGTAGATGGTGAGAATGAAAAACTTGGCTAAGTACCTTGAGCAGAGACATGAGTGAGTTGCCTCTGGTCATGATATATTCGAACCTCGCTAGGTGGTGTGGCAGTTGCTGCAGAATAGGGGTTCACTGGACTCTTGGGTCCCTATAGACCCTGTGAGAGCAGTAAAGCACTAAGATATAGTGTCCAAGGGGAGTTGGAGGTTCAGTTGTGCCAGCTAGTGAGGGGAGGGACGGCCTAAGAGAGAACAAGTATCTTTCCAGAGCTTGCTGCTGCCTTTAAAGGAGAATGTCAGTACTGTCTTGAAAAGCAAGGCTTTAGGATTATTGATTTAACTTAACTCAAATAGCTCCCCCCCCACCCCCGCTTTGGGGTAGTTAGCCTTTCTGATACTTGAGATGAAACTCACTTTCTGTACTGGGAGTTTGACTTTTTCGTCAGTTTGATACTTTTTGTTGAAACCCCTGAAGTTAGCAAGAATGGCTAGTGGTAGTTTGCAGTGAACAGCTTCTGTCAACAAGTACTCTATAGAGCAGTGGTTCTCACTGATAGAGAACTTTTAATATCATCATTGACTTTTTTTGGACTATGTGCATGCTGCCTTTCCATGGGGATTTTGGATATAGAGTCCCATTCTGGATCTGAGAATGGGACATCTTCAAAACCCAGGGGCATCACTATTCAGAAATGAGGACCACCAGCTTGGTAGATTTTAGTTAGTATACTATATAGCCTTGGGGGATCCCTGCCCAAACCATACATAAGATCCAGAGGTAGGACAGATAGCCATTTTGAGAATATAGCATGACAATGATGAATAAATGTTGAATAATATGTTTTTCTATTAAAATTCTTAAATTATAGACTGTTTTGGAGCATGGGATGTTTTTCTGAGTAGGAGTTCCAATGTCTCATGCATTTGATTTGAGTGTGAGTAGAGGATTTTAGAAAAGGGACTGTCTTGTACCTTGGTATGCCCCCCTCAACATTCTTCGTTTTTCCTGTAACTTGTTGCCGTCAAGTCAATTCTGACTCATAGCAACCCTAAAGGACAGAGTAGAACTACCCCGTAGGGTTTCCAGTGAGTGGCTGGTGGGTTCCAACTCTTGACCTTTATCTACAAGAATATCCCCCGAAGTTCCAGGGAATAATTCATGTTTTATTATAGTAGTCTTGGATGGACTGTCTTAAAATACTGCTCTATTTCTGATTGCTTTGCTTGCCTTTTAGAGGGACAGAGAGGAAATGCTTAAATTCAAGAAGTCTTTTGGCCTGCAGCGGAGGATACTTCTTTCCCAGGGCCTTTCTAACATTTTGTACCATATGATGATAATCTAGGTTCTTAGAGAAGGTGGGGGGCGTGATGATAGGAAGCAGGAGCGTACTAAATTTGGGTGGGTTTTTTTCCCCTCAGGTAAAATTCAACACCCATGGGCTAACCTCTTGAAGTCTAGATTTGGGGCTACACCACGGAATGTGGTACTGACCCTAAGAAACATGATTAGGGATAGGCTTCAACAGGGCTCAGGTCATGGCGAGGCATAACAGAGATGTTTTGGGACAAGATTTTGCCCCTTGTCCAGACAGAAATGTAGCAGGGAATCTCATTAAATGTAATAGTGTTTCCTGGGAGAAAAGGACTAAGTTCAGCCAACTGCCAAGGGTGCATGGTCACAGTGAAAGATGGACTGTGGGTGTTATTTAAAACAAATTCTAAGGGAAAAATTGTGTGGGTCAGCCTTACTGTTGAGGAAGACATGGCCTCGGGCATGAGAACCTTGGCAGTTGATAAAGCCAGGAGAGCACTTAAAGAAGTTTCCCTATTTTGTATCTTCTGGAATATGAATTTTGGGACATACGCAGGTTATATCCTCTTCTCCAGAACGAGTTAGCAGGAATGGGTGTTGGACTTTATCAAATGCCATTTCAGCGTCGACTGAAATGATGTTATGATTCTTTTGTTTCATTTATGTGGTAATTGCCCAAGAATGATTCAGTTGAGATGGGGTTTGCCTCTCTGAGATTGGGGAAGGTATTTGAACTCTTGTTTATAGCCCTCTTGTCAGTTCCACTGCCTTGTTGAGTTCCTTGCCCTTCTCTTGGCTTCGGTAGTTCTCTCTTGTCCCTTTTGTCAGATACTCAGGTGACTTTGGTTGAGTCTAGGTTTGATAAAGCTGCATGGAGCTTTCTGTACCTTTTGGTGGTTAGAAGAATTCACTGAAGAGTTTCCTCTGCTGGAGTAGCAAGAAGAAAAGAAAAGGGTCATTAATCAGTCTGTAGAGTATAGGGGCCTGCTTGACTCCCATCTTCAGTTCAGGGAGGTGAAGTCCTTTATGTAATTACCTTAAATGGCCAAAAGAGAGAGGCCATCCATTAAAAACTATTTGCAGGATTTAAAAAATACGATGGCTTCTTTCTTTACCCTTTTGTTTGTACCAGAACATCTGATTTGTGCTCAGTCTTTTTAGCTTACATTCCCTACCCTTAGAATGTCAACTAAAACAATTTTTACCAGCTTCTGTGGTTCTTGCTTAGGTTATCGCTTTAGTCTTCTACCTGATTTAAATATAAGTCTAATTGGAATTATAGTGGTGATGGTTGCACTACTTTGCGAGCATACTAAAAAACCCACTGAATTGTGTACTTTAAAAGAGTGAGTTTTATGGTATTTGAGCTATATCTTAAAAAAAATAAGCCTTGAAAATTGGTTGACATGTCATATAAAGATTGAATATAGATAATGTTCACAGAGGTTTAGCACAGATGTTAATGGCCTTCTGATCTGTGCTTACACCTTCCTGGTAGAGTTCATAATTGATTGTTCCTAGTCTCAGTTCATTATGCTATGCACAGAAAACGTTGTTATATTTTTATCTTTTTAATAAAATAGCAATCCATAACCTTGAAAAACTTCTGATTCATTCTTTGGCGTTACCTGCCAAATACGTGCCATTCTGATTAGTTTATGATTCTATGATTAAAACTATGGGCCAGTGTTACTGTTTATTGATTGATTCATTCAGTCAATATCTTTGTAGTATTGAGATGCTAGAGATATGTTGGTAAACATGAGTGACGTAACCTTTGCCCATCTTAGGGGTTCAGTTTTTGTGGAAAGTGGTTGTCTGGGATGAGTGTTCTGTATTGCTCTTCTGAACAGGCAGCAATGTCTTGTAATTTTTCATTTTTTTAAAGGCACCTGGGAATTCTCATACTTCATGAATTTTTGGGGGGTAAAATTTTGAAGAACTTGACTACTCTGGATAACCGTTGACGAAAAGTGTTTGGTCGTTTCTAATCCTAAGGTCACTAAAAAAAAAAAAAAAGGTCACTAGAGAATGGCAAATAGTAGGAGACAGCCAAATTAAAAGAAAATAACACATAAATGAATGTTTGGAAGTAGTCATTGGTCAAAGATCAGCACATAATTGTTTTTCATGTTCCCTGAGTTTCAGAGAGATAAAATAAAAGAAGCTGTGCATCTCAGGTGTGCTGTAGGAAGAAGTACAACTAGAGTGCTCCTTAGAAGCAAGGATGGCAAGACTCCGTCTCACATACTTTAGACATGTCAGAGGGATCAGTCCTCGAGAAGGACATCATGCTTGGTAAAGTAGAGGGTCAGTGAAAAAGAGGAAGACCCTCAATGAGATGGATTGACAAAGTGGCTGCAACAGTGGGCTTAAGCATAACAACGATTGTGAGAATGGTGCAGGACCGGGCAGTGTTTCGTTCTGTTGTATATAGGGTCACTGTGAGTTGAAACTGACTTGATGACGCCCAAGAACAACCACCTAGGAAAAAATAGGGAAGACATAATGAAAAATGCATATAGATGGATCTAGCTTATTTCGTGTGTGCTTTGGAAGAAGGGCCATTGTGCTACTGTTCCGGTGCATACTTTAAAACAAGAATAATTTCAGCCTCTAAAATGCAGTTGGGTTGCAAGAATTTGTAATTTTTCAGAGAGGAGCTATTTCGTTCAGTCTTGCTGGAGTGTGTGGTAGACCTTGGAAGATCTTGAAAGGTTTTTGTTGTTTCAGTGTTGGAGAAGGCTCCGTATCATTTCTTCTTCCTCAAAGAGGGCGCCTTTCCCTTCAGATGAATTTTAACATGACCAAGAGCACTTTGAGGTGTTTAGAGCAATCTGAAACCTGATTTCCAAACCATCTCAAAATGTACGTCCGTAATAACCAGGGCAAGGAAGAACGGCTGCGATATTTCATTTGTAGAACTTAGTTTTGACCCAATCGAAAGAATGGTAGTTTTTGTTGTGGGATTTCCTGTTCTTTTGACTGTGTCGGGCCTACTGCTAATTTTTTTTTTTTTAAATCATTTTTTACACTACATTGGGCATGGAATGAAAAAAAAAGATATTCATTGGCTTGATCTATATCTTCAGTGGTTCATTCAGTTGCTTAAGGAGGGAGGCGGGGAGCAGGGAAACCAAAGTAAATAAAACAAAATATTCCTTTTGTCCTGTGTTTAGTTTGAATGCCCACAGGTGCTCTTGCATTTATCAGAAGTGAACGTTGATTGTCATAGTTGTCAAGTGCATGTTAGAAAATTTTCAGGTACAGGAGCTAGGGAAAGGGCAACGGAGTAGCACTTACAGCTATGATGAGAGAAGGCGACTAGATGAAGTCATTTTAAAAAAATGAATCAAGTGTCCCTTAATGATAGTGACGGGGTACGAAAATCATAGCATAAGCTTTGTGGTTTTTTTCTAGTAACCTATCAACTAGATTTGTGCCACAGACCTTAAACGATTCCCTGCCTTTGTCTCGAAGCCAAAGAATATTAGCCAGGTTATCTTACATCATCCTCCAGGCTACAGAAATTTCTGGCAGTGATGGTATTGTGTGAATTTGTGGTCAGATCATATTTGTTTAAGTATAGGCATATGCTTCTTCAACTCAAACATTGGATGAGTAGAACCTTCGAGAAATTTTCCCCATAAAGGTACCAACTGACTTCATTTTAATTTCTACAATGGTGTTATGTTGAAGGAGTTGAGTTTTTGATTCAGTTGTTCATATTGTTATGACTAATTAAAAATTCTATATCAGAAATTTTAGAAATTTCTTTTTAGCTTTTGGATTAACACGGAACCTTAGAAAGTGCTCACCTTGTTTGTCAGACAATGAACACGTTTGACAAATGTACAAGTGTATCTGATGAAATGAATTTTTTTTTGTGGTGGGGAACCTTAACAGAGGATAGGCCTGTATTTTAAAATGGCTACCTGCAAAACAAGTGTTGAGGAGCACCCCACCTTGCCTTTTTTTTTTTTGGCACTCTTTGCACGAGGGTCAAGGCAATGGGAAAAAAATGTTCCTGGGCCATATTTTTCTTTCCAGTCAAAATGAAAATAGTTCTGTGACCTATAGGGCAGGTATTCTTAGTATACAGTAGAAGTCAGTGAATGAATTTATGCTGCTAAAATGTTGATACTGGGGCAAGTAAGCACAGAGGTGCTGTGCTTATCTCATTTTCCCCTTGAAACCATCCTAGAAAAGATTTGCCATCATTGCTAGTTTGCATACAGGATAATCCAGGCCCAGAAGGAAGTGGCTTGCCTGAGAACACCTGGTGAGGTAGGTGAGCTAGCTATAGCTTATGCATATAAAGAGAACTACAGAAGTTACAGACCCCTGGTGGCACAGTGGTTAAGAGCTTGACTGGTAACCAAAAAGGTCAGCAGTTTGAATTCACCAGCCACTCCTTGGAAAACCTATGGGGCAGTTCTGTTTTGTTCTGTAGGGTTGTTATGAGTCAAAATCAACTCGAAGGCAATGGATTTGAGTTTTTTTTCATATAGAAGTTACTGGTCTTATATGCTGTAGATGTGAACATACTCATTTCATTTAATGTGACATTGACTGAGCACCATCATGGCCAGATATTATGCTAGGGTTAGGGATACAGAAATGGAAAAAAAAAAAAAAAAGACACCTCTCACCACAGACGCTCCTAATCTGGGACTCCTGTTGTTTTAGGATCACCTCTCTGTATGGGCAACTTGCTGTAGCTTTGGTGCTGCTCTTGTCCTGGATGATCCCTTCTGTCACTCCCAAGCCTCCTTTCCTGCCAGACTGGAATGTTCTTGCCCGGGCAGAGCAGATCTGCACGGGCTCTTCTCTTACTCCTGATAGTTGCACTGTGGGGTTCGTTTTGTTTTGAACCTAATCCCTTTGTATTATTTGAACAAAAATTGAATTAGATTGCTACCTCTGTAAAGAGTAACTACTCCCTTTTGCAACTTACATAGCACCTGAGGTGGTCAGTATCTGTCAGTATGTGTCATGATTCTTCCTTAGACTGAATTCTGAGGGAAGAACAGTGCCTTATACTGCTCAGATAGCACTGCTAATGCTAGTGGAATTGAAGTGAATTGAAGTTTCCTAATAAATGTTATCCTGGGTCCAGAAAACCATCATAAAGTGACCCTGGAATTGGATTTGGACTTTCAAAATTACTTGAAAATTTAACCCCCCTTCAAAAAAAAAAAAAAAAACTGGTTGGCACAGATAGAGAACTAATTAAAATAGAATAGCGTGCAATTTTCCAAGTAATTGTCATACGGCTTCCTTGATTCATCTGTTTTACCATAAGCTGTTTTCATCGTTGGCTGCTGTTGAGTTGGCCCTGGATTCATGGTAACTCCTTTTGCAGTAGAACCAAACACTGCCCAGCCCTTCACCATCCCCATTGTCAGTTGTGGATCAGACCATTGTGATCTATAGGGCTTTCATTGGCTGGTCTTCAGCAGTAGATCACCAGGCCTTTCTTCCTAATCTTAGTTTGCAAACTCTGCCAAAAGCTTTACAGCATTGTAGCAACAGGCAGGCCGCCACTGACAGACAGGTGGTGGCTGTTCATGAGGTGCACTGACTGGGAACTGAACCCACGTCTCCCACATGGAAGGCAAGAATTCTACCAGTAAACCGCAAAAACTAGCAGACCTTATATGCTTAGTAGGAGGGGTAGAGAATTGAAAGTGCTTATAAGGTGTCAAAGTGATGTATTTCATGTGGGCCAGTTCATCCTTTCCGGACAGTAGTTCGGTGTATAAATCAGATATTTTCCTAATAGAAGCTGCCAATGTGTATTCATTTGAGGTTTTAACAGAGCAAGTACCTATTGGAAATCTTGCACACAGACCTCATTTGTTCATTTCCATTGATAGAAATTCAGATGCCTGCATCAATTCTGTTTTTGGTTTTTGCTAAAATCTCTAACTTGATGTTAATATTTTACTTTTTTAAAAACCTCTGTCTCCACTCATGGAATTAGGAAAACAGGACCTATAGAATGAAACCCTCTTGAATCTCTCTTAAGACTTTTCATGGTGCTTTTTATATTCGTAATGCTTTGTTCCTGCAGAAATAGTACTCTTTGTTTACAGAGAAAAAAGCTGTGTTTTCTTTTCCTTCAAAAATACCCAGTAAAATAAAGAAGCCCTTCCCCCTCCGCCCCTTCTGTGTCCTTTAAAACCCTGATCCCCATTTGCATTTTGTAGTGTGTATATTCTGGGCTTTTTCAAAGTCAGCCAATACTTACCTGGTAGGAAATTCAGCAGAACTTTTTTATGTGTTATTTGGGCTTTTCTAGATTAGTTTGAAAGTAGGGCTGCCCATCTTATTTGCCTAAATATTGCTGTGTAATTGCTACAAAAGCTGGGCCTGGTGTGGACTAACAATTGACTTGAACGATCTGGGGCCATGTTTGTTTGTCAGCTTGTCATCACTGTCAGCTTGTAGAGCTTGTAGGGGTAGAGGCTGAAGAGTTAGTTCTGGGATTGGGTATTATCCATAGGACTTCGTTTTCTATACCTTATTCCCCCTTAAGCACCTGGTTAGCTTCCATCACAGATGCCTTTTAGGAGAAAGGACCAACACATGGTTAGTGAAGATGGAGAAGAAATTTTAATGTTACCTTTATAGATTTTTCTTCCCTTGCTCTATTCTCATCCTTCTCAGCTACCTAAAAATGTTTAAGGACCACTCACATTTCTATGACAGATTTATATATTACAGTTAGAAAATGGAGTTAGGTATACTTTTGATAGTGATATGAATAAGTTACAAAGACCAATCTGCCTACCAGGCTTCTTCCCAGCAAATGTACAGAGCAGGAAATGGTGTTATATAGACTTTTTGTTCATCTGTTTGGGTAAGGATCTGCTAAACCCTTACCTAAGGTAAAAACTGAGTTTATCATCTTAATGATTTCATAAAGCCAAAAAAGAAAAAAAAAAAAAAAACAAAGGGGTTGTCATAAAGTCAACTCTGACTCATAGCGACTGTATAGGACAGAATAGAACCGCCCCATAGGGTTTCCAAAGAGCGCCCGGTGGATTCAAACTGCCCACCTTTATGGTTGGCAGTTGTAGCTCTTAACCACTGTGCCGGCAGGGTTTCCAGTGATTTCATATGGTTCCTAGCAATTCTGAACACTAGGTTGGTTGTCCATTTTCAGAACGTTTGGGTCTGGTGGACTGTCTTCTATGCCTACTAGCACTTTTTCTCTGAATTATGAAATTACATTTGGGAAATAAATTAAAAATCCTCGATTATCCCATTATAGTAATACAACCACTGTAATCATTTTTGCATACAGTTGTGTTGCATTACGTGCATTTCAGAGTTCTGAATACTCACCTGTACTTGCTTGACCCTCCGCCATCCCACGTCCTGTTTTCCCTCTCACGGAGTGAGCTTGGAAGACGAGGATGTGACTGCTGCGGCTTCTGTTTCTGAGCTTCTGTAAGGGTGAGCATCCACTGTGGTGGCTGTGATCCTAGTGTTTAAGGTGATTTTTTTTTTTTTTCACACATTGTGGCCCTAAAATGCAAGCGAACCTCTTCGTCTGGTGTCAGTCAAAGAAAAGTGATCTGTTGCAATGCGAGAGGAAAAACTGCCTGTGTTGGACTTACCTATGTTAAGAGATGGTAGGTTGTTCTTCACCTTGGGGTCTTCAAGTGTGATTTTGACAATGCGTGATTTTCATCTCACATGCTGAGTTTTGTCTCTAACCTCTGAGTTAGATGTGACGTCACTGAATTTAATTCCAGTCCTTTTTCCTGTATGCATTTTACATAATTGTCTTCAAGGCTATGTTTATTTTTAAAGCTTTAAAATATATTGTATCAAGTATCTTTCCATATTGCTCCATAATTTTTTATAACCATCCTTTACTACAAGACTTTTTAGTTATTGTCTTTTCAGAAGAATTTTTTTAGCCGGTATAGTCAGCCCAAACAGTAAATGCTTTCTAACTTGCCTGCTTGGACCCACTCGTAATGGTTTTGCCATGGGTATTTTAGAATAGGAAATATTTAGAACTGTCATGCTACTAATTTCAATACTTCTTAACTATAGACGTGTTTTTGGCTGTACTCAGGCTTGTGAGACCCAATTACATAGTAATTGGGCTCTGTTGAGTGTGGAATTCAGACTACTTAAATGAGCCCAAGATCTTGGTAAATGGGGAGAAGGCTGTACAGCGTAGTCGTTAGTAGCATTAATTTGGATCTGGACTGCCTGGGTTTGAAGTCTAGTTTTGCTACTTACCGTTGAGGTGACTTTGAACAAATTAGTTATTCTTTCTTTGCCTGCTTCACTATGGGTAAAATGGGGTTAATAGTATGTACCTCATGAGGTGGTTTTGAGGATTAAATTAACATATGTATTTAAAATAAAGCCTCATACCAGCAACTGCTATATAAATGTTACTTAGCATCATTAATATTGTATGTTGGCCATTCCTGAAAATCCTTACTGTAAACCATGAGTTTCGAACACACAGAATGCCTGGGATCAAGATTGGGTCCTTTAAAAAAAAAACTTTTGGGCATTAGAATTTAACCTTAAATTTCTGTTCTTGTTTGATAACTAAGTTCCAGGCAAAAGAAATTTGAGTGTTCAGCTTGTGAGCTTCATATTGAATCGGAAGCGCCTTGTTAACATATAGTACTGCAGAGTTGATGTACAGAGATGCTGTCAAATGCTCTTAATGTTTTCTGTAGACTGTATCCTTTCCCTTCCGGTGCGTTTAGTATCAAAGTCTGTCCTTGAGCGAAGTATGAATGTTATCGTGAATCTTCTCCACCTCTGTCCATAGATTCTGTAGGTTCCTCTGAGCCACTGTAGGTACTTCTTTAAGCACAGAAAGGAAATTGAGGGCTTTGCCACCTTGGTATTAGTTCCCTGTATTTTTCATTTGGCAACTATGGAGAGGGTTTCTTTCCACACACCTGGACATTCCTTTGAGATAGTTGGCCCATTGCTCTGGGCTAGCCCTTTCTGATTGTGCACATGTATTTGAGTATTTGCAGTAGATATTTGGTGATGAAAGGCATATTAGTTGCTTCTGCTCTTCTACAGTGTTTGCCAAGAACATTCTGAGTGGTTTATAAAATTTATGTATCAGATGTTCAGAGTTGATACAAGAAAATTCACTTGAAAGCAGTTAGTGGCAAAACAGTTTCCATTGTTAGTAGGGTATATACAAATAAGTATGCCGTCTCTCTAATGTAGTTTTAATTTTTCAAATAGACTGATCCTGTGGTAAATTTAAACAGAAGTTGGAGGAATTACTTTTAATCCATGCTGGTCAGAGTTGTGAAACTAGGATAGAAAATTGGTCAGCCTAAGGTGGTGCTGAGATTTCTAGTGGCCTTCATTTCTTTTCCCCAATCAGTTCCTAAGACTCAAAGTAAGGATCAGCGTATATAATTGTAACATTCCGTAAGGAATTTAAGAGTATTTAACAGGTCTTAAAGTCAAAGATTACGATGTAATAAGGACATTTCAGACCATTCATTTCATGTGAGCAAGAAATCCAGCCTATTCACCAACTTTTTTTTTTTAAGTTTATGTTTTTTATTGCTGTGTTTTTAGTTTTTTGGGGAGGGGCTTTGATGTCTTAAGGGAGCCCTGCTGGCACAGTGGTAAAGCACTTGGCTGCTAACCAGAAGGTTGGTGGTTCAAACCCACCAGCCACTCTGTGGGAGAAAGATGTGACAGCCTGCTTCCATAAAGATTTATAGCCTTGGAAACCCTATGGGGCAGTTCTACTCTGCCCTATAGGGTCGCTATGACTTGGAATTGACTCAGTGGCAATGGATTTGGTGTTTGTTTGTTTTTGATACCTTGATTGAGTGATTCCAGTTTCCTATTTTATGTACTTTGTGCTCAGAATTGTCATAGGTTTTGTGTTGTTTCTCTTTCCCTAAGTTTTGGACAAATCACACTTTTTTTCTTGTTTTTCGCTTGCACAGTGTCACTCTTAGTAAGGTTCTTTATCCTATGAGGCAGTGGAGAAAGGATGGAAGCCACTTGTGCAGCATTGCATTGACAAGTCTGATTTTGTAGTAGTGTAGGGGCAGTATCAGGGAAATTATAGGATGGGTTAGTGTCGGAGTTCAGCAGGCTATAAATTCCATGACCTCCCGTTCTCATGGGTTGTGAGAGCTGCAGCCTGTGCTGCAAATGACATTGCTTGGGAGAGAGGTGAAGGTATTTTATAACTCTAATGGTATGTACAGTTTTTGAACGTGGGTTCATTGCTAACAACTGCTGTATCCCAGCCTACCCCGCCACCAGTCCTTGTGCATAAGCACAATTTTGGACCCAAATATTTGTACTTAATCATGCTTTTACACCTTCTTCCTTTCATAAAGATTTTAGCTGGCTTATGACTTGAGTTGAAATGAGGAAAAAAAGAGGAGACCTGAAATGGTCTGTCCCCTGCCAACCAGAAGCCTCCTATGGTATCCAAACAGAATAGTTGCCTCAGTGTATCAGCACTTCTGTCTTTGAAGGTGGTTTCTGCTTAAAAAGTGGTGACTCTGTTAGCATAGCTTTGGGATAAATTGTTTCTCCCTCTTCTCTCAGGATATGCTTTTTTCCAGATACTTTCCTGCTCTTATTGACTCTGTTTTTCCAGAAGATTCAGCCCATGATTAAAATGTTTTGGGTCCCCACTTGAACTTTCTGTGGGATTACTCAATTCTGGGCCACCCTCGCTGGATCATCAGTGCTAAAAGAGGGCAAAGGATCTTCCTGGTTTATAGAAAAAGTCATTTTGGAATAAATCTCAAAGTCCAGAAACATCCAGACTTTCTTCATTGTTTTTTTCTATTTGGGGTAGCAGCTTTGCCTAGTGTAGGGGAGGGAGGGGCTAGTTGGGAGGGCTTGTGTTTAAGGGGTTCAGAGGCAGGGGATTTAAGTGTATCTTTTGTGTTTGCAAGGCACTAACACCACTCCCGTCTGTATTTAAATGCTGTCCCCAGGTTACGACTATGGCTATGTCTGCGTGGAGTTTTCACTCTTGGAAGATGCCATCGGATGCATGGAGGCCAACCAGGTTGCTTTATACTTCGGTCAAATGATGCTGGAAGGATATTTTTTTTATGTATGGGGAGGGGAGGTTTCAAATGATATCACTTTGGAAAGGTAGGAGAAATCTGTCTTTGGAGCATACCACAGTCCAACCAAAAAGTGGTTGTGAGGAGAAACTTAAAAGAGGCTGGGAAGGTTTCTCTTATGGAAGGGTTAATGGGTACAGAGTGTATATTTAAAACTAGAGCCCAATTGCAGTTGAACTAGATTCCAAAGACAATAGATGGGAAAAAAATGACAGATCTGGAGTGCTTCCCTTGGGGATGCAAAGAATGATCTTTGACTGTGACCCAAGGAGCTGCCTGGCACAGGGATTCTAGCTTGATACTCACACCCAAACGTAGGGTGAAGACCACTGATGGCAACTCCCATGGCACTCAGGTCCTGCCTGTGTGTGCCACTTTCACAAGAGGGCCATGAGGGAGGAGAGAGATGCAGATTGCTTGTGTCTATTGCATTTATTATTGTTCTTTGCCAATTGGAGTTGTGTACTCAAGTCCTTGGCTGCATATAGTCAGTGCTGGTGAATCTGAATCTCTTCTTATGTTTGAACCATCTAGAGGTATTCAGCTTGCCACTAGTCCTGTCATCTGGGTCTTTTATTAAACCCTGCCTGGTAGTTGCGGGAGAAGAATTACTAAATGGATAGAATCCTTCTTGTCGTGGTGTTCCCATTGAAAAATTAGTTTTCTCTCTGTTGCTTTCATTTCTCTATCTGTAAGGTAGAAAAGGAAGCTTAGTGATATAGTTGGATTTTTATGTATCTACTGCCTGTACTTAACAGTGTGAATGCAGTGAGCCAGAGTCTCAAAAGAAGGCTCTGCCAGAGAAGAGCAGTATTACTTGAAAACTCTTCCTCTTCTGTAGCTTAATGCCCTTTTCTATCCTTTGGCTATGTTCTCCCCTTATGGGCATGGAGATGACATGCTGTCAGTGTGTTGGGAGCAAGCACTAATTAGAGGAAACTTTGATGAATCCATAGCTATTGTTGGTATTATAAACACTGCCATGTCCTCAGGGAGTGTTTGGGTTGGGACCACAGCCCTTTGATTTGGTGGGCTTCTCGTAGACTGATTTACGCAGTGTACACTGAGTCAGTCGTTTAACAAACACTAATTATGTGCCAGAAACTGTGCTGCCTGCCAACTTTGGAGAGAAGAATGAAGATCCCAATCTGTATGCCTGTAACTGATTCCATTCTGACAATCTGTCCTAATTTGAGAGTGTTCATTTAATTCTTAAGCATCTTGTTCTTATCAGTTAAAGGTCATTAAGGCCTATGCCACTTTACTAAATACTGTGAGTGGTGGAAACATAAATAGAAGAGCCAAACACCAGTACTACCTCTTAACTGCCCTTTCCCTCCACCCCAATGAAAAATCTTGCCTAAAGTATCCCTCCCTCTAGAGAGTGGTCTTACAAAGAACTTTGGCAGCCTTCTTTAAAAGCAAGGCTATCCTTAGGCAGGTCTTCTCCTGGAGCCACATCTGGGCAAATGCTCATTTACTCAAGCAGTGGAGACAGAGTGACTTATAGACATTCCTGATGCGTGGTCCTTGCCCAGTGAATGGGACATGAGAACAAAGCAGAAACGGGGCCGGAATTCTTCCAGGTGTGAGATAGAGAGTTTTACAACAAGTAGCCATCCTCATGCATAGGGTACCATGTGGCACTCTCTGCAAGAGTACAAGTAAGAGACAGTCCCTACCTTCTAGGACTTTATAATCTCAGACCAAGAAAGAGGACAGCTTATATGGTACTGATGGATCACATAGGGTGTTCTCTCAAATAAACGAGTTTTTGTCTGCCCTCATTTTCAGTGTCCCCTGGAGTTATTCCTTAATAAGACACCTTACATATCCTTATTCTTATTGAGTCAACCCCATTTTCTAGATTTTTATTCTCCCCCTGGCCATGGGACAGAGGGCACACTGCTAGCATTGCCATACAACAGAACCACTCTTGCAGAACTGCACAGACTTCGTGATCCATTAAGCATTCTCTTAATAAATCTTTAGCACAACTCAGGGCGTGTGTAAATCTTTTTGATGGGAAGAATTTTTGAGAATGGGGATCTCCAGGGAAATTGTTTTCTATTGTAGTAAAATATGCACAAAATAATGTTGTTTTATCCAGTTTTAAGCATATAGTTGAGTGACATTAAGTACATTCGTAGTGTTGCGTAACTATCACCATTTCCAGAATATTTTCATCATGTTAATCTGGGAAAATTTTTGTACTTTGATAGTATAGCATAGAAAAGAAGAGTGCAGATTCTGGCATCAGATGTTACTTCCTACCTGGATTACCTCTAGCAAGTTTTTTTTTTTTTTTAACCTCCTTCAACCTCAGTTCCCTCTGTAAGAGGGATAATGCTGGTACCTTCTTCATGGGATTCTGGTGTGGATTCAGTGAGACTATTTATTCATGAGTACCTGCTGTGTGCCAGTATCTTTCTGGGTGCTGGGGATATAACAGCAGACAAAACAGATTGTATAACTTTTGTTTTAACGGGAAAAGACAGGTCAAAAGCAAGTAGAAAATTAAAAGTAATACAATATATTATAGTGCTAAATGCTGTAAAGAAAATGAAGCAAAGTATTGAGAGAATATGTGATGAGGGGCAGTTTTAGACAGGGTAGTTCGCAAAGCTTCTTGAGAAATGACAGTACATTTGAGCAGCGACTTTTGGTGAATAATATATGTACAACACTTGAAATTAAATGATTGTCTCCTCCCCCTCCACTGTGGCAAGTAATTTCCAGTCATAATTCTAGGAAAATAAATGTATTTTTACATCTGGAGTTTATGAAAACTACTTCTTTAAGGAAATGGATGTAGATCAAACTCCCTACTACAAAGTAGTTCAGAATCTTAGGAGAGACATAAGAACGTGAGGCAAGAAGCCCTGACTCCGCAGAGTAAATAAAGCAAGTTTTTGTGGAAGATGGTTGTCAGTCTATTCACCCATTTTCCTTCCCCTCCAAGTTTTCCTTTCACATTCTCCACATTCTTCAGGCCAAATTTGTACAGATTCCCAGTTGTCAGGATTTGCTGGGCACCGTGGAGTTGAGTCTACATGATTGTGTGTATACGTATGAGGTTTCTTTTGAATGCTTTTGGGTTGGTTTTTTTCATAACTCTTTGTTATCGTGACTCGTAATGTGTATATATCTTTATTATTGACTGATACTTGGAGGTCTAGTGGGAAGGGAATGAAAGAGCCTCCTGCTGGCTTGGTTCATTAAATATTGTGGGTCGTGTATGCTTCAGTGAGGTTGCTTGGGACAGTAACTGAGGCCCCTCCAGCCCTTTCCCAGCACCTGTTTGGAGGTATCAGTACTGAGCATTGTGGCCAGGGAGAACCATCAGGGCATCACTTAGCCAGCAGCTGTCTGTCTGGGGGAAGTATTTCCAACAGAGGCCTGTCAGATCATATGTACACCATCTCTGACCAGGAGAAGGGGACAGCCAGTGAATGGTGTGAAGCAGAGCCTTTCTTTGTACCCCTAAAGTATTTCTAGTAGTGTTGTATGCCCTTGGCATTCTTCTTTGTTGTCCAGTCCTTGGGGATTGAAGGTGAATATCATCTCCTTTTCTCTGTGTGTGCTGTTGCACTGGGATTAGAAATGGGGAGAGAAATAGAAGTATTCTATTTTTTTTTTATTAGACTATCAATTCCTTTCAGTGGTTGCCCAGCTGTGAGTACTAGGCTGGCTCTCTCATGCTATTGCCATTCAGTCTGCAGGTATGAGGCATTTTATTTTCTCCTACTTCATTCTTAAATTTGCAGGGTTGCTGTTTGTTGCTTCCTCCTAATTGGCTAAGTATTCACTAAAATGCCCTCCTGAAAGATAGCTCTAGGAGAAGGATTCATTTCTCTGGAATTTTTACTCAACTTGCTTGGCATCAGTGGTCTTCTTTAGCTAAGGCTGAGTTGATTGTGACAAAATCGGACTGACATTACAAAGTACAAAGAAAAGGATACTGTTAACACTTAACATGAAAATTCTTTCACACACTGGCCTTTAGCTGATATGGGGAATGCAGGCTGTGGAATATTCATGAAGTTTTATGAAGTGGTGTTTTTTGTGTTAGCAAAGTTAAGAGAGTTTGGATTATTGAAGATACCAGAATTGGCAGGATGTTTGTGAAGTTATGTGAAGGAAGCCAAATCTTAAGTGTGTTTTTTCCTTGTGATTAAAATTGGAGCAATAGGGAAAACTTATGTTCTTGGGGATAGGAAGACTATTTGTGAGGCCATAGTGGAAAAACTGGATGAAGACCCAGTTTGTTGGAAACTTACTCAAGTTGGTAATAATGACATAAGGCTGTATGAAATACTTCAGTACTTAAGTTGTATGCATTCCAAGTAACAAAAACCAGTAATCTTTATAAATACGTACAAGGTTGTAGTGTTGCCTGAACAACACTTATTCCAAAATTACTTCACTGAGGAGAAGTGGCATCCTGGCCAGAGCTCACTTGTGTAACTTGTGGCTTGACTTATGCCATTCTTCCTGGAAACTTCCATTTCAGTACCTCTTCCTGATTGCTCTCAGTAGAGACATTGGTGGGAAACAAAGGAAAATGCATTAGAAAATGAGCGCTCGCAAAGGGCTATTGAAGATCTCACTCATGGGAGAGTTGGGATATTCAGGAGGATTGAAGATGATTTTAAGGACTGATGATTTGATTGTGCAGTTTAGTTATCCATCCAGCAAATGACTGTGCATGAAGCAGTATAACATAGTTAAACTCAGGGCTCTGGAGGCAGTGCGCCTGGGGTTGCATCCCTGCTCTGTTACCACCTACTAACTGTGTAACTTGGCCAAGAGGCTTAACCTCTCTGTGTCTGTGTCCTCACATACCTCTGGGGATTAAATTTAAAGTGGTTAGAACTGAGTCTAGCACACAATGAATGTTGAATATATGCTTGTTATTATCATGACATCTCACCTAACTGCAACAGAGTTTCAAGGTACAGCAACTCCGATCTTGGCTTCAGGGAGCATGCAGCTGAAAGAGGATTTGGTGGGAGTGTGTGGAGAGGGGTTGTATCGACAATACTTCTCATTTAAACTGTTGACTTGTACTGTCAGGGGACTGCTTTCAGGCCTCTTTAGGGATTTCTTTTGCCTTAGTCTACAAATCTTAACACTAAGAGAGGATCTCTTAAGAGAAAGAGGAGACAGACAGCACCACACGTGGGGCATGGAGTGTGATTAGACCACACTGGAAGCCTAGCTTGTGACTTTGAAACCCCAAGCTCTGATACCAAGCCTCTGGCAAAGCCTCTCTGCGGTAATTGTAAGACGTGCTCTAAACTGGATTCAAATAAAGATTTATCATTTGACAGTTTTAAGGAGACCTTCCAACATACCTCCTACGATGACGTTTATAATTATTTTTATCATACATAAACCATGGTTCATTTCTGTGAGTTGGATAATTTGGTTCTTAATTTGTGCTGATTGGAAATGTGCCTATATATTTTAACCTTGTGCTTTGATAATGTCACGTTCTTCTTTCAGCTTGTATTTTTAGTTAATGATTGACTTTGTATACAAACGGGTTGTATGTAGTGTTAATTTTCATAGTCTGGCCTTTTGGAACTTGATTACAGATGGTTATTGAAAAAGGATGCAGAATAGGTGTAATTCTAGTTAACTTGCTCAGGGGTTATGCAAAAATGTGATTCAGTTTGTGAATCATATTTTTGCATAACTTATGTATACCTCCAGACAGTATAGGGTTGGGAGCACAGAAAGGTTTAGCAACCCAGCTTCATTAGTTCCTAGCTTTTTTGTAACTTCTTAGTCTAAGTTTCCTCATCCGTAAAATGAGGATAATCATAGTATCTACCTCAGAGCAGTTATGAGGTTAAAGTACATAATGCATGTAAAGTGCTTGGCACAGGTTAGCATGTAGTAAAATGTGGTTTGATAACACTGGTCTCAGCTTCGTTGTACCAGGTCCTCCTTTTCCTGGGCTGAGGACTGAGAGATGCCTGGCAAGTGGCAGCTCTGCTTTGGGTGGCTCTCTTGTATCCAATCAGGGGCTCATTTAATTTTTTTTTGGTAATGATTTTAGATGGTGGCAGTAGTTCTTATGGGGGAGGGGGATTCTGACATCTTCCCCCTCTCCTCTACCATCAGACATTTGGTAGTGTCTGGAGCATTTTGGTTTTTATACCTGGGAAGGCGTGCTACTGGTATCTAGTGGGTAGAGGCCAGGGAGGCTGCTAAACATCCGACAATGCACAGGACAGCTCCCACAACAAAGAATTATCCAGCTCAAAATGTCAGTAGTGTTGAGATTGAAAAACCCTGGTGTAAGAGGACAAGAGTTGTGGTTAGACCAAGAGAGGATGACTCAGTTTACCATGGATTATCTTATAATGAATTCTCTGTCTCCTCACCTTTCTCTTGGTCCCAGCACAGGGGGAAGTGGTAGTGGGGTTGGGAGTGTAGTGAGAGTGGAGAACACAGCTCCTGCTAACCCCCCAGACTATCAGAGTCACAGCCTGGCCTCTGCCCTTGGAGTAGAAGCTTTAAAATGAGATTGGTTTGATGTATGAACCAAAATAAGATTCCTTAAATAGGCAAAGGTGTCAGATTGTAATCAGTCTGAGATAATCATTAAGGTAGCCTACTATCTAGCAGATGAGGGTGGGTGGGGGTCAGCAGATCCTACACATTGGGTAGCAGTTACTGGAAAAATCAAACAAGTTGGGATTTCTCAAAACAGATGGTACTTCACATGTCAGATACTTTTCTAGGGACATCCTTAAATGTGGGTGCTGGTTTTCACAGCCCTGGCTGTAGTGTATTAAACATTTGAAGTCTCTATTGGAAGATCTTTTCATGGGTTTTATTTTAGAGGAAGGTTTCACAGAGCCATGTGATTGGGATTGGTAAAAGAAACATATATTTTATCTCAATATAGTAGTGCTTTGCTATAAATGAAACCTACATTGTCATGGAATGCTGTGTAATACTGATTGGTCTGTCTGGAATCACATTGGAAGGATGAAAACCAACTCATTTTTTTGTGATACAGTAAATGCTAAGCACCTCCTCTGTGCGAGGCCCTTGGCTAGGTGGTATGCGTTTATTAATGAGTAAAATGAACATGTCTCTTAATGTTCTAGTGGGACATAACTACTTAAAATTTTTTAATTATTTTAAGACTTTTCATTTTGAGATAATTTGCCTTTAAAAATGCACAAGAATAGTAGAAAGAATCGCATATCTCTTTCGTTCTTATGCTTCATAGTACAGTTATCAAAATCAGGAAATTATCATTGATCTAATATTATTTAATTGACAGAACTTTCCCAAATTTTTCCTATTGCCCCAGTAATGTTCTTTTTCTGGTCCAGAATCCAATCTGGAATAACATATTGCATTTAGTTGTCATGTCTCCATTTTCTGTGACAGTTCCTCAGTCTGTCTTTGTTTTTCATGACCTTGGCACTTCTGAACAGTATTGGCCGTTATTTTGTAGGATGTCTCTCAGTTTGGGTTTGTCTGATGTTTCCTCATAATTAGATTCCAGTTATGCGTTTTGGGCAAGAATACCACAGGAGTGATGTTATGTCTTTCCCGATACATCATCAGGTGGCACATGGTTCTGTTCGTGTTCATTGCTGTTAACTTTAATCACTCTGTTAAGGTGGTGTCTCCCAGATTTCTCCACTGTAAAGTTATTATTTTCTTCTTTGTAATTAATAAATACCTTCTGATCTGGCTTTGAGATTATGAAAATATCCTATTTCTCAACATACCTTTTTTACTTAATAATTCTAGCATCCGTTGATGATTCTTGCCTGTAACAGGTATTACTGTAGGATTTATCTGATGGTGACTTTCTATTTCCATCATTCCTTCTACATTTTTTGGAGTTCTTCCATAAGCAAGAGCTGTCCCTTCTCCGTTATATTTTTAGTTAGTTATTTGTACCAGTGTAGATTAATGAATTTTTACTCTATGGTTTGTATCCTGGATTGAGTTGTGTTCCTCAAAAATATCTGTCAACTTGGCTAGGTTTTGATTTTCTTGTATGATTGTCTACCATTTTTATCTTCTGATGTGATATCTCTATACGTTGTAAATCCTATCACTATGTAGATTAGTGGCAGTTCTATTGATGAGGTCTACAAGACTAGATAGTGTCTTGGAAGCCAGTCTCTTTTGAGATATAAAATAGAGAAGCGAGAAGAGAGACATGGGAACCTGATACCACCAAGAAAGCAGTACCGGGAACAGAGTGCCTCCTTTGGACCTGAGGTTCCTGCTCTGAGATGCTCCCAGACCAAGGGAAGACTGATGACAAGGACCTTCCTCCAGAGCCGACAGAGAGAGAAAACCCTCCCCTGGAGTTGGCACCTAGAATTCAGACTTCTAGCCTACCGGACTGTGAGAGAATAAACTTCTCTTTGTTAAAGCCATCCACTTGTGGTATTTCTGTTATAGCAGCAGTAGGTGACTAAGACAGAATGTAACCCATTACTATCATTATGTATTCTGTTACTAAAATTGTCCTAAGTTTGGCCATTGGGAGTCTTTAAATTAGCTGCTGAGTCCTGGTAGCATACCTCCATCTTTCTTTTTTTAAAGCATTTCCTTACTTCTGGCACCACAAGCTGTTCCAGACTCATTCTGTATTTTCCCTGCTCCAGTCCTTAAGTCAGCCATTTTTCCATAGATCCTAGGTTCCTTTTGTTGGAGAATGATACTTAGAAATCAAGATCTGATGATACTAGGTATACTGATTGCTACAGGGGTGTCATTGTTCCTAGGTTCTCTCAGTGGACAGAACAAGAAATATATATATACACATATACATGCTTAAACCTGTGTCTGTATCTGTGTATGTGTGTATATACAGGTAGTCCCTGACTTACTGACATATTTGAGTTATGGTGAACTGCACTTATGACCATCTTTTTTTTTTTAATCTTATCGTTAATATGTACTACATACAGTGTTGGCAGCATGTGATTTGCCGATGTTATTGTTCTCACGCCAACTTCCCCAAAAAATAAAGATCGGATTTGTAAAGATATTAGTAATGAAAGGCAATAATAATGAAAACAAAAAAAGCTGGTATTTGACTTACGACAGAACTGACTTATGATGGAGTTGTTGGAACAGACCCCTGTTATAAGTTGGGGACTACCTGTATATACTAAAAGCCACAATTTCATACTGGTATCTCCAATTCCAGTCTGACACCACAGAATTCATTCTGGCTTTCCCTGTTTCCTTATTTAATTCCTTTCTCCAACGGTGAAAAACCTAGCTCACATCCACAATATACTTATTTGCTCAATCCTAGAGTATACATTGTTTCAGAATTGTTAATTCATACCCCTATGAAAAACTAGAGTACAGTATTTGGGTATAGTTTATAGTTCTTTTGTCTTAAGGTCCCTCTGTGGCACAGATGGTTTGCCTTCTGGGTATTAACTAAAAAGGGTGACGGTTCGAACTCACCCAGCAGAACCATAGAAGAAAGGCCTGGCAATCTGTTTCCATAAAGATTACAGCCAAGATAATCCTGTGGAGCACAGTTTTACTCTGTAACACATGGGTTCACCATGAGTTGAATTTAGCTGAACAATGGGTTTTTGTCTTTAGCCTTAGAATAACTCGTTGTTGTTGAATCAATTCTGACTCATAGCGACTCTATAGGACAAAGTATAGAACCGCCCTGTAGGGTTTCCTAGGAGTGGTTGGTGGATTCGAACTGCAACCTTTTGCTCTTAAGCCTTAGAATATATAGTCAGAATATCATTTTCCAAAGTTATTCAGGTTACTCCTTTACCACCCTACCCACTCTTCGATGTGGTTATGTTATTCGTTCTACTGTAGATAAAGGGGAAAATACAGGTTTTAAAAAAAACTCTGTGCTGCTACCACTTTGATGTATAGCTTTCCTGATTTTTCTATGTATATATCACCTGTAGTCTATATATTTACAAAATAAGACAGTCTACACAAATGATTTATAACCTTTTCACTTCAAATATTGTAGAAGTGTTTCCTTGTCATTAAATATATTTTATCACATCACTTTTAATATCTCTATAATGCTCCATAGTATAGATTACCATGCTTTATTTAACTAGTTCTTCATTTGACATTTTGAGGTTATTTCTTTACTATTTTAAACAATGTTGTGGTGAATGTCCTTGTAGCTAGTCACACATCCTTAATTACGTCTTTAGAATTAATTCCTCAAAGTAGACTTGCAAGATTGAGAGGTAGCATATTTTTATGACTTCATAAATGTAGTCAAATTGCCATCAAGAAATTTCCTGATTGACTCGTTCATCAGCGTTATTTTAGAGTACCTGTCTTTCCAGCATCGCAACCAGTGCCAAGTGTTATTTAACAAAATACTTGTACTGTATAATGGTACATGAGTATTTGTTGCTGTAGTCTCTACTTTTCTGTCTGTTTGAAATATGTTATAATTTTTTTTAAATATTGCCAGTCTGGTGAAGAAGGGAATGTTTTAACTTGCCTGTTTGTCTTAGGTTATTAGTGAGATAGAATATTTTTACATTTGATTACTAGCTATTTGTATTTATTAATATATATTCAACTTGCTAGGGTTGCTATGAGTCGAAATCAACTCAACAGCAACGGGTAACATAAAGTTCTTAAAATATGTTGAACCAAAAGTGAAGAAACCATGACACCTTAGTCAGCCTGTCTAGTCTTAAGTTACAGCTCTTTGAATTGTTGAAAATAAATACATTACCTGAATATGAGATGAACTTTACAAAAATTTATCCATCAAAGAGAATTTTTTTTCCAAGTTTTTATAAAGTCTTTGCTATTCTAGAGCATTTTCTCAGTTACTTATTTTGAACCACAAACTGTTATTTGAGGAAGATACATTAGTCAGTGACCTCAATCCACGCTAGCTTTGAATGGTTATAGAAGTCAACTTTATAAACCTGTTAAAAAAGGGGGGGGGGGCAAAGAAATTTAACACCATTTCTGTAATTATTCTGGGGTTATAATCTCACAAATAAAATGTTGGATGACATTTTAATAAAACAAGTACTCAGATTCACTTAAAGGACCAATAAAAGAGTTGGCTATCATAATACAATGTCAAAAGGTACTTATGCCTTAGGATAAACATCTCCACAATGAATGGGATTATTCACAGATTCAAAACATGCTGTACTGTAAGCAACTTAGGTGGGAATTAAAGTGACGTGCTCTAGAAAATTGCTAGATGACCTAAAATGGGTCTACAGATGATAGTCCTGATGACAAAGCAGCATGTGAAGAGCTTGAATAAAATAGTCTCAAGGAGTATACACATGGAAAAGAACAATATTTCTAAATTATTTTTCTTTTGAAGTGTTGTATACATACTAGAAAGAGCACAGACCATAGTGTACTGCTCGTTGAATTATCACAAAGTGAGCATACTGTATCAAGAAACAGAACATTGCCAGTTCTCCAGAAGCCCTTCCTGCCCTCCTAGTTGTTATCCTTTCCATTCTTCCCAAAGGTGCTACTCTCCAAAGAGTCCTTTGACTTGCTTTTGAGCCTTATGTAAGTAGAACCACAGTTTTTATATGACTTACATAAATAGAATCACATTTGTATATGACGTTTATACTTAGTATCGTTTTTGAGATTCATTCTGGTGTAAGTGCAGTATTTTCATTTACATTGCTGTACAGTTTCCCAGGGTAGGAATATACAACAACTGATTCATTGGTTCTAATGTTGGACCGTGATGGACATGTGTTATTTTCCATTTGGAACTATTTCAAATGATGCTACTGTCAAAATTGTTATTTTCTTTGGTGAATAGGTGTACTCATTTCTGTTAATATACACCTGTGAGTGGACTTGTTGAATTTGGTGTGTATCTTTAACATTTCATCTAGTAGTTCAAGCTTTTATTGATTGCTGCCTAAATACGATCATTCAATAGCTATTATTTTTTACTGTGTTTATGTGCCTGCCAGTGTGTAGGCATTGGGAATACAGCAGTAATTAAGACCAATTATTTTATTTTGTAATTTAAATGGATAAGACCAATTAATAAATTAAATACAAGGAGACATTTAACTGTTTTATTCCTATCCCTAAAAGTTTATTCATTCCAGGTGGTCAAGCAGGAAAATGGATGTACCCCTCTATTCAGAGCCCTTTTATTTTTTGGTGTATATGGTAATTGAGAACTAGAGCTTTGAGCAGAATTGAGGAGTGATAGGGAACGTGAATGTGGTAGTGGTATGCACAGTTATAGAAAAGGCTCACTAAGTGACTTTGAGGGGGGCAGGTTAAATGGGGCTCATCTGGGCCAGGGTGTGGCAGAGAGGAAGGAATGACATAACTAAATGTCTGCTTTGGCAGTGATCTTTCAGACCTGAAAGCTTTTTTAGTTTGTTTGTTTTATTTGAAGTATAATTTGGTTTTCGGTTTATTCACAAAATTGTGCAACTATGATCACCGTCTTAAATCCAGAACATTTTCATCACCCCCGGAAGAAGCCTGGAACCCATTATCAGTTACTTCACATTTCCCTCCACCCTCCACCCTTAGCCCTTTGTTGTTAGCTGTGCTAGAGTTAGCCTCCTACTGAGGTCAGGGTGACCCCACACACAACAGAAGCACCAGACAACTGCTAATCTACTTTCTGTCTCTATAGATTTGCCTCTTTTGGATATTTCATGTAATGCAATCATACAGTACCTGTGTGTCTGTGAGACTGGCCTCTTTCACTTGGTGTAATGTTTTCAAAGTTCATCCATGTTGTAATATGAATCAGTATTTCTTTCCTTTTTATAGTTGAATAATTTGTGTAGATATATCGCATTGGATTGTTTCCACTTTTGGCTGTTGTGAAAAGCGCTGCGTATGAACATTCATGTACGAGTTTTTGTGTATGCATATATTTCAGTTCTCTTGGGCATAATCCTAGGAGTGGAAATACTGGAGCTTTCTGTTTTTGACCAGGAACTTTGCTCAAATGGGAGTGGTATGTGGTATTAAAAACATGGAGTACTCAGACATTTGAAATTCCAGGTTTCAGTTCTGATTTAGAAATTCATATTGCCATTTTGAATTCTCCCTTGGGCTGTGGGGTTTTTTGGTTATTGTTTTGTTTATTTTGACAAGATGCCTTAGATTATCCAGACCTGGATCAGTCTTTGATATTTGTATTTTGAGCATATCTAGGGCTAGGTTTTGCAGTTGACAGTTGAAGAGCTACTTCTTGTTGTTCCATTCTTTTGCTCAGAGTCAGCCATTAAATGGCACGTTTATTGTTTCTGCTTGTGTGTCTGTTATTGCCTGTGTTGTCTAGTTCCTGAGATATTTTATAGTTTAAAGCAATAGGGAAAAGGTCATTTTTTTTCTTTGACCGGATTCCGGTATACTGTGAATCCAGACAGTGCAAGATAAAATGTTGGGTTTCCTAGAAACTGGGGGAGTGTCAGCTCAGAGACAAGTTTGCATCTGCTCCTGTCAAGATTCCAGGCTCAGCTGGAGCTCTTTAAAGCAGAGAGCATAAGTTTGGGCGCATTGCCTAGGAAAATTCCTTGTAGCCCTTCCTTGTTGGAACAACAATGGACTCAAACAGAGCAACAATCGTGAATATGGCACAGGATGGGGAAACGGTTCATTTTGTTATACAAAAAGTCACTCTTAGTTTTAGTCAACTCAACAGCAGCTGACAACGAAAATAAGCCTTTCTTCCTTGGTGCATGGGATGAAGGGAGCTCTTCATTATCAGGCATGGAAAGGTAATTTCAAGGTTGTATTGGAACCCTGAGAGATATGAAATAAAGGAATAAATGGCTAAACCCAGCAAGGTGACTAGGTAATGACAAGCAAACGTACAATAAAGCAGATGTGGTCACCAGATGTCATTAAATGTCAATACACTGAAAGGTTCATGACAGCAGGTACTGTTTCCCCCCTTCTCCCATTTTTTATTTCTACTTTCACTTTTTTTTTTTCTACCATTATTTCTTTACTGGTTATAAGGTTTAGAATTGTACCTGGCAGCATATGACACACTAAAATACATACTTAACTGGATTAATAAATATTGAATAAAGTGGCTTCTGACTCCATTTCTTCTTCATAGTCCCTTAGCAATCTTTTTAGTCTCTGCCAAATGTAGAAGGCTCTGATCCTCTCAACCTGGACAACCTCCTGACTTCCCAGATTCTGATATTTCTATTAGATCTTTACCCTGTAATTTTCTATAGCAAATTACTATTTCTATTTTGGCAGAGCTGGCCACATATTCTTGTTTTGCAGTTTAGCTTCCAAATTACTCTCTGATTCTTGTCCTCATACCCCTAGGAAGTAGTGATTGGAATGACTTGGAAAATTCTAGGTACGCCAGACTAGGTTGTCAAGGGCCTTGTATTTAGGTTTTTTTTTTTTTTTTTTAATTGTGCTTTAAGTGAAAGTTCACAAATCAAGTCAATCTCTCACACAAAAACTTATATACACCTTGCTACATACTCCCAATTGCTCTCCCCCGAATGAGACAGCCCACGCCCTCCCTCTGCTCTCTCTTTTTGTGTCCGTTTCGCCAGCTTCTAACCTCCTCTACCCTCTCATCTCCCATGCAGGAAGGAGATGTCAACATAGTCTCAAGTGTCCACCTGATCCAAGATGCTCACTCCTTACCAGCATCCCTCTCCAATCTATGTATTTAGTTTTTAATTCGAAGGCATGGGTGAACCACACAAAAATCAAAATGATATAGTAGGGAAACTCCTCCTGTGCTAATGTGTGAACTTGACTAGAGAGGAGAAACTGCAGAGGAAGAGGTCCCTTGGGATCTAGGGCAGCAGTTGAAATGTGAGGAGATGACGGCTTGCACCAAGGGGTAGGAGTAAATACGGAAGGGAAAGGTCAGGTATGAAAGAGAACTTGAGCAGAGAATCTCTGGGATTTGGAAACATTGAATTTGGGGGATTAGGGTTTGGCAGGAGGAAGAAAGGAGAAGGCAGATTCAAGGGCCACTCTCAGAGTTCTTGAATTAGGAGAATGATAATACCTTCAACAGAAATAAAGGATGTGCGAAGGGAAGCCATCTGGAAGGATGAGGTGGCAACTCAGGGATACAGAATTGGAGGCTGGCAGAAAGAACACGAGATTTTTTTATTGTCATTTGTTATACCTTTTGTTCCACTGCTTAACAAGTTCATTCTTTAGCTTTCTGTTTATTTCATAGTCTTTTTGTTGTTGTTGATTTTGGTGGTAAAATATATGTAGCAAAAAAATTGCCATTTCACCCATTTTTATATGTGCAATTCAGTGACATTATTTACATTCACAGTGTTGTGTAATCATCACCACTGTTCATTCCCAGCAGTTTTCCATCACCCCAAACAGAAACTCAGCATCTCTTAAACAATCACTCCTCATTCTTCCCTCCCAGCCCCTGTAACCACTAATAAACTTTTGTCATTCTTCAATGGCCTATTCTAGATATTTCATGTAATATGATTTAATATTTTTTCTTTTATATATGACTTATTTCATTCCGCATAATGCTTCTAAGGTTCATCCATGTCGTAGCATGTTTCAGAATTTTATTTCTCTTTATGGCTGAATAATATTCCATTGTATGTATGTACTGGATTTTGATTATCCATTCATCTGTTGATGGACACTTGGGTTGTTTCTACCTTTTAGCTGTTGTGAATAGAGCAGCTGTGAGCATTCATGCACCAGGTTTTATTTGAACCCCAGCTTTCAGTTCATTTGGGTATATACCTAGGAGTGGAATTGCTGGGTCATACAGTAATTTTATGTTTACCATCCTTTACATTCCCACCAGCAGTGCAAAAAAGAAAAAACCAAACCCATTGCCGTCAAGTCAATTCTGACTTATAGTGATACTATAGGACAGAATAAAACTGCCCCATAGGGTTTCCAAGGAGCGGCTGGTGGGTTTGAACTGCTGATCTTCTAACCAGCAACACGAGGGTTGCGCGACTTGAAGAATATAATCACTGTTACTAAATTGTACATGCCGAAACTGTTGACTTGGTGTATGTTTTGCTGTATATTCTCAACAATAACAAACCAAATAAATTATAGAGGAAAAAAAAGAGCTATTAAGCCATGAAAAGACATAGAGAAATCATAAATGCATATTACTAAATGAAAGAGGAAACCCCCGTGGTGTAGTGGTTAAGTGCCACGGCTGCTAACCAAAGGGCCAGCAGTTGGAATCCGCCAGGCGCTTCTTGGAAACTCCATGGGGCAGTTCTGCTCTGTCCTATAGGGTCGCTATGAGTCGGAATCGACTCGACGGCACTGGGCTTAGGTTTTTTTAAGTGAAATAAGCCAATCTGAAAAGGCTACATGCTGCGTGATTCCAATTGTTACATGACATTCTGGAACAGACAAAACCGTGGAGATAGTAAGGAGTCCCTGGGCGGTACAACCGGTTAAGTGCTCAACTGTTAGCTGAAAAGTTGGCGATTCAAAGCCACCCAGGAGCACCTCGGAAGACGGACCTGGAGATCTGCTTCCGAAAGGTCACAGTCTTGAAAACCCTATGGAGCAGTTCTGTTCTGCATACACAGGATCACCATGAGTCAAAATTGACTGGATAGCAACTAACAACAACAACCTAGAGATGGTAAAAAGAGCAGTGGATGCTAGTGAAGCATAGGGAATTTTTAGGACAGTGAAACTGTGATAGTGGTAACATGACATGATACGTTTGTCAAAACCCACTGAACTATAGAACGCAAAGTATGAACTCTAATTGTAACGTCAGTTGTAACAAATGTACCATAGCCATGAAAGATGTTAATAATAGAGGAAAAAGTGGGCAAGGGGAGAGGTGGTATATGGAAACTACTTAATTTTTCTGTAGACCTAAAACTGCTCCAAAAAATAGTCCCTTTATTTTTAAAAGCCTTACTCCTTTATCTACCACCTCCCCCTACCCTAAAATCACGTTGGCTATACCAGGATATATATTCTTCATTCAAAAACAAATACTTTCTAAGCAGTTGACCAGGCATGGAGGTTTTAGCAGTGAACAAAACCCAGTCCTACACTCATGGAGATTACGTTTTAAAGTGAGAGGACAATAAAAAAATAAATAAGATGCCCATATTTCTTTCATTTTTTTTTTGTTGTACTTTAGAAGAAGGTTTATAGAACAAAACTACTTTCTCATTAAACAGTTAGTGTACATGTTGTTTTATGACATTGGTTAACAACCCCACGACATGTCAACACTCTCCCTTGTCAACCTGGGGTTCCGTATTACCAGCTTTCCTGTCTTCTTCTGCCTTCTAGTCCTTGCCTCAGGGCTGGTGTGCCCCTTTAGTCTTGTTTTGGCTGAAGAGTGAACCTGAGGAGTGACTGCATTACTGACTGAAAGGGTATCTGGGGGCCATACTCTCAGGATTTCTCCAGCCTCTGTCAGGCTGGCAAGTCTGGTCTTCTTTTTGAGTTAGAATTTTGTTCCACATTTTTCTCCAGGTCTGTCTGGCACCCTGTCTTGTCCCTGTCAGAGCAGTCAGTGGTGGTACACCATCTAGTTGTGCTACACTCAGTCTGGTGGAGGCCGTGGTAACATGCACACACTTCTGTCTGAAATTCTTACCAGTAAAAGTACAGAACAGATGAGTTCTTCAACACTGCTGAAAATGAAGAAAGACAAAAGGAGAATGAAAAACTTTATGCCGAGAGGTAAGCAGTGTTGATCACCAGATACAAAGTGTACTATGAACTGTATGTACAACGAACCACGTTAGCATCAAAATGGTTGTTGTTGTTAGCTGCCATCAAGTCAGCTGCCAACTCAAGGCGACCTCATGCACAGCGTAACGAAATGCCGCCCAGTCCTATGCCATTACCATCGTTAGTTGTGGACTGGACAGTTGTGATCCATGAGGTTTTCGTTGGCTGATTTTTGGACATTGATTGCCAGGCCTTTCTTCCATCTTAGTCTGGAATCTCCGCTGAAATCTCTTCCATGCCATAGCAGCATACAAGCCACCACTGCCAGATGGGTGGCGGCTGTGCATGAAGTGCATTGGCTGGGGGTCAAACTCAGGCTTCCTGCATGGAAGGAGAGAATTCTACCACTGAACCATCAAAATAGTAGCACTTACACAAATCATTACAGAGAGCAGTTCTCCCAGTAGACCTTGTAGGTCCCCAGCAATCTAATTCTCTCTCTCTGATAAACCAAAGGTTTAACTGGATATGACCCATACAGGAGAAAAATCATAAACCACACTTAAGAAAAATGAGAGAACCTAGATGCAAATAAGATCAAGACATAGTCTTATTCTTGCTAAGATAGGCGTGGCAGAAGTGCTGGTACTTTCAGATAGGAGGCATTACACCTCTGTCCTCTACAAATCTTTATATTTACAAGTTTCCCCTGCTATCCAAAAGTAAAGAGTTCCTATGAAACCTTTCATAAGCTGAAATGGTGTAAAGTGAAGAAGCAGTTACCGTTAATTCATACAGGAAGAATTCTTGAGTGTTCACAGACCCAAAAAATAACCTACCAAATCATACTAAATAACACATAAAATGCTTATGAGCTCCCTTAAACTTTCTGATACCTCAGGGCACATCTTGCTAATGGATGCACAGAGTAAGTCGAGATAAAGCACAGATGCTCACGGGCACTGTCCAAATCTATAGTGGCTTGATGCTGAGATGCTGAGTGTAGTTCCCTGGGAAGGAGCTTGGCGATGCCACGCTTGCTGTTCATGGTATGAGCTGCCTCTTTAATGACTTGCTGAAGGCTATTTCTGCTTTTCACCTTTTTTTGTAAAAGCGAAAATCCTCTTTGAATTTCTTTCTGTTAGTGAAAACAGGTACTAACGTAGGTCTTTTGTAGAAGCGAAGTGGTGTAAAGCAGACTTTCAAAAAGTGGGGGATACTTGTATATGTAGTAAGATTTAGAATAACTCATGCAGAAAAACTGCATCCAAAACTGCCCAGGAAAAACATGGACTTTATTATACTGTAAATTCTCTAGCTTTTGAATCATTCACCCTTCTACTGACCTTGTGTTCAAATTTGAGACATTGACACCAGTGCTGGTCTGTTCCATAGCATATGTTTTAGCTACTAGTCATCAGTCTATTCCTATATGGGTCATTTTAAAGGATAGATACAAGTCCAAAGAATACATTTTTAATTATATTTTATTTACATATTAAAAAAACCCTGTTGCCTTCAAGTCGATTCTGACTCCTAGCGACCCTATAGGACAGAGTAGAACTGCCCCGTAGAGTGTCCAAGAAGTGCATGGTGAATTCGAACTGCCAACTTTTTGGTTAGCAGCCATAGCACTTAACCACTATGTCACCAGGGGTTCCTATTTACATATACATATATACTTTTTCATTATACATTTATTTATTATAAGAATAACTACCCTGACAGGGAACACATCAGAGAACCCCTTACAGAGCAGGAGAGCAGTGGGATGCAGACCCCAAATTCTCATAAAAAGACCAGACTTAATGGTCTGACTGAGACTAGAAGGACCCCGGTGGTCATGGCCCCCAGACCTTCTGTTGGCCCAGGACAGGAACCATTCCCAAAGCCAGCTCTTCAGACAGGGAGTAGACTGGACAGTGGGTTGGAGAGGGATGCTGGTGAGGACTGAGCCTCTTGTACCAGGTGAACACTTAAGACTATGTTGTCATCTCCTACCTGGAGGGGAGATGAGAGGGTAGAGAGGTTTAGAAGCTGGTGAAATGGACATGAAAAGAGAGAGTGGAGGGAGGGAGTGGGCTGCCTTTTTAGGGGGAGAGCAATTGGGAGTGGGTAGCAAGGTGTGTATAAGTTTTTGTGTGAGAGACTGACTTGATTTGTGAACTTTCACTTAAAGCACAATAAAAATTTAAAAAATAATAATGTTTGGAGAAACAAATTCTATAACCTTGAAAGAATTTGGAATCTGGTTCTTAAACTGAAAAGTTAAGAGACTCTTAATAGTCTTCTAATACCTATTTGCCTTCTTTTCCTTGGAAGCAAATCCCTGATTTTTAACTGAGCACTTGGCTGCCAGGAATAAAGAAGTTTCCCAGCCCTCCTTGCAACTAAGTGTGGCTATGACTAAGTTCTGATCAACTGGACATAAGCAGTCATGCTTGCAAAGTCCAGGAAGTGTCCTTAAAGGTTGGGCCGTGGCTATTTTCATCTTGTCTTCCTTCCCGTTGCCATTCCTACATCTCATTCCCTCTCCGCAGGCCTCCCTATTCCCTGAGACTTGATAATATTGAAATTAGACCAGTTAATAACCCTACAATGGCCTTGAAGCGTTTGAGTGAAATGAAGGGTTGCACTTCTCCAACTTTAAATCAAAATCTAGAAATGATTAAACTTAGTGAGGAAGGCATGTCAAAAGCCAAGATAGGCCAAAATCTGGGCCTCTTGTGCCAAACATTTAGCCAAGTTGTGAGTGCTTTTCCTGAAGGAAATTAAAAGTGCTATTCCAGTGAACAAATGAATAATAAGAAAGCAAAACAGCCTTATTGCTGATACGGAGAAAGTTTTAGTGGTCTGGATAGATCAGACCAGCCACAACATTCCCTTAAGACAAACCCTAATCCAAATCAAGACCCAACTCTCTTCAATTCTCTGAAGGTTGAGAAAGATGAGGAAGCTACAGAAGGAAAGTTTTAAGCTATCAGAGGTTGGTTCATGAGGTTGAAGGACAGAAGCCGTCTCCATGACGTTAAAGTGTAAGGTGAAGCAGCAGGCACTGGTGCAGAAGCTGCAGCCAGTCGTCCAGAAGATCTGGCTAAGGTAATTGGTGGAGGTGGCTACGCTGAACAGCAGACTTCCAATGTAGACGAAACAGCTTCATGCAGGAAGATGCCATCTGGGGCTTTAATAGCTGGAGAGAAGGAGTCAATGCCTGGCTTCAAGGCTTCAAAGGACAGGCTGACACGGTTGTTAGGGGCTAACGCAACTCCTGACTTTAAGTTGAAGCCAATGCTCATTTATCATTCTGAAAACCCAGGGGCCCTTAGGAATTATGCTAAAGCTACTCTTCCTGTGCTCTGTAAATGGACCAGCAAAGCTTGGATGACAGCACATCTGTTTATAATATGGTTTACTGACTATGTTAAGCCCACTGTTGAGACTTACTGCTCAGAAAAAAAGATTCCTTTCAAGATATTACTGGTCACTGACAGTACACCTGGTCACCCAAGAGCTCTGATGGAGATATACAAGGACGTTAATGTTCTGATGCCTGCTAACACAACATCCATTCTGCAACCCATGGATCAAGGAGTAATTCTGACTTTCAAGTCTTATTATTTAAGAAATACATTTCACAAGGCTATAGCTGCCATAGATAGTGATTCTTCTGATGGATCTGGGCAAAGTAAATTGAAAACCTTCTGGAAATGACCCACCATTCTGGATGCCATTAAGAACATTCATGAGAGGAGTAAGCTACTTGGATCAGATGGACACTTGAGACTGTGTTGGCATCTCCTGCCTGCAGGGGAGATGGGAGGGTATAGGGGCTTAGAAGCTGGCAAAATGGACACGAAAAGAGAGAATGGAAGGAGGGAGCCGGCTGTCTAATTGCGGGGAGAGTAATAGGGAGTATGTAGTAAGGTGTATATAAGTTTTTTATGTGAGAGACTGACTTGATTTGTAAATTTTCACTTAAAGCACAATAAAAATTATTAAAAAAAAACAACAAGAACATTCATGATTCATGGGAAGAGGTCAAAATAACAGCATTAACAGGAGTTTTGGAAGCAGTTGATTCCAACCCTTGTGAGTGACTTTAAGGGGTTCAAGACTTAAGGAAGTAACTGCAGATGTAGCGGAAATAGCAAGAGAACTAGAATTAGAAGTGGAACCTGAAGATGTGACCAAATTGCTGCAAAGTGGTTTCTTGAGGTGGAATCTACTCCTGGTGAAGATGCAGTGAACATTGTTGAAATGACAGCAAAGGATTTAGCATATTACATAAACTTAGTTGGTAAAGCAGTGGCAGGATTTAAGACAATTGATTACAATTTTGAAGTTGTACTGTGGGGTAAAATGCTATCAAACCAGCATTGCATGCTATAGAGAAATTTTTTGTGAAGAGTCAACTGATGTGACAAACTTCATTGTTGTCTTATTTTAAGACATTTCCACAGCCAGCCACCCTGATCAGTCAACAGCCATCAGCATCGGGGTAAGACCCTCCACCAGTAAGAAGATTATGACTCACTGAAGGCTCAGATGATGATTAGCATTTTTAACAATAAAGTATTTTGTTAATTAAGGTATGTACGTTTTTTTTAGAATAATGCTGTTGCACACTTAATAGACTACAGTTTAGTGTAGTCTGTTATGCACTGGGAAACTAAAAAAAATTGTGTGTTTCACTTTATAGCAATATTCACTTTATTGCAGTGGCCTAGAATTGAACCCATAATACCCCAGGTATGCCTGTATTCAATTTTTAGATGACTTTAGGAAATATTTTTGGTTTCAGGTTTAAAGATTATCTCAGGCAATAGTTTAGGGGTTCATCCACCCTCCATGGCTCCAGAAAGTGTAGAGTCGGTAAGAATTTGAAATTCTGTTTTGCATTTTCCTCCTTTTAATCAGGATTCTTCTATGGAATCTTTGATCAAAATGTTAAGTAATAGTAGCTGGGCACCATCCAGTTCTTCTGGTTTCATGGCAGAGAAGACAGTTGTTAATGGAGGCAGTTAGCCACACATCCCATATCCTCCCCTTATTCCTGACTCCCTTCTTCCTCTGTTGCTCCAGGCGAATAGAGACCAATTGTTGAGCCCTGGATGGCTGCTTGCAAGCTTTTAAGACCCCAGGCACTAAGCAATGAACTAGGATGTAGAACAGAAGCACTAGACACCAAATTAGGCCTTACTGGGATGTTCCATGAAATCATGACCCTAAACCTCCAAACCACGGAACCAAACCGCATGAGTTGTTTGGTTGTACATAAGCAGCCTCAGCAGCTACTGTATTTTTTTTTTTTTTTGTCATTGTAAATGTATCTATCACACAACTTTTGCCGATTTAACTTTTCACAGCTGTACAACTTACTGACAACAATTAAAATAATTGGCTGTGAAGCCCTACCCTTAATCAATGTGATTTTTCCATCACCATTCACCTCTCCTTTCCCCTCTCTTCCACCCCCCATAACCACTGTAAAACTTTGATCTCTATACATTTGCCTCTTTATATATATAAGTGAAGTCATGCAATATTAGTCCTGTTGTGATTGGCTTATTTCACTCAGCATAATGTCTTCAAGTTCCATCCCTACTGTGGCATGTAGCAAGACTTCATTTCTCCTGCTGGCTGATGGGTACTTCATTGTATGTAGTATGTACCATATTTTGTTTATACATTCATCTGTTGCTGAGCATTTAGGTGGTTTCTGCCTTTTGACTATTGTGAATAGTGCTACAATGAACTTTGGTGTACAAATCTCTTTTTAAGTCTCTGCTTTCAAGTGTTTTGGGTATTTACCTAGGAGTGAAATTGCTGGGTCATATGGTAGTTTTATTTTTAGTTTTGAGGAACTGCTGCAGTGTTTCCCACAATGGCTGTACCATTTTTTATTTTTATTTTTTATACTTTAGATGGTTTACAGAGCAAATTAGTTTCTCACTAAACAATATATTGTTTTGTGACATTGGTTGCCAACCCCATGACATGTCAACCGTCCCCCCTTCCTGACCTTGGGTTTCCCGTTACCAGCTTTCCTGTCACCTCCTACATTCTCCTCCTAGTCCCTGGGCTGGTGTGCCCATTTAGATTCATTTTGTATGCCTGCCTTCTTTTTTTTTTTTTTCTTTTTTTATTAACTTTTATTGAGCTTCAAGTGAACGTTTACAAATCAAGTCAGACTGTCACATATAAGTTTATATACACCTTACTCCGTATTCCCACTTGCTCTCCCCCTAATGAGTCAGCCCTTCCAGTCTCTCCATTCATGACAATTTTGCGAGCTTCCAACTCTCTCTATCCTCCCATCCCCCCTCCAGACAGGAGATGCCAACACAGTCTCAAGTGACCACTTGATATAATTAGTTCATTCTTCATCAGCATCTCTCACCTACCCACTGTCCAGTCCCTTTCATGTCTGATGAGTTGTCTTTGGGGATGGTTCCTGTCCTGTGCCAACAGAAGGTTTGGGGACCATGACCGCCGGGATTCCTCTAGTCTCAGTAAGACCATTAAGACTGGTCTTTTTATGAGAATTTGGGGTCTGCATCCCACTGATCTCCTGCTCCCTCAGGGGTTCTCTGTTGTGTTCCCTGTCAGGGCAGTCCTCCGTTGTGGCCGGGCACCAACTAGTTTTCCGGTCTCAGGATGATGTAAGTCTCTGGTTCATGTGGCCCTTTCTGTCTCTTGGGCTCTTAGTTGTCATGTGACCTTGGTGTTCTTCGTTCTCCTTTGCTCCAGGTGGGTTGAGGCCAATTGATGCATCTTAGATGGCCGCTTGTTAGCATTTAAGACCCCAGACGCCACATTTTAAAGTGGGATGCGGAATGTTTTCATAATAGAATTATTTTGCCAGTTGACTTAGAAGTCCCCTTAAACCATGGTTCCCAAACCCCCGCCCTTGCTCCGCTGACCTTTGAAGCGTTCATTTTATCCCGGAAACTTCTTTGCTTTTGGTCCAGTCCAGTTGAGCTGACCTTCCATGTATTGAGTATTGTCCTTCCCTTCACCTAAAGCAGTTCTTATCTACTAATTAATCAGTAAAAAACCCTCTCCCACCCTCCCTCCCTCCCCCCCTGGTAACCACAAAAGTATGTGTTCTTCTCAGTTTATACTATTTCTCAAGATCTTATAATAGTGGTCTTATACAATATTTGTCCTTTTGCCTCTGACTAATTTCGCTCAGCATAATGCCTTCCAGGTTCCTCCATGTTATGAAATGTTTCATAGATTCATCACTGTTCTTTATCGATGCGTAGTATTCCATTGTGTGAATATGCCACAATTTATTTAACCATTCATCCGTTGATGGACACCTTGGTTTCTTCCAGCTTTTTGCTATTGTAAACAGAGCTGCAATAAACATGGGTGTGCATATATCTGTGTGAAGGCTCTTATTTCTCTAGGGTATATTCCGAGGAGTGGGATTTCTGGGTAGTATGGTAGTTCTATTTCTAACTGTTTAAGATATCGCCAGATAGATTTCCAAAGTGGGTGTACCATTTTACATTCCCACCAGCAGTGTATAAGAGTTCCAATCTCTCCGCAGCCTCTCCAACATTTATTATTTTGTGTTTTTTGGATTAATGCCAGCCTTGTTGGAGTGAGATGGAATCTCATCGTGGTTTTAATTTGCATTTCTCTAATGGCTAGTGATCGAGAGCATTTTCTCATGTATCTGTTAGCTGCCTGAATATCTTCTTTAGTGAAGTGTGTGTTCATATCCTTTGCCCACTTCTTGACTGGGTTGTTTGTCTTTTTGTGGTTGAGTTTCGACAGAATCATACAGATTTTAGAGATCAGGTGCTGGTCGGAGATGTCATAGCTGAAAATTCTTTCCCAGTCTGTAGGTGGTCTTTTTACTCTTTTGGTGAAGTCTTTAGATGAGCATAGGTGTTTGATTTTTAGGAGCTCCCAGTTATCTGGTTTCTCTTTGTCATTTTTGGTAATGTTTTGTATTCTGTTTATGCCTTGTATTAGGGCTCCTAAGGTTGTCCCTATTTTTTCTTCCATGATCTTTATCGTTTTAGTCTTTATGTTTAGGTCTTTGATCCACTTGGAGTTAGTTTTTGTGCTTGGTGTGAGGTATGGGTTCTGTTTCATTTTTTTGGAAATGGATATCCAGTTATGCCAGCACCATTTGTTAAAAAGACTATCTTTTTCCCCAATTAACTGACTCTGAGCCTTTGTCAAATATCAGCTGCTCGTATGTGGATGGATTTATATCTGGGTTCTCAATTCTGTTCCACTGGTCTATGTGCCTGTTGTTGTACCAGTACCAGGCTGTTTTGACTACTGTGGCTGTATAATAGGTTCTGAAATCAGGTAGAGTGAGGCCTCCCACTTTCTTCTTCTTTTTCAGTAATGCTTTGCTTATCCGAGGCTTCTTTGCCTTCCATATGAAGTTGGTGATTTGTTTCTCTATCACCTTAAAAAATGACAGTGGAATTTGGATCGGAAGTGCGTTGTATGTACAGATGGCTTTTGGTAGAATAGACATTTTTACTATGTTAAGTCTTCCTATCCATGAGCAAGGTATGTTTTTCCACTTAAGTATGTCCTTTTGAATTTCTTGTAGTAGAGCTTTGTAGTTTTCTTTGTATAGGTCTTCTACATCCTTGGTAAGATTTATTCCTAAGTATTTTATCTTCTTGGGGGCTACTGTGAATGGTATTGATTTGGTTATTTCCTCTTCGATGTTCTTTTTGTTGATGTAGAGGAATCCAAGTGATTTTTGTATGTTTATCTTATAACCTGAGACTCTGCCAAACTCTTCTATTAGTTTCAGTAGTTTTCCGGTGGATTCGTTGGGGTTTTCTGTGTATAAGATCATGTCATCTGCAAATAGAGATAATTTTGCTTCCTCTTTGCCAATCCAGATGCCTTTTATTTCTTTGTCTAGCCTAATTGCTCTGGCTAGGACTTCTAGCACAGTGTTGAATAAGAGTGGTGATAAAGGGCATCCTTGTCTGGTTCCCATTCTCAAGGGAAATACTTTCAGGTTCTCTCCATTTAGAGTGATGTTGGCTGTTGGCTTTGCATAGATGCCCTTTATTATGTTGAGGAATTTTCCTTCAATTCCTATTTTGGTGAGAGTTTTTATCATAAATGGGTGTTGGACTTTGTCAAATGCCTTTTCTGCATCAGTTGATAAGATCATGTGGTTTTTGTCTTTTGTTTTATTTATGTGGTGGATTACATTAATGGTTTTTCTGATATTAAACCAGCCTTGCATACCTGGTATAAATCCCACTTGGTCGTGGTGAATTATTTTTTTGATATGTTGTTGAATTCTATTGGCTAGAATTTTGTTGAGGATTTTTGCATCTATGTTCATGAGGGATATAGGTCTGTAATTTTCTTTTTTTGTAATGTCTTTACCTGGTTTTGGTATCAGGGAGATGGTGGCTTCACAGAATGAGTTGGGTAGTATTCCGTCATTTTCTATGCTTTGAAGTACCTTTAGTAGTAGTGGTGTTAACTCTTCTCTGAAAGTTTGGTAGAACTCTGCAGTGAAGCCGTCCGGGCCAGGGCTTTTTTTTGTTGGGAGTTTTTGATTACCATTTCAATCTCTTTTTTTGTTATGGGTCTATTTAGTTGTTCTATTTCTGAATGTGTTAGTTGAGGTAGGTAGTGTTTTTCCAGGAATTCATCCATTTCTTCTAGGTTTGCAAATTTGTTAGAGTACAATTTTTCGTAATAATCTGATATGATTCTTTTAATTTCAGTTGGGTCTGTTGTGATGTGGCCCTTCTCGTTTCTTATTCGGGTTATTTGTTTCCTTTCCTGTATTTCTTTAGTCAGTCTGGCCAATGGTTTATCAATTTTGTTAATTTTTTCAAAGAACCAGCTTTTGGCTTTGTTAATTCTTTTCAATTGTTTTTCTGTTCTCTAATTCATTTAGTTCAGCTCTAATTTTTATTATTTGTTTTCTTCTGGTGCCTGATGGATTCTTTTGTTGCTCACTTTCTATTTGTTGAAGTTGTAGGGACAGTTCTCTGCTTTTGGCTCTTTCTTCTTTTTGTATGTGTGCATTTGTCAATATAAATTGGTCTCTGAGCACTGCTTTTGTTGTGTCCCAGAGGTTTTGATAGGAAGTATTTTCATTCTCGTTGCATTCTATGAATTTCCTTATTCCCTCCTTGATGTCTTCTATAACCCAGTCTTCTTTCAGGAGGATATTGTTGAGTTTCCAAGTATTTGATTTCTTTTCCCTAGTTTTTCTGTTATTGATTTCTAGTTTTATTGCCTTGTGGTCTGAGAAGATGCTTTGTAATATTTCGATGTTTTGGATTCTGCAAAGGTTTGTTTTATGACCTAATATGTGGTCTATTCTAGAGAATGTTCCATGTGCACTAGAAAAAGTATACTTTGCAGCAGTTGGGTGGAGAATTCTGTATAAGTCAATGAGGTCAAGTTGGTTGATTGTTGTAATTAGGTCCTCCGTGTCTCTGTTGAGCTTCTTACTGGATATTTTGTCCTTCTCCGAAAGTGGTGTGTTGAAGTCTCCTACTATAATTGTGGAGGTGTCTATCTCACTTTTCAGTTCTGTTAAAATTTGATTTATGTATCTTGCAGCCCTGTCATTGGGTGCATAAATATTTAATATGGTTATATCTGCCTGATCAGTTGTCCCTTTTATCATTATATAGTGTCCTTCTTTATCCTTTGTGGTGGATTTAAGTTTAAAGTCTATTTTGTCAGAAATTAATATTGCTACTCCTCTTCTTTTTTGCTTATTGTTTGCTTGATATATTTTTTTCCATCCTTTGAGTTTTAGTTTGTTTGTGTCTCTAAGTCTAAGGTGTGTCTCTTATAGGCAGCATATAGACGGATCGTGTTTCTTTATCCAGTCCGAGACTCTCTGTCTCTTTATTGGTGCATTTAGTCCATTTACATTCAGCGTAATTATAGATAAATAAGTGTTTAGTGTTGTCATTTTGATGCCTTTTTATGTGTGTTGTTGACAATTTCATTTTTCCACTTACTTTTTTGTGCTCAGACGTTTTTCTTAGTAAATTGTGAGATCCTCATTTTCATAGTGTTTGACTTTATTTTTGCTGAGTCATCACGTTTTTCTTGGCTTTTATCTTGAGTTATGGAGTTGTTATACCTCTTTGTGGTTACCTTAATATTTACCCCTATTTTTCTAAGTAAAAACCTAACTTGTATTGTCCTATATCACCTTGTGTCACTCTCCATATGGAGTTCTATGCCACCTGTATTTAGTCCCTCTTTTTGATTATTGTGATCTTTTACATGTTGACTTCAGTGATTCCCTGTTATGAGCATTTTTTTTTTTTTAATGAATCTTAATTTGTTTTTGTGATTTCCCTATTTGAGTTGATATCAGGATGTTCTGTTTTGTGACCTTGTGTTGTGCTGGTATCTGATATTATTGGTTTTCTGACCAAACAATTTCCTTTAGTATTTCTTGTAGCTTTGGTTTGGTTTTTGCAAATTCTCTAAGCTTGTGTTTATCTGTAAATATCTTAATTTCGCCTTGCTATTTCAGAGAGAGTTTTGCTGGATATATGATCCTTGGCTGGCAGTTTTTCTCCTTCAGTGCTCTGTATATGTCATCCCATTGCCTTCTTGCCTGCATGGTTTCTGCTGAGTAGTCTGAACTTATTCTTATTGATTCTCCCTTGAAGGAGACCTTTCTTTTCTCCCTGGCTGCTTTTAAAATTTTCTCTTTATCTTTGGTTTTGGCAAGTTTGATGATAATATGTCTTGGTGTTTTTCTTTTTGGATCAATCTTAAATGGGGTTCGATGAGCATCTTGGATAGATACCCTTTCATCTTTCATGATGTCAGGGAAGTTTTCTGTCAGCAGATCTTCAACTATTTTCTCTGTGTTTTCTGTCCTCCCTCCCTGTTCTGGGACTCCAATCACACGCAAGTTATCCTTCTTGATAGATAGAGTCCCACATGATTCTTAGGGTTTCTTCATTTTTTTTAATTCTTTTATCTGATATTTTTTCCAGCTATGTTGGTGTTAATTCCCTGGTCCTCCAGATTTCCCAGTCTGCATTCTGATTGCTCGAGTCTGCTCCTCTGACTTCCTATTGCGTTGTCTAATTCTGTAATTTTATTGTTAATCTTTTGGATTTCTACATGCTGTCTGTCTGTGGATTCTTGCAACTTATTAATTTTTACACTATGTTCTTGAATAATCTTTTTGAGTTCTTCAACTGTTTTATCAGTGTGTTCCTTGGCTTTTTCTGCAGTTTGCCTTATTTCGTTTCTGAGGTCATCCCTGATGTCTTGAAGCATTCTGTAAATTAGTTTTTTATATTCTGTATCTGATAAATCCAGGATTGTATCTTCATTTGGGAAAGATTTTGGTTCTTTAGTTTGGGGGGTTGTAGAAGCTGTCATGGTCTGCTTCTTTAAGTGGTTTGATATCGACTGCTGTCTCTGAGCCATCACTATAGTAGTGGTTTATTCTGTAATTGCTCACTGAGTCTTATCTTGTTTTGTTTTCTTTCAATATATGTGGATGTATGGCTACTAGATTGTGCTGTCTTGATTGTTGTAGCCCTTGGCTTACTTATGACCTATTATTAGCTGGTTTGGGCTGTTGCCAGATATATATGCCTGAGTCTGTTCACTATTCTTGAGTAGAATCTGATTTTGGGTCATCAAGTGTGTGCCGCACCCTAACACCTATCAACTTCGAGAAGTAGTTGTGATAGTTGTGTGCACCAGATTCTATTAGCAGCTGGGGTTCACCCTCCAAGGGGGGCAGGATGCTGACAGGCTTCCCCCAAGTGTCAGTGAGGTAGGTGTGTCTCTATTTCTGTAGCACCTTGGTGGGAGGGCATTGCAGCTGTACTTTAGGCCCCCCATGCAAGTACTTCTACTGATTGGTAGGTGTCACCCTCCTTAGACCCCTAAGGCAAGAGGCTTGGTGGTCTAGGGGGAGCTTCAGCCCTCTTGTGGGTCAGTTAGGGCTCTGTTGAAAAAGCAGAGATATCAGACCTGGGAAACTTGTTTTTCCAGAAAATCTGCTAAAAAAAAAAATGCAGTCAGATCCCTGTCAGAACTGCCTTTGGATTATCACCGCCACCTTGTTCCCTGTAAGGATGAAAGTCTGAGATTTGGATCATATATGCTTGGCTGTAGCTGTTTCTGTGTTTTTAGTCCAATTAGGGATGGATTTTTGGTCCCTGGGTTTTTTGTGGTTCCTTCTCTCAGGCCGGAAGAATGGGTTAGGAAAAGACCAAAAAAAAAAGAGGGGCGGGAAGCAAAGCTGCCGCGGAGCCGGAGCCGTTCTCCCTCTGGCTTGGGAAATTCCAATGTTAATGAAGCCGCCTGGGAAGGGTGGGGGAGGGTTCAGAGAAACAGGAGAGTAGCACCCCGGAATATAGCCAAAGTTGCTTATCTTGCTTGGAATGACTATTTTATCTGAGATTCCCGAGGGGCGTGTCGCCTATGTGTCCTGGCTGTGTGGAGATTGCCCCCGAGGGTCTGGCCCGCTGAAGCCACGGTCAGATCCTCCGCTGCCAGTCCAAAGCCCAGCGTCAAGGTTCCCCTGCTGGGACGCTGCACTCCCGGCTCCAAAATCAGTCGCTGCCTCCCGGGGACTTCTCATCCCGCCAGCCGCGTCGCCGTGCCGCCTCCGCGGACTGGATGGGCCCCCTCCCAGGGTTAGTTCAGGGGAGTAGGGATATGCCCTGTGCTTGCGCCATGACAGTGCCCAGTCAAAAGCCTGGCGCCAAGGTTCCCCTCCTGGGGTGCTGCACTTCCGGCTCCAAAACCAGTCACTGCCTCCCGGGAACTTCTCCCACCAGCCGTGTCGCCACGCCGTTTGCACACACCGGCTGGGCCCCCTCCCGGGGTCAGTTCAGGGGGGTAGTGCTGCTCCCCTTGTTTGCGCCGTCACAAGATTTTGAGTTCAGCTCCCCTGGGCCCAGACCTAAGCCCGGTGCCAAGGTTACCTGACTGGGACGCTGGCTCCAGGGTCCGAAAACAGTCACTGCTTCCCGGTATTTGTTCATTCTCCGTCTCTAAATCTGTGTTTGTTGTTCAGGGTTCGTAGATTGTTATCCTGCCTTCTTTTTGGCTGAAGGGTCAACCTCAGGAGTGACTTCAGTACTGAGTTAAAAGGGTGTATGGGGGCCATACTCTCTGGATGTCTTCAGTCTCTGTCAGACCAGTAAGTCTTTTTTTTTTTTTTTTTTTTGTGAGTTAGAATTTTGTTCTACATTTTTCTTCAGCTCTGTTTAGGACCCTTTATTGTGATCCCTGTCAAAGCAATCGGTAGTGGTAGCTTGGCACCATCTGGTTGTGCTGGACTCAGCCTGGTGGAGGCTGTGGTTGTTGTGGTCCATTAGCCTGGCTGTACCATTTTTCATTCCCACCAGTGAATGGATAACGGTTCCAATTTTTCCACATTATCACCAACACTTGTTATTTTCTGTTCTTTTAAAAAAAAATCTTAACCATCCTGTGAAGCCTTGGTGCGGTGGTTAAGAGCTCGGCTTCTAACCGAAAGGTCAGCAGTTCGAATCCACCAGCCTTTCCTTGGAAACGCTATGGGGCAGTTTTTTTGTTTGTTTAGTCGTCCTAATGGGAGTGAAATGATACCTCATTGTGGTTTTGATTGGCATCTTTCTGATGGTTAATGATGCTGAGCATCTTTTCGTGTGTTTGGTGGACATTTGAATGTCTGCTTTGGAGAAATGTCTATTCAAGTCCTTTGCCCATTTTATGATTGGTTATTTGTCTTTTTGTTGTTATCGAAGTTTTGTGTATATTTTATTAGATTCTTGTTGGATTTATGATTTCTGAAGATATTCCCAGTTGGTAGCTTGTCTTTTCACTTGTTGATAAACTCTTTTGATGAACAAAAGTTTTTAATTTTTATGAGGTCCCATTTGTTTATTTTTTCTTTTGCTGTTTGTGCTTTTGTCATTATGTTAGATAATCCATTGTCAAACGGTAGGCCTGACAGCATTGCCCTCTGCTTGTTCTGCCAAGAAAATTTATGGTTTTAGTTTGTACGTTTACGTCCCTAAATCCATTTTTAATTTGTTTTTTGTTTATGGTATGAGGCATGGATCTGGTTTAATTTTTCTGCATGTGAAATTCAATTTTCCCAACACCATTTATTGAAGAGAATCTTGTTTCCCCCGTTGAATGGATTTAGCACCCATGTCAAGAATTGGTTGACCAATGTGTGGGTAGCTCATTTCTTTTTAATGCTGAATAATCTTCCATTGTATGGATGTAGTACAGTTTATCCATTCACATCTTGAAAAATACCTTTTTTGAGTCAATTATGAATAAAGTTGCTATGAAAATTTGAATGCAGGTTTTTGTGTAACGTAAGTTTTTAACTCATTTCGGTAAATACCAAGGAGCATGTTTGCTGAATCATATAATAAGACTGTTTAGCTTTGTGAGCAACTGCCAAACTGTCTTTCAAAGTGGCTGTACCATTTTATATTCCCACGAGCAATGAATGAGAGTTCCTGTTGCTCCACATCCATACCAGAATTTGATATTGTCAGTGTTTTAGATTTTAGCCATTCTAATATGGATTATACCTCAACATAAAACAAAAATCCTCACAACTGTACCAATAAGCCACATCATCATAAACAGAGAAAAGATGGAAGTTGTCATGGATGTCATTTTACTTGGATCCACAGTCAACACCCATGAAAGCAGCAGCCAGGAAATCGAAAGACGCATTGCATCGGGCATGCTGTAAAGGACCTCTTTGAGGTATTGAAAAGTAAAGATGCCACCTCGAAGATTAAGGTGCGCCTGACCCAAGCCATGGTATTTTTAGTTGCATCATATGCCTGTGAAAGCTGGACAGTGAATAAGGAAGACCGAAGAAGAATTGACGCCTTTGAATTGTGATATTGGTGAAGAATGTTGAATATACCATGGGCTGCCAAAAGAACGAACAAATCTGACTTGGAAGAAGTACAGCCAGAATGCCCTGTAGATGTAAGGATGGTGAGACTGCATCTTACATCCTTTGGATATGTTGCCAGGAGGGATGAGCACCTGGAGAAGGACATCATGCTTGGCAAAGTACAGGGTCAGCGGAAAAGAGGAAGACCCTCAATGAGATGGATTGACATGGTGGCGGCAGCAATGGGCTCAAGCATAACAACAATTGTGATGATGACCCAGGACCTGGCAGTGTTTTGTTCTGTGGTACAGAGGGTCGCTATGAGTTGGAACTGACTCTGTGGCACCTAACAACAACAATAGCAATAGGTGTGTTAAGAGCTCGGCTGCTAACCAAAAGATCAGCAGTTCAAATCCACCAGCCACTTCTTAGAAACGCTGTGGGGCAGTTCTACTCTGTCCTATAGGGTCACTATGAGTCAGAACCAACTCAAGAGCAAAGGATTTTGAACGGGGGGGTGTTGGTATATCTTCTTTGGTGAGCTGTCTGTTCACATCTTTTGCTCATTTTCAAATTCGGTTGTTTTAGGTTGAGTTTTAAGAGTTCTTTGTCTATTTTGGATACAAGTCCTTTATCAGTTATTTGTTTTACAAATATTTTCACCCAGTCTGTGGCTCTTCTTCTCATTCTCCTAACAATCTATAAAAGTCTTGAAGACTTCCCACAAGAAGAAATAAATCTCAGTACATTGAATTGAAATCTTTTGGAGGGGAACTAGCTGTGTATTATTATGTAAATGTACATGTTGACTGACTTTCCAAACCTCAGATTCATTTACACTGCCCTGCCTGACACATAGCCTTTCAACAGGACAGAAAATGAAGTTGAAATATTCAGGAAGATGCAGATAAGCAAGCTGTTCCCTATAATAGAAACCTCAACATGTTCCCTAATATCATTGAAGGCTGTCCCTTGTTAAACTGTTTTTTTTTTCCCCAAATTTTGCTTATAAAGGGAAAAAATTTTCAATTATATGATCGCTTTCATCTCAGTAATTTTGATAGCTTCAATCTGAAGGGGTTGTCAGTATTCCTTTTAATACACTGGATGGTATGTCTTAGGTGAGGGTGTCTAATGGCATCCAGGGATTACGTCTGTGATAGATTGCCCGGGCAGAGAGCAAATGTGTGCCAGATCTGATTAGGGGTTTCCTGATGGCTGTTGCCAATGCCTTTGTATCACTTTGGAGTACGTGGCAGCAAATCTAGCTGAGCATTGTTAGTGATTTCTTGGCTTTGCCTTTTCTGAAACTCCTGGATTACCACAGATTTCTGCCATGTACAGGGATCGTTCCCTTACTCTCTATATGTATCTGCAACAGTGGCATCCATTATATCATAGCTCAGCAAATGTTTCTTTCTAAATATGATTAAATTGAACGTGTCTTAAGTGTGAAAAGCCACCTCTTTTTTTATCAGGGCTGGAGTTGGATAATTCTATGTTATTCGCATATGAGAATGAGTAGACCTAAAAGGATTAGAGACATAGACTTCTATCCCAGTGGACCTTTTCTGACTTGAAGACTCAATTCTCAGTCTTGTAGCTTCTGTCAGAGTGGCATTGGGTCTATAGCTTTTTGTCTAAGAAAAAAAGAATGGCAGGTGGTATCGTCCTAAAGTGGTGACTGAACAGTATGCGTTCAGAAATCTGGCAGCTCAGTATTTTTTTCATTTTTTTCTGGGTACTGTTTCTGCAGAAAGTAAGTCAGCAGGGCTCTCTGAAATGTCTCAGTAAGCATATTGAAGCCAGAGGGGCTAAATGGAGACAGCCTTTAAGAGAACTAAGGTTCTTGGGTGGGAGGTTGTAGATAAAGAGCCAGTAGAAATATTATCTGTTTTCAGTGGTGAAGAATAGTTGCTGGTTCCTATGCAGCCTTAGTAGTGGGCTCAGCACAGCAGCCTGTGCAGTGTCAGTGGACTTACGTGCCTCTTGGCTGTACCACCTCCCACCGTCAGTTCTCTAAGAAAGAGAAATAGTTAGATTATGGTATTCAGTAAACAAAGCAAAGTAAGAAGCTTTTCATTTTCCAGTGGATTTCAGAAACTCCCTTTTTTTTCCCCACAGCGATTCCATTTAGAGACCTAGACAATGAAGCATGCATCAGTATTGAATTTAGGGTCCACCTTTACAGAAGAAGAAGGCCAGGGAAGCTAGAACAGCAGTCCTCTCAGAACATGAACGAGTGTCATAGGGATGACACAAATTCACTGCCTTGCACCTGTGGGGGGAAATGATCCTGATTGCAATAGGAGAGAAAATCTCTTTTATCTGGCACTAAAAACCCCTGCCCTGCATACCTTACAGTCATTTTAGGGTCATCTTAGGAAAGAACAAACTATATTGGTTTGTACGTCTATATTCTACTTCATGAGTATTTTGATTTAAAGAAGAAAAAAAATAGGATGTAAGTTACAGAAACCTGAATCCTGAGGCAAATTCTGAGGATGTATCAGTAAGAAATGTTCAAAAGTAGCCTTCTACTTCTGCTAAGAATGAGGTCACATCTTTGTTTGGAGATAAATTATGATTAACCAGGATATCTTAACGAGGCAGAGGTTCTTATAAATGTATGGTGAAACAACACTCTAAAAGACTGAAATTTTGACAAACCGAAATACTTGTATTTTAGTGGGTCACAGGTTGGTCAGTTATTGTAAAATGCTAATAGATGTTATTAGGTGCTGTCAAGTCGGTTCCAACTCATAGTGACCCTGTGTACAACAGAACAAAAAACACTGCCCAGTCCTGTGCCATCCCCACAATCGTTGTTATTCTTGAGCCCATTGTTGCAGCAACTGTGTCAGTCCATCTTGTTGAGGGTCTTCCTTTTTTTTTTTTTTTTTTTGCTGACCCTCTGCTTTACCAAGCATAATGTCCTTTCTTCTCCAGGGACTGATCCCTCCTGATAACATGTCCAAAGTATGTGAGACATAGTCTTGCCATCCTTGCTGCTAAGGAGCATTCTGGCTATACTTCTTCCAAGACAGATTTGTTCATTCTTTTGGCAGTCCATGGTATATTCAGTTTTCTTCACCAACACCATAATTCAGAGGTGTCAGTTCTTCTTCGGTCTTCCTTATTCATTGTCCATCTTTCACATCCATATGAGTCAATTGAAAGCACCATGGCTTGGGTCAGGCGCACCTTAGTCTTCTAGGTTACTTTAAAGAGGTCTTTTGCAGCAGATTTGCCCAGTGCAATGCATCATTTGATTTCCTGACTACTACTTCCATGATTGTTGTTTGTGGATCTAGCTAATAGCTAGAGCTTGTAAAACACTTCTTTATGTCAGTGGTGAAGGAATTTGCTGGATGCCATGTCTGCCTGGCAGTCTCAGCCTTTGTGATAAAGCCTTATCTTCTCACATGGAGAGAAAGGTCCCTTTGGCTGTTTTGATTATTTACTGACTTGCTTACCCATTTATTTAGTTTTGCCTTTTTGTTCCTGCCACAATATGCAGAGAGCCTTGTGGATCCCCTAGTTGTTGTTGTTAGTTGCCTACTCATGGCGCCCATGTGTGCAGAGTAGAACTGTTGCATAGGACTTGCAAGGCTGTGACCTTTCGGAAGTAGATCTCCAGGCTTGTCTCCTCAGGTGCCTCTGGGCTGGTTTGAACCAACCTGTCAGCTAGTAGTTGAGCAAGTAGTTAACCATTTTCACCACCCAGGGACTCCCGAATCCCCTGGTAGGCAAATCTATTCTTTCTCAGTCTCACCAGGGCTGAGTTAATAGAATTGTCTCCAAAATTGCAGATCACTGGAGGCATTTTCTGGGGGAAGTGGCTTTACACTTAAGACAGGCAGGGAGTGGTGGTGGAGGGAGTGGAATATAGTCTCAGTACCAGATGCTTTTAAAATAATGACGTTGCCATATGCCAGGGCTCTGTCTGGAGTGTACTGTGTTTTTTTTTGAGCTTGAGACCCTGGCTTTGGGCAGCTTTGAGCCTGGTGGGTGAGGCTCAGTGGGACACAGGCCATCCATCTTTCTTCAAAGAGCACAAATGAGGTTTTAGCAAGATGCTGGTTGTAGAAAGTACCAGATAAGCTGATGAGGTAGTTATAAATGTTATTAAAGAACATTTTTTAAAAAGTTTTTGTTGTGCTTTCATCTGGGCAAGAAAAATAGTCTCGAGATAAGAAATTTCATTTGAGAGGGCATTTGTCTCCTTACCCTTCAACCTTAAATCGGACCCCGAATGAGATTCTCCGATGGAGATCCCGTAGGGCCCTCATCTTGTGGGTAGCTCAGAGGGCAGCTTAGATCCTGTTGAAAGGCCAGTCTAAGCAGAGGGCATGGAAAAGGTCAACAGGCTAATGAGCTGGAGAGCTGCCAGAGAGCCGTGTGTTTCTGGCCTCTACTTCCCTCCTTCCTCCTCCTTCTCCTTCCCTCTTTCTGTCTCGTTTTGATATTTGGAAATAGTGAATTTTACACAATTTTGAACTGTAACGTAATCCTCCTACCATAAAGAGTGCACCTGACTGCTTTGCAAAAGATTTCTATAAAAACTACCCTTTCGTACTAAGAGGAATGACATCGGTTTTAAACCTGTTACTTTGTTCTTGCTTCACTCTTTCCGCAGGTGCATTTGATTGTTGTGGTTATTGAAACTCCTGGTGGCAGCCATTTACTAGCAGTTCTCTTTGTCTTAGGCACAGTGCCTGGAGTAATTGTAGGTGCTTTAAGAACTTCAAGTCCACCTTTAGCAGGCCAGCTTGGGGTATTGACAATACTGTTAAGAAACGGTGCCTTGATGGCAGTCTCTAAAAACTCCCAGTGAGTCTGGTGTCTGTGTGTTGCTTTAGTCTTTACCTTGCACAGCTTTTCATCAGAAGCCTCTTTGGTGTGGCAAGTGTGGGTTGGCTGACTCCCTGAAAGTTAAAAAAAAAAAAAAAAAACCTGGTGAAAGGAAAACTTGGCTTTTAGTCTCACATGTGTTGCTAATGTGTGGGCTGCTCCAGATACCTCAGCCATACTTTCCTATGTGTAAATAGGTCTTATACATGCCCCGCTTGGGAGGATTGAGTAAGATGACATTTGTGAAGAATACCTTTGTAAGCTATAAATTGCTTTGTGAATTAAGACTACTGTCTCTTATAAACAGCACCAGTTCCCAGCCGTGATTAACCGGACTCTCTCATCCTGTGTTTGGAAGAAGCACAAACCTATGAAGAGGGATTACTCATTTTTCCCTTTGCTTTGTATTCACAAGGCCCACATACCTTTTCCTTGCCTTTTGATCCTGTTTCTCTCTCCTTTCCCCCTCTTCCTGTCACCCTCTCTTCCCTTCCCCTCTCCCGCCACCCTATTTTAATGGGGAGATCTATTATGTTGCATTCGCAGTAGAAAGTATAACTGTGCTTGTTAGAGATCATCCACAGATGTTGCAAAGCTGCTGGCCAGAAATGTTCTTTCTTTTCCAGTTTTTCTTCTGCCTCTCCAGTACCTTAAGAATCCTTGAGGCTTGGCTATGAGTCAGCTGAAGCATATGGTAGATTCTAAATTCTCTGACCCAAGTCCTTCTTACAAGCTGGCAGTCACAAAATAGAATCGTGATGTCTCCCGGAATAGTAGCTGAAAAGGGAAATGGAAATGTGGATGTTGAATCCAGCAGCCCTCAAGCCCCGAGTTTGCTCCTCTGTGGTATCCCTGAGGTGCAGAGCAAGAGCTTTTTGCCGTTTCACGTTAAGACCCCTTGACATGTACTTAGGAACACCTATGTGTGACTTCGCCAAGGGAGGACTTTGGACACAGGAGAATTTTATTTAGCAAATTTTAATCTAACTTGGAAACCCTGGTGGCATAGTGGTTAAGTGCTACAGCTGCTAACCAAAGTATCGGCAGTTCAAATCCGCCAGGTGCTCCTTGGAAACTCTGTGGGGCAGTTTTACTCTGTCCTGTAGGGTCGCTATGAGTCGGAATCAACTCGACGGCACAGGGTTTGGTTTTGGTTTTGGAACCCCGTTGAGAAAGGAAGTGTCTTTGGTTTTACTTTCCAATACATGGTGCCTTATTAGAAGCCAGACTCGTGGCCTTCATGGTACCTTTGCTTTTTTTTAGTAGCTTAATAAATAATCCAGTAATCCAAATGATGAATAAAAATGAAGTTGGTAAATAGTAGACAACCACTAAAAGTGATCAGATCACCCTACCTATTTATTAATCCAACTCTCCACAGATCACTTCCCTAAGAGCCACTGGCAGAGCTCTACTCCAGAAAATCTGGAGCAAGGGCATGGAGGGGGGACAGTGTATATCACGCCGGTGCTTGGTATATCTGGGCTGCCTGTGTATGGTAGCTGCTAAGGAATCAAACTGTAGATAAACCTGATTGTTTTAAGATTTTTTTTTTTTTTTTGGTGATTATTATTAAAACAGTTGGCTGTTCTTCAACAGTGGTGTTAAAACCATTTCATATTCTTTAGCAGTGGTCGCTGGTGATCTTATGCTTAGCCATGTGCAGGTTGAAAAGAGAAGGCCATTTGAGTTGTAGGGGAATCTGAAGAATAAGAAATAATTGACTTCGTAACATATTCAGCGAAGGTAATCTTTTCAAAATTGATATGCTGATGGGGACTACAAGCAAGGGGAATTCCCCACCCTCAATGTAAGGTCTTTTGCAGCCCCTGGAACAACGTATTTACTGTCTGAGAAGTCTAAAGTGCTCCTTGCCTTAGAAATTCTGGAATCTCCTGATGCTTCCATGTGGTGAAATCAGAATTTACAGTTTTCTACAATTCACGGTAGTGCCATGTTCTGGTGGCACTGTTCAAATGGCAGCCCACATGTTTTATGGATAGGGTACACAGATGTACAGTATGACAGCACTACCTCCCTCTGGGGCCACTGTGTGCTAGGCACTCTGGTCCTCCAGGGATAGTTGGATCCATTCAGTCTCTTGTTCATTCAACAAGTGCATATTAAGCTCCTTCTCTGTACCAGGTTATTGCACTTGGTGCTGGTAATTTAGCAAGATTTAGCCTGGATGCTAAGATCTGGCCCAAATCACACTAAGTGTTATCATAAAGATACAAGTTCTGACTTGCAGTGACCATTCCCTGTGAAAGCTTAGTCTTTTAGTAAATTGAAATGGGTTATGAAATACTACTTCCTGGCAAGCAAGTGAAGTGAAATGAATGGGAATTTGATTCTGTCTAGTCTCAGCTTCTGATACCAGTTCTTTTCTAGCACTTACGGCTCAAAGTAATCATTTATTGAGCCCTCACCATATTCCACGCTAAACTCTTTCCATGTATTAATTTATTGAATCTTCACAACTACCCCATGAATTAGGCACTGTTATCCCTACTCTGGACCCCTGGTAGCGCAGTGGTTAAGAGCTTGGCCGCTAACCAGAATGTCGGCAGTTTGAATCCACCAGCCACTCCCTGAAAGCCCCTTGAGGCAGTTCTACTCTGTCCTGTAGGGTTGCTGTGAGTCGGAATTGACTTGACAGCAGTGTTTTTTTATTTTTTATTTTTTTATCCCTACTTTACAGATGAGGAAGCTGAAGCACAGAAAAGTTACAGACCTTGTTGTAGGTCACAGAGGCAGGATTCAAATTCAGGGAATCTGACCCAGAATCCATGCTCTTAAATAATTTACGGTCTCTGGGTAGAAAGGGACCATCTTGACCAATCTCCTGCATGGGTCACTTCCCTGACCATCCCTGCCTGCAAAGCTTTTTTCTTTCCCAGATTGGCTCCTGAGGGCATATTGGCCATCCCTAACTCTGAGTAGGAATTGACAAATGTGGCAGGAGGTCCTGTCTCTACAGCCCCTGATGTGAATGCAGCTGAGTGACCTTTCCTCTCTGAGCTTGTTTCATTACACGTAAAATGGAGATAACGTTCCTTCATAGGATCGTTTAGGGGGTTAAATAAGATAATGTGCTTAGCAGTTTCTGGCTCTGAATAGCGCTTAATAAATATTAGCAATTTTTTATTACCATTTCCCTCTGGCCTCAAAAACAAGCCAGGAAACAGGTTCCGAGAGTCCATATTGTAGGACCCAAGTAGGCAGGCAGTTTTCCTTTGCTTTTGACAAGACAATAATTTTATTCTGTGTATTTCTCTTGACTCTTTTGGTATGAAAAGCAGAGAGGTAAAGCATTATTTGACAGATGTATGGATTCAAGCAAGAAACTGAGGTCCAATTGCAAAGAAATGCCTTGTATAACTCAGAGCCCTGTCTGAGGAGACACAGAGGACCCTAGAGGGCGGAGGACGAACACAGCACAGGGGCTAGTTCCAGAGTCGCGGCCTCGGTTAGTTTACATAGAAGTGTGGATGAGGGTCCCTTGTTCAGTAGGCAGAAGTTTTTCTCCTCTGCTCCAACAGGTATCTGCTGACTAGTGTTATTAAACAAAACTGATTTTCTTGGTATGAAATAGAGTTCATAACTTGTCCAAAGTGAAGAGGTAACTACAGGTGTGTTGAGCCCTTTTCCCCACCTGTTCTGTACCAGACCTTCCTTAAGGATTCATTTGCCACTGGTTGCTTCTCAGGTCTCAGGGTCAGCTCACTCTGCAGGCTCCAAGCCAGAGTGATGCTCCTGCCACCGCTGCTGCCACCACCACTGCTACTACCACCAGCCATTTACAGTTTCCTGCTATAAGGATGTGATCAGCTGTGAAGCTTTCACCTTTCTCGTCTCTAACTGTCTTCAGTATTGTACCTCTTTCTTCTGGTGCTTTTGCCATACAGCCAATGTTTCAAAGAAAATGTTCTGGCACCAAAGTTATAGCCCTCACTGCCTCTCCAAGGAGATGTGAGTTATCCATGGAAAAGAAGATAATTGAGAGGGCTTCTGTCCCTCTGTGCTGCAGAAGGAAGAGTTTGCTTCTTGATAGTGTCCTAGCACCCAAGCCAGACGGGAGACTTTGAGGCACTCATGAGAGAGACTGGACCTAGCCTGCCCAGAGACAGTGCCCCAACCCACAGGCGCCAAGGCTGAAGACCAGTTCCGCCTTCTCCTGTTGTCCTTCCCTAAGCTTAAGCTTGCTCTGTCACACTGCCCCAAGTCTGTGGCTTTAAACAGCCATTTCCTTTTGTTAGTGAAAAAGCTCCCTCTTCTTTATAAAATGTTTCAGCAGCTTGGGGACTGGAAAGGCCCTCTGTGCCTTCCTGTCTCTCTCCATCTCTCAGGGGTTGATGTTGATGATTTCTGTCTTTGTCTTCACAGGGAACTCTAATGATCCATGACAGAGAGGTTACCCTCGAGTACGTACCAAGCCCGGATTTTTGGTACTGCAAACGGGTAAGTGCCAAGAATTTGTTTCCTTGGAAGTAAAGATCTAGCATTATAGCCTCTCCACGTTTCCAGGAATGCCGCCTGGTGGTGTTTATTGTCAAGGGCAAAAGCCGCCTTCCTCTGTTCACTTAGATAAACCGGAGGTTAGGGCAAGATTATAACTCAAGCTTCCCAGCTGCTGCCTGTGGCCGTAGAGGACTTGGACCTACCATGGAGACACTTTATGGAGGCATGTGCTTTCTGCTGATTATGAGCTAAAAGAATACTAGTCCCTTGACTTATAACCTCTTCCTGGCTACCCTTCCTAGGTGTGGTCACAGGGGGTTTGGGGTTTAGAAAGGTGGATTTGGGGAGGCTGGTTCTGTGGGCGGTGTATACTCTGGATGTTCAGGAATCCTAAAGGTATAGAACTATAGGCACCATGGCATTTTACTTGGGAAAACTCCATATTCTCTTTTAAAATGGCATATTTAAAGATTTTAGCTCTTGCAGGTTCAGTTTAATTGCAGTGAGCATGAAATACAGTTTTCATGTTCATTGCTACTGCCTAGCTTTAAAAATAATTATGAAAAACATAGAATTTCTAAAACATGATTCATTAAAAATGTTAAAGCACTTGACAAAATTCAGTTAAAAATTTAGTTTGACATTTTTATTAGTCTTAATGAAATCCAGTTTGGATAGCTGTGGTTGTCATCTAGCCAAAGCACTCACATTTCATGAGTATACTGCTTTACGAGGAGTCTCTGGGTGGCACAAATGGTTGAGCACTCAACTGCTCACCGAAGGGTTGGCAGGTCAGACCCATCCAGAGGTGTCGTGAAAGGGAGGCCTGGTGATACTTAAAAAAAAAATCACAGCCACTAAAAACCCTGTGGAGCACAGTTTTGCTCTAAAACATGGAGTCACCATGAATTAGAATTGACTCAGCACAGGTGGTTTTATACTGCTTTAATATGTTAGTTTAGGAAAACCTTTAATTTTTTATTACTATTATAGTAGAACATACATAACAAAAGTTGCCGTTTTTGAATGTACAATTTGGTGGCTTTAATCACATTCACAATGTTGTGTGATTATCACTATAGTTTTTTTTTTTCCAGATCTTTTTTATCATCACAAACAGAAACTCTATACCCATTAAACGTAACTTGCCATTTCCCTCTTTGTTCCCTCTATTCTACCTGTCTCTATGAATTTGCCTCATATAAGTGGAATCGTACATTGTGTGGCCTTTTGTGTCTGGCTTCTTTCACTTAATGTTTTCAAGTTTCATCCATGTTGTGGCATGTATCAGTACTTCATTCCTTTTAACCACTGAATAATATTAGTATCACTTTTTGTTTATCCATTCATCAGTTGATGGACATTTGTGTTGTTTCCACCTTTTGGCTATTATCAGTAATGTTGCAGTGAACTTTTGTGTGTGAATTTTCACTTCAGCACCTGTTTTGAATTTGTTTGGGTATATACCCAGGAGTAGAACTGCTGGATCATATGGTAATTCTAAGTTTAACTTTTTGAGAAACCACCAAACTTTTGCAAAGACAACAGCTGCATCATTCTACATTTCCACCAGCAATGTATGAGGGTTCCAATTTCACATCCCTACCAACACTTATTTTCTGGGTTTTTTTTTTTTTTTTTAAGTAGCCATCATAATGGGTGTGAAATGGTATTTCTGTGGTTTTAATTTACATTTCCCTCATGACATTGACTTGGGGCCACAGTGTTTAAGCACTTGGCTCTTAACCAAAAGGTTGGTGGTTCAAACCCACCAGCCACTCCATGGGAGAAAGATGTGATTATTAGACACTAATCAGATTAGCATAAATTTTCTCCTCTTCTGTAGATTGTCTTTACACTTCTTGATAGTGTCCTTAGAAATACAAAAGTTTTTAATTTTGATGAAATACATTTTATCTGTTTTTTCTTTTGTTGCTTCGGCTTTCCGTGTCATATCTAAGAATTTATTGTCAAATCCAAGGTCATAAAGATTTACACTTACGTTTTCCTCTAAGAGCTTTATAGTTTTAGCTCTTACCTTTATGTCTTTGAGCCATCTTGAGTTAATTTTTGTATATGGTAATGGGGTAAGAGTCCAACTTCATTCTTCTGCATATGAGTATACAGTTGTCCCAGCACCATTTGTTGAAGAGAATATTCTTTCTCTATTGAATTGTCTTTGCCTGCTTTTGAAAATCAATTGACAACAGATGTGAAGATTTATTTCTGGACTTTCAGTGATCTCTGTATCTATCCTTATGCCAGTACCACTCTGTTTTGATTTCTGTAGCTCTGTAGTAAGTTCTGAAATTGGAAAGTATGAGTCCTTCAACTTTGTTTTTCTTTCTCAAGATTGGTTTGGCTCTTCAGGGTTCCTTGCAATTCCACATGAATTTTAGGATCAGCTTTCCCAGTTCTGCAAAAAGCCTATTGGGATTTTGATAACAGTTAATATTTTAATCTTGGTGATTGCCTCAATGTCACGGGATCATGAGTAATCTCCCCTCCGCGCCAAGTATACTTAGCATATTAGCTATAACGTCCAAGTATTGTTTTGTTTTTTTTTTTATAATCAAAGGTCGAGAGAGTTAATGTTAAATGGAAAATTTTGAACTTTCTTTTCTATTAATGGGCAAAAGGCAAAAGTTGACATTTGATATCAGAGTTAAACAGCTAGAGCCAAGGCCATTGCTTTGTACTTTCTGAGCTTGTAAGAAAATAGAGGTGCCATCCTGCATATGCAGCCTCAGTCAGTGCACTGTGATGTAGATTGCACTTGATTTTTTGTTCACAGAGTTAAGCAAAAGGAGCTGTGTTCGCACTACAAAGTGTCTCTTCCCTTGTTTTGGACTAATTAATGTTCCTTCCCCTTTAGCATAATCAGGGTACCTGCCAAAAGCACTGATTATATATATATTTCTCCTCCTTCCTTGCCCCTTGTTATCAATGTTTGAGAAAGGAGTTAATAATTGAATTCTCCTCAGTTCCAGCCAACTCTGAATGGGGGTTTCATAACCAGTTCAAGACCGAGTTTTGGGTGCAGAATGGTGAAGGTTTTGGTGCAATAATATTCTATACATCACTCAATGGTCCAATTTTTTTGATTAAGTTCATTGCCTATAAAAATTCTTGTTCAGGACAAAGGAATTTTTGGCTCCTCCAAAATGCAGATGTCCTGCCTGTTAGAAGGCTGCTCTCAGAAGCTCATTAGATCCTGCCTGCCTGCCTGCCAGCTCTGATTAGTGAGAGGGACTTCAAACCCATCAGGCTTTGAGGTGTTCTGGGGTATGGCTTGTTTGTCATTTTTAGCAGGTGTTACTGTGTTGGATACGCATAAGGTTTTTTTAGAAGTTTTGGTCAAAGTGAATTCTTTCTCACTGTCCGTTGCAGTGTAAGGCCAACACTGGTGGACTCCGATCTTCATGTTCGTTCTGCAAGGGCCCAAGGGAAGGTGAGTGGTAGTGGTTTTTTTTTTTGTACTGGGTAAAACATATTCTGTGCTTTCCTTGACTTTAAAAAGTTGTCATCCCTAAATACCAAGTCTATCTGAAAGCTTTTAAAAATGTGATGTCCAACTTCACGTAACCTGTTAGTGAACAATTTTGGGTCTCAAGAGTCCCAGCAGGGGAAAGAGATGGGATTGTGGGTTCCTCAGGTTGGGATGTTAGACTGGGGAAGAGTCTACATGGTGTCAGCCTGTGTGATGCCACCACTCCCCTCAACACACACACACACACACACACACTCTTCTTTCAAGTTACTAAGAATCATTTGCTATCCATATTGTTCGCTGATTTACACTCCACCTAAGTATTTCAGAAGGCTTCAACAAGAAAACATTTATTAAAATATAAACAAGAGAAAATAATTAGGATTAGGAGAATGTATTATTATTATTATAGAGAAATGAACCTACATGCTTTATTCTTCTATAATAATATTACAAATTTAATAATATTAGTAACTGCTTGAGTACTTAATTTTAAAGTATATTTCTCCCAAGAGCCTTTAGATAGACAACTTTGAAGAGTCTATCAAAGGCATCCCTAACAGCAGTCTTGTAGCAAAGGCTATTATATGTCTATTTCTGATATTATCCCTTGAGGAAAGGTCTGGGCATGACTGAAGAATACACAGGTGAGTGCAGGAATTCAGATTGCCTTCTAAAGGATCTTTTCATATGAGGTTAGAAATTAGTGTGCCTACAAAGAATTTCTTAGCTGGGCTTTTAGCCTACAGTGGAGATTCTACTGTAGTGATGGCTGTGAGGTAGGTATTCTGAAAATCTTTGGAGAAAGGATAAAAACCAAACCAATGTGTAGGTTGGTAAGATGAGTATAAGTGAGCTATATGTAGATAGATCTGTTTCCAGCTTCTAGCCAGAAAAGAGGGGGTCTGAAGTCTTACAAAGGAGCCCTCGTGATGCAGTGGTTAAGCACTCAGCTGCTAACCAAAAGGTCGGTGATTCATACCCACCAGCCCTTCTGTGAGAGAAAGATGCGACAGTCTGCTTCCGTAAAGATTTATAGCCTTGGAAATCCTAAGACGGAGTTCTACTCTGTCCTGTAGGGTCGCTAGGAGTCCGAATCGACTAGATGGCAGCGGGTTTGGTGCGGGTTGGTCTTACAGAATTGGAGATGGCTGTCTTAGTACCGTAACACTGGAGGAAGCAAAGCTTCAGGATATGTTTCTACCGAACCCCTAGCCAAGGCCATACCTTTGGTTATTTTGTACCCACATCTGTTCTTTCATGTTTGTAATAGGTCCAGGGTCTCATGAAGGAGTTGTTTATATTTAAATATTTGGAAAGTGATAGAAAGCTCATAAAATTAAACTTTTTAGATGTTTCGTTTCTTCTGTGAACTATTTCATGTGCTGCCTCAATAGCCTTGCTTAAAGTCTTTTGCCAGGAACTGCCAGGGGACTTTTTTGTTCCTGTATTCCTGATACAATATCAAAAGCATTTTAGTATGAGTATCTCGTGGCAGGTAAGGAGAAATCTCAGCAGTAGTGTTTTTATTGTATAAAGCCTGATGGGTCTCTTTTCTGTTTCTGTTTCCCTGGTTACAGAGGTAAAGCAGGAATTAATATCCTACCCTCAGCCTCAGAAAACATCTATACCGGCCCTATCAGAAAAACAGCCCAGCCAGCCCCCAAGGTCAGCTGATAGGGAACCTGAATCCAAGAAGCGGGAAGAAGGACAGGAACCACGCTTGGGGTACCAAAAGAGAGAAGCAGAAAGGTATCTGCCTCCTTCTCGAAGGGAAGGGCTTTCCTTCCGAAGAGACCGAGAGAAGGAGTCATGGTGTGGGGAGACACGCCAGGATGGAGAGAGCAAAAGTAAGTGATTTGTCAGGGCATGTACCAGTTGTAGCATAGATGGCCTATGTTGTGGCTAGAGGCCAGCCACTTCCCCACACCGTAATAGAACTACATTCAGCCTGACTATATAGGCCATTGCCTTCTGTGGGGCTTGTACTAGTTGAAGGAATCTATACCCTCTGAATAGCAAGTGGCTGTACAATACAGCAAGTTGTAATTTTAGATTTCTGAGTACTGGTTGATGAAAAGGAAAGTATGAAATATTTGACTAGCATTTTATAGAACCAGTCTTGCTAGCACAGAGTGCATCTACAGTCAACTGTAATAAAAGATGACAGTTACGGTCTTGGGACTTCAAAAATTCACCTTTCTTTTTCCTTGCTCTTCTCCCGTTTACGCTTCGTTCATCAGCAATCATGCTGAAACGCATCTATCGTTCCACTCCACCTGAGGTGATAGTGGAAGTGCTGGAGCCGTATGTCCGCCTTACAACTGCCAATGTCCGCATTATCAAGAACAGAACCGGCCCCATGGGCCACACCTATGGCTTTATTGACCTCGATTCCCATGCGGTGAGTTTCCTCCACCTTGAAATGATCTAGCAACAACTGGCTATAGAACTCTCAAGAAGGCTTGAGGGACTTCTTTATCACTTGAATTCTGACGTATTACCTGGTAACATAACCCCTCTCGTTCTCTCTGTTGGGTTTAACCTTCACTCAGATGCTGTAACTGCCCTGTAAGTTAGAACTCTGAGTGGTTTTCCAGTACCATTTTTGTTTTATGTCATTTGCAATTTGCCTTTAAAATAAAATGAAAACTTCATTACTTGTCAAGTGTTTTAGTGCCGAACCCTTTAAAATTTTAGTGGATTTTCTAATTTCTTAGGCTTGTTTTTCCCAGTCACTGGCAGTTTTATATTTGATGATAACAGGACATTTCCTCTTCTTCCTCAAAGTATTGCTTTAATAGATTTTCATGGCTTGAATTTTTAGCTGTGGGCCCTTTTTCCATGGAAATGAAGTAAAGATAGTAATGAAAATCCTTGGCATTTCTTAGATTTCTTGCTCAAAAATCACACGGGATTTTGTAAACCTGATCTGATTTGATGACAATTGCAGCCTAAAAGAAGAGGATTTGAATTTCTCAAATTTGTTCTGGAAACTGAGCACCTGTCTACTCTCTTGTCAGTCCTTTGTTAAGAGTTGTCAGTTTTTGCCAATGTGCTCTTACTGTTAAAATTACGACCAGAACATAACATTTAATAAATTTCTCCCTCTAAAGAAAAACCCACGCTCGTTTCTCTTTCAAAGGACATGGCCTTTTCTCTCTTTGGGTTCAAGTGTGTTTTTGATTCCCCAGGAAGCTCTTCGTGTAGTGAAGATTTTGCAGAACCTTGATCCACCATTTAGCATTGATGGGAAGATGGTAGCTGTAAACCTGGCCACCGGAAAAAGAAGGTAAGGCAGAGGGCTGAGGCTCCCTTATGCTGCCCCTACTTGAGTTTTTGGAAGAAAACTCCCATTCCAACTGAAGAGTCAGACATGATGCCTTCCCAGTGTGAGGTTCTTCAGATAAGTGATTATGCATTTTCTTTGTCTGAAGGTTGCCTTGGTCTGACGCTAGATTTGTTTTGCTTCTTAAATAATGGTGGCAGTTACTTTAGTCCTTTCCTTCTTGACTGGTATCATTGGACCCCAAATGATAGTGCAGTCTTGGATGTATAGAAAATTCTTGGTATGGAATCCTAAGAAAATGCAGACCTGAAATTCCACTTCCTGACCTTGTTCATACCTTCATAGCACTGGGAAATTCAGTTCCTCTTTACTCCTCCATTCATCATCCCAGGAGTGATAACTGGGAAGCAGTTGCATCAGCTTGGCTAGCTGGCTTACAGAGATTGGGCAGATCTTGCTCTATCACCCTCCACTTGGTCACTTATGGCTCTGGCCAGTGGCTTTGTAGGAGTCTCACTGCTCTCCTCAGATGTCACCATACTTGTGTGATTATCTGGGTTTGTTCCTTTCCCTGCAAAATGGGTAAAAGAGTTTCTCAGTCAGTCTGTAGAGTTAGGGTAATTTTAGTCACTCCTTAAGTGCCTTTTGGTAGCAGGCTCATGACAGATTATGTTGTTGTTACAGAAACGATTCTGGTGACCATTCTGACCACATGCACTACTATCAGGTAAGCTTTAACAGATGGGGAGTGAGCTGTTAAAATCCTCAAGTGACTGAAGGAGTGGTCTTGAATTCCCTTCAAAAATTGACAGCAGTCAGTAGTGGGTGATTGTTGAGGTTAATGGCTGTTGGATAGTAGCTTTTTTTTTTTTAATAGTTGACTTTTGAGTTCCATAATTTTCACTCGCCTTTCTGTGGTAGGGCAAAAAATATTTCCGAGATAGGAGGGGAAGTGGCAGAAATTCAGACTGGTCTTCAGATACAAATCGACAAGGACAGCAGTGTAAGTGAACTTCATTTTATTTCTATTGTTATCTTTGGCTTGACTTGCTACTCATTACTTGACATCTCTGTGGTCACAAAGTTGGCAAGAAATGCTATTGACTGGGGATACACATCCAGAGAGTGTACCACCTGTGGGTTCTTTGGCTATTTTGTTGGCCAGCAGCATTCTTGGGCTGTTCCTAGTGAGCCCTCAGTAAGGACTTCATTGGATGGGGACTAACATTACCCCTGATTTCATTCCCTCTAGCATCGTCTGACTGCTACATATATGATTCTGCTACTGGCTACTATTATGACCCCTTGGCAGGAACTTATTATGACCCCAACACCCAGGTGAGTTTTGGCCTTTGTTTATTTTGTCAATGATTCTTTTGAAAAAAGCATCCATAATTTGTTACTTCATGGATTTTTTTCCCCCTGGATTCTCTGGATGCTCATTGCATCAAAAGTGGAAAAGTTTAAATCTATGGAAACTTAATATTTCTCCATTCCAGGTAGCTGTTCTCTTGCACTATCCGTACCTCATATCTAGTCTGGTGTTTTTAAAAGCCTAGCTCTTGTATTGAGTTTTATTTATTCAGGTGGATTTTAAAGATGATGACCTTTTGTTAACTGTAGCCTATACGGAAAATCCATGCCTTGTGGCATTACAGGCAAGAGTGGTGCTGCTCTTGGAAAAGTGAACATTGGGTGGTCTGAATGTGTCCTGGGCGCCTGGAGTGAGTTTTTAGATTCTCTGACATAGACTCTTCTTCAGCTTGTGATTCGGATAGCTTTTCTTTCCCTCAGAAGGGAACTGTGTTCCTTAGACCTGAAACTGCTGGGAAAGTGAAACATCCTGTAGACTTACCTGTTTCTACCTGTACCACAGCAAGAAGTCTATGTGCCGCAGGACCCTGGGTCACCTGAGGAAGAAGAGATCAAGGAAAAGAAGCCTACCAGCCAAGGAAAGTCAAGTGGCAAGAAGGAAACATCTAAAAGAGATGGCAAGGAGAAAAAAGACAGAGGTGTGACAAAGGTAAGAAGACGTGTGAGTCTGCTGTCTTTTTACCAGATAATCACAGGTTAAAATGGAGTCATAGACAGAGGTGATCCAGGTTTGAGGCATAAAGTTGCTCAAAAAGTACTGTAATTACCTGGTGCAGGCAGTTCCTCTTGTCTTTTATGGACCCATGCTTACTCTCTCCCTTTCACATCTGTGAAAACTGTGGGGATAGTAGAACAAAGTACCTCAGCTCAATCCCTACCACCTCAGCACCACACGTTTTCATTTTCCCACATCCCCTTCTTAGTGCTTGCTTTGTATACACATTTCCATAGGTGTAATCCTTTATTCAGTTGCATTTTATTGTAAATATTTTTCCATGTTGATATAATATCCTTTACAAGTATTATTTTTAACACTTGCATTGTAAAAATCCACAGTAAAACTGTGCCTTTATTTTCTTCATCGTCTCTCTCTTTCTACTCTTACCTTGTCATAATGCAGCACCGAGCATTTTATTTATGTTTTTCCTTTTAAATTACTTCCTTATATTTAAGATCAAAGATGATGAACATTTTTACATCTCCTGATATAAAATTAAGTTATTTTCCAAAGAATTATATTGATTTACCCTGACACCAGTTATACGGTATTAAAAATGGATAAATTTATGGTTTAGTTTATAACTTACCTTTGTTTTACCTTCTATTATTGCTGTTTGTTTACGTATATATGTAGAGAGAGGATCTGTGTGTATAAAAATATAGAGAGCATATATATATGTGTGTGTGTATCTCTCATCTTAGACTTTAGAGTCATACAGTCTTAATGGGTGGATTCTGGTTCTGCCACTTAATCTTTCTAACCCTATTTCTAATCGTTTGTAAAATGAGGATATTAATGCCTATCTGGGAAGATTGTAGTAAAGGCTGAAGAAGATAGTGCATATGAATGCCTCATCTGGTGACACATAGTAATCACTCAGTGTATACTAAATGTTAATTTTTTTAAGGGTTCTGTATTTCAAAATCCCCGTAGCAACATTACAGATACTTTACAGACCACGAGGTTTGGAAAATCAGCCTCATTTCAAAGGGAGTAACTCTTAACCCAGTTTTTATGACTGAATATCATATAAGAATTACCTCTGGCTTTGATCAGTTTCAGGAAAATGCCAGTGAGGGGAAGTCTCCCCCAGAAGATGTATTTAAGAAGCCTCTGCCTCCAACTGTGAAAAAGGAAGAGAGTCCGCCTCCAGTAAGCCTCTCCTGATGGCCTGTGGTAGGGGTGGGGGTGCTTACAGGTGGGATGCCTCACCCCGGTATTGGTCTTTTAGCTCCGTCTGTCTCACCAACAAGAACTCCTCTTGAGTATAAGCATGAGGTAGACGTTCCTGGAATATTATTGGTGAATCAGAGGCGGTTTTCCGTCCTCTTTCTCTTACCTGCGTCATTCCCTCCAGGGAACACTTGGCCCTTATTAAGTTACAGTCTTGGTCCTGTTAACTTTTCTCCTCTGAATGACCAAGGAAGCCTGTTTCCCTGTTCCTGATGTTTCCTGCCTTTTGATGCTCCATGAGGATCCGTTAGATGTGGAGTGCATGAGTAGTCATCTTTGTAATTTGCCTGCCTGCCCAGAACGAGTGATGCTAACATTGGTACCCATTTTTTGGATGCCTTGAAGTGATAGTCTCAACCTAATCACAAGTGATTCTGAGTGAATACAGATATACAACAATAATGACCATATTTTATTACTATTATTATATTATTTTTAAATTTGATTGCTCATAGCCCAATGACCATGCGTCATTATTTAACAGTTCCAATAAGCTACTGGTAAATTCTCTCTGCATACTCTGCATTAGTAATTCAGCTCATTGTAGCATCTGTCAGAACCATGCCTTAGAGTTTACCTTACTCAGGAGCTGGGTCTGTCTACCTAAGTGCTTATCCTTCAGTTGCTTTTAGTCCCTCTCCTAAATCTCCTTTGCTACAGAGATTCCAGTGGCCTTAATGAAATCCAGTATAATTTGAAATCATCAGTAGCAGTATTATGATAGCTATCTTTCCTTCCCTCCATGGATCGTAGTGACTTAGAGGTGTTTGTTACCTCTTCCTCTGTGTAACTTGTAACTTCTTAGCTCTTTTCCTATGTTCTATGCCAATTCCCTCTTTTCCTTCTTTTGATAGAATAGCTCCTAAGGAAACCTCTCTGGCTTATCTCTCTGAGCAGGGAGCAGGGTTAAACTTGAGGCATGTTGCTTCACCTGGGAAATGAGCAGTGGATCATGGGGCCGTTTAGAACCCAGTTCTCATTCCAGCTAAAAGCAAAAAGAAATGAGATACCAAATATCAGAATATCCAGAAAACTGGCCCCAAAATACAGGTTGAGTTTGGCGTTAATCCCTGTCCTCCTTCTTCCAGCCTAAGGTGGTAAACCCACTCATTGGTCTCCTGGGTGAATACGGAGGAGACAGTGACTATGAGGAGGAGGAAGAGGAGGAGCAGACCCCTCCCCCGCAGCCTCGCATAGTGCAACCCCAGCAGCGAGAGGAGCTGACTAAAAAAGAGAACGAGGAAGACAAACTCACTGACTGGAATAAACTGGCTTGTCTGCTGTGCAGAAGGCAGTTTCCCAACAAGGAAGTTCTCATCAAACATCAGCAGCTTTCAGACCTGCACAAGGTATTAAGGGGAAGGGTTCCTGGCCTTTCAAACTTTTGAAACTTTGATGAGTATTGCAGGGAATGAATTGCTCCTGTACGTCTTGTTCATGAGTTGCTCTACATTTGGAGCTGTGCCCACCTTCAGAGAGCTTCAGTGTATAACCCAAGGCAGGCAGCACAGCTGTGGCTGAGACACCAAACACGAAGGGTGTGCTGAAGACGGGAGAAAGCGTAGTGAAGTAGGATGCTCATGCATTTGTTGTCTTAGCTCTGCCATTAGCCTAACAATTTAACCTCAGATAAACCCCTTCTCTTTGGTACTTGGTGCCTTACATGGTTTCATCCAGCTCTGATGCTGTGCAAAACCCTGGAAACCCATTGCTGTCTAGTCAGTTCTGACTCGTAGTAACCCTGTAGAACTGCCCCCATAGAGTTTCCAAGGAGCAACTGGTGGATTCGAGCTGCTGACCTTTGTTAGCAGCCGAGATCTTAACCATTATGCTACCAGGGCTCTTGACAGCATGCTGTTTTCCCCAGAGGTAGGTCAAATTCTGCCATCTCTTCACAATAGCTGTTCTTGGGGAGTCAAATTGATATACAGTGGCTCTCCCCTGCAGGCTGCTAACCAAATGGTCGAATCTACTAGTTGCTCCATAGGAGAAAGATGTGGCGATTTGTGTCCAGAAAGACTTGCAGCCTAAGAAACTGTATGAGGCAGTTCTACTCTGTCCTCTAGGGTCACTGTGAGTCAGAATCATCTCGATGGCAATGGGTTTGGTTTTTTGGTTTAACCAAGGAGCGAAATTATGGACAGATAAAGCCCCTAGATGAACCCATGTTCTCAGGATAGAGTAATTTGTTTCATACTTACTCTTCAGCAGATACTACAAGAGCAGGGGAGGGGATTGGATTTAGGCTTTCTCTCAATACAGAAGCCAAAGTCTTATGGAGCTAAAAAGTTGAGAAGCTCTGCTTTTGGTAGTATGCATACCTCTTCTCTCCGCTGCCTCTGAGGAGGCTCTGCAAAGCTTCTGGGACTCTGCTAAGATACTCCTGACAGTCCCTGGAACAGACTAGTTGCCAAATCCCTTTGACCTTCTGTGATTCTCAGTCATCAGACTGACATATTTGAGTTTCTGCTTTCTAGAGAAAATGCTGGTAAATAACTAAGGAGATAAAAGATAGTTGTCAGAAAGAAGGAGCCAGAGATCTGGTGAATCCACAAACTGAATTAGCCCTAGGACAGTGGGAAATGGACTGTAGCACTTTTCCTTTCCTTGGAGTGATGCAGTGCAAAGAATCACCTCACCATACAATAGCTGCTATGGGCTCCTAATCTGTGTGACAAGCTAGCATTAGAACCTGGGCTCCCACTGGTAAGCCTAAAGCAAGATCAGTTGGGAATTGTTGCTTGTAGGGTACAGGGATTATTTAGGAGGGTGGGTCAGTGAAAAGAACTAAGTACCTAAAGCAGCCATCAGGAAAAGTCTAGAGGCATTTCTAGGACCTGTTTTTTTTTTTAGATCTGTACTCATAGAACCCCTCTCTTCTCAGCAAAACCTGGAAATCCACCGGAAAATTAAACAGTCTGAGCAGGAGCTAGCCTATCTGGAGAGAAGAGAACGGGAGGTAAACCTTGGTAACCTGTTACTCTCTTGACCCCAACTCCTTTTGCCTCCTGGTGTAGAGTTTACAGGCTATGCTAACTCTTCCTCACAGGAAGACAGAGAACAAAGAAGCCCCAAAGGTGGTGTATACATTTCTCAAAACTCATCAAACACTACATTAAAATGGGTGCATTTTATTGTTTGTAAGCTATACCTCGGTAAAGTTGATGTTAAAAAACATGGCATTGGGTTCTCCAGGTGGGCCCAATAAATAGCAGTCCTTTTTCTCAGCTTTTGAATCAATTGAGAAAATCAAGGAGTAGCATGGAGTGTTGTCGGGAGGGTATTGGCTAGGGTTGCTGAAAGACAAGTTTGAGGGAGTAGCTTAACGTGACAGCCAAATGAACTTGCTACCTAGACTACACAATTAGGCAGACACACCTGCCTGATCACAGCTTGGGGGAGGTCTTCTGTGATGGTGAAGAACCTGCCTGTTGGAGAGCCTGCCTCTCAGTGGAGGATAAAACAGCTGAGTCAAGCATGTCAGCTTATTCTTCCCAGTTTATTGGAGAAGTCACTGGTTTCTCAAGAACAGTGCATGAAGGGGCAAAAGATTCCAGTAGTTAGACCAGTTGAGCTCCCTTCATATTGAAAGAAATAGCAGAAATGGGTTAAAGCCTCCACATCCCTGCCCCTTGCCAAAGGGAAGCTCAGGTCTGCTCTTCTGCTTACCAACAGGGTAGGTTTAAAGAAAGAGGAAATGATCGCAGGGAAAAGCTCCAATCTTTTGATTCTCCAGAACGGAAACGGATTAAATACACCAGGGAAACTGACAGGTAAGCCTGGAATCTTCACTCAACCTAGGCCTGAAGGCCTAATGGTGAAATCATCTCCCTCTCCAGCTGTACTACTGCTTTGTCCCTTGGGGAGATAAGGTTAGCAGAAACAGGTTCTGACAACTCCTTGAGCATGAGGTCCACCCCAGCCTTTTAACTACCTGTTTTTACACAGGGAATGTGTGTGTAAAGATTGGCTGGCTGGTTCAGCTGCCCAGAGTCAGGGCTGGAGTGGCCATAGTCCGGAACCCTTTCTTTCCTCATTGGTAATGCTGTACCCTCCTATAGGGCTGATAAGAACGTAACACTTCTGGGATTTTTTTCTAGCGAACCTCCATTCTCACACAAGGGTGCTGAATCCACAGTTGGTGCTGATACAGACATGTGATCTCAAGCCTCCTGTGCTTATTTCCAGTCAGACAGTTCCCAAGTGGTGAGCCCAGAGTTAGGTAGAATCTGTTGATAACCCACTGCATGCAGGCACTACACTAAGTGTAAGGAATACTTAGGTATATGAGATCTAGATCATCTTTGAGCACAGAATATGGAAGGCTTAAGTGATGCTGTGTCTCCTAGGACAAACATAGAGATCCAGTGGGGAAGGGGAGAACATTTCAATTAGCGGGAACTACATACACCGTGGATGAAAGGGAGAGCACTCCAGACACATTTGAGGAGTTGCAAGTAGCTTGATTGGGCTGAAGGTTGGGGGTATGGTCCAGCAGGCGGGGCTGGTTTGTGAAGCTCATACACCTCGAACGACATGCTGTCATCTTGAATACCATGCTAAGACTATTTTAAAGGCAGTGGTGGCTCATGGAATGATTTTAAGCCGGGTAGAGATCATAGCTTCACATTTTGGAGAGACTAGTAACCGTGGGGAGGACAAATTTGTAGAGAAACTAGTTGAGGCAGTTTTGGTTGTGATTCATTCAAGGGAGAGAGCGTGATTACCTGAGGGAAGGCTGTGAGTATGGGAAGGAGAGTGGTTTAGAGAAAGTTATCTAATTCACCAGTCTTGGTGGTGAGTTAGTTGTCTAGGGAGAGGGAGAAGTCACTGATGATGCCCTGGTTTCTAGTGGGTGACCAGGAGGATGGTAACAGGCAATAAAGGCCTTGAAAGGAAGAAACAGGCAATGAGAGAGTGTAGAACAGGAGGAGGAGGTGTGATAGTTCACAATGAGAGGACTTCAGTAGGTTTACATTTTGATGAGCCAAAGAACCAGTAACCAGAGGAGTTTGTACCTGTGGGAAAGGGGGAATGATTGAGGAAGCAAGGCCCCGAAGGAGGCTGGACAGGGTCTAGAGCTCTGGCATCCCAACTGACTTGACCACAGCCCACAATAAGATATATTTTTGTTTCATGGCCCAGTAATCAAGTGTGTGTGTGTGTGTGTGTGTGTGTAAAAGTCTTCATGAAATAATAACTTTCTTACTATGTGAAATTAATTCTGTTATTTCTATTCTAATCTAGTCTATTTTCATTTTTAAGAAGTGCTAGGGTGGGACTACCGAATTGCTAAAACAACCTGTTGGGGCATTTTTTGTAATTTGACAGACACTCAAGTAAGGCAAAGGTGCCTTAGGAGTCAACCATAGGCAGGAGGAAAAAGGCTACCTTAACCCCCAGTCAGTGGGTCAAGGCTTAGGCTGGATGCAGATAAAAGACCCTTCTCCATTCTCGGCATCCTTCACAAGCACTTCTTCTGGCTTTGCTCCTTCTCGGTTTTCTTTCCTGCTCCTCTTCCTTTTCTGGGTAAATCCAGGTGTTCACCAAGACTCTGCCCTCGGTGCTCCTTTGTTCTTGCTGCTGTACCCTCTGACCTGGACTGTGTAAAAGACCTGTCACCAACAAGCTAACAAATCCTGTGGTTCTGTCCCCATCCCAAACCAGATGTATGTTTTCTGAGCTCTCAGTCTGTTTTTCCATTTGCCTCCTGGGAATCTCCTCTTGGAGTCCAGACCTGCTAAACCTCTTAGGTTTGTATTTCAGATAAGTGACATCATAGCATCACTGCATACCTGGTCTGACCCAGTCCTCCTCCTTTCTCTCCTATATCCACTAAGTGGCAAATCCCTAGTTAGTTTCCTTGCCCCCCATTCTAGCTTGCTTCCACACTGGGCTTTTTACTTCCAGTTTTTACTTGCTCTGTTTTTCAGTTCATTCTCTGCCCTGCCACCAAAGCCTTTGTAAGCAGAAATCTGATCCTGTCACTCACCTCTCGTGCTCGTATACCTTGCCTAGAGGGAAGCCTGGGCTCCAGAGTTTCTTTGCCTGAAAGATGAAGTCCAGAGGCATGATTTGCCTTGTTCGTCCAGGCTTTTCACAGTCTGGCCCCAGGCATCCTTACCTTCTTCAGTTCCTCCCACTCCTTTCCTGGACAGATCGTGTTCTTTCATTCCTTCTTGCCCCTGTCCCCATTTCTTCCCACTCTTTTTCCTGCTCACAAACTCATTTGTCAAGACCCAATTCAGATGTACCCTCTTGTTGGAATTCCTTCATCTTTGGTAATGTGCTTCAGAGTTTGTGTTCCCACTGCAGATACCCACTGTTCTGAACATCCTTCCCCACAAACAGGACCAAGTCTTGGTCATCTCTGTATCCCCAGGACAAAGCCCAGTACATAGTTCGCAGGCACTCCAGAGGTGTCGTTTAATATACCTTGTAGGAGGCAAATCTGAACCAAGAGAACAGAGGTTTTTATTAGGCTCACAAGTAGGTCACTTTGAAAGCGATGGTATCTAAGTATGTCTGCTTCTTTTGCAGTGATCGTAAACCTGTGGGTAAAGAAGGTATCGACAGTAGCAGCAAAGGAGGCTGTGTCCAGCAGGCCAGTGGCTGGAGGAAGGGTACAGGCTTGGGATATGGCCAGCCTGGCTTGACTTCAGCAGAGGAGGTGAAATGGTTTCCATCTTGTTGGGGGTGGCATGAACCTTGAATATGCTTTTAACTTCTCTCATTCCGTGGCCTAGGGCAGTGTAGCTGGGCTTTTTCCACTGAGAGTATAGGATATGAAAGCATAGGAGTCTGCTGTCTGTCTTCATTACTGTGTCATAGCTAAGCATGTGCAGTTTGGTTGGCCGTCGTGAGAGGGAGGAAGAAGTTAGAAAGGGGCTCCCCTTATTCTTAAAGAGCAAGCATGGGCAGTGTGGGATTCAGGCAGATTGAGACTGAAGAATTGTTTGGTAGAAAGGACCAGGAAACCAGCAACAGAGGTGATAGCTAAAATTTGAGGAACATAAAGCTAAAGCTAGTCTGGGTTTCCAGGAAAGACTTTGCCCCTCATATTTCAAGAAGAACCTCTAGAGAAGATCATAAGGGAGAGATTGGTTTCTCTCTTTCCTACAGACTTTCTCGTATCTTTGATATTGAAGCCTATATCCTGTATTCATGGTGTCACCATTCCGTTTACTCATCTTGGGTATTTGTGTAGTAATTAAACATTTCAAAAATTTCTCCTATAGGAGAGTAATTGGGAGTGTGTAGCAAGGTGTATATGTGTTTTTGTGTGAGACACTTGATTTGTAAACTTTCACTTAAAGCACAATTTAAAAATTATTTAAAAAAAAAAAAATGCTCCTATATCCTGATCTTTATTGGTCCAGAAATGCTTGCGACCAAAGACCAGCCCCGAGGCTAGTTAATACATAGGGCCCACTTCACTGTTTGTCTTTGTTTTTCAGAATGAAGGCCGAGTGAAGGGGCCCAATGTGGGGACCCCAGGAAGAACTAGCAAGAGACAGTCCAACGAGACTTACCGAGATGCTGTGAGGAGAGTCATGTTTGCTCGGTATAAAGAACTCGATTAAAAAATGGAGACCAGTCCCACAGGACACAACCTCCTTCTTGTTTTGTTTGTCCGTCTCCTTTTGTTTTGTTACTGTTCTTGCTGCTAGAACTTTTTTAAATAAACTTTTTTTCAATGTGATAATTTTTTGTTAAATTTTTCTCCCAAAGATGGGTGGGAGATGAAGCTGATGGTGGGAAAGAGGGAGTACCTTGATATGGGTTATTGGCATTAATGCTGAAATGGCACCAAGTAGTACACTGTGCCCTGCTGTCAATGTGAGTGGTTGGGTTGCAGTGACCTTTGAACCCTAGCTTTTGTGAATGCTGTCAGATTTTTTTAAATTATTTTTCTAGTCTTAACAGTGAAAATAGCATCTCTTTATTGTTTGTTTTTATTTCTTTGATAACTGCTGGGGTTGAACATGTTTCCGTGTTTGGTTTACTACTCATTAGACCTTTGAAAGTCCTCTTCTGACATCCCTATTGTTATGGGGGCAGTGGGACAACTTTTCCTGAGTGCCTGCTGAGTGCTCAGTGCTTTTACACATTGTGATCATGGCGTAGTAGGCTTAACCATTCCCTTGCAGCCACTGCCCGAGCTCCTCCTCCCTTCGTAGCTAAAACTCTCTAGAGGTGTTTGTGCCCTCTTTCTCAGTTTCCCCACCATCATCACGCATACCATTTTGCAGAATTTCCTTCAAGGTGAGGTTTTTTTTTTTCTCTTTGCAATTAAAAGGACCGTATTCTGTGAACCTATTATATGTATATTTTCCAGATAATTCCTCAAGGTAACGTTACAGTAGTGAGAACTGTACTTTGCAGTTGTCTCAGGAAAAATGTTTCTTAAGAAGAGAACTGAGTGTTTAGAAGAGCATCTTGATGGTGTAAATTTTTCTCTAAAGGGCCAAAAAGTCAATATTTTGGGCTTTGCGGGTTAGATGATCTCTGTCACAACTACTTAGCTCTGCTGTTGTACAGAAGCAGCCATAGGCCACACATAAACAAGTGGTTGTGCTCCAGTAAAACTTTATTTATAAAAAGGGATAGCAGGCTGGATTTAGTTGGCCAACCCCTGGTCTAAGAGCATGATCTAGATACAGAAAGGCAGGACTAAGGATTGAATTGTACTCTTAAAAAAGAGAAGGAATCTTTGGCATTTTTGGAGGGAGATGGGTGGGGCAGTGAGGAGTGGGAATATGCCAAGGGGAAAACGTGGCCAGTGAGATATTTCTAGCAACAGGAATGACAAATGTGTATTAAATTGTTTACCATGCCCAGATATAATCCTTTTCTCTTAACCTTTAATAAACTTGTTCGCCCCTCAAAAAGGAAAAGAAAACCAAAAAAAAAAAAATGAGAGCACATTGGCTTGGAATTGAGAGCCTCAGGGGGTCTGGGCTAGCTACAGCTAGTGCAGCCTTGCAGAAGATGGGCCATTTGAGCTGCTCAGCCCCAGACAGGTGCACTTCAAGAGTCCTTCTGGCTCTGATCGATGCTCTGCAGGTGCATTCGTGGTGGTCTTCTATCTCATTACTTTCTGTCTGCCCTTCACTGTGTAGGTCAAAACCCTTTTTGGAATGTGGTCCAGTTTTGTACTGAACCCAACAGTCTAGGTTTTTCTTCTAACCCTGTGTCACCCTGCTGGGCCTAGAGTGAGCTCTGGGATACATTCTTGAAGACTCCTGTAGAGGATACTTAGTTGGCCCAGGCTATTGGCAGCTCAGCAGAGGTACCATCAAATTATTAAGTGTTAATTCTATAAATGTTTTGAGAGCCTTCTCTGTTTCTCACTGGGGTTTATAGTAAGGTCACTGTTTGTCTCTGTGTCTGTGGGACTCTGTCCACTGGGGAAGATGGATATTGAACAATTATTGACGTGATGGGAGCCTTGAGGAAGAAGTGCAGCAAGCTATTAAGATGGCATGATACAGACTTGACCTTGTTTGATGGCAGCAGCGTCTTTCCTGAAGGAAGTGTTTAAGCTCAGACCTCAGAGACTGAATTGGCCCATTGCCTAGTTTTTTTCCTACTTTGGTCTTAAAAGTTTAATAAGAGATTTTGCTGTTGCAAATAAGGTCTAAAGTAGGAGTGGGTGTATAAAAAGTGTGTCACCCTATGATGTCCTTGGTAGTTCCTTGAGGCCTTTGATCAGAAGGCCAGCTACATGAGGGCAGGGATCTTGGGTTGTTTTCTTCACTACTGTATAACTAGGGCCTGGCACCGGGTGTAACATGGTAGGTGCTTAATAAATGAGTTAATAATGCTGAGCTCATATGCCTATGGGAAATATTTGTTTAAATTTAGATTGTATATCTATTTCAGTTCATCAAAACCCATCTGTGAGAGAAGAAATTAGTTTATTGTACAGGTAAGAGTTCTTTCATCAATCTTGTTTCTTTATATTCTGTAGCAGTGATTTCCAGCCTGGGACCAAAACATGTGAACCAGTTTTTTATTTTGCCGAATGGTGGGAGATTTTTTTTTTTTTTTAAGACCTGTAATCATTTTATCCAAAAAAAAAAACTTTTTTACATCAAAAGAGTTTATTCTATATTGAACATACATGGCTTCATTAAAACACAAACCAAAAAAAAAAAAAACCCTCATTGTCTTTGTTTTTCTTAGTGAGGGGACTTGTTACGCTTTTCCAGACCCATATCAGCCCCCATACAGATGTTTGGGAGTACAACTCAAGCACAACAGCTTTTCCTTGAGGTGCTTGAGCACCAGGGCCGTGTCCACACAGAATTAGCAGCCAGAGGCAGTTTGGAGGATGGCACTTCCCTCTGGATGAAGGCCATCCTTTTTTCTAGGGGCCTCCCTGAAGTTTGTTTTAGGAATGATTTTGTGCCATTTATGAACAGCCATATACCTTTTATAGCTGGTAATGAGACCAGCTCAGCAAGCAGTGAAGGGCTGCTCAGAAGTGCTTGTTGAACTGCTTTGGGGAACAAGATAGTCAACTGCTTTTCGCTGTTCAGTCTAGTGGGTTCTGGATTCTTGACATCTGCATCATCCACTGTTTAACTTTTTTCTTTAAAGAGTTGAGTGCCTTCTGTGGTCAGATACATGAACTTTTTTCTGATTATAAAAGGTTTACATATATATACTTCAAAGTTGTGTACTCCCTTTATAGATAGACAAGTGATACAGATGAAAAAGTAGAAGTTTGTATAGATAGAAAAGTAGGCGAAAATACACATATATATACATACCAAACCAAACCCGTTCCTGTTGAGTCAATTCTGACTCATAGCAACCCTATAAAAACCCGCTGTCATCCAGTTGATTATGGCTCATAGTGACCCTATAGGACAGAGTAGAACTGCCCCAATAGAATTCCCAAGGAGCGCCTGGTGGATTTGAACTGCCAACTCTTTGGTTGGCAGCCATAGCCCTTAACCACTACACCAGAGTAAAACTGTCCCATAGGGTTTCCAAGGCTGTAAATCTTTACAGAAGCAGATTGCCACACTTATATCCCATGGGGTGGCTGGTGGGTTCAAACCACCACCCTTTCAGTTAGCAGCCAAGCTCTTTAACCACTGCACGGCCAGGGTTTATATGTGCATACAGGTAGAGAAAATAAATTACCTATCATTCCAGAATGCAAAGAGATTTCTACGTTTCCATCTAGTGTCATGTGTTAGTTTCTATAAAAATGGTGTGGCAGAGGCGTCTGATTTCTAACTTCGTGAGCGGGAGAGAATCAGCATCAACAGCCCAAGGCTGAATCCTGTGAAGGGGAGATCAGATATAACTCCTCTCTCCAAACTTTTACCAATTTCAACACCAGCTGTCCCTCCGTGGTTCTCTCTTCTTCTCTGCTGGATTCAATAATTCGTTGCAATGGCCACATAGAACTCACACAATATGATTATGGGGTTAGGGAAGTAATGGGGTACAATTCAGGATCAGAAATGACTCAGGATACAATGCTTTGATCAGGGCAACCTCCTCTCAGCCCTGCCTGCAAGCAGGCCTCTGGCTCTTGGCCTCTTGGCCTCACGGCCTCGCCTCTGCCCTGCTCAGGAAAGTGTTAACAAAGCTCCTAGTTCTTGAGTCAGCAAGCCTTATCGCAGCTGCCTCCCATTGGTTTCCTGGTTCCTGTCATCTTGTGCAGCTATCACTTGCTACTGCTGTGCCGCCATCTTTGACTGTCTTCAGTGTCCTGTTTCCTGCGTTTAGAAAGTTCTCAGCACAGGGACCCTGGATCCAAAGGATGCCCACCGCTCCTGTCTCCTCTTGGTAGTAGTCAGGTCGCCTACCCCCCACCTCTGGAGTGGCTCATTTTAAGCCTGGTGGGGTAGCAAAAACTGACCAATTCCCTTGTTAGGGTTCCATACACCTTATTTGCATGGTCCCACCTCCATAAGGGTGCCATGTGCCTTATTTGTATTATTAACAAGCTATCTGTCATGAACTGTGTCCCCAAAAAAATATGTGTCAACTTGGTTAGGCCATGATTCCCAGTATTGCGTGGTTGTCCTCCATTTTGTGATTGTAATTTTATGTTAAAGAGGATTAGGATGGGATTGTAACACTGTTACTAAGGTCCTGTTCCTGAGCCAGTATAAAGGGAGTTCCCCTGGGGTGTGGCCTGTACCACCTTTTATAAGAGATAAAAGGAAAGGGAAACAAGCAGAGAGTTGGGGACCTCATACCACCAAGAAAACAGTGCCAGGAGCAGAGCGCGTCCTTTGGACCCAGGGTCCCTGCATGGAGAAGCTCCTAGTCCGGGGCGGGGGAAGACTGATAAGAAGGCCAGCAGAGAGAGAAAGCCTTCCCCTGAAGCTGACCCCCTGAATTTGGACTTTTAGCCTACTTTACTGTGGAGAAGTAAATTTCTCTTTGTTAAAGCCACCGACTTGTATTTCTGTCGTAGCAGCACTAGATGACTAAGACATTATCCAGTCCCCCTTGGTGGGCCACAAGCACCTTATTTGCGTAGTCCAAGTAAGTTATAAGACTATGGTGAGAAACGCCATATAAAAGCGATCCATCACACCACAGTTACCCAAAGAGTTTCCAATGTCAGACATTTAATGCCCTTGATATGGAAGAATAAGCCATAGTTAGGAACACGTTTAAAAATGCTTTTCCAAGAAAAAGATCTTATGGAACAGTTGAAACTCCTGATTTGGAATCTTTTCACTGTTTTTCTTTCACTTCTTGAGAGGTTTCTTCTTATCTAGAAAGAAAGGGAAGAGAGCAGTATAGGTGTGGTTTTCCATGACATCTTTCTGCCCTGTCATGGTCTAGTTTTTCAATCTGTGTGACCTGAAAAATCACTTATTAAAATAATTTAAATAATAAATTATTAAGTTGATAAAGTTATATTTATAAAATCATAAATGTATATAATGTCAGAGGGCAAATTATACTAGCTGGATGCATAAGAAAACCACCAATCTCACTGACCAGTCAGGGTCCAAAACATCCAAGGGTCCTTACTTCTTTACACCACAAATGTTAAACTTTCAGCTTTGGTAGTAGATTCATTTGCCCATCACATATTTATTGAGTGCCTACTATGTGCTACGTACCAGTAGAGGCACTAGCAATATAGTTGTGAACTAAATTGCAGTGCAATGGGTCACTTTTATGTGGCCTTCCTTGCCATGGTCTTGTAACGCCTACCCAAGTGTTTGGGTGGGACTGTGCAAATAAGATAATTGTGACCCACCAAGGGGATTGGTCAGTTTTGCCATTCCACTGGGCTCGAAATTTCCCAGTGGCAGGAAAGAGAGGACCCCACCACCACCAAGGAAAGACAGCCAGGAGCCAGCATGTCCTTTGGACTCAGGAATCTGTACTGAGAAGCTCCTGGAACCAGGAGAAAGCTGTAACACTGAAGGCAGCAAGAAGCAGTGGCAGAGACCTGACAGCTGAAACCCGGAGGCAGGAGATAGAGTCTTGGGCTTCCCAACCCACAGAGAGAGAAAACAGAGTGCCTTCAGGCAGAGGATGAGGGCCAGGAGAAGAGTGCCTGCGAGCATGTCTGGGAAGAGGCTGTCTTGTTGGAAGGACTGTATCCTGAGTGTTCCTGAGCCTGAATTGTAACTGTTACTTTCCTAATAAACCCCATAATCATGAGTATTGTCTGTGAATTCTATGTGGCGATTGCAATGAATTATCCAACCCAGCAGAGAAGTAGCCAGTGCCACGGAAGGGAGGGTTGGTGTCAGAATTGATAAGAAAAGGTTGGAGAGGAGGCATGTCTGACCTCTGCCTCATCGGAATCCACCTTGGGCTGTTGATCTTGATTCTTCTTCCCCCTTGTGAAGTTAGAGGAGGTCAGATGTCGCCCCACACCATTTTTGCATAAGTAAACAGACAAAAGTCCTGCTCTCCTGGAGTTTACATTCTAGTGGCTGAGGGCCCAGACTGAAACCAAATTTACTGTGGTCATGTGCTCCATAACATCCATTTGGGCAACATTCAGCTGCATGTACAATCGTGCTCCTGTAAGGTTATAATACCCAAAAAAAAATCAAACCACACCCATTGCCGCCGAGTCGATTCAGACTCACAGGCACCCTTATAGGGCAGAGTAGAACTACCCCATAGGGTTCCCAAGGAGCAGCTGGTGGATTTGAACTGCCAACCTTTTGGTAAACAGCCATAGCTCTTAACCACTGTGCCACCAGGGCTCCAAGGTTATAATAGAGTCCAGAAGTCCCAATCAGAGAATGGGACAATGGGACGTGGCAAATGTAACTGGACATAGCGAATGCAGCAGCTTTCTACACGCAACATGTGTACCTCATGTCTCTTGTATACAAAACGATTGTGCTGCCAGGAGTATAATGGTTGTGGTGCAGTGAATTACTTAACATGGCCCTTCTAGCCCATAGTTTTTGTAACTCTCACCAAATGATTGGGTGGAATTATGCAAATGAAGTACTTGTGGCCCACCCAGGGAGTTGGATAGCTTGCTATTAATGTAAATAAGGTGCATGGCACCCTTGTGGGGCGTGGGACCATGCAGATAGGTGTATAGAACCCTAACAAGGGGATTGGTCAGTTTTGCCATCCTGCTAGGTTTAAAAGAGAGCCAATCCCAGAGCAGAGGGGGAACTAACTATCACCAAGAAGAGGCAAGAGCCAAGTTCATCCTTTGGACTCTGTATCCCTGCCCTGAGACCCTCCTAGAACCAGGAGACAGAGAGAACTGTAACATGGGAGAGAAGGCGGTGAGAAGCAGTCACAGAGAAACAGTGGCAGCAGAGGCAGCAGAATCAGGGCACCAGCAGGAGACAGCATGGTGAGCTCCCAGCCCACAGAATGAGAAAGTTGAGTGCCTTTGCACAGGAGGTTTGCTGGCCGAGTGGGGTGCCTCTGGTGCCGTGCCAGAGCTATGCTTGCCAACTCAGAGCAAGAAAGCTGAGCACCTTTGGGCTGAGGCTTACTGGCAGAGTGGGGTGGCTCTGGGCACTTTTGGCAGAGCTAAAGAGATTTGTAAGACTTGCCCAAGTAGGGCAGAGGCCAGGTCAAGGGGCTGAGGGCCAGAGAGAGGCCTGCCTGTGGGTATGGCTGAGAAGAGTCTGTCCTAATCGAAGAACTGTATCCTGAATTGTAACCTGTTACTTCCCTAATAAACCCCATAACTGTGAGAATGATCTCTGAGTTCTGTGTGGCCATTGCAATGAATTCTTGAACCCAACAGAGAAGTAGAGAGTCTCATGGGAAGGACGGTTGGTGTCAGAATTGGTAAGAAGGTTGAAGAGGAGGCATGTCTGACCTCTGCTTCATAGCAGTCAACCTTAAACTGTTGATCTTGACTCTCCTTCCCCCCTTGTGAAGTCAGAGGAGGTCAGACACCTCCTCCGCCACACCATTTTTACAATGGTACAGGACATATATAACCTGTGATACCTATGTCTTGATAATCATAATAAATGCCTATGTTGCTGGCTTCTGTATGTACTGTACTTTCTATTGGTATTTTAATGTGAATTTTCCCTACTTACAAATAAAAAAGTTTACCTTATAACAGCGTATGCTTTGACTCATAGACAGCAGCATCCAATCTCGTGTATTATGCATGTCTTGAGTATTGTAGCATTACCTATTTAATTTTCTTTAAAAAATGTGCTTACCGTGAAGTGCGTCGTGGCTCCCAAAAACAGCAAAACCAATCCTGGTGATAGCAGCAGCAAAAGGCAAAAGAGAAGTATTGATTTGGAAGTGAAACAAAAAGTTATTAAACACATGGAGGTAGAAAATCAGTGAATGTTATTGCTTGCAATTTAGGTAGGTTTGTACAACATCTGAATCACATAACATCCTATTGCACAGAATGTATCATGGATATTAAGGGACACATGCCTGTAGTTCATATCCCAGCTCCACCACTATTAGCTATGTGACTTGTTTTTGTAAAACTAGTAATGATGGCTTTAACTAGGGTGGACAGCAGTGGAGGCAGCTAGAAGTTGTTGAATTCTGGGTATCTTGGAGGTAGAGTCTACAGGTTTTCTGGCAAATTAAGTGTGAGAAAAAAGGAGTCATAGATGACTCTTACGGTTTTTGTCCTCAGTCAACTGGAAGCGGGGAGTTGCCATTTTTTTACTGAGCTAGGGAAATCTATGGAGGGAGACATATTGGGTTCGGCTGTGTTAACTTTGAGATGCCAATTCAACTTCCAAGTAGTAACTGTTAAATTGTTGCCGTTGTGTGCCATCATGTCAATTCTGAATCATAGCGACCCTATGTGACAGAGTAGGCTGTAATCTTTATAGGAGCAGATCACCAGAGTCGCTGGTGAGTTCGAACCTCTGACCTTTGGGTTAGCAGCCCAGAGTTTAACCATTGTGCGATCAGGGCTTCTTAAGTGTTAAATTAACGCTGGAAAATTACTTTCCAGAGCCCTTTCCTTAGAGATGGAGCCCTGGTGGCGCAGTGGTTGAGAGGTCGGCTGCTAACCAAAAGGTCGGCAGTTTGAATCCACAAGCAGCTCCTTGGAAACCCTATGGGACAGTTCCACTTTGTCCTATAGGGTCGCTGTGAGTCGGAATCAACTCGACGGCAGCGAGTTAGGTTTTTTTCCTTAGAGATTATCAATGGAAAGGGGCCCAGACACTCTGAAAACCTGGCTTCAAGAATTGTCTTTATTTTCATACACCTCAGTTTTTTTATCTGCAAAATGGGTTTAATATCCATCTTATAGATTATGAAGATAAAAATAAATGTAAAACACCTAGTACAGTAAAATCACCTGGTGTCCAGTAACGCAATAGGAAATAAACGTTCCTTCTCCTGAAGCCGGATTAAATGTGTTTAACATTGTGTCAGTGAAAGTAAAATGTGCTAAGGTTCTTACAACAAAGGCAAAGAATTACTCTGCCTAATAAAGAGAAGCTCTCTTCAGGGTCTGCAGAGGGCAAATTGCCAACTCTGTCCTGGTTCGGAAACCCTGGGGGCGTAGTGGTTAAGTGCTACGGCTGTTAACCAAGAAGTTGGCAGTTTGAACCCGCCAGGCGCTCCTTGGAAACTCTACGGGGCAGTTCTGCTCTGTCCTGTAGAGTCGCTATGAGTCGGAATCGACTGGAGGGCAGTGAGTTTTTTGGGTTTGGTCCTGGTTCAGAAGAGAATAGAAACATGCAAGAAATAAACACTGGGCTTAGTGACAGGACGCCTTGACGACCACACTTCCCGGCAGCCATCGCGCAGCCAGGCTCCTGCGCTGATTGGACGCCTTCGACAGGAGGCGAGTGGCGAGGGGTGAGGAAGAGGAGGGAGGTGCGAGGTACTGTGGGTAGGAGACGGCCGTCGGAGGCGGCGCCATTTTGTGGAGCGGCTGAAACCTGCTGGAGGTTCCGGGACGCTACTGGAGAATCGCTCCTGCTGCTGCTTCGGTCCCTCTCGGGGGTAAGTGCGTCGGCCGCCCATAACGACTGGCGGCTCTTGCCATTGTGGCAGGCCTTTGGGTTGCCCTGTCAGCCGCGGGCGGCGGCCGACCAAACCCAACCTAGTCTCTAGGGGCTAAGAGACCCAAGGCGTTGGAGGGTTGCGCCCCTTCTCTCCCCCAGTGCTGTCAGTTTCCGGAGGGCGCCTCCAGCCCGGCCCCGAGCCCGCTTCTTTTCGGGCTCCGAGTCTGCCCCTGCCGGGACACGTCCCTGGAGGCCCAGACCATCTGAACAGCGGAGCCGTCGCCCGTCCCTCGGGCACGCCTCGGGGGGTGTCCCGGGAGTCTCTAGCCGCCATTGCCCCGCAGCTGTGGCTGAATCCACTCTCTCCGGAAGGCTGCTCGATGAAGGCGGATCTGCGGGCTGCGAACCTCTGGGAGGGGTGCGGGCGGGTGCAGGAAGAGAGGGCGGGCTGGACGCTCAAGTCGGGCGCGCAGGCCGTGGCGCCGCCATCTCGACCGCGACACCCTACGGAGGTGGGTCTGCCCCCCTCTTGGGGCGACAAGGGGAGGTACTAGCGATTCCGCCCAAGGCCTTGTTTCCCCCGATAGTTCTCTTCCATTTCTTAATTAACAAATGTTCGTTAAACGCCTACCCTAGACCAGGCGCCGGGAACGGCTGTTTGTGGTGACTCTGTTCTCGCAGGCATCAAACGCTGTTGAACTGGGCGAGGTTTTATCACCGCTAGGAAGCGGCGGGGCCCAGGCTGGCCACCATTTGGTGGACTGTGGTGATGAGGCCTGGCTCAAGACGGGGTGGTTATTGTTACCGAGTAATTAAAATCCTGTCTGGTGGAAATAGGTTTGAAACAGCTGATGTGTTTTAAATGGAGTAGGTTTCAGTTAGCTTAATATGCCGGTTTCTAAGAGATTGTAAATTTTTCATCAGAAATTTTTGGATGTTGTGTTGCTACTTGTATTAATAAAGACACTGTGATTAATGTTTTAACTGTCAACTACCACAGCGGGGTTGCTTTGATTTAAAACGCAGAGAACTGATTGCAGCTCTGACCTTTTTTGCTTTGTAATCCTAAAGAGCAAGGAAGGAGTCTTCTGCCTGCACCCTTTTACTAGACACTATTGAATATAGTATCTACTATTTTCAAGTTTTTCATCTTCCTGCCGTGCTCTTTGTTTTTAAAATGATAGCATGGTTTTAATATTTACTGACAGTCCCCGTTCACCCCCTCCCCCACCTTCATCACTATGAAATTTAGTCTTCAGTAGTATCCTATTGTATAGAACGATTGACTTAAGTGATTTCTCAAATTCACAGCAACCAGTCTTATCTCCCAGAAAAAACAAAATTTGAGCCTTTTGGAGCAGTGTGCTAGATCTTCAGCAGGACAATGGGTTCAGACAAACGGTAAGTAACTGCAGTACATGTTGATGTCAACATTTCAGGAGGATTGAACTATTCGTTCAGAATTGTTAATCGGATAAATATTTGAATGTGTTTTGTGCCAGGCATTGCTAAACACTAAGAATTAAATAATGAGGGCCTTTATGATCCTGCTCTCACAAGCTTGCTATCTAGTGAGAAAATCAAAGTACTCTGTGACCTGTGCTGTAATGAAAGAAGTGTAAGGTGCTGTTAGAATACATAAGAAGCATTTGTTTTCCTGAAAATACCCAGAAAACCTTCCTGGATAATGTATTCTCTGAGGTGAAACCTGGAAAATAAGTTAGAATTAAGCAGATGAGTGAGTTGGAGTGGGTTACTAAGGGTTCCTGGTGTGAACAGCAGCCTATGCAGAAGCCAGGAGATTGTTCAGTCTAGCACCTAAGTACAGTACCTCACTATAGTAAGCACTCATGAATGCCAGTTCTTGTTATCATTCCCTAAATAGCAAGACAGTTCAGACTTACGGATCTGAGAAGCATAAGACTACGGGTTACCTGGTAGGAAAAAAAAAAGAAACAGAAAAAGTGTTAGAGTTACTGGGGAATTGAGGTGAGAGCATTTGGATACTCCCTCTCAGACCGTGTGATTTAAACACACAGCCTTTACTTATCTATCCACCTGCCAGTTTCAGTGATGGACCAAATTGATGGCCCAGACTTGGGAAATGTCTAGGTCATGTGGTGTTATTGTTTTAATGCAATATCAGCTGTCTGTGGTTTCGTATTACTTATTAAATTAGCATTTACCCTTTTAGGATCTCACAGCCACATACTGCGTGTCATCGTGTAGTTCTAAACTACTTGTTTCCTGGTTTATTTTTATTACATTTCATTTTTATACTCTAAATGAGGCCCTTATAAGCCTTTTCTTTGTCTTGTCCTTGCCCAGTAGTTTTATGAACCTGGTAAACAGTTTATGAAGGAACTATTTGTACCTGTGGTGAAATGGGTTTAGCCTCTTGTTATTAGATTTTTGGATGACCATCAAGTTATTTTTAACAAGTGAAAAAAAAATTAATTTAGCTCATCCAGGTTGTTAGTCCATTTCCCAATAGGTGTACTCTTCAGGGTGGATGAGCCAGGATGCTCTGTCTTGTGAAATTCAGCTAACTGCTTTCTTCCTGTCTTTGGTCACTAAGAGCTGAATCGGGAATGAAAGGGGTGATGTGTAGACCACCAGCTTGAGGAAATGCGGGAATAAACTTGGCCAACCTGGCCCTTTCTCAAAACTATTTGATAGCTGTATTTTCAGATTCAGCATGAACTTCCTGAGAATTATCTTTGCATTTAGGGCTGTGGGTGTTTTCCCAGTGATTGTCTTTGTAAACTGGAATTTGATAATAAATTGTAAGAGGTACATTAAACTATTTGGATATATCTTATAAAGTGAGCAGTGAGGTCTGCGTATTTGCAAACATGTTTTCTAAAGGTACAAAATATAATTTACTTTAGATTAAATGAGAATTTTTTTCCTTGGCAGAGTAAGTAGAACAGAACGTAGTGGAAGGTACGGTTCCATCATAGACAGAGATGACCGTGATGAGCGTGAATCCAGAAGCAGGCGGAGGGACTCAGATTACAAAAGATCTAGTGATGATCGGAGGGGTGATAGGTATGACGACTACCGAGACTATGACAGTCCAGAGGTGAGTGACCAGCATCTGTTTATGCAGTCGTTAGAATTATGAATTTCATGCTGAAAATCTGCCAGCATTCTTGAAATAAGTATACCAAGTGTGGAAATCTTTTGCAGATACGCAGATTTTTGTCTCATACAACTGTTAAGATTTAGTTGACTTGAGTAAGTGACCCCCGTTCAGCATTATATTCAAACGCTCTATTATTCTGAAATATGTTTCAGTTGATTAATAACCCCCAAGGACAAACTGAGCCTTATAATAATAGAAATAACAGCCAGCATGTATGCTGAGCACTTGATTTCCATGAACTCAACCCTGGTGGCATAGTGGTTAAGAGCAACAGCTGCTGACCAAAAGGTCAGCAGTTTGAATCCACCGGGCACTCTTAGAAACCCTATAGGGCAGTTCTACTCTGTCGTATAGGGTCACTATGAATCGAAATCGACTTGATGACAATGGGTTTGATTTTTTTTGGTAACTCTACAAAAGAGCCCTGGTGGTACAATGGTTAAGCCCTAAGCTGCTAACGGAAAGATCGGTGGTTCGTACCTACCAGCTGCTCTGAGGAAGAAAAGATACGACCGTTTGCTTCCATAAAGATTACAACCTTGGAACCCTATGGGGCAGTTCTACACTGTAGGGGAGCTATGAGTCAGAATTGATTGGGCCGCAGTTGGTTTGATTTGGTAACCCTACAAGGTAGGTGTGACTTCTATGTTAAAGATGAGATAGTGGAGTCATAATAATATAAATATAAGGTATAGTTCCAGTCGTCTTAACATAGCTTTTTTTTTTTAATTCCTTTCCATATACACACGTAATTTTGTTTAGATGTAATTGTTCTGCCCATTAACTTTGCACTGCTTTTTTTTTCCTTTGTCCACTTAATCGATGACTTTTTTCTGTGCATGTAGTCTTCATAGTGTAACAGGTAATGATATTTCATTGTGTTTTGGTATACTGTACAGTGACTTATTAAACCATTCTTTGAAATAAATGTTACTTTTTTAAAAAAATAAATAAACACTGCAAACATTACCGTAAACATCACCAAAGGGTAAATTCCTAGAAGTGGCGGGCCTGGATCAAAAGGTATAAACTCAGTGTGATTTTAATTGCAGTTTTGTTTGTTGTAAATCAGAGGGAGCGCGAAAGAAGAAATAGCGACCGATCAGAAGATGGCTACCATTCAGATGGTGACTACGGTGAGCACGACTACAGGCATGACATCAGTGACGAGAGGGAAAGCAAGACCATCATGCTGCGCGGCCTTCCCATCACCATCACAGAGAGCGATGTAAGGGGAGACAACAGTGTTAATGAGGAGTCAAGTAGGGACAACAAAGTTCAAGCTGCTACCATTATTTTCTAATGTTACTGTTTTACTTCAAGCTAATATCTCAGCCAGTGTGGTGTATTTCTGTCCTTAGGATAGAGTTCTCTCAAGTTGGTTCGGAGTAAATTCCCGTTTATATTTAAGCCTTGAGGGTCATGTAGGGTTTTCAGAAGTTCCTTGAATACAGGGAGTAGATCTTATTCTTTCAGGAGCCTGTAGAAGGAAGTCAGTACATTTTTATCGAATTGATTACTTACTAGGTGAAGATGTATTGATTAAAATACAGCATTCTCCATAACCTGGCCACACTTTGTTTTGATGATAATTATACTGTCCATTTGAAACCTCTGAGAAATCCATTTGAAAAGGAAGACTCATTTCCTAGCTCCGCTCTCCTCAGTCTGTCATTGAAGTCGTTGGTTTGCTGGGCCCTACCTGATCTCCGGCAACATCTCTGGTCCTCATCCTTTCCTTCTAGCCACGTCCACTGCCTGCTTGCCCTTTGGGCCACTTTGAGTGTGTCCATCATTCTTCCGGCATGCCTTTTTCTACTTGGAGTCTCCTTTTACGTAAGGCTTTTCTTGATCTACCAGGCAGAATTTCCTCTTCCTTATTCTATTTCCAAAGCATTGTATTCATGATGTTCATTGTATTCATGATAGCTCACCATGGTTGTGTACACACAGGTCTTATTTTCTCCACCTGTCATCTTTGTGTCCCCTAACCCCTGAACACAGTAGGCTGCTCAGACTAGGCAGGTTTGAATTATGGAGGGAAAGAATGATAGTGGGTAGATGGGGAGGCCAGAGGTAATGAGAGCTGAGCCTGGGTAGCAGCAGCAGTGAGCATGTGGAGTGGAAGAGGTAAGGAATCCTGCAGGTGTGGATTCAGGAAGGCTTGCTGGTTGATGAATTGTCCCATTGAGGAAGAATCTATTAGGCATGTGGCCCTGGGAACCCACAGAGGAAGGGGTGGCATAAGGACAGCATCCTAGCTGACTTTTGGGGGCTACCCTGCCGGTAATGAAGCAGAATTACACTGCTTGCCTATTTTAGGCTTTCTTTACGGAAACAGAAGTGCCTATTCCAAGTAGAATTTCTTGTCAGGATGTTAATATTAAAACATTTTACAATTACAGTATTTAATCTCCTGAACGTCAGTACAGTTGGTCCTCCATATCCATGGGTTCCACATCCGCAGATTCAACCAACTGCAGATTGAAAATATTCAGGGGAAAAAAAAGTTGCAAAAAGCAAAACATGAACTTTCTGCGTGCCATGCACTATGCTGAATCCACGCGAACAAAATGATATGTAGGCATACCCTGCTGTAGCCTCCCACCATTTCACAGATCCTTCATCTCTCTCCAGCACTCATAGGTAGGCCTGTGATGGTTGTGTCTGTACTGGATATGTTTAGACTTCTTATTCTTTTCCCTAAATAATACAATATAACCACTATTTATATAGCATTTATATTGTATTAGGTATTATAAGTAATCTAGAGATGATTTGAAGTATTCAGGAGGACATGCGTAGGTTACATGCAAATATTATGTCTTTTTGTATAAGAGACTTGAGCATCCGAGGATTTGGGTATCCACAGCGGTCTGGAACCAATTCCCTGTGAATACCAAAGGAGGACTGTGTATCACCTTTGGTATTGTTTCTTCTTTCAGTTTAGTCTTCCACTGACCTATAAACTCTTAGAGTAGCAATCTTTAGTTATTTTATTACATGTTTATATATGTGTGTATATGTAACTTGATGTATCTTACTGTATTACTACTCTTACAGTAGCTATCTTTAGTTACTCTGGCAACTGTCTCTTTTAATTAGTATGTTACCAAGCATGAGCATCATCTTCTGGTGAGGTTTGGCTCAGTGTAGCACTTATGTGAGAGGAAATGGGTACATAACCCTGCATCCTTTGCATCTGACTATGGAAATAGGGTGCTGTTAAGAATCTCTGTTTCACAAATTTGGCCCTGTTTTTCCTGGGTGTAGTGGTGCCTGCTGTGTATGATTGGTGAAGAGACAATATGGGCTTAGTCTGACATCCACAACAAACCTACTAGCCAGGATACTTTGTTCTAGGCCCAGTTAATGTTTATTTTTATTATTAGGAGCCTAAGTATGTTAATGCATTTTGTTAATTTCACCATTAGTGTAAATGTGAGAGAATTGTCTTAAGATGTTGTGCAGGAAATGTGTATCTTCAGGGAAGCCCTCATTTTTTGACTTTTGATTTTCGATCAGATGTACTTCAGAGGTCAGTGACAAATCCTCTGCCTTTTTTAAATTTCATTTTCCGGCTTAGTCCTTTAGAACAAAAGAACCATAAGATTCAACTGAAAGAGAGGCTTGCGGGACCTCACACCATGAGCAAGATCATGTATCATAACATACAGACACTTGCACCTGAGGGAAATTCCCAGGTGGCGTATAATGAATGCCTTCAAGGCTGTGGTACATTAATTTTTATGAGAAATGTTTCCTCTTTCTTTCCATTTATAGGATAATTGTATTTGGTGATAGAAGTTAAAAAGTAGAAACATGACTAATTAAGCAGTTGGTATAATCTCCAGTCCTTCAACTTTCTTTGGTGTGGAATAGCATGTGGCTGAAACTTTTAACTATAAATGTGTAAAACCCTGTGCAGATTCGAGAAATGATGGAGTCCTTTGAAGGCCCTCAGCCTGCGGATGTGAGGTTGATGAAAAGGAAAACAGGTGAGAACTTGATTAGTTCCTGCTGCTCTGGTTCTCTTCCCCATTCCCACCTCAGTCCCTAAAGAACATCCTGATCCCCCCAGTCTTCAAGCACATGAATCAGAATGAAAGGTTTGCCATGGCTAAGGAATGTGACTCTTTGAAAACGATGTTAGAGAGCATCTGAGGAACTTTTTAAAAACTTTGTTTTTAGGGACTTTTTTTTTTTTTCCCTTCGGTAAGTAGTGGTATTATAAACTACTTGTTTGACTGTAGTTGTTTGCATGGTTACTTTTTAAGCGTGGAATCAGATGGCGTGGCATTTAGTTCAGGCGGCTTGGTTCCTTGCCATGGCAAAGTATCAAGAAGATCCCCAAGTCAAGTCACATTTGTAAAGCTGCTTCCCAATTGGCTTTGTCACGCAGTGTTGAAGCAGTGGGAGAGAGATTCACCTGTTATAAAGGAACTGACTAACACGAGTATCCCGTCTATATCTGAATGCTGTCTCTAGGTGTAAGCCGTGGTTTCGCCTTCGTGGAGTTTTATCACTTGCAAGATGCTACCAGCTGGATGGAAGCCAATCAGGTTGCTTCACTCACCAAGTCTAGATATTGATGAAAATGGAACAAGTCTGTACAATTAAAAAAAAAAAAAAAAAAAGGTTGAAGGAGTGGTTTGTTCCAAAGGAGTGACTTAAAAAAAAAAAAAAAAAGCTTTGTATATATTAAAATTGACATTACTAGACAGTACCAAGGACTGGGTTGCAGAAATTTGCTCTGCCTTTAAACATGGCTACCTGGCAGGGCTTTGTTAACCACTGAATACCTGTCTGGTAATTACCAAAACATCTTGATGTTCCCCTTTTCTGTACCTGATTATATTGTATTCATTATGTCCATTGAGAGTAAGCTTGGAATAGCAAACTCTGTTTGATAGTGAAGAGACCATAATGGAAGTTTGTGGCAGACTTTTTTTTAAAGTAATTCCTTATTTCTGCCTGGATTCCACCAGCCTCCTGGAGGCACAACTGCTCAGATGGACTTTAGGAACTTTGTAAGGAACTAGTGGAATTTATGAACAGTAATTCCGATGAGCTTAGCCTGGGAGCCCATCCGCTTCTGACTTTAATCCAGTTAGAGTGGCATTAACTTTCTGATCTCCCTGAGAATGCCTTCTAAAGTCTCTTCAAAGCAAATCATTGATGGTTCTTTGATGTAGCATTAACTGAAGTGTTCTTCAGTTTGCCAAGATAATGTTCAGTGCTTGGCACTTAAATAACATTTTTTGCAAGGACTCTAACGCACAGTATTGAATGCCCTAAACCAAATGCATCTAGAAAGTTTACATAAGTCATTATGTTGCTTTTCTGCAGCATTTTATGATGTGAGCAACCCAGAAATAAGAGTTATATTTGATTTGTAACAAACTGCCATTTACAAGGGACTCACTAATGAGGGTATCATTTTGATTGACCTGTCAGATTTTTAGGCTTCTCATTTTCTTAACCCACAACCTGGGTAGAGCTTTCATTCATTTCATACTGCGGGCACCATCCTAGTAAATACACAAGTTTCATGTCAGTTAAGTTCATATACAAGCGTGAATTAAATTCATGCTTTCTTAACATGGCAGCGTCATTTGATGCAGTGGATGTGTCAGAATGACTTGCTTGGGAGTTTAAAACTCCTAAGAATTTAATATTTATAAAACATTAAAGATCTTCACAATTTTAATGTATACAAAGCTATATTGATGTATAATACTTTATTACAATTCAAATTCACTCCAGAAATAAAAGACCAATAGGATTAGGGATTCAGTGGTAGTTTGGCATCTCCCCCAGCACACATCCCTACTGGTGGGATGACCTATTGACATATATCCCAGCTACTTTATTTTTGCTTCTGTGCATCACAGTGAGTGGATGGCCCTTCAGCTTTTTCCCTTTTGGCCAGACACGCAGTCTTGCCTTTAGATACTACAGAGACAAAATGCAGAGCACATCTTAAATCTAGGATTTGCAAGAACCAAATACTCAACAGTATGTATGTTTAAAGGGGTTAGGCGCCTTTTAAAAATCTAGATGTCTGATCTCCTATTTAAATCTGTTCTGATAGTGTCAGACTACCTCACACCACCCCCCCCCGCCCCCGCCAAAAAAAAAGCTGATCCTGTTAAAGCTTTTGGGGGGAGGTGCTAAATATACTCTTGGCTAGATTTAGCTCAGAGTCTTCACCTTTTAAAGTTGAGTCCCTTTTAGTCACATAGTTGACTTGAAAGGATGAGGTGGTGTATGCATTTATGAACTTTTCCAACCCCCTTGAAGAAACTTCATTGGCCTCCTGGTTACTCATCTTCAGAGTACCCTCTATTTCAGTGAAAAACACATCTGTCACCTAGGACATTACATGGTTGCCGTAGACAGGAAGAAGTCTCATTTAGCTGTGTTAGAGTTGGTGGCATTCAGAATAGTGCCTCCTGAGAAAGACTTGTAACGAGCTTCCCTTTAAAAATGAGCTCCCCTCCCATTGTCCCCCAAAAGATGCATCCTGAAGCAGGAGTTCAGGGAAGGGGAGATTTTAAGGTCTTTTACTTTGCATAAGGATGGGGAATGGGGGAAAAGTGAAGCGAAGCCCAAGGATACCATGCTAAGGGCTAAAGTAGGAGACAATCAGAACTGGGAGAACTGTGTCTTCTGTTTTTGCAATAGACTGTCACTCTCAGGCAGCCTGTCAATGCTGAATGTTAGGACTTCTGTCTCTGCTGGAGACACAGCCTGGTGCATGTCAGTGTTTGGCAGCTTTCTCAGCACTCCCTGACTCCGTTTACCTTTACTCCGCATCCCATTCTCTTACTGCCTATCTGAAGGATTGGATGGGCAGAGTATAGGTGGCGGTGGTTGGTCCTCCCCGTATGTTGTCCATTTAATTCCAGAGCACTGATTTTTCCGAAGTGTGCTCTGCCCTGGGAAAATGGACACATGTTCTTCACAATGAGAATAACTAAGTACTTCTTTTTTTTTTTTTTTTTTACAGAAAAAGTTGGTGATTCAAGGAAAGCACATTGCAATGCATTACAGCAATCCCAGACCTAAGTTTGAAGATTGGCTTTGTAACAAGGTAAGCATATTTTCTTTCCCAGATAGACAAAACTTTAGAGTTCTGTTTTTCTATTTGTTTGACTATCCAAACAAGAAAACTAGGAAGTGCATAATCACCAGATTTTATCATAAGATGATTTTTGTGTTTTGTGACTTTCTTTGGTCATTCTGTGCTGGCCAGAATCGCTAGAACAGTAAAGATTTTATTTTAGTAAAATCTAGATTTTGTTTAATAAGATCATAAAGTTTTAGGTTCATTTCACTTCACTGTGAGCTCACAACTTTTGACAGTCTTTTTAGCTGCGTTGACAAAAATCCTTGTGATCTTGCTCAAGTTATGTAAGGTCTGTGATGGTCCTGTCACCCCCACATGGTTTTGAACTTGGGTGTTGACATTGACATTTTGAGAGTGCTCCAACTATTTATTCTGCATGTGTTTTGTGTCTAATGGGAGGAGTGGACCATGTTTGGTTCATGTTGTGTTTGTATATGTGGAATGATCGATAAAGTACTTTTCTGATTTAAGGGGAAACTTTGCTGTAGGATTTTTGAGTGAACTAAAACTTTTCCCAACTTGATAAAAATGTAATTCTACTTCAGAACATCTCAAGATTTTTTTTCTTGGAAGAATTCACATGATGTAACATTCTGAATTTTTTAGGTTATATTCCTTTGTCTTGGATACTTGGTATAACTTTTTGCTTTTTTGATACTCGTTACTTAGATTTACCCATAGCCCTGTTGCTCAAACTCATGTTTTTACTAGAAAGCCTGGCCTAATGTGAGAAATAATTACATGTAAAACTTTCTTTTTCAGTGCTGCCTTAACAATTTCAGGAAAAGATTAAAATGCTTCCGATGTGGAGCCGACAAGTTTGGTAAGCCTGGATTTGGCTGTTTTGAAATATGCATTAAAACCTGACTAATTGGGCTGTTGTCTGTGAACTTGAAGAAAAGTATAGTTGGTAGAACATTTAAAACAACATAGATATTTTCCCTTAAACCTTTTAGGTTAAGTAGATGTTGACGAAGATTGTGAAAGCTTTTTGTTTTCAAAATTGTCTGCACTTGGTTTGCATTCTGTGGTTTTCTTTAGTGCAGGAGTGAGGTCAGTCCTGCGCTGGCCTGACTTTTGTGTTTCAGGTTAATTATATCAGATTTAATGAAGTTTTTGCTATAGCCACAAATGCTTAAAAAAGAAAAAACAATGCTGAATGTGCTTAAAAACTTTGGGGGTTTTAATGTTTTATTTTGTTTTTGCTAAGAATACATTTTTTCCTTGTCTTCAACTATTGTGCGTCCCCCTGTCCTTTTCTTTAGACTCTGAACAGGAAGTGCCCCCTGGAACCACAGAGTCAGCTCAGTCTGTGGATTACTACTGTGACAGTAAGTTCAAGTGTAGTCTTTTGTCATTTGTGTTAGAAGGTGACCTCAGTTATAAGTTTTTGTTCTCTTACCTTTTTTTAATGAGCAGCAGCAGCTTTAGGTTGTCCCATAAAAGTTTAGTTTTTAGAATCTTCTCGATGTCAAAGTGAAAGTTATGCTAGGAACCTCCCAAAATGGATTTTGTTTGTACTTGAACTTGCCTTGAAAAGCATTGGTGATGGGAAACATTTATGTCACTTGTCTCATTCACCTCTAGCGATCATTCTTCGGAACATAGCTCCGCACACTGTGGTGGATTCCATCATGACAGCGCTGTCTCCCTATGCATCCTTGGCTGTCAATAATATTCGCCTCATAAAAGACAAACAGACCCAGCAGAACAGGGGCTTTGCGTTTGTGCAGTTGTCTTCTGCAATGGTGAGATGTTGTTTGAATCTTTTTCTTTAAAAGAAACAGCTTTAAGAGGAGAATGTGGTTTGTGGTTAGTCCAATTGCAATACTAAGTCATGAGGCTTCTGGACACCCCCCACTCCAGGTTCAAGACTACATAGTAACAGTTATTGCAGTGCTAAGTTATGGGACCAATTAATAAGCATTAAAAATAATTAATATACTCATAGGGAACTGGCAGAACTGATGTTTAAGCCACAGTTCAGCCTTTTTTTGTTATTTTAGATTTAGCCCTTTAATAATACTGGAGCCCTTCATGTCCTGGAGGAGAGAGATATTTCTTAAGGTTTCATATCTGCAAACACAATAATGAATCACTGCTCTTTTTTTCCCCCCTTTTAATAGAACTGTTTCTTTCAGTGGGGTTGGTGTTAGGGAGAGATTTTAATTACACAACAAACTTGTTTTTCTTCACATTCTTCTTCAGGATGCTTCTCAGCTGCTTCAGATATTACAGAGTCTCCATCCTCCTTTGAAAATTGATGGCAAAACTATTGGGGTTGATTTTGCAAAAAGTGCCAGAAAGTGAGTGGCTTCATTATACCTATTTTAAACTGTCGCGTCTGCATACTTGTCCAGAGATGCTTTGCTAACTACTCGAGCCTGTGCTCTCTACCCTGAGATACTGTCCTCTTTTGTTCCCAAGGCCAGGAGGGAGATGTTTGTCTTCTCTTAAAGCTTATTCTCTGCTGTCTTCTATAAACAGCTGATGGCAGTTACCCGAAAACTCTAGAGCAGGACAAAAGGAAGCTTTGCAGATGGATTGAGAATATCTTATACGCAAGCTGCTGCAGTGTAGTGCGAACCCATCTGAAAATAATTCTTTCCTTCCAGAATGGCGTGCTGATAGATTAATGTATGTAGTGTTTCAGTCCAGTACTGTAAATTTCCCTTTTCTAGTATTATTGCTCATCTAACTTACTCCTTATTAGATGGCAGGGTATTTGGTAGGAATGCTACAGGGACACTTGTCCACTGAGGAGTTTGTCTGTGGAGACCCCTCCTTCCTCTGAAAAGTGGCCTTGTTGGCATTTGAGATCTACCAACAGGCTGGAGTGAATTGCTTTTTTCATGGCAGTGTTGGGGCACTGATCGGGGTGGACTGAGGTAGAATCAAATAATTGGATCTTTGTTGTTTCAGAGACTTAGTCCTCCCTGATGGTAACAGGGTCAGCGCCTTCTCTGTGGCTAGTACAGCCATCGCTGCTGCTCAGTGGTCGTCTACCCAGGTAAGATGGAGGATCTTTTTCCTCAACGTGCTGTGGTGATGTGGCGCATATTCACAGATAGTGACCTCTCTTGTCGTGCTTATGTCTTAGAAGATGTCTCAGGACATTTTTAGGGAATGCTTCCTTTTTACTTGATGTTCACAAAGTTTGTTTCCTTTTCTGTTGGCATTTTGCAGTCTCAGAGCGGTGAAGGAGGCAGTGTTGACTACAGTTATCTGCAGCCAGGCCAAGATGGCTATGCCCAATATGCTCAGGTAGGTAGACTTGACCAGCATCCAACTTTTTGTCTCTAGAGTATGGAAACTAGCAGCTTTAATGGTGAACTTTTCTTCAGTACTCACAGGACTACCAGCAGTTTTATCAGCAGCAGCAAGCTGGAGGATTGGAATCTGAGGCGTCATCTGCATCAGGTAGTAAACTTTCTCCCTCTCTTAACTTTTTGTTTAAGCGGCTACAGTTGAGGAGATAGGACCACATGTTTTAAGTAGACCCAAAGCTACGCGTTCGTTTCTCTGCAAGATTCATTAGGGTATGTCACCATTTATCTAAGGTTTTAGGGGAAGATTATGGTTGTGTACACCAAGAGCTGGTACATATCTCTTAGATATCATGTTACAGTCAGTTTTTATCCTTGGAATTCAACTCTGTGTTTCCCCTCTCTGTGGTATTAGAAATCACGGGTGCCCACAGGTGCAGATGAGCAGAGAGGGTGGTGTCTGGTGCCCAGACATCAGTCAGAAGGGTAACTATATAATTGGCTTTGCTTCCAAATTTTGTTCCAAAATAAAGCCAAAATAGTTATAAAGCCTTATAGTTAAATCTTTTCTCAGCCTCAAAGGGAGATATGGATTCTTTCCTCTTTCTTCTTATCCATGATGCAGAACCCCTAACTTTGAATGTCAAATTCTAATAGGATTATAAGAAAATTAAAATGTTATAGGTTCAAGGGTACTTAGTGGGGATTAGGTTATTAAGAACTGACATATACAAAGACAGAGGCTAGATTGGGCATTACAGATAAAGGTGTTTGGCTTAGAGGTCGGTGCCCTGGCTCTCCCTAATCCCTGTGTTTATCATCAGGCACAGCGGTGACGACCACCTCAGCGGCTGTTGTGTCCCAGAGTCCCCAGCTGTATAATCAGACCTCCAATCCCCCTGGCTCTCCGGTAATCCTGATGTCCTAATTACAGAACTCGTGATTGTTGGGGAAACTTTGTTTTGCTGTACAAGTATTATCCTTTCCTGCCCTGTAAACCGGGAATGAATAATACATACATTCTATGCTTCCTTCTGTACGAGTCTGGTAGTATTAGATAGATAATAGAGTAGTTTTATTCATATGTATATATTTTAAATAAAAGATTCCAAATATTTATATGTATTTATACTTCCTGCATGCTTTGACTTGACCTTTAGGGAGAAAGCTGTCAGCATGTGTTTTGCTCAAAGATTGCTTTAGATTGTGGCGGCAGTGTGTATGTCAAGGGAGCCCTTCCTCCTGGATGATTACAGTGATTTAGTTCTCTAAAGAGGCATTACAGTTGAAATTATATTGAAGCTGCTGTTCTTTCCAGACTGAGGAAGCACAGCCTAGCACTAGCACAAGTACACAGGCCCCAGCTGCTTCCCCCACTGGTGTAGTTCCTGGTACCAAATATGGTAAGCCAAACCTCATGGGGCTGTTGACACTTGGAAGGTCCTAGTTGTTTTTATTTAATATGAGTTCCTCTCCCTTTGTGGGTGCCAGAGGGACACTTGGGGATGCAAGAGAAAGAAGAGCATTAAGGCCTGCTGCATCTCAATGGCTTAGAATTGGAAGTAAAGCCAGTTTCTTACCTGGAATGACTGTATGCTGAATTATTTTTGCAGCAGTGCCTGACACGTCCACTTACCAATATGATGAATCTTCAGGATATTACTATGATCCAACAACAGGACTCTACTATGACCCCAACTCACAGGTAAATGCACTGTTTTCCTTCTTGATTTCGCTGGAAATATCTTAATTTCACTTAGTCCACTTACAAGGCATGAAATTAAATATTTCCCACAAAAGAGCAAGTGATGCTGAGCACTTTCCATTTGATTTTGCTTTCTTACGTGTTGCAGTTTAGTTTTAACTTTATTAGAACCACCAAAATGTAGTTTTTTTTTGTTTTAAAATTTAAAACTTAATTTTAGGGTTTAAAAAAAAATGTTTTGAGGTATATAACATACATACAGAAAATGCACAAAAGTGAAGTGTACGTTTTGAGTGTTACATGTATACATACTCATGTAACCACCGCTCAGATACAGCATGCTTAGAAATTCCCCCCTGCCCCTTGCCGATTAGTTCCCCCTTCAGTAGCTACTGTTCTAACTTCTATGACCATAGATTGTTTTATCCAGTTAAAATTTATAGGTGGCTGTCAACCTGTATGTAAAAACCTAGATAGAAGTTTTAATTTGTGATTTTTCTCTCTATGTATTTTTTTAATTGAGATAAGATTCATATAACATAAAACCATCATTTTAGAGTACACATTCAGTGGTTTTAGTACATTCACAGTGTTGTGCAACCATCACCACTATCTAACTCCAGAACATTTTCATCACCTGAAAAGAAATCCTGTTCTCCTTAAGCAGCCACTCCTCACTCCCTCCCTCCTGCCGCCCAGCCCCCAGCGACTACTGATCTACTTCCTGTCTTTATGGATTTGCCTGTTCTGCACATTTTGTATATAGAGGATCACACAGTACGTGGCCTTTTGTGTCTGGATTTTACTTGGTGCATTCTTAAGTATTTTGAGGGTAGAATTTAGCAGATGTGTGGAGTGCCGTTTTATTTTTGGTGGAGGAAAAGCAACTTTAATGCTCCATAAATAAATAACTATTTATGACCAGGAGCTTTATATATAGAATAGTAAAATAAACACTTTTAACAGGAACTTGGAATTTATAGCTGCCAGATCTGAGCTGATTCTGAGACCTGTGGTTTCTGAGAGATCGAAGTGTTAAGCCCTGTACGACCTGCCTGAGCAGGCCAAGCCTCTGCACAGTTCTTCCACTTCTCTTGTTTGTGAAGTTGGGTCATTTCCCAGGCAGTTCTCATTGGCAGCTATAAAGGTTGTGACCCGTGTCTGTTAGCGTACAGCACCTTCTCTGGAAGGGACGTAACAGACCCTTTCTCCTGGATTCTTATTAAGCACGTAGAGTGAGTAACTGGGAGATAAAGAAGAAAAGAGAATCGGCGCTATCCTCTGTTGTAATTCCTTCCACACTCTTCAGATCGGGTTCCTTCACCATCACCTCTTTCCAGGCTCCCAAAGCTAGTGTTTATGACCCTATATTTGGTTGCCTAGGTGTCCCACCCAAACCCAGTTGCCATCAAGTCGATTCCAACTCATAGCGACTCTATAGGACAGAGTAGGGCTTTCAAGGCTGTTAATCTTTACAGAAGCAGACTGCTACATCTTTCTCCCAAGGCACGACTGAGCACTTTAACCACTGCACCATGAGGGCTTCTCCCCTGGGTATACAGAGGGCTCTGTATGGATGAGCCTTCATGAGGAGCCATTAACTGGTTGTCATGGAGGATATGTGATTAAAAGGTCTTCTTCAACCACCTGCTCTGACCACCTGGTTTGTGTCAATGATTTGTCAGTAGAAAGGGGTAAGACACATTACTCTTTAGGTGTCTTTAGGCCCAGAGATTAAATTCATGGGAACTAGACTCTTGAGAAGAAACCATATCCTATTTTTCATGGGGAAGTTTCACACCTCTTGGCTAGCTAGTTCATCATCCTCACCTATACCAAGGTGTCCAGGGGGGTTTTTTTGGCAAGAAATACTAATTGGTCCACAGCATATTTGTATGTTTGTATATTTGTAGGTTGAACCACAGACCTTTTTGACAAAATATTTCAAGATAATGGCTTAACATAGCACAGAGTCCTCATTAATTGTATTTTTTTCTAGTACTACTACAATTCGTTAACCCAGCAGTACCTTTACTGGGATGGGGAGAAGGAGACCTATGTGCCAGCTGCAGAGTCTAGCTCCCACCAGCAGACAGGCTTGCCTCCTGCAAAAGAGGGGAAGGAGAAGAAGGAGAAACCCAAGAGTAAAACAGCCCAACAGGTAAGAACGTGATCTACCAGGGGACCCATATTTCTCTGCTTGGAGTACTGGGCCTTATTTTTAGGTTTTGGGCTGTGGCACTTGTAGTCAGCCTTATTTGGACTCTTAAAAACTGAGCCACATGTTTTATGTACGTTAAGTTCTTAGAGCGTTTTGCAGTTTTTTGGTGTTACCATACACGGTCTATCAGTTTGCCTGTAAATTTAGAGAAAAAAAAATCCTGGAAGTCTCAGTGGCTTTCTAGCAGTGTTCATTATGTCTTAAGTGATACCCTCTCATGGAAATACTTTTAGGTAGAAGTAAGAGTCCAAAGGTTTTGTTACAGGGCATGTGGTTGAGATAAGATCCTTAACGGCTCATTGTCACGGCACAGGGGTTTGTTTTCTAAATTCCTCTACCTAAATGTTTTTTGGTTTTGGTCCTTGTTGTTTGACATTAGATCGCCAAAGACATGGAACGCTGGGCTAAGAGTTTAAACAAGCAGAAAGAAAATTTTAAAAATAGTTTTCAACCTGTCAATTCCTTGAGGGAAGAAGAAAGAAGAGAATCTGCTGCAGCAGATGCTGGCTTTGCTCTCTTTGAGAAGAAGGTAACACTAGCAGGAATGGCCATATTTCAGAACGGGAGCTTAAGTAAAACTTGAGGCTTACGCCTTGTCCTCTTTCCCAGGGAACCTTAGCTGAAAGGCAACAGCTTATCCCAGAATTGGTACGAAATGGAGATGAGGAGAATCCCCTCAAAGTAAGGAAGTACCACCAGTGTTTTAAAGATCATATCTGTGGTTTGTTTCTCACTTTGAATCTGACCCACATGTTGTCTAATGTGATTCCTACTCAAAACTGGGTATGGTCACTGTGGGTGGGCTTTTGGAGCATCTTCTCCATGTAGAATCCGGGTTCAGGGCTTTGTTTTCCATGCATGAGAGCAGGTGAGATGGAGCGATGAATGTGGCCTGAATTCCTAAGCTCAGCTAATTGGACTTCATTGCATCCGTAAATTGAGAGTTTTAATGATCTGTATAGAGAGAATTGAGATAAGAAAAAACCTTATTTTACTTGTTAGATACTGGTCTGGATGGGCCATTATTCTGATCTGCTATATTGGATTTTCATTTGCGGTCGGTGGTTTGAAAACAGTCATGCAGGAACCCATTTTTTGTCTCCAAGAGGCTGTGAGGCCAAGCACTTGAGAGCCTGACTGCTCTGTACAGTTGGATGAAATGTGATTCACTGCTAAAGCGTGAGAATTACAGGGTTCTCACGCTTTGGGTGAGGCGTTACTTTACCCAGGTACATAACCATTGCTATCATCGTGTTGCACATTTCCAGTGACCCGTTCCCCTTTTGTCTCCAGAGGGGTCTGGTTGCTGCTTACAGTGGCGACAGTGACAATGAGGAGGAGCTAGTGGAGAGACTTGAGAGTGAAGAAGAGAAGCTGGCTGACTGGAAGAAGATGGCCTGCTTGCTCTGTCGGCGCCAGTTCCCAAACAGAGATGCCCTGGTCAGGCATCAGCAACTCTCGGACCTGCACAAGGTGGCAATGTTTCTCTGAGCTGATCTGGGGTGGGGAGGGGAGGCAGCAAGGTGATGGGAGCACCCTGACTGTGGGCAATGTTCGGTAAATACCTGGTGTTGAATGATTGCCTTTTAGGGTGGAAAAGAGCATGGCACTTCCACACAAACCAGGCTCTGGTTTTCATGCCACAGTGTATGGGATTGGGCTTTGGCTCTTAGAGTATGTTAGATACTGCTGATGTCGTGGCATTTCAAGTTAGGACGACCTGAATTCTTACTGCGTCTATAAAATCTTTTGCATAGCAAAACATGGACATCTACCGACGATCCAGGCTGAGTGAGCAGGAGCTGGAAGCCTTGGAACTGAGGGAGAGAGAGGTGAATGGGGGACATTGTGCCACTAGAAAGAGCATCTTGGGATATCTGCCTTCTAGCTTTTATTTGCAGTGTTTAGTTCCTGGTCCCAGGGCAGGGTGGAAGGGTTTGTCACATCCTTGTCTCCCAGTCAATGTGGGTCATTGTAGACTGGACCCCAGCCTATATGTGCTTTGTGAGCCCTGCACTGTCCCTTCCTGAGGGTGTACAAGACAGAGGCACACTGTCAAGACTGTTTATAGATTCTGAATGCCACTCACTCACTAGATTTTAGAGTAAGAACTCCTGGCTGGCCTGGTCAGGGAAGCCTTCACAGGTGATGAGGGAGGATTCGAATTAGGCCCAGGGAACAACTGGGCATGAGGTGATCTGGGAGGAAAGGTGGGCGGGGCCTACGGGCAAAGGCAGGAGAAACCTGTGAGGCCAGTAGTGAGCTGCCAGTTGGTGCTAGTGGCTGATACAGCAGGTTGAGGACCAGGTGAAATGAAAATACAGGCCTGTGAGTTAAAAATTACCTTCAGTGGGTGCTGGCTTACAGTTTACAATAGGCAGGTTGCTTGAAATTTCCCATTCTGGAATAATTGAGGGGTTTGTAGTTAGGACTTTTGCTGTCCTGTTTCTTTCCACTCTTATATGGCGCCATCTCCTCAAGGACTGTAGAACAGGTCTCTGGATGTTTCCTTGGCGCTGTCTGTCCCTGGAGGTGGGCCTATCAAAATGCTGAGAGGAATGGGCAACTCTGCCTTCCTCTTTACAGTGTTAGTAGGCTGTACCTATGGCCCAGCAGGCTGGGCGAAGAGCTTGATAAGTGGTGGCTAATTAAGTAAGACTGTTAGACAGATAGTTCTGGTCCAAGTTCCGTGCACAGTTCACCTCTACAGAACCTGACATTTTAGATATGACTAAGTACAGTGAGGGAAACAAAGGAATTTGGTATTTCAGACCAGTCTAAAAAGCCAAACTCCAAAAAAATACGTGAGGCCTTAGTCTTGAAGTATTGGTGCATTAGATTATTAGGGATTGAAGTCTGTGAGTATCTCTAGCAGTGTTTGTTCTCTCACGTAGATGAAATACCGAGATCGAGCAGCAGAAAGACGGGAGAAGTACGGCATTCCGGAACCTCCAGAGCCCAAGCGCAAGAAGCAGTTTGATGCTGGCACTGTGTATGTGTTGTGCACGTTTTCCAGTTTGTTAGCTGGAGCTCTGGCTATTTAAATAACTGTGTGTTTGCCACTGGCAGGAATTATGAGCAGCCCACCAAAGATGGCATTGACCACAGTAACATTGGCAACAAGATGCTGCAGGCCATGGGCTGGCGGGAAGGCTCAGGTCTGGGGAGGAAGTGTCAAGGTATCACAGCCCCCATTGAGGTAAGCAGTAGGGTTGGCCTTCAGGTGGCTGCTGGGCTTACAGGCTTGTTCTGGAGGTTAGAAGAGATCAGAGTGCCCAGAGGTCTTGGGACCCAGGGGCAGCTTCACCGGACCACCAGAAGGCAGCCTCCTTGGCCAGATGATCTCATCACCACCAAGTGGGATTCTTGTTCCCTGCACGTTTCCTTCATTGACCTTCTTTAATATGTCAGTTGGGAGGAGTGGGTGTGGTACCCCTAATTGAAATTTTTGGTTATGTTTTTTGTATCTTTGGGTAAAACGTATTTTTCTCCTAAGAACTGTGTATTTCTGTTTCCTCTGTCGCTGAGAATACTCACTTTTCCTTAACAACAGCTCAAACCCATGTAGCTTAGATTGGATTTAATAAAAAGTACTGTGACTTGGCTTCTTTCTAAGTGATTTTAGTTATATACAGAACAAACTAAAATTGGTAGGAGTTTCTTCCTTGATAATCCCTTAGTTGGTCAAAGCTCGGATTGAGACATAATCTGAGGATCTCCTAGCGAGAGCTCTGCTAGTAGTGGCTCCAGTTGTGCCCGGGCAACATAGCTTAGGCTAGACTTTCAGATCATGTTTATGCTGTGCAAGCTCTGCTGACATCAGGCTGACCTGGCAAATGCAGTGATCTGTGCCTGCAATTACCAGACCTTCCTCACCTTAAGTGGGGTGCCTTGGGGACCAGACGTTTGAGGGGGAAGCATTTGTGGCTCCATCTTCCTGTCTTCCTTTGCCATTTTGTTTCCGGGTCTTCCAATGTAGAAATCCTTGTTTTCATATAAAACGCCTGTCTTCTGGTGGGTGGTCGTGCTCCGTAGGAGAGGGCTCGGTAAGAGGGAGTGAGAGCAATCTGCAGCCTAACTGCAACCTGCTGACAACATTTTTGTCCCCTCAGGCTCAAGTTCGGCTAAAAGGAGCTGGCCTAGGAGCCAAAGGCAGTGCATATGGGTTGTCAGGTGCTGATTCCTACAAGGATGCCGTCCGGAAAGCCATGTTTGCTCGGTTCACTGAGATGGAGTGAGACTGTGAGGGAGAGAGCGAGCTGATGAGGAGCTCCAAGAAGTACAAGAAGTGGTCATCTCCTGAATTCACTCTTACTGCCTGTCTCTTTCAGGGCACACCTGTGCTATTAATAATTTTTAGGGTGAACTACTTCATTCCCTGGGGTTCTCCCTGCCACCTTAAAGGAGCCCCATAATGTGGATTGTCTAGTAAATGGCTTCCTTCCTGCCAGAGGGCTTGTAGCAGGCCAGAGAGGTCAGTGGATCTTTTATACTTCGTTGTACATAGTGTAATGTAGTGTGTTTTACATGTGCAGCCTACGTTGTGGTCCATCAGCCCTCACATTCCGGGGGGGTGTTGAGGTGCCCTAGGTGGTATGTGACACCAAAGCCACCTTTGTCATTTTCGTCATGCTGTCTTTTCTCGGCAAAAGCCTTGTATATTTGTATATTACACATTTGTACAGAATTTTGGAAGATTTTCAGTCTAGTTGCCAAGTCTGGCTCCTTTACAGAAGAAATATCTTGAAAAATGATACTGTGTCTCTCTATTCTTGGGTGAGTGGGTGGGCAAAGCACTGAGTCAGCCAGCCCTGGTAGTGAAATCAGTTTGTTAAAAGTTACTTGTTGTTGTTAGGTGCCGTCGAGTCGGTTCCGACTCATAGCAACTTCATGCACAACAAAATGATCCTGTGCCATCCTTACAGTCGTCGTTGTGCTTGAGCCCATTGTTGCAGCCACTGTGTCAATCCACCTCATTATTTACAAGTAGTATTTTATGCTATTTTCCTAGCCACCATCATCCATATTCAGATTTTTTTTTTTTTTTTTTAAGCCAACAGCACCCATTATTCCCAGGTGGTATCCTATCCAAGTACTAACCAGGCCTGACCCTGCATGGCTTCCGAGATCAGACAAGATCAGGCACGTTCAGGGTAGTATGGCTATAGACTGGCCATGTCCAGATTTTAAGTTCAAGAGTTTGTTAATATATTTTATAGCTTCAGGGAAACTCAAAACCATAATGGAGTCAGCTTTTCCTTCCAGTTTCAGAGGACCAAGATGAGTGTGAGGAGTTTGTCGGGTTTTCATGGACTCTATTCCAGGTGTGCAGGGAATGGGGATGTTACGGCTGTGTGGGGCAGAACTTCCCTGCATTTGACCACAGTACAGATGGCACCTGGTCCACCCTCTGTGGGATGGAGGAACAGAGAAGGCCATCTCTCTTTCCCCCTGCAGCACTCCATTACCTCTCTCTTACCATATCTGCTGAAGAGGTACATTGCAGGGTGTTCTATTCTAAATGGGGACATCCCATCCTTGTCTCTGTCACTGGAGATAATGTTTTTGGCCAGCAAGACCCTTCTTGATGTGGGCAGGAAGGGGTGTTCCTGGGACCAGGTGAGGTGATGGGTACCCACACTGCCAATCCTGGGCTCTCCCGGTTGGCGTGCAATCAGGGAGGGTGGCATTGTTGTCTGGGACTTGTTCTTAAAGCTAGGACTCCACAACTTATGTGGATGGTCTCATTTCCCTAGTTTTAGGCAGGCCTGGCCCTCATAAAATTGGGGTGGACAGTGTCCTCAGGAGGGGCTTTCAAGGTAGTGCTTAATGACAGAGCCTTGCCGGGGAGAGGTGGAGGCAAATGCAGAGGCACCAAGCTTGGGTTAAGGCTTGGAAGCCTCAAAAATTACAGCCCAAGTTCCTGAAGCTGGGGTGGAGAATGTGGCTCCCCAACAGATTTGGCTCTTCCAGCATTGGTAGCCCTTGGGAGAGGAGCAGCCCCTCCTCCAGGCACTCACAGCATCAGGGAGATGCTGGGGCTCCTCTGCCTGAGCAGTTGCAAGTGGCCTAATTAGGCTCATCTGACAGCCAGCCTGGAAGTCGCATCCAGGTGAGTGCACACATAATGGGATCTAGGCAGCTCTTATATGTACCCAGTTCATCAAAAGCTGGGTGGGAACTTTTTCCCTGGGGAAGCCACAGTCAAGTACTGACAGGAGAACCCTTCATCAGCCATCTTGAGCCTTGAATTGACTGTTCCCCAGTCTAACAACGGCACTTGAAGTGCCCTGTTGGGTACCGACTGGGGGTCTTTCCCTCAGCTGCTCAGGGCTCCCTCAAACTGCTACTCTAGACCATACAGTCAGCTGTTGGCACTGGCATGGGCTTTCCTGTGCATGCTCTTAGAGGTTTGAGTTAGCCCCTCAGAGAAGCTGGAGGCACCCTTTCCTGTTTCTAGTCTGCTCTTCCACAGCAGTATATGTAGATAGCTGGGTGACTGCAGCCCTCATTCCACATCTGGACCAATGGCCCGATTTCTCAAGGTTTGACAGGTCATGGCTGGGGTCCCTCCTGCAAGATCATATCTGGGGGAATCCTGCCAGTGCCAGATGGCTCTCACTCTCTGTAGACCAGAGGCCAAAGGCCCAAAGACCCAGGCATCCCCCACTAGCCCATCGGATTTCTCCGCCCCGACCCCAGAGCTAAGTGTATCCTGCCCACAGGGCTGCCGCTCCAGGCGGTGTCTAATGAGATGCTGCAAGAACAGTACAAACTTCCTGATCAGTGAGGTACCAAATTTGGAGGGGACTCTTGCTGAACTAGAGGGAGCTTCCAGTCTTCTAGGTCCCAAGTCCAGACTGCCCTTGGCCTGGACAGCTGCTGTAATGGGTGGGGCTTTGACGGCCATCTGGGAGCAGCTGTCATGGCTGTGCATCAAACAAGTTTCAAAGCCCAGATGAGCGGCCAGGCCTGAGCTAAGCTCCCCAGGCATGCATAGTCTGGCTAGGAGTCTCAAGGGCACCCAGAGCCCAGCCACTAGGATCCTGGAGAGACAAATGCCCTTAGGGACAGGTGGCGTGCACGTGTGTAGGGGGGTCCTCTAGAGGAGGGATGGTGCTGTGCTGCTGGTGGCCACCAGGTGGAAGCACTCCATCGTCTGAGAGGCCAGGGTGCCAAGTCTGGGCCCTGCACACAGGTTCCTGATAGTCCCCTACCCTGAGGAATGCTCCCCACCCCCACCGCTGACTGGCTAGAAAGGGGAGTTATTCCCATAGCACCCAACCGTGGGGCAAGGGCCAGGCTGGCCCTGTGCACAAAAAGTACTTCAGTCCCTTCTCAATTCTTTCCAACCCTGGTAAATAATTTCTGCCTCCCACCCATCTGCGTGGCTGTTGACTTTAGTAGAAATACTCTCTTGGCAGAGCTCATGTCAGACCTCTGTCTCTGTGGCCCAGGGGGAGTTGGGGCTGAGCTTGCTGGGGCTCCCAGATGGAGACAAGGGATGCCCACAGGCTCTCACCCCAGCCATCAGAGGGGTGGGTGGGGAGGGGACCTATACACTTGTGTTTAGTTCAGAACCCTGTTGAAGGAGGACCACATCTGGTCAAAAGGAGTGTTCCAGCAAGTGGCATGCACCCATTCTGCTTAATTCCCAGCACCAGCTCCATCCTAGTTTTAAGAGAAACTAAGGCTCAAAGAGGGCAGTTACCACAATTCCCAGGCCGCTGAGTGAGGGCTGAGCTGGTTCCCACGCAGGTGCTCTCACCCAGCTGGCCTCTGGAGGTGGACCCCTGGCTGTAGGCACAGGATCAGGCTAGGGCACTGGCAGGACATGCTCCTGACAACATAGCAGAGACAGAGTGCGAGGCAGTGGGCCACATCCAACCCCCTCAGGAGAGAAGACAGGCAGGGAAAGAGACAACTAGAGACAAAGAGCGAGGCCAAGAGGATGCTGGGAAGAGAAGCAGGAGGAGGCTGTGGGGGCAAGATAACATGGAAGGGGTTGGTGGGGTCTGGGGGAGCCTGTTCCACTCTGCCAGCAGCCGCTGAGATAAAATAGCCGAGCATTGAGCAAATCCCGAGTGCTGATGGGGGAGGGCACAGCAGTAGCGAGTAAGAGAGGAGGGCTTGGAGACTCCAGGAGTTAGGCACACCCAGGCTGGGATCCTAGCTCCTGACAGGCATTACTACCCTCCCTTCCCCCCACATCACTGGACAGGAGCTATTTGAGAATGATTCATGGAAGCAATTAAGCCTCCCACCACCATCCACTGGCTCGGGCCCAGGGGGCTGCAGGTGTGGGAGCCCGAGGGTTGGGTTCAACCCAGGACCCCAGGCCCAGCGCAGCCAAGCACCCAAGGATACCCAGGGCAGAGCTGGACCCAAATCCTGGAGGGCACCAAGGCTGGGGCTTCCTCCACTTCTCCCGGCCCTTGGCTGGGCCGAGGGGCAACCCTCTGCACTCACAAGCACAGCAGTGTGCACACGCGCACACACAGGCCCCCATAGTCATCCAGCCTTAGGCAGCATGCATGTTTTCATGTTTCCCCAGCCCCCTCAGCATATGCTGAGTGCAACACGTGGACACCTGAGGACCCCAACCCCCCTATATGCATGCAGCATGCAGGTATACGCAGAACTACCTCTGGGCCTCCAGCACACAGGCAGGCACGGCGTGGGGGCAAAGGTGTGCAAGCTCACTCCTGCTCACATGTGCTTCCCAGCCCCTGCCAAGGAGGCAATAACCAGACGTTCTTGCTACCCCTAAAGGAAGGAAGCAGGATCTGGCAGCCAACTGGGAGCTGGGTAAGGGGAGGGGGCCCCTAGGGCTGCGGTGTGGCTGGGCCCAAGCCTGCCAAAGCACAAGCACACCCCTGTGCATGCAGTCAGTTCAAGGCTCCCCACTTCCCAGGGTTCTCATCCAGAACAGACTCCTGAGCCTGAGCTCAGGTGTGGAATAGAGCCCTAAAAGGCTGAAAGTCAGAGGTGGAGGGGAGAGGGAGGCTGAGGAATGGGCATAATAATCCTAAAATGGATTGGCTGGAGGCTCAGTGCCTTCCCTTCTAATATCTACAGCCACACCTGGGAGGGAGGAGAGGTAGCAGCCTTCTCAGCCAGATGTAAGCTGAGACTCAGAGACAGGCAGCAGCAAACCCTGGCTAAACCGCCTGAAACCCAGGGCACCAACCCCTGTCCCTGGTAGTTTCCATGCGTTGGTGTCCTAGTCCACCCAAGAACTGGGTTTGCCATCCTCTTGGACTGAGAGCCCCTAGGACTAGCTTGGCTCCGTCATCACCCCCCTCCCCTTCAGACTAGGAGTCTCCTTGAGCAGCTGGTCCCTGCCTCCCTTGTCAGACAGAGATCTCCCAGGACCAGATGGGCTCTACCTACCCCCTCAGTCTAGGAACCCCAGCACTGGCTCCTCCGAGATCAGGGGCCCCAGCCTGAGCCGCTCAGCCTCCACCAGACTCAGATGCAAAAAACTTGAGCAGCGGCCACTCCCACCACCCCCCTACACTCCCCACCCCACCCCCACCCCATCCCGCAGATTTTTCTGGTTCTTATTAATGTAAATGAAATCTGCTCTGAGCTGAGCTGTCCTTAATGGAAAGCGTTCCTGGAATTTGCCTGCACACACGTGGTTGGGGGGGGGGGCACCCTGAGATTAACCCTTGTGCACCCAGACAAAATTTAGTCAGCCTCCAGTGATCCTCAGGATCCTTGGACTGAGGTGGCGCTTGGCAGGGACCAGGACAGTCGCTCAATTCCTCCCAAAACTATATCCTGACAGTGTAGAGTTGGGCGGCAGAGGCAGAGTTTCATCCATATTCTACCCCCAGCCCTGGGGCCAGCCGGGCGGAACCACACATTTCTGGAGAGGGCCCGTCTCCAGTCTCCAATTCAGAGCCTGAGGAGGGTGGCTTCAACAGGAAATGAGGCGCCTAGAAGGTCATTTAAGGAACCGTGGGGGCACAGTGGTTAAGCAATTGACTGCTAACAGAAAGGTCAGCAGTTGGAACCCACCAGCTGCTCTGCAGGGGAAAAATGTGGCAGTCTGCTTCAGTAAAGATTATAGCATTGGAAACCCTATGGAGCAGTTCTACTCTGTCCTATAGGGCCACTATGCGTAGAGTATTTTTTAGAAGGTCATTAATCAGGGAGAGGCCAGGCCAAAGACTGGAGAGTTGAGGGGAAAGGGGCAGCTGGCAGGCTGCCTGTCAGGTCCTCATTAGTTAGGAGGGGGGACCCAGGCAACCCATGTCTCTCTGAACCTACCTACCCTGCATGGAGAATACCCTGCCCCTGAGACGCCCCCCTGCCCAGCCTTATCCCTGAGAGAGATCTGGGATCTTCAGCCTGGCTGTGGGGACAAAGTAGGGGAGCTCAAGCCTTGCCTGGACCCCAGAGTAGATGCCCAGGGCCAGGCAGCTGCAGGGGACGGGGAGCAGAATAGTGCTGGCCTAGAGCCCACGACACGCCCTCCCGATTCTCTCCCCCAAACCTGGATGCTTGTTCTGGCACAGCCCTTGGCTGGCCCCCGTGGAGCCCTGTTTTACTGCCTTTCACGGCCAGGACAGGGATGGCTGGTTCATTGGCGGGGGTGGGGGAAGAGTCTAAGATTTCAGTTTCTCCCAGGTGTGGCTCAGTCTGGAGGATGTCTTGGGGAGGCTGGTGGAGGGGCCAGCACGGGGGTGGGGGGGGCGGCTACTCAAAGAGAGGGAGGGGCTCAGGAGCAGGGACTCCGGGAGGGGAGGAGTCCAAAAAAGGGGTCTCAGGGAGGGAAAGGGGCCCAGAGTGGGCAGGCCTGAGAGGCAGTAGGGGGCCTGTGATGGGCAGGGAGCTCAGTGAGGGGGGTTGGAGGAGAGGGAACTTAGGGTGGGACCAGCTTCAATGGGGGACAACAGGCTGACAATCCTCCCTCCCATCCACACCTGTCAGGCAGGCTGCGAGAGGGAGACTGACCCACTTAGCTGCCTCTCCTATGGAGGCTTCCACTAATGACAGCCCTGGGCTCCAGAAGGCAGCCATCCCCCCTAGGCTGTGCCTGAGGCTGTCCCTTCTCCTGAGGCCCCTCATTATCCTCTGAGGGTGTTCACTGGCTCAAGCTGCCCCCTCCATCTACAGCTGTGCCTGCCTGTGGCAGTGAGGAGGAGGCTCTAGGCCCCAAAATGGACCCTCTCTGTCCCATCTCCCCTACTTCCCCAGGACCTGGGAGACAAAGGAGGCTTCCCAGCGCCCCACCGCGTAGCTCTGCTCTGGGCAAAGAGTTTGATTCCACCTGTGGGTCCTAACAACATGTCAGTGAGGGAGTTTGGGGGGCGGGGAAAAGGCACATGTAAGGACATGAGGACAGGGAGAGCTGGAACTGAGATGCTGGAAGTACCCCCCATGGGCCGTCTCCTCTGCTCACAGGAGGGGTTCCAGCCCCTGTGGTCAGAGTCCCACCTGACAAGGAGAGGGGTTCATGGTGGGTGGAGGAGGCTCTGGAATGTGTTGGGAGCACAGCTCTGGAGGATAGAGAATGGGGAGTAACATTTGCGGGGGGGGCACAATTCTGGGAAAATGGGAGTATGGTCCAAGGAGAATGGGGGGTATATGCTAGGGTACTAGGAGGAAGGTGTGGGGGTTAGGAGGGACGGAGAGTGGGGAGAGGAGGCTTGGGAACAGTGTACGGGGGAGCACAGCTCTGGCAGGGCACAGTAGGTGGGAGTAGGATGCAGGGAATAAAGGGTGTGAGATGCACAGTAGAGATCCATCCTGGAGGATTGTGTGGGGAGCACTATCAGGGTAGGAGCACAGCCTGGGGGGACGAGGAGCATGGGACACCAACTCTGGGAGGGTGTGTGTAGAGACCATAGCTCCCAAGGATGCTGTCTGTGTACGGCTGCCTCCTGCAGCCTTGGCCTCCTCTGGTTCCTCCTCCTCCACATTCCTGGGGTGCAGGGGGAGGTGTGAGAGCCAGATCATGCCCAGGTCCCTCAGGCTTCCCCTGACTGTCCCGCTGTCCATCTGTCTTCCCCCCTCCCCAAGGCTCCCAAGGCCCAGGTGGCACTCTCCCCTCACAGCACCCTCATTAGGGGAGGGCTTTTTGATCGATCCTTCTGCAGCATCTGCCCCCATCCCTCCCCCCCCCCCCAGCCAGCTGCAGGCACAGACCCCTCAAGCCTGATAAATATTTATGAGAAGATAAGCAGGCTCTGTCAGGTCCCAGCCCAAACCTTTGTCCTGGGAGCAGAAGAGAGAAGCATCCTCAAAACAGGACTTGAGCTTCTGTGAGCAGAGCTGGGCCTAGGGTGTGGTGGGCTCTGGATAGGGGCAGACCTGACAGGGTAGGCCTCCTGGGCCCCATGCTGGGGAGGGGGGCTGGGCAGGTTCAGGAAAAAGGGTGCTGGGAGGGGAGGGGTTCAGGAGTAGGGGGCGAGGGAGGGAGTCACACTATCTGATGTGCCACACTGCCAAATGCCGCCCCCCTCTGCCTCTCACTGAGTCTGTGGCCACACTGGCTGTCCCCACCACATGGCTGGATCTTTGGGGACTAGCACTGTACTTGAGCCCCACCACCCATAGGCCCATGCTGCTGCCCTGGCTTCTGGCTTTCTCCATGTCCTGATGACTTCAGCTCCCCTCCCCTACCAAGCCAAGGCTGCACTGGCCCATGGGATATCAAGGAGGCTAGCAGGAGACCAAACTCCACATCCCTCTGAGGGGCCATCCAAAGTCTTTCTATCTGGGTGCCAGGAACAAAAGCAAGCAGAAGGGTTTGAAAGTTCCAGGGGCAGAAGGGCAAAACAGCGTTGCTGGGTAGGGGTAAGTATCGTATTCAGTATACCTGAGTGTGGGCAGATGCTGTACCTGAGTTTTAGTAAGCACTGAACCAGAGTGTGGGGTAAATACTGGACCAGAGTATCAGCAGATATTGTATCAGGGTATAGGTAAATATTGTACCTAAGTGTGGTAAATACCGTACGCAGTGTACCTGAGTGTGGGTGAATACCGTCCCTGCCATGTGGCTAAATAATACTCTCTGGGGATGGCTAAGAACTGTACCCAGAGTATGGATAAATACTATACCTAAAATGTGAGAAAATAAAGCAACACAAAGTGTGTGGGTAAAGACTGTCCCAAGTTCATGGGTGTATGCTGCACCCACAGAGGAAAGACATGTACCTCTCCCAGGCTGTAGGTACGTATGGCACCCCAAATGTGGGTAAATACTGATGTTCTAGGGGCATAAATAAATATTTTCCTGGGTCCTATGACATCTAGAACCTTATGAAATACTATACCCAGGATGCGAGTAAATATTGTTTTGGGTTGTAGTAGCAAGTCAGGCTGGAGTTAGATCTTGTACTGGCGGGTGGGACATGGGTACACACTTGGCACCCACTTGAATCCTGCTCCAGTCTGGACAACTGCTGTACCCAGGGTGGGCTTGAAGCCACATTTAGGGGCAGTCCTCAGCGAGGGCATTAAAAGCAGCCTTGACATGGAAAGGGGACCATCATTAATGATGAACCCAGTGAGGCTCCAGGCTTTCCTGGTCCAGGGGTGAGGTCCAGGGTGGCCCATGGGGTGTGGAGCTGCCCCAGGTTCCAAACCCCTCAAAGGATGGGACTCAGCTCTGCCAGACTGGCTCAGGGTTGGCAGTGAAGGGATGGAGGCAGCTGAGGGAGGCCTAGGGAGGAGTCCCCACCTCCCTGGCTGCTCTCTGGCTCCTGCCTCCTTGGCCCCCCATTCTGCCCTTCCTGCTCACTGGCATTGGCCCCTGGGAGCCAGGTGATGAGGCCTCGAAGAGAGTCAGCCAGGCTCCTTTTGGTACAGAGCTGGGTTGTCTCCTTCATCAAATAACGCCCCCGGGCACGGTGGGGCGCAACTTGTAGACTCTGGGGCTGCAGCCCAGAGAGCTGCGCCCCCACATGGTGCAGCTCAGGGCAAGGGGTGGGAATGCAGGATCCAAGGGGTCTGTGATCCCTGCTTGCATGCCCAGGAGTGAGAGAAAGGCGTGGCCCGGGTGCACGGAGCCCTTATCCCAGTCAGCGGACAGTTCTGCACCCCATGCCGGCCAGCAAAACTCCAGTCGCAGCGCTTCCGAGCCACCTTCCTGGGGCGGTGGAGCGCCCAGGGCCCTGGTGATTAATGCCCCACCTTGCAGTCCGTGGGGAGAGGCGGGGCTGACGCCCAGGTGGTGGTTGTATTTAGCAGAAGCCCTGTGGCCGCAGGCGCAGGCAGGCCGTGGGGACCTCCAGGCTTCCTTAACCTGGCGCGACCTGGGTTAGTGGGAAGGCAGGATCCTGAAGTGTTAGTGGGAGGGCTTGATCCTGAAGGAACAGCCCTGACCCCTATCCAGCTGGCTCTTAGTCTCCCAGGGCTGGGCCAGAGGAGCTTGGGCAGGTGTTGGCCCCCTCCGGTCTCAGTCTTCCCAACTGAGAGAGGGGCTGTTGGGAGAGGCAGTTGGAGGAGGCAGCTGGGAGGGGCTCCATCTGAGGGGGGCCATCGGAGGGGAGCTCCATGTAAAGGGGCTCCATCTGAGAGGGGGCCCACCTGAGGCACTGATTTGTCCTTGGGCTAGAGTAGCCCTCCCAGAGAATGCTCTGCCTCCCTTTCAGCTATTATCACACAGCCTGTTGGAAGAATAGGCTCAGGCTGCATCTTGAGGGTGGGCCTTCCTGCCTGAGTGCTGCTTTTCTCTTTGACCCTGACATGCTTCCTCCTGCAGGGTAGCCCCAGGAATTATGCAGCCTGCCTAGGAGCCCAGGAGGCCCCAACCTGTCTGCTGCTCTAGTGTCTCCTCAAAATCCTGGTCCCCAGGCCATGCCCCAGGCCATGGTAGTCTGGGGTTGGGTCTGGGAATCTACATTTTAACAAGCCTGCTGGACCTCCTCAGGCTGGCAGACTGGGAGGGTAGACACCTCTACCTCCTTCGCTGACTGTCCTCCCTCACACATACACACACCACCACTACCACCAAGGCCACAGGCAGTCCATCTACTCTCTGAACCTCCGCTACACTAATGCATTAATGGAAAAGTCTGAGACTCCAGGACCCGTGATGATCCCAGGTGTGTCTAACAAGTGTCTTGTGGCAGCACTGGGTAACCCAAGACACTGACTCTGATGGTAGACTGTCAGGCCATGGGGCCAGTAAGCCTGGATATCCAGCCCCCATCGTGGGGCATGTGGGTGTGAGATAGTCAGTTGGAACTGCACGGCTGCACAGGTCAGTTCTGAGCCTACACCAGGATCTGTTGAATGTGATCTGTGGCCCTGGCTGCCATAGTGTCCTGGGCTTCCTTCAAGTGTCCTCAGTGGTAACAGAGCAGAAGTCCTCTTGCCCATCGCTGGACTCTCACATTAAAACAGGGTCCTAGTGATCAGTCTCCTCCTCTGTGAAGGAGATGACCACCACCTCCATGTGTCTGTGACCATCCTCCAGGTGCCTGTGGCCATCCTCCAGGTGTGTATAGCAACCCTCCACGTGTGTGTGTAGCAGCCCTCCACGTGTGTAGCAGCCCCTCCGGATGCTGTGTAGCTGTCCTCGATAGGTATTATAGAGTTGCCCTCCAGGCATCATGGAGCTGGTCCCTAGCCACGCACTCCTTTCCCAGGACCAGTGATGGGTGATAGTGACTCCCAGGCTGAGACTCCCTGAGGTCAGGAGCTGGGTTGGATTGTCTCCAAGCTCCCAGGCTCTCCTGGGCTAGGAGCCAAGTTAAGCAGGCTCAGGGTCCTGCCCTTGACTCTAAGAGACAGTATGAGATACAAGTAGGGAGTGGGGAGTGGGAGGGTTACTCCTGACAATCCTTTCTCCTCTGACCCCACTGCCAGGAAAGAAGCACTTAGCCTGACCTCCCAGCCCACTTGGAAAGGTGGAGATGGGGCCTCCCAGGTTGGGTAGCCCCCCACACCTCCACTGCTCTAGCCCAGGCCCAACCTTCTCCCCCGACCTCCTCCAGCCACATCCCAAATCCCCAATCCCAGCAGCAGACCTCGGGTGTTTGCCTGTTGCCATGGCAATGGGATGCACCTTTCTGTTACCATGGCAACCAGCCAGGGGTTTTTAAAATTCAGTTGAGGTAATTTCCACCCCTCGATCCTCATCCTCAGACACTTCTTTCTTCTCTTTTCTTCTCTGAATCTTAGAAGGTTGAGGGGTACTCACAGCCACTGGCCGAACGTGGTGGGTCAGAGGGGCTGGTGGGAAAACTTGGCCCTCATTCCTCCCTGACTCCTCCACCCAGACCAGACTAGAACAGCCTCCTCTGCCCATTCCTCCCCAGCCTGAGGTCTATGGTAAGACCATGAGGGCTTCCATGGCTGGGCAGGCACAGGCCAGAACCCCTGGGAGGCCTGATTAAGGGTACAGGCTGGGTAGTCATGTGCCTATGCAGGGGCAGAAGAGTCAGCAGGGGTCCTCCCAGGCCTCCCCGACCCTGCTGTGTCCCCAGGGCTCATCTCAAGATGCCCTGGACAATAGGGGACAGATGTTGTTTATGTTGTGTCCTGGTGCTAAGGAGCTTACTGGAACCCTGCGCTGGCTGGATTTGGGTGGAGGGTGTCTGAGGAGAAAAATGGAGGGAAGGGGGATGCAGACACTGTCCAATCCCTGCCCCTTCCCCTCCCCACTAGAACCTTCTCTCCCTAGGCACCTGCTTCATTAAGTCTGGTCATTGTGAATTCATGATGACCAGCATCCCCTCCCTGCTTCCTGGCTGGGAGAAGAGGAGCTGACTGCCAGGGACAGACAGGTGAATGCTCCCCGAACAGAACGGAGGAGTCTGGGGGATGACGACGGGGCCCTCTTCTGGCCCCAAGCACCATTGCCGCCTGGCCCTGCCTCATCTGCCTGTAGCTCTTTCGCACCTTGCCTTGTCCGTGCTGCAGTCTGGCACTGTCATAGGTGGGGTCTACCCCAGAGTAGAGGCTTTGAGGAGGGAGAAGTTGGGGAGGAGCACCCCCACTTCCCCACTCAGTTCTGACCTATACCTCTTCTCCCATCCCATCAGTCAGTTGGCTGTGGGCATCGCTATAGCTCCGGCAGCTCAGGCCTGGTTCCCCAAAGCCGGGGACTGCAGAACCACCAGGTAGGTGCCAAGGCCAAAGGGAAGTGGATTCCAGTCTCCCTATCCATTGGGCCCAAGCCAAGATTCTACAGAAACAACCCTTCGAGGGCACAGGTGGGCTGGTTGAACTTGGAGGGCTACAGAGAAGCCCTGGCTTGAGGCTCAGGTGTCTGAGGCCCTGCCCACTCTCACTCCTTTCTCACCCAAGACAGGGAAGTCCCAGATTCCAGACAGGTTGTTTAAGGTAAGCACTGCCCTCACTTCATTAGAAAGCCACCCCAGCCCCAGAGCCCACCCCACCTGGAGGAGGGGCTCCCTGCTGCCCTGCCCCCCAGGACCCCCAAGGCCCTTATAGTGCCTGAACACCTGGCTCTGCGGCCCCCCACACGCAGGATAATAAAGTCTGTGTTTGACACTTTTTGTAAGTTATTACTCCCACCAGCCCTGTAGGCTCCACCGGCCCAGACAAAGCCACATGCTTCTCAATGACAGGCATTGTTAACTCTTTCCTGTCCTCCTGCCAGCTGTTGGGAGGGGTAGGAGAGGAGAGGTTAAGCCAGAGACCTCTAGTGAGAAGGCGGTGGGCCCAGGAAAGGGACAGGGCTGGTGGAGTGTCAGGGCCCACCCACCTACCATCTGCCCACTTTTCTTTCCTTCCCCTGCTCCTTCCAGGCTTCCACACCAGAGAAGCCCCAGACTAGGTAGGGCGTGAGGGAGCCCAAACCCAGCCCTAGGCAAGAGTGGGGGTCTCCTAGGTGGGGGGACGCTCTGGTCCCTGAGCCTTTCCTCTATAGTCAGCAGCAGGCAGAGGGGGATGCTTATCTCCCAGGTGCCTGCTCTCTGTACTTGCCACCTCCACCCACAGTTAGCAAACCCAGTAGGGCCGAACACCCTCTCCCCTTCAGTACCCTGTGGCTCCTGGGCTCCCCCAAAGAGGCCCCCAATGTCAGGGAACTGGTTTCGAATCATGCTACAGTTCCACCAGGGTCTCCACACTTGAAACTATGTCTCATGTCCTGGGGGCCAGGGTTGAGGGAGGCTCCTCATGTGGGCAGTAGGTATCTGGCGAGACCTATTAACGTGATCTGCTTATGAGGGCTTGGTATCAGCTAGAGCAAAGTCTGGCTGCACAGACCCTCCAAGAAGGCCTGCTGGTCCTGGCAGGCTTGTCCAACAGCAAAGCCCCCACCCGGAATCACCTGAGGGGCACAGGGCAGGGCTGATTCAAGGACTGATCCCTTTGGGCAGGACAAATGGGATGGAAATAGAGGCAGCTCAGTGCAGATACCTGACGGCCTAGACTCTGGGCGCTGCCTAGATTTCTGGCATCTTCTCTCCTCCAGGGTCAGAGCCAGCACCCACCCCACACACCATGTGCTCACACATCTCAGAGGAAGCAACCCTCAAGCTCCACCACGGGTATCCCTTGACTGGCCCAATCCCTGAGGCTCAAGAAACCCGAAATTTCTCTGCTTCAGTGGAGAAGGGTCCCTGGGACCAAGGGAGCAGGAATCAGGGCTCAGAGGTCTGCCTCCCCAGGGAGCATTTAAAAGAGAAGCTGAGGAAATGCCAAAAACTATTTATAGCTGTGGGATGAGCCAGCCCAAACCCAGGATATGTGCCCTTGTTCTGGTGGTCATCTGCCCCCCGCCCCAGGGGTAAGCATCTCTGCTCTAAAGCTGGGAAGCCTTGACGGTTCAGAAAGGGCAGGAGACTTGTAGGCAGTCCCACAACTCATGGTCAGGACAGCCTAGGGAGCTGGACACTGTGTGTCAGGGAAGGGCATCGGGATGAGCACATTGACTCAGATTGCCAAGGTAGGACTCTCCGCTCCAAGGCAGGGTGAGCGAGCCTGGTCAACAGAGAACTGTGGTTGAATGAGCCTCCTGGTAGGGGAGTGAAGGATCCAGTCCCCCCACATGAAGCTGAGCCATGTAGGACCATCTGTGGGTTGGTGGTGATTACTGAGGAGTGGAGAGCATAAATTGTCCTGTTGGCTGCTCAGGCAGCCCAGCCACAGGGGCAGGAAGCAGGTCAGACCTGGGGAGGAGCACTGGGTGGATGCTGAGGCTGCCCCCTGCTGGCTGACCAGGCCGGAGCACAGAGGAGGCTTGAGAAGCCCTCCTCACCCACCTGATGACAGTGCTCTTCCTGGACCCCCTGCACGAAGCACCCCTGACCTCAACAGCCCACCCAGTCTCCTGATGTCTGCCAGACTGCCCCTTCCAAGCCTCTTTCTGGGGTCCAAGGGGATGACACCCCTCTCCTCAGTCCAGTCCTGTCCTCCAGGAAGGTTCTGTGCTCTCTGCAGCCAGAAACCACACCTCCCCACCCCATGCCCATTCTAGGAATGAGAGAGACGCCCAGGAAAGAAAGACACACAGACTCATCCATGTGCCAGGCAGGGAATGAATTTGCCTTAAAGCCTTGGAAATGTACCTGTACTTTGTGGTCACTCAGTCAACAAACGTTGACAAACGTTGACTGAGCCATTACCCACAGTGCTGCCAGGACCTAGAGACAAGGTGACTGAGAAAGATGCAGCCTCCACCATCCCAGAGCTCACGGTCCCATGCAAAAGGCAGGCAAAGGAAATACAGAGTAGTCTGAACTGTGATGGGGGCCACAAAAGCCAGCAGACACCAAGGAGGCGCCCTTCCCAGTCTGGGGCCAGAGAGGGCTTCCTGGAACAGGTCCCTGAGCTGAGCTGCAGCCCAGAGGAAGAAGTTGTGTCAGGACCTGGGCAGAGCTCCCTATGGCTGGAGTTGTCTTGGCAGCCTTTGTCTGAGAGCAGGTCTGAAGGAAAGGCAGTGGGAGGGGAGGTGCTGGAGGCACCTCTTGTCCATGTTGGATAGCCTGGGGGGGCATGGAACCAGGCCAAGGCCTCTGGTCCTTGACCTAAAGTACAGGTCCGCTCAAATCTCGCCGGCCGCTGATCCCACTGATCCAACTGAAGACTGAGAATGTAACCAGGAAGTGAACAGGGAATATTCAGGTCCACGGGCCGGTTGGGGCAGGCTGTGGGGGGTACCTACCTCCCCAGCCTTATGGTCTGTACTCTGCCATGTACCGCACATCTGTTGCTTCAACAGTCACTCCTTTCTCAGAGACTCATCTGTCTTCTTCTGGGGCCTTCCAGGGTGACCCTTGATGCCCTTACTAGATGTATACTTGCCCCAAAGTTTGCCCACCCTCCCAGGGACCCAATGATTAATTCTCCCACATCCAGACAGGTGAAGACCATTTTTCACCAGCCACCAGACGGAGCTAACCTCCTTCCTAGAAAACTGTTTGCCCAGCTCAGGTTACATGAAAGGGGCACCAGCATCTGAACAAACAGAGCTCTGCAGTCCAGTGGGACTGGGGTGTCGAGGGGAGGCAGCCTCCAAGCCCTGCTCCAGAGCACACAAATTCCCACAACTCCAGTGCCCCAATCTTGCTCGGTGAGTATACCGACTCCCACCCTCAGCCTCATGGCTGACCACTCCCTGCCCACGCTTAGACAGACTGACATGCTGTCCGTGCCCCATGGCTAGGCCCTCTCCAGACAACCTGGTACACAAATGGCCTCTGCTTCTCTCCAGGAAGACTCCTCCCCTGCCCCTCCATTCCCTGCCACCTTACTGATTGTGCTGGGCTGTCCTCCTCAGTGTCCCAGTGCCCACCACTGGCCCCAATGTGTGGGTGTTTAGTAAGTGTTGGTGGGTTAACTGAGGGCCAGGGCAGTCACCTCTGTTCGTGACTTTCCAGGGTGGGTGCTCCAGGGACAAGGCTTCACCGATTCGGACCTGCTATGCTCCTTCCCGCTCCTCTAGCCCTGGCTCCAGCCCACGTGGCTTTACCAGGCCCTGAAGTCCTAACTTGCACTCAGAGCTGGGCTGGTGCCCCAGGAGGGGGCTGTCATGACCCCCTCCTCACTCCCCTGGCATCTGGAATTGGCCTGGAGGGAAACCTTGTGATCTGGGATGGGGCAATCTCTCCGGGCCTCAGAGTTCTTATCTGGGAAGTGGGGATGATAGTTCTTCAGGCCCTCTTTGCCTGGCTGTCCCTCAGAACAGATCACCCCTCCATATTTCCTGCTTGTAGGGAGCAGGGAGGGGATCTGTTGACCCTCAGTACACTTCTCCCTAGATGATGAGATCTCTCCCAGACCAGTCAGTGCTCTCTGTCTCCTGAGTGGGTAGTTTCAGACAGTGGAGGGTAGGGGCTGTGGGGTCCTGGGTGCCTATAGGACTGAGCAGAACCCCCAAGGACCTAAGGGCACATGGAGTCCCCAGCTGGCCTGGCTGTGCCTTGGCTATGAGACCTTGGGCCATGGATAGTGAGAGGTGTCCCAGCCCCTCCCTCTGGGCACTCCAAAAAGCAGTGAGTCACTTCCTGCCCTCCTCTCACCTTGCATCCCCAAGGTTCATTTCCAGTTGGTTGATTCTCAACCTGACAGGCATCCCCCTCACCTCCCAATCATCATTTCCTCCCACTCGTCTCCCCCCAACACTGCCCCTTCACTCTTGAAGAGTAATCAGAATCTGGCCCCCACCCCCACTGAGTGGTTTCCCCTCAAGCTTTGCATTCCCACAGCTAGAAGAGGGTTCAGAGAGGCAGGCCATCACCGTCAGCCCCTGACTCCCTGCAGGCCCTGTCCTCTCCCTTCTGCCCTTCAGGAAGCCCCCGCATCCCGAAATACCCCACCCTTCTGGGTTCCAGCCCTCCCCAACCCAGGGTTCAGTGTCCTGGGGCCCCCACTCCCAGCAAACTTGGCTCCTTTCAGCTCCCCTCCCTCGCGGGCAGAGGCAGGGCGTTCAAGTCCATTTAATCTTGGCAGAATGCAATTTCCTGCTTCAGGGAGCTGGCGGGTTTGGGAGGCTTAATGAGGGGGAGGGGGGAGATGAGACTCAGAAGAAGAGAGACTGAGACGGGGCTGGGAGATGGAGACAGAGGAGAGTCCCTGAGAGGGGTGGTCTCAGAAGCCTCAGGGATATTTGCATCTGAGGGTTGCCTGAGAGGTTTTGGGAATCAGACAGGGGTCAGCTCTTCAGCTTCAGCTACCACTGGTATGTCAGGGGCCATCTGCAAACCTCCCCACCCCCAGATTTGTGGGGTGGAAATGGAGGAATGGGGAGGGACCTCAAAGTGGCCCACTATCAACAAAATTGGGGAGATGGGGAGGGTTGGGGGTAATGAGACCTTGTGTGTGTGTGTGTGTGTGTGTGTGCACCCTCCCATGAGCAGTACCCAGGGGATTTGGGGTGCAAGTCCAAGTATACAGATAAGGGGGTCCCAGGGAAAATCTGTGTGGGGGGCGGATTCTGGGTAGATCTCTGGATGGGAACTGGGGAGAATCTGCAGCTGGGGAGGGGGTGGTCTGGGGAGAGTGTGCAGCTGGTAGGTTCCAGACTCCTGGGTGGGGAAGTGGGCATCTAGGCTGGAATTTCAGCCCCAAATGGGATGCTTATCTGAATGCTGCCACCAAGGACTTGGAGAAGATAAGGGACAAAGGGGCCTCTTAGCTGCCGGAAGCCCCACACCTGGTGGTGGCAGGGCAGCCAGGAGCCCCTCCTGATCCCCTGAGCACAGACAACCCCTGGGGGTGACAGGATGGGCTCTGTCTTCCTGTGGGCCTCCCCACTGTAACCCCACCCCAATCTGTCTCTCCCCAGACGTGGCTCAGCAGAACCACCTCCCTGAGAAGCCCTTGGAGGAGCCATAGCCCGTGGAGCAGGGAGTCCCTACACAGGGCTGGCAGAGAGAGGTGGTCAGGGACTGGCCCAGGACCTCTCTCAGCTCACAGGAGGCAGACAGTAGGGGCCTCCAGGAGTAGGGAAGCTCTGCTGAGCCTGGGGCCCCCAGGAGGGGACACAGCAGGAAGAGTGGAGCAGCGTTTGAGGGCCCTGGAAGGCAGGGTCGAGGCTTCCAAGGACACCTCAAATCCAACTTTCAGCCTGAGCCGACTTTTCCTCATTTATGGGAGCCTGGGAGAAGGGGCTGATGGAGATGATGGAGGGCCGAAGCCCTCAGCCCCTTGGTACTTTGGGCAAGTCCTTCTCCCTCTGGACTTCAATTTCACCATTTGTGAACAAGGGTGCTAGGGTAAGGTCTCTGAGGAGTAACCCATACCTCCAGGGTATGCTCTTGAATGGCAGCCAGGTGCATAGAGGAGGACACTAGAAAACCTGGGAGGGTGGCAGGTGTGAGCGGGACACCACCTATGTCAAGGCTCCCCAACTCCCTACCCTTTGTGAAAGCAGCGTGTCCTGCAGAGGCGGCTTCTTGCCCCTCAATCTACCACCAAAATCTGTACTTTGAAGTGCATAGGTCCTACAGGCTAGGGGTCTCCAGGAGCTCCCACCCCAGCCCCACGTGCAGGGTTGACCTCATTTCTTGCACCACTGCTTCCACTTCTGACCAGTCCCACCAGCTTCCCTGGTCTAGCTGCTGCCTCCTCACCTGGCCGCAGCCTCTGGCCAGGGCCTCCCCAAGGACAATTCCAGGGCCCACATCTACCTTTACTCCACCTGTTTGCCAACCTCAGCCCTGGCCCCTCCTGGCCACTGCCCTCTCACCCACATCACTAGTGGAGCCTGCCTCCACTGTCTGAGTCCTGCTCAAGGTGGTACCTGTGCCCTGGCCTCCAGGACACACCATGCCAGGTCACGCCTCCAGCCATTGCCCAGGCTGTTCCCCTCATCCTTCAGAATGGAAGATCTTCGACTGGTCCTTTAGGGCCTAGCACCAATGTCACCTCCTCTAGGCAGTCCTCTCTGAGTCGCTCACCCCACCCCCATCCCTCTCTCCTCTGTCTACACACCTGCCAGGACACCTCCCTCCTGACCTAGAAGCCCTTCATAGGTCAGGCCTCATTACCTTGCCAACTCCCACAGCCCCAGGTTTATAAATGTTTGGAGAAATTGTGAATGGGATGTTGGGGTCAGGACCAGAGTGGGGCTGGCCTGTTTAAGGAGAGGGTCAGGCATGGGGCCCAGGAGTCCCAGGCAGCCTACTTTGCTGGCACCGAGTTCCCATGGCAACCTGAATGCAGGCCCTCTCTCAGGGAGGGGGAGGATGGTGAGGATGCCTTTGCCTGTGAGGCATAGGGCCACTGTGCTGCATGTGAGATTGTGAGCTGCTGCGCAGGGCCTGGATATGACAAACAAAGACAGCAGGAGATGGAATCAAGGCTGTGTGGTTGTGGGTTGCCCCGGCCTGAGTGGAGCCTTCTGCTGGATGAGAAGACAAACAGCCACCCACCTTCCTGGGGCCCCAGCCTGTGGCAGGGCAATTCCTGGCAGGCCCTTGTGCTCCCAGCTATGGGTCTGGGTCTCCCTGTCACCCACTAGGGAGGGATGGTGAGTCACAAAAAGGTGACAAGTAGAGTGTGTCCTACGTGCCAGGTGCTGCTCTCAACAGTCTGTTCTTGGTGGCTTGTTCAATCTTGCCAGCACCCTGTGAGGGAGGGGCTTATTCTTCTCATTTTACAAATGAGGAAACTGGGGCCCAGAGAATGTACATGGAGGGGTCTGTTGGTGGCAGAAGAACCTCCTCAACATACACACCTACGGCCCAGCCTTGTTGGCCCTGACATTTGGGTAGGTAGAGTGAGGCACAATGAGGTCAAGGAGCTCCCAGGCCCCCTGGCCAGCTTGGTGGCCTTGCTTACATCTGCCCACTTACCTACTTCCATGGAAGCTACAGAGGATCTGTGGACATGGAGACCATAGCTGCAGGGCTTCCCGCTCTGCCCAGGCCGCACGCTGGTCTCCACACTTCTCTAGATCCCAGGTCCTTCTTCCACCCCTCAAGGGCAGGAACTTGCACAACACCAGCCTTGTACTATCTTCCTGAAGTGGCCTCCACACCCCAGCTCCAGGCCTGTAAACCTGGACTGCCATTCCTCAGAGCCAATGTTTTTGAAATTCAAGCCAAACTTAGGTGGAGATTCAGCAGTTGAGGGGGTGGCGTGGGGCATGGGTGCCCACTGAGAACTGGGCAAGAAGTTGGTGGCTCTTTGCCCACTGCCCGAAGGAGCTCAAGGACAGTCTTGCACATTTTACCCGATCTCCCAGAGCCAGCTCTGTACCTCTAGCTGGTGGAGGAACTGGACCAGACCCCCTGGGGCTCATGGCACAGGCATAAGGCAGACACAATATCTGCCAAATTAATGAATGAATGATATTTGACCAAGACACAGGGCAGAGTGAGTGGTCTCTCCCCACCAAAAGTCCAGAATAGAGACCTCTGCACTAGCTGGGAAATTGACGGAGGGTTTTGGGGGGAAGTAGCATTTGAGTCAGGCCATAAGGGCCAGGAGAACCTCCCTAGGGAGTCAGGGAAAGGCAGTCCTGGTGGCAGAATAGCCTGGGCAAAGACCTGGGAGCAGCATGGTGCTAGGCATGATGGGGCTGGGGACCTCCAGGAATCTTGGAGTGACTTGAGGACTTGTCCAGCCAAACCATGGCGACCTGGTCTCTAGGCACTGAGTTTGCCAGGAAGCCCTCCAGAGACACATCCGACTGATTGCCGGGGCCACATAGCAGGCAAATGGCTTTGTTGGTTTTGACTCAGACTTTCCATGGGACTCATTTAAGACCCTGGTTTCCCCACCTGCCAAGTGCCACCTTGATCTGAGGTCTGTCCGGGTAGAGGTAAAGGGTGCCAGGTAGTGTGCAGATGAGACCCCGTGGGCCCCTGGTATGCGAAGGTGCAGAGACCCCATTCTTGGGTCCTGTGAGGAGAGCAGAGAGGTAGGGATGGGTTCTCTAGAGCCCAGGACCCACAGGCCATGAATTTCTCTCTGCCCTGCGGGGACTGCCCTTAATCAACAGACAACAGAGGGGACAGAAGCTGGCACCTGCCTAGGCAACTTGAAGCCCCAAGGTATCTGCCCAACAATCTCCATCGTGAGCAAACATCAGGGCGAAGGAAGCAGCTCTGGGGAGGTGTAGGGGGCTCAGGGAAATTAAAAATTATCAGAATTTCTCCCAAATCCTGGACAGTGTGGGGGCTGTCACGCCTTGTGTCCCACCCTCAGCCTAGCCTCTACCTCCTCTTCTGGGACCACTTCTCCACCCAAAGGCCCTAGAATGATGGAGTACAGCCTGGACTATCTTGTGTTACTGAGGCCACAGGGCCCGAGACCTGGGCAAGCTGATGGTCCAGGACTCGGTCCCCTGCTGGGTGACTCTGCCCCAGCTAGAAATGCCAGTGTTATTCAGAGAATGAGCACCAGGCAGCCGGTCCAGCTCCCCCTGGAGAGCAGGGCCCACGTGGCCCAGCCTGGACCCAGACCCAGACCCCAGACTGGGAAACGTGGGCTTCCTGAGGCTCTGTGTCAACTCAGGGCTTTGGGTCGCCACCGAAGATACCACTTTTGGACCACTCCAGGGGGCTAAGACCTCTCTCAGGCTGGGGTGTAGATGTCCTTGACTGGGAGGTGCTAATTGTCAGGGGTGTTCAGCTGGTGGGACAGCCACAGTGGGACAGGAAGATGCTTGATACAGTCCATTTCTCAGGGAGGAAAGCTGAGGCTGAGAGGGGTGATCGATAGGACGTGTCCTCCGGTGAATCAGACAAAAACTAGGTCGGAGATCAACAGACCTGCCCCTGCATACCTGGCTCCATCCCAGCACGGGTGTACTGAGATGTGGGGTAGTTAACAGAGGAGTTTCTTTCAGGTTCTAGGCACCCAACTTTCTAGGACCCAGGATGTGGACACAATGCAGGCCTCAGTTTCCACTCAAAGGTTATGAGGGGCCCTGCAATCAGTGTGGGAGTTAGCTGCCTGCTTTTGGCAAGCAGTGGCCCCCATGCCCCTCTACCAATGTCCAGGGGAATCAGGGCCTGTCCAGGGATGGGTGGGTAGGGGGTGCTCCAGCCACCCCCTCAGGGTGCTGTTTGAGTCTCAGACATCCTCTTCCCTGTGGGCTGCATGACCATGACTAAGGCGGAGGTGGCACACAGTAAGGCAGGCTGTGAACACATGAATAGATTCCTTTGGGTGGCAGGACAAGTTTCTCTACTAAGTTTGTCTGGGGGTGCTGTAGCCTGGATGGAATCTGGATTTTTCCCCATGCAGGCCCAGCCCCCCTCCCTCCCTCTATTCCTCCCCCAGCTCTTATCCCTCCATCTAGGCTGGTCCCTGCTCCTTCCAGCAGCGAACATGAGCTTTGCAGAAACATGTCCTGGGATTAAAGCTTAAACCGCTGTCTCAGAAGAGGGAGGGCAGAGGCCAGCCAGGTGTGGGGTGCATGTGTGAAGGGGGCCTCTCTCCCCAGCCCAAAGTTCCAGGTCAGGCCTGCTGGTTGAGCTCTGGGGGAAGGAGGAGGGGACCCTAGTTCCAGGGTGCCCAGTGGTGCCCCCAGGGTGATTTAGTTGGGCACCTGTCCTCTCCCTCCTGGATGCCTATAGCTTCCGCTCTGGCCCCCAAGTAGCCAGTGGGATCCTTTAAAATCTTAAATCAGACTATCCCATGCCCTGCCACCCTCAGGCCAGCCCTTGTCCTTAATCTTGCAGAGGCTGCACCCCAACATTTCGGAGGTTCCTAGTTCAGAATCCCCAGAGGGGACTGCCCAGATCCCTGCTCTTCAACGTCTCAGTATTCCTCTCTATTAAATAGGTACACAGTGACAATCTGGCAAAGGTGAGCCAGAGGACTCAAAAATACAGTTAGAGTCCTCAATACCTAGGGTGCAGGGTCAGAGGCCAGGCACAGGCATAGCCTCACTGCCCTGCCAGCCACAGCACAGGGAGCAATGAGGGTTACCATGCCGGGTGGAGTGCTCAGCAAGCACCAGAGCCAGACCAGCTCTGCATCCGCCTGGCACCAACTCTGCTACCCCAGCCCTCACTCCAAAGCACTGAAGCCACAGCTGTAAAGGGGCGATTCTCCGGAAGGAGCTTTTCTCGTTGGCTGGTCCCTACACCAGTGCTGCCTGGGACCCTGTTTCCTGGCTCAAGGAGGCTGGTTACTTAGATGGGGTGCTCTAGCTGCAGATCTCTGGTCTGAGGGCAGAGATGGTGGCCTCATATTGCATCCCCTCTTCAGGGGGTGACCCGGAGCTGGGCTTGGGGAAAACAGAGGCCAGGCCTCAGTAGGGAGAAGGGCCAGGCTGGCAGGGTACCCATTGTCTGCCCACTAGCCCCTCCCCGCTTCCAAGCGGACTGCCTTCATCTGGGCCCCACTCCCCTGCTGGGAGTTGGGGACCAGAGGAGGCCACACTGTGGCTGTCACGGAAGGGACATTCCCCAGTCATTTGGAACTAAGTAAGTCCAGATCCCAGTTTGCAGGCCTGGTGCAGGAAGCTCCTTGCCTTCCCCTCCAAGAACCATGGCCACACACACATGGAGGGGGTGTGTGCAGCAGATGTGGGCCTGGGAGGCAGCCAGAAACCCCACAGGATCAGAGCCTGTCCCAGTCAGTTTTGTGTGTGTGTGTGGCAGGGGTGGGGGGCTGGGGGTGGTGCCCAGGTCTGCCCTGGCCTTGAGGTAGCCTTTGCCTAAGGGAGGATGCTTACTCCTGGAGAGGTCATAGCTGGAGATTTACTGCTTTCTGAGTTAAGGCAGAGTCTATCCTGAGTACATGCTGCTGCAGTTTGAGACTCTCGTCAGCCCAGCTCTGGAGGGAAAATTGAACAAAAGAGCATTCTTCCCTACCCTAGCCTCAGCTCCAGGTGAATGTGAGCAGAGGCCCTCAGATGAGGGTGGAAAGGAGTTCACAGCCTCTGCTCAGAGTAGAGAGGGGCCCTGGGCTGGGCTCCACCCCCACCCCATTCAGCCCCATTCAGTTATTCATTCAGCACCTACTGTGTGCCAGTCTCTGAGTACTGAGGACAGCAATAGACCAAAGAGACAAAACCCCTCCCCTCTTGGAGTAGGCAGTCTTGCATGAATGGGGAGATGGACAATCAAAAACAAACATCAAAATTAGTCAGTGATACAGGACATTGGGGGGAGAAAAAGAGAGGAAGGAAAGAGGAGGTCAAGAATTGTGGGGTGGTGGTCAGGTAGTATCTGAGCAAAGACCTGAAGGAGGGGAGGGAGAAGCCATATAGGTGATTGTGGGAAGGTCCTCCAGGCAAAGGGAACAGTCAGTGCACGGGTCCTGAAGCTGGAGTGTACCTGGTGTGGCAGCTGCAGAGTAAGGAGGCTATAGCAAGGAGTGGGAAGAGTCAGAGAGGTAATGGGGTGGGGGAATAATGGGCAGGGCCTTGACGGCCACTGTAAGGACTTGGCTTTGACTCTCAGCCAAGTAGGAGCCATGGAGGGCATTGGGCAGGGGAGAGACATGACCTGACTTCTACTCTAACTGAGTCCCTCTGGATCCTGGTTGACTGGATTATAGGAGGCAAGGGCAGAAGTTGAGCCCAGTGAGGAGGCTCCTGTACTCATCAGGCAAGAGACGAGGGTGGCCGAGGAAGTGATGGCCACATAGGAAGTGGCTGCAGAGCTGGTGGCCTAGGAGAAAGTGAAAAGTAGACACCTCATATGTTACATATTTTGAAGGCGAAGCTGAAAGAGCTTGCCGATGGATTGGCTGTGGATGTGGGAGAAAGAGCAAATCTGCACTGACTCCAAGGCTTTTTGGCCTGAGCAGTTAGAAGGATGGAGCTGCCCCAGCTGATCTGAGGAAGGCCAAGGAGGAGTTCATGGGGTGGCTCCCAGGTTGGGCTTCAGATTCAAGGTCTTTTCCACACAGGCCTGGCCTCCTCAGCTTCCTCTACTCCACTGTGGCAAGGGTTGCCCAATCATTACTGACCCAGGGCCCTACTCACCTAGAGAGAGACAAGGCCTCTGCTACAGGGGTAGAGAAACCCCAGAATTCTCACCCCTAACTGTTCCTCAGGAGGCCTTTCACAAAGCCAGATAAGGATTGAGCTCCAGGCCCAGGACCTGGGCTCCCCGGCAGGGGCTGGGCAGGCTCAAGAGGGTGAGAGATGGCTGTGTCTGGCTTCTGTCTAAACAGGATGTGCTTGGCTGGCCAACGGTCATGGGTCACTGCAAATCCAGCCGTGCTCGGGCCCACCCAACTCCCACCTCCCTCACCGCGCTCGCGTATGCGCGCGTATGCACGCATGCACGCGCACACACACACACCGGATAAGAGGGTGTGGGGTCACACGTGAGAGTCTTGGAGCCTTGTGTACCCCTCTCTATTATTTACTCTGAGCTCGTTTTTTTTCATGTGAGGAAGAGTTGCTGACAGGTCCATGTGGGCCTGGGGCCCAGCCAGGGCCTCTTAGTGTTTGAATGGTGGTGCAGGACCTGCAGGGCCTAAGGAAGCCCCAGACCCAGCTCTTAGGATTGGCTTCCTGGGAATAAGATGTCTGCTCAGAGGCTTGAAGGATCTAGAAGGAAACAGGAAAGGTACCTGGGCAGAGAGGAACAGCATGTGCAAAGCCCAGAGATAAAAGAGCACAGAGCTCCTTCGAGAGGCCTGGGATGCTTGAGAAGTTTAAGTGGGGAAGGGGAGGATGAGGCAGCCTCAAGGAGGAAGCCTGGGCCTCTCATGCAGAAAGGGGCATCTTTTGTGGGTAAAAGAGGAGGTGGAGGGTTGAGATCTAGAGGAAAGACAGGGTTTACACTGGTGGTCTAATGTCTGGGAAGAGCATTTCTGATGGAGGGAACAACAGCAGAAAAGACCTAAAGGCAGATTTGGGGAGCAGCCAGGGAGCCACCAACATTTGGTGGGCTCAGAGCCAGCCCCAGGGGCAAGCTGGGCAGGAAAAGCCTGAGCTGAAACCCATCCTGGGTTTAGGCCACGAGTGATTCCTCACTGCCTGCCCCCTCCCTGTGCCACTGAACCAGCAGCCACATACCCCCTCCCTGGCCCCTTCCTAACACTCCCCCTCTCTAGGATCCAGTTCCCGGCGGGTGGGGGCAGGGCAGAGAGCCAGTGGCGCCTGGGGCAGGGGAGATGAGAAAACCAGAAAGTGGGAAACCTGAGCCTGCAACGCTGGAGCTGGGCGGGACAGGGCCTGCTCAGCCTGCTAGGCCCGGGAAACAGGTTCCCCCGAGACTAGGCAAGGGAAGGGAGTGCCCATATAGCTGCCACTTCCATCCAGGGGCATGGGGGGCGGGGTACTCTAAGGCCAAGGCCTTCGAGGTACATACAACCCTCCATGTGTGCAGAGACCAGACCGTCAGGGTCTCCCTCGAGGTCACCTAGTACATCAGTCTTCCGTCCACTGAGACAGGCCAGGGATGACAGAGGATGGACATGAGGCCCAGAGGCTGCAGTTCAGCCCCCCACAACACGGCCAGGAACAGCCAGGAAGAAAAGAAACAGGCAGGAGCTCTGCCAGAAACAAAAACTGGGCCAGGTCCGAAGGGCCGAGGGGTTTGGGGAGAGAGCCTTCAAGTTCTTCTGCCTGACGCCAGCACTATCACAGAGTGGGGGCTGGACTCAAGGGGGCTAATTCCTTCTCCATTGCGACGCCCACTGTTGGGCTCTGTGGCACCTCAAAAGGTCCGAGAGGCCTTGCTATGAACCCATAGTCACATAAGCAGGATGCCACCCTAAGGGCCAATCTGGGAAGAGGGAGGGGGCTGCCCCAGGAATAAATTCCAGAGGCTGGGGTCACTGGGGAAACCAGACCTGGTCTGACCAACTCTTGCCTGTCCCCCCATCTTGTGTGTCTAGACTGGTACCAAGGTGGGCCATGGAGGAGGCAGAGAAGAAGCATGCCAGGGAGATGGCTGGGAGCTGAGTATTCTACAGAGAAAGGAGAGGAGCCTGGCCAGTGGGAATTCAGCCTGGCTGTCTCCCATCACACCATCCCACAGAGAATCCTGGGTGGCTCTCAGGTGGAGCTAGAGCCGCTGAATGGCTTTTGGAAGGGAGGACAGAACTGTAGGTGGCAGAGGAGCTGGGTAGGAGGGAAGGGAGTTGGCTCTCTGATCTCTTGGCCCCTTGGCTCATTCAGTAAAGATTTATTGAACTCCATAAGTGCAGCACGGGCTCTAGCACTCATCTCCAGCCCCTCCTACTGCCTGTCTGGCTTGCAGGCCCTGGCCCCATGAGGGTCTCATGGTCCTTCCCTTCCCTCTTAGAGTCTTTCCACATCTCTTGAAAATGTCTCCTTCTCGAGGTGCCACTCCCTGTTGGTTACAGGCCTCACCCCACTTCTCCCAGTCTCCACTTCTTCATCTGTACAATGAGGACAATAGGTCTTACCTCTCCCCTGGTTGAGCCTGGGGGAGAATAAACCCTGCTGGCATGAAGGGCCTCCAAGCCCAGTGCCCAGGGCTGGCTTCAACGGGCCTTTGGGCCCTATGAAACAGAAGGCAAAACTGAAAAATCATGGGAGACTGTCCAATATTCTTCCTCATAATATGTATCATATATAGAATAATACTGTGTATGTATCTATATAAATATCAATGCCCAGCCCAGCATTGACCCAGAGCAAGGGTGCAGTGTGGGTTCTCTGTTTTTATTTATATTGCTTATTCAGCCATCTCAAATTGCTTAGAAGACAATTGGCATCCCACTGTATGTAGCCATGGCTCAACTCTAGCCCTCTTCCCTCTGAGCGGAGCTGCATGGACAGGTCAATTGTGTCTCTTTTGTTCCCAGCCCAGCACCCTAAAGTCTTTGGTGAGTCTTGAGTTCTCCCTTAGTGATGGTGATGATGATGGTGCTAGGGGTGATGACAGAGGTGGCTTGGAGATGGGGAGGCCAGAATGGAAGGGATGGTGTTGGAAACCATAGTGATGGTGGTACAGTGGTGGTGGTTTCAGGGGTGGCCCTGGTGCAGGGGAGTGAGGAAACAGTTTCACAGTGTTTTAAATAAGGCATTACAGAAGGGAGAGACGCAGTCACGGTCAATGCAGCCACTAGAACTCCAGGCTGGTGTTTCCTGACCTCAAATGCACAGTCTCTGGAGCACGTGGGCAAACACTCTCAGTCTGGGCCAGGAGACCTTTGGCAGGATCCCTAACCCCCACCCCCAGCCTACACTTGCAGTCAACCAGTCAAAGGGTCAGAGGAAAGATGTCTCCTGGGGGTCTTGTTAGGCTGAAAAGAAGAGGCAGGGAAGAAGAGGAGGAGTAAGAAGAAAAAGAGAGGGAGGAGAAGGGAGAAGAGTGGAGAGAAGAGGAAGAGAAGTGGAAGAGGCAAGAGAGGGAGGACAAGGGAGAGGAAAGGAAAGGAGGAGGAGGGAGAAAAGAAGGAAGATTTCAGTGGAGAAGAAGGAGGGGGAAGTGGTGGAGAAGGGAGAGAAGAATAAGGAGGAGGAGGAGAAATGGAGGAGGGAGGAGGAGGAAGAGGAGGAAACAGGGGAGAGGACAAAGAAGGCCAAAGTCCCTGGGACCTCAGGAGAGTGCATGGGGCAGGGTTGAGACTATGGTCCTGGCTGCTGTGGCTGTGGCCTTGGGAGTGGGGATGGGGGAAGGTCCCTTCCTGGGGCAAAGGTAGACCCACGCTCAGTTGCTAGGCCCTGGGACCATCACCGGGCCATTTGAAAGCAAATGACCCTTTTAGGAGAGACACTCAGCCCATTTGGTTTCTCCGGGATTTGGAACTAAAAGTGTAGTATTTGCTGGGTCTGTGGGGGCTGCTGGCCTCAAATAGGGCTGCTGGTTGGGGACGTCTCTGGGAACCCTTGGGTTGTTGCACAGAACTGTGCGGCTAAGCTGCCATGGCCTGGCCTGGGCTGGAGGCAGAGGCCTCGGGCAGGTCCAGCGGAGCCAGCTGTCGCAGGGACTGCACCGCCACCTGCTGAGCGTCCTGGGCAGTTCTGGGGCTCACGCCGCGGGGCTCACGCGCGGGTCCAGGGGCGCCGCCCGCAGTGAGGGGGAGGAGGGAAGCGGCAGGGGGTGCGCAGGTGAGCGCAGGCTTGTTGCTTTCCAGCGCGCTTGTCCTTTCCGCCAGGGAGTTGAGTGCCCGGGTAAACACCAGGCGTGGTGTATCCACGGAGAGACAAAGCCGGAGCGGGGCGGGGGCACCACCTACAAGGCGGGGGCAGGGGCGCGGCCGCGGAGGGCAAACTAGCCTCTCTCGGCGAGTGGGACCCCAGGGTGTGGGATCCCCGAGCCCAGCCCGCGGACAGGTGGAGCGGGGGCGGGAGGGCGGCCCGGCGGGTCCCGCCCAGGGGGTGGGGCTGGGCGGGCCGGGCGGGGCGGGGCCGCGCTATGCAAATGATGCCCACGGGCGGCCAATTGCTGGCGCTCCCCGCGCGGCTGTGAGCTCCCTGTCCCGCCGGCGGCCGTGAGACGAGAGCGAGCGAGGGAGCGAGCGGCCGCGATCCGGCGAGCCCCCAGCGCAGCGCAGCGCAGGGCCACCGCGCGCCGCAAGAAGCGGCGCAGCCCAGCGCGGCCGCCCGGCACGGGTCCAGCAGCCAGTAGAGAGCAGCGCCACTGGGCCAAGCCGGGCGCTGCGCCCCAAAGCCAGACGCGCGCCGCCGCCCGCGCCCCGGGCGGGGGAATGCGCCCTTGGCGCGCCGGCCAGGGGGCGCCCGCAGCCCACCCCCGGGGAGGCGGCCCCGAGCGCCCCTGAGCCTTCCCATGGCCCGGGCTGGGACCCCGGGCCTCGGCTGCTGACGCGCCCGGATCCTGTGCTGCCCACCTAGCAGCGGTCGCGGCGCCACCCCGGCTGAGGCGCAGCGGCAAGAGGGCGCGGGCAGGGCCATGGCCCCGGGAGGCCGCTAGCGCGGGCTGGCGAGCTAGAAGACGCTCCGCTACCGCTGCCGCCGCCGCCTCCCGGGCGCCCAGGCCCCGCCGCTGCGGGAGAGGTAAGTGCCACGGGAACCGGGAGGGAGCGGGCAGGCGACTGGGCCACTCTCCGCCCCCCACCCCGCCCGGCCCCTCTGGGACCTGCGGAGCTGCAACTCCACGGAAGTGTCCGGGGCGCGGAGCTCCGCGAGCCGGGTGATTGCTCTCAGACGCAAGGGCAACAGGACTGTGATAGGCGCCGTACCTGTTCTGGCGGCCCAGACCCCGTACGTCTGGGACTGGCCTGGGGATGTGTGGGAGATGTGGCCTGCGGGTTCACCAGTGTGCAAAGCAACTTTTTCCGCAAGGCCCTGGGTGGGTAGGCGTTCCTACACCCCACCCCCACGCTCCTGGAACTGGAGTCCAGAACTCCCTTCTTGCACAGCTTTCTCTCCCACCAGCGCCTCAGGTAGCCCTCCTCCACTGCTCTGCCTCAGTGCCCACACGGGTCTACCCGAAGAGAAGCACTATAGTGGCACCCCCCACGTGTGCTAGGTAGTAGGAACGTCAGCCCCTGGGGACTTGTCGCTGTTTTGTGCCGGCCTGACCCCCAGTTGCCAGCTTCTGTTTGCTTTTCCTGTTCTGCCTGGATTAGGGGCTGGCTGCCTGTGGGGTGTAGGTGAGCTGGGAGAGCCTGTGTGTCTTCAAATTCCAGTCAGGGCAGGCTGGGGACCCTGACGTGAAGTGGGCAGTTGACACCAGGGGCTTGTTGGGCTGGCCCCGAGCAGGTGGACTTGGTAGGTGTTGAGGTGACCCAGGAATGAGGCAGGGCTGGCAGGAGAGGTTGGTTGGAGCCAGGGTCATGAGCCTGGCTGAGTAAATAACTCCTAATTCTTGAGATAGCTTTGTCGCTGCCACCAGCCCATTAAAGTCTGGGCTAGGGGCCATAACTGAAGGCAGCTGTGTGTCCGCCCTTGAGCTGCACCAGGTTGAGGGCTCCTGTCCACCTGAGTTTACCCAGGTTATCTCCCAGCAGCCCCGACCCTAGCTGCAGAGATGGTGAAACTGAAACTGCACCCAGGGCTTGGACCCAGCTTAAGAGGCTGCATGGATCTAGGGCCTCTTCCCAAGCTGCCCAGGGGGTGTGCCTGGACCCCATGGGGGTACAGGCTCTAGGGCAAGGGGAGGAGCACAGGCTGGTGTGCCTACCCCTGTTGCTGTCCCCAGCTCTGACGGAGCCAGGCCCGGAAGTGAGGAGGGGAGATGAGGAAAGCCAGCAACCCAGCCTCTGCCCACCCTGCTCTGCGTACCTTAGGGGGAGAGGATGGAGCAGGTGACCTTGACTGGAACACCCTGGCAGCTAAGGGGGTTTCAGTCCTAGCCGTGCTGAGGTGGCTTTGCTTCCTGGTCCATGGGGTGTTGGGGGAGGGGCTGGCCAAGGAACCAGGAAAGACCTCTGGCCTGAGGGGGGTATCTGAGGGACTCAAGAAGGGGTGGGGGGCTGTTAATAATTCCCTCCCGGTGTTCCCCTGCAGCCCCTGCTTCTGCCTGACTCCCCACCATCTAGGCAGTTCTTAGCTCGTTGGAGCCAACCTCCCTTCCCTGAGGCAGGCTGTTCCCCATCCCCCTTCCAAGGCTGGGAAGTCCGGATTGGGCTGGACAGTTCGACCACCTGGCCCTCTGCCCCACCCCCAGGTGCCTCCGGACCCCCTCCTCCAGCCGCCCCTTTCCTGTACCCCTTGTCAGCCCCAGCTCCTCGTTTCTTTGTTTGAGCGTCTCTCCTCCGTCCCTCCCTCTCTCCTCCCTCACTCCTCCTCCCTCCCTCCTGCCTGCCTCCCTCACTCCCTCCCGCCAGCCTTCCTTCCCTCCTTCCAGACTCTCCTCCTGGTGGGCTCCCAGGTGGCGGTGGCTGTTCCTCCTCTGTCCGCCCACCTCAGCTTGGCCAGACTTGGGGGCACCTCTGGGGCTGAATGGAAGGCATCTAGGGGCTGATAGATCTGAGTGACTGTAGACAGTGCCCTCCCCTCCCCCTCTCCTTCCTTTTCCTCCTCTTCCTCCTTCCTTCTCTTTCTCTCCACCACCTCCTATGCTGCCAAAGAGGGAGACTAAGGACCCATTAGACTTCAGCGTCCCCCAAGTGACTCCTTTAAAGGGCCAGAGAATTGTGGGAGGTCCCAGTGGGGCAAGTCCCTTCACCTTCTTGGACACCTTAGAGGACTCCAGCTATGTCCTTGCTGACTCTGACCCTGTCACCATGAAAGAGGATGCAGGAGAAATGAGAACACAGGGTGAAGTGGTTGACCTGAGCTCCCTGATAGTAGGACCAAAACTCTCTGAGGGGCTCAGGCTGCATTGCACCCTCTCCAGCCAGGACACTGTTTCACAGCTCCTCTGAGCCCCACCCCACTAGCAGGTCAAGTTCTTGAGCAAATGCATGCGTGTGAGGACGTGTGTGGACATGCAAGTGTGGACGTGTGTATATCCACGTCTGTTAGTGGGGGCCTCCCAGGTGCACCCTGAGGGTGATGGTGGCTGTGCAGTCCTATCTGCCACCTGCCCCCTCATCAGAGCCTGCCTTGTAGTCTGCAGGAGCTTTGTGCCCCACCACACTGGGGCAGGGGCTGGCTCTGACTTTCCTCTCCCTCAGCCAGCCTCTCCAGGAGAGAGCATCTGGGATGAGAGATCTTGAAGGAACACAAAAGGTGTGCCAGGCACTCAAGACAGGGTGTTCCCAGCAGAGGGCATCACATGGGAAATAGGGCAGAAGGCCTAAAGCCGCACGTTCTGTCTGAGAAACCTTGAGTGGTTTGCCTTGGCAAAGAGGCCAGGGCGTTGGGGAGGTGAGTCTGGGGAGGGCATCAGGGCCTGACGAATGGGACCTGAGAGTCAGATGTGGAGTCTGGGCCTGGCCTCAGCATTGAGCAAGGTTCTCAGCAGGGGAGTGACAAGCCATAAAAACCCCCACCCCCACCCCAGGGTCCTAGGGATGGGCCTGGGGTCCTGCCTCCCATGGGAGAAGAGACTAAACAGGGCAAATCTGGGGGATGGGGCTCTCATTGTCATACGTGGTGGTGCCCCTACCCCAGCACATCCCAGTTTGTGGGGGTGGGGGGTGGGAGTTGGCGCTGATTTGTGCCGGGAGGGAGCAATATGTTCTGACAACTGGTGCTGGGCTGCGTTTATCCAACAGCCAGCCTGCCTGAGGAGACAATATTTGAAAAACACAGAATCAAAACTTGGACCTGCTGAGGGTTGGGGGCTCTGCAGGGGTGACCGATGCTGGCTCAGACACTGCCCCAGGCTAGCTTCCCTTCTTCATCCCTCTAAGAAGGGCTGAAACTTTTCCCTGGCAGGAAGTCCTTCTGTCTATCTAACCTGGATCCTTCCTGCTATGATTTCAGCAGAAGTAGACCCTGCTCCTCTGCCTCTCCTTCTCTGCCCAGTGCTGTCTCTTGTTCACTTTGGGCTGTCTGTGTATGTCTTGCTCATCCTCCCGCTCTCTCCCATGCCCCACCTCCGTCCTAATAATCAGGTCCAGATTTCTCTGCACTGGGAGGAGAGGTTTGGCTGGAACAGGCAGGGAAAGACCCCATTCCTCGAGGTGGGGGAGAGAAGGAGCAGTCCCCTTTGTGGGAATGGGTGCAGGGGAGAGAGCCTGTTGGGGGCTAGGGGAGGGCTCCAAGATAGCCTGCTGGAGCTGGTCTCTGTGAGTGGAATTCAGGATGCTGGTGGGGTGGGGAGGGTTTGGCCCTCTGGAGGCCCTCTTCAGCCTGGTGACCGTTGCCTGGTCTTCGGGCCCATTGTTGATACCTCCTCAGACAAACAAAGGCAAAAGAATGTATATGAGGTGTGCATACTGTGGGGCACTCATGGCGTTAGGCTGGTGGTATGGGCAAGGAGGCACCTATCATCCTTCTTGTTCAGGTGGGGAAACTGAGGCATCTTGGGCATAGGAAGATGATGGTAGGATGGGACTCCCTCATCTGCCTCTTACATTCACCTCTTGGTTCCCCCTTCCAGGTGTCCGGAGAGAACAGAGCCTGCTTCCTGGGCCCTAGGCCCCTCCCACAATGCCTGTCGCTGGTCTCCTCCTCTGGGCTTCCCTACTGACTGGGGCCTGGCCAGCTGCCCCCATCCAGGACCTCCTGCAGGCCACGCCCCGGGTCCGGCTCTCATTCAAAGGTAAGAGGCTGCCTTGGTCTTCCCCAGGCACCATCCTCTGCTCATAGCACTTGGCCCTGTTGTACCGGAAAGAGGAGAAATCGCGACAAAAACAGACAAATTGTTATTTCTTAAGCTGGATGATATCCACGATGCTGCTCTACGTCTTTTTTCGTATGTGAAATATTTCATAATAGTTCTTAAACTAACAATAAAAAAAAGACAAATTATGCAGCTGTGTGGGTTGCCCTGGGTGTGCGTATGTGCAGGGAGTGGGGAATGGAAAGCCTGGAGTCTGGACCACTTAGGCATTTTGGGGGAAGGGTCTTGACTCTCGGTGCCTTCCAGGGTTGAACTGCAGGGTTCTGGGCTGGGTTATCTAGGGTCTGCAGGTTGTGTCCCTCTGTGTAACAATTCCGAATCTGTGTTTGCTAAGGCCCTTCTTTCCCACTGCTATGCACCTGGTCCTGCCTTGGGCAGCTCAGGCCAGAGGGACAGACAATCAGGCAGACCCTGGTGCCTCAGGAAGTCTGAGGACCAGAGACCTGCTCTCTTGGGGTGTGGGTGCTTAAGGAACCTTCGTTATGGGTCTACAGGTGGGAGGGATTCCCAGAAATCAGGGAGGATGTTATCGGCTGAATGGCTGGTGGGTGGGACACCTGGTGGGTTAAGGGACAACGCACCCTCCTGAAATTTCCAGTAAGCACCCTGCCTGGGAAGTCACGGGAAGGTGTTAATGATGGAATGGGGTCTGCAGAGTGAGGGGCTGGTCCCTCATCTCCGTCACCTCTGCACTTCCTCCTGGGCAGGTGAACACAGGTGGCACCTTCCCAGGTGTATAGGTGGCTCACTCGCCAGCCACTTCCTCAAGAGTGTTGTCAGAAGAACCTACCTTTGGCGCTGGGGCCCAGGGTACCTAGGATCACTGCTAAGTCCTTAGCCTTGGCCCCTCTTGGCCTGAGGTAACTTTGTCCAGCCGCCTGCCCAGGGCGGGGCCGACTTAGTCCTGGCTGGCCAGGTTTCCGGGTAGCTGTATTGGGGTGAAAGGCTGGGCTAAACTTTCCTTCCTCAGGCTCAGCCAAGGCCCAGCCCCCACCTCTGCAAGTCCCCCTGCAGGCCCTTCCCCTGGCCTTATCCCACCCCTGCCACTCATTGGGAGGAGAGGGAATGAGCTCTTCCCAGTCACCAATTTCTGGGGATTTCTGAGGATGTGCTCAGAAGGGGTATTGTGGAGGACATGAGAAATGTGCGGAAAAGAGTTAATCAGTTTGGGATGTTAACGTATCCCCCACCCCCGCCCCTGCCGCCAATATGGCCCCAGACCTGGGGAGGTAAGATATTTATTCTGCTGATACCTCCACCCTCCCTTGATGGAATTCCTTAGAGCAGATTAATAAATCTTGAAGGAGCCAACCCCCACCCCGATGCTCCACCCCCTCCCCAGCCCAGGGTGAGTGGAGCGCCCCCCCGCCATCCCCCCCAGCCCCCCCCCAAAGTGGAAGGGAAGCCTGGCTCAGCCTCCACACCCCTGGAACCCCTGGGGCCCAGGCTTTCACTCAGGGTGTTATTTTTGTCATCATCCCTGAGAACTGTGAGAGGGAGCAGGAGAGACAAGACAAGACATAGGGAAGTTCTCTGCGTGCTACTTTTAAACCTTCTTATACCTCCAGGGGCAAAGGCTTTTGTTCCTGTTTTCCAGAGAGAGAAACCAAGGCTCAGGCAAGGACAGGGCCAAGGTCAGGCAGGAGGCAGGGAGGCCAGAAATAGAACCCTGGCGTCCTGGCTTTCTCAGCGCCCACAGTGCGTCGGGTCGATTCCCTCTCAATTAGCTCTGAAGCTGACACCCGCAGTGACTAAAAGCCCAATTCACCTCTTAGGCTAGCATCCAGCCTGTGCTGCTGACACAGCCTGGGGTGGGGTTGTAGGATGCCTGGGGCTACCCCCTCCCAGGAGCTACTGTGTGTCCGCACACACAGGTTCCTTTGTCCGGAGTGACCCTCCCTGCTCCCCACTTGACTTTGTGTCCTAGTTTTATCTTTAGATGTCACTTTAGTTCAGCAGGTACTTGAGTACCTACTACGCGCCAGGCCCTGTGCTGGATACCAGAGAGTCCACAGTGAACAAGATGGGGAGCTCACAGTCAAACTGGCTGAAAGGACAATGGGCACTCAGCTGGTCAGTGTCACCTGGGAGCCCAAGACCTACTATGCACCAGGCCCTGTGCATTGCCCCCATGCTAGTTGTTCTCAGCTGGGTCATGTGCACAAAGTGGCCCTTAGTAAGCAGTAGGCCCTCACCAAGTGTTTGTGGGGTAAGAACAGAGACCAACACCTAGAGAAACAAGAATCCCACAGCCAGGACAGATGCTGGGAAGCGAAGCCTCTCCCTCCAGGGTAACCACAAGGAGCACAGAGAGGGCTGCTCGCAGAAACACTGGTGCTCACTCTGGCTGTACCTCAGTTTCTCCATCTGTACTTCAGATGGATATAGTAGCTGGCATACAAGGCCTCAGGGGCTTACGTTAGGTATCCCCTCCCCCTGCCCTAGGTCCTGCTATAGCTGGGAGGTGCCAGTTCCGGACTGGGTTGGGCCAGACCCTCTAAGCCGGAAGTGCTGGCGTGAGGGGCCGTGCTGCCCAGGCAGATAAAGGAACAAAGGCAGGAACTGGGCCAGGCTTGGGCTTACTGCCCACCCGTCCGCCTGGGCACCCTGGCCAGGTCTAGCGCTGCGAGGGCCTGAGGGAGATGGGGCCCAGGGTTCAGTCAGATTTGGAGGAGCTCCTATGGCCCCATCTCCTAAGCTTCCATCAGCAGCACACCCAAGGTCAGGTAGAAGTGAGGGGTCAAGTGAGGAAGATCTTGGATCTTCCTCACTTTCAGGAGCAAGTGAGATCTTGGATTCCCGGCTCCTGAGAGCTTGTGGATGCTTGAGGCTGGAGAGCCTGGTCAGTGGGCCCTTCTTTCCTCTACACATCCGTGGCTGGGCCTGGGGTCCCCTCCACCCAGAGCTGCAATCCAAGGCAGAAAAACTCTCCTTCCCCTCTACCATGTGACCCCAGGCAGCATGGCCTTGCCCCTGGGAGGGTGGCTCCAGGCTCTGGGCACTACCTCCTGGCAGCAGCAGAGTGGTGTAAGTACCCCTACCAGAACTTTTGCTCAGCTTGGAGAGTGTTTACGTTTTTCTGGGAAACCCTCTCCCAGCACACACCTATGCTGGCCTGGGCTGGCTTGGCCAGGACTTGAGGCCAGGAGGTGTTTGGTGCGGGGAGAGGTCTTGTGATCACAAGAGGGGGGACTGGACTACTGTGGAAACTGAGGCAGGAGTATGGACAGAGAGTAGACCTTGCCGGGGGAGGTCAGGAAAAATGAAACAGAAATAATGGTAGGTGTCTGCTGATAACCAAACGGTGGCCCCCGCAAGGCCTGAGGGATCTCCCTGAGTTTCTGGTGAAGAATGAGGCTCAGAGAGGTTTAGTGGCTTCCCAGATTACTCAGGAGCAGAATGAGATTGAGCCTAGTTCTGCTGGTGTCTGGTCTTGTCCTGGAACTGAGAGCGTGGAGAGTGAGTGAAAGGCCCAGGGTTTCAGATTCCTGTGATACCAGCTTCAGTCTCCCAGGCTCATTTCCAAAGGAAGGAACAGGGGTCGCACTGGGCGAGCTCCCCGTGTCCTGTCTGCTAAAGCAGCAGCACTTGGGTTTGCTTATTTCTAGGCTGTAAATCCAGCCCTTGAACACCCTAGGCCCTACACTCAGTGGGTCCCCTAGGAAGCCCGCTCACTTCAGAGATGAGAAAACCAGGGTCCAAGAGAGAAAAGGGTGCCTTGCCTATGTTCAGGTCAGTCCACCATAACTGGCTTGCTCAGTGGCGAAGGATGTCTGCAGGTAGGGGTGAATGGAGTGGGCACCCGTCACTGCCTTCCCACCTACCTCAGCCTGGCCTTTGGGGCTAATGGCCCAGAACAGTACCATCACTTGCATCATTTGCATGTGGCAGCAAAGGACCGAAGTCACCAGATCTCCTTGTTTGGAAATGATATGAGAGGTTGGGAGGGGTCATAGCCTGTTTACTTCCCCAGTAGAGGGGGTGAGTATGGGTGGAGAAGGGAGGGCCTTTAGCAAGCCTTGAGGGACTGTTGGCCCGGGCCTAGCTCGGGGGAGAGGGGGGGTTTGTACAACTAGAGGGCTGACCCTGGCCCCCGGGGACTATGGGACCAGCCAAATGAAGGCGTCAATTGTTAGACTGCACAGGGTGGGGGAGGAGGCCCGGGAACTTGAAGACCAGGGATCAGGCCAGGGAGCTGGGCAGGGGTCAGGTGAGTTTGACAGTGACATGGAGTTTGGAACTGGTCAGCCTAGGAGGGGCGAGTGTTCCCGGATGAGCCATGATGAGGGCAGAAGGAAGACCCATGAACCTGAGTCCAAATTTCTCTATCTGGGATCTTGCTTTTCCAGGAAATGAGAGCCACCTCGCTCCTAAAAGGGGCCTTCAGAAGTGGGCACTTCGGGAGTTGGGAGGCCCAGGGTGCTGCCTTCTCCCAGCTGGCCAGGAATCGACCCTTGGGGGAAGTAGAGACAGGATCCTTGTGCTTGCTGAGAACCTGCCTGAGGTCCGGCCTGAGTCAGCCAGGCCAGGGGCTGGGGCCTTCAACTGTGGCCCTTCCAGGTCCAGCCAAGCTTCAGATGGAACCGCCACCAATGGGGCCTCAGCAGCACAGGCCTTGCCTCTGGTTCCCTGGCATGCTGCCCGTCCCTCCCTCCCTGGCTCCAGCTTCCCTTGGCACCAAGCAAGGAGCCGGTGCATGCTCAAGGAGTAAATCATGTTCCTTGGCAGCCCCCACTGCTTCGTAATCGTAAAGAATTTAAAGAGAAACCGCCAAGATAAAAATCTCACCCCGCCCGTAAAGGCATCTTTCACCCTGTGGCTCAGAGGCAGTATGCCTCTGAGTAGGCCCTTGACTGTCTACACCTGTGTATGTGCACCCTCTGACCCCGTGACCCCTCCCGAGGTGGTAATGGCTCAGGGGGCGTCTGCATGGCTGTGGGGACCTGGCCCCTGCCTGCCAAGAGATCTCCAGCCCCTCATGGGGGCAGAATGTGGGGCAGTTGGTATAATGTGGAGGTGGAGGTGGTGGTGAGGGTGCTAGCCCCAAAGGAAGACAAACCCCGGTTCTACCCTTGTCAGCTCTGTGACCTCTGACGAGTAGCTTTGCCTCTCCTAGCCCTGGCTCCCTCTACATGAGGTGGGGGTGCCAGTGGCCCTGTGCTTCCCTGAAAGGCAGATGAACCCCGGTTCTACCCTTGTCAGCTCTGTGACCTCTGACGAGTAGCTTTGCCTCTCCTAGCCCGGGCTCCCTCTACATGAGGTCGGGGCCAGTGGCCCTGTGGAAGCAGCATCTTGAGAACTCTGGCTGCCTTGCTTGCATTCTGGCTGTGGTTTTATGTTGTTTTTTCCCATCAAGTCGATTCCGACTCATGGCAAGCCCATGTGTGTCAGAATAGAACTGTGCTCCATAGGGTTTTCAATGGCTGATTTTCTAGAAGTCAGGCCTTTCTTCTGAGGATCCTCTGGGTGGGTTTGATACTGTATAACCTCTTGGGTAGCAGCCAATTTAAAATGTTAACCATTTGTTCCTCCCAGGGACTCTTTAGCTGTGGGTAGACTTTGGATAATTAACTTCTCTCTATATTCCCACTGCCTCGTCTGTAAAATGGGAAGAATAATAGTACTGACCTCATGGGTTTGTCAGGATGATTGAGTGCATTAATCTGGTTACTGGCCTGGTAAAGGGAGTCTCAGCAACCAGGAGCTACGTGATGGTAGCTGACCCGTGAGTGCTGATCCGGGAGGGTACCCCAAGGAGTCCCACACCCCTCCAGAATTCTAACATTTGATAAGAAAGACATTTGGCAAGAGGTGCAGTAGGGACCCGAGGCCTGTGGAGTGGGGTCAAGAGGTGAATTCCTAACAAAGGCTTCCAGGCAGGCTTCCTGGAGGCAGCTGCATCCAGCAGGGAAGGGAGATTGTGGGAGGAGAGAGGCAGGAGCTGAGGCAAGCGTAGGCGTGTGGGTGGTGCAGCGCCTGTGGGGAAAGGTGGGAGGCTGGATCTTGCTTTTGGTTATAGGATGTGGAGTTTGGACTTTCCCTTTGTGGTTTTTAAGCTCTTTTCTCACGGCAGAGGTAGTAAATACATATTGGGAAAAGATCCAATGACCAAGATACATTGGTGGGCCCTCTCTGAGAATGCTGTGCTGGTTCTTGTCCAGGGGTGGCAAGATCTGGCCACTTGCGTGGGCACCTACATGGCTGGGCCGAGAGCATGTTTTCCTGACCAGGCCTGCTGCTGTCCTGGGAATCTGAGCCCCGCCTCCAGGGAGCCCCTGGAGCCTTGGAGAAGCAGCGGATTCCTGCTGCATTTTTCTTAGAAATAGCAAGAGGGCCTTTGCCAGAGACCTGGATGCCAGAAGGCTGCAGTCTGAATCCAGAGCCCTGCTCACGTGGGTGCCTGAGCTTGGCAGTCCTGCGGGCCCCCCACCCCCTTGCCATGCCATTGATCAGGGAGAGGGTGGAGGCCGCTGGAGTCACCAAGGGCCTCCTGCGCTCTGGACCCTGATCACTGGGCTTGTCCCAGCAAGGGGTAGGGCCTTGGCTGGAGCTGCTGGCCTAGGATCCAGGCCCCCTCCCCTACTCTTTTCCTTCCTTCCTTCCTTCTCCTACCCCCTCTTCTCCCCCAACCTCCCCGCCACCCTGTCCCCTCCTTAGCTTCCTACCCGGACATGCTCTTTCCTCTAAGGTTTCCTAGCCAAGGGCCTTGTTCCTTCCTACTTGGAGCTCAGTGTGATGCCCTTGCTTACCTCCGTGGGCCGAGTCCACTGTCTGTGTATCTGCTGGTCAGTCAGCATGGCTGGCTCCTGGTGACTTCTGTGGGTCACACTCTACAATTGGCAGAACAGAGGCTAGAACACGAGAACCTCATGGGCTCGCTGCAGCACCCAAAGTTGAGTGAGTGGCGCTTCAGGGGGTCTCTGCCCAGGGCTGGTTGAGCCTGTTGTTTTGATCAGCACTTCCTGTCCCAGCAGCAGGCCTGTGTGGCCCTCTCACTGCCTTCCCTTAACCACTGAGTCTTGGGCTCCTGACCTAGCTGCACTGCATCCTGTGAGCTGATCCTGAGCATACATCTTTCTGCTCTATGCCTCAGTTTCCTCAGCAGAATGTTGGGAAGGGGGCTAAGCCTGTCTGGGACATCCTGAGAATCTCCAGGTGGATGGTGTGCAGGGGTTGCAGGGACCTCAGGAGTCCAAGGAGGGCAGCAGAGGTGGGGGCTGGACCCAGGGGCAGCGGGGGGAAGATCTCGACACCCATTGGCCTGTGGGTCCCATCCTGGCCTGTCTGTCTGGGTGATTCATGAGCCATGGAGAGTTTGTTGTCTTTTACAGTCACGGAGAGAGGAGGTGGTGGTGGAGGAAGGAGTGAGGGGTTTCCGGGACAGGTCTGGAATGTGGGAGGAGGGGTGGGTCCCCAGGCCTCTGGAGCTGGAGAATCTGACTGGCTGTTTCCCTCTCCCCACCTGAGAAATGCACCCATGCAACCCTCCCCCTCGGCACCACCCCTCCAAGCTTCCTTGGGGGCACATGTCTATGTGAGCTGCTTGCCTGACCAGGACACCCCTCCCATGGCACTTGGTAATCCTGCAGGTCCCTTAGTCACACTGTGTCCTTCCAAGCTAACTGGAACGCTGATCTCTGCCCTGCCAGTAAAAGCTCAAAAGTATTCTCTCAGCCAACCATGAGTGCCACTGAGGGTCACGTAGAACCTCCCCAGCCCCTGAACCACCAGCCCTGACCCAGAACAATCAGGTGCCATGGGGGCACGGGGGGAGGGGGCAGGGGTCAGTTGAGGCCCCGAGGTAGGAGTGAACCCCACCTGCTGGGGCAGAGAGGCCCAGATCCATGGGCATCCTTGGGGGAGGTGTGGAACCTCTGGTTCCGGGCTGGCGGTGTGCCATGAGTGACCTGCTGCTCCTTCCCTCTGGCTTCTCCTGTTTGAGGAGCATGCCCCCAGTCCGTCCCCTCTGGGGCGGAGCAGGTGGTGGCCACTGGGGCGGAACGGGCGTGGGAACAGCATGCCTGGGCCTGCCAGCTCCAAGCCCCCAGTCCCCAGCCCCCAACCCCCAAAGTGGGAGGGAAGCATCCCAATCCATGGAGCTAAACTCAGTGGGCGGCCGCGGCTTGCTCAGCTCGGGCTTGGTGTTTACTGAACAGCTGGAATGTTTACAGTAGTCCTTAAGAAGGGGCCCCTTGTGCCAGAGGATTTCCCATCTTGAGGGTCCCACTGGGGGTTCTTCAGACCTCATCACCTCCCCACACCCCTGCAATAGGCGTGTCAGGGATGTGGGGACTGCAGCCATCCCCACCCTGCTCAGTGCTGTTCCAGACACCAAGGCTGGGCTGGCGCCTGCTCCTCTACCCTGAGGGACCAGGCCAGGGTCTCTTTGCTGCCTTCTCCCCATCCCATGGATGTCCCTTGACTCTGGCCTTGGCTCCCTTTCCTCTGGAGGAACAGACATGTCCCAGGAAGTGGCAGTTCTAGATAGTGAAATACGGTAACTGGGTCCCCAGTTCAGACATTTAAATTAAATTCAATCAGAGCGGTTATTGAATATAAACACGCAGAGTCATTTACATGTTAATTATGTTGAATGGGCTACGAGGCCATAATTAGTTGCTAATTGGGTGAGAGCAGCTGTAATTGGTTTTGTTGGCACAGACCTGGCTCACCTGCAATGGGGATGGGGTGGGGCTCGGATGGCTACTGGGGAGGCCTCTGAGTCTCCAATCTGGAGAGCCAGGCCCCAGGGGTGGTGATGTTGGAGGGCAGATATTGAGGGACTTGGGGCCAGAAGAACCTGGATCCTACTCCACAAGGAGGGGCAGCTTAAGCCTACCACAAAACTCTGGGTCTGGTTTCCAGGGAGGTCTTATCCAGAACATCCAACTGGGAAAAGAGACTGGGGGATCCTGGGTCAACAGTGACAACCTCTCCTGCCCTAGTGGGACCTGGGTGTGAATAGATGGTAAATGTCCAGGAGAGGGTCCACGAGGGCACAAGGCAGGTATCACCCTGGTATATCTTCCTGCAGATGCCGGGGGTCCTGAGTTGGCCTGGCCAGGGGCTGGGGTCTTGGGCGTTGGGGCATGAATGGGGCTGATGTGATGAACAGGGGAAAGGTGCATGCAAAGGCTTTGGGCTGCCCTGCCCCCAGCTCAGCCTGGCTGGGGCTCCCAGAGTTGCGGGGCTGCGGCCAGGGGCTGAGGCCTTCCGGCTGGCCGCTCATTAAAAGGGGATTAGGCCAGGAGCCAGGGGGCCAGCCCAGTACCGAGGCCTTCATCTGAGGCCCCTCACAGCTTTGGGGAAGTAATAAAGAGGCTGGGGGGCCACCCCCCCGCAGAGCCTGCGAGGGTGTCTAGGAGGGGTTGCTTGAGCCCTACCACTGCTGCCACAGCCACAATATCCTTATCTACCTCAGTTTCCCTCCTCAGAAGGGCAGGAGGTCTGTCTTTCCAGAGACCCTGACAAACACCCTGGCCAGGTAGCCCCCACTCCATGCATTTCTCTTCAGCTCAGGGATTAGGGCTGCACCAGCCCACACAAGGTCAGAGGCCAGGGCTGGGCTTCAGGGGCCTGTCCATCACCCCCCCAGTACCCAGCACAGCTGGGGGAGGTGATGCTGTCAGTCAGGGCTTGCTGCTTTGTGGGGCTGTAACCAAGGAGGAGGATACCCATCTCTGCTCCAAAGCCCCATTTTTGCAGCAGTCCCTACCTCACTGACAGCTGACCTGGTGTCCTGGAGACAGGCAGCAGGGGGTAGGGGGTTGCCCACTCTGAGATCTGGAGGTGAGGGCTGTGGACCCGCCTCCTCAGTGCCCATGTCCGCCCACCACCTCCTTCAGACTAAGGCATCATCTGCTGCTTCCCAAAGATGAAAAAACAGAGACCCCCAGGACTAAGCCCCTACACACTGCGGATGTTCCTGCCCGTGGACCTTTGCCAGGCCATTCTGGGCCAGAACCCTGAGTGTCTAACAGCCATGGGGGACTGCTAGAGGCTGGGAACAGCTACGGAAATGAGGTGTCTGATACTAGAAAAGGCTCTTCCTTCCTGCTGACGGGAAAGGCCTTCCTGGATGTCACCCCACCCAGCTTGTGCCTAGTTTGGGTGAGGATGTGGGTTCCTTCCCAGGAGGCATTACCCAGGCACATCCCCCCACTTGAGGGCCTGGAGGTCAAAGTTTATCCGGACCTGAGTCCTGGCACCTCCCAGAGCCCTCACTTGTGCACATATTGCCATGGAGGTGAGGGAGGAGCAGCACTCCTTTCACCATAGCCATGCCTGGGACAAGTAGGGCAGAGATAGGGACAGGCCTGAGGACATGATCAGACTGGGTTCATGACACCCAGGCCTCCCCTCACTGATACCTCTTTGGGCCTCCAGGTCCCCTTGGCCCAAGTCCCTGGCCCTGAAGGGAGCTGGGAACCAGTGGGCTACGGTCCCTGCAGACACTGAAGGTGTCAGAGGAGGGTACCCAGGGCTAGCCAAGGCTCCAGCTCACTCATTCACCCCCTGCCCTGAGTCAGGCATCCAGAGGAATAAAGATCCCCAGTTCCTGGTGGGGGGAGGCGGGACAGGATACCAGTTGCAGCCCTCACCCTGTGACCTAGGGTGATCTCTACTCTCCCCTGGGCCTCGGTCCTCCTGCCTGGAGCTGGGGGTACAGCGCTGTCAAGTTTCAATTCTTCCCCATGGTCTGACATGAGTGAGGTTAACCTTTCTGGCATGAATTGGCAAGGCCAGAGCCCTATACCCAGTTTGCTCTGTGATCCTGGAAAACACCTACCTCTCTTTGCCTCAGTTTCCCCTTCTGTAAGATGAGTGAAGGTGAATGATTTGGGATTTAGCTCTGCTCCTATAAGCCAGGGGATGGTGCAGACAGGTCAGAGTTGGGGGGTGGTTGGGATGAGTCAGCTGAAGCCCCTTACTGCTCTCTCTGCTCCCCTCCCCAGCTCTGGGAAGTGGGACAGCAGGGATGGGAATGGGGAATCGTTCTCTAAGAGATGGTGACAGCTGGGAATTGCTTCCTTGGACAAAGAATTTGGAACCCCATCCCTTTCCCTTCTCCCTCCCCCTAAAGGCAGAGACCACCCATGAAGTATGGGTGGGAGAAGGACCCAAGGAATGGCCAGCTGTAAGCATATCTCTAAGATCAGAGCAGGACACTCACCCCAGGATCACTTTGAATGTCAGTACTAGAAAGGCCCCAAGAGATGGCCTAGACTGGAAACTGAGGCTCAGAGAGCCAGAGTGCCCCAACCGGGGTCATGAAGCCCAGGCCAGAGCTCAAGGCATTGCTGGGGTTTCCTGACCCTTGGTCCCACCCCTTTCCCACCCTCACACCCTCGTGAGACCCCCCCCACCACAGTTTCCACAGTCTGTGAAACATCATGTCCTGTGCCAAGAGCCATTGACGCCACATCCTGTGGCCACTTGGAGGGGTCCCGAGGGTCCTGAGTCATGCGAGTCACCTTCCTGCCATGGCCCTCCTGGAGAGGCTCTCTCCAGCAGGATTGCCTTCCCCTGTGTCTCCCCTTCTTCAGCTCAAAAGGCCAGTGACCTTGGTGGGAGTCCCACGCACATCCTTGCACCTTGGCATGTCACTTCCCTTCCCTGTACCTGATGTTCTCATCTGTAAATTAGATATTGCAAACACAGGGCTTCCCACAGAGTAGGTGCTTGATGACTGAATAGAGGCTCCCCCTACCCCCACCTCTGTCCAGGGACAGACTGGGGAGGACAGGGCAGAGAGGCAGGATGTTGCTCAAAGCTAGTCTCCTGCCCTCATCTGTTGATGAGATCTCAGTTTCCTCATCTGTTGAGTGATCCCTGCCCTTCCTTGCTCACAGAAGGATCTGGAGCTGGAGAGTGCTGGGGCTTTGGGCCTCAGGCTGGGGGCTTGGACCTGGGGCTTGGCTTGGGCTCTGGGAGTCATGGCACAGCAGAGGGGGAGGGTACAGAATATGGACACCCAAGGCTGGGAAGGGGCGCAGGGTAGGAGTTATGGCTGGTTGGGTCCCTCGGGGCTAGATATCTGGAGCTTTCCCCCAGCCCCAGTTCCTGTGTCTGAAGGTACCTTATGATCCCCTGCCCCCACCCCTTTTGCCCCCAAAGTGTCCCTTAGTCCAATTGGATGGGTAAGGGCACCACCAAGGCCATGCCCCCAGCCAGGGTATAAATAACCCCTGGCGGGCCATCCCAGCCTGGGGGGGCTCCGCTGGCAACCCTACTTCCTCTCTGGCGACTTCCCGGCCCTGGGGGTGGGATAGTGTTTACTTTCCTGTTGTCACTATGGCTGGGTGGCCAGGCGGGGGACTCCAAGTGGCCCAACAACAGGTGCAGGACAGGTGCCTGGACTGCCCTGCCCAGGACTTCAGAGGCGCCGCCGGACAGGCTGGTGAGGCCGAAGCCAGGCAGGGATTGGCCCTTTGATCATTTGGCGTCCCTGCATCCCAGTGGTTGGCCAAGGTCATCACCTGTATTCTCTTGTTGCCACAGGTCAGGAGTGGGGAGGGCAAGTCCTCTTCCTGCCCCCCAGCCCTTTGAATGAGGTCCTGGTACCAGACATGGGCTCTGGGGCTGCTGTGGGAGCCCCCTGGCCCCAGCCTACCATGACTACCGCATGCCCATCATTGGAGTTTCTGTTTGAAGCTGCTCCTGCTCCCCGGGAAAGCTTCTCTGATCTCTCCCTCAGGTCCCCAGCACACAGCAGGGGTCGGGGTCAGCCAGGCCAGTCAGGGACAGCTGCTCTGAGTGGAGGGTGACCTCAATGGGTGGGATGGGGCCACCTGCTGGTCCTGCCTTCAGGCTGTCCAGGGCCTCAGACCCCAGCTGTTCTCCCCTTCCAGGTGCCTTGGGGCCTGGCCCAGGCCTCTCTCTTGATTGCCTCACCTGTGAAATGGGTTACCAGCTGTGGGGAGGGGAGACGGAATATGTGGGATCCCTTTGGTGAGCACTTCCTCCGATGCAGGACATGCAAGTACACGTGTGCATACCTGGGCCCTGTGTATCATACATGTGCTATTCTGTGCACTGCCATCCTGAGCCTCCTGTGCTTGTGAATATTCATCCCCCTCATTACAATCCTCCCTCTCCTGCTGAGCTAAAAATAGCTGGGGGTGGAGGAGGGGCCCTCTACACCCCCTTGCCACCCCTACCCCCGCCCTACCAGAGACAGCTTCCCAATCTCCCTGGAGTCCCGAGTCTGCCACTGGCCAAGCTCCCTCTTGTCCTTCACCCTAGGAAGGAGGGCTTTTCCCCAACAACCTGGGGGTGGGAGGGCCAGGGCTGCTGGGAAGTGCAGGCCACGAAAGAGAAAACAGAGGACCCAGCTGGACCCTGCCCCCAGCCCTGGGGACTCTGCACACAAGGTGGAGGGCCTCTTTCCCGGGAATGACTGCTCCTGGCTGGCTTAAAGTGGCCTGAGAACTCTACCATTAGCAGCCCAGTGGGCTCAGCACTGCTCTGCCAGGCTCTGGAGCCAGCCTGGTCTGTCTAGGTGGAGCCACTAAGGGCCTGTGAGTCCTGGGGCCCCTCCCCAGGAGTCCCCTCCCTCCATCCCCAGGCCTAGAGGAAGTGGGAGGTCTGTGGGGCAGCATGGCTCCAGCAGGGGCTTCCGCTGTCCTGTGGGGGGAACTTGCTGTGCGCCAGCTTTGCTCTCAGCCAGAAGAGGGCAGCTGGGGTGAAGACAGGACAGCAGGGCCCCATGCCAGTATCTGCTGGCTGTCCTGGCAGTAACTGCCCCCCAACCTCACCTGCTCATTAACCCTTTTAAGCCCCTGTGGGGAGCTTGCCCCACCCTGAGCGTGGGAGCATTAACCCACCCCTGAGCCTAAAGAGTCTTTGATGTCATCACTCGCCCTGACCCGCACCCACTGCCTTTTCACTGGGACTCAGAGACTGGCTGGGCTGCTGATGAATCAGGAGTTTAGCTTTGGGTGTGGCCCCTTCCCTGGCCCACCCACCTGTCCCACTTTCTCCTCCCCAGCCTGGGCAGGGACTGGAGAGGGGCCACAGTGGGCCCTGGGAGGGGACCTGGGGGCTTAGGCTGAGGGTGGAGTGGGGGCCGGAAGGAAAGCCACAGGCCTCTGTCCCCCCTCTGTCAAAGGGTGGACTCTGAGGGTGCTAATTGCTTCCCACCCACAGAGCTTAAGGCCACAGGTACTGCACACTTCTTCAACTTCCTGCTCAACACGACTGATTACCGAATCCTGCTCAAGGACGAGGACCATGACCGCATGTACGTGGGCAGCAAGGACTACGTGCTGTCCCTGGACCTACATGACATCAACCGCGAGCCCCTCATTGTAAGGGCAGGCATAGGTGCAGGGCGTGGGGATGAGGGTCCTGGATCCTGGGGTCAGGTGCCCTGTCCAGCAGGTGTACCATCTGACCCCCCATCTCTGGCAGATCCACTGGGCGGCCTCCCCACAGCGCATTGAGGAGTGTGTGCTCTCAGGCAAGGATGGCAACGTGAGTGCTGTGGGGCCCACAGGGGGGATGGGGGGCCCAGGTGCCCCCAGGGAGGGCATGAGACCAGGCAGGTACAGGGCAGCTCCATGGCTCTACCTCTGGCCCCAGGGCGAGTGCGGGAACTTCGTCAGGCTCATCCAGCCCTGGAACCGAACACACCTGTACGTGTGTGGGACAGGCGCCTACAACCCCATGTGCACCTATGTGAACCGAGGCCGCCGTGCCCAGGTAAGCCGCGTCCACCCTGGCCCTGTGCTGCTCCCACTGGTGACTGTGTTCCAAGGTCCTGATGGGAGGATGGACTTGAACCCCAGCCCTGCCACTTCCCAGCCCTGTGACCCTGGGCAAGTGACTTCGCTCACCTGTCTGAGCCTCAGATTCTCACCTGAAAATGGGGCTGACAGCTGCCTTCCTCACAGGTCGGTGTGAGGAAGAGGCAGTGAGCTAATCCTCCTAAAGCTCTCAGCCCTGTGCCTGCATGCAGTGAGTTCTCACTCCATATGGGGCAACAGTTCTCTTGGCTATGCCTGAGGACCGTACCTCTGTGGCCAAGCCAGAGAGTCTGGCGGGGCCTCAGCATCAGGAGGCTAGATGCCTGGGTCAGCGTCCACTGTGTGGTCTGGGGAGAGGTGCCTTCCTCCCCTGCGTCCAGGAGGTTGGGGGAGCTGCCCTGCCCAGCTGCGCCCTACCCTGCCCGCTTCTGCCCTTTTCCATTTCCACATGAGTGTGTGTGTGAGCTGATGTGACCTCATAGGGCACGTGTGAGCGTGACTGGACCTAAGGGGCACTTGTGTGTGCAGGCGTGCACTAAGCCTGTGTGTGTATGCACACGCACGTGCATATGCGTACTCTGGGACCCATGTGCTCATGTGTGTGCCTGGCAGGTGTGGTGTGAGAGGCTGGCAGCCCGAGCCCGCTCCCCCAGCCCCTGCCCCCCGCAGCTCTAACCCCTGTTCCTCGTCTCCCCAGGCCACACCGTGGACCCAGATGCAGGTGGTAAGAGGCCGCGGCAGCAGAGCCACCGATGATGCCTTCCACCCGACGCCCAAAGCCCCACGCCAGGTGGGCCTCATCCCTCAGGCCCTCACCAGACAACACTGCTCTGAGCTGAACTCATCCTGGGCCTATGGCCAGGAGCATACACCCCAGGCCAGCCTCCCCGGGGTCTTTCCCGGACCTCAGTGCCTCTCCCCTTCCCCTGAAGTGACCTCAGGCTCAGAAGGCATTCCCTGGGGACCCATATCGGCCTCAGTGCGACCCCTGTAGGCAAGAAGTCATGGAGCCACCACGTAGGGACGATAGGAGCCCTGGGGACAGCTGAGCCTCCGCCACTCAGAACACACGTGTGTAGACACACATGAGTACATGCCAGCACAGACTTGGGCACACACATGTGCAGTCTCAAACCCACACCTGACTGAGTGCCCAGAGGGAGCCCGTGGCTCATGTATGCCATCAGACACATTGTTCTCTGGGGTTCATGGCCACGCCTCCCCCGGTCACCTAGTGGACACAGGCCCTCTTCCCCTGGGATGGGAGTGGCTGAGCTGTCTGTTCACTAGCTGTGCCCCGTGACCAGGCTGGGGGAGCTGGGGCTGGGCAGGGGCGGGCAGAGGGCAGGGGCTGCCATAAGTGATGAGCAAGTGGTCGCTGGAGCGTGTGTTTGTGTGGGGAGTGCTGTGGAGTGGAATGGGCCCAGACTCAGCGTGTGTGTGCAGGGTGTGAGCAGTGGTTCTGAGTGCTGGCCACGATGTGTGCTGAGCTGTGTGTGCAGCCCCTCTGTGTGCAGAGTGTAACTGGAAGCAGGCCTGTGTGCGCCTTCCCATCACCATCCCTGCCGCCAGCTGCCTCCCTCCTGCCTCTGCTCTCTCCTCGCCCCTCTCCCTCCCGTCTCCTCATCTTTCCCTCATGGCCCCATGAGCTCCTGCTGGTCCTGCTGCCCTCACCAGCCTCCCTCCTAGCATCTTCAGGGCTGGGCTGGGAGGCACAGGGGACTTGGGGAATTCCCTGTAGTCCAGTCTAGACCCCTCAACTCCGACCTCCTGGGGAGAACTGTGGAGCTGGGGGCTCTGCCAAGGGGCAGGGAAAAATCCGTGGCCTGCTGGTCCTTTCTGAGGCCCACAGGTAGGGCATAAAGCCTGGGGACACAGTGACCTCAAAGCCCCCTGGCCGAGTAGGACCTGGTGACAAAGGACAGAACCCCAGGCCCTCGGTCAGTGCCCCCTGCCTTGGTCAGGTCTGAAGCCCTCCTTGGCCCAAAGAATTATACCTCTGTGCCCCGAGAGGGCCCTGGGCAGAGTCTTCCGAGCCAGTTGGCGGGGAGGGGCTTCAGTCCAAATAAGCCCACCTCATGCCCCTGTCTTGGCCCCTGAGGCAGACCCGTCCAAGACCTGATTCCCAGGTCTTCCCTGAGACCTGGGACCAGGAAGGACCTCCCTTGGAACTCACAGCATGGCCTTGCCCTGGGAGACCTGACTGGATGGAGCTCAAGCCCAAGGAGATCTGGGGGATGCGAACAGGACCTTCAGGATGTCCCCAAGAACTCACTCTTGCCCTGGGCGCCTGGCAACCCTTGCCCCTCCCGGCTGTGGGAGCAGCTTGGACGGTGCTGAGCCGCTCTCTGTCCTGCAGGATTACATCTTCTACCTGGAGCCTGAGAGACTCGAGTCAGGGAAGGGCAAGTGTCCGTACGACCCCAAGCTGGACACGACCTCAGCCCTCATCAGTGAGTGCCCCCACCCAACCCTGGTTCTACAAGCTGAACGTGTGGCCTCTGCCTCTGGAGTGGGGGGAGGGCACCAACGCTTACTCCAGGGCAGAGAACATGGACCAGACCCCAGGTGTTGAACTGAGGGGCAGAGACCAGGTGATATAACCATCTATCCAGCCCCTCCAGGTGGGGAAGCTGAGGGGCCAGGCCCTGCCCTGTATACACATTGTAGCCTAGAGCCCCCCAGGTCACACACTGCCTGGAGAAGACAAGCCAAGTCTGGATTGGGGGTAGTGTGAGGGGTGTCCCAAAGCACGTTCTCAGTGTGTCTGGGAGGCGGGAGAAGCCCACAAGGAAGCACCAGTGGGGATTTCTGGCCCTGTGATCAGCTGAGGAGAACACGTTTCTGGTCTGAGCAGGTGTCTGGGAGAGTTGGGGGCTCTTCTCTGAGGAGAGGTCCTGCCTCAGGAGCATCTGCTGCCCCCATCCCCAGGTCAGGCAAGCCCCATTGATCCTGGCCCTTATACTCTGCCTGTTTTCTGCCTGCTCAACCCAATCTGCCTTTCAGAGCAGCTGCCAGGCACTGTGCCACTCTGAGCCTGGGAAAGGCCCCTGGGCAGGAATGGCCATTATCCTCCCCCTCTTGGCTAGGGAGGTGACCTCAGCTTGATGGCAGAGCCTAGGACCAGGCATAGCACAGGGAGTCTGATAGCAGAGACAGAGCCGGTCCTGGGGGAGTCTGAGAGGAAAGACAGAGTGCCATGCTGGAGCCAGCTCAATGGTTAAATTTTCAGGAATTTTGTAAGCCAATTGTTAAGCACAGATATTATGAAAAATTATATAAATTTACAACTAAATAAATTATATTAAAAACAAAGGTAACAGATACTCAAAACTCATTACTTCCTAATGATTTTTACTACACTTTACTATTTATGCTCCTGAAATTATTTACATCTATTTTATCTGTTTTTTTTTTAACTGTGGGGTAGAAATACTATACAATGGGCTTAGTAGCTCTTCCCAGCTTTCAAAGAGCTCAGATTACTACCTTGAAATGGGCCATGATGGGAGATTTTACACCACAGGAATTGGCCATTGTTACTAATCAGGGCTTCCCTTACCCAGCCCCACCTTCCAAGCAGTTGTTAAACACTTACCTGCACACCACTGGAGATCTTGTCCTAGGGAGTATGAGGGAGAAGACAGGGCCCTGCCCTGGAGTCATTCAGGCTATGCCTTAGCAAAGGCAACCCCCCTGACTGACCTACCGACCCACTCACAGATGAGGAGCTCTATGCTGGTGTGTACATTGATTTCATGGGCACTGATGCAGCCATCTTCCGAACGCTTGGAAAGCAGACGGCCATGCGCACAGACCAGTACAATTCCCGGTGGCTCAATGGTGAGCGCAGCCCGTAAGACCTTAGGTGGACGGTGTGTCTGGGAGATCGTAAAGAAGACTAATAGGGAAATCTTCAGCCCTGTGACTAGCTGGGGAGCGGGAGTTTCTTGTCTGGGGAAGAGCTGAAGGTGTTCCTGTCCCCAGGGATTCTGTTGGGTAAGGGGGCACTGTGGGAGGAGGGGTTTGCCCAGCTGATATCCTGCTTGCCCTCAGACCCTTCGTTCATCCATGCCGAGCTCATCCCTGACAGCGCAGAGCGTAATGATGACAAGCTGTACTTCTTCTTCCGGGAGCGGTCAGCAGAGGCCCCTCAAAGCCCTGCCGTGTACGCCCGCATCGGGCGTATCTGCTTGGTATGCACAGGTGGAGCGCCACACCAGGCTTTGCTAGGTCCAGCCCTGGCTCCCATCAGCCGGACCCACCAGGGTTCGGGTGTGAGTGAGCTGACCTGACCCCTGCTCCCTCCCTCTAGAATGATGATGGTGGTCACTGCTGCCTGGTCAACAAGTGGAGCACGTTCCTAAAGGCGCGGCTGGTCTGCTCCGTGCCGGGCGAGGATGGCATCGAAACTCACTTTGATGAGCTCCGTGAGTACCTGGCAGGGAGGCAGGGGCCTGTGGCTACTGCCGGAGGGATGGAGGCCAGATAGGTGGGTGGGTGCCTTCAGTGGACCCCCTGGGCAGAAGTTGACAGGGCTTTGGGGCTTCTGGCTAAGGCACCCTCTCAGCTCCTTCTCTCTCTGCCCCCAGAGGATGTGTTTGTCCAGCAGACCCAGGATGTGAGGAACCCGGTCATTTATGCTGTCTTTATCTCCTCTGGGTGAGGCCAGGGCCCAGGCCAGCAGGGGCAGGTGTGGCCAGACTGGGGGGCTGTGAATTGTGGAAGACCCCAGCCTGGTGGTGTGGTGAGCTGTGGGGTGGGAGCAGGCTGGATAGGGGCCCTGGGTCGAGGGTTTGCCCTGCCCACAGCAGCGGCCGGCCCCACCCGCAGCTCCGTGTTCCGAGGCTCTGCCGTGTGCGTCTACTCCATGGCTGACATTCGCATGGTCTTCAATGGGCCCTTTGCCCACAAGGAGGGCCCCAACTACCAGTGGATGCCCTTCTCGGGGAAGATGCCCTATCCTCGGCCTGGCACGGTGAGGACCCAGCTCACCCCTGCCTCTCCCCTTTTCTTCTGAGAGCCCTGATTCAGGCTAGGCTCTACAGACACGGTCCCCACCTCCATGGAGCTCACAGACTGGCAGGGGATGAGGAGATTAACGCACAAATAAGTAAAGGTTCCTGAGACAAAGATGACAGGCTGGGTTGGACGGGCTGCTCAGAGGGCCCTCCTTGGTGGTGTTTCTGAGCTGAAGGTCAGCAGGGTGAGCTGGGAGGCAGGCTGGAGTTCATTAGGCAAGGAGGTGGGCAATGGACAGTGGTCAGGCCGGCAGGGCCTCTGTGGCCAAATGAGGAGTTTTACTTTATCTCGGTGTGATGGGGGCTGCTGCAGGGGTCTAAACAGGAGAGCAACATGATCTGGTCAGAGGCAGCAAGCGGGCACAGTTCCATGTGGTCAGCATCAGCTGAGGCCCAGGCAAAGGGAAGAGCGTCAGGGAAGGGGGGAATGCCTGGTGTGTTAAGGGAATCTCAGGACCTGTAGTTCAGCTGAGCAGGAAGGAGAGGGTTGAGACTGGGAGGAGCAGCCAGAGAGGAAGAAGACAGCAGGGTAGGGTGTGAGGACTGGAAAGGGAGTGGTCAGCTCCGCCAAATGCCGCAACAAGGTCATGGCACTTGAGGCTGAGGAGGTGGTCACGGGATTTGGCCACCATGGGACCAAAAGCCAGAGGCTGGGGTGTGTGAAGGGAAGCCTGGATGGCGGGTTTTGAGGAGAGGGGCATGTGGAGGTGGTGGGGGCAGAGAGTGCCGAGGTATCTCCCGAAGCTAATGGGTTCAGTGTGCCCCACCAGGGAGGGCTGGCACTGACATCACCACCTGCCCACAGTGCCCTGGCGGAACCTTCACGCCATCCATGAAGTCCACCAAGGACTATCCAGACGAAGTGATCAACTTCATGCGTGGCCACCCGCTCATGTACCAGGCCGTGTACCCACTGCAGCGGCGGCCCCTGGTTGTCCGCACAGGCGTTCCCTACCGGCTTACCACTGTCGCTGTGGACCAGGTGGATGCAGCTGATGGGCGCTATGAGGTGCTTTTCCTGGGCACAGGTACCCGCTGCTGCTCCCAGCCCCTCCCACGATGGGCCCACTGGGTGGGGGGTGATGCTTCATGGGGGCTGGGACCTGCCCTACTAGGGGGTGCTGCAGGCTCATCCAGGTCAGCTCTGCCACCCTTGTCCTTTGGAGCCTTCTCCCTATTGCCATGGTAGCTAAGGTTGGGGTGGAGAGACTCCATTCCCATCCTGAGGCAGTCAGGAGAGCAGGGGCACTGTTGGGGTACCTGAGGACCCATGTGTAGACAGGAAGTGGAAGAGACACCCGCAGGGTGCGCAGATCCACAGACTAATGTGTGTGTGTGTAGACGCACATCTGCCACAGCTCCAGCAGCCCCAGCACAGGGGAATACCTCTTGGGTCCTGTTCACATCAAGGCCCAGAGTAAGGGCCTGGGTTGGGGGAGCAGACCCTGATCGTGGCTCTTCTTTCCCTGGGCCAGTCCCCCTGGACCACTGTCTGGGTGAGACCCTTCAACCTTGGCATAGAACCCCTGCTCTGCTACCTTCAGGGGGTTTGGGCCCTGGTAGGGGAAGGGGCTGAGGCTGGTGCCCCTCCCCCCGCCAGCCCCACTGAGGTCCTGCCTGGCCCGTTCCAGACCGCGGGACAGTACAGAAGGTCATCGTGCTGCCCAAGGATGACCAGGAGATGGAGGAGCTCATGCTGGAGGAGGTGGAGGTCTTCAAGGTAGGTGTGCCACCACCCAGGCCTGCCCTCCTCATCTGAGCCCCTGACTTCAGACCTCAAGGGCAGGGAAGGGAGGGATCCCCAGAGTGCCAAGCTGACCCCTGCCTTCTTCCAGGACCCGGCACCTGTTAAGACCATGACCATCTCTTCCAAGCGGGTGAGTCTTTGTCAAGGTGGTCTGGGGGTAGGTTGGAATCTACATCCCTTTGGGGTCATGTCCTTGGCACAGGGGTGGAGAAATCGAGGAACAGAACAGGGATGGGAAGGAGCCTGGGCCTTGCAGGCTGCTGGTGGGGGCTGGCTGTGGGGAGGGAACTGACAAGTCCCTGCCCTCACCCTCAGCAACAACTGTACGTGGCTTCAGCTGTGGGTGTCACACACCTGAGCCTGCACCGCTGCCAGGCATATGGGGCTGCCTGTGCTGACTGCTGCCTCGCCCGGGACCCCTACTGCGCCTGGGATGGCCAGTCCTGCTCCCGCTATACAGCATCCTCCAAGAGGTGTGGATGCTGGGATTTTGGCCACCAGACCCCGGGCCCTGTTCTAGGCTCTGGAGGTGGATATGGTATTACCCTGGGGGAGTCTATGGGCAAGACATCACCACTCTGCCCTGGGGATATAGGGCCCTGCCCTGGGTCTTGGGGATATGGGGATCAGGGAGGGGACAAACTCCCCTTGGTGCACTCCTTCAAGAGCTGTCCTCATCCAGGCGGAGCCGGCGGCAGGACGTCCGGCACGGGAACCCCATCAGGCAGTGCCGTGGGTTCAACTCCAATGGTGAGTATGCTGCACCTTGCCACTGGGTGCACCTCATACTCTGGGGCCCAAGCATCCCACGTAGCTGCTCGCCGGGTCCCCCACTGTAAGGATTCCCAGATCCTCCGTGGGTGGGAAGGGGACTTGGGGTTTTGGAGTGGGATGTCTCCAGCCACCCCCTTGAGGAACGATGCCCAATAGCCCAGCCTTTTTGGGTGGGCTCCCCTTGCTGGCCTGCAGTCTGCCCAGAGGCAATGCTGCATTCACTCAGCGCCTTCTTGATCCACAGCCAACAAGAATGCGGTGGAATCTGTGCAGTATGGTGTGGCAGGCAGCGCAGCCTTCCTTGAGTGCCAGCCCCGCTCGCCGCAGGCTACGGTGAAGTGGCTGTTCCAGCGAGATCCCGGAGACCGGCGCCGAGAGGTGAGTTCCCATGCCCACAGTCCTGTACCCTGGGTACGGATGCTGGAGTCCCTCATACAGTGGAAGCTCCACATGGCTGAAATGTGGTGAAGAGCCAATCTGGAGGAGCCCTCCTTCTAGGAAACCCCTTCCAGGCTCCCTCCCTGATGTAGAAATTATTTGGGTAATCTCATTATATGGAAACTCCATGGGGTGGGCCTCTTTGCATGGAAACCATTTGTAGGCATACTCCTTTGCATGAAAATTCCATATGTTACCCCACGGCTGCATAACTTGTTGTACGGAAATGTCATATGGGTAGGCTCCAATAGATGAAAATTCTGTAAGGTAACTCATTTTATGGAAATGTCTTATGGGCATCCCTCCTTATATGGAAATTCTCTGTGGGTGCCCCATTTGGGTATCCTTATTAAATAGAAATTCCCTGCCTGTGTGCTCTGTTATATGGAAATTCTCTTATGAAACCCCCTTATGGTCATCCCTGCTGACATGGAAATGTCTAAGGATACCTTATTCAGATGCCTTTCATTCTGTGAAAACCTCACGTGGGTTTCTCTTGGGGTATAGGAACTCCACATGGGTGCCCTTACATGGAATGGCTGCAGAGGTGGTCTGATCTGGGAGCTGGCCAAGGGGCAGCTAGTGATCACACAGCCCCTGACCCCCTCCTTTCTGCCCCTGCAGATTCGCACAGAGGACCGCCTCCTACGCACAGAGCAGGGCTTGCTGCTTCGCGCCCTGCAGCTTGGTGATCGGGGCCTCTACTCCTGCACGGCCACAGAGAATAACTTCAAGCACGTCGTCACACGGGTGCAGCTGCACGTCCTGGGCCAGGATGCCGTCCATGCTGCTCTCTTCCCACCGCCAGCCGCGAGCGCCCCACCACCCCCAGGCGCAGGCCCCCCGACAGCTCCCTACCAAGAGCTGGCCCAACTGTTGGCCCAGCCAGAAGTGGGCCTCATCCATGAGTACTGCCAGGGCTACTGGCGCCATGTGCCCCTCAGCCCCAGGGAGGCCCCAGGGGCACCGAGGCCTCCTGAGCTCCAGGACCAGAAAAAACCCCGGAACCGCCGCCACCACCCGCCGGACACATGAGGCCAGCCACTTGAGCCCTGCAATGGACCAGCCTAGTCCTCGTCCCTTTTAATATAAAAGATATATATATATATATATATATAAAATATCTATATTCTATACACACCCTACCCCGCAAAGACAGTATTTATTGGTGGGTTGTATATAGCTTGCCTCAGTGGCAGCATTGTCCAGAACCTGGACCCATGCTGATCAGAGACAGCAGAACACAGAGTCCACCTCGCCTGCCAGTGGAGAGGACTGGGCCAGCACCACGAAGTCCCCAGGCTCCGGTGGGAGTCTACCTGCTCAACAGCCACCACCAGGATCTGCAGGACACGGGGAGGGACAAAGCCCTGCCTGGACAGGGCACAGACTGCACACCTGTGCCAATAGGTGTGGTCAAGCTGTGCTGTGGCACAGACATGGATTTGAGGACTGTTTTGGAGACTGGGGGTGGGAGGGGTGGGCTCAGGTGCACTCAGAGAAGGGAACAAGGGGCCGTCACAGGATGCCAGCCCCTGCCTGGGAGGGGGCGCTCAGCCCGAGGGCAGCCCCTTCCTGGGTATTTATTTATTGGGGACAGGAGGAAAGGAGTCCTGCCTGGGTGGGGCAATACCTCCAGGCCCTCATACCCTGCCTGCCTGGCCAGGACAGGGCTGCCCCATCTCCTCTTAACTTTTCCTGTGCTCCCCTAATTTGGGGCTGGGGGAATAGCAGAGGGGCCAGGCACAGGCAGGGCTGAGGGGAGCACCCCTGCTCTAATGGGAGGGGTGCCATGGTGGTGGCCTGAGGCCTGCAAGGGCCTCTCCAGGGCTTTCCCTCTGCCCACCACTCCAGGCAATGGGTGTAAATAGCTCTGGGGGGTGGTCGGGTAGGTGGGTGGGGGCTCCTGGCAGCCCTCTGCTGTCCAGGCCATGGCACCCTGGGGTTCCATCTTGCTAATAAACACTGGCTCTGAGACCGGACTCTGGCTTCTCTCCTTGAGGGATAGGGAGGCAATGGCTTAGTCCAAGTCCTAGGTCCTGCCCTTCCAGTTCCTGCCACCTCCAATATGGCCCGACCACCAGTTCCCAGATTTTGCCTTGGTTTCCGTTTGCTTATTTAACAGTTCAGTCGTTTATTCCACCACTGCCCTCTCATCCATCTTTGGGCCCAGCCTTGTGTGGACCACCAAGGACTTGGAATTGGCAAGACAAAGCAGAAACCCTCCCAGTCCTCCAGGTGTCCCAGCAAAAGAACCTAATTCCCTCCCTGTCCTTCCAGACCCCTCCCACAAGGACCCAGCATGAGCAAATACCCAGAGGTGGGAGTTGCTGGAGAGGAGGAGGTGGGGCTGGGAAGGCCCATAGACCCCCACCCCCACAGCCACCAGCAGAAGATTGTGAGTTGGCCCCCACTTTAAGCAAACCCAATATGCAGAAACCAGGTTTTGGTTGGTTGCCTAAGCCCTGCACCCTGGGCACTGTAAGGGACTGCAGAGACCACCACCCCCTCTGGCCCCCTCACAATGCAGGTGTCTGGAGGGTGAATGGAGCTAGAAGGCTGAAAGTGACACAAATGAGTCTCTCTTCCAGATAGATCTGCCCTCACTGAACAAGGTGCCAGCTAGCCCATGGTATCCCACTGATGTCGAGTCTATAGGACAGAGTAGAACTGCCCCATAGAGTTTCCAAGGAGTATCTGGCAGATTTCGAAGTGCCGACCTCTGACCTCTTGGTTAACAGCCAGGGTTTCCAAGCCCATGGTAGGAGCCAGTATTCCACTTGCCACATGATCCCCTATGGTCAGCCAGCCTTTGATGCTCCATGTCTGGGGCCCTGGCACCCCCTCGTGGTCTCTCAGGTCTGCTGCAGAGTTGAGTGAAAAAAAGCAGCCAGGTTTCTGGGGAGGGAGTCCATCCAGAAGACACAGGGGCCCCAGGAGAGGCCTTAATAGCCCAGAGGTTGGGTCTTATGATGGGGGGATGGTCTTCAGAGCCTAGGAGCTCAACATTGCATGCTCAACATAAATCACTCCTGCACAGCGGTGCACCCTGGCCCACCTGAATATATACCTGGAAGCCAGACTCCTTGGGTGAGGTAGGCAGGCTGTAAAGGTACTCCCAGGCAGGCTTCAGGGGACACATGGGACAGAGCAGACCAGGTGAACCCCGCTCTTCCATGCCCTTAAGAATGCCTGACCTGCTCTGGGACTCAGTTTCCCTATCTGACAACAGGCCTCCAAAATATTCTCTGGAAGAGCCTGGCCACCTCTGCAGGTCAGAGATTTTGTTGCACCCAACTACTCGTGTACACATAGGCATGGGCACGAGGACACACATACACACAGGCAAAAACGTACATGCACACAGGAACATGCTTGCATAGGCTCACTCATGCACAGGCACACACAGGAATACGTGCGTACACAAACATTTCCACATGCACAAGGCACACACACATGCAAGTGAACGCTCATCTGCACTCACACATTGCACATATACATGCATTTGCATGCTGTGCACACACATGCACACACATGAACTCTCACCAGCCTGTGCAAAGTATGCATACAAGCACATATGCCTATGAAGAGAAATGCATAAAAGCATGCCCACACATACAGTTACATGTGCACACACAGGTATACATACACAGGCACGTGCACACACTGCATGTAACAGCACACCTGCATGCACAAACATACAGGACAGGCACACGTGTACACACAGGCATATACCCACAAATGTGTCAAGTCATTGCCTTGTTGATGCCAGTGAAGGACAAACACACGGGCCATGCACATCCACTGTTCTTCCACCAGGAAGCATTAGAGTCCCTACCCGGGTCAGACCTAACCCTAGGCACTGGGCAGAAGCAGTGCTGCAGTGCCCACATTTTTCCTCTTGAGCTCCTGCAGGATACGGAACCCTGGTGCAGAGTCATCCAGCCCAGCTCAACCACCTCCCGGTGTGTGACCCCCCTGTACATCTACTTCCTCATGAGGAAAATGGGGCTGATGATACGGGCACATGTTCCCCCAGGGTTGGTGTGAGTAGGGCTGAGCCCCGTGCTGGGCAGGCCACAGGTGCTCCATGCTTCACCCTCTTCACCCTTGTAATGGTTAATGTTAAATGTCAACTTGGCTAGGTCATGAGTCTCAGTATTACATAATTATTCTCCATTTTGTGATCTGATGTAATTATCCTCAGTTTTGTGATTTCCCATAAGTAATACTAATAGAATCACCTCTGTAATGTGATCTGATACGATCAGCCAATCAGTTGTAAAGGAGTTTCCTCAGGCATGTGGCCTGCACCATATATATATATAAAGTTCTGGCAAAGTTTGTTTTCCTTGCTCTGGATGCTGCATCCGGCTCGTCATCATCTGACCTTCAGTTCTTGGAACTTGAGCCAGCAGCCTGCCGTATTGCCTGCCAATCTTGGGATCTGTCAGCCTCCACAGCTGGTGAGCCAGTAGCCTGGCTTCTTGCCTGCTGATCTCAGATTTGTCAGCCTGTGCCACCTATGAGCCAGTGGCCTGCCATCTGACCTGTTGATCTTGGGTTTGTCAGCCCCTGCACCTACATGAGTCAGGAGAAGTCTCCAGCCTGACTCCTGACCCATAGACTTAGGATTTGCCAGCCTCTACAACTGCATGAGCCATTTCCTTGAGATAAATCTCTCTCTATATATATACATGTATATATATATTCACTTCACTGGTTTTGCTTCTCTAGAGAACCCAACCTAAGATGACAATCCTATTGCTAGCCCCCATCCCCTGGCTCAAGGGCCTCTCCACCCCTTTCTCAGGTCTGCACATGTCTTCCAACTCTGGGGTGGGGGCAGAACTCTCTCCAAGGCCTCTCCTGGAGGGTTGAGGTGGGGCACAGAGGGTGCAGAGTCAGCAGTCAAGGGATTGGGGCCACGCCAGCCCGATTAGAAAGGTTGGGGGGCTGAGCTGGATTCACCTGTCCTTGTCTCTGGTTGGCTCTTAGGCACCCCCGCCCCCAAATCCCACTAAGCAGCCCCCACCAGGGCTTGCACAGGCCTGTGGAGAGCCAGTTGGTTGCCAGCCCTGGACCAGAAGGGCATCTGGGAAGGCCAGAGGCTGGCCAGAGCCTGGCTCTGGGGATCCCCTCCATACAGAAGAGTCACCTGCCCACCCTGTCCCTTCAACTGCTTCTGGGGCCATGGGGGCTGGAGCCAGCGCTGAGGAGAAGCACTCGAGGGAGCTGGAAAAGAAGCTAAAAGAGGATGCTGAGAAGGATGCTCGAACCGTGAAACTGCTGCTTCTGGGTAGGGGCATGGGCCCAGATGGGGTCATGGCCACCAGGTCAGTGGCCTGAGGGAAGGCAGGCAGCCCTACTGTGAAGCTGGGATTCCTTGGGAAGCAGAGGAGCCTGTGACAGGGCAGGGCACAGTGCGGGAGTCCCAGCCAGACAAGGCCAGACCTGACCCACCATGCTTCCCAACAGAGGGCCTGGCCTCAGGCAACCTCCCCTACACAAAAGTGTGTATGTTTGTACAAGGTACATTTCTGCCCTGGCTGGGCTCCCTCAAGCTCCAGCCTTTGGCTTGATGAGCCTGCTAGGCAGGGACTCAGAAACTGGGGACCCCATAGGAGCCCCACAACATGGCTGCTCCCTCGGGAAGGAGAAAGTCACAGTCCTGGGAGTGGGGAGTCTCTAGGACCACCCGGACCCACAGACAATGGCCCTCAGGTGCCACAGCTTTATTGGTGGTTGACCTTCAAAGCAGCTAAACGAGGGGAAGGGCACTGAGGCCCAGTGGAGAGCAGCTTAAGCCATTTCCATGGCCCCATGGGTGATGAGAGAAGGTGATGCTGATCCAGGCCTGCCTCTTGGTCACTGTCCGACCCCCTAAGGGAAATAGGAAGCTTTTTTAAGAGGGCCAAGCAGGCTCCACCCAAGCTCTCCAGGGTCCATTTGGCCAGGTCAAGATGGGCAGAGGGAAGCCAAGGCACCCCAGGGAAGCCAGAGAGGTTAAGCCAGCAATCCCATTAATTGTGACCAGTGCTCACAGGGGCAAGGCGTTCAGTCAACTCTGTCCTCCTCCCCACCCAAAGGCGCTAATTCCTTCTGAGCCTTTTGGATATGCCCCAGCCCCCTTCCGATGAAAACCAAGCGTTGATCCGGTTCAATCCCATGTTGCAATACCAGATCCTCCCACAAGGTGGCACTCCAGGATTTAGTTCGGCCTCACAGACGAAAGACTGCCGAGCCCTGGGTGGTGTAAGCGGTTAAACGCAGGACTGACTGCCAACCCACCCAGCGGCTTCCCGGGAGAAAGACCTGGAGATCTGCTCCTGTAAAGATTAAAACCAAGCCAAACCCACTGCCATCGAGTCAATTCGGACTCATAGCGGCCCTATAGGACAGAGCAGAACTGCCCCATAGGGTTTTCAAGGCTGTAAATCTTTATGGAAGCAGACTACCACCTATTTCTTCCGCAGAGCAGTTGGTTTGTTTTTTTTTTAACCCTCCAACTTTCCTTAGCAGCCAAGCGCTTAGCCACTGCGCCACCAGAGCTCCTCCTGCGAAGATTACAACCTAGAAAACTCTATGGGGACATTCTACTCTGCCACATGGGGTTGCTATGAGTCAAAATTGACCCGATGGCACCTAACAATAGCACCAGGAGTCCCTGGGTGGAGCAAATGGTTAACGTGCTTGGCTGCTAACAAAGGCTGGAGATACGGGTCCACCCAAGGGCACCTGGAAAAAAAGCTCCGGTGACCTACTTCGGAAAATTCAGCCGCTGGAAACCCTGCGGGGCACACTTCTGCCTGACTTGCGTGGGGCCCCCATGAGTCAGAATCGACTTGACAGCAACTGGTACTGGTATAGCAGGGTCTTAGGGCAGGGGTGGGGCTCAGAGGCAGAGTTGAGGATGCTCATTCCCCTCGTTAGTCGTTTCTGTGGCTTTTCTGACATTTACAAATGCTTTTCCTCCAGGGCTGTCAGATCTTACTTTGGATGGGGTTGGGGCAGGTGTGACTGGGGATAGGACTGGCACCCAGGCCTCTTCTGCTAAAGATCTGCCCACTGGCCCTCAGTCCACCCACCAGACCCAGGCTGGTTGCATCTCCTGGGGCTCACTGCTGGGGTGAGAAAGGATGGGTGGTCACAGGGTGACTCTGAGGCCCGGCTTCCCTTCCAGGTGCCGGCGAGTCTGGGAAGAGCACCATCGTCAAGCAAATGAAGTGAGTGCCCCTGCTCATCCTGAGGCCCCTGGGGGCTGGTGCGCGTACGGGGCCTGCCCCTCCCCACCGGCCCACAAGGCCTTGACCCTGCTCTGCCGTTCTGCAGGATTATTCACCAGGATGGGTACTCATTAGAAGAGTGCCTAGAGTTCATTGCCATCATCTACGGCAACACGCTGCAATCCATCCTGGCCATTGTGCGAGCCATGACCACACTTAACATCCAATACGGAGACTCTGCGCGCCAGGTGCGCAGGGAGGCGGGCTGGGTGTGGACTCTGGGAATCAAAGGGACAGGGCAGGGCCGCGGGCCACGGTGATCACTATCCTTACCTTCACCTCCAGGACGACGCTCGGAAGCTGATGCATATGGCAGACACCATCGAGGAGGGCACGATGCCCAAGGAGATGTCGGACATCATCCAGCGGCTGTGGAAGGACTCGGGTATCCAGGCCTGCTTCGACCGCGCCTCAGAGTACCAGCTCAACGACTCGGCTGGCTAGTGAGCGCGCAGGTGGGGCGTGGGGGCGCGGGCTGGGCCCTGTCACGCCCCCACCATCTAACTCACATCCCGGGGTCTTCCGCAGCTACCTCTCGGACCTGGAGCGCCTGGTAACCCCGGGCTACGTTCCCACTGAGCAGGACGTGCTGCGCTCACGAGTCAAGACCACTGGCATCATTGAGACGCAGTTCTCCTTCAAGGATCTCAACTTCCGGTATGACTCCGCGCCGTCGCTCCTGGGGCCTGCCCGGGCATCACCTCCCCGAGGCCCCACTCCCACTGCGTCTGAGAGGCCTCATCCCTACCAGACGCCCGGCCACCCCGGGCCACCCCGCTCTCAGAGAGGCCCTGCCCCTCCAGATGCCCGTCCCATCTACGTCTGACCATGGGGAGGCGAGGGCATGCCGCTGGGCGCATGCAGGGGGCTCAATGCGCGGGTTCAGGCCCCCACGGCCCCGCAGGATGTTCGACGTGGGCGGCCAACGCTCGGAGCGCAAGAAGTGGATCCACTGCTTCGAGGGTGTAACCTGTATTATCTTCATCGCGGCGCTAAGCGCCTACGACATGGTGCTGGTGGAGGACGACGAAGTGGTGAGTGCCAACTGAGACCTGAGTGTTCGAGGGGATAGGCAAGGCTACTGCCCACTTTAAGGGAGAGAAAGTGCTGCGGGAGGAGGAGTGTCTGAGAGGGGAGGTCCATTCCAGAGCCTTCCCAGGAGGCAAGGAAGCAGCCAGCGGCCCCCACCTGACCTGACGGGGGCAGACCACCCTGGAAGTGTCCGGTGGGGGAGGCACTTTTGGAGCTGTCTGGGGAGGCCCCGCGTGCTCAGGAGACTGGGGAGGAGGGCTCGGCCTGTGGGACGGGGCCCGCCTGGGGCGGCTGCCTGTCCCCGGGTGCCCAACAGTCCCTGCCCCCCCAGAACCGCATGCACGAGAGCCTCCACCTGTTCAACAGCATCTGCAACCACCGCTACTTCGCCACCACGTCCATCGTGCTCTTCCTCAACAAGAAGGACGTATTCTCCGAGAAAATCAAAAAGGCTCACCTTAGCATCTGCTTCCCGGACTACGACGGTGAGACTCCCGCCCAGCCGCCAAGCGACGCCCCTCACTCTGGGGGAAGGGTTTGGGGCAGGGAGTGAGAACCCCCATCCCCGCCAGGCCCCAACACGTACGAGGACGCGGGCAACTACATCAAGGTGCAGTTCCTGGAACTCAACATGCGGCGCGACGTGAAGGAGATCTACTCCCACATGACCTGCGCCACCGACACGCAGAACGTCAAGTTCGTCTTCGACGCGGTCACCGACATCATCATCAAGGAGAACCTCAAAGACTGCGGGCTCTTCTGAGGTAGGGTTTTCACGACCAGGGGCGCTCCGCTGTCCAGCGCCTGGCGCCTTCATCTCAGTACCACAAGTCCCGCCCCCAGGTCCCCGCCTCACCTCACTACTGCAGACTCAGTCCCAGATCACCACGCCCTGCCCTGGCTCTCCGACCCTACACCGCTGAGGCTTCGCCCCCAACTCCCAGACCCCACCCCAGCTTTTCAGGTTCTACCCACTGCCACATTCCCTCCCCTGACTCACAAGTTCCACTCATTTCATTTATTTCGACCCAACTCTTCCCTCCCTCTGGATGTCACAACTTCCAGCCTACCACCACAGTGCCCCTCAGCATAAACCCACTTATCTTGGGGCTCAGGGATACTGACTGGGGTTCCCTTTTCTTTTCCCAGGTACCTGAACTCATGTGCTTCCCTGGCCCTGAGCTCCTATAGCCCTAGCTGCCTTGTAGCCCCAGCCCCCATGACCCCATCACTTACCCAGGACTCCTGGATGGCAGCCTGTGGCCCCAGCAACCACAGACCCGAAGTCCTGATTCCTACCAGCCTTGAGACCGGGACCCTTCCCTGTAGTCCCCAGGTGCCCCAGAGCCCAGTGCCCCCAACTCCAGCCCTGCCCTTCACGGCCTGTCAGTGCTGGCCTTCAGAACCTGCAGCTACCAGTCCCAGCTAGGAGCAGGCAGGACTTGGGGCAGCTGGGGCTCACTGTGACTCAGCAGGGCCCAGTTGACCAATCTCTTGCAGCTCTCCCCACCCAGGGGCCCCATGATTCACCCTGGGGTGGTGGTGGGGGGGGCTGGGCTCAGCAAATAGCCCTCCCTCTCAGCATTTCATGAAGAGCAGGGGGCAGGCAGGGATCTCCCCTCCAGGCAGGCCTACTGCTTACCATCAGCCCACTCCAGCCCTGCCTCTTCCATGTGACAAGACTGACATCTGTCTACCCAGTAGCCAGTGGCTCTCCCTCCCAGCAGCTTCAGGGGCTCAAAGTTCAAGCCAGCTCTGGCATGTGCAGCCCCCATGTAGATGAATTAGTGAGTAGGGGACAGGCCTAGGAGTCCCTGGTGCTAGGGAGAAACTCAAACCGAACCCCTACCCACATGCCAGGCTCATAGTAACCCCCAGCCCTTTCCCCCACAGGCTCTGCCCCCTCTGTCCTTGGATACCAGATCTATGCCCATCTCTGTTGGGGAGGGTAGTGTTGACACCAACTGTGGCCAATGGTTAAGCAATCCTGAGGGGTGGCTGGGGCAGAGTCCGGCTCTCATTGATCAGACCCAGGCCAAGGATTCAGGACAGGATGGAGGCCCAGGCTGTGCCCAGAGGGGCCTACCTCAGGTGGAGCCACAAGCAAACCCAGGTGACCCTCTTGTCCTTGCCAGTGGCTTCTTCCACCCTCTATTCAGGGCCCGTTCCCTGGCAGGGAAAACTGAGGGCCATGCCTGAACCGTCAGAGACTGAAGGACCATGTCCCCCGCATCCCTGCTCCCTCCTCCTTCATCAAGCACCAAGTCCTTGCTGGTGCCCTTGGACTGGAGTCTGTGCTGCAGCTGGGGACAAGGAGCTTCTATCTGGCAAGGCCAGGGCACGATTCGCACTCCCTTCAGCTAGATGTACAGATTCAGCAATAAAGCTTTGCTTCAGGCCCCAGTTGTCCTTTCTGGGGGCAGTTGGGTGGACAGTTAACTATCATGAGTCATGGGCATTAATAAGTGCCCAGTGCTGGGTTGGACATGAGGTAGGAAGATGGCACCTCCCAGGGAGAAGCAGCTGGCCTGACTTGGTGGGGGCCACCCCTAGGGGGCATCGGACAAATTTGTACTTCTTGAGGGTGGTTCATGGAGGGAGAGGAGCCACAGGGAAATGTTCACAAGGACAGTCTTAAATCAAGGCGGAGCTTTGAGGCCAAGGCTCAATCAGCAGGAACTGTGGGTGTACAAATAAGGCCCAGGAGCACAGGGTTGTGGGCCATACGAGTTTAGAGGAGCAGGAGCTGGGAAGAGTTGGGGCCAGTGGACAGGTCCCAAGTGCCAGGCTGAAGGTCTGGGCCTTCTCCAGAAGATGATGGGGCATCATGGAGACCTTTGAAGCTGGGACATGATTGCATGACTGGGATTGGGGTGCAGCACCCACATTTTCTTGTGGGTGGTTGTGGGCATGGGGGAGGAGAGGGGTGGTTCTGGGTCCAGGAGGCAGAGGCTTAGGTCCTCATCACCCGCCTGGCAGCCAAGATCTGCAAACCATGAGGCTCAGTGGCAAGGGTCGTGGTCTGTGCAGTTGACCAAGTGCATGCAACACCCCCACCAAGCTGGTACTGCAGAGGAAGAATCCACTTGGAGGGGAAGATTCTCGAGCATTGGACAAGCTGAATTTGTGGGATCTGTGGGCACCTGGGGAAGATGTCCAAGAGGCAGACAGATACTTGGGACTGGACAGAAGGCAAAGCATAGACAGCATCCTCAATGACCAGAGGGAGGGTGGAGCTGGGAGCCTCGGGCAGGAGGAGAGTGAGGGAGTCCAGATCTTAGCATGGGACAAACACTGAATGGGTTAGGGGGTGTCAGGGAGCCCAGGACGGGTTTTGGCAGCCACACTGGTGCTGCTCAGAAGGATGGGGCTTGGACCTGTGGTACTGGGTAGTCTAGGCTTGGCTGAACTGGGAGGGTTTGTCTCTATGGATCCCCTACCTGAGTAGTTTACTACAGTAGGTGGGGCAGGGGGAATGAGAGCAGGATTCAGTGGGGAGAGACTAGGCAGAGGGCAGGAGGTCTTGAGAAGCTGGAGGTAGTGGGCTAGAGAGGGAGGAAGTTGTCAGGAGGGGTGGGTCAGCAGGGTCTTAGAAGAAAGGTAATGACTTCCCCGGCCTTTCTGGGCAAGAGGCAGAGAGTAGCCTGAATACCATACAGCGGCTGGACACCACCCTTTAGGAATCCCCTCTCACATATGGTTCTTACCCCAGGGTCTGGGATTCAGGACCAGGCTAGGGGTGCTGCCTGACCTTGAGCTGCCTTGTCCATAGCCAGCAAGTGAATCCCCCAGCCTGAAGCATCCTCAGCCCCACCCACTACACCAGTATAATTATACCCTAAGGAGCAGGATCAGTGGGTGCCCAATGCCTGATTCACAGCCCAGAGCAGAGGATCAGAGAGCACTGGCCCAGAAGTGGCACAGCGGCCACTCGTAGGTGGGATCATTTATTGTGGGCACCTCCATCCATCACCACCCTTGCCTGACCTGCAACCTCAAGGTGCCCCTGAGGGTCCCCCACAGCCTTTAGATCTGGCCCTGGCAGGACTAACCTGGCCCGGCCACCAACCAGAGATTGGACAAGCCTGGCGAATAGTTAATGCTGCTGATGTCAGGGCCTCATTGGGTGGCCACTGGGGGCTTGGGCTCTCCCCACGGGCAATGGCACAGCCCATGTGACCTGAGCTCCTTAAGCTGCTTCGGTGGCCAGAGGAACGGGGGGGCCGGATCTCAGAGGAGATCAAGCAGGCGGGCCAGGGCTGTGGAGATAGGTCTCAGCCAAGGGGTCACCAGCTCTGAGAAAGGCTAGACAGGAGGGTTGCCTGTGGGTTCCCTCCACACTTCTACAGTCCTGTGTTGTGCCACTAAACCCACACTCATGCTGAAAACGAGCCTCCCAGGCACCAGGAGCTGTGGGCATCAGTTCTCATACCCTGCAGGTGGTGTGAAAACCACCCTTTCTTGGAAGGTCTTCATGCACCCCTCCACCTGCCCCAGCCTGACTCTGACCAAGTGCCCTCCCCTCCCCTCACCCCTCATCTATCAGTGCTAATCCCACACTCAAGTTTTCTACCTCCAGTCCTTTGGCCAAGCTGCTTTCTCCATCCAAAGTGCCCTTTCTGTTCCCCACCCTGGCATGTGCCTTCTTCCCCCTTAGCAGAGCCAAGCCCACAGGCTGCTTCTCCCTCCATCTTTTTCTGATTCATGCTGCTCCAACCTGGCAGGAGCTTTTCCATCTAGACCACCTAATGATAGCACTTGGAGACACTGAGGCTGGGGCCATGTGTGCAAGATGGCAATAGGCACAGTAAGTATAGGGATATTTGGGCAGAGTTCTTAGAGGTGATTCTCCATTTGGATGTTGAAGGACAATTAGGGGTTTGCCAAAGAAATGGGACAAGGTGGAGAACCTCAGGCCCTGGGAACCGCCAGGGCAGAGGCACAGGGGTGTGAAGGCCATCATGTTCTGGGAACTGCAGAAACGCATGTGTGGCCAGCCAGCCAGTGGGGGAGGTAGATGGGGAATATCAGGGCCAGCTAGGTGTGAGGCAGGGGTCTGCAGGGTGTCAGAGAGCCAGTGAATACAAAGGCTGGGCTCCAGGAGAAGGAAGCTGGAGGTGAAGATGGGACATGGCAAGAGAGCACTGTGTGAACAGTGGGCCTGCAGAGGTGGAGGCATGGTGAGAGGGGCTGCCTAACTAGAAACTGAGCAGATGCGAGCCAAGAGCAGAGAGCTGCCTGCAGGGACTGTGAAGGGAGGGCCTGAGGAATTTTGGGACCCTAAGTTCTGCCTCACTGTATCTGGCATTCTCTTGGGCCTATGTTTCAGTTTCTGGAAGACCAGGGAGTAGAGGCAGAGGCTGGGACAAATGGCCTGAGATAAAGCTCCCCAACTCACCACTCCAGGCGGCTGCCCTGAATGCTGTGACTTCATGGATGGACATTCCCCCCCCCAGTTCTTAGAGAAGGAGTCCAGCAGCTCTCAGAGCCCCATCCTAACTACCCAGCTGTCCAGCCACTGCAGGCTGGGCTGGGAGATGCAGCAGGTGGTAGGAAAGGCCTCAGAGCCGTGTTTGCCCTGGCCTGGGCCCAGGCCTAGCAATAACAAACAGCCCCTCCCCCAGCTTGGCCACAACTGGCCTGGCCCGGGGACCCTACAGCATGCCCGCCTCTGGGCCTCCCAGAGCAGCCCAGCCCAGCCAGACCCTGCTCCCCCCAGTCTGGTATGAGGACCCTAACACCCACATGTTGGGTGACTTTGAAAGCAGGCCTGGCCTCTCAGGCCTGGAGTTGCCACTGGGGACATCCCACTCTTTGCATATGGTTTCTGTGAGCATCCAGGGTGTCTGCGAATAGGAATAGGAGGTGGGGACAGGCCTGAGAGACCCCAGTTAGCACCTCTTCTATTTGACTGTCTCATGGACAGCCCTCAAGCCCCTTTGGAGGGTGGAAATCTGAGGGCCTCTATAATGAAGGTAAGCTCTGATCTGGACAGGAGGAAAAGCCAGTTTCCTCCCTCCCTATGTCCCAACCCCCAGGAGCAGCTCCTGTGGTCAGAGGTTTGCGGGGGGTGGGGGCACGGTCCCAGTGTCTTTCTCTTTAGCCCTTCCAGCCATAGCTGAGCCCTCTCCCCTTCCCTCACAGCTTCCTCTTCACCCATTATCCCCAGATCAAAGAAAAAGACAGAACAATTTCCTTGTGACACAAAGGGAAACTGAGGAACAGTGGTGCTTGGGTGTGGTGGTACTGTGAGTCAGCAGGAAGAGAATCTGGGAGTCCTGACTCCAAGCCCAGGGTTGAGCCTGTCTTCTGAGGGCACTCCCCCAGCACCAGGAAGAGGGACAGATATGACACAGAAGTGCAGCTTGGCTCGGAGCAGGAGCAGCAGAGGCCATGAGATTAATCCAATCAGATCCAGTGGCCAAGAAGCAAGGGAGACAGCTGTCCTGGAAGCCCCCTCACCAGCTCACCCCAAAGATCAGCACCTTCCCCAACTCCCTGTTGCCTGAGCCCGGGGTCTTGACACCCACCACCCACCTTGAGCACCAAGGCCCTGGGTGGGATGCAGGAAGAAGTAGGATAGGAGATTCCAGCCAGAAACCAGGTCACTCAAAATCCCCTCCCTCCAGAGCACCAAATCCCATCCCCTATTTCCCATGGACAGGCTGACAGCATCCCCTACACATCACCGGTAAGGAAATGGGGGGGGGGGCGGCATGGTCAGGGATGTCTCAGGCAAGACTGAGCACAAGCCAGGCTTTGCTCCGCTCCCCCCACCCCCCCCCCCCCCCCGCTGCCGTCTTCATTGCCCTTGCCCCTGTCTGCTTCAGACACAATCTCGCCTGGGTATGTGAGGTGAAGACAGAGGGATTGTTGAGGCTTCCACCCACACCATGTCTCTGGTTGGGATGGGTGAGGTAGGCAGAAAGAGTATTTTTTTTTTTGTCTTGAGTGCTGTCTGCAAGTCCATTACTCAATGCATTCCATCTAGGTTGAACATTGCCCTGGTCCCACTCCTCTTGGCTGAAAATCCCCCTCAGGCTGCAGGAAAGTGAGGGCAGAGAATTTCAGAGGTTAAGGGGCACCTAGAAACCTCAGAGAGAATCTGCTTGGGACTGAAGCCTCTCCCCCAACAAGACCCAACTGAGCCCCTCCCGGAGCAGCTGTTCTCCTGCCTAGGGGCTCCTTAGCGCTGGGGCTGCCCTTTTCCTCCAGGCCTGCCCCGGGTCCCGCCCCCGCCTCTCCCCGACCAGCCCCTCCTCCCGCGGGCCGCCAGGGATTGGAGGGTTGGGGGCGGGCCGGGGGCGGGGCCGGGCGCCCTTCTTCCCGAGACTCCGCTGTAGCGGCTGCAGCTCTGCGCTCAACCGGGAGCAGAGCGGACCGCAGGGGCCTGAGCAGAGCGCGGTAAGTCTCCACCCGCGAACCCAGGTACCGCTGGGGGTGCCGACCCGCCGTCCCAGGGGCGCTTGGCGGGCCAGGCCGTGCTATCCACTCTCCAGTCGGTGGCTCGGCTCTGGACAGCTCCCCTCATCCGCCTCCACCCGGGTAGGCGCCCCCGCCTCCAGCGAGCCAGAGCTCGGTGCGGTCCGGGAGCAGACCTGGACATCCACTAGTTGGGACCCAGCCCCAGGCCTGAGCCGTGGTCCTGGGAGGAGTACCTCCTTTTCTCTGGGCCTCTCGGCCGGGCCGGGAGGGACACCAGAAAGTTGGCAGCACCAGAAGCTGGGGCCACAACTTGTGGCCGATTAGAACGCCTTGTTGCGGGCGCGGGGCACCCGAGGGCTTCCCGGGATAGGGCCCGTGGGGGCACACTGGAGAGGGGCCTGGAGGGGGGCTCAAGAGGGGGCTAGGACTGGCCCTGGAGCGTTGCCCCGACGGGCGCCTGACAGAGCAGCCAGGCTGGCACGCCGGGAATCCGTGTATATTTATACCGGCTGCGTTGGGCAGGGGCTTGAGGGTAGATCCGGCCGGGTAGCCCGAGGAGCCGCGGGTTACATGCTGGCCCCAGAGCCCGTGCCATTCGCAGTGGGACCAGCGGGAACGGTAGGTTCAGGGCGCGCGTCGCTTGCCAGCCTGCATGCGGGGCGCCGCTGTGCGCCCCTCCCCGCCGGGTGCCCAGGCCGGGTGTAAGAGCACGCACCGCGTGGGACTGGAAGGGACGCGGACTTCGTTCGCATGAGCCTACCCCCATAGGACTGGCCCCTCCGATTGGCCGCAGAGAATGCGTGCATTTGTTTACACCTGGGGAGGGGGAGGTCGGGGGCGGAACCTGTGAGAATCTGCCCTGTCCCCGCATGGTGACTTGATCCCTGAGGGCAGCTATGGGTGGGCTCCCTGACAGGACTGAGGAGGGCTAAGTCAAGGCCCTGGTACCCTAGGGACCATCTTGGAGGACCCTGTCCTCCATCTATGGCCATCTTTCCTTCAGCCTGACAGAGCTGTCCTTCCTTCCACTACTGTCTCCAGCCACTGTGCTGCCCTTCCAGGGGCCCTTCCACTTTCCATCCCCTCTTCAACACGGCCTGGGTGGGGGCTCATTTCTTCTGAAGAGGAAGCAAATCTCTCCAGGGCTCTCAGTCTGGGGCACAGAAAGCTAGAGGGATCAGAACTGTTCCATTAAAAAATAATAATAATAATCTTTTACTGTTTTAGGTGAAAGTTTACACATCAAATTAGGTTCCCCTTTAACAATGTTTATATAAATTGTCCCCTGCCATTGGTTACCATTTTTACAATGTGTCAGCATTCTCATGACTTCCATTCTATTTCTTCTCTTTCCATTGATCTAGCTTCCCTTCCTTTTCTTGCCTTTTCATCTTTGCTTTTGGGTAAATGTTGACTGTTTGGTCTCATATAGTTAATTGTCTAAGGGAGCACATTACTCAAGGTTGGTATGGTTTGTTTAATAAGCCAGTGAGTTATTTGACTGAAAGAGGACCCACTCAAATAGCTTCAATTCCAAGTTCAAAGGTTATCTTAGGGCAATAGTCTTGGGGGTTCCTCTGATTTCTATTGGTCCAGTAGGTGTGGCCTTTTTTAGGAACTTGAGTTTTGTTCTACATTTTTCTTCCATTCTATCCAGGACCTCCTACTGTGTCTCTGATCAGAATGGTCAGTAGTGGTAGCCAGGTACCATCTAGTTCTGGTCTCCGGTTAGAAGAGGCTGTGGTTCATGTGGGCTATTAGTCCCAAGGACTAGACTCTTCTTTGAGCCTTTAATTTCCTTCATTCTCTTTTGCTCCATACTAGGAGAGCCAATAGTTGTATCTTAGATGGCCACTTGCAAGCTTTTAAGACTCCAGACACTACTCACCAAACTAGGATGTAGGACACTATCTTTATGAACTATGTCATGTCAGTTGACTAAATTGTCCCCTGAGGCTATGGTCCCAAGCCTTTTAACCCAGTACCAGTCCTGCAAGTTGTTTGGATATGTCTAGGAAGCCTCTGTAACTGTGTCCCCTACGTGGTTTGTTATATATGTGGTGACATACACAGCACTCAACAGAAAAGAGCTGTTTCTTTTTTGCGGGAAGGAGCTGCAGCATAGCCACTGAGACTTTCCTGCAAGAAGCACCACTGGTGCTTGAATGAAGCCAGGTGATGAATGGAGCCAGGCCCAGCTCATCTCCGAGAGGGCTGGATTGACTGCCATCAGGAATGGGAGTCTCTGACTCCTCGATACTGGGGGCAGGGACTGTGTCTCTAGAGAGGGTATGGGGGGGAGTGCCTCAGAACTGACTTCTGCCTGGGCTGCTGGAGCCAAGGCCCTCACTACCCTCTCAGTGCTGGTTCTTCAATGCTGGTTCTTTGGGCCCACATCACAAAAGCCCACCAGTCCAGGGTGGGCTTGGAGTCCAGGGCTCCAACAGGTGGGACCATGACAGTTGAATGCTCCTGTCCTGTGCCTGCTGTCCTAGCTTTAGAGCCCCACGCAGGTGGAGAAACTGAGGCACAACAGGACAGGCTGGGTGGTTCATGATCTCTGGGCTGGATCACAGAAGGATTTGGAGCTAAACTGAGCAGCCCGGGCAGTCTGGGCTGGGTGTTGGGACAGGCACTCAGTTTGCAGGGAAAACTTGTTGTGGGAGGAGGGGGCTGGCCACAGAGGAAGTGCAGTGCTGGCATCTGTGGATGGAAGGCGGTCTATTCCGTGGCAGGATGGGGACCCTGGGGCAGGATATTCCAGAGTGAACACTTGGAGCAGCTGAGATGAGCTGGGGGCTTGCAGAGAACCTTGGACCCGTTCCATTTATTTAACAACATTTACTGAACACCTACTATGTGCTTGTGCATGTTCAGTCTGGTGGGCAGAAGGCAGGCCTTTGATACTGGATGGGAGGACAGATGTGGGGGGGTGGGTACTCTAGAGGACCAGGAGGCGCTTCAGGAACCAAAAGGAAGGACCAGCTGCTGGGTCAGGAGGGGCTTTCCGGTCAGCCGCCTGGGGTGGCTTGGTTTTGAATTTCCGCTCTGCAGGCCATGTCCTGTACCCAGCCCCTCAGCCGGCACGTCTGCACACATGCATAGTTGCTGAGGATGAGGATCACCCCAACTGACCGTCATCTCCATAGGTCTTTCCCATCATTCAGTAGACAAGCCAGGAGCTCTGAGCTTTCCATCTAGACCTGACCTTGTGGCCCTGGTGAGCTCAGCCCCACTTTCTGGATGTCCCTACACCTGGTCAGTAGGGGAATAGACTGCCCTTGTGGGGACTTGGGAGTAAGGTGGCAGCCTTCTTGTGGAGCCTTGCCTGGCCATCCCTGCAATGCCACTGGGCCGCCTTCCCCCTTGCCTGGGTCTTCTGACTCCCTCTCCACTTCTTGTTTCTTCCGGGTCTTTCTCTGCTTTTCATTGGCCATCATTCTTTGTCTGACTTGCTGTCTCTCAGTCTCTTCCTCCATCTGGCTATCTCTGACTGGTTGGTCATCTCTTCATGTCTATCTCTCACCCTCTCTGGTTGTCTCTGTCTTTCTCTGTCTCCTTGTCTGAATTTCTATTCACCTATCTACATGAAATTCCTGTCTTTCTGTGTGTTTTTCTCTGTCTGTGTCCTATTCTATCTGTTTCTCTGTCTCTCTGGATCAGTATGCATGGACACCTAATGTGTGTATATGTATTCTCTCCCTTCTTCCTCCCTGTCTATCTTTCTGCCTCTCTCTTCTCCTCCCTGACATTGGATGATGCCCTCCTCTAGGCTGGCCTTGCCTTTAGCCCCCTGTGGGGGTCTCCAATGAGTCCTGAGCTACCCCAGGCCCCTGCTCCAGTTTTCTTTGGGGCCAGGAGTCCGGCTGTCCAAATATTTGGCTGCCTCCAGGGAATTCCCAGTCAGCAGGAAAGAGGATGGGCTGCCTGGCTCAGGGTCTCCCTTGCTCCTGGGGGTCACAGACACGTGATGTCCTGTCCTTTGCGTTCGCTGGGCCTTGGGCGGCACGTTCTTCTCAGCAGGCTGGCAGTTGGGGGAAGGGGCTGCTGCTGGCTCTGGCCAGCCATCAAGAGGTTCTGGCTGCAGACTTTATTGGGGGTAACCTGAGCAAGGAGGATCCAGGGCTGGTCCAGAGGGTAGGCCAAATGACTGGGACTAGGCCCAAGTCTGAGCACCTCTTGGATGTCTGGAAAATGTTCCCTGCCACAGGAAAGTCCACCTTCCGGCCCCAGCTGTGGGCCTCTCAGATCCTCCCAGATACTCCGGATGCCCGGTACACAGAGGTACAGACCCCAGATCACAGGGCCAGGGAGCTGGAGGGCTGGGATGGTCAGTACGCCAATCTCTGGGCCAGCTGCCTTTCTCTAGGGTGGGCTCCCTCTTGCATGCCCGCCCCTCAGTACCAGCCTGGTATGGGCCACATACTGGCCCCTCAGTGTTGTTGACGGTGGTAAGGGAGTAGTGGATGGGGGACTGGCCTCTACTAGGGTCAAAATCTGGAGTTCTGGATCTTGGGAGAGGTAAGGGGTGACTTTTGGTACCTTCCCCTGTTCTACACACCCTTCCACAAGCCTTAGACCTCAGACCTGCTATCAGCTCCCCACAAAACCCGTGGCTGTACCTTGAGTACAGACAATTCGAATGTGTCAGTTGAACCTGGTTCCCCATTGACTGATCTGTCCTCGGAGTGGGGCTTCCCTTTGAGGCCTGGGGACACATGTGTGCAGAGGAGCAGTGATCTAGATGGGTGCCAGGGTGGGAGGGCACCCTGTCTCAGCTAAGAAGGGGAGTGGTGACGATGGGCTAAGCTAGAACTGGGGTTATCCCCGAGCCCCCGGAGATAACCACAGGGGACCCTCAAGCCAGACCAGCTGCCCCTCCCCTGAGATCTGGCTGAGGTTAGGGATGCCCAAGCTTAGGGTGTCTGGGGGTCACAGCAACAAGTTCTGCTGGATCTCTGCCCCCACCAGTGCATGCAACAGTGTTGGTACCTTCCTGTGGCCAGCCCTCTTCTGCAGACCTACTCATGTCCCTGAGCATCGGGAAGGAAGCCACAGCTCAGACCCCTGGGGATTCCAAGGACCTTAATCCCGGGACAGAGAGCTGTGCTTCCCCGAGCTGCTGACAAGAGAAGCCGCCCTCGGTGGCCTGAATTCCTGGGCCCCGAAATCTTTAATTAGCCCAGCCCAACACCTGCCAAGGTGTGCCTGATGAAGTCTCACCCTGTGATGCCCGCGTGGGCGGGCGTCACCTGCTGCACCATCCGTGTGGCTCCTGGCTCCCTCCTGGTCCTTATCTCTCAGCAGAGCAAACAGGCCCCAGGGCAGAGGCCTGGGCCATCGATTTACTGCCCTGACCCATGCTGCACCCATAAGAGATGTCATTCTGATGACTCACCCAGGGTCACAGTGATCTCTCTGCCCTGGTGTCTGACTCCCCTCTGGAGGTGAAGGCCTTGGAGAGGCTCCTCACTCCACCCCCAGCTCCAGCCAAGTCTCAGAGGGGACAGGGGGACACTGAGGTCTGGAGGGGGTGGAATATTCTGCCACAGCCACACAGCAAGGTAGGGCTGGGCAGGGCCTCAGACTCAGGGTGTTTGCTCTGGGTTTTCCTCATAGTGGGTTAGGATCTGCTGGCAGCTTTCCTTATATAAGGGGTCCTCGCCTCAGTCTACCCTGAGTCCCTGCTACAAAGGAGTCTGGGAAGTGACAGGCCTGAGGGGCTGAAGTGGTTGAAAATGGGCTGACAGCCCCAGGGAATGGCTGGGGCCTGCATGCCAGGCTAGAGTAAACCCCCAACACAGCCCCCAAGCCCTCAGCCCTGACCTACGGTGAAGTCAGACTCCTCGACTTGACCTTTAAGGCCTTGTCAGGCTTGTCTGTGGCGTGGAACCCTCAGCGAAACTCATTTCACCCTCACAGCCTACCATCTACATTCACACCACACCACAGGGCCTTTGCCGGTGCTGTGTCCTCTACCTCCAGCACTCTTTCCCCATTTCCACATATCGGGGCTCCCACTGGAACTTCAGGACTGGCTCCATCACCACTCCTCCTCCAGGAAGCCCCTTTGGCTCCTTCCTCTCCCCTTTACTGAGTCTGGGTGCTATGTGACCCACACTCAGTTACAGCAGGAGCTATAGAGTGGGGGATGTGTTTAGGGGTCTTGTCCTTTCCAGACTGGAGGTCATTGGAGGATGGGTATGTCAGGTCGTCTGTGGGATCTCAGGCCAGCCAGAGACCCAGCAGTGACTAGTCATGAGTAATAGCTACCAGGCCCTGAAGGTCTAGAACCAGGTCCTGCTAGGGGGTGGGGAACCTGGATCCAGGACTTCAGGTACCTCCCAGCAAGCCCATGCTATAGGCTGTAGTCTCCCTGGAGGCAATGCCTGGCTGCTAGGGAAGGATATTAAGGCAGAGAAGGGTGCTTTGTCCAGGCTGCCGACTCAGCACACTTTGAGGGCCTGTCCCAGCCTGTCCAGGGCAGGGGGCTGGGCGAGGGCAACCCCAGCTGAGTACCAGCCTGGAAACCAGGCACCGGCATCTCCACACCCAGGTGGGATCCTTGGAGGGGTGCTGATGGTGAGGCTTATGGCAGAGGCATGAGGAAAGGCTCACCTCTGGAGCCCTGGTCTAGAGGATGAGGGTTCGAGAAGAGATGGTAACATTGTCACGGTCCTGAGTGCGAGGGGAGGGGGTGCTGGTTGGGGAAGAGGGCTCAGACACAGGCATCAGGGGAGGGAGAGCAAGTTGAAGGGGTCCAGCGGTTCCAGTGTGGGGTCCCCAGGCCAAGGTGCCTGGGTTCTGAAGTCTGACCTGGGGCTCCCTGAGACAGTGGAGGACTATCTCTGATTAGTGATGTGTGTGGCTCTGGTTAGTACTGTGTGGCCTTCCCTACCCACTCCTACCCCCAAGCACTAAGTCTGAGTGCTAAGTCCAGGTTCAAGAGCAGACCTGAGACCACCAGAGCCTGGAGTGGGGATGGCAGATTCAGAGCAAGATTTGAGGTTTTCAAGTGGAGGGGGTTCCATGGCCTCAGGACCAGTCTCTGGCTGACCTGTCTGGCAGTGTTACCCCCTCCCTGGTCTCTCCTCTGGCCTTGGTGCTCCTGCTGGCAGGTCTGGCCTCCAGGATGTCCTCGCAGAGCCTGGAAGCAGTTTGCCCAGGCACCTTCTGGGCATGTGGTAGGTGACACCAGGCCCCAGTGATGGGAGAGGGGCCATGAGTTGTCTGGGCAGTGGGGTGGAGGGGCAGCTAGTTCCTTCAAGGCCAAGCAGAGCCAAGCCCAGAGAGCAGGGAAAGGGGGCCTGATCCAGTGATCCAGTTCCCTCTCCAGCTGGCCGAGGCCCTGAACTCCTGGCCAGGGCTCAAGAAAATGGGGGGGGTTGCTCAGAGGGTCTGCTCCTGGAGGGTGGCACCTGCGGGTGGGGGTCCCCTGGCAGGGAAGGAGAGCCTGGTAGGATAACATGACCCTGAGGCCAGGGCTATGTGAAGGGTAAGGCCTGTGTGGTCCAGGGAACTGGGCCCTGGAGCACCCATTTCCTGGAAGGCCCACCAAGAGCCCTTCACAGCTAGGCGGGAAGGGCCCAGGTGTCCAGCCACCCAGCACTGCCTCAGGCCTCCTGGCTCCGGGGGGGGTTAGTCTCTGCGCCTGCCGTTCCCAGCGCCAGCTCTCAGCCCACAGAAGGCCTTTTGTTCTGGCTGCCAACAGTGCCCGCCGGGCGGCTGGGAACAGGGCCCACAGCCCTCACCCTGTCCCGAGGCCTCCAGCCATCGGGCAGTATCATTCTAGGTTGGCCAGGAGGCCCCTGGCAAGTGAGAGCAATGCAGGAAACCATCTCCCAGTATTAATGTCAGAGAGGGAGAGGCAACTCAGGGCCCACCTCTAGAGTGGGGCCTGGGGGCCTGGGACTCAGTATCTGGGGGTCCGGGTGCCCCTGAGCTCTGAACTCAGGTCATCCAGCTGACGCTTACTTCACAGACAGGGAAACTGAGGCCCCAAGGGCTTGTCTCGGCTGCTGTGTGTTTGAGGAGGGAGCCACATACTGGCTGAGGTGTCCCGCCAGGATAGCCTGAGAGACCCAGGTATGGCAGCTTTACCCTCCTGAAGGCAGGTCCCGGGGAGGCAGAAGATGGAGCCACAAATGTGCACGTATGTTGTGAGCGCCCCCCAGGGAGGTGCACCATGGCTGCAGGCTCTACCTGGGAGGCTAGGCAGTGGGCCCAAACAGAAGATAACCAGAGGGACCGTCTGCTCTGCAGACTTCTGACCTGTGTTGGTGTGAAAGCTAGTGCTCCTGGTGGTGGTGCCTGAGCCATGGAGGCACCTCTGCAGACGGAGATGGTGGAGCTGGTACCCAATGGCAAACACTCGGAGGGGCTGCTCCCAGCCACCACCCCTACGGCGGACAACCAGAGGTGAGCAGAGGAGGGACCCAGCCATGGCTCAGGACAGGGCAGAACAGGGCAGGGGTACAGAGCAAGGGGCTAGAACCAAGCCGCCTGTCCTGCCTGTGCCTGCAGAGTCGAGGGCCCCAGAAGGAGCTATGTTGAGGGCGAGGACTTTCTGCAGAAAAGCCCAAGCAAGGAGCCACACTTCACTGACGTGAGCCGGGGCAGCAGTGGGGGCTTGGGGCACTGTTGTCAGCATGGGTGATGGGAGGCCCAGGGGCAGTGAGGGAGCACCACGGTGCCTCAGGCCGTGCTGACTATCTCCACCCCTCCTCATCCCACTCTGGTGCCCACAGTTCGAGGGGAAGACATCGTTTGGGATGTCAGTGTTCAACCTCAGCAACGCCATCATGGGCAGTGGCATCCTCGGGCTCGCCTATGCCATGGCCAATACAGGCATCATCCTTTTCCTGTGAGTGCCCTCAGTGAGTCTTCTGTTAGATAGACTCAGGGGCTGGGAGCTCAGCAAGCTGCCAACCATGACCTCCCAGGACCTGCCAACTCCCCATACCTAGGCCCAGCCTACAGTGGGTGGGCACTTCTTACACTCAATCCAAACCACAGCTAAAAAAAACAGCCAAGGTCGGACAAATATACCTCACCGCTGAGCAAACCCTCTGAGGTCATGACACCGGGCCAGCCTTACAGGCCTGAGTCTTTCCTTCCACCATGTCCACGTGTGGTGGCCAAATCCCCATGGCCGGCCTCGTGTGGGTACATGTGTCATTCACCTGGGGGCTCTGCCCTGCAGCCTGAATGGAAAACCTGTTTATTCCAAGGCCTCAGCGGCAGGAGGTGCTCAGAGGGCCCACTTCTGGGTCATGTCCCACCCTGGTTCACACAGGGGGTGTTCACCACCTCTGGGGCCTGCTGAGCTTGCACTGCACCTGTTTGGGGTCCAGGCACCCAGGGGCTGCACAGCCAGGTCTTCTGGAGCCCACTACCCCCTGCCAACCAGGAGAGCCCCAGTGGCCTCTTGTCACCCATCTTCCCAGGTTCCTGTTGACAGCCGTCGCCCTGCTCTCCAGCTACTCCATCCACCTGCTGCTCAAGTCCTCGGGGATCGTGGGTGAGCCTCAAACCAGGCCTTCAGCAGGGGGTGTGGTATTGAGGAATGCCCCTGACTGTCCTGACCTCTGTATCCACAGGCATCCGTGCCTATGAGCAGCTGGGCTACCGTGCCTTCGGAATGCCGGGGAAGCTGGCTGCAGCCCTGGCCATCGCCCTACAGAACATTGGTGGTAAGGCCAGGGGCAGTGGTTGGTGGGTGGACAGGTCTGAAGGTTGGCTGGTTTGCCTAACCCCAGGATCTGCTTGCCCTTCTGCCCCCAGCCATGTGCAGCTACCTGTACATCATCAAGTCGGAGCTGCCTCTTGTCATACAGACCTTCCTGAACCTGGAAGAGAAAACTTCGTGAGCCCCAGGGTGGGGAGGGACTGGGTGAGGCTGGGAGGCCCTAGTCCACCCCTTCACATCCACCCACTGGCCCTGGGGCCTCATACTGGGCGAGTGGAGGGGATGGAGAGCTGCTGGTGAGCCAACATTCAGCACACAGTTGTCATGAAACATCTAGGGGAACCCCCAGGGAGGGGACGTGTATGGGTTGGGGTGGGGGATGGTGAGGCTGAGAAAGCTGGGCCACCTGGCCCTAGCCTGTGAGCGTGAGTGGGGGTGAGAGCCTCCAGGCTTAGCTCTAAGCACCTGCTATTCCTGACCATGACTTGGGGGTTAGCACCCCCACCACCAAGAGCTTAAGCCCAGGGTGTCTCTGTTGCCCATCACTTTAGCCAGCCCTGCCTGGACACCAACCACATTTTGTGGGTGGGAAGGAGAGAGCAGACAGCTAGGTCTACGCTCACAGCCCAGCCTGGGCAAGCAGAGGGGTTGAGAGGCTAAGGGCAGCTCCAAGAGGAGAGAAACAAGCTGGATCCCTTTCTCAAAGAGTTGGCCTTCGGACTTGCCCTTGAAGGATGGCCTTGTCCCTTATCTCCCTGTGCCCCATGCCTGTTCCAGAGGCCAAGAGGGACCACAAAGTTGGCAAGGCTCTGAGACCCCCTTGGAAAACGCCCCCCTCCAGAGCCAGGTCCTTTTATCTCACCCATCTCTCTCAGCCCCTTGGGTCCTCTACCTGTGTGTCCTGAGCAGTGACATAATCGTAACAGTTACCAGGCCAGTGCCTCAGTCCACCATGAGGAGGATGCTGGGACGGTACCTATTTCGCAAATGGGGAAAGGGACACTCAGAGCTGAAGACAAGTCTTCTCCAGAGGTCACTCAGTGGCATCACTGGTGACTATGATTGGGGGAGGCAGGTAGCCCTGCCCTGGACAGAGAGGGCTCTGACTCTGGCTCCCATTCCCATCCCCACAGGGACTGGTACGTGAATGGAAACTACCTGGTGATCCTAGTCTCTATCACCGTCATTTTGCCCTTAGCACTTATGCGGCAGCTCGGTGAGTGGTGTGTCAGGGTTAGGGACCCTCAAAGGGGATAGTAGAGGGAGCAGAGGAGGGGCTCCCCAGTCTCACAGCCCTCCTTCACTTTGTAGGCTACCTGGGCTACTCAAGTGGCTTCTCTCTCAGCTGCATGGTGTTCTTCCTAATTGCAGTGAGTCACCCTCTACACCAGTTGAGGAAGAGGGCAGATCTCCCAGCGGAGCCCTCTGTCAGAGGGATGGGCAGATCTCCCAGCGGAGCCCTCTGTCAGAGGGATGGGCAGATCTCCCAGGGAAGCCTGGATCAGAGGACAGCGCCTCCGTTTCTGATCTAAGTGTGGCCCTATGGTGACTCCCCAGGTAGCCTAGCACAGCCCTGATACCCTCGTCTCCACCCAGGTCATCTACAAAAAGTTCCATGTGCCCTGCCCGTTGCCCCTCAACGTTACCAACATCGTGGGCAACTCCAGCCACGTGGTCATCGAAGAGGAGGCACAGCTGCAGGTGGAGACTGAGGCTGCAGCCTTCTGCACCCCGAGCTACTTCACACTCAACACACAGGTACTGACAGGCTAGGGTGGGGGCAGGGGACCCAGCAACGGTGGCGGGGGGCACCGTAACCCAGTCCCCATGTTTCCCCAGACGGCGTACACCGTCCCCATCATGGCCTTCGCCTTCGTCTGCCACCCTGAGGTGCTGCCCATCTATACAGAGCTCAAGGAGTAGGTGTCCATGACTGGGAGACAGCGCGGGGCAGCCTTGAGCTGTCTTGGAGAGAATGGATGTGGTCCCAAGAATGGGGGTGATAGTGACAGGAGCCAAGTAATTTTATCAGAGATCTTGCTGATTCCCATGAGGTGGGGTTGGGAGCAAGAAGGAGGCTCCCATGGGTGTGGGATGGTGAGAGTGTGGTGCCAGAAAGATCCCAAGGGCAATGGGGCTCTCCCAATGTGGCCCCTCTGGCACCAGCCCTCTCCCTCACCCCACTACCCCATAGCCCCACCAAGAGGAAGATGCAACACATCTCCAACCTGTCCATTGCCGTCATGTACGTCATGTACTTCCTGGCTGCCCTCTTCGGCTACCTCACCTTCTACGGTATGGCTGGACCGGTGGGGGCAGAGGCCAGGCTGGGGGCAAGGGACTGGCCAGTGGCCATGGCACCCCGCATACTATAGGCGCTCATTAGGTGTGTGATACCTGACTGTGCTCTGCAGCTGTGGAGGTGAGTCTGAGCGCCACTCACCACAGTGTCAGGATTGGCCCAGCAGCACAGGGCCCAGACCCCTCCCTGGGTCACCTATTGACCACCCTCCCTGCCCGCCACAGACGGGGTGGAGTCGGAGCTGCTGCACACCTACAACAACGTGGACCCGTTTGATGTGCTGATTCTGTGTGTGCGAGTGGCAGTGCTGACGGCAGTCACACTCACAGTGCCAATCGTTCTGTTCCCGGTGAGCCAATGGGCAGGTAGCCAGTCCAATGAGCGGGTAGGGCTGATGGGACTGATGGGCTGATGGCTCTCCACCCCCACCCCTCAGGTACGCCGGGCCATCCAGCAGATGCTATTTCAGAACCAGGAGTTCAGCTGGCTGCGGCACGTGCTCATCGCCACCAGCCTGCTCACTTGTATCAACCTTCTGGTCATCTTTGCTCCCAACATCCTGGGCATCTTTGGGATCATTGGTGAGGGTCTGGCCCTGTTGTACGTGAGGGAGGGCATTTCCCCAGAGAATTTCCCTTCTGCAAATCCTGGCAAACTCTTGAGCTCACACCCTATATTTAAGTGATGACTGTTGGTCATGTGCACGCTTAACCTCCCCCTGACCTTTTGTCCTTAAGGCTATTTTAACCCCGTTAAGGGCTCAGAACCACCGAGTCAGGGGCTAGACCAGCCCCCTCCGGGGGGTAGGGGGAAGCCCAAGGGTCAGGGGCCTCCCTACAGGATCTTATTGAGTCTTGTTCCCATTTCGCATATGATGAGACTGAATTTCAGGGTTATTAAGGGAGAAGCATGGCCACACAGCTGGCAAGTGAGAGAGGCCTGATTCCCAGGACCGCTGGACTCCATGTTTGGTGCTCTGTCTACTGCCCCATCCCAACTGGGGCTTTGAGCTGGAAGGTCAGAAATTCCTGAGGCATCTTTAGGGTGACCCAACTGAGGAAACTGACTCCCCAACACAACTCCTCACGGATTGATGCACGGACCTGGGGGCTAAGCCTCGTGAAGATCATGGCCAGAACTCTTAGTTCTATGGATCTGAAATCCAATTCAAAATGAGTTAAGCAGAAAAGAATCTATTGGTTCGAATAATGGGAAAGCCTTCAGGAATAGCTGTATCCAGGAACCCAAACAAAATCCTCAAAGCTCTGCCTCTGCCCATCTCTTGGCTTGGCTTTTCTCTTTGTTAGTTTCATTCACCAACAGGTCCTCCTGACATCAACGGCATCAGCCTTCCATCCTGGTGGACAGAGAACAAGGAGAGGGGATGGTGGGTTACTTACTCAGAATCAAGTAGAGCTAGGGACAATTCCCCCATGCTCTGGGACCTTGATGAGACTCCCCTAACAAGAGATGTTTGATCTAAGCCTTAGCTGATAGGTGGACATTAGCCAGCAGTGGCCATGCCTTGTTCTTTTGCAGGTGCCACATCTGCCCCATGCCTCATATTCATCTTTCCTGCCATCTTCTACTTCCGCATCGTGCCCACTGAGAAGGAGCCTGCGAGGTCCACCCCTAAAATCCTGGTGCGAGGGACCTGGAGGTTGGTGGGCTGGTGTCGGGGGTTAGGGGGCTGCCCTGACCTCAGACCTGACACTAACCTCTGACCCCTCAGGCCCTTTGCTTCGCCATGCTTGGTCTCTTGTTGATGACCATGAGCCTGAGCTTCATCATCATTGACTGGGTCTCCGGGACCAGCCAGCATGGAGGAAGCCACTAGATTGCCCCTGTCCTGCCTACTCGTCCCAGCACCCCTGCCCAGACTGTCCAGCCCCTACTCCCATCCAGTGGCCAGTCACAAAGCAGGAGAAGGACAAGTTAACATGATGACATTTGGCCCTGCCCCACATCCTCTCTGTAGAAGTTCTTGTGTTAAAGAGCCAGAACCAAGGCCTTTGGGCCACCACCATGCTGCAGGGGCTTCCTTAGTTGGAGGTTGGGGTGGAGATGCACCCCTTGCCCCCTTTTGTCACCTCAGATCCTGCCACGCTCCTCATCTTCCTTGCACAGATGCATATACTAAGGGCCAGCAGCTGCCTCTGAGCTCACACAGCCTGTAGGGACACACAGGCTGGAACACAGGCCTGCTGCCATCCCCTACCCTGCCACTAGGGCCAAGGTCTGTGCCCTGAGGCCTCATCTCCCCCAGCACCCTTGCCTTCCCTCCTTCAGTTCCCCAGGCCCCTTTCAGGCCCTTGGGCTCAGGCCCTTGAAAACCTCTGTCCCTTTCTCCCATCCCCCACCAGGAGGAGACCCTCCACCCCACAGCTGGAGTCAGTGGGTTCTGCTGAGAGTGGAGCTAGTATGGGCTCCCCTAAGGGACCCCTACCTTGCCCTTCACCAGTCCTGGGGAGACTGAGGCTTCCCCTACCCCCGTCCCACCCCCAGCCTGAGTCCTGGGCCACAGCTCACATTCTGCTGCTGGGAGAAGGGAGAGGCTGAGCTCAGAGTGTCCCTATACCTGGGAGGCCAAAGATCCCAGGGGCCAGCCTGAGGCTAGGGTGGGGAGGCTGGTAGCCCTCTTTTATAAATATTAGACATAAGACCAGCTGTGTTTTATGTTCTTAGGCTGTATGACTTCCGGGTTCCTGGAAGGTAGAGTGAAGGCCAGGGTATGATGGAGGCCCTCCTGCCCCCTTCCCTGGGGTGGGGATGGGGACAGACCACCCCACCCCACCCCCTGCCTCCCAAACCAACCATCAGTGCTCAGACCCGGCTCTGGGCCTGGGCCAGGCTCAGCACAGACCTGCTTTCTCACGGGGTGAGGTGGGGAGGAATTAATGAGGCCCTAGGAATTGGGACAGAAAGAGGCCTCCGGAAGGAGGCAACGTGAGGTGCATCCCCAGCAGCTTCAGGGAGGGTCTGAGTTGGGGGCAGCTGAGCTGCAGAAGCCCCAGGAAGGGCCCCCTATCCTACCCTCCCCCGGCTCCCAAGCTGCCTTGTCAACCCTCTGTCAAATCCCCAAGTCTGGGGACAAAAATCCAGGGATCCTGTGCCCTGTTGGGCTGATCTTTTTATTAACAGTAAAATCCACTGTGAATAAAGGTGGGTTAGTGAGTCCCTGTGTGTGAGCAGGGTTGGGAGGTAGAGGGTCAAAGGCAGGCTGGGGGCTGCAGGGAGTCGAGGCAGCCCCAGGTGCCCAGGCCTGGTGGGACCGGGAAGCTGCCCGCTGCCTCCGGCAGGCCTGAACCAGCTGGGGCCCAGTGGGATGGAGCTGCCTGGGCTCTGGCACCAAACTCTCATTAGGAGAGACCCTGCACCCAGCTAGACCGCCAGCAAAAGGACAGCAGGAAAAATCCAGTTTGAGCTTACTATGTGGCTGCCAGCCCTGGAAACCCCTGAAGAAAGAACTTCCTCAAGCTGGTGGTTGTTAGGTCCACGGCAGTGCCAGCTGGGCAGAGGGAGGCTTCCTGAGTTCGGCTTTCCTCAGCCCCAGGTGCCTGACTCCAGCCTGGAGACTCACAGAGGAGCCCCGTGGCCCCAGGAAGGAGGCTGGACACTAGCCTACAGGTGGCTATGGCCCAGGGTGCCCTGGCAGGAGGAGTTGCCCTCTGGGGTTCTCTGGCTTTTCCCCCATAAAGTGTGGCCATAGCCCTTTCTAGGCTCCTTGGTGCCTAGGGGTAGGAGTCAGTAAAGGGTGAGGTCCATCCCACAAGCAGACCCTAGGGGTCTTCTTTAGCACTCCATCCAAAGAAGGCTGCAGGTCAGAGCAGCAGCAGGACTGGTGGAATCCTGTTAAGATGTCAGGCCTGCCTCAGGCCTCTTGGATCAGAGGATGTGCCGACAGTGTCCACCCCACCAACACACACAGTGTGGAGAGGGCCATCAGCCCTGAGAGGCCACCCTGGCCTGCCCAAGTAGTCCTCCTCCAGCTGGACTGGTGGGCGGCAGGCTTCAGAGGTGGGATGGTGGGGCAGGGTGCAGGTGAAGTAGCCGATATACTCAATCCACTGCCCACATGACTGTTGATTGAAAATTAGTGTCCTTCATCCCCAGCTGTCAAGCTCCAGCCACTCAGCCTCCATGTGGATGGGTCTGTAGGTCCTTGGGCATCATTAAGCATTTTCTTTTTTAATTTTACTTATTTTGTTGTTGAGAATATACACAGCAAAACATACACCAATGCAACCGTTTCTACATGTACAATTCAGTGACATTGATTACATTCTTCAAGTTGTGCAATCATTTCCACCCTCCTTTTCTGAATTTGTTTCTCCCCCTTTAACATAAACTCACTGCCCACTAAGGTTCCTATCTAATCTTTCCAGTGGCTGTTGTCAACTTAATCCCATGTAGACAGAGCTTAAAAGAGCATAATGCTCAAGGTAGACTTTTTTTACCAGTTAATTTAAGGTATTGTTTGGCTTTAAAAAGAACTTCAGGGGGTATTTTTGGTTTAAAGTCTTTAAGCATTTTTGCAAGCTTTGAAGAGTTTCCCAGGTTGTTTTTTCCCCTTCTTTTTTGCCCTTTAAAATGTGCCCTGTCTAGAATATAGACAAGTTAGAGCAGCTGGAAAGTTTTTCTAGAGCAGCTGGAAAGTCCACCACAGAGGTCTTCTATATTTCTATTCACTGTTTTTTCTTATGGATGCTTGTTATAGAAAAATGGCAATATGATCAGGATAAGGGGCAAAAGCATGGGCTTCAGACTCCCTGTTCAGCCTGCACCCTCCTCTCCCTGGGCACATTTACACACTCCCTATCAACTAAACAGGGATTCACTCGTTCACTCATTCATTCAACAAGTGTTTATTGAGATTTCCTACATGCTAGGCAGTCTTCCAGCAGCTGTAAATAGAGTAGTGAGCAAAGGGAAGACACCCGCCTTGCTTGAATTTGCATTCTAGGTGGGTGATTCAGACCAGAAACGTGAAACCTAACCACTAAGTTACATCATTTGTTAGAAGATACTCAGTGCTATGGGAAGTAAGAAAGGTAGGGTAAGGTGATAGGGAACATGAAGGTCGGGGGAGGGGAGAGGTCAAGGTGGGCCTGACCACTGAAAAAGAGCTGTCTGATCCGAGATTTGGAGCCGGAGGCAGCAGCAGCCATTTGGATGGTTGCAGGGGAACTTCCAGCCAGAGGGATCTGCCAGAGCAAAGCCCTAAGGCAGGACACCCCTTGCATGTGAGGGGACAGCCAGAGAGGCAGAAGAAGGTAGAAGGGGCAGGTGGGGGCTAGTAGGGGGCAGATGTTGTGGGGCCTTGTCAGCTACCATAAGGACTTTGGGTTTTTCTCTTTGTGAGATGAAAGCCCATGCCAGGTCCTGAACAGAGAAGGGGGCAGGACCTGATCTGACAGTAACTCCAAGTTCTAAATGGGTTATCCTGGTTGCTGCATTGAGACTAGACTCCTGGGTGAGGAAGACGGGGGATGAAGGGTGACATGAGGCTGCTGCAGTTGTTCAGGACAGACGTTACTGGGTGGCTCAGCCCAGGTGGCGGCAGAGCTGGGATGAGACGCTGGGCTTTTTCAGAAGGTGGGGCGGCAGGGTCTGGGCATGGGTGGAGGGGCAGAGAGGAATCAAAAGTGGTTCCAAGGCTGTGTAGCCTGAGCTACTAGAGGAACGAACTGCCATTCCATCCACTGAGGGAGGCTGGGGGAGGAGCAAGCTTGTATCAGTTATGCACATGAAGAGTTTGAGATACTGACTGGCTATCCAGTGGAAATGCTAATACAGCCACTGACTGTGTGACTCTGAAGTTTAGTAGAGAGGCCAACACTGGAGCCTTGGATGAGGAGGCAAAGTGAGTGGATTGTATTTAAAGCCATGGGCCTGCGGAGATGAGTTTAGTCAGAGGAGGGCAGTGGTCAGGACTGAGTTCCAGAACACTCCACAGTTAGGAGATGGGAGAGATGAGAAACAACCAGCAAAGGAGCTGAGCAGGAGCAGCAAGGAGGTGAGAGGAAACCAGGAGAGTGTGAAAACCTGGGAGCCAAGCGAGCATCAAACAATGCTGAGGAGGTGAGGGTGGAGAATAGACCACTGGCTTTGGCAATGTGTTGGTCACTAAGGACCCTAACCACATCAGTTTCATAGAGGGAGGGTGTCTTAGTGACCTAGTGCTGGCGTAACAAAAATACCAGGTGGGTGGCTTTAAAAACAGGGATTTACTATCTCACCGTTTTGGAGGATAGGAGTCTGAATTCAGGGTGTCAGCAGGACTATGCTCTATTTGCTCTAGGAAAAGATCATTCCATGTGTCTCTCAGCTTCTGGCAGCCCCAGGCACTTCTTGGCATTCCTTGGCTTACAGACAGATCCTCACATGGTCTCTTCCCCTGTGTATGTGACTCTTCATGTCTGTTTTCCCTTTTTACAACACAACACTCAGAAGGATTAAGTTTAGAACCCACCCTACTCCAATATGACCTTATTAATGTAAGAAAAGAAAACCCTATTACCAAACAGGGTCACATTCACAGGCACAGGGGTTAAGACTTCAACATATCTTTTTGTGGGACACAATTCAATCTGCAACAGAGGGACAAGCCTGACTGGAGTGTATAGAGGAGTGAGTGGAAGGCTGGAACTGGAAAGAGTGAGTGTAGCCAACTTATGTGAAGTGACAGGGGACCGGGAGTGACAATGGCGAACAGAGGCTTTTAAGGTGGACTGGGGAGAAGACAGGAGCCCTGGTGGTGCAGTGGTTAAAGCACTTGGCTGCTAACCAAAATGTCAGTGGTTTGAACCCACCAGCTGCTCAGTGGGAGAAAAATGGGGCAGTCTGTTTCCATAAGGATTTATAGCCTTGGAAACCCTATGGAGCAGCTCTCCTCCAATGGGGTAGCAGCTATGAATTGGAATCAACTAGACGGCAGTGGGTTTGGCTTGGTATAGTTTGAGGAGAAGAGGGGAAGAGAGATTGGAAGAAGCTGGTAAAATGGCGGATTGGAGATAGATGAAGAACTTTTGGGATCAGGCCGGAAGACAGGTGGACATTGGACAGTGGGGCCTGGGCATCGGGGAGGTGTGCGGGGTGGCCACTGACTAGCCTGGCCAAGTGCTAGTGGCTAGGGACATTGTGTGTCCAGGATCCAGCCTGGGGCAGTTAGGAGCTTGTGGGGGGACCCAGGAGTCTCATCCAGGCTTCTGTCCTGATCCCGCTTTAAAATCACCCAGCAACTGACCTTCTTTCATACAACTTGGAGCAGTAATAATTGACTGAAAGTTGCTTAGGAAGAAAAAGTAGCAAAAGGTCCCTGGAAAACATCTGAACGAACAAATCTGCTTTCAAAACCGCACAAGGCTGCAAGCCCGCGTGGCCCTGCACAGCCGGACCTGGACAGGATTATCCGCGACCTAATCCCCGGAGACCGGCGGGAGGCGGCCTCTGCTGCCCCCTGGCGGTCAACGGCTGAGTCTGGATTAGGCGGAAACCCACCCGCACGTTGCTGGGCCGAGCGGCTGGGACGGTCAGCCAGAGGCCTGCAGCTGGGCCTCAAGGCTCCGAGGCAGTCTAGGAAGGCTTCCCGATTGGCACATGGGAGGAAGGCAGCGAGACTTCATGCTGTGTACAGTGGCAGGTGAACGGGGCACTGCCAGTCTGTTCCTCACTGGGTTGTGTCCTCAGCGAGTCAAGCCCAAGCCTTCCACCAGCTGCCTGACCTTGGAGGGGTCCCAGAGTGGAGGAAGGGGTCTGGCCCAGCCTTCTGAGAGTCCCTCCAAGTATTTCCCAGCCCCTCTGCCTATCATGCTGGTGTCTTTGAGGTCAAATTCAGTCAGGCACCGGGAGCCCCCTAGGGCACAGCCGACCCTTGGGCTGGATACGGCAATGGGAACGGAAGCTGCCCGGCCCTCAGGAGAAGAATCACCCGAATCACAGTTTAATCTCCCCTTTATGAAGAGGGAGGCCGGGGAGCGTCCTGGAATGGAGCGTCCAGCAGAGAAAACGGCGGGAGTGAAGACCCCACAGCGCGAGAAGCAGAAAGGCGGGTATGATGGACACGTGCTGCCACGGCCTGGCGAGGGCCTGGCGGGCTGGGGTCAGCCTGCGGGTGAGGGCAATAGCGGGGTGACGGAGGGCTCCGGGCTGGAGAGGATGCAGAACGGCTGCTATCCGTGGGGGGAGGCCCTCGATAGCCCAGGAGGGGCAAGTACGCGGAGGCGCGGGTTAGGGCCAGAGGCAGGACCGGGTGGGAAGGTAGCCGCGAGAGGAAGCAGGGAGGAGAGGAGGTGGCTGCAGGGAGGTGGGGGCTGGGCTGGCCGCGACTGCCGCGTTGCGCCTATGGCCCACTAGGAGGCGCCGCTGCCTCGCGAAGCCGCGTCCCTGCCTCCCGCGGCCACCGAGATCCACGCTCCGGCCTAGAAAAGCCCCGGAAGAGGCGGGGGAGCGCGCCCCGAGGCTGCTTCCGGTTTGAGCTCGGCTGAGCGGGCCTGCGACGGTGGAGGCCCCCGTGGGCGGGGGGAAGTAAGAACATGTTGGGGAGAGGGGGCGGAGTGTGAGGACTGAGGGGTGCCAGGTGGCAGCCAGGGAGAGAGGTCGAAGACAGGCGCGGTTGCGAGGGCAGAGGGTGGGGATGGATGATAGGGGCAGGAGGTGCAGGTCCCCCTGTCTGCAAGGCTGCACCCTGGAAAGATCAATGGCTACGCCTGGGCCTCTCCCGCCTATCCCTTTGTGTAACGCAGTCCTGAGTCCATGGGGACCTCAGCGCGGGCCTCGACCTGGGGCAGCTTAGGAAAGGTTTCCTAGAGAAGGCGAAGTGGGAAGGACACTCCAGGAGAAGGATACAAAGGCGAGGAGGCAGGGATGGGGGCATCAGGAGCCCCCTTTAGACCGACTTTCTGTAAAATTTGGAAGAGAGGCTAAGCCTTCTGGTGAGGCTGAAGAGCACTGGGGTCAGCCCAAGCCCTGTTCAAGGAGGCAAAAGCTTGGCCCAGTTACATGTAGCCTTCCCTGTCCTCAGTACTCTTCTCTCCCAAGGAAGGGAGGACACCCTTGTCCCTATAGGCCTTCACTCCCATCACCCCCACCTCCTGTACTGCATGGTGGCCACTCCCAGCATCCCTGCCTTCACTCTTGTTCTCAGGGGCCATTCTCCATATACCAGCCAGAAGGAACTTTAAAATATCAGATCGTGTCTCTTTTCCTTAAAACCTTCACACTTGGAGTAAAATTTAAACTCCTAGCCCCATGGCCCTGATGATCTGGCCCCGGCTGACCTCCCACCCCTGTCAATAGCCCACAGCCTGGTCTGTTACTTCAGGCCACTTCATTGGTCCTCATCTCGGGGCCTTTGCACTGGCTGATAGCTTTTCAGAAGCTTTTTCTCCACCAGCCTGAAGCAGCCCCCAACCATACTGGTCCCTTGGGTTGCGGCGTTTACTCCCTGCAGTCCTGCAGAGCAAGGCCCTATGCTCCCAGGGTTCAATGACCAGCTTCCCCTCCTAAGACAGGAGACCTCTAACCCCCACCCCCTAATCACTATCTACAGGAAACCCCTGAGCTCAGGTGGCTGGGCTTTGGAGACCTTGCTGTGCACCTCACTGGGCCGTTTCTGTTGCATCACCTTCATTAGGGCTGTTTTTGCTCCTTCATTAGATTAAATTCCAGGAAGCAATGCTAATGAAGGCCATAACAAGCCGCAGGAGAGGCTACCAGCCCCAGCTGTTGAACAGCATGGCAGGGAGGGCTTGGCAACAACTTGAGCAAAGCAGCGGCTCCTGAGGTGGGGTTGATTATTGATTCCTGGGCCCTCGAAGGACCCTGGAGCTCCTGGGGCAGGGGCCTTTAGAGGTTCTGTATGCAGCGGGCACGGTGGCAGGCACGGTTGCAGGTTGGACCATGAGCTCTTTGAGGACAGGGAGAGAGGCCTCACTCAGAACTTTTCCCCAAAGTTCTGAGGGCTCCCTGGGCTCCCTTCCAGCACCCTGGGCAGTGCCCCGCACACACACACACCCACTAGGAACAGAGCCAGGACCGATTGGATTTGCAGGGCCAGACATGCTGCAGGCTCACATCCAAACCCTACCTCAGCACCTCCTGTGGACTTGGGAACCTCCTGCCTGCCCCACTCTCCCATGGTGCCTCCCAGAGCTCCAGGATGAAGCCCAGAGTCCTCACTGCAGTCCACAAGGCCCTGCATGATCATCCTGCCGACTGCTCTGGTCTCTCACAGCACTGTGCCTCTTGCTCTCACTCTTCTGGCCAGGCCGGTTCTCTTTCTGTTCTAGGAACATCCAACTCCTTCCCACCCCAGAGGGCCTTTGCACTTGTTCTGGCTGCCTGTCACTCGCTTCTGGCTTGCCATACCATTGGTTCCTTCTCATGATTTAAAGGACCCCTCCTCTCACACTGTTCCCTCTGGCACCCACACCCTAGTAGCTCTCAAAACCAAAACCAAACCCATTGCTGTCCAGTCAATTCTAACCCATAGCAACCCTATAGGACAAAGTGGAACTGCCCCATAGGGTTTCCAAGGAGCCCCTGGTGGGTTTGAACTGCCAACCTTTTGGTTAGTAACCGTAGCTCTTAACCACTATGCCACCAGTGTTTCCAGCAGCTCTCAAAACCAAAAAAAACCAAACCTGTTGCCATCGAGTTGATTCCGACTCATAGCAACCCTGTAGGACAGAGTAGAAAAGACCAATAGGGCTTCCAAGGAGTGCCTGGTGGATTTGGGCAGCCAAGCTTTGGTTAGCAGTTGTAGCTCTTAACCACTACACCACCAGGGTTTCCTTGTTGTTGTTGTTAGGTGCTGTCGAGTCAGTTCTGACTCATAGTGATCCTATATGTACCACAGAACGAAACACTGCCTAGTCCTGCACCGTCCTTACAATCGTTGTTATGCTTGAGCACGTGGTTGCAACCACTGAGTCAATCCATCTCGTTGAGGGTCTTCCTCTTTTCCGCTGACCCTGTACTTTACCAAGCATGATGTCCTTCTCCAGAGACTGATCCCTCCTGACAACATGTCCAAAGTATGTAAGACACAAAGTCTCGCCATCCTTGCCTCCAAGGAGCGTTCTGGTTGTACTTCTTCTAAGACAGATATGTTTGTTCTTTTGGCAGTCCGTGGTATTTTAAATATTCTTTGCCAACACCACAATTCAAAGGCATCAGTTCTTTGGTCTTCCTTATTCATTGTCCAGCATTCACAGGCATATGATGCAGTTGCAAATACCATGGCTTGGGTCAGTTGCACCTTAATCTTCAAGATGACATCTTTGCTTTTCAACACTTTTTTAAAGAGGTCCTTTGCAGCAGATTTTCCCAATGCAATGCGCCTTTTGATTTCTTAATTGCTGTTTCCATGGGTGTTGATTGTGGATCCAAGTAAAATGAAATCTTTGACAACTTCAATCTTTGCTCCATTTATCATGATGTGGCTTACTGGTCCATTTGGGAGGATTTTTGTTTTCTTTATGTTGAGGTGTAACCCATACTGAAGGCTGTGGTCTTTGATCTTCATTAGTAAGTGCTTCAAGTCCTGCCCACTTTCAGCAAGCAAGGTTGTGTCATCTGCATAACACAGGTGTTAATGAGTCCTCCTCCAATCCTGATGCCCCGTTCTTCTTCATATAGTCCAGCGTCTCAGATTATTTGCTCAGCATACAGATCGAATAGGTATGGTGAAAGGATACAACCCTAACACACACCTTTCCTGACTTTAAACCACTGAGTACCCCCTTGTTCTGTCAGAAGAGCTGCCTCTTGATCAATGTACAGGTTCCTCATGAGCACAATTAAGTGTTCTGGAGTTCCCATTCTTTGCAATGTTATCCATATTTGTTATGATACACACAGTCGAATGCCTTTGCATAGTCAGTAAAACACAGGTAAACATCCTCCTGGTACTCTCTGCTTTCAGTCAGGATCCATCTGATATCAGCGATGATGTACCATCGGTTCCTGATCAGATGATACCTCTTGAAACAATTGTCAGTTTGTCGTACTGTGGGGGCTTGCGTGTTGCTGTGATACTGGGAGCTATGCCACCTGTATTCAGATACAAGCAGGGTCACCCATGAAGGACAGGTTTCAGCTGAGCTCCCAGACTAAGACAGACTAGGAAGAAGGACCTGGCAGTCTACTTCTGAAAAGAATTAGCCAGTGAAAACCTTATGAAGAGCAATGGAACATTGTCTGATATAGTGCCGGAAGATGAGCCCCCCACTCCAGGTTGGGGGCCACTCAAAATACGACTGGGGAAGAGCTGCCTTCTCAAAGTAGAGTCGACCTTTATGACGTGGATGGAGTGAAGCTTTCAAGACCTTTTTTGGTTTCCTTAGTCACCCTGATTTCCCTGTTTACTAGCTTGGTGTACCCCGCTCCTCACTCCTGAAGTGCAGGGTCCTGTCTGCCTCACTCACCCCAGGGTTCTCAGCACATTAGCACACAATAGATTCACAGTAAACAGTGGCTGAACAGACAAACCCTCCCTGCAGGTCATCCTGCTGATCCCGCCTCAGGTGGGGTCCCCTAGCCCATTCAGAAACTTCTGAGTGAGGAGTTCTGGGGCATGATTCCCCAGGCTAAAGCCAACTATCTGTGAATGGTGCTCGGTGGCTAGGAAGGGGGTGCTGGATCCTGAGGGTCCCCAGGCCTGGGACTGTTCCTTTTTGGGGAAGAGAGGCCTGGCGGGGAGGGGGAAGGGAGGGTAGGATGGCTGACTCCAATCTCAGAGCTGCTACTGGGCCAAAAAGCAGGAAGGTGAAGCCTGGCTCAGGGCTGTAGGGAACAAGCAAGCGAGCTCCCTGTCACTGAGGTCTGCAAACAGAAGCTGCCAAGAGAGGTCCTGCCAACAAGGCTGTGATTTGGTGGTTACAGGGTCTCAGCCGGCCAGGGACCCCCTGCCACCTGGAAGCCATGGAGGTGGCATAACCGAAATCCCAGACTCTGGGCATCCCGGTGGGATCCTGCCTGTTTCTAGACTCTGGGCAGGAGGGGTGAGGCAGACACACCCACCCGAAACTGCCTTTGGGGAAGTGCTGGCAGCTTCCTCTTCCTGGAGCCTGTGGGTTATGGGGCCAGCCCACTGAAGGGGTCTTCATTCCTCACCCTGTTTAGGGATGTGCACAGTAGGAACTCAGGACAAGCTGGACCTGCCCTGTGGCCTGTGGCGAGCCCCCTGGCTGTCCTAGCTGTCCCAGATAGCTAGTAGCAGCTGTTGCTTCTCCAGTCCTGCTGGGGTGCTGCCCTCAGCTCTGCTGGATGTCCTATCACTGTCCTTTATGGTCTAGTTTAGGTGGTGCTGGGCCCGTGAGAGCAGGGACGAGGCATACCTCTTCTGGTGACCATGAGACCCTAGCCAGGCAGCAAAATCCCCTGCCCCCAAAACAGACTTTCTTGGAAGGAGCCCTGGGTTCTGAGGTGTGAAGGAACCAGCATGCTGGCAATGTCCCTCGCTGGTGATCGTGGATAGTTCCTGGTCCCTCTGGGCATCACTTGACTCAGCTGCAAAGCAAGGAGTTTCTCCAGCTCTGACCCTTGATTTTCTTGCTGACCCTTCCCCAAACCCACCCTCTCAGTTCCACCTGCTTACCTTTGCATGTACTGTTCCCTGTTCCTGGAATGCCCTTCCTCATTGCTCTTCTCCCTCTGTTGTTGTCGTCATGTGTCATTGAGTCCGTTCCAACTCATAATGACCCTATAGGACAGAGCAGAACTTCCCCATAGGGTTTCCTTGGCTGAAATCTTCACGGGAACAGAACACCAGGTCTCTTACCCTTATTTTCTCTCTTAGTCCTAACCTCAGCCATCCAGCGGGTTAGGCCCATTTTATGGGTGAGAAAACTGAGGCACAGGGAGTTTCTGATACTTGTCCAGAGTCATGCATCTGGCAAGTTTGCAGACTGATCCCTAGAGTTCTTGCTGCCAACAGCCACTCTACCATCTCTTGTGTAGTCCAGAGCAGTGTGTATGGGCTTTATCCTCAGGGCACTGGGGAGCCATGGAAGATTTGTGAGCAAGGGAGTGATGTAATTTGTTTCAGCAGGATCCTCTTTGCTGCCATGTGGTGGATAGATTGTAAACCAAAAAAACCAAACCCAGTGCTGTCGAGTCGATCCCGGCTCATAGCGACCCTATAGGACAGAGTAGAACTGCCCCACAGAGTTTCCAAGGAGCACCTAGAGGATTCAAACTGCCGACCCTTTGGTTAGCAGCCGTAGCACTTAACCACTACGCTACCAGGGTTTCCAGATAGATTGTAGGGGAAACGAAAGAGCCAGGGAGGAGGCCGGAGGAGGCCTATAATGGGGGACAGTGGGGACAGAGAACGGGGACAAACTTGAGGGTGAATTGAGGAGAGGAAGAGGCTGACAGGATGTAAGGGTGGGGAGAGGGGTTCATGGCTCTGGCTGGTGGGAGGGGTCATGAAGGGGTATAGGGCCCAGGAGCAGGGCCCAGTTGGGGGGTGGGACGTACCCAGTACTGGACAACATGGGTTTGAGGTGTCCAAGGTGTCTGGGGGAGGCTTCTGAACAATGGTGGACATGGACTGGCAGTCAGGTGAAAGGTCAGTCTAGAGATGTCCGGGTGGGGTTCTGAGTCCCTGGAGTGAGAGGTGTGTGACTGGAGTGCTAAGCAGAGGTGTAGCCAAAGCCCTGGGGACCTCATGGAGGTGGAAAGGTGCACCCATTGGGGTGAGGGGGGTGTTGCTGGACTCCCTGGGATGAGCACATGGCTGGAAGGGGGTGGCTGGCTGGTGCCAAGGTGCTGGGAGATCCAGGGACCAGCATGGCCACAAGACCAGGACATTCCTCTCAGTGGCCCCACCCTGCCCCGCCGTTTCCGTTGATTGGGGTCTGTGTCTCTCCCACCTCCGGAGAGCTGGGCCTCCAAGGGGCTGACAGGTTCTCCCTGTTGCCCGGCAACTGTGAGAGCTGTTGGCTGTTGCTAGGAGCAGGCTGGGGAGGCCTGAGGAGAGAGGATCGGCTCTCAGGCATGGGGCGGGGCTAGCAGGGAAGGGGCCCGCCTTGGAGCTGGGTTTGTGGTCTGTGTGTAGACAGGCTGTGTTCTTGGCTGTCTGTACCCATCTTTATAGTGTGTTCCGTGGACTCAAGGCACGTTGGAGGCTGGGCCTGGGTGTGAATGTATAGGGCATACTTTGGGCTGGGTCTGTGTCCAGGTTTACATTAGAACATATCCCTGGGTGGGCCATGTTTGTTGCTTGCCTGGGGCAGGGCCTGCTTGAGCTTTGACTCTTGGCAGGAGGGAGTTGTTGGGGAACCACTGGAGGGCCTACAGTCCAATGCCTCCTGAAACAAAGGAGCCGTTCAAATAGTGATGCACAGGCACTCGGGGGTAGGGGACAGCCTGAGGACTGGGAGCTGGAACAAGGAATGTGCTAGGGTGGGGAGGAGGGGGTTGGTGATCAGTAGGGGTTTGGGGTGGCCAGCTCCCCCATGTGACTTTATGGACGTTCCCTCTCTCAGAAGCCAGGCATCCCAGGCTTATGGCACTGAGGCCACACAGGACACCTTCCTGGGTAACCCTGGCAGACCCTTCAAATGACCAATCCAGGTCAGGGCTGTGGGCTCCTCCTGAGCAGAATCAGAAAGGCAGAAATGTTCAGCTAGAAACATTGTTGTTCCCACCCACCTTTGCCCAGAGTGGATGCGGACAGGCCATACGGCTGCCACCACCACCCACTGGGGACAGGCCATGGGAGGATAGGCCTTGGGGTTGTGGCCATGGTCAGAGGTGGACAGAACTATGGAAAGGATAGGCCATAAGATCGTGGCCACGTAGGTTTCCAGAAGTACTATGGCAGCTGTCTCTCTCCCTTGAGTCCTGGTTGCCATGTCCAAGGCTGGAGTCCAGAATGGCTGCCTGCAGGAGGACACCTCCCGGCAGATCAAAGAAGGATGGATAAGCTTTGGGTGAATAGAGGAAGGCACCTTTGCTGAGGGAGACAGCCTGGACAAAGGTGTAGAGGTAATTGACTTTATTTTCTTTCCTTTTTTTTTTTTCCTGCAACTCAAGAAAGAGGCAAACCTGCCTTAAGATTGAGAAAACCACAGTTCAGGGAGGCTCCAGGGTTCCTTAGATCCTAAAGAAGTTTACTGGATTCAATAACTTTAGCAAGTGACGAAGTCACGCCTCCTCCACTCCACTCACCCAACTCGCAAAAGCCCGGAGGGCGGGTTCCTGCCCAGCCCGCGAGATGCACCGGATTCCCACCCTCGGGCTACTAGATCCGCCCGCCCCGCCTTCGGGCCTCAGAGCTCCCGGCGCTCGGTTCCGAACCCATCCGGGGCCTCGCCCCGCCGGCAGCCCGCCGGGAGCCCAGTCGTGGACTGGGCTCTACCTTTAGTGCTGTTCTTCGGCGCGGCTCCGCCTCCAGCCCAGGCCTGAGCCTGGGCTGCGCCTAGCTTCGCCCTTCCCTCTGCCCTCGAGCCAATCACTGGCCCCAGGTCTCCTCTGGCCCCGCCTCCGGACCCGCCCCGGCCCAGTCCCGGGCCCGTCTCGTCCCGGCCCCACCCCCGGCCCGCCCCGCCGTCGGTGCGCCGCGGCCGAGAAGGCGCAGCCCGCAGACGCTCGGAACTGCCGACCCGAGAGCTGCCCGCAGAGGGCCGGCGGCGGGAGCGGAGTGGGTCGGGCGGGGCCGAGCCGGGCCGGGGGCCGTGTGGGGGCCGGACGGCGGCCAGGCCGGGCGGACAGCGGGATGGGCTGCACCGTGAGCGCCGAGGACAAGGCGGCGGCCGAGCGCTCCAAGATGATCGACAAGAATCTGCGGGAAGACGGCGAGAAGGCGGCGCGGGAGGTGAAGTTGCTGCTGCTGGGTGAGGCCGCGCCCCACGTTGGGACCCCCGATTCCCACTCAGTTCCCCAGACAAGGACTTCAAACTCCCAGACAAGGGCTTCGAGCCCCTCGGCCCGGCCTGAAACCCTAGCCCGGACTCCCAAATAAGGGTCTGAAACTCTGGGTCTGCCTAGACCTCTGAGGGTAGCCCAGACTCTATATCAGACCCTCCAACTAATCCTAGACCCCCAAATCCCAAACCCAGGCACTAGTCGGATAACATCAGCTGTCCAGAACCCTTCTTGACCATTCACTCTTGCTGACCAACCTCTCATACCCCCAGAGCCTCGGCCTTGTCGTTTCATCCTTCCAGAACCCCACCCAGCCCTACCCTCAGGCTTTACCTGTTTTCCCCACCTGCTCCCCCATATTTCTATTGAGCATGAGCATCCCCAGACCTTCCCAGGCGCCCATCCACTCCTTTCCGATCTGTGTCCCATTTCTACTCTAGACTCTATATCCTCCACCTGTACCCTCCAACCCCAAGGGACCTCTCAAGTGAGAGCCCGTAACTGCTCATGGGCCCTCTTCAGCCAGAACTCCCAAATGTGCAGAGGCCCCTGGTCTCCGACCCTCAAGTCCCCTTTTGCAGGCATCACTACTGCAGTGCTCTGCTTCCCCTCCCCTAAATCCCCTCCCACTCAGTGGCCTTCCCCAGGTTCCTCCACCTCCCCTGCACCAGGTAGGCTGGGCTGAAAGGAAGGAGCCCAGGGGCTAGGGACCACCCAGGCTGGGTTAGGCAAACCCCCAAGGAACTGGAGCAAGGCCCCCAAGGGCCAGGCTCAGACAAGGGCCAGTCCTCAAGCCTCCCGGAAGGTTCCGCTTGCTATATGTTTTCAAGTTTCTAAGCCTCATCCCGGCCGGCGAGGGGGGAGGCCAGGGAGGGATGCCTGGGTGTCTGGGGAATGGGGGGGGGGTGTGCGTAGTAAGGATTGAGACCGCCTCCAAGGCCAGGGAAGATGGTGGCTGCTCGAGGAGTGGGGGGAAGTGGAAGTGGTGAGACAGCCGACATATTGCTGCCCCTGCGGGCAGGCCAAGGAAATCTGCTGACGATGATGGGCTTCCCAAAGCTGCACTTCAGGGCCGAAGGGCTGGGACTCAGCCTCTGGGAGAGAGTGACCCTGTTGGATCTTGGGGCCCTGTAAGGGGAGTGTAGTGGACCAGCTGAATGAGGAGCTGGGGGCTGCTGAGGGTAGGCCAGGATGTCTCTGATCATCTGAACCAGCCTTTTGCCGAGACGTGGGCCCAGTGTGCATCCCTGTCTAACCTGCCACGGGGGGCAGGTGTGGGGCCCAACGGTTTCGTGCTTTCAGGGTAGGGGGTTAAGGAGGCCCCTGCAGTGGCGTTGGAGGCTGGACAGTGTGTGTGTGGCGGGGGTGTGGCCCCTTAGCCCCAGTCGCCTTGGGGTCCCCAGGCTATGAAAACCTGGGATTTTCAGGCAGTGCTTGTGGCTGAGAGACAGTGTGTCTGTCCATCATAGGCCCATCTGTTGACTGTCCCTGAGGGCCCAGCCTCGGGGGCACGGCCCCGAGGTTTCAAAATGGCATCCGCTCCGTTGCCGCCGCGGGGAGGAAGAGAAGGGGCGGGAAGGGGCGGCGGCCCAGCCTCCTGGGCTGCTTTGCGTTGGGCGCTTGCCTCTTCCTGTCTCTGCTGCTGCGAGTGCGGCCGCAGTGAGTGGGTGTCGACGCAGTGAAATAAATGCCCGTCTCTTCTGCCTGCCGGGCCTGGGGAGGATGCTTCCGGTACTGCTGCCTCCCAGTGCCCAGACCAGAGCCTCTAGCCAGCTTCTTCCTGGGTTGATTGTGGTCATTATGGTGGCTGAGAAGACTGCTGGGCTGGGTCATGGTGCGGTGGGGGGCGAAGAGGGGGAGCAGAGTACAGGGCTCCTTGCCTGTTCTGTCCTGACCCCGGAAGGGCCCCCCATCCTGCCGACCTTGTCCCTTGAAGCCCAGCTGTGCTTTTGGGGCAGGCCAGGTGGGACCCGGCAACACCTCCCACATTGGGATGGTAGCAGTCAGGGGTACAGGGGCCAGCTTAGCACTTTTTAGCCTGGGGAATCCAACCCAGCATCCTGCACCTTAGGCCTTTGCTTCCTCTGTGAAATGGGCTTTCTGGGCTTGAGCCAGAGGAGTGCCATAGAAGTGCCTGGGCCCAGGTCAGGGAAAATGGGGCCTCATGAAGGTTCTTGTTGAGGGTGTGAGGTGGGAGCTAGAAGGACCCTGCAGAGGGTGCTCTGTAAGGGTCTGGGAGACCAAGCTCTACCTGAAATTGAGGACCTGATCTGCCACGACTGCCTGGGGAGGAGTCACCACTGAGCCTTCCCTATCCAGGTACAAGATGGTAATGGGTGCCCAGTTGTGGCAAGTTCAGACTACTGGGCACCTGTCCCACATAGCGGAAGAGACTGTCCAGGCAACGGGACTCAGGCTGGGCATTTGCCAGGCTTCCCTCCCAGCCAGAGCCCGCCTGCTGCCCCACCCACATACTGGCTCTATCCTGTCCTGGGTAGCCCTGCCAGCAGGCATATACAGTCACTGTCACTGGGGCAGAGGCAGATGTGGTACACACTGGCAAGAGGATTTTCCCTGACAGCTTGGTCGGGGGAGCAGAGGAGTTGATACCAGCCCTATTCCAGAGATTCTCCCACCCCCCACCCAGTTCAACTTGCCTGACCAGCAAGGTCCAGATGCAATTTGGGGTCTTGAGCTAGACACTTGGGGGAAAGAAAACAAAAGCTAGCAGCCTTGCAGAGGAAGAAGAGACAATGCCCATCATGAAGGTTTTAGGCTGTAAATATAAAAGCTGTCTTTTGCCCCTGGGCCTTTGCACCCGTTCTTCCCTTCACTTGGCAAGCTTTCCCTGTTTCCTTTTAACTTAGGGCCACTTGATTGTTCTTTATGGCTTGGTTGAGGGATCACATCCCAGGGAACCCTTCTTGATCTCCCTCCTCCACTGAGGCTGGGTGCAGCACCTCCTCTGGCACCCAGCTCTGGTACTTCGACCATCAGAGCTTGGTATCTGCCTGGGTTGCAGCTGCCTCTCCCTTGAGATGGCAAGAGCAGGGCTGGGTCCTATTCATTTCTGTGCCCAACATGGAACCTGGTACCTATTGGGTGCTTCTCGTCTGTTTATTGGATGAAGGAAGTAGCCTCTGAACTTGGTTTTGAGGATGGGAAGATAGAAGAGTAAGAAGGTGGGCACTGAGCCACAGTCTGGTATACATGGGCAGGTGGCAAGGACTCAATATAGGGCCCTTGGGACCAGGATTCTGGGGGAGACTGAGGAAAAGTTCTTCAGGCGGTATCCCCTTGGCCCCACCACAGGCTGTGTCTGCACCTCAGGGGCAGCCCTTATCGCCCTGTGTAGAACTCTTGCTGGCACTGGGCACAGCACACAGTAGGGGCTCCACCTCTTCAGATGGGAGAATGGCTTTGCGTTTTTCCTTGCAGCTCAGACTCTTTGGGGACTGCTGCAGGGCTGCTATTTTCTGCTACTACATGGAGCCTGAGCTGGCTGGTCTAACCATCCTATGTATGGCTGCTAGGAGCCTGGCGTCTCCCAGTCTTCCTAGGCCCTTTGCAAGACTGCTACTGCCAGCCCAGCTCAGGCCATGCCCCCCGGGGGATTGTGAGAGCTGGCTCCCTACAGGAAGGGCTCCAACAGCCTGGGATTCATTGGTTGTCTTGGTTCGTGTTTGGTGCTAGGGCCAGCGGATTAGCCCAGCTCTACTGGGCACACAGTAGATACCCAAAGGGAGGGGGCAGTGTGTGCTGCTATCTGGCTGTCTCAGGAGGCTAGTGGTGCTTGTTGAAGTTTGGGCTCCCTGGAGGAGGGGTCCTGTAGGTGCCAGGGTCAGGGACTGGGGGCAGAAGAACTGGCTTAGCAAAGGTGATGAGGCTGGACAGCCTGGCCTAGGTTCCCAAACCTAGGGTGGGCGTTTCCTGGCCTGAGGGAAGAGGACTCACTTTCTCTGGACCAGCCCTTGGTCACGCAAACCTGAGTTTGAATCCTACCTCCACCTAGTGCACTGGCTGAGAGAGCTAGCGTCAGGTGAACCCCTGGCAAGAGTTCTGCTCTCCATCCATAACCTGGGGACAGGAGTGCTGGCCCACAGCCTTGGGTGTTGTGGGGACTGTACACTTGGAGAGTCCTCCCCTACGACTAAAGCCTGGAAGTGTGAAATCGTAAGGGGGCCTCTGCTCACAACTGCCCAGCTGAGAGTTTGTCTCTCCAACCAAGAGGTGGCCTGGCAACAGTATGGGTGCCATGGGGGCCCTGGGAAACCTCTTCTCCCACCCTCAAGAAACTGCTTGCAGCAACTGGGGTAACTGAGGCCAATTGGGGCCAGCTGGGGTGACAGACTGTCGTGGGGATTTTAGTCCTAATTTCTGGGGGCCGAGCAGCCTTCACAGCGACCTGGGGTTGGGGATGTGGCGTGGCCTTGGGTGCCAGGTGGGTTGGTACCCAGGCAGCCCCCAGGCTTGGTGTTCTCCCTCACCCCTTTCACATAGAAGCTGGAGCTCATTAGCACTTGAATGGGGGTGGGGTGGCTTGGGCCTCTGGATTCTTGAGTCTCTTCTTCCCACCCCTCCCCCAGGCTGGGCAAATGCTTTGTCTTCAAGAGGCAGCAGGCAGGCTCCCACAATAGGGGGTGAGTGGTGGTGGGAGGGGTTGAAGCCATTTCTGACTACCTCTGCCTGTGTCCTGCCCAGTCCCTCTGGATTCAGCCCCACCCCCAGTTACCCCGGTGTCGGCAGAGCAGTTTGAGAAGTCCTACCTCTCGGGTAGGAGTGAGAGTTGCGACCTGCAAGGAATACCGCAGAGCAGGGAAACCTGGTGAATAAGGTGGCTTTGCAGAGGAAGTGACAGTGGAGCTCAGCTGAGGGCATCCCAGGGGTGGGGAACCTCCAGATAGGGCAGAGCAGATGATGAAGCCTCATAAATGAGTGGCTACCATGGCTGGAGGTGGTAATCAAGGTAGCTAGGGGCACAGGGCCGCCACCTCGGGTCCTGAGGCAGCGTCGAGCTACCCACTGTGTTTGAGCTGGGGTCTAGGCATGATCAGGGAGCCCCTTGAGCCTGGGCAGCCTGTCAGAGTGGTGGCCCTGGGCTGGCCTGAACCACAGGGTCGCTGGGTAGCATCACTGGTGTCCCAGGCCTTCGAATGTTTGACCAACAAGTGACAGCAGGCAGTGCTGGGGTTGGGACCCGATCAAATCCCAGTGACGTCCCCAGGCCTCCCCCACTGTGGGGGTTGGCACTTGCGGCTGCTTGGGCCACAAGCAGGCATACTGACCTGTACACCCTGCTTTTGACCCTATCCTGGGTGTGCCTCTCTCTCGGTCTCTGTCTTTAAAAGCCACCCATTCTCTTGACAGGAACAAGGATGGAGGAGACTGGGTCTGCCTGAGCTCTTTGCTACTGAGGGACCAGGGCCTCCCCCAACTGCATCCCCAGCAGAAAAAAAAGGATAAGACAATTTGATCCAGAACCAGAGTGCTGCCTCCCGGGCCCCTGTGTACTCTGAGGGAAGCAGGACTGGCAGATGGGGGCAGGGCACAGGCCAGGCACCTGCCTCATATTCCCAGCGCCCCTGGGCAGGAATGCCAACCTAGGGGATTCAGTTCAACAGGTTTTGGGCAAGTCCTGCCTAAGAATGTCCTGCAGGGTGCCTGGGGGAGGGCCTTTTGATAGTTGCCCTGGTACCTGATCCCCTCAGGCAGCCCCTCCCTCAGCCACAGGTACATGGTGGAGTTCCCTCTGCCCCGCCCTGCGCCGCCCCGCCCAGCACAGCTCAGCCCCTCAAGCCTAGAACTCTTGTTTTTACTAAACCCCAATCCTACCACCACCTCACTGCTGCTACTTGGAGCTGTGGGCAATCTTGGTGGTTTGGGAGGAACAATCTCCCTGTAATGATCGAACATTTGCTGCTTGTGGCCTTTGGAGTTGGTCTTCTGTGTGTACTCAAAAGAAACTGACTTAGAAGGGCATGCCGGTTGAGTTTGAGCAAAGGCTTGAAGGTGAGATTACTACTAGGCTTGCTGGGAGAAGGTGTCCTCGTGGCTTGAACCATTCCGAGGTCACCAAGACTGCTGCAGCCTCAAGATATGCAGAAGGATTTCGATGACAGCACCTACTGTGTGCTGGGCAGGGAGGGGGCAGTGAGTTCTGCACGGCAGGGCTGGGCCTGGGCCTGGGCAGGGCTGGGCCTGGGCCTGGGCCTCTCGGGGAAGTGGTGTCCACACCAGAGGAAAAGGAGGAAGCAGCTGGGAGAGGAGGAGCCCAAAAGAGGAAGAAGCCAGAGGGCTGCACAGTGTTAGGGGGATGAGCCCAAGCCCCGCCCCCCCCGCCCATCTCAGGCTTCTGTCAGCTAGAGAGTCTAGAAGGTAAACCACACCTGCTCACCTACATACCCCTGTGGGCTGCCCTACTGGGAGTCCCTGGGTTAAGGTCAGTCCAGGCAGCCCTGTTCTTTGTCCTGCCCCAGCAGCCACTGGACCCAGGATCCCAGAAAAGGTGGCGCCTCTGAAAAGGATTCCAGGCTCCTCCTTTGGCCACAGGAAGTGGTGGCTGGGAGAGGGACATCAGTGGGAGGGTGAGCAGGAAGGCAGAGGACTGCTCTTAGATTCCTGAGCAGCCATTGCCCTCCCGGCCCAGAAGGCCGGCCACAGGCTGAGATGAATGCCCGGAAATGGAGCAGCAGCCCCGGGATTAGCTCACTCTGGATTTCCCCTGCTTGGGGGTGGACAGAGGGGCCCTTGGCTCAGGCCAAGGATCCCCCCCTACCCCGGCCACTACCCGGTGCCCACACTGGGCCTCGGTTTCCCCTCTGGTGATAACAGTGACTGCCTCTGATTAAATCTTGACTATTGTGCAGGACTGGACTAGGGCCAGCAGGGTCTTGTCTCTTATAATCCTGTGAGGCTGTTAACTGCATTACATCTGTTTTACTGATGGAGAAACTGAGGTTTGAGGACATTATTTGACCTACCCAATCTCGAGGGCACTGGGTTTTTGGTTGTACCCAATAAGTGGAGACACCAGGATATGACCCAGGTAGTGATCCTGGGCACCTGCCCCCTGATTACTGTGGCCCCTTGGGAGTTTGTACCTGGCTGGCAGGAATTGATCAGTCAGGACTGCAGGCAGAAACTGGGGCAGATGGTACCCATGCTGGTATGCCTAGGGGCCCTGCCTTTGGGGGCTCCAAGTCCTCTTTAGGAACTTGAAGGGGACTCTCTGCCGTGGAGGGTGGAACCCAAGAGTCTACACATCGAAATCTGCCATGCAGCCATGGGTGACCTCACCTTACATGCAGCTTTCTCCCTTTTATTCCCGGCCCATGTCCCTTCACAGTAAAGTTCATGTCATAAGCATTGTAGCACTTCACTTTCTCCCTAACATTATGCTTGTTCCTCCCCAAACCCCCAGCTGGCCCTGGTGCCAGACTTGGGAGTACTTAGGCCAGGCCTAAGGAAGGCCCAGAGGCTGTGGAAGTCCAGGGTGGGGACCCATGAGCCAGGTCCTGAGTCTGAGAGTTGTCCAGATAGAGTGGAGGGGAAGAGTGTTGCAGCAGAGGGCTCACTCTGTGGGCAAGGCTGGCAGATGCGTGCATGGTGCTCTGTGGAGGCTGAGTGTGGCCGCTGTGTGGCCTGGTGGTGGCATGGTAGATGGTGAGACTGCTTCCTCATGCTCCATGGCCTCAGAATCTGAGTTTTGTGGCCTGGTGGGGCCCTGCCCTTTCCACAGAGGCTCCCAGGGGTCCTGTTCTGTGTTATCAGGCCAGTTCTAGAAGGCTGAGGGGACTGAGAGAGACTTAAAAGAGCCTGAGCAGCCTTGGGGAGGTATCCAGGCCTCTCAGGGCCATGAAGTCATGCACAGAGCAGACACCATGCATCCTCATGGCCACCCAAGACCTCAAGTCCCAGAGGGCCCAATCGCCCACCTCCCTCACTGTGTGACCTCAGGCTACCCACTTCCCCCTGTGTGCCCAATGCTGGAACCTGTGGTGTCATGATTCTCAGCATGGTCCTGTGGCCTTTAGACACACAGACACCTCTTGGCTTGGCCTGGGCCCTGGAGCAGTTTGGGGAGTGGGTAAGGACCCAAGTGAGGGCTGCTCGGGGCAGGCCTTGGGGTTGGTATACTCCCTTAAGGGCTACACTTCACAGATGGAAACGCTGACGCTGAAGCACTGGGCACTTCACCCAGGGTCCACCACAATGATTCTGAAGAGAGGTGGAGGCTGTTTGAGGCCCTTGAGAACAGAAAGGGATTCCTCAAATGAAAAAGTTTCCGGGAAGAGAGGTGTGCCAAATGGCCAGGATCCCCTGACCTGGGCCCCAGCTCTAGAACCTCCTGGCTCCTGTAGTGTGTAAGACCTGCAGCCTGAGGGTCTCAGGGCCTTTTCTTCCTCAGCCTAGCCTTCATCATCCAGGGCCTCAGTTTCTCTCTACAGTGGACAGGGCCCCACTAAGGGAGACACAGCGCTGACCAGGAAAGCCCCCTCCGTGTCTGGGCAAGGACCCCAGGTCTCAGATTCTCCTGCACGGAGGGCTCTGACTCTGCAGTAGCAGACCAGGCCCTGGTTGCTAGTGCTTACCTGACAGGTGGGGGCAGCCCTGAGGCCAAGGCCATTGGGACCCCCTGGAAGCCACTGGAGACAGCCCAAGTGATGGCAACTGGAGAGAAGGAGGTGCAGGGTTTGTTGGGGCATCTAGTGCTGCATGTATGGGTAGGGGTGTCACACAGGGTGTCTCCCTGCCCCCCACAGTGCCAAGTTCTGGTTGAGCCTCCTCAGAGAAGGGAGTGTGGGGGCCAAAGAGCAGCACCTGGAGGAAGGAAGAGACGCCAGGGGTGGGGCTTGGAGGGCCTTTGTGTCTGGCGGGGGTGCACCCCCACTTTCCCATTGTTCTCATTTGTTTGGGGTCTGGCAGGCCTAGAGGCTTCCAAGACTCGGGAGGGGTGGGTGAATGAAGGTACCGCCACCTTCTCCAGCTGCCTCAAGCTGAAGCTGCTTTGCGGAAACAAATGCTCCCCAGCACTGCCCAGCCCCCACCTCCTCCTGTGCGTCTCTGGCAGCCGGGCTCCCCCTGGTGGTGATGGGGGCTGGGACCTTGTGGCTGCAGGGGAGGGGCGGGGTAACGGGAGCCGGCAACTGCAGGCTGGAGACGTGGCACCTTCCTGGGATGGGAGTCGGGGGGTGGTATCCGCACTGCCTTTGGGGTGGGCTTCCCAGGGCTCCCCCCTATGCCCCACTAGGGTGGACCTTGGGTTTGTGGCAATGTGGGCGGGCTTGGTGCTGTGGGTTTTAGCTGGGCTGCTGCCCAAGTCTCCTGAACAACAGTGGGTGGCCCCCACTGTGGTCCCAACAACTCTGCTTGTAAGAATCTCTGCCCTCAGGCCTGCCACGTCAGCTGACTTCTCTCCCAGGCCCATGTGTTCCAGGGGGGCCCACGGGCATGGGGGCTTTCTGTAGGGAGGGATTTTATCCAGCTTGCCCAGCCTTCTGAGTGTGCAGTCAGTGAGCAGTGTCTGTGGTGAGGCTCCTGGGTAGGATGAGGCCCCAGCTACCTGGAGCTGTATGGAAGGGAAGTGACGAACTCAGGGCAAAAAGTCAGCAGAGAAACTAAGTAGCTGACTCCTGACCCAAGGCCCAGCAGGGAACTACCATTGCTCTGAGTCAGCCTGTTAGCCGCTGTTATCGTTCTTCATCTGCTCTTTGTCTGAAAGTCTTCAGAAGCTCTGTTTTAAATGAGTTGACCACAGCAGTTCCCTCTGCAGGGTATGGTTGCAGTGACCAGCACAGCATTACTCTGCGGGCTGCAGGAAGTGAGAAGTTTGGGAAAGCCAGTGTTCCTCCAAAGTGTAGAAGAATCATGATGATAACTTTTATCTGAATACTTACCATGTGCCTGGCACCCTGAGAAGAGCTTTCTGTTTATTCCTCACCTCTCTCCTAGGAGGAGGTAACGGTGTTCCATTTCAGGTGAGGTGCCAGGGTGGGTACCGAAAGGGGGCTGAAGCTCTTGGAGATCTCAGGAAGGATCAGGGTGGTCACCAGGACTGTGGCAGGTCTGGAGCTCCCTGGGGCAGAGAATCTGAAAGTGAGAGATGGGCTGGCTGACTTCTTGGGGCCTGCTGGGCCTGCTGGGCCTGCTGAACCTGCGGCCCAGCTGCCTCTGCAGAGAGGAGAGTGAGACCAGAGAGGACAGCAGCAGCATGTCAGGGTGTGAACCACGACAAAGCCTCATCTGGGAGGGAGAGGGCCTGAGAGGGACAGACAGCAGTGACTTGAATGTTGGCGCCTGGGATAAGCATCAAGCGACAGAAGCTGTGTCCCCTCGTCTCCTGCTACAGAGTCCCTGCTAGCCTTGCTTGGATGGCAGGCAGTACTGTCTCCCTTCTCCCCATCTGTTCCCCCAGCACTGGAGCTCAGCGCTCCTGGGGTGGAAGCAAATGTAACAGAGCAGCAACTGCTGCCCGCAGATCACAGTGATTACTGCCCGCCCGCTGTGGGCCCAGCAGCTGCGCCGTGGGGCAAGAGCTGCGGAGGTTTCTTCCTTGATGGGGAAAGGTGTGGCTCTGGTCAATGCCAGGAGCTTCTGTGGGCTTCTCTGCTCTCACCTAGGTGGAGATGGAGGGCCTGGTGAGACCCTCTGTAGACAGGGGGTTGACTGCCGCTGCCGTCTATTACCAGGCACCTCTACCTGGTCAGTGCCTTTGTGACAGTCTGGAGCCAGCTGGCAAAGCTGGTTGGGGGGAGCTGGATGTCCAGGACCAGCAGGGTGTGAGCAAACTCTGAGCCATTGCCAGCTGATCTGGTAGGGGCCCCAATGGAAGAGGGGCCCAGCTGGAGGAGTAAACAGTGAGGTTGCTGCCCTACAGCTCCGGGGGCACCCAGCCCCACCCATCTTACCTAGGCATGATGCCCGGCCCTGCCCAGCTCTGCCCCCTCGTCTCCTGCTCTGACATAGCTGCCCCTGGGCCATGACCCTGACTCTGTCCTGGTGTTCCAGGCTAGGCCTGCTTCCTGCATGGCTGCCGGCACCACACCCTTGTCCTGCCACTTACTTCTTCCCGCCTGAGTCACAGCTACTGGAAGCACAAAGGGACCGCCCTAAGTCCAGGAATGGAGGCTCCATGGCCTTGGTTTGCCCACCTGTCAAATGGGATTCTTTCTGCAGTGACCCCTGCTAAGAGAATATCCTCTTAGCTGTTAGAATTTGAAAGGTTTTAGGAGGGGAGACTGAGACTCAGAGGGAACAGAGCCCACAGTTACACGGGAGCACATGTGTCTTGGCCCCAGCCCAGCTGGCCCAGGTGCTGCCCGCCTCAGTGTCTGCCAGGCCTGGTGCTGCTAGGAAAATCATATGCAAAGCAAGTTTGCACTCTCATCCCCATTGCTGGGCAGGGGTGCGGGGTGGCTCACATTACCTTCCAAGAGAGTGGTGGTCAAAGTGCCAGGTACCCTCTCCACCTCCAGTAGCCAGACAGGGAAACTGATGTCTCAGGTGGGCAAGGGTCCCAAAGTCACACTAGAGGAGGTGACCCCACCGTAGACTTCAGGTCCACTGTGCTCTGGGCAGCTGCCCTCTCTGAGTCTGGCTAGGGATGGCATGATCTGACCCAACATTTCAAGTCCTTGGCCCCCGCTCCCCTACCTGGGCCCCCAACCCTGCCTGAGACTCTCGCTCCTGGTTTTTCCTCTTCTCCTGGATGCACTCCCTTCCTCCTCATTTGTGGGAGCAAGAAGAGAGAAAGCCAGCAGGCTGGCCGTCACACAGCCCTAGGGCTCAGCCCGGCTACTGCTGCTCTCCCTGCCCCACCCCAATGGATATTTTGTGCCCAGTTGATGGCCCCAGTGACTTGGCATCACTTCCAAGCTTTTCTAGGCCATCTTCGCATCCCACTTGGCAGGTAGGGGAGTTAGTGTGAGGGGTTCTGGCTGTGCCTTTGCCATGTCCGGCCCGATAGAAGGGAGGGGTTGCTGCCATTTGACCACAGCCCATGCCCAGGGGAACACGTTGGGCCTGATCCCCCAAGTGCCACAGGAGATGGACCAACAAAGGGAATCACTGCCCAGAGTCTGGACATTTGTACCATGCCCAAGCATCCTGGAGAACAGGCTGGGGGCAACCAGAAGCCCCGTGATTCCAGCCACCTGGTGGTGGTCATAAGGAAGGCCCAGTCCCTGCTCCTCGGGTAGGCTGTGTGTGTGAGAACAGCTGGGTGGCTCCTGTGGGGCTGGCCTCAAGTCTCCGGCCAAGGCTTCTGAACTCAACCAGGGCAGTGGGGATCCATGGTGGGTGGTAGAGCTTGTGGGGGCCACAGCTGTACTTCGGTTTCTGCTGGTAACGTGTAGGTCTCTCAGGGACTTGGTCCATGCAGGCGGGGGCCTTGATAAGGTCTGCCACCCCATTCTGGTGCCTCCTGCTGCTTGGAGGGCACTGCAAAGACTGGGACCGGAGACTGCCCAGGGAGGCAGGGAGTGAGCCCAGTGACAGGTGCTGCCGGGGCCCAAGGAGACTGTGTGTCCAGGAGTAGCACGAGGCACTTAGGACAGCACTTGGGGGCACTACATGGCGGGCAAGGTGGGCCACCCACAGAGGGGACTGTCACTGTGTGACTTCAACCTCTCAATGCCTCAGTTTCCTCACTTGTTAGGTGGGGGTGAGAATAGAACCAGCTTCTCAGGCTCTCTTTGGGATTAAAATGATTTAGCGAATGTGAGAGGTGTAGCACAGCTTCTGGCCCATACCTATTGCTCTCGAGTCGATTCTGACTCATAGTGAGCGACCCTATACCACTGTTGGTAGCTTTGCTGTTACTAGTTTTGCTGGTTTTATCTTTGTCGCTCGTGTTAGTTAGTTAGCCGCTTTCTCCCTGAGGTTGTCTATACTAGCTATGAGGGGTTCTGGGGTGGGGCCAGAGTCCTCAAGTGTGACCTCCCTGCAGGCCCTGCCCCCACCCTGCTGAGCTGCTCAGAGGGATACATGTGAATGGGGTGGGTATGCCAAGCAAAGGGAACAGCATGGGCAAGGCCTGAAGGTGGCAAGAGGCACTACCTAGCAGGTGTAGGTGTGACTGGTAGCACTGGGGCAGGAGGAGGGGAAACAGCCAGGGCACGGGCTGGGAGGGAGAGCGAGCCCCAGCTGAAGTCCTTTGTACCTGGAGCTCAGGACAGGCAGTAATGAGTAAGAAAAGTGAGGCCCTGCCCCCATCCCTGGCACCTCCCAGGCTGGGGAGGTGGGTTGGCCCTCTTGATCTTCATACTTCGCTGCACAGGCTCCCTGGGGAATGCAGTTTCCTGGGCTGCACTTCTTGAGATGTGTCTGGAGTGGGACCTGGGAATCTGCTTTGTAACACCCAAGGCATTGTCCTGCAGTGCCTGACCCACATTTTGAGAAGGGCTGCGTGGGTCAGGCATTGTGGTCCCACGTGCCCTTCTGCTCTTCTGAATCCTAGTTGTGTGATCTTGGGCCAAGACTTTACTTTTGTGAGCTTCAGTGTCCTCATCTGTAAAATGGGAGCAAAAACAGTATCTGCCTGTGGGGCTGCTGTGACAATCACAGGAGAGAATGCCAGCACTGGGCAAGGAGAAGTATGGGGTGGGGACTGCCAGACCAGGATGAGGGGTATGAGAGTGAGGCCTGAAGCGGCTTGAGTCAACAGAGGGCTGTGTGTGTGTGCTGTGTGTATGTGACACCGTGTGTCTCCCAGGGCCTGGTCTCCATCTGCTCTGGACAGACCTGGGCCCAGCCCCTGGTTGCCAGGATCATCCATGAGGGCCGTGCCTTGGGTCACGTCCTCCTGGAGTCAAGAGTGTGATGCTGTGCCTCAGCTTAGAATACAGGGAGGAAAGGGGCTGCTGCCCTGCTGGGGTATGCAGGGTTCCTTCCCACCTCTGTGCCCAGGGCACCGTCTGCCAAGTACCGGCTGCACGGTGTGGTGAGCCTGCGTATGGGGACAGCAGGATGGCTCCTGTGGGGCTGGCCTGAAGTCTCCAGCCAAGGCTCCTGAACTCAACCAGGATGGTTGGGAGCCATAGTGGGCAGTGGAGCTTGTGGGAGGGAAAGGCCTGGGGAGAGTCCATCACAGGGTGCAGGTGGTCCAGGTTGTGTTGAGCATAGTACCCTGCTAACCACACCCCTGGTAGCCCCACTGGTCACTAGGCCAGCTGGTTCCATCTCACCTGATGGGGAGGGTGAGTTCTGCCTCCATTGCCATAGGGGACTGAACCACTGGTTGTTCACTTGGGTTGCCTAGCTAGGCCTACTCCTGACGACCTGTGCCTTCTATTCCAGGTGCTGGGGAGTCAGGGAAGAGCACCATTGTCAAGCAGATGAAGTAAGTGCTGTGTATGGGAGTCATCCCCTAGACCTTGATTCCCCTGTTCTCCCTTCCTCCAGCAGGCAGATTTGGCTGCCTCCAATATAGTCTTGGCCAGGCCCAGGAGCTTCTCGGAGGCAGTCATCCACCCTCAGATCCCAGTGGGCCAGGGACAGTTTCTCCCTCTACGAATCAGGTCTCTGCACACCCCAGCAGCCTCAGGTGGCCGTCTGGGGTCCCTGCACCCTGTGAACCCTAACCCCTAACCCTTGGCTGCCAGGATCATCCATGAGGATGGCTACTCAGAGGAGGAATGCCGGCAGTACCGGGCAGTGGTCTACAGCAACACCATTCAGTCTATCATGGCCATCGTCAAGGCCATGAACAACCTGCAGATTAACTTTTCTGACTCCTCCCGAGAGGTATGTGGACACCTCCCATCCCCTCCCACCTTCCAAAAGACTTCATGGCAAATCTTATCTTGTCTTGAAGGATCCAGGAATACCCCAGCCTGGGCCCCATCCCAGAGGTTTCCCTGTCTCTGATAGGTGGGGTGGGGGTGTGCTTCTGTGGCTGGCTGACCATCCACCTGCTGTGCCCAGGACGATGCCAGGCAGCTGTTTGCACTGTCTTGCACGGCTGAGGAGCAGGGCGTGCTTCCAGAGGACCTGTCCAGCGTCATCCGGAGGCTCTGGGCTGACCATGGTGTACAGGCCTGCTTTGGCCGCTCAAGGGAGTACCAGCTCAATGATTCAGCTGCCTAGTGAGTATCCATGGGTCTGGGCAGAGTGAGGGGTGGGGAGAGGCTGGACCAGAGGACCTGTGCACCCCTGGAAAGATCCTGCTGGTTTATGAGGTTGATGACTGTCAACCACAGCGTTGGTATTTTTGGCTGGAGGGGGCATGGTATGGAAAGGCCAGGAGTGACAGGCAGGATGGCTTGTACTACACATTCCTCCAGGCCGACTGAGTCTTACCTATCCTTAGAGATATTCATTCTGAAGGACATTTGCAGCCACCTGCTGTGTGCTAGGCCCTGTGCAAGGCTCCAGGGATACCAATAAGTGGACCAGACAAGTCCCCAAGCAGTGACTACTAGGGTGTCAGCGTCATGGTGGGGCTGGGGGAGGACCAGAGAAGGGACTGCCTCAGCTGAGCTCTGAACGGGAGTTAGCCAGAGCAGAAACGGGAAAGAGGCTTCCAGGCAGGGGCACTGAAAAGGCAGAATCCGGGGGAAAGGGCTGGAGAGGAGGACAGAGGCAGGGAGAGGCTGTCCAGGAGGTGACAGGTATGCATGCAGGTCAGAGCCCTGGACCTCGGCGGCCCCAGGCCAAGCCCAGGACTCAGCTGGGGAATCATGAGGGGTTCTGGGAGTCCCAGAGGCATGGCAGTCCTGGACCCTTTGGGCTCAGCCCACAGAATTATGCTCTGAGCTCCTTCCCGGCAGCACCTGCCATGGGCCAGGCCTGATACAGGGTGCTGAGGATGCCACGGGAACAGAACAGACAGGCTGGTGGCCAGGTCAATGTCTGCCACCAGTGGGGGGAACCCATGGGCTTTGGATGTGCCATCCAGATAGGCTGCTGTCCCTGTTCTCAATCTTCCCTTTCCTACCTCTGCTTACGTCAGTCTCTGTCTGGACCACCCTTCTTGTTCCTACTGCCCATCTAAGCCTGGACCCTGGCAAGGGTAGACGGAAGGCAGGTCTTACCGGGCCATGATTTCTGAGTCCTGGCCCATCACATGGACACAGATCTCATAGAGGCTGAGCTGATCCTCCCTCACCCTCCTCATGTGGCCTGAGTGCCCTCGTGAGAGCATCCACCTTAAAGGAGCTGCAGGGTCACAGTTGTGTCGTGGGGCCTCCAGGTCTCAGTGCTGTCCCTCCCTGAGATCAGAGAGGCTCAGCTGCTGGGGCCCGGGAGGCAGGGAGGGTTTGGTCCCATCCACCATCACCACCTCAGTGCCTGGGATACTCTGTCCACCAAAAGGGTGGGGACAGAGTCACCCCACCCCACTTCCCACTCCTCTGCCACCCTGTTTCTTCATTCCCTGTTTATTGAGTACTTAGAGTGTGCCTAGCGCTGTTCAGGGCTTGAGGATTTGGCAGTGAACATGGCCTTACTCTCCCAGGCAGGTTTATACTTTGACAAGATCACCCAGGGGTAGGGAGCAGATTGGAACCCCACAGGTAGCAGGGATACTCCAGTCCCTCTTCACAGCAATTCTCCAAGGCTTCAGTGGGCGGGTTAGGGGAAGCTGGGGGGAGCCTGCCTGCTAGTGAGAAGGGGAGGCTGGTTTGGAGTCCACTAGCTGCCTAGAGGGCAGGGCACAGTATGCAGATCACAGCCTGTGCGTCATAGTCCCCCATGGCCCTTCCTGTTTTTCTGTTCTGTGCCTGTGTCTCTGAGGTCATTTCCCTCTGGCCTGGCTCAGCTTGGCTTGGCTGCTGGTGGGAGCCAAGGGGTGGCCTCAGCAGCCTTGTCCCAGGGTCAAGACCTCAGCACAGAGCAATGCTGGAGACCTTGACCCAGCCCCGGGGCACAAGCCAGGGTCTCCAGAGAGGCAGCAGAGCTGGTTCCAGGCCCAGCAGGGGCAGCAGTGATGCTGATTAAGGGAGCTAATAATGAGGGACCCCCCCTGCCAGGCAGGTGTCAGTGCCCTCCCTAAGGAGCCCAAATTTTACTGGCCTCTGGGCAGGGAGCCCACTGGGGCTGGCAGGCCCCAGCTTGTCCAGAGCTACATCGAGGGACTTTGCCAGGCTGCTCTGCAGTGGGTGCCATAATTGCACTGATTAGCAGCCCAAATCCCTCACTGAAGGACTAATTTTATCCCCCCTCACTCCCCTTGCCTGCAGCCCTGCCATCCTGGATTCTGTCCCAGGCCAACCTGGCTAAGGCCCTGGGTATTGGTGCCTGGCTGGCCGCCTGGCCACAGAGCCGCACCTCTTCCCAGGCCCGTTCCACAGGCGGGAGGCAAGCTGAGTCCAGGTCTCCTCATCTGAGCAATGAATGTAGTGGAGGCAAGGGTTAAAGAAGCAAGGGCCTTGCCTGGGAAATGGAAGGGTAGGAGGAAAGGGGCCTCATCCGGCTGGACTGGGGCCCAGATGAGGAGGCCTCACACTGGCCCCTGCCAGCCTACTTACCCCACCTCCACCCCAGCTACCTGAACGACCTGGAGCGCATCGCACAGAGTGACTATATCCCCACGCAGCAGGACGTGCTGCGGACCCGTGTGAAGACCACGGGCATCGTGGAGACACACTTCACCTTCAAGGACCTGCACTTCAAGTGAGTGGGCATGTGGGCAGGGTCCAGAGAAAAGGTAGAGGGGCAGGGCCTGCCAGCCTTTGGGTTGACAGGAGAGACCCTCATTCTAGGGCCTGCTGGTGGCTGTGTTAGGAGGAAGGGGCTCATCTAGGATACCCCAGCCCCACTAGGGTTTCTCATGGCTGTGTGGTTGCCAGTGGGTGATTCTGGGAAAGCATGTCCTCACCACCTAGTAAACCAACGGCCAGAATCTGCTCCCTCCTGCCAGTGGCTCAGGGGCCTCTCTGGCCCAGCCCCATAAGGCTGCAGCCTGCCCTGCTGACCAGGCGCCAGATCCTGCATACCCAGACATGCCTTGGCCCAGAACCAGGGGTGAGGTGGGTGAGCGTGGGCGATTCCATGAAGGCAGCTGCCCCATTCTGAGCCGGCCTCTGTCCTCAGTCTGCTAGCCTGTGAAATGGGTCCAGGATTCTCCCCAGGGCTCCCTTCCCTGGAGCTAAGTCAACCCCACGTCCACAGGATGTTTGATGTGGGTGGTCAGCGGTCTGAGCGGAAAAAGTGGATCCACTGCTTTGAGGGCGTCACAGCGATCATCTTCTGTGTAGCCTTGAGCGCCTATGACCTGGTGCTGGCTGAGGATGAGGAGATGGTGAGATGCCTGTGGGCTCAGGAAGCAAGACATGGCAGGCGGGGGCGGCGGCAAGGTGGGGTGGTGGCTGGTCCCTACCACCCTGTCCTGTCTCCAGAACCGCATGCATGAAAGCATGAAGCTGTTTGACAGCATCTGCAACAACAAGTGGTTCACGGACACGTCCATCATCCTCTTCCTCAACAAGAAGGACCTGTTCGAGGAGAAGATCACACACAGCCCCCTGACCATCTGCTTCCCTGAATACACAGGTGTGGGGGTGGGACCTCTGGGGAGGGGCAGTGCCTGTCCCCAGTGTGGCTCGTGGGCGCCCCCCGCTGGACAGAAGGGTGACCACGAGATGCTCTTTCAGAGGCTGGCACCTCTCTATGGGTGGGCGTCCTCATTCACACACTTAGGGCTTATTACGTATGCTTGCGCCTATGGGGGCCCTTCATGACACCCTCAGGCTTGTACCCCTGTACATGGGCACACAGGCATTCTCCTTCACACTCAGGCCTGTGTGTGCACTCACATTGTCATCCTGTGCACGTACACGCACACATTATATGCTTGTCTATTCACATGTACAGAACCTTGCTGTACATGCGGAACAGAGGGGCCTGCCTGCCACACATGTGGCTCAAAGCCTTGCCATTTTGTGTCCCACAGGGGCCAACAAGTACGACGAGGCAGCCAGCTATATCCAGAGCAAGTTTGAGGACCTGAACAAGCGCAAGGACACCAAGGAGATCTACACACACTTCACGTGTGCCACCGACACCAAGAACGTGCAGTTTGTGTTTGATGCCGTCACCGACGTCATCATCAAGAACAACCTGAAGGACTGCGGCCTCTTCTGAGGGGCAGCGGGGCCTGGCAGGATGGTGAGCCAGAGTGGGGTCAGGCTGGGGAAGGACCAAGTAGGGCCAGTGAGCCCAGAGGGTCGGGGTGGGAGACAGGAGAGGGACCAGGTGGGGGTGGTGAACCTGGAGAGGTGACACGCACAGTAGGAGATCAGAGAGCAAGGAAGGGAGCCCAGCGTGGTAAATCAGGAGAGCACTAAGGAAGTATTTAGGTAGGCCTGGGCTGGGTTCAGAAACCCTGGTGGCATAGTGGTTAAGTGCCGTGGCTGCTAACCAAAAGGTCGGCAGTTCAGATTCACCAGGTCCTCCTTGGAAACTCTATGGGGCAGTTCTACTCTAACCTATAGGGTTACTATGAGTTGGAATCGACTCGGCGGCAACGGGTTTGGTTTTTTTTTGGTGGGAGGTGGCTGGGTTCTACCCTGTGATCCAGACAGGGACCTGGCTATGCCCTGGGACAGGACTAGAGGGCTGCCCCAACCTTCCTCAGAAAAACCCCACTCCTTACCCACTGGGCCATGGGCCTCGTCTGCAAGAGGCTGCATGCCAGGGGCCCAGCCGCCTGCCCCTCAGTACAATCAGCCCTCTGCTTATCCTGAATTGTCTTTCTCTCAGATCTATCTGAGGGTCCTGGGTTGAGGCTGGCCCCACTGGCCCTGGCGGAGATGGGAGTGATTCTGCCAGTGTTTGACCCGCCTCCCCCACGTAACCCAGCAACAGAAACTGGCTCCTGGGCGGTGACTGTGTCCCTGGTAACGGGTGGTGGGGAAAAGGAGAGGGTCATTGTCTAGGCAGGCTAGCAAGGTGGGAGGAGTGGCCCACCGCACTGGCTATCCCCCACCCATGCCCTGACTGTCCCCCCACCTCCAGGGCCACCGCCGACTCTGCTCCCCCTAACCCCTGAGGAAGATGGGGGCAAGAGGACCACGCTCCCTACCTGTGCCCCCTGGCCGCTTCTCCCTTCTTTTCTCTTTCTGTTCTTGGCTCTCCCTGCCCCCTCCCTCAGCTCCAAAGACTTGGGGGAGGAGTTGCCACAGGCCTCCCTAATTGAAGCCGGCCTTGCCTGAGGTGCCGGGAATGGCCACGGTACCCCTTTCCTGGGCATTTGTTCTGGTTTTTAACCATTGTCTTATTCTGTGATGGGGGGCGGTGGGAGCATACACTTGAGTCTCCCAAGGCCTGTGGCTGGAGGGGTACCCACTTCTCCAGCCTGGGACCCCTGGCTTTGTCCAACACCAGCCCCTGACCCAGCCCAAGTCCAAATGTTTACAGGGAGCCTCCTGTCCACCCCACCCCACCCCCCAACCGCTTGGAGGCCCCAAAGGAAAAAAGCACAAGAATCGTGAGACGCCACCATTCCCGGAGACCACAGTCCACCTGCTCATTCTCGTAGCTTTTTTAAAAAATGAAAGTAAAGGGGGGGGAAAAAAAAAACCTAAAAAATTTTTAGAGAAAAACTATTTAAAACTGTCAGGTCCTGACCAGCGCCTGCCCGCTCCCCCTCCTCCAGTGATTCCGTGCCTTGAGTGTGCCTTGAGTGTGTCTGTGTGTTTACACCCATCCTTCTGCTGGCTGTCCCCCTGTGGGGCAGCACCCCTGCCTTGCCCTCCACAGAATTGGGTTCCAAGGGCTGTTCCAGACAACTGCCAACATCACTGAGGGCCCCGCCCAGTGGCCCTGGGCCCTGGCTCCATTAACCTAAATGTAGCTCCTTAGCGCTAACCTAGGAACCGCCGCTGCCTGCTGAGGGGCCAGGCCCCTCATGCCCTCACCCCAGGCCCGGGTCCTTCAGCGTTGAACACTTCCTTGCTTTTTTCACATGTTTTATGGAATTGTTCACCTGGTTTGAAATAATAAAATGTAGAAAGAAAAAAAGATACCAAGAACTGATTGGTGCTCTTCTCTCCCAGCAGCAGAGACTGGGTTAAGATGTGCCAAGGTGATCTGGACCTGAATCCTCACCTGTGGCAGGGCCCTGGGTGCTCAGCTCTCCAGGTTATGCTTGCACCCAGCGCTCCGAGCTTCTGTTTTCCCACTCGGACTAGGCAGCTCACGTGTTGAGACCTGTGTCTCTCCCCCTGCTTCCTGGCACCTCTGCAGCTCTAGGACAGTCTTCAGGCCTGACTAGGGCAACTGGGCACAGTTCCTAAGAGGCTGTTTTCCTACGGGGCCCTTCCTCAGTGGGAGCAGGAGGGTTGTCCGGTGTAGAAGGAACACACGACCAAAGGCCCAGAGACTGTGAGCTGCTTGTGCTGCAGCTCCTGGCACACCCTCCCTTTGCCCTATCTGAGATGTTGCCCAGAACTGAAGCCCCTTGGACTTGACTAAACAGAAAGCAGGAAACAGGAGGAGCCTTGAGGCATGTTTGGTCTCTGTCAGAGTGCTGCCCTCGGAACTGGGATTGGGGAAGGGGGGGCTGTCATACAGCCACACTAGGGCGTGAGAACTGGAGGGCCAGGGGTCTAAGAATGTGGAGGGTTCGATGAGGCTATGGGAAGTGCAGCTCGTTGTTGGAGAAGGGAATGGCAGGTGGCAGGGCCCGAGGTGCCAGTGGGGTGACCACTGAGTGCCGGGCAAGTGCCATGGACCTTCTCCCATGGGCACTGGGGGACAGTGGCGATTTGAAGAGGACCCTGTCAAACAAACGTCAAGCCCCGACTGGGCGGTGCTCCAAGGCCAGCTCCTCCGCAACCCGCCGCCAGGGGGCGCGGCGGCCCGCGCTTGGTCCCGCGGGCCGGTCACGGAGGCTGACGTCACCGGGTCCCTTGGAGGCCGCGGGGCACAAAAGCAGCTTTGTGGGGCGGCGGCGGCTCCGCGCCCTCAGCGGGACAAAGCAGCCTGGGCTGGGGGCCGGCTGCGGTCGGCGCCGCGGAGGCGAAGAGGGCGGGGTGAGGGAGGGGTAGTGCCGGGGACCTGGAACTCCGCCCCCGCACACCTGCCAGTCCCCGGTGGCCTCGGGCCCGAGCGTTGGCAGGAGATGAGAGGCAGCAGCCGCACAGTCGGAAGGAGATCAACGCCCCCCAGTACCCGTCTCCACCCCAGTTCCTAGGGCCCTTCCTACTACCCGTGCCTCCGAGGGCCGACTGGCAGGAGAACAGGATCCTCCCCTTCCTTCAGCGGCTCTGGCCCGGACTCTGCTGAGCCCCAGAGGTGCTGGAGGGCGCTCGGGTGCCTTGATGCCTGCCCAGCAGGAAGAGAGCCGGAGATGGTCCTTTCCTTCCCTCCTGGCAGGGATTTCTGCACAGAAGGACCATTGAGGACTTGGCGTTGTCCGCCAGGCACACCCAGTACCTCCCTCCACTGGTGGGCCATGTAAGGCTCTGGCCAGAATTCCCCTTATAACAACTGGCTGGGCAGTGGGCCTGGGTGGGGCCTGGCAAACACGGCTTCCCTGGGTGCAGGCACAGATGACTAGGCCCCCACCTGCCTTTAGCCCTCCTACCCCCACGCTCAGATTTTAAGGGCATAAGGCTCCATTGTCCCAGCACTGGTGGGGGTGGCCCCTCAATTCAGCCTTGTCCTTGGTGGTTGGGAAATTCCCAGTCATGGGGGTGGGGGGTGGCGGCAGGCAGGGAAGGGCTGCCCAGGTGTCCTGCACCCCAGCTGGAAGGACTCCATGAGGTCAGCTCCTAGGGATCTCCCCCTGTCTGGAGATGGCCCTGGCTGGACCTTAGCCATCTCTTATCCCTAAGAGCAGCTGAGTGAAGTGAGCCAGGGATTCAAGGCTCCCTGCTCCTGTGTTCCCCAGAACTCTCCAGGCCTGAGAAATTCCCACACATGGGCAGCTGCAGTTTTGAGGCCCAGAACCCTTAGCGGGACAGACAGAGCCCGGCAGGGACCCATGCTCCTGCTCCCAGAACAAGCCTAAACGTCACAGTGTAGGGTGGGCTCTTTCCAGCTGTGGGGACTGCCGTGAGTTTGATCCACCTTTGAGAAGGCCCGCCCCACTCGAAATAGTTGCTCAGGCTACTGATGTGGTGGCAGCCTTGGTATTTTTAACCCATTTGGGGAGTGCAGGGATAGCTGGGGAGAGAGAAAGAGACAAGCTCTGGGGGTCAGAGAGGCCTGAAGACAGGAGGGTGTGGAAAGATGCTCTGGGGAGGAGCCAGGCAGGCAGGCAGCCTCTCCCCCATCTCCCCAGGCCCAGATCCCCATTTAGCAGGTGGATGGTGGCCCATGATGGCAGGTACAGAATGAGGAGGAGAGCTTCCCCAGGGTTAGAGCTAGGGCCTCTGAAGCTGCAGGGGCTGCAAGCCTCAGAACCCCTCACCATGTTCCAGGGCTGCTCCATGGCTATGCCTGAAGTCAGGAAAGCCTCCCACTCCCCATGGGTGCCCTCGGAGTCATTCCCCCTCCCCCCAAACCCAAAGGGCCAAGTCCACCACCAAGGCTGGAGAACACATGCTCTGACTCCAACCACCTAGCTGGGGCATGGTCAGCCAGGTCCTGGCAGCCCTGGGAGTCAGGGAGAGGGTAGGGACAGGACCGTAGCTTCTCACTGAGGTCTGGGTCCAGGCCCACTCCCAAACAGTCCCTGCATCTACTGCTCTAAAAGAGATACTAGGGGCCCTCATCCCTGCCATGAGGATCTGCATTCCCCCACCCCTGTCTCAGGCCCCCAGAAGGGAAGGCAGCCATCATCCACCCAGAGAGGGCCTTTAGCCAGCTGGGGTATGTGTACAGCACTGTGACAGCAAGTGTGTCCATGCCTGCTGACCATTCAGCTCCTCAGTCACATAATGATGGACACCAATGTCCAAGGGTCAAAGCCATGGACCCCTGTCCCTGGGTTCAGAGCAACTGTTCCTCCCTGCCTTGGTTTCTCCCTTTGCAGGAGACACAGCTGCAGGTGATATCGGTTGGGAGAAAAATCATAGTTTGACATCCCCTCCCAACATCTCTGCTCTCTGACCTCACTGGGTGGAAGGAGCCAAGGCCTGGGGAACTGGGGCAGGGTCAGGGAGGGGCCTGAGGTATCCCTGCCCCATTGGTCCCCACCCAGGCTCAGCAGGCCCAGAAAAGTGGAAGACCTTCCTGCAGGAATGGCATCTTCTGCTTCCCTGTGCCTGTCCTCTGCCGGGTCCTGGGGGCCCCCAGGTGATGATAGCTCCTGCTGCCCTCCCCACACACAGAGAGGAATCCAGAGCCCTGCAGAGGGGCTTGAACCTGCTGCTAGAGAGCTCTGGGGCTTCACAGAGAAAGCGTGATGCCCAAGATGGATAGAGGATGATGAGGAGGAGTTCAGCAGGTGGCAGAGGGAAGGGCCTTCCAACTGGAGACCAATCCCAAGCAAAGTCCTGGCGAAGACAGAGCTGATGCATTCCAGAAATGGGATGAGGAGGGTGGTGGTCCAGCTGAGCTGGGGAGGGGTGGTGTGAATGTTGGGCTTCAGTGCCCTCTCTGAGTCAGGGGATGGAGGGGTGGGGAATACAGAATGGAGGCATGGGGAAGAGGAGTGGCTGGAAGGCCACAGGGACACAGCCTAGGGGCAGGGTAAAGGGGTCAGGCTTCAAACTGGGATGGAAGAGGCCACAGTGAAGGGTCTCTCATGAGGCTCTCGTAGGCCTGGATGTCTCAGGCTGCCCAGAGCTGAGGAGGCAACAAGAGTGCCCACCTGGGGCGCCCCCACCTTGTGCCAGATCTGCCCACTGAAATGCTATAGGAAAAGTGAAGAGAGGGTCTGAGAGGGTTAGTCTCTCCCAGGGACTGCTGGTGAGCAGCAGTGTCAGGATTCAGCCCTGCCCCTCCCTGGGCAGCCAACGGGGTGGGGGTGGGGGGGTGATCCCTGGGACAGGCTCCAGGCACCTCCACCACCTCCGAAGCCTTTCAGAGCCCCCCCAACCAGCACTCCAGGGAGACCCTTTCTCAGCAGATGAAGGGAATGCAGACTTTATGTTAATGTATGTTAATGGCTGTAGAGGGCCTGCCCGAATCCCCTTTTGCAGCATTCCTGGCACCCTACTCTCTGGGGCAGGCTCAGGACAGGAAGGCCCTGCCCCCACCCCCACCCCCGCCCCACCCTGCTGGACAATGAAGAAAACAGAAGTGAGTGAAGAGCTGTGATGTGGCTGGTTGGGGGGGCTCCCCACTCCCAGAGGGGCTGACCTCAGCCCGAGAGGAATGTGCAGGAGGCGGAGGGGAGGGGTGGAGTGGGGTTGGTGGAGGGCCGCAACCAGAGGCCCTGGGTTCCTGGTGGCCCCTCCCGCAGCTCCTCCACCTCAGCTCAGACAGGGCTCTCAGAAGGGAAGGGGAGCAGGCAAGGAGAAGAGGGGCTGATCTTTCCAAAAACGTTGGCTAAGGGTCCTCTGGAGATGTGGAGACCAGGCTAGAGGTGGGTGGGGGAAGCGCCCAGACAGATCCTTCCCCAGGAGACCCCCCCATCCCCAGAGTGGGTAGTAGAGAGTCAGGGAAGTTAGATCTCAGGTGATGCCTGGGGGTGACTGGGAACTCTCCAGGGCCTGCTCCCTACCCCTTCACCAACCCTTAGTCCTCAGGGTAGCATGTCCTGGTGCCCACGTGGCCAGAACAGGGAAATGTGATGTGATGTTGGAGCCACCAGCCTTAATGGTTAAAGCAGGTGTGAGTGGGAAGCCAAAGGCCCAATCCAGCATAGGCTGGGAACTTAGAGAGCTGGTGCAGCCTTCCTCAGATGGGTGTTCTGCCCCAGCTGCACCGCCCAGAGTCCAAGCAGGGTATGAGGGGCAGATCAGCTGGATGAGGGTTGGGGGGGTGGGGAATCAGGTTCTGGGGCTTGGTATAGCAATTCAGTTATTTCCAAAAGGAAAAACCAATAGACTGCCCACGGATGCCCCGGCAAAAGGTTGCGGTCCAGGAGACTAGGGTGGCTCTAGGGTGGGGTACAGGCAGGAGTAGGGACCCCAGCTGTCTCCTCCTGGTTTGTCCCATTTTGTTGAGACACAGGCCCAGGCTGCCTAATTCCAGAATCCTCAGGGACTTCCACAGCTCCAGTGTGACCCACAGCCAATGACCCCGTTCCTGGAGTACTGTCTGTATAAAGGCCCTCACCCATGGTATGGCATACAGTTGCGTGTCAGGGCCTGGACCTGGGACTGGGGAGCAGAAAGGAGACCTCGTAGGGACAGGGACAACCTGCGTTCCCATATCTGGGGAAAGACACATCTAGAGGAGGGAGGGCAGTGTGCAGGGCTCAGGTGGGCCAGGGGAGACTCAGTCCATCTGGCTGGGGATTGAGTCCCAGGGGGTTGGAAAGACGGTGGGGGATCCTGATCCCATTTCTCAGTATAGACTCAGCGCTGGGGTGGTGGTGGTGACTAAACAGAGGCTGGGACCCTGGGCCTGCAGAACTGAAGGAAGTGGGGGCAAGCAGGGGACACAGTAGGGTGGGCAGAAGCTTCAGAAGGCACTTGCTGATCTTGGCTGCTTGGGTGGAAACTTGTAAACAGCTGAAGAATTTTGTTTGTTTGCGTGGAGCCAGGCCAGGCGAGGCTGCCCAGGTCCAAGAGACAGCTAGCCTGAAGTAAGGAGAGGCCGCATCCTGGAAGACCAGAGCTCAGGCAGGAGTGTTTCCCTCTGCTCCCCCTCCTAAAGGCCCCTGGCCCCCCCTGCTGGCCCTTTTCCTGCTCCTCAGAGCCAGGCACCCAGGCCAGCCCAGGAACACCAGGTCCTGAGGTTCTGGACAGAGGGGTGGTTGGGCATGACCCTGCCCTGGCTGGGTGCAGCAGACTCTTCTGCTCTAGGGGGCTTGAAGTTGAGTCTTCCCCCAGCCCTGTCCCTGCCTGGCTGGATGGCACCCAGGGGGTGGACAACAGAACTGTGCTCTTTTAAGACAGGGCCTCGCTGATCCCGAGGAGGGAGCTGTTGATCTGCCTTGGGGAGGTGGCTGGAGATGCCTTTTGGGGACATTTAGGGGTTGAAGCCCTTGCATGTTCACCCAGGTGGACCTGAGGTCCCACTCTGCCACCATCAACATCAGTCTCTCCAAAGAAGTACCCCTCACAGCCCAAATAGGGTGTGTCCTCCAGAGCCAACTTCAGCACAAGACCCCAGTCCCTTCCCAACTGAAGTGCCAAAGTCCTGTCTGTACAGCCGCCTCTGGTTCCTGGCTCTGTGCTTGGTGGGGGCAATTTCCCCCACCTTCAGCCTAGGATGGAGACCTCTCAGTGGGCCCACACCCTGCAGTGCAGAAGTGAGCTCTGCCAGGCCTCTTTCTTGGCCTGCCCCTCTCTGGCCCTCCCTTCTGTCCTCCCCACCCCCCTGCCCCTCCCGCCCTCCCCCCCACCTCTGTGGCTCGGCTGCAGAAGCGCTGAGAAGTGGTCTAAGTGGTGAGGAAGGACTGGAGCTGGGGTCCTGGGGGCCATCAGCCCTCCAGTTAAGAACCACCCCCTCCTGGGCCCCCAGCTGTCCCATCCCATCTCAGCGGCTCCTAGGAGCTGAGGTGGCAGCTGCACCCTATTACCCCTGCCCTCAGCTCCCCAGCTTCTGAGGGACAGGTGAGGAGCTGGAGTCCCTGGGGCAGCCCCATACCGGGCTGCACTCTCTTCCTGCTGTGCAGAGCCATCTGGGGCTGGGGGATCTCTGTTGCTTCTTTCTCCTTTGCCGTGACCGGCCACCCCTCTTCCGGGACTGCTCGCAGGGCACCCTTCCTTCTTGAGGCCTGGCGGGGGAGGGGTCATCTCTACTCGACCCTTCCTGTGTGCCCGCTGGCTTCGCTCTACCGTCTCTAGCCAGTCCCGCCTGCCCGGTCACCCGATCCGCCCCGTAAACTTTATGGCGTGTGGAGCGGTGGCAGCTGGGCTGGTGTGGGCGGGGGCTACGCCTTAAAGGAGCCGTTGAAGGGTGCCCTGCGGCCCCTAGGCTTCTCCCCTTTCCCGGAGCAGGAAGGGGCTGGTGTGGACGCTGCTGCCGGAGGTCGAGGATTTCTCTCAGCGTTGCAGACCTCACAGGGCCTGGAAGAGGCAGCGGCAAGTGTCAGCGGAGGGAAGGAGGGAGGTGGAGGTCTTGGCCTGCAAGGGACCCCAGAGCTGGGCAGGGATGTGGGTGGAGGGATCTGGGACCTGCCCCAGCAGCTACGCCCCTTGCTAGATCCTACCCCAGGACCTTGCCCCACCCCATAGCTCCTTTGCCCGGCACCTGCCGTGGCAGCTTTTAGGAAGGAGGGTGGGCATTGCAGCCATCTGAGGGGTCCAGGGAAGGGCTCGGGCTCAGGGATGGTGAAACCTCAGGAGAGGCTAAGGAAGGGGAGCAGCACAAGGGGAGGGAGAGGCTTAGGGAGACTGGAGGCTCTGAGATGGGAGGGAGGGGCAGTTTAACTGAGATGAGGGATGAGAGACCACCTTGGGCCCTTCGCTTTCCCCACTCAAGGGCTCTCCCCACTCACTCAGTTCCTCTTGGTTCTGAGACCTGACCTCACAGAATCTCTACCGTGTGGTCAGCCCCTTTCACTCCCTCTGGGGTACAGAGAGGGAGAGGTCAAGTGCGGGCCTCTGGGCTGAGTCAGGCTGTGGCAGCAGCCCCAAGTCAGAGGGAGGCCCAGGCTTCTGGTCAGCCCCAGGGACCCAGGCTCCTGGTCTCCTGGGTATCAGGTCTCCCTCTGAGAAATGGGTTTCACCAGCGTCTCAGAGTTGAAGGGAGTGGCTGATGGTGCTGCAGTTGTATTTGCTCACCTGCATGCCTCCAGACATGCATACACATGCATGCACATCTGCTTGGCATGTATCTGTGTACACACTACGTAACACAACGTACATGTATCACACAGTGCACACAGGTATACACACTACCTAGACATGCATGTGCCACACATGTGAACGTGCACACATATTTGCACACCTGTGTACATACAACACATACTCACCAAACAGTACGCATATACGCATGCATACATGTATGCATGTATACACACTACATGTGCACGCGCGTGCACATACAGATACACAAGGGACACGCAGAAACACATTCACACTCACAGGCACCCACACCCTGGCCCCAGACCCAAAGGTGCCTGCACAGCTCCTTCCTAGAGGCCTGACCCCCTCCTCTCAGTGTTTTGCTCATTGCATTTGGCGCCTCTGCAATGACCTCACAATCTAAGCCCTTGTTGGCACTCTGCCACCTCCCTCACGGGGTCCTTGTCTGTGTCCCCCAGTGTCCCCACCCCTAGACCCAGGCTGGCATGAAGTAAGTGTGCAGTGTTTTTGAATTAATGTTTGTGCATGTGTGTACGGGGAAAGCGTGACTGGGGAGGGTGACGTGGTGGGGCGGGTGCCTGCCTGTGCGGGGGTGACCTCGAGGGTGCGCCCAGTGTGGGTGTGTCTGTGATTGTGGCCAGGCAGTGCACCCTCCTAGGGGAGGGCTCGGAAGTGGAATGCGACCCCCCAGCCGCGTGCGCCTAGGGGCTGTAATCTGATCCCTGGGGACTCCCCCCTCGCTGCCGACTCCTTCTCTTCCAGATCCCGGGGCAGAGTCCAGGCGGCTCAAGGCTTCTCCACACAGGCCCGCTGAACCCTGAGTGCCTTGAGCCGCCACCGGGATGGGGCAGCCTGCGGCCGCCGCCATGATCCCAGGCTTGGCCCTGCTCTGGGCCGCGGCACTGGGGGGTGCTGCCCCCAGCCCCCCACGCCTGAGGCTGTCCTTCCAAGGTAGGTGCACCTGGCGGGCGGGGGGGCTGGGTTTAGGTAGGGTAGGAAGGGGACCCACTTGGAGTGTGGGGTGGGGGGGGGGTGCCGTGCTTGCTGTTGCCTCCTTTGTGCGCCTGTCACCAGATGGCGGTTCCAGGCTGGTGTACGGGGACTCAGGTCATCTCCAGTTAACCCTGTCCTGGTCTCGCCCCCGACCTCTCTGCCCACATTCTACTCATGCTTTCCTAGTAAGACCCTTCCTGTCCCCATGGCAACAGACTGTGTCTCTGATCCATCCCCCACCCCCAAGCAGACCATGCCCCTGCCACAGAAGCCACCAGAGCCCCTTCTCACTCCCCACTGCACAGGAGGGTGGCTCCGAGGCAAGACAGAGGCATCTGGCAGGCAGTTCTGCTGGGCACAGGCTGTTGGTGGGGTGGCAGGGAGGGAACCCTCAGTTTGACTTTGAGGTTGGGGTTCTGGCTGTCCCTGCATGCCCAGCCTCCCCCAGAACCCTGGCGTCCACAAGCCTGGCCTCCCAGTATGTCCACCCCGAGACTCTGCTTGCTCCTGCATGCCCAAGCTCAACTTGCTTCCCCTTCCAGGGGGGCTGCGCTGCCCACCCCAGCAGCTACTCACATCCACCTGGGTGGGCACGTCTTTGCGTTTGTAAACTCACACATGTGTAAACTCACATGTGTGTGAGCCAGGTCACATGTACAACCCTGGCCTGTGAGAGAGACACCCAGCCAGGGCCTGGGGGAGGCTTCCAGAAGGGCTGCAGAGTCCTCAGTGATGCCCCACCCTGCAGAGCTTCAGGCCGGCCATGGTCTACGGACCTTCCAGCTGGGGCGGACCTGCTGCTATGAAGCGCTGCTAGTGGATGAGGAGCGCGGACGCCTGTTTGTGGGTGCTGAGAACCACGTGGCTTCCCTCAGCCTGGACAACATCAGCAAGCGGGCCAAGAAGGTGCCAGGGCCCCCCAGCCTCCGTGCTGTCCAGGGAAAGAGCCCAGGGACCCCGTGGCAGACAGCCTGGAGAGACCCAGGGGGGATGTGACCCGAGTGGAGAGACCCTGACTTGGCTCCCCTCCCTCCATAGCTGGCCTGGCCGGCCCCCGTAGAATGGCGAGAGGAATGCAACTGGGCAGGGAAGGACATTGGTGTGAGTGCTGGCTGCCTGCGGCGCGGGGAGGGGGGGTGGTGAGTGGGGAGGGTCAGCCCCTCACCCCATAGATGGGCAGTGCTAAGACAGAGGCCTGCCTGTTCTGACTGGGATGAGGGCAGAGGGGTCGAGGTGGCTGAGGTCTCGAGGTGGTGAGTCAGGGTGGGGGCCCATGTGATTCTTCTTGGAGGCCTCTGAGTCATGGGGGCGGGGGCTGTGCAGGCCTATGATTCCCTGTGTACCACCCTGGTGAGGGGTAGGCTGGACTGATCACTGAGGGCACCTGGGTCCCTGTGACCAATACTGGTTCGTGCATAGGCTGATGTAGAAGAGAGGAAGGGGCATGGGTGCCACTGGTGAGCTGGGACCTCTTGAGGGAGGGAGGAGGCCTCACAGCCCCTGCCTGCCCACTAGACCGAGTGCATGAACTTCGTGAAGCTGCTGCATGTCTACAACCACACACACCTGCTGGCCTGCGGCACCGGGGCCTTCCACCCGACCTGTGCATTTGTGGAGGTGGGCCACCGGCTGGAGGTAAGGCCAGACCTAGGCAGAGAAGGGGGGCAGGAGGTAAGGAAGGGCCTGGCAGTAGCAATCGCCCCCCACCCCCCGCCTCCCAGGAGCCCATGCTTCGGTTGGACCTTCGAAGCCTAGAGGACGGCAAGGGGAAGAGTCCTTATGACCCCAGGCATCGGGCTGCCTCCGTGCTGGTGGGTGAGTCCAAAGGCTGAGACCCCAACAGAGCTCCTGGAACCCTCAGAGACTCTAGAATGTCATAAAGTCCCAGGACCCTCCTAAAGCCCTGGGGATCTCCCATAGCCTCGTGACTTCACTAGAGCCCCAGGAACTGCCCAGGCCCTCCCACTCCAAGTGCCCTCGGCCTGGCTGAGCAGCCCTTGCCCTGTCCACAGGGGAGGAGCTGTATTCGGGGGTGGCCGCAGACCTCATGGGCCGGGACTTTACCATCTTCCGCAGCCTGGGCCGGCGGCCGAGTCTCCGCACAGAGCCACATGACTCCCGATGGCTCAACGGTGAGAGGCTGGTGGGCCAGGAAGGAAGGGGCCTCATCCCCCACAGGGCGGATTCCAAGCAAGGCCCATGAAGTGAGTAAGCAGTGGGCGGAGCCGGGTCTCACTGAGCACCTACTGTGTGCCAGGCCCAGTGCCAGGTGCTGGGGACATGCGGCAGACAAGACAGGTATGGCCGGTGCCCTCTTTGAGTTCACAGACTGAAGAAGAAATACATGATAAGATTCCAGTGGCCACGGGGCCAAGGACAGAATAGAGAGCAAGGAAAAAGAGACTGGGTGGAGGGGGAAAGAGTCCACTCTGTTGAAGGGAGATATGAACTAATTCTCAAAGCAAAAGAGGGTCAGCCAGCAGGATTGAGGGAACAGCATATCAGGCAGAGGGAAAAGCCGGTGCAAATGCCCTGAGGCAGAAACATGCCAAGGAACAGACTCATGGAGGAAACAGTAGTAAAAGGCTAGAATTGTCAGGAGAAAGGGTAGTTTATGCTAAGAGCAATGGGACCCAGGGGTCCGCTTTGCGGCGGAGTGGAGCATCTGCTTCCTGGTAGGAAGAAGGATTCACTAGTGAAGGAGAAACTAGATTCCCTATCTTCCTGATTCACTGGCCTGAGAGTGAGGGGAAAGGTCGGAGGTCTCTCCGGTTTCCTTTCCCGGAGCCCAGATAGCCATGGTCTCTGCTGCCCTCTTGTGGACGCTCCTTGTTTCGCAAGCCCTGCCCCTTTGGATTTGGTCCGCGCATTGCGAGCCCCAACTGAACTCAGTCCTGGGGGCTGGGTTGTCTGTCCCACGCTATTCCGGGGGCTCCGGGCCGCGCTGGGGGAGGGGAAGAAGCCCGTGAGTCCCGCAGCAGGGGGGTGGGGTGGGTGGTTGACAGAACCAGGACCCCTCTGATTCAGCGACTCCTGCTCTTGTGGCCAGAGCCCAAGTTCGTTAAAGTCTTTTGGATCCCGGAGAGTGAGAACCCAGATGACGACAAGATCTACTTCTTCTTCCGTGAGTTGGCGGTGGAGGCGGCTCCGGCACTGGGACGTCTGTCAGTATCTCGCGTCGGCCAGATCTGCCGGGTAAGGAGTCACCGAGCCACGCCTGGCGACCTAGTCTGTTCTGGCCTTTTGCCCTCCTGGGCTCAGCCCTCACCCCCCGCCCCCCCACCCCCGTCTTCGCTCCCGCAGAACGACGTGGGCGGCCAGCGTAGCCTGGTCAACAAGTGGACGACCTTCCTGAAGGCACGGCTGGTGTGCTCGGTGCCCGGTGTCGAGGGCGACACCCACTTCGACCAGCTCCGTGAGAGCCGGGATGGGGGCTGAGGTGGGGAGGGGTGCTGGGGTGCACCCCAGGAGCTCCTCCCCCAGTCAGGCTCCTTCCCTACAGAGGACGTGTTCCTGCTGCCATCCCGGGACCGCTGGAGCCCGCTGCTCTACGCCGTCTTCTCAACGTCCAGGTTAGGGTCGGGAGGGAACGGGACACCCCTAGGGTGGCCGGCCGGGCCTCCAAGTCACTTCTTCACTCCTCCCTTGTCTTCACCTGCAGCGGCGTCTTCCAGGGCTCTGCAGTATGCGTGTATAGCATGAACGACGTGCGTCGGGCTTTCCTGGGACCCTTCGCACATAAGGAGGGGCCAATGCACCAGTGGATGTCTTACCAGGGCCGCGTCCCCTACCCGCGGCCCGGCATGGTGCGTGGCCCCAGGACTCCTTCCAGAACCCACGTCAAAACCTCAGGGCTGGAGAGCTCCGCCTGGGGTCTTCTTGGTGAATGTGGTTTCTTTTTTGTTGTTGTTGTTATGGGTAGGAAGGGAAACCCTGGTGGCTTAGTGGTTAAGTGCTAGGCTGCTAAGCAGAGAGTCACCAGCTCAAATCTGCCAGGCGCTCCTTGGAAACTCTACGGGGCAGTTCTACTCTGTCCTCTAGGGTCGCTATGAGTCAGAATCGACTGGATGACCCTGGGTTTGGTTTTGGTTTTTATGGGTAGGAAAATGTCACTATCATGAGACAGGGCTCCCCAAAGGAGGCTATGTTTCCCCCCTCAGACTCCCCAAGGCAAGACTGGGTCTCCCCTCTCAGATCCCCAGGGCAGGGCTCTGTCTCCTGCCTCTCAGGTTCCCAGAGGCCTCCAGTGGAAGGCAGCCTACTAGGCTCCCACACCCACATCTCTGCTGTGCCCCCTCCCTAGTGCCCCAGCAAGACCTTTGGCACCTTCAGCTCCACCAAGGACTTCCCTGACGACGTCATCCAGTTTGCCCGGAACCATCCCCTCATGTACAGTTCAGTTCTGCCCATCGGGAGTCGCCCTCTTTTCCTACAAGTGGGTGCTGGGTACACTTTCACCCAAATCGTTGCTGACAGAGTAGCAGCTGCTGACGGACAATATGATGTCCTCTTTATTGGCACAGGTGAGTCTCCCCATGACCACCCATGGAGCCCCGTGCAGGCTCCTTGGCCTGGTAGTAGAAGTTACCCCCGTTCGGTCCCGTTTTCAAGTCTCTGCCTGGGCTGTGCTCCCACCACCTCCTTCTGCCCTCAATGGGCCCAACCCTGGTGAGGGTGAAGGCCTCAAAGTCAAGAAGACCCCTACCCCTGGCTGTCAGGGAACATCAGCAGGAGCACTCACCCCTTCTTATCCCTGCAGACACGGGCACAGTGCTGAAGGTAATCTCTGTCCCCAAAGGCAGCCGTCCTAGCTCTGAGGGGCTGCTATTGGAGGAGCTGCACGTGTTCGAGGTGAGGCTGCTTCTCCGGTTGCCGGGGTTCCCCCTACCCCACTGAGTCCTGACCCCCCCCCCCCATATTCCTCCCTCTCAGGACTCAGCCGCTGTCACCAGCATGCAGATCTCCTCCAAGAGGGTGAGTGACCAGAACAGTGAAGGGGTGGGATGGACCGAGTGTATACTTAGAGCGCCATGTTCCCCTTGGTAGTTCGCAGCCTCGGGTTCCAGTATAGGTTCTGCCTTGGCTAGACCGTGTGGCCTGAATGAGACCTCAGAGTTCCCATCTGTCAAGTGGGAGAAGGGATCCCTGACAGCTGGGAGGTCGGCACGAGGGCACCCTCAGTCAGCCTAAAGCCCCTTATGTCCCCCAGCACCAGCTGTACGTAGCCTCACGGAGCGGGGTGACCCAGATCGCGCTGCACCGCTGCGCTGCCCATGGCCGCGCCTGCGTCGAATGCTGCCTGGCGCGCGACCCCTACTGCGCCTGGGACGGGGCCGCATGCACGCGCTTCCAGCCCAGCTCCAAGAGGTGGGCGGGGCTGGGGGGCGGGCCGCTGAGGAGAAGCACGAGGGTCTTTCACCTCTAGGGTGGAAAGGCTCACTGAGGCTCCAATGTTCTCAGGCGGTTCCGGCGGCAAGACGTAAGGAATGGCGACCCCAGCACGCTCTGCTCCGGAGGTGAGTGTCCCAGCAGCCTCCACCCATCAGCTCCGAAGACGCACCCTGCCCCGCCCTGCCTGAATCTGACATTCCCTTCGCCTCCAGACTCTTCGCGCCCCACGCTACAGGAGCGGAAGGTGTTCGGCGTGGAGGGCGACAGCGCCTTCCTGGAATGTGAGCCCCGCTCTCTGCAGGCGCGGGTGAATTGGACCTTCCAGCGCGCAGGGGAGCCGGCCCAAACCCAGGTGAGCCTCGCTCCGCCCCTCCCAACCAGGCTTCTGTCCCACCGTGGCTAAGGAGGCCCTTGGCCTACCCCTCACATCTAGGTGAGGCCCCACCCCACCAGGCTCCTTACTCACCCCTTCCAGTTTGGTCCCTTACTTGCACCCCACGTCCAGATGAAGTATCATCCCACCCAACAATTTAGGCTCCGGACTTCCCCCACATCCGGGAGAAGCCCCGCCCTGCCCCGCCCCGCCCCGCCCGTTGAGTTCTCCGGCCCGCCCCCCACATTCAGGTGAACCCCGCCCCCTTCGGGACTCACTTGCAGACCACTGGCACGGATGCATCCAACCTTCAAGGGTGGACTCTAGAGCACCCCTTTTCCCACTTAGCTCCCGATGCCCCTTTGCCTCTCCGTTCCTTGGTTGGGCCGGAGAGCCCTCTTCCAGGCCCCGATGCCCCCGCCTCACGCCGGCCCCGCCTGCAGGTGCCAGCGGAAGGACGTGTTCAGCACACCGGGCAGGGGCTGCTGCTGCGCAGGCTGCAGCGCGGGGACTCAGGCGTGTACCTGTGCACCGCGGTCGAGCGCGGCTTTTCTCAGCCGCTGCGTCGCCTGGCGCTGCACGTGCTGAACGCCGGGCAGGCCGAGCGGCTGGCGCGGGTTGAGGAGGCTGCGCCAGCCGCGCCGCAGAGCCCCAAGCTCTGGTACCGAGACTTCCTGCAGCTGGTGGAGCCCGGCGGCGGCGGCGCAAGCTCCCTGCGCATGTGTCGGCCGCTTCCCGCGCCGCGCCCCCCGCCTCCCGAACCGCGGAGGAAGGGCCGCAATCGGCGGACGCATTTCTCGGAGCCGCGTGCTGATCGGGGCCCGCGCAGTGCCGTGCACTGGTGACCAGGCTGTCCCCATGCCGGGACTGGACGGGAGATAACAGGCGGGAGAGGGGAGGACAGACCCTGGGACGCGGAGACGGAGGAGTGGGGCCGGGCATACAGCAGACCCTGGCGGATGGAGACACCAGCTGACAGGCCCTGGCCCAGGGGCAGCCGCACTGGCTTATTTATTAACAAATAACCCTTGAATGTAGCCCCGAGAGGGGCGGCCCAGGCCCAGCGCACAGGTCCGCCTGTCGGGAGGGGCCAGAGAAGTGGGGCTCCAGAGCACCCACCGGGGCCAGAGAGGTGACCGGAGTGCCCACTCTGGGGAAGAGACCCCCACCTGGGGCAACAAGCAGGAAGCTGTGAACGGCCCAGACTGCTGGGGGCAGGGGTGGGGCAGGCCAACTGTACTAAAGTAACACAATAAACACATTATCAGCCGAACCTGGAACGGCAGCAGTGGGCAGCCGCTGTCCTAGGACTTGCTATGTGGCCTTGGGCATCTTCCCACCTTCCTATCCAAGGAAGCCGTGGTGATCAAAGGTGTTTTCCATGTAACCAAGCGGGGTTTGTAGGGCCTTTGGGGATACTGACATGCACGGTATTCTGGATAATTTCAGGGGCCAAGTGCTATGAAAAAAATAAAACTGGGTGATGTGGGTAAGTGTGAGCAGAAGGCCTCACTAAGGGGTGACATTTGAGCTGAATGAGCAGGAGTCAGCCATGGGAATATTGGAGGCAGAGCATTTCAGGAGGAGGGAACAGCCAGTGCAAAGGCCCTGAAGTGGGAACAAGCTTGCCATTTTTGAGGAACATCAAGGCAGTCAATGTGACATAATGGAGTGACAGATAGGGGATTATTTTAGGAGGTACAGTCCATGGCCTTGCTGTGCCCCACTTGGGAAGGAGGGACACAGGGTTCAATGACAGAGGGTGGGGAGATAATGGGGACCACAGCTGAATCACTTCCTCAGGCTCCAAGTCTAAGTAGGTGCCTGTATCCTCACATAACCTCATGTGACCTGTGTGCGCTTGTGGAGAGGAGGGTTAGAGGATTTAAAGTGCATCCCGCTTCAGACATAGGGTTCCATGTCTGTTTTCATGTAGATCCTACCAGGAAAGAACCAGTTATTCCCGTTTTACAGATGAGGAAACCGAGGTCAGAGAGGGGCAATCCTTTACCCAAGGTTATAAGCTTAGTAATAACTTTTACCACTTGGCCTAGCATAGAGTCCTATATTGGGGGGCGGGGTGTTTCTGCTCCCTTGTGGTACTCTGAGCCCTGAGTCCTCATGGCATGAGCTCTGGCTGCCCACTGCCCCCAGCACCAGTTTGCTTTGAGGAGAGGCCAGCGGGGCAGTAGAGGGGTCTGCTGGGGTGGAGGTGCACGGGGTATTCTTGCATGTCTGGACTGCCACATGGGGCATTGTTGGAGGCTGAGCCCGAGGTGGCTGGTCTGGAGACCCAGAGTCTCGTGCATGTACGGGATAATACAACACCTGAGTAGGACCCTGCGCACATGCACTAGTGGAGGCCTGCACTTGGGTAGACAGTTCAGGCTGGCCCGTGTGGGTCACTCTGCCCCTTCCCAGGGCTGAGAGCTGCCCCCTCTAAATATAGCCCAGTGGGCTGAGCTCAGACCTATTTTAGGCCCAGAATGGGAGGTGGCCAGGCCTTCCCCCGGCTCTCACAGGAGCCACTGTTACCTCCATCCAGTTCTGCTACTGGGTGCTGTCACCGGTCCCGACTGCCCACTACCCGCCACCTGCCATGCCCGAGGAGGTCCAAGAAGGTAGGAGAGGGTGACCATGAGGGGAGGGCATGATCCCAGACCTGTGACCCCATGGACCATAGAGACCTGCCCCCTGACCTCACTGCTTTGGCTGGTCGTCAGCGTCCTGTCCCAACTCCAGAGAAAACAGACCTGCTCCCTATGCATGGAGATGCCTGCCTTGCCTGAAACCCCTCCTCACCTCAGGCCCCCCGGCTTTACTTCCCCTTGCTGTGGACAGCAGGGGAGGTGGCGGGGAGCTGCCCAGTTGGGTGTGGTTCAGCTACAGGCTGTGCCCAAGAGGGCGTGTGGGCATCTGGGCAGTTGCCAGGCCAGAGGACTGGGAGTAAACAGGCCTCTGGCCTCCCCCAACTTGGACCTCAATATCCCCAACAGCTGAGGGTCAGGGTCCCTTGGCCTGCTCAGACTGATTCTGGTAGTCAAGATCATGGTGGCCATTTACCTAACTGCTCTACCGCATGTGAGAGGTACTGAGGCTCAGAGGAGCCTTAGCAGCAGGGACCCACGTATGCAGCTAGCTTCAGGTACAGTATAGGATGCAGGGAACATTTTCAACCAAATCGTGAGGGTCAAGTTACTGTCCTGAGAATGACAGGTCCACAGTTTTCCCTGCCACCCTTGCCCCTGCCAGGAGGTGTGCCCCCCACATATATACTTTGTCATCTAGCTTCCCGATGGGCATCTGGAGGTCTTAAGGAGCCAAGATAATAAAAATAACCAAGTCAAAGAGCAGCCAGAAGAAAACAGAATCAAATATTTAGAAATCACAACATAAACACATCTGTTGGAGGCAGGGTGGGGTTAAAATCACAAGAACAGTACACAGACCTCAGAGATGAAACGTGCAGTAGCTGTGAATAAATCCCGAGCAGAAGTCATGCATTTAATGGCCAAGCTCCCCAGGCAAAGAAAGCCAAATCAAACCAGTCAAGAAAAGCCCTTTCCCATCTCGCAAATTGGCAAATGTTATCTATGTACACATGTGTATATGTAAATATTTTATTTCAGTGGGGATGTCTCATGCTGGTGATGTTGTACCCTGTTGGACGGCCATTCTGGAGGACAATTTGATAAGAGCTTTAAAAAGATTCCTGTTCTTTCATCTGGTAATTTCACTTCTGAGAATCTGTCTTTAATGACTATCAGGAAATTGAGAAAAACCTTCATACTCCATGATGGATGTCCTTCTGGGGGTTATTTCCGAAAGAACTGGAAACAACCTAAATGTCCAGGCAGCCTCACAGGGATGCCTGCGAAAGAGCTCAGCAGCACGTGAAGCAGTCTCGTAATAAAGATGGTCCCCTGCCACGCTGTTGAGTGAAAACAGCAGGGTTCACGCGAGTACAGGAGCATCATCCTGAGAATGTTAGAAGAACGTAGAACCAAGGCCAAGAGGGAAAGGCACAGCAAAGGCTAGAGAGGGGCTGCTTCTGTGCTGGGCACAGCAGGGACCAGGCCCTGGATCTGACCTGATGGCTAACTCACAGGGTTTGCAGGGAAACTCAATAGCAGAAGAGTCAGGACTGAATTCCACGCACTGTGGGTAAAGTCCTGCAAGGCTGAAAAACTATTCACTAGAGACGAGTAGGCAGAAGAAGTCTGAAAGTCCTTGAGCTGAGAAGGAAGCAAACACAGGCAAGTCCAGCCCAACCCTTGCCACTGTGCACACAAACAGGCCTAAGCGGGGGTCTGAGGTCACCCTGACTCCAAACCAAAGATTACCCCTGAGTCAGTTTTAGGTGATTTGGAGCCAAATGCCCCACTGTCCCCATCCTACAATAGTCCCTGCTTCCTGAGGCCGCCTGGGGAGGATGGAGGGTGTGACCAGCTAGCTGAGGCTGCTACACACTGCCCCTGCAGATACCGTGGTGCCTACACTGAGCCCAAGGAGCAGGGCGTCACTGGCTCCCAACCATATGCAGGAGGTGTGCCTGCACCGGGTGGAGTCCATCAGCGACCTACACAGCGGAGGTGAGAGGGCAGGGGTGTGGGCAGGTACTGGGAAGGAGGAGAGGCAGGTGCACCCACCGCCCTCCTGATACCCCACCTGCCCCACAGGCTCACTGTGCCCCTACCTGGCCGAGGAGGCACAGCCGTGGGAAGAACTGCTGGGGGTCTTGCCACCGTCATTGTGCGCCCAGGCTGGCTGTGGCCCTGTGTATGGCCGTGGGGGCTTCCTGCTCCTGCTCACACTGCTGGTGCTCACCTGTCTGGCGCTTGCCATCCTGGCCGTCTACCTGAGTGGTATGGATGGTGTGGGGTGCTGGTGGGAACTGAGGGCAAGGCAGTGGGATGGGGGGGCCTTTCTGTGTGGTTGGAGAGTGCAGCCAGAGATAGCAGCAGGGGGTGAGAGGGACAGGATGTAGGGCAGTGTTCATGGGCACCCCTGGTGCTGGGTGGGGCAGGAGGGGCTGAGGGGTGGTATCTGGCTGACAACACACCCACCTCCCCACCTCCCTTGCCTGCCTGCTTCAGTGCTGCAGAGTGAATCCCTGCGTGTCCTGGCGCACACACTGCGGACACAAGAAGAGACGCTACTCAAACTCCGGCTTGCCAGCCTCAGCCAGCTTCGAAGGCTCAACTTGAGTGAGGCCCGAGCACCCAGCTGAGGTGCTGCCTGGACCTGGGGTCTGGGGGTGTGTAGAGGGGGAAATAAAGTGGCCACCAGTAGGGCTCCCCCCCTCCCACCGCCGGCTACATCTACACTACTTCCTTGATGAGGTTTTTGTACAAGAGCAGGACCTGAGCCCACAGCTGCCAGTCCCTCCTGACTGCTGCAGCTCAGGTCTAGCCAAGCCTTCCAGTGCCACGGCCCTGCCTGGGTAGTCCAAGGTCAGAGGCGGGGGCATCAGCCTCCTGGCAACTCCCGTAGCCCGTCAGCACCCTCTGGCCACCCCCCAGATAGCAAGCTCAAGAAGTCCAGAAATAGCTGCCTACCACCTCCACTCCTGTCGTCTAAACTCTGCCAGGCCTCCCAGTGGGGTCCAGCTTCAGTTCCCAGGACAGGTTGGGTTATGAGGAGGGGGAGGGGCCACCTGAGTAGAGGCTGCCTTGGAGGGCAAAGGGGAGACAGGGAGAGCCAGCTGGGCCCAAGCATGGGGTGGTGGAGGGGAAGTGACAGGCAGAAACACCCAGAAGCCAGGACCACAGAAAACTGAGCATTCTGTTTAATTGTCTCTAATAATCTTAAAAAATCAGCACAAAAATCCATTCCAGGTAGCCTCACCTGCCCACTTGCTGTGGTGGCTGTCCAGGTGCTCTACAGTTCCCCCCCTCCCCTACCAATAGGTGGGTTAAGGCCTGAAAAGGAAGAGAAAGGGACAGTCCCCCACTCCCTCAAGGCCTGCCCTACAGCCTGGGACAGGCACACATCTGGCCAGGCCTGAGAGGGCAGGAAGAAGCAAGAGGACTGAGTACCGGGGCAAAGGGCCAGGGTCCCAAGCAGCTTGGCTGCCAGCTCCCTCACCCCCATATCTGTTTTTGGTTCTGTCATTAAAAAAATAAAGCGACAATTACTGGCGGGAACCAGTCGTTGCACTGTCTTCTGTTAAAAACGTGGACAAGAGTGTGGACAGTCTCCTTCCCAGCTGGTCCTGCCTCACAGGATGTCTGCCCGCTTGTCCCGCACGCGGCTGCGAGCTTTGGTCCGGGCTTTGAAGGCGGCAGCGTTGTATAGGTGCTGGAGGGGCAGGGGATGATGACCTGGTGAGCTGGGAAGAGGGAAGCCCAGGGCTCCTCCTCTAGCCCCTGCAGAGTCCCAGTCTCCCAGGAAACGGGAATGGGGGGAGATAAAGGTGCGCAAGAGTGCAAACCTTCTCAAAGCGTGAAATCTTGTAGGCTTTAAGGGCAGTAGCATCCAGCACCAGTACAGGGCCCAGACCAAAGATGTCACGGAGTAGCTCGTTGTTCTAGGGACAAAGAGGGCAGTGAGATCAAGCCAGTCAGAAGCAGCCCTTCCTGCTCCCACCCGGTCGGTCCCCCACCTGGAGGTGGTGGTGCATGCCAGAACCCAGCACATCCTTGAAGGCCGTGTAGACCCGGCGCCGGGCCCAGCTGTCCACATACAGCACCTCGAGCCCAAAGCGGACTGTCTCTTCCTCACACTCGCCACCCTGCAGGGTAGACAGGGCTTGGCCACGGTGCTTGGGGGTGCACCCCCACTAGGACACACGCGTTCTCACACACCTCAATAAAGTGCAGGACAGCACGAAAAGTTGAGCGCTGGCGCCGGCGGTCAGCCTTGGCCCGGTACTTGTTGCTGTCAGTGGCCAGAGTGCGCAGAGCACCGCAGAGGGCCTCCATGTCCTCGTAAATAAAGTCTTCCTGTGGGGAGGGACAGAGCATGTGGGCAGGACTAGAGCACAGCTGGCTCTCAACATGGGCCACCCAAGCCCTTCCTTCACTGACAAAGCCCTTCTCTTCTCCTGCCTAGCCTCCTGAGCCCCTCCTTGGCCCCTGCCTAGGCTGGACACCCCTGCCCAGTTCTCTGGCATCGCCTGTATGCAGCCGAGGGCGGGGGGCAGGTGGCATTCGCAGACACTATTCCCCACCAATTTCCTGCACCTCAAGGTCCCGGGCGAGCTCAAAGAGCAAAGCGATGGTCTCGCCGGCAGCGATCCGCAGGTTCACACTTTCACTGGACAAGAGCTGGGGCAGCCAGGGCAGCTGCCTGGGAAAAGGGTAGGCTGAGCTTCATGTGTAGGTTAGGGGGCTCCTCTCCCTTCTCCTTCCCCTCCCGGTGCCCCTACCTGTCAAGGATGTGGCTGATGTGAGTGCTGGGGCAGATGGTGAGCAGCAACGCCCAGGCCTGCAGGGCAGCACACAGCAGGCCATGTAGGCTGGCAGGGGCCCCTGGGGCTGTGGAGCCACCCATACCGCAGGCCCGGCTAAAAACACCTTCCAAGCAAGTAAGGCAAGAGACCAGGTCCTAGGGACACAGGAAGGTAGGGGAGTGACTTAGGGGCAGAGCGAGGGCATAGGTGCTTTACCACCTGCCCCTAAAGGCCACTCACCTGGACATCGGCAGCAGCCACGTAACAGCCCAAGCTGAGAGCAGAAGCGCACTGTTGGGAGGAGGGCAAATTCAGGTCACAGTCAGGAGTGTGAGCCTGGATTCCAATCACGAGTCTCACAGTCCCTTAGAGTAGGGGAGCATGGAGTTAAGAGGAACCCACCACGCTCCTTAGGGGTGGGGGAGGGGCGTGGGAACACTCACGTGGAGCCGGGCAGCAGGGTTAGCTGTGCCATCGCTGAGCACAGAAACCAGCAGGGGCTGCAGGTTGTGGAACAGCTCCTCACCCTTGGGCCCAGGGCCCAGCTGCACACAGAAGAGGCCTAGCACAGCAGCAGCCAGGGCCTGCTCCTCACCCTTCCCTAGGGGATGCTTTCTGTAAGCCTGCGCAGCAAGGGTCAGTACCCGTCCAGTTCAGGTCCCCCACACATTCCTGCTCCCAACCTTTCTTGAGGCACTTTTCTAGGGCATCAGCCAGTGTGAGGCGGCGCTCTAGCAAGAAGTCAGGAAGTAGGCGGGATGCCAGGGCCAGGCGCAGGCTCTCCAGGGCACCTTGCCGGGTCTTGGCACTGGTGGGGGCAGAGAAGGAGGGTCATGTGGACCAGCCCACAATTGGCATGGGCTGAGGAGGGATATGGATGTAGGGGTTGGCTGGCGGCTGCCGGTACCTCTTGTCTGTGAGGCAGTCCACATATTCCTTTAGCTTATCCTCAAGGTCTTCCTGCTGAGCCTGCTCATTCACAGCATCTCCCCCTGCAAAGCCAGCTGGTCAGTCCCACTTCCTACCCTTGCCCACTGAGGCCCCACTGAGCCGGTCCCTGCTCCCACCAGCTCTCACCAAGGCAGTCCTCTGCTGTGACACTGAGAAGGCTGGGGCATTCACTGGTGGTGCTGCGGGCCTCACTGGCCGCCTCATCCTCACTGGAACCTGAGTCAGCTTGGGCACTGCTCCGGGCACCTGGGGAAAGCGGAAAAGGGTGCTTAGCCTGCCTCCATTGGTGAGGGATGGCTGGAGGCACCTCACCCCAGCCCCACGACCCTGCAAGACAGAACATGGTCCCCTCTCAGAGATAAGAAAACAGAGGCTGAGGTGGGCAGCACAGGGCTGATGCAGGCAGCACTGAGCCAGAAAGCAGGAGAAAAGGAAGGTCTATCTACTAGACGGCATTAGGTATCAGACCCAGCCTACTGACACCCTGTCAGGCTTGGTGGGCAATGTCTTCCTGCAGCCAGAGCCTTCTTTAAGGACTAGAAGGCAGGTAGAGGCAGAAGGAGCTGCACAGTCCTCACCTAGGACTGTGGCTCAGCCTGGAGTGGGGCCATGTACAGGCAGATCCTGGGCAAGATCAGCCACCAGCCCGGATTATGACCACAAAGTGGGCAGGGTGAAGGTCAGAGGCTTAGATTCTAGAATCAGACAGACCCGGGTTTCAAATCCTGACTCCACACTTTTACAGGTATATAACCAGGTCAGGTAACCAGACTCGGTTTCTCCATTTGCAAAATAGAGATGCAAAAGCATCTCTTTCAGGCGGGAACAGGTGGAGATTATGACTAAACAAGTTTTTTTTTAATGCTTCTTCTGTGGATCAACAATCTTACCAAGCCATCTCTCAGCCTTGGGGGCAGCAGCCCAGCTCATAAGAGGTAGGTAAGTACCCCAGGCTTCAAACATACTGTCCTCTAAGTTCCCCTTGGTCCAGCGTGGGCCTTCAACCCTGAGTGATAGACACACAAGCTCCTCCCAATGCTAGGAGTAGCAGCAAAAAGGAAGTGACCCTGAACTGTGTGAGCCTCTGAAGATGGGTGAACACAGAGGATGTCCAGGTCAGCAGGGCTGGAGCACTCTGGTACTGGGACTCTTCGTGAGGTGAGGCTGACAGCTGGGCAGGTTCTGGTCATCAGACTGGCTGTATTTCTCACAAAATACTCCTTCTGCCTGCCAGACAAAGTCCAGCTCATTGGTCTCTGCTCACCTCCTCTCTCACCACTCTGTCTGCCAAAGCAACCCAGCCTTTGCATAACTTGTTCCCTTGGCATGGTGCTGTCTTTCCCACCTTCTCAAGGCTCACAGAAGCTCCACCCCTGGGAAGTCTCTCCAGTCCCTAATTCTGGAGCTGACAACACTTGGCGAACACGCCCCAGCGCTGTCCTTTGGGTTTGTCACTACCCACTTAGATGTCCCCCAATCCAAGTCCCATTAGAGTAGTGGTCAGGTCTGAGCTGTGCCTCATGGGTGTCCCATTACTGCACAGTAAACATATCTGTTTACTGCACCAGGTTACACTCCTGCTCGACGTTGATAAGTGAGTCCGGGACTGCCCAGGGTTCCAGGGCGTGGGCTCCCTCCATCTCCTCGTGGGCCAAGCCCACCGAGGCCAGACTCCTACCGCTTCCTGCTGGTCCTCCCTCTCCCTCGGTTCTCCCGGGCAGACCGGGCTTCCCACCACCTTCCTCGTCCAGTACGGGAAAACATTAGGCTTGGCGACAAGGCCGGCTACCCTCCCTTTCTGGAGGGTTTGTCCAACCCAGCAGGCACCTGGGGTGGAAAGGCAATGGAAAACCTGAGGGAAGTACCTGTTGGGCTATGGCCGGGAGCGCGGCCTCCAGACTGGGGGCAGCACACCTAAGTTGGGCGCACACGTGGCCGCTGCTTCCCAGGGCACGTGCCAGCCCCAGGGGAGTTCCGGAAGGCGGCACCGGGCTGATCGAGGCGGGGATCCCCATCGCAGGAGCCTCAGAGTCACTGACAGGGACACATGACAGGGACCCTCCGTCCATCAACTACCCCGCGCCCCTTACTCACCCCCTCCGCGGCGCTGGCCGCTCTTGCGAGGTGCGTTCCCCTTGCGGGCGCGGGGCATGCCGAAAACCGAACACGGGGGGCGCTGGGTCAGGGACCTGGCGGGCGGGGGCTCCGGACCAGCGAGACACCGGCCGGTGAGCGAAGCTGAGACTTGGGCAAGCTACTGGAGCCACACGCCGCGCGCTCCACCATCTTCGCCAGGCGCCCCGCCCTGCCAAATGGGCCGCCGGGAAGGCGAGTGCCTGGTCACCCGGCTCAGACCTTCATCCACGCGGCCGAAACTACTATTCCCAAGAGGCTGCGCGCACGGATTAGCGCCCGCCGACTGGGCGCAGAGCACCTCGGGAGTTGTAGTCTACTCCTTGGGCCCGTAAGCTGACAAGTCTCTTGCTGAACTCTGTACCCACAATGCCCTGCATCCCCCCCCCCCCCAACCGTACACGTGCATGGTCGTTAAGTCTGAACCTGCCCCTCAGAGCAGTCCCCCGTGGCAGGACTGGCCTCTCAGGGCACTCGCGACGGGGTCTACACGGGTACCTCGATCAGGTGACCATGGCAGGAGCTTGGGGCTGAGTAGAAAAGTGAGGACAGCTAAACCTCAGACAGTGAAAAGAAAAAGTGAGTTTATGAGGAAAGCATAGTACAGAGAGCAAACAGCTTGGCACGCCCAGAGCTTAGCCAAAATTTTCTTGGGGTTCATCTGCCCCTGGATAGGTTTCCTGTGACCACCCCGTGGACCCAGTCAGGTGCAGGAACAGAGCTCTGGACCGGCAGCCCTAACCAGCTGGAAACCTGGCTGACTCTGGGGCTGCCTCCTCTTCAGGAGTGGTCAGATTTTTAAAATCGCGGAAGTGTTTTCTCTGGCCCTTTCCACCCCCCAGGGATGGGGAGGGGAGTGAGGTGCGTGAGTGGGAAGGTTGACTATGAGCTGAATAGAGCAGGGGTGAGCCAGAGTTTTCCATCATGGCCTGGGCAGGTGGCAGCAGGGACCAGAGAAGTGGCTGGTCAGAAGCAGAAGACTCCTGGCTTTATGCCACCTCCTTAGGCCCAGGCCTAGGCTTCTGGCAGGTAGGCCCAGCCCAGCCCCGGTAACAGCGGCAGCTGAAGGACTCCCAAGCTCCAGGGATACCATCTGGCCGCAGGTGCAGAAAGGCTTCCAGCTGTCCCGGGTCTCGCCGAGCACAGCGCCCATGGCCGTGGCACCGCTGGTGACTGCAGGCCATAGCTGCCCTGGTCACGTTGATCACATAGGGGCCCAAAGTGCCCACCAGGTAGTCGTGGAGACGCCAGCATTCCTCCTGAGGAGAGGGGGTGGGATGTGCCATTGCTCTGCTCCATGGCGCCAACATTGGCTGGACCGCAGTGTGGGCTGTGTGGCAGGCTGGAGGGGGCGATACTCACCTCAGAGCTGGAGATGCTCAGGTCCCCCCAGAGCACGACGCCAGCTGCCCCCAGTGCCGCGCTTACACCCATGGTCTGCACTAGGTCATCCTGGAAGCAGAGAACTGCTCAGCCAGAGCCGGGCTGGCCAGACCCATTTAGGCTCACTTCTACTTTCAAGAAGTTCTCCTGGTTCACCCCCATGATCTATCTGACTCCACCTCTAGTGTAGGGCACCTTGGCACTGAGCCTGTAAGTGGCCTCTCAGGTCCTACACTCAGAGAATGTTTCCCTTTAGACCACTCCAAAGGCCAGGCCTCGCCTTGCCCACAAGATTCACCAGGACAGAGCCATGCTTCCCTCATCAGATGCCCCAGGGAACGGCCTCCCCTAGATAATCCTGGGCAAGGTGTCCTCAGCCCTTCCTTGGACAGGGCCCATTCAGACCCCTAGGCCTCAGTTTCTACTCACCTGGGACAGGAACCTCCCAGAATTCCGGTATGTGAGGCGGGCATAGGCCAGGACTGGCAGGGGATGCAGGTGCCCAGCGTGAGCCACACGGAAGGCCTCTTCCAGGCGGTGTCGGACAAAGGCTTGGTGATGGGCAGGTGGCAGCCTGGGTGGTAGGTAGATGCTGGGGAAGAGGGCAGTGGAGGCAGCCCAGAGCCAGTGCAGCTGGGTGTTGCGGGCAAGGGTGGCTGCGTGGCAGCGGCCTGTGTAGTTGGAGGCCATGCTATGCCAGCCATTGCCGCAGGCTGGGAAGCGATAGAAGCCCCATAGCCCGTGGGGCTGCAGTGCCTGGCCCAGCCGCAGTGTGTCCTCCATCAGTGCACGGGCTGCCTGCTCAAAGCCAGCACGGGCCTGATGGAGTTGCTCCTGGGGGTCCAGATGGGGGAACACTTGCTGTGCCCAAGCCCATGAGGCTGCCTGATAGGCCCGACGGCGGCCCCAGTTTCCAGCCCAGAGTGGACACCACTCCTCCCAGTCCAGCACTGCCAGGCCAGCAAAGTCAGGTCGCAGGCTGTGGCGGATCTGACAGGCAGCCCTTGCCAGGTGGCGGCCAAGGGGCACAACCTGGGGGATGCCCCCATGGTGAGCTGTGCCCCTGGGCCCAAAGTAGGGATAGAGACCAAGCCGGTTCTTGTAGAAGATGGTGACATTCTGGCCTTGGAAGTGCTGGCCACGGTTGGCTGTGATGCCCAGGGCCCTGAGTGGCAGGAGCACGCCAAAGCGGTCCTTACAGTGTGCTGAGGGCACATTCCACAGTACGGAGAAGGGGCGTTCAGGGGCCCGCGGAGGGGGCTGGCCACACCCCAGGCACAGGGCCACCCCCAGCACCAGGGCCAGGCCTGGCTGCATGCTCATGCCCCAGGGATGGAAACCTGCAGGAGAGAGGGGGTGTGAGCTTAGAGAGCACAGCCATAGCCACACCTTCCATACAGAAAGGGCAGCTCCCCAGCCCATTCCCAAAAGGATTTAGGGGCTGGGGAAAGCATGGTCCCCAAGGGGTCCCACAGGCCTCTCAGAGCAACCACACACCAAGCTAGCCTTGGCAGCTCCCCTCCTGTGTTCTCCGTCTCTGCCATGGTACCACTGTGCCATCGGACCCCACTCCACCCCAGCACTCTCAGAAGGCCCCTTCTCTCCTTTGCCCATCTTGTTCCCTGCCCCAAGAACACTCAGTCCTCACCTCCTTGCCTGGCTAATTCCTGCTCAGCACTGAGATCTCTGCTGTAACAGCACCTCCCTGGGGAGGCCTCCTGGATCCACAGGTGGAGTGAGAGCATCTGGGCTCCCACAACCTGTTACCTTCCTCATCCCAGCATAAATCCTGCCTCTATGCCTGTCTCCCTGTCTGTCCTTTTGGGTTGAGACCTATCTGTCTTGTCCCTGTTACCTGTGCCTAGCCCAGAGCCTGACACACAGTAGGTACTCGGTGAGTGGTGATGAGTGAATGGGGAAGGGAATAGCCACCCTGCTTTTTGTCTCCTGGGCCCAGCAGGGTGGGAGAGGCAAAAGGCAGGTAGGTGTCCCTCCACCAGGGCCCCAGGGCCAAGGTAGATCTGGGGGCTCATATAGGGACAGGGGTCCTGAGGCAAGGCTGAGAGGCAAGGGTGGGGATCAACAAATGAACGATCACATCCACACCCAAGAGAAGCCTTTATTCAGCCACACTGATGGCTCTGAGCCAGAGCCCCGGAAGGCACCTCCTGGCCCCACTGGTACTCAGAAAACACATGCAGGCTAAAGCCACCTCCAGGGGTTAGGGGCTGGTACTGTTCTAGGCAATCCATTGACCCAAAAAGGTGGTGCCTTTCCCTGGGTGGCCCTCAGATGTCCTTTTCCATCCAGAAGATGGGACAGCCCCTCAGGTCTCGGTATTGTGTCTCCAGCAGGCTTTGTGGAGAGGAGCCTGCTTTGGGTGGGGGTGGGGTAGTTAGGAGCTCAGGCAGGGGAGGAGGAGGTGGCAGTGGGGGCCCTTTGGGGGCTCTTGTGGCAGCTTGGGCAGTCAGGTTGGGGGCCTTGCAGGGTGGCTGGGGGTAGGAGGCCCTGGGGAAGGCACTGAGCAGGGTGGCGGGCAGCCCTCGACTGGTGAAGACCAAGCCCTGTACAGGCTCGCTTAGCTGGTAGCCCAGGTGGGCGTAAAAGTGCAGCTGATCCTGAGTAGTGAGGTGCAGCCGGCAGAAGCCGCGGGCCTTGGCAAAGACCTCCAGGCCCTCCATGAGGCGGCGGCCAAAGCCACGGCCTCTCAAGGCCCGGGCCACCACTACCGTCTCTACCAGGAGACTCTGGGGCCGGTCCAGCACCCGTGACAGGCGGGCATGGCCCACCACAATGGGGGCTGCTTCTGGCGAGGGGTGGGGGCTCAACAGCATCAGGCAGAGAGGGAAGGCGTCTGAGGACTGGCCCAGGGAGTGTAGGCGGGAGGCACGGCTGCGGGGCCACTGTTCATTGATGAGGTCAGCACAGGCATCCAGGAGCTCAGGCCTGCAGTGTACAGGCTCCAGGGTCAGCTCGGCCAGGTTGGGGACTGGGGTCTCTTCTGGCTGGTGTGCAGGATCTGGAATCATCTCAGCTGCACCAGGACTGAGGGTCATCTCTGGATGGCATGGAGGGCTTGGGGTCAGCTCAGCCAGCCTGGGGCTCAGAGTCAGCTCTCGTTGGTGTGAGGGATCCAGGGTCAACTCTGGCTAGCATACAGGATCCAGAGTCAGCTCGGACAGGCTGGGCCTCAGGATCAGCTCCATCTGGTATGCAGGGTCTGTGCTTGGGGTCAGCTTGGATAGGCTGGGATTCAGAGTCAGCTCTTGCCTGAATGTAGGATCCAAGCTTAAATGTGCCAGGCTGCAGGTGGCTCAGCACCAGGCTAGGAGTTAAGGTCACAGTCTCCAGGCAGTGGTGTTTCTTCAGACCACAAAGCGTCTCCTGTGGACAACAGCCCATGCTGGGCTGGGCCAGGAAGGCATGCAGGGGTTGGGACAGGGAGGTGTTAAGAGTGCAAGGAGGGTCATGCATGCATCCTGGAACTGGGGAGTGGTGGGCTGTACCTTGTCCTCATGCTCACCTGATTGCACAGGTGATGTAGAGCAAACCTACTCCCTATATCTAGGGGGGCTGACTCAGGTGAAGATTAGGGAGGATGGGTTCAGGGTGTCCTGCCCTACACGGGATGGAGGCTGAGGGCAATGGTGAGCTGCTGAAGGCCAGGGAAGAACCCAGGAGTCCTGGCCCCAGCCTACTATGGCTACAGCTTTGTCCTTCCCAGAACTCCACTGTGCCAGGACAGCTGACCCACCCTCCTTGCTGATCATCCTGTCTTCAGCAGTCCACCACCAGGGCAGGCTTGCTATTGGATAGAACATGCAAACTCAATCCCCTGACTTCCCTGTTTAACCCCACCAAGGCTCCCTTCAAGTGGGAACACAGCTGCCTCCAGACACTCCTCTGTCTCTTCCTTCTTCTTAGATCCCAGGTCTCCTCCAGCTCCTAGCGTTTTCAACCACGTGGGCAATGTCCACTGCTTAGCCAATCCTGGGGCCCCACTAACCCATCCACAGGCTCAGCTTTCCCCTCTTAGGACAGCCTTCCCTGCTGGGGCACAGAGTCTATGGCCCCTTCCCCAACTCTGCCCATTTCACTGCACTTTCACTGAGCATGGGCCCAACAGTCCCCCCAGACGGTGCCCTGGCCCCAGAACCAGCACAAGGCCTGGCCCACATCACCCAGCAGTGAGGCCCCTGCAGGCCTGGTTCCCCACTAGCCTGAGTTTCGTAGCTACCCTAGATAAGGGCCACAGCTTCCTTCCCATACCCACAGGGGTGTCCAACGGCTGCTGAGCTGGGCGTCCAGACCTCCTGTGCCCAGACCCCACTGCTTGCCCACTCTGCCCCAGGTCCTGCTGGCAGGAGTCTCTGCTGTCGGACTTCTGGGAATTGGGGACAACTGCGCCCCACCTCAATACTCACCTGCTTCAGAAGGGGTGTCTTGGCTCCCCTCCCCCACTTCCCCAGGGGAGGCCCCTGAAGTTGAGGCCAATTCAATGCTGATCAGTAACAGGCAGCCCCCTCTCCTCACAGAAGTGTAGGCCCCTTACCTGCACCAGCCTCTTCCACAGCAGCGTTGCACCCCTTGGTCAGGAGAGAGGAAGCCCCCAGGATCCGCCTCTAGGCGGGAGCCCCAGACTTCCCCGTGGGCTTAACCCCTTCAGTGCAGACTCCTCCTCCTATGGGCTGGGCGGTGCTCAGAGGGGAACTGCACCTCTCCGGTGCCTCGGTTTCTCCCTCCCTCCTAATGGGTCACGGACCGTGGAGTTTCTAGGGGGTGGGGGCTTCGGGAGTTTGACTCTGTAGGTGGGTGTGGCCCTGCATACGCTAGGAGGTAACAACAGACGCAGGGAGGGCGTGCGGGGCAGCACGGCCACTTGGGGACCGCACATGCGGTTCGCAGGGGAAGCGCCGCCAACCGCGAGGGCAGGTACGTCGCGCGTGGGGAGGGAGCGGTACTGACATGTTGACGCCGGGCTCCGGGATGCTCCGCGTCCGGGCTCTGCGCGGCTCGGGATCTCGCTCTGGCTCGGACTCCTCTGTCCGTTCGCTCTGGTCCTCAGCGGTCCGGCGGGCACACTGCAGCCGTAGCGGCCCGCAGCTCACGACCAGCTCCTCAGGGTGTCCCCCAGCGGCCGGGTCCCGAACCCGGCCTCGCGCGACACCCCTTAGGCCCCGCCCCCGGCTCGGCGCGTCATAACTCTGCCCCGGCGCAGACTCAGCCTGTGCCCTGGCTCCGCCTCCGCCCCGCCCCGCCCCGCCCCGCCCTCCTCCCCCGACGGGTCCCGTCTCTGGATCCGCCCGCCGCAGTTTAGGGCCCGCCTCTCTTCAGCTCCGCCGCGGCCGCGTCCCAGCCCAGCGCGTCACATCCTCTGCCGGGCGCTCGCCCCTTTTCCAGCTGGCTCCGCCTCCGCCTCGCCCCGCCCCAGGCTCAGACAGGTCCCGCCCCCTTTCTCTCCTCCGCGCCCCAGCCCATTCCCAGCAGGACAACCCTCAGGTGAAGTTTCCTCCTGAGATTTGGGCCCCGCCCTCGGAAGCAGCCGCCCTCGTACAGAGGGCTAACCGAGTCAGCCTGGTCTCTCCCATGCCCTGTAGATCCCGGGGCCTGCACATTTTAGGCTCTCAATAAACAGCCCTCAAAGGAAGATTCATGCCTTCTTTATTTGCAGGGCTGTGCGGGGCTAGTGTCTCTGAATGCGTTCAGGACTTGTGCAGGGCTGGTCACCATCAACACACTGTAGGAGCTCAAGGGCTCCACCTCTGTAACTAGACAGCCTGGGTTCGAATTTCTGCTTCTCCTCCTGACTGCGATTTTGGACAAAGTGCTTACCCTTCCTGTGTGTACCTCAATTTCCTAATAGTGTTGGAAGGATTAAATGAGCTCGTCTACTTTAAATGCTCGGCGAACGTCAGCTTCTATGATGGCTGCAGTTTAAAGTCTGGCTCCATGTCTCTGGAGGAATTAGCTATTACCCTGCTGGGGGGCACCTGTGGACATGAGTGGATGGTGTCTGCCCATGGCTTTAACTCCTTATGTGACACTCCTGGGCGGGCAAGCGTGCATGTGCTGGGCAGATGTCCATGGTGATGACTGAGTGCACGCCCGACTGTGACCATGACTTGTGTGACTGTGCCTGTACTTGGAAAGCTGTGGCCAGGCCCAGAGTGCATTATTAGATGCTCAAGGTGTGTGTTCTCATAGGTGACCAGTCACCACATGCCCTGCTGCTCACACCACACTCCCCGCCAGCCACGGTAACAGTGACATTTGAACTCCACAGCCATCTGAGCCCTATCCTCGAGTGACAGGGCACCTCGAAGGGTCAGAGGCCCACCACCGGGTGTGACCTGGATAGAGAAACTGGTGGGGTTGAGGATGAGGAGGGCCTCAGGGTGGCTGGGGCGGCGGACACAGCGGCCATGGTCCGAGCACAGGGCCTGACTGCAAAGCAGAGCTCCGCTGGTCACATTCAGGATGAAGGGCCCCAGCGTGGCATCCACGTACTCCTTGATGGCCTGGCATGATTCCTGGGAGAGAAGAGGGACTGTCAGGGACATTGCAGTCATGCACATGCCTACCTGGGGCACTGAGTCACTTACTCGCTGGCCTGCCAGGGTTGCAGAGATGGAAAAGGCAGGGTCTCCCCAGCCAGCCTGGAGGCCCCACCCCACCCCTTACCCCCTGCCCCATCCTGAACTCACCTTGGTTCGTGTGTTCTCCCAGCTCACCCACAACACCACTCCTGCTGCTCCCTGGGCTGCACTCTCTCCCAGGCTGTGCTCCAGCTCATCCTAGGAAAGTGGACAGCACAGCTCTGTGGGGCCTCCCTCCTTCCCTCCCCACAGCACGTTGATGTAACACCACTGGATGGGACAAATAGCTCTCTAACCCTCCATCTGGGGTTGCTCTGGTGGCCAGAGGCAAGCTGGCCCCCTCTAGTCTGTAAGTGCCACACTGGCAGGGACTCAGCTTTCTAAGGCATGCATAATCACCAGTGTCTAGCACACAGGTTGGCACAGAGGCTCAGTGAACGTGTGAGGGAATGGATAAAGTGCCCCAAGACTGTGTGGCCTGAGTCACTGGGCTCAATGCCTGACAGGGCAAACTCACAAGGTAGGCAGGGTCACAGAAAGTGACTTACCAGGGGCAGGAAGCGGTTTGTCATGTTGTAGACGATCTGGGCATAGGGCAGCACTGGCAGGTCAGTGTCTCCAGCACTCATGGCCACACGGAAAGCCTCACCCACACGGTGCCGCACATACATCTGTGCCTTCCTTGTGCCCTCCAGTGCTACGGGCAGGTAGATGCTGGGGTAGAGAGCACGGCTCCGGCCCCATAGCCATCCCAGCTGGTCATTCTGGGCACGTATGCCCAGTGGACACTGGCCTGTGTAGTTGGGGCTTAGAAAGTCATGGTTGTAGCAGTCAGGGAAGCCATAGAAGCCCCAAAGGCCACGAGGCCGCAGTGCCCACCCCAGCTGGAGGGTGCCTGCCATCCAGGCCTGCGCGGCCCTCTGGAACTGGTCCTGGGCCGTTGCCTCCACCCAAGAAGATGGCCAGTCAGGGTGCTGCGCCTGTACCAGCTCCCGTGAGCGCTTCCGGTAAATGTCTTTGGCATCCCAGTTAAAGGCCCAGCGCGGGCGCCATGCCTCCCAGTCAATAACTGCCAGCCCTGAGAAGTCAGGTGCAGGCACGGCAGCCAGGATGTCCTGGTGTGTTTGGGCCAGGTGCGTGTCCAGGCTGGCATTCTGGGGCAGGCCGCCAAAGATAGGCTCCCCCGTGGGTGTGTAGTAGGGGTATGTGCCCAGCTGGGAGCTGTAGAAAATGGTCATGTCAGGGCCGCGAAAGGTCTGCCCTGGGTTGACCACTACATCAAAGACACTGACGTCCACATCCACACCGTGTCTCTCCAGGCACCCCTGGGTGTTTGCATTCCAGATGGTGGCGAAGGGCTTGTTGGGTACCACAGGTCCCCTGGAGCCTTGGGCCATGCCCAGCAAGGTCAGGAAGAGAGCACAAAAGGGCAGCAGGTGGGCTGCCATGGCACAGGATGGGTCTTTTGGAACCTGTTCAAGGGAGGCAGAGCTGAGAGCAGGCCTCAAACACTCTTTAACCCAGCTTAGGGCAGGCAGACCAAGCCCCTTGCTCATTAAACTGCCCCTGCTCTGGTTTCAGGCAAACACTGACCTCACAAAGGTCAGAAGGCAGAGGAGAGGCAGGGAGGGTAGCCCTGCCATTGAAGGCCACATCTGAGTTGCCTCATGGGCCAGGCCCCTGCCCTCAATCTCACGGGCCTTAGCCTGGCCTCAAACTGCCCACCCTCCCCCACTTCCCCCAAGGGCTACGAAGGCTGTGATTTCTGTTCTGGGAAAAACACCAAGAGCCAGGCCCTTGGCCCTTAGGCTGACCTGCTGATGAGGGCCTTTCCTCTCCTTTCCCCCCAGAATCCTGGCCATCCATTTGAGGAGGGGATGCTTAGTGACCAAGGACAGGTTAGCCCCGCCCTTCTATATACCCGCCAGTCTGCCCATTTGTCCCTGCTGACCTCAGGGCTGAAAGGCTTCATCTCTAAGCTTCCTGAGCCCCGGGGTGGGGGCATAGGCAGGGCCCAGCCAGATTCCGTTGTTCCTCAACTCTGGTCGCAGCTGCACCAGAAATTTTCAGAGGAAGCTGCTGCTGGAAACTCTGAGCTTTTGTAGGGGGTGACCCCACCCAGTCTGGGGGCGGGCCAAGGGGCAGGCCCTGGATTGGGAGGCCTTGCCAGGCAGCAGTCACCTCCGCACCCCCCAGCAAAGTGCCTTCGGTGGGAGTAGGGGGGGAAGTAGCCCCTCCCACCCTGTCAACACTAGGGACGGGCTTTGTGGATTTACTGGGAGGGCAGGGGGCGGTTAGGGAGGGTGGCAGCCTGGGTGGCCAACCTAGCTGGGCAGAGGCCTCTTTGGGTCCTCTAGTCTGGGTGCCTAGGGGTTGTGTACTTTCAGGCACTGCCACATTACAACATTCCTGGGCCCTGGGCACTTTTGCCTTTGTGGGCCCCTTCCTCCTTAAAAATATATTTAAGAATGTATTTTACAACTATGTGGGTATAAACATATACAATCCAGGCTGGGTTCATTATTATATACTCATTATTATTTTCTTCAGATTAAAAAAAATTAAGACATTTTTGTGGGACAAGTACTGTAGGCCTCAGGCTCTGTGCCTGCTGCCTAGAGGGTCAGCCCTGCTCTTGAGACCTATTTCTGAAAGACTGTGAAGTCAGGGCTCTGTCATCACTCGTAAACATGCTGGGTCAGGGTCACAGTGTCTTTGTGAAGCCCTAGTTAGTGACCATCTCGGCCTCTGCACAAACTCCAGTGGTGCGTGTATGTGAGTGTAGGAGCTAGTGCCTGGGACTGGGTGTGTGTGAGGCCCTGTTGTCTTTGACCCTGAGACCCTGTGTTTGTGTGACCATGAGTATGCTGCGGGTTTATCAGTGACCATGTGCTTGTTCATTCATTGGTGGTTTCACTTATTCGGATTCAGAAGTTGATCATTGAGACCTGCCAGATGCCCAGGCCCAGGCTTGCCTGCCAGGGTAGAGTGAAGGAAAAACCATGTCCCCTCCCAAGGGAGAAAGTGCTGCCTGGGTCTGCAGCAGAGTCTGAGTCAGTGAGCACCCTGGCCTGGTGGCTGCTGCAGAAATGACATTCATAGTTGTCTACTATCTGGGGTTGGGCCTCCAGGGACAGGCCAGCTGAAATGGAGAAGCTGAAAGAGTTGAGGGAGAGATGGCCCCAGGGTACTGGCAGCTGTGGGCACCGTGGCCACGGCCTGAACAATGGCTGCTGATCCTGTTCAGGAAGCAGGGTCTTAGAGTAATGACCATGTAGGCCCAGAAAACTTGGCACAACTCCTGAAGGCTGAAGGGACAGGAGAGCATCAAGGCAGCTCCTAACCCCCCTCCCCGAGGTGCTATGCTACCTCTTGATGCCCCCAGAAAACTAGTGCAGCAGTTGACACAACACAGGCAACCAGCAACCAGCAGGCCAATGTCTCCAGCTGGCCTCAGTCCAAGGGAGAAGCTCTAATGGCAGGCAGCAGGAAGAGACTGAGGATACCTTCCCAAAGCCCTCCCCCATTCCAGGGCCCTGCCCAGCAGCCTGCTCTTGCAGGCTGGTCTGGCCAGATTGGTGCAAGTGGTGTGCCTGGGATCAGTAGTCCAGCTTGAGGGTCCAGCCCTGCCTGCTCTCTCTGGCTGTGCATACTGGAGGGCCTGGGTCACCTTGCCTGCACCTTCCCCCACCTCACTCACAGGACAGCTCTGGCTGTCCCTGAGTTGTACTCTTTCCCAAGGCTGTCTTGCAGATACCTCCTAGGAACATGGTGTGTTCACCACACCTGGGTAGGTGCAGGTCACAGTTGTGGGGCACTCACAGATGTTTGGGAAAGGTAACAGCAGTTGTATGGGTCCGATCACAACTGTGGAGAGTCACACCTGTGTATATATGAAATCACAGGTGTGTGCTGGGAAGTCACAGCTGTGTAGGAAAGGCACAGGTATGTCTGAGTCACTCGTGTGTGCGGGAGATTATAAGAACGGGTGGGGCAGGTGGCAGGTGCAGAGAATCACAGCTGGGTAGGAGTAGGGAGAAGTCACAGGTGTTCGGGAGATAGGTGACAGCTCCTCCTTTCTTGCCCTCCCTCTGCTGGGCTCCTCCATCTCACAACCTTCTCTCTCCAGCCCAGCCTCTCCCATCCAGGGCCATGTGCACTTGAGCACCCCTCTGCCTCCTCCCCCACCATGTGAATTTACCTCATTGCCCTCCCAGTCCTATCACCCAGCCCCCCTTCTCCATTCTCTGCCCACCGACAGACAGCCAGAGGGATGAGGGATAACTTTACCACCTGACTGACCTCCACCTGGCCTGGTTGCTCCTCCAAGGCTCTGCTTCTGGACCACACCATCCCTCACCTGTGTGCTTCTCGGGAGCACCCTCTATTGCCCGGCACCTGACTCAGTCTTCACTTCTAGCTTCTAGTGTGCCTCTCCCCTTCACCTTCCAAAACAAGATGTAGGAAGTTATCTCCCCGAGCCCCAAGCAGCTGGGCTAGCCAGTGCCCACAGGTGAGTCATCTCTGACTCAGAAGGGGAACTGGGTGTGGGTTTGATGGCTGAGGGGAGGGGCAGGGACCTACCCAGAGTAACTCCTGTCAGAGGTGGGTGTGGTGACACAGATCAGAGCTGGTCTGACTGCTCCAGCTGCTATTTCTTCCCCATAGGACAACCTGGCACTAGCCATGCCCTCTCATTGTCAGGACAGAGCTGACCTTTGAGGATGCCTCTGCTCCCAGGCTGAGGATGGCCCCCCAGTCCTAGAATGTATCTCTAAAGTGGGATGGGGACTGAACTTCAGGATTCAGATCCCAAGCCCCTGCCTGCTCCTCCTCCCCGACCCAGGCAGGAAGAGGTATGGTATGTGCGGCTGGAGTCCACTGCTCTAGCTCTCCGGAGAGGGGAGTGGAGGAGAGACTCTAGCCTGTGGGAACAGCAGGGAGGGGTGGCTGGCTACCTGCCCAGCCAGGGAAGATCAAACATCCACTTCCCCCTTCTCCCTGGGTGGGCGAGGCAAGGCGGGGGAGCCCGCACAAGCCCAGCTGAGGGTACAGGTCTCTCACACAAGGTTTGGCCCTAGCCCTTGCCAATCAATATGGAATAAGCAAGGCCCTTGGTGCTGCGATAGAATGTGGGTCCCTTCACTCCCAGTGGCCCCTGCCCCAGTAGGACAGTGGCAGAGTAGGCAGCTGTGGGTCCACAGACTCAGGTCCCAGCAAATGCATTTTATAGATGAGAAGTCCCCAGAACAGGATTCACAGGCACAGACAAAGCTGAGCTCAAACCTCTCGGGAGACCCTGGAATCTCCCTCCCATACCCTGGCCCAGGTGCAGAAAGTTCAAGCACAGAAGCATTTGTTTTATATTTAATTTACAAAAGAGACCCCAAAATAATAACAATAAACTAGTCAAGGGCCGGGGAGTAGGGTCAGGCCCTCCCCTATCTGGTTATGTCCCCCTTCCCCACCCCCCCAGCAGGGAGAGATGGGGCCTCCCAGGAGACTGCCCCTCCCCCTTAGAACAGAGGTGGGGTGGTGAGAGCTGGTATGGATGCCTTGCTGGGCATCCTGGGGGCTCTGCCCCCTCCGGACTCATTCGCCTACTCCTACAGGCTCCTACATGCCCAGCAGAGCCCTTGTGGCAGAGGCCAGCTTGCCTGGCAGCTGCGTGGGAGACCCCTACAAGGTCCAGGTGAGGGGCAGGGCTGTCAGAGCCAGCAGGCTGGGGAGGTGGGGCCCAGCCCAGGCCTGGCTGGCACCCCCAGCTGCCTTCCCATGGTCCCACTGGCATTGCTCACCACCCCAACCCAAGTAGCACTGGCAGCGAAAGTGTGTCTGCAAGTGGTCAAGGTCGGCCCTGCTGAGCTCCCCCTCGGGTCGTAGCTGGGGCTCACCAGGTCCATGGCCAGGCACTAGGCGGAAGCTGCTGGTGCTGAGGTGCAGGAAGGCATTGGCACTGGGGTCACGGCGCACACAACGTCCATGGCCATGACACTGGGCCGAGCTGCAATACTGGGCAGCCCAGGACACGTTGACCACATAAGGGACCAGCAGCTGCGTCAGGTAATTCTTGAGGTACCGGCAGGTATTCTGGGGGCAGAGGCCAGGAATCAAGGGTCAGGGGTCAGCTGCCCCAGCCCACAGGAAACTGTGTCCACGCTACGGTGACTGAACCTTCTCTTATCAACCCGTGTGTGTGCACACATACATACATGCACGGTGCATGCCTGAATCCTCAGTTCCTGCTCTTGCGGGGAGAGGGTGGGGGCAGAGACTGAAGCCCAGCTGGGCAGGCGGGGAAGGGTGGAATTCAACAGCTGTTCAGAACACAGTTTCCCCTTTCCTGGGAGCAGGGTGGGGGTACCTTCTTTCTCTGCTGGGACCAGGGACGTCTCAGGTGGGAAAGAGACAAGGGGGCTAGACTGGTTTTGGCCACCCTGAGGTTGGGAGCCAAAGGTCCATTCTCTGCCTGTTCCTGTAGACTCAGCTCTTACCGTGCTCGTGGTATACCCTGCGTCACCCCAGAGGATGACGCCGGCTGCACCCAGGGCCGCGCTTTCGCCAATGGTGGAGATGAGGTCCATCTGTGTGGGAAGGGGATAGTCACTGAGGGAGACTGAGACCCAAGGCGAAAAGAACAGACAGGGTGGGCAGGCCCCAGCCTATTCTAACCTGCTGGCCCTCCGTCCAGCCCTCTCTTTGCTGGTGGTCATCATTTCTCACCCTCCCAGCAAGGGTTCATCTGCTTCATTTTCTCCTTAAGCGTTTATAAGCTTGTTTCCATCCCCATTTTGGCCTCAGTTTCCCAAGCCTAGGGCACACTTGAGCCTAGGGTATCCATCTGATGGACTCCAAAGTCAGAATGCCTGGGCCCATGTCCCTGCTTTGCTCTGGATTTGCTGGGAAGCTTTGGGTAAATTTCTCAGCATCTCTGGGTCTTAGTTTTCTCATCTGCAAGATGGTGATAATACAGCTATCCTTTCACGAGGCTGCAGAGAGAATGAGGCAAGGGGATGTGAAGTAGTCACTAAACTACAAGCCTGGTAGCCCAAACCTGCTAGTGGTTCCTCAAAGGAGAAGGAAGAAGGTGGGGTCCTTTGAGGCACGTACCTCACTGAGCCCTGTGAGCCCACGGCTATAGGTGGGCCGCGTGAAGACATAGACAGGGAGTGCATGGTTGGCATGGTGGGTGTGAGCCACGCGAAGAGCCTCTTGTACACGAAAGCTGACAAACTTGCGGCCATGGGCAGAGGAGGCAAGTATTTCATCTAGGTAGACAGAGGGAAAGAGGGCCGTGCTCTCAGCCCACAGCCAGGCCAGCTGGTCATTGCGGGCAACCTCAACATCAGGGCAGCGACCCGTGTAGGTGGCCCAGTTCTGCACATAATCATGGTTGTAGCAGTCAGGGAAGAGGTAGAAGCCCCAGAGGTGCCGGGGACGCACTGCTTTGACCCACCGCAGTGTCTCCAGCATGAACTGCCGTGCAGCATACTCAAACTCGTATTGTGCCTGCTTGCTCACGCAGTCCTGTGGCCAGTCGGGGTGGCGGTTGGCCACCACCTGGCGTGACAACTGACGGTACACATCCTTGTCCTGCCAGTTGCGTACCCACACAGGCCGCCAGTCCTCCCAGTCAATGATTGCCAGCCCAGCAGGCTCCTGTGTGCGAATGTAGTGAACCACATGTGCCTTCAGTGTCTTCAGGTGTGCTGGGAGGCTGCCATTTTGTGGCAGGCCACCATGAACAGACCGCCCCTCTGAATCAAAGCGCGGATATAGGCCCAGCCGATCGTAGTAGAAGATGGTAATGTTCTGGTTCACCCAACCCTCATTAGGTGAGGCCTGCACATCGAAGACCTTCAGGTCCAGTGGCACCTTGTGGCGTGGGCCGCAGTCCTGTGTGGGCACATCCCATGCTACCACGAAGGGCCGGCCTGTGAAGATGGGAGGCGCTGTCGGCTTGAGCTCTGTGGCCCATGCCACCGCCAGCATCAGGGCCAGTGTGACGGAGGGGCTCGGGCCTGCCTGCATGCTGGAGGCTGCAGGAAGATGGTGTCACCTGTCTGGCACCAGTTCAGGAACTGGGGGAAGGTTGGGGGAAAACAAAGAACAAATCTCACTAGAGAATCCTGGAGGTACCTACCACAAGCCAATCCGCACTCCCAAAACCCACTCTGCATGGGCACTATGCCCACGGCTATTCCGACCATACGTGGCTAAAACCAAGACATCCTGAAGACTGCTAGGAGCATCCAGCTCCTTGGAGCAGGTAGCTTATGGTTGGGTAGGGGCCTCTCAGATATGTGACCTTTCTGAGAATGGACGAATTGGGCTATAGGCCCACTGCTGAGAGACTCACATACACCCAGCACACAGTTCTGTGGGCCCTGAACCCCTGAGGCCCACCCTGCACCCCGTGAAGAACTCTTGGTCTAGAAAAATGCTAACACTCAGGTAAGGCAGGGCACAGCTCATGCAAAGCCTCAGAAACTGGAAGGCACATGCCTCGGAGCTGTTGTTATCTGTGTAGGACCCGCCAGGCAGAAGAGTGAAGCTGTCAAGATTTTGTCTCGTTTGCAGACTCTCTCCCGAGATCAGTGGAGGCCCCGCGGCGACAAAGGGGCGGTGAACCTCCCACGGCGGCTCCAGCCAACCGGCCCTTTCCACCGCCGACGCCGCGGGAGTGCGCGCGTCCCCCTGCCAGGGTAGTCCCGGGCAGAGCCCACTCCTCTAGGCCTTTGTGCGGGACCCCGCCCCCGCCCCGCACGTGGGGCCTGAGCCCAGCCTGGTGGGGGTGGGGTCCCTGGGTCGTTCCTCTGGGCGCACCCCCCGGGAGGGGTTCAGAGCCCAGTCCGCAGGGACAAAGCCCCCTAGTCCTGCATTACCCGCCCTCACCTCGCGCGGGGCGTAGCCGGGACCCACTCCATGGCCATCGCCGCCACCGCCGTCCCCAGTCCAGCCCAGCAAACTCCGGCCGCTCTCCCAGGCACTGCCCCGGCTCGGCGCCTCTGCTGGCTCGGCCCCCTGGCCCCCGGCTCCTTTAAGAACCCAGCACGGAGGCGGGCCCTGGGCAAGACTTGCGACCCAGGAGGGAGGGTATGTCGGCCTCCCGCGGTCCCAGTTCCGGGTTTCGGCTTCCAGGGCCTCCAAACCCTCTGCCCGGAAGGGCGGCTTCCTATATGGGACCATGAAGCCCCTCTCGATGAGGCTTCCTGCAGAAGTCGCAGCTGCGAGGGCACGTCAGCCCGAGATTTTCCCCCTGCAGTCTGCGGCCGGTGGTACAGTCCGCCCCACTCCGCGGCGTCGCCAGCCCCTTAAAGGGACAGGCATAAGGGACAGTGGAAGGGAGAGGGATAAAAGAGGTTGCTTTCCCCCGTTCAGCCATAAGGAGGTGCTGTAGGATCCTGCGGCCTTGCCTGGGGGTACCAGCGGATCGGGCTCTGCACCTCAGAGTTTAGCTCCCAGTCCTAGGGTCCCTCGGAGTGGAAAAAGGGACCCTGACACTTTCGCCTTTAGCCTCCGGAGAGAGTTATGCCCCGCCCCCTCTGGTCCAGGCCCCCTCTCCCTCCGCTGCCAGGCTTGGGGAGGGGGCCAAACACCCGCCTCAGCCCAGTGGGGTTTGGGCCAAGAGGCACTGGATGTCTTGACAACCCGGTCTGCGGGTCGCAGCGTGACCGGCGGGACTGGCAGCGGGGAGGCCCAGCAGGGGCTAGGCAGGAGGGCGCCCCGCTACCTTGTACCCGCTTCGGGGCGAGCCAATCCCTGGATTCCCGTTCCCTCCTGCCCAATCTCTGGAGGGATCCTGTGGGAGCCTCCAGGGCTCCCTCTCAACTCCGAAGAGGCTGCCACACAGGCCGCGGAGCAAGCCGACTGGAGGGACTCCTCAGGGGCCGCCGTCCGGTATCCAGGGCCCGCTAGCCCCTCACGCCCCTCCCGGCGAGGAGCAGACATGGAGCTGGGCAGGGGCGAGTCCTGTGCGAGCTCTTCTCGCCTCTTCTTAGATCCGCTCCCCCGTGTGGGGCTCAGCTCTTCGAAGGGTAGGGAGGAGAGGAAGGGGGCGCTGCTTGGGGAGCATCTACCGGGGTGCAGACCATCGGTCTGCGCCGGGCTCACCTGTGTGGGAGCCAGTCGGCCCAGCAGGTCAGCAGCCTCCTTTCTTCCTTGGCGAACCTCTCCCGCCGGGCCACTGACACCAGCTGCTGTCCTCCGGCAGCCCGCCGGCGACTTGATAAACTCCATCCCCCTCCCACCCGTTCCCGCCTCCCACCCCAGTCCTTTCTCCTCACTTCCTGCTGCCCCTCCGAGAGGAAAGGGCCAGGAACAGGCACTGTTTCCTTCGGGCATCTGGGGCTGGCTGGCTGGCTGGCTGCCATCCCCACCTTGCCCTGACTGGTCACTGGCCCCACCAACTTCACCAGGTGAGAGGAGAGGGGCCAGGCTTAGATGCTGGCCTCCCCGCACACCAACACTGGAGATGCCTCTTCTCTCCGGCCTTCCCTTGGGTTGGGCCCATGCTCAAATCTAGGAGAGTGTGCTCAGAGGGAACCCAGTGATGTGGTGCTTTTGGGAATCAGACTACTCCGGGAATGCTCAGCTGATAGTGGCTCAGAACTGGTGCCAAAGAGTAAGAGAACCACCCCGGGTGGGGGTCTGGGAAAGGGGACTTGGAGAAGCTGAGTCCATGTTTTTTTTTCCCCCACCGAGAGCAGAAGCATCCCAAGTGTGCTCAAGTGGACAGTTGTGTTGACATGTGTGCCTGGAAGGAGAGGGCAGGAGAGCTCTGCAGAGGACTTTCCTGAAGACCATTCCTGGGAGGTTTTCACTGAGTCTGCTACAGAGCAGGGGACTCCTTACAAGATGGGTGAGGAAAGAAAGATAGTGTGGTCCTGCAGAAAGAGGGGCCCATAATGCTGCTGGCCCCAAGGCAGGCTGCAGTAGGGTCCCAGCAGACCCCTTCAGAGGTGCAGACGTAGCAGTACACCCTCAAATCACCCTGAGATCCCTCTTACCTCCAGTACACCACTGGCCCACCTCCAGATGCCCAGGGCCTCTCTAACAGGCTGTGTGAGACAGGAGGAGGGGGACTGCGGGAGGTGGGCAGCTAGCTTGATATCTTGCCCTGGGCATGGAGGGTGGAGTGTTCCTGTACCCCTGCATGGACACCTTGGAGGCTCCAGGGCTGGGGGCTCCTGGGGGAATGAAGGCCAGACCAGACTGTCCCAGGGCAGGGACACTTCCTCAGGCAGCCAGCAGGAAGGAAGTGAACACAGCCCTTGGGAGGGAGTGGGGAAGCACTGCCTGACCCCCATTGTTTTCCAGCTTCAGGGTCAGCTGGGGCAGGCACAGCACAGGGAGTTCCCCAATGCTGGGACAGTGGTAGTGGGAGATGGAATGACATCTGGAATGTAAGAGCCACAGCCACAGGGCAGCTAGTTTTGGGGAGGGGGGTAAGTGGAGGATGATGGGTCCTTATACCTGGCATCTTGTGAGGGGAATAGAAAGGTGCCCCATGCTACTGGAAGTCCAGGCTGTACAGGGTGATCCTGCCTCAGACTTGGAGGCAGGCCAACTCTCCTCACCCAGCAGCTTGTGTCCTCTAACTATTCCCTCCCTGACTGGGAGTTGGGCTGTTGGCCAAGAGCAAGGCCTAGCAGAGACTGTGCCTCATACCAGCCCCTGAGAAGTGTAGGGAAAAATGTCCACAGGGGATGGGGTGCAGGTCAGCAGACTAGGCAGCAGGGAGCAGAGGCAGTATGGGGTACTGGGGGGCTCAGCCTTGCCTGCTGAACAGGAATCCTGATTCCACTTTCCTTGGTTGGTGTCCACGGGTAGGACTGGGAAGAGGCAGGTGGGTTTGGGCTGCACAGCCTGGAAATAGGCTGAGGGCATGGTGGCACCGATCAAACTGCTATCTACCTAAGGCTGAGCCTTGGGGGTCCATACGGCTCAGGCAATGACCTCACTCACGGTCGCTGGCACTGCTGGCTGCAAAGCAGCTATTCCAGACCTACCTGGGGCCATACCTTTACCTCAGGTCAGGCAGGTGGGGCCAATTCCTAGTGAGACCTCCCAAGGCCTCCCAATTCCAAGGGTCCCCCCACCACACTGAACACAATGGGCCTCCATTCTGAGCCCCACCCCTACCCATCCCCATCCTGCAGCAAGGTCCGTGTGCACACACTGCCACCTGCTGGCTGCAGGCTGGGCTCAGCCCCACAAGATTTCACTCGTGTGCAGGATCTACAAATACTTTTATTGAAATTGAACAAGTAACACAGCAGCCTTCCTAGGCTGGGGACCACTGTCCCCTAGCCATTTTCCCACACTCTAGAAGCACACATCTTGCACAGTAATTAAAAAAAAAAAAAACCATCTTTGTATAGAAATCAGACTCTGCCCCAACAACATCATGGACTATTTACAAACCTTCACATTTTAAGTCTTCTTTTTATTATTGTGTCCTCCTTTCTGTCCCTACTTAGGGCACAAAAGGCAGGGGCTCCAGTACTTTCCGTTGACTGATCCTGAAGGGGTGGGGATACTACAGGTGAGAGTTGATGGGTGCCTCAGAGCTACTGGCACCACCCTGGGGTGCTGTCCATTATCACAGGGTTGTGGATGATCACCTCTGAAGGGGAGGGCTGGTGCAAAGGCAAGGGGGATTAGACAGAGTAGGTAGGTTGGGGCAACTCCCCTTAGGCACAGGCATCGACGCCCCTTCCTGACCTGGCCTGCACCCTCTTAACTGGGGGACCAGTGCAACAATCAGTTGCAGTGGGAGAGGTCAGCCCAGCCCTGGGTGGAAGGAGAAGTCTCCCACATCAGTCCCCTCTACTATCAACTGCCAGCAAAGTGTTCATCCATCTGGGAGTAGGAACAGATGGGCAAGTAGGCAGAAAGCATCAGGCTGGTGCTGCCCCCAGCCTCTGTCCAACACAGGAAGAATCGAGGTAGCAAACGGCTGAAATGCTCCAACAAGGGGACAAGGGAAGCGAAGGAATGGAAGTTCCCATTTGTGTATAGCCCCCACAGCCCAGGGGCTGGAAGAAGGCAGACCTTACTTGTAAAGTGCTATGGCCTCAAACAGGCCTGGGCCTCAGGCAAGCTTGGAAGAAAGCAGGCCAGGCAAGGGCACAAGAACTAGGCATTCCTGACCAGAGTAGTCCTGTCTTGCTTCTTGTCCATACACACACACCAACACTGAAGAACTGCCCTGCTCACAGCTGAAGGTTCCAGGCCAACGGAGTTTATTCAGGGTTGTGGCCCCAGCCTGAGGTCCTCAAGGGAAGCCACACCTTGAGCCCGGGAATTTCTTGCTGGGGCAGGAGGCGCTTGTGCCTGCCACCCTCCAGGCTCACATTTCATAGAGGATCACAGGGAAATCCACATGGATGCGGGGGGTATCCAGCTTCACGATGCCCTGCCATGGAAACAGAGGGTAGTGAGGGCTAACTCAGGCCCCCTACTACAGTAAGTCTTCCTGTTCCTCCCAGCTCCTCCCACAAAGGTCCCCATCATGAAGGCAGACCCTACCTTCACATACTCAATGTAGGATTTGTGACCACTGCCCAGCCCCTCACCTGAGGAATAAGGTTCTTATGCACCCGCCTCAGCTTGGCCCGCTTCTGCCCATTCTTGGTGACGATTGTCTCTTCATAGAACTCGTGAGCCAGATCCCCATCTTCATCATAGAACATGGAGCTGTGTAGAGGGACAGGTGAACAGAGTTAGTGGGCTGGAGCCCCACATCTAGTCATGGCAAATACCACAGACCACAGGGAAGTGTGCCCACACCCAAGTGGGCAGGAACAACTTTGGTGGAAGGAAGGGAGGCTAATGTGCCTGCAGAACCCCTTGCTGGGACTGGGATCAACTAGAAGGCAGTGGGGAGTGGAGTGGTGGCCAATGCTACTCTATCAGACCTCAAAAGAGAGACCACACCAGAGCACTGTGCAGGCAACCAAGGCCAATTCTTACCCCTGGTTTGTTCAGCAAGGGCAGCCCACTGAACTTGCCTTCACTCGGTATGGTAAAGGACCTCTAGACTGGACAGGGTGATGGCCTGGACATCTTGATCTTATTCCATAGTGCCATGCTGGTCCAGTGCCAAAGCCTGAGACAGCAGATGCCCAAGCTAGGAGGGAGCCTATAAGGCAGGAGGCGGTTGGTACAGCCAAACTGCCACTGTTGGATCTCCCTGGTATCTACTCAAATCTCCAGCATCACCTGAGTGTCCTCCCCCAGAAGCCCACTAAGGCCAGGCCAATCTGGTGCTCCTGTCTGGGCCTCTGGGGGAGGTCAGTGCTCCAAGTCTGGAGAACATACCCAGGTAAGGGTCTTTCTTCACCCAGGCCCACCCCTGCTTTCCCGGATACTACCCTCAAAAGTCCAGCCCTATCACTGTGGGAAAAGGGAGGAGCCACAACAGAGGGTCATTCTCCCCTCGGAAGAATGGGGGTGAGGGGGTGGGGCTAGGAGCCTTGGGACTGCAGATTGGAATCGATGGGATGAAAGAGGCCCGAGGTCTCGAGGAGGCTTTATTTTGGCTTTACTGAGTGAAGAGAAACCTGCGTGCTCCAACCCCAAGAACAAGCCTCAGGTCCGTTCTTCCCCTAGGAAGACCAGAAGCCGAAAGCCCAGCTTTCCCCATCTCTTGCCCCAATAAGGGCTTAAAATAGGGAATCGTCCTGACCCGGGTGTAGGGCGTGAGGCGACGGGAGTTCCCAATGGTGCCGGCGCCCTCCTGTCCACCGCTGGCGGGGCCCGTGCACTTACCCACGACGCGTGAAAACGAAGGGGGGCACAGCTCGGCCTCGCGGCCGCACCAAAGCTTGATCAGCACCCACCGCGCCGGGCGCCTCCGAGCCACTGCCCCCCGCCGCTGAGGCGAAGGGCCACAGCCCCCGAGTTTTGGAGCCGCTGGCGCCCATGTCAGGGCCGCCGGCGCATGGCGGGCCCCACGGCCGCTCCGCCCTCACAGAGCCGACAGCGCCGCCATGCCCTGTCTCGGCCTCCGCTCGCAGGTGCCACCGTCGCCGTCGCTGCCGCCACCGCCGCCGCCTTCCCCAGGCTCGGCCGTCTCCACGGAAACCTCACTTCCGCTTCCGCACATCCCGAGCGGTGCTCCCTCTGATTGGCTGCCTCTCTCGTCGGTCCGCGAAACGAGACCAATGGCGGCCCTAAGACGCTGCGCATCCCAGCATGCTCTGCGAGACGCCAGGTACCGGCAGGACACGCTCTCGCCAGCGGCGGTAGGTCCCACCCAGAAATCTGGAGCTCTCGAGTGTGTGGTGCCCCTACGCTCCAGTTCCCGGAATTCGGGCCCAGCTGACCGGCCCAACCACCAGGTCTCCCCAGAGCCAGGCCAGGTGTACCAAAGAATGGTTTTGCCATGCCACAGAGTGCCCACCTGGCCTTATTCTATTGCCACAACTGTGTCTTTTTGATAGCCAGCGTCACATGTGAAGAAACGGGGTCTAAATAAAATTAACAGACCAAATGTCACATAGACCCAGGTCTAAAGTATGTCTTTTAAATTCACTGTTCTTTCAAAACTCACCAGAATACAAGCTCCATCAAAGTGAGAACTGTTGACAGCTCTATCTTCAGTGCCACAGTGTCTGGTCCACAGCTCAGTAGCAGCTCAGTAAATATTTGGTGGAGTCATGCCACAGTACCTCCCCAGAGCTTGGTGTGTGTGTTTCCCTAAGCTGGCTGCAGCTGATACTCGGCCTTGCCACAACCTGAGACCCAGGGTGCTGAGTAACGGCTGGGTATATTTTCTTGACAGAGCATCCCATATCCTTTATAAATTGGGCCTACGGTGACTCGGCAAAAGAGGTGCCCTGTGAGTCTGTCCATCACCCTTGGTAGTCTCTAGCATGAGGGGCAACTGTGGCTGTGGGCCCATGAAAAAGAGTCCAAAAGCAGGAGTATTCTCAAACCTTTATTCAGTCAATTCTCTCAGGCCCCAGGCCATGATGACTGACACCCCCACCCCTTTCACCCCACAGAAGGCATTCAGCTGAGGCCACAAAACATTATACACATTCGCACACATCATCAAAAATACTGGAGAGACCCTGACTTTAGTTGGCAAACAAGGCACAGACCTGGGCAGTGCCCACACTTGCATGGGCCCTGGCCCAGGGACTTCCTCCTCAGAGGAGGCACTGAGGCACTGTTGCTGCACTGTGAGACAGTGTTCACTGACCCCAGGGTGTATGAGGGGTCAGAGGGCAGTCTAGAGGGAATATATTCTCCCTCGATGCCTGCCTTATCCTGAGCACCCACCCTTGGCTCTCTAGGATGTCTTCTGAACCCATCCAATACCCAAAACATACAACCTTTCCCCATATATGAGGGCTCTCACCCCTACAAACACGCCCTTGTTCCTCTTGTAGGGTTTCCATGATTCTCACATCAGAGCCATGAATTAGGGAGACTTCTGTCTACTCCACTCCTGCCAGAAGCCTGAAGCAGCTTTCCAGGGAAGCCCTGGCCCACCATGACTCAGTGCATGAAGGGCAAAGGGGTGCAGAGTCATACTCTGCTGCACCCACTGACGGACACAGGTCAGCTCCTTAGCTGTTCTCTGGGCTCGTACCCCCAACAGGGGAGAAACCCCACGCACACTCACTCCTCAGGCCCCACGGGCCATGTCACATTCACACGGCATGCCCTTGGTGCTGCCTACTCTCCTCCTTCCACCCTCTGAGGTGGACAAGGTCACCCCAGAGGGCAGGCATGCAGAGCCTCCTGGATCTTCTGGCGGCAACAGGAGTACTTCTGCAGGATCTGGCGAAGGTGCTCCTCCTCCTCTCGCTGCAGGATGCGCAGAAAGTTGTGTAGTTCCGGCATGCTGAAGGCATCCCACTACGAGAGGAGAGGGAACACAGGCCATAGCAGGTCTGGGCCAAGTCAGCAGCCCCTCCCCACAGGAGACCAGCATCTCATGGTCACACAAGTTAGGCTGGGGTCTTCTGATGTCAGGCTCTTGCCTGAGTGGCCTATGCTGGGATCTCTGATGGCCATCAGTATAGAAGACGGATGCCCCACAAAGTAGGGCAGTAATCTCACTGAGGAGCCCTGGTGGCACAGTGATTAAGCACTCAGCTGCTAACTGAAAGGTCAGCAGTGCAAAGCCACCAGCCGCTCCACGGGACCAAGATGTGGCGAACTGCTTCTGCAAAGATTTACAGCCTTGGAAACCTTATGGGACGGTTCTACTCTGTCCTATAGGGTCACTATGAGTCGGAATTGACTCAACGGCAATGGGTTAACCTCACTGACAGGCAAACAAATCGGATGTTCCCCAGTCACCCATGAGGCAAGTCAGGCCCAGGCTCTCAGGCTAATCCCATTCCACAGGTGCAATGCTTTGGGACCATAAAGCTTTCAGGCTTTGTAGGGCTTGTCTTCCAGCTCTGTTCCTCCTCCAAGCCTTACTGTAGCTGCAACCTGCCAGTCCTGCCTAGTGACAACCAAGAAATGAAGGAGAGGTGTGTACTCACATTCACCTCCCCAGAGTCGTTCTCCTTTAGGACAAAGCTCAGGGCCTTCTCACTGGGTCCTGCAAGGAGCCGCAGCCGCAGGGGCTGTTCATCATCCGACAGCTTCCGCAGATACACTGAGGGCCAGGTGGGAAGGGAGGCAAGTGAGTCAAGAGAGGCCCAGCCCCTGTAACCCTTACATGAACAGTGGCATGCACATACACACTCACACAGGGAGGGGCAGGCTGGGAAGCCCACCTTGGCCGTGGCGCTCTGCCCGCTCAAAAAGTGCAAACTTGCGGGGGTCATCCACTACCAAGAACTTGCGCAGCAGGGCCTCAATGACCTCACGTGCTCGTGTGCGTGACAGCACGTGCAGGTGTTTGACAGCATCCTTAGGCAGGTAGAAGGAGGTGCGACGCCTCACAGCAGTGCCCCGCACTGGGCTACGTCGGGCATCCTGCAGGGAGGGTGGCTTCTTGCTGGCAGGCACTGAGACAGGGCGCACCAGCTTCAGCTGAACCTTGATGAAGCCTGTGTAGGAACCGTCCTTGTTCTGAAGAGAGGGAGAGACGAAACAATGACTGCAGAACCCAGGTGAGATGGAACAGACTCAGGCACGGTCAGTCCACTTGGGGCTAGACTGGGTGTCAACAAATCACTCCGTGGACTCTCCTAAGAATACCTCAGCTGTGACCCTTTGGGCATTAAGCACACAGCTAGGTTTCTGTTCCCCCTTTTCCAACCCCAGGCCCTCAACTCACCAAGCTCATAAAGAGGTTGCTATTGATCTGGCTGTTGTACTCCTTGATCTTCTGCTCAATCTCAGCCTGAGAAAGGTCAGGTGTCTCCCACTCCACGGGCTCATCCTGAAAGAGAGTCAGCACACACGTAGGCCCTTGAGGAACACATCTCTCTGCAATGCATGACACAGGCAGAGAGGATTCTTGGGGAACCATTATCACCCCTCACCTCCAGAGAGACAGGCTGGAATGCATGCTTGCTTTGGCCCACCCAGGGCCTCCCTGAAGCTCAGGGGCAGCCCTTGGACACTGGTAACAAAGCCTGAAACCTGATGAGAAGAATCCCTGGCCCTCTGGGCCTGCTCCCAGAGCTGCCTTTGACCTCCTGTTGCTGATGTACATAGCTACCCAGGAGTGGCCCACCCTGAGCCCTCCACTGCTCCTGTTTCTGCCTGTGTGGGTGGAGGCAGCAAAGGCAGAATCATTTGACTCCTCTGCTGCCAGCCTGATGCCTCCTCAGCATTGGGTGTGTCCCTCAGGAGAGGTAATGCCTGCAGAGCCTGGCCAAAGACTCCACTCAGAACTATGAGCAAGAGACCAGGCGCCAAGAAAAGCTGAGGGGTTGAGGAAGAATCCTTGTTTAAAGTAAAATCTACCTGGGTAGGGTAAGGGTATGTCCTGGAGAAGTCAGCCTACTTTCTCTGCCCATACACAGGGCCATAACTACTATAGGGTGTAGGGTGGAAGTGTGGGAACTAGTGTATATCAGGTGCCCAGCCACCAGTGGGCAGGAGAGAAAGGGAACCTCCACAACATAAACATTCCTGGGGAACTTGGGCTCCACCTTTTGTGTCTCAGACATAGTGAGGAAACCACTGTGATGTGCTGTTTAACCTTGACCCATTTGGCACAAAAGGCAGCTTCAGGTCAGGCTCCAATCTGCTATCTTAGAACAAGCTTAGCCTTTTTCCTCCTCCACCAGCTGATCATGAGGGACGCACTTCCCTTCCTGCAGCAATAGTTGAGAGAGAGGCACTGGTACGATAGAGGGCTTACTTGTGCCTGCTGATCATATCATACGGGTCAAGGATGTATCATTTCTTATTACAGTGGATTGTTCTTGGGCCCACCAGACCTTATGACTTAGTGAGTCTGACAGAACCCAGACCATCTTATATGTTGTGGTCATTTAATATGCCATGATTAGATGTTCCATCTCTGTTGTTTTTAAGTACTGTCGAGTCAGTTCTGACTCATAGTGACCCTATGTATAAAAGAAGTAAACACTGCCCAATTCTGTGCCATTCTCACAATCGTTGCTGTTTGAGCCCAATGTTGCAGCCAGTATCAATCCATCTTGTTGAGTGTCTTCTTCTTTTTCACAGACCCTCCACTTTACCAAGCATGAGGTCCTTCTCCAGGGACTGGCCCCTCCTGAAAATATGTCCAAAGTATATGAGACACAATTTCGCCATCTTCACTTCTAAAGAGCATTCTGGCTATACTTCTTCTAAGACAGTTTTGTTCATTCTTCTGACAGTAATGGTATATTCAATATTCTTCACCAACTCCATAACTCAAATGCACCTTTACTGGTTAAGCTAAACTACTGTTTGGATTTAAGACTTCAGGGGATATTTTTGGTTTAAGGTTTAAAGAAGGACTGGATTCCTGCCAGAAGGTGGAGTGTGGGCCAGGGCCTGGGCTCTCAATTAACTGACTTCTACCAAACTCCCTTGGCCCCACTGCATCACTCTTACTTCCTGTTGATGTCAGCTAGAAAGGAGTTGTCACAGACACAGCTGAAATCACCACCCATCGATGCCTTATTCCAAGGGACTTCCTATCACAGGGTTTCCTGCAGAATGACCTGTGCCCAGCTCTGAGTCCAGGACAGCCGGGTTTCTCCCTGCCTGATGCCCTGAAGCTCCCTAAGGGGATTAAACCATCAATGGAGACAAGTGAGAACAGATGGAGGGAAGATGGAGTCCTCCATGGCCTTTTAGCATTATGCTAGTCACCAAGAACCTGCTACTGTTCAGCAGCCAGCTAGTTAATGGGGCTGAGGACTGAGGCTGGGGCCTCAAAGAGGAAAAAAAGTATTGGGGAAAAGGTGGGAATGGAAGCCCTTTTGGTTCCCCATGTTTCCAAAGGTCTGGATGGAGAAGAGCACCCAGGAGTGAAAAATCCAGCAGAAACTTTGTTGGGGACAGTGAGTAACCTTATCAGGCTAGTCATAACAAATGGTGGGAACCCTGGAAAATGGGGGCCTGGGGAGTAAAATGAGGACTGGATGATGGGCATAAAGGGTAGAAATGTTTGTTCAGGCCCAGGGAGAAGGCTTGGGACAGGAAGGAGTGCCCTGACAGGAAGGAGAACCTGGATGTAGGAATACTAGGGTCAGGAGTAGGAAGAACACTGAACAGACTCTAGTGTCAGGGCAAAAAACAATAATATTCTGTTTATAGAACTGAGAGGGCCCAGAAATAGTGCCAGCTTACTCCCCTTCCATGAGGCAGCTCTGAGTGCCACCCTGGGAATTAGAAACCTTGCTCCTCCATCTTCCCTTTCCAGGTCACCACAGTGATCTCAGTTCCAGTCCTTTCCCTTCTCCAGGTGGACCTCTCTCATTATTCTCACTTGTAAAACAAGGGCCTTGGGCTGGAAGGACAGCACTCTCCTGCCAGAATTCTAGAGGAAGAGTTTCTTTTTCCTTTTCCAAAGCCACTCACTGGAGGAGTATTCCAACAGCTGTCCTGGAGGGATGCACAGTAGGAAGTTTTCCTTTCCTTGCACCATAGCGACCCACCCTCTCCTCTGCTACCCTCCATAGTGACAGCTCGTTATTTTTTAAATACCACTTTCGGACTCCCTGGCTTCTTTTTCAATGAGTTAGTTCACTGTGGTTTTCCCACTTTTTCACAATGGAAAATGGCTCAGGGCTGAGTGACATAGGGACAATCCCTAAGGTCCACACTCAAGCCTCATAAAAGACCCTGGGCTCTTTTCAGACTGCTGAGTATCACTCCTTTTGTAAAATTTCACCAAAAACATCCACGACACTCTTTTCCTGGCTCACGTAAGGGATTCTGCCCCAGTTCTGCCAGGTGTAGTGAGTCTCATAGTCCCCATCTCTCTTTCCTAATACCCTGGTCTGGATGCTTCCCTGACAGGTCCCAGACCCAGGGCAGTTATCTGAGCCTGATAGTTAACACCCTAGCACACCACAGAGAGGTCTCTGATAATGGAGACACACCTAGGAGACTGTGATAGAGCCCTGGTGGCACAACAGTTAAGTGCTCAGCTGCTAACTAAAAGTTTGGCAGTTCAAATCTACCCAGTGGCTATGTGGAAGAAAGACGCGGTAAACTGCTTCTATAAAGACTATAGCCAAAAGAAGCTCTATCAGACAGTTCTACTCTGTCGCACGAGGTCGCTAAGAGTCGGAATTAACTTGTGAGCACCCAATAACTACAAGGACATTTTGAGAGGCTCAGCTGCCCTGGCATCAATTTCAACAACCCAGGGACAGCTTCACATTTTACAGTCCTGGATTAGTAATCCTGATCTCTCTCAACCCCTCTCATGGCATTTTACTATACAGCCCTACCCACCTCTTGAGAGTAAGGAGGGTAAAGTGCTTCTTAATGTTTTTCCTCGGAAACAAGACTTCCTTCTATCTATTCCCAAATCCCCTTTCTCCATGTCCACCCCAGAGGGGGACTGGAATCCTCCACATTCTAGCGGCTAGAGACGGGCTAGGGCCAGCAGGAGTGGTGGCTCAGCTGGCTCCAACCAGGAGTGCTAATGAAAAGACCGGATCTTCCTGGCCTCTCCCTTTTCCTTAACACACTTTTGGACTCCCGGTGAGCACTCCGCCACTTCCTCCCCCTGGTCCTCCAGGGAGGGGGTGGGAGCGCCCGAAGGGGAAAATCGAGGTGCTAGTCCAGACTGTACAGTCTCGGCCTTAGTCACAGGTGAATGATGCCCATTCCTGGTCTACCCCAAGCCACGTAGCTGCTTCCCCCGGATCAACCGGTCTTGTGACTGAGAGAAGGAGGCCTTGATGCCTGATACCGAGGCGCTGGAATCAGGGCTTCACCGTGAGCTGAGAGTGGACACACGGTTGAGCTGGTCGTCCCCCGGCCGAGAAGGGAGCAGTTTCTAAGTGATGAGAAGTGGAGCTGCCCACCAACTCTCGACAAGGCAACTCACCGGGGAGGGGCGGAGTCCCAACGGCTGCCCCCCGCCGGCCGCCAGCAGCACCCGGCCCCCACCTGATCCCGTCGCGGCCTGCGAGCCAGCGAGGTGCGCGCCGTGAAGTACTGCTCGAGCTCCGAGTCTGAGTCCTCCTGGCTGCAGTAACCGCTGCTTGTCGTGCTGCTCCAAGTCATCTCGAAAGAAGGCGTCCCCGCGTCCGCCTCGCCCATCGCCGCGCCAGCCCGCCCGGTCCCCCGGTAGCGTACGCCCGCAGCCGCCAACCACCGCCCCGGGCGCGTGCGCTCGTGTGCGCGTGCGCCAAGACCAACAGCGTCCGCGCGGCAACCGTTAAGACTGAAACGTAGACAGCCGGGATCCAGCTCTTGTCTCATTGGGGGAGGAACATCAAGGGGCAGGGCCACACACGCCTCACTTCCAGGAATGACCTCATTGCCCAGACAGCACAGCTCAGGTCTTCTCTGTCTGGCACGCCCACTTCCCGTAGGGGACGTGTCGGGAAGTACGCGCATGTGCAACCGCGTGGCCGCTGGACCGGATGCAAGTGGGGCACTTTGCGGACAATGCGCTTGCGCAGAGCCTGGGCGGTGCCGAGCCCGCTGCGTTCGGCTTCCGGCCTGTGAGGTTCGAGCCGAGCCCGCATACGGAATTAACCGCCCTATGCAGCGGCGAAATATACTATTAGAACGTTCAGAGCACGCAGCGCCAGGGCAGTAGTTGGGGACACCTGCGCTGTGGCCCGTCCATCCGTCTCTGTCCCGCCCGTACGCCCCCGGCCCCGCTCACCACGTTCGTGTCCCGCTCCAGCGCCGGCTCCCAGCCAAGGTCTCTCGGTCCGCAGCAGTCCAGACAGACGAGTGCGCGGCAACGGTAGTGGCAAGTGAACTTGCAGTCTGCGGAAAGGCCGGGCCGTGAGGCGGAGGATCCCCTGCTCCAGCTCGCGGAAGCGTTCCAGGGGAAGGAAAAGAAGGCCCGGGGGCCCTACATAACCCGTGTTCTCTCAGGGCCTTTTATCTGCCAGTTACACAAACTGTTGTCGATCCCTGGTTGTCTGAAAACTGGTTGGAAAGCCTCAGGCGGTTAGAGACCCAGGCTTGCTCAACAGTTGGACCTGTAGAGCCTAGGCAGGGTCCCCCTCTTTCCAGATTGTCAGTTTTCCTCCTCTCATTTCCTTAAAGGTAAAACAAAAACCTTTAACCCACATGTTCCTCTAGCTGTCATCTTTCTCCCCTCACACCAAAACTTATAAACAATTGCATAGACTCTTAATTCCTTGCCTTCACTCTCTCCAGTCAGGTTTGTCCTTCCCTCCACGAAACTGCTGTGGTCGGGGTCGTCAGCAACTTACGCGCTGCCAAATCTGAGTGGTTCATTCTCCACCCCACCTCCTCAGCATCGTTTGACACTTGTTCCTCTTGGCTCCCAGGTGCCTACACTCTTCCTCTTGCAGCTCCTGCTCTGCGATTTTCTGGTTTCACCTTAACCCTCGTCTATTAATGACGGAGTGTCTGGGGCTCAGTCTTGATCGGTGTTCTTTGTCAACACTTACGTACCCAAATCTCATCCGCTTCCTTTGCATCCCAGATCTAAAGCTCCAGCGCTGACCTGTACCCTCAGATCAAATCCTATATGTCAGTATCTTTGCTTGAACGTCTAATAGACATTTCAAACTAAAAACGCCAAAATTTAACTTATTTTTCCTCCACCTCAACCCAGGGTTCCTCATCGCATCAAAAACAGCCACCATTTCCCCAGGTGTTTGAGGCAAAATCCCAACTCATTCTTGATTCCTCCCTTGTCTCTGTCTCCTGAAACACACCCAGATT